>NC_064920.1:13848294-15109723 GCF_023897955.1 Schistocerca gregaria
ATTCAATCCCTGTGCAATATCTGTGTTTGATCAACACTCTGATGATCCACAGAATACAGCATGCCTCCAGATGTGCTTTGGAAACTACTACTGATCTCCCAGGAAACGATCAAAGCGTAGACAATTCGAGACATTACTCCCACGGAGAAAACTCCGCATGGTGCCTGTTGTATTCAATCCCGAAGCTATTTTTGTGTATCATTAACACTCTGAACGTCTACAGATTACAGATGTCTCCAGATGTGCTTCGGAAACTACAACTGGTCTTCCAGGAACCGATCAAAGCGTAGACAGTTTGGGACATTACTCCCATGGAGTAAAGTCTGCATGGTGCCTGTTGTATACAATCCCGATGCAATTTCTGTGTTTCATCATTACTCTGAAGGTCCGCAGATTAAAGAATGCCTCCAGATGTGCTTCGGAAGCAACCACTGCTCTCCCAGGAATCGATCAAAGCGTAGACAGTTTGAGACATTACTCCCATGGAGAAAAGTACGCATAGTGCCTGCTGTATTCAATCCCAATGCAAATTCTGTGTTTCATCAACACTCTGAAGGTCCACAGATTACAGAATGCCTCCGGATGTGCTTCGGAAACTACCACTGGTCTCCCAGGAATCGATCAAAAACGTAGCCATTTTGAGAGATTACTCCCATGGTGAAAAGTCCGGAAGGTGCTTGTTGTATTCTATCCCGATACAATTTCTGTGTTTCATCAACACTCTGAAGGTCCACAGGTTACTGAATGCCTCCAGATAAGCTTCGAAAACTACTATTGGTCTCCCAGGAATCAATCAAAACGTAGACAGTTTGGGACCTTACTTCCATGGAGAAAAGTACGCTTTGTGCCTGTTGTATTCAACCCCAATGCAATTTCTGTGTTTCATCAAAACTATGAACGTCCACAGATTACTGGAAGCCTCCAGATGTGCTTCGGGAACTACTACTGGTCTCCCAGGAATTGATTAAAGCGTAGACAGTTTGAGACATTACTCCCATGCAGAAAATTACTCATGGTGCCTGTTGTATTCAGTCACGATGCAATTTCTGTGTTTCATCAACTCTCTGAACGTCATCAGATTACAAAATGAATCCAGATGTGCTTCGGAAACTACTACTGGTCTCCCAGGCATCGATCAAAGCGTACACAGTTTGATACATTACTCCCATGGAGAAAAATCAGCATGGTGCTTGTTGTATTCAATGCCAATGCAATTTCTGCGTTTCGTCAACACTCTGAAAGTCCATAGAGTACAGAATGCCTCCAGATATGCTTCGGAAACTACTATTGGTCTCCCAGGAATTGATCAAGCGTATACAGTTCGAGACATTACTCCCTGGTAGAGAAATATGCATGGTGCCCGTTGTATTCAATCCCGATGCAATTTCTGTGTTTCATCAACACTCTGAACATCCACAGATTACAGAATGCCTCCAGATGTGCTTTAGAAACTTCTACTGGTCTGCGAGGAATCGATTAAAGAGCAGACAGTTTGATACATTACTCCCAAGGAGAAAAATTCGCATGGTGATTGTTTTATTCAATCCCGATGCAAAATCTGCGTTTCATCAACACTCTGAAGGTCCACAGAATACAGAATTCCTCCAGATGTGCTTCGGAACCTACTACTGGTCTGCCAGGAATCGATCAAATTGTAGACAGTTTGAGACATTACTCCCATGGAGAAAAGTCCGCATGGTGCCTGTTGTATTCAATCCCGATGCAATTTCTGTGTTTCATCAACACTCTGAAGGTCCACAAAATTACAGAAAGCCTCCAGATGTGCTTTGGAAACTACTTTTGGTATCTCAGGAATCGATCAAAGCGTAGCCAGTTTGAGACATTACTCCCATGGTGAAAAGTCCGGATGGTGCCTCTTGTATTCAATCCCGATGCAATTTCTGTGTTTCGTCAACGCTCTGAAGGGCCACTGATTACAGAATGCCCCCAGATGTGCGTCGAAAACTTCTACTGGTCTCCCAGGAATCGATAAAATCGCAGCCAGTTTAAGACATTACTCCCAAGGAGAAAAATTCGCATGGTGATTGTTTTATTCAATCCCGACGCAATTTCTGCGTTTCATCAACACTCTGAAAGTCCACAGATTACAGAATGCCTCAAGATGTGCTTCGGAAACTACGATTGGTCTCCCAGGAATCGATCAACTCGTAGACAGTTTGAGACATTACTCCAGTGGAGAGAATTTCGCATGGTGTCTGTTGTATTCAATCCCGATGCAATTTCTGTGTTTCATCAACACTCCGAACGTCAACAGGTTACAGAATTCCTCCAGATGTGCTTCGGATACTACTACTGGTCTCCCAAGAATCGTTCATAGCGTAGACAGTTCCCATGGAGAAAAGTCCGCATGGTGCCTGTTGTACTCAATTCCGATGCAATTTCTTTATTTCATCAACACTCTGAACGTCCACAGGTTACAGAATGCATCCGGATAAGCTTCGAACACTAATATTGGTCTCCCAGGAATCAATCAAAACGTAGTTAATTTGGGACCTTACTCCCATGGAGAAAAGTCCTCATGGTGCCTGTTGTATTCAATCGCAATGCAATTTCTGCGTTTCATCAACACTCTGAAAGTCCACAGGTTACAGAAAGCCTCCAGAGGTGTTTCAGAACCATCGACTGGTCTCCCAGGAATTGCTCAAAGCCCAGACAGTTTGAGACATTAGTCCCATGGAGAAAAATTTGCATGGTGCCTGTTTTATTCAACCCCTGTCAATATCCGTGTTTCATCAACTCTCTGAAGGTCCACTGATTACCGAATGCCTCCAGATTTGAGTCGAAAACTTCTACTGGTCTCCCAGGAATCAATCAAAGCGCAGACAGTTTGAGACATTACTCCCATGGAGAAAAATTCGAATGGTGATTGTTTTATTCAATCCCTGTGCAATATCTGTGTTTGATCAGCACTCTGATGATCCACAGAATACAGCATGCCTCCAGATGTGCTTTGGAAACTACTACTGATCTCCCAGGAATCGATCAAAGCGTAGACAATTCGAGACATTACTCCCACGGAGAAAACTCCGCATGGTGCCTGTTGTATTCAATCCCGAAGCTATTTTTGTGTATCATTAACACTCTGAACGTCCACAGATTACAGATGTCTCCAGATGTGCTTCGGAAACTACAACTGGTCTTCCAGGAACCGATCAAAGCGTAGACAGTTTGGGACATTACTCCCATGGAGTAAAGTCTGCATGGTGCCTGTTGTATACAATCCCGATGCAATTTCTGTGTTTCATCATTACTCTGATGGTCCGCAGATTAAAGAATGCCTCCAGATGTGCTTCGGAAGCAACCACTACTCTCCCAGTATTCGATCAAAGCGTAGACAGTTTGAGACATTACTCCCATGGAGAAAAGTACGCATAGTGCCTGCTGTATTCAATCCCAATGCAAATTCTGTGTTTCATCAACACTCTGAAGGTCCACAGATTACAGAATGCCTCCGGATGTGCTTCGGAAACTACCACTGGTCTCCCAGGAATCGATCAAAAACGTAGCCATTTTGAGAGATTACTCCCATGGTGAAAAGTCCGGAAGGTGCTTGTTGTATTCTATCCCGATACAATTTCTGTGTTTCATCAACACTCTGAAGTTCCAAAGGTAACTGAATGCCTCCAGATAAGCTTCGAAAACTACTATTGGTCTCCCAGGAATCAATCAAAACGTAGACAGTTTGGGGCCTTACTCCCATGGAGAAAAGTACGCATTGTGCCTGTTGTATTCAACCCCAATGCAATTTCTTTGTTTCATCAAAACTATGAACGTCCACAGATTACTGGAAGCCTCCAGATGTGCTTCGGGAACTACTACTGGTCTCCCAGGAATTGATTAAGGCGTAGACAGTTTGAGACATTACTCCCATGCAGAAAATTACTCATGGTGCCTGTTGTATTCAGTCACGATGCAATTTCTGTGTTTCATCAACACTCTGAACGTCATCAGATTACAAAATGCCTCCAGATATGCTTCGGAAACTACTACTGGTCTCCCAGGCAACGATCAAAGCGTACACAGTTTGATACATTACTCCCATGGAGAAAAATCAGCATGGTGCTTGTTGTATTCAATGCCAATGCAATTTCTGCGTTTCATCAACTCTCTGAAATTCCATAGAGTACAGAATGCCTCCAGATATGCTTCGGAAACTACTATTGGTCTCCCAGGAAATGATCAAAGCGTATACAGTTCGAGACATTACTCCCTGTTAGAGAATTATGCATGGTGCCCGTTGTATTCAATCCCGATGCAATTTCTGTGTTTCATCAACACTCTGAAGGTCCACAAAATTACAGGAAGCCTCCAGATGTGCTTTGGAAACTACTTTTGGTATCTCAGGAATCGATCAAAGCGTAGCCAGTTTGAGACATTACTCCCATGGTGAAAAGTCCGGATGGTGCCTCTTGTATTCAATCCCGATGCAATTTCTGTGTTTCGTCATCGCTCTGAAGGGCCACTGATTACAGAATGCCCCCAGATGTGCGTCGAAAACTTCTACTGGTCTCCCAGGAATCGATAAAATCGCAGCCAGTTTAAGACATTACTCCCATGGAGAAAAGTCGGCATGGTGCCTGTTGTATTCAATCGCGACGCAATTTCTGCGTTTCGTCAACACTCTGAAAGTCCACAGATTACAGAATGCCTCAAGATGTGCTTCGGAAACTACGATTGGTCTCCCAGGAATCGATCAACTCGTAGACAGTTTGAGACATTACACCAGTGGAGAGAATTTCGCATGGTGTCTGTTGTATTCAATCCCGATGCAATTTCTGTGTTTAATCAACACTCCGAACGTCAACAGGTTACAGAATTCCTCCAGATTTGCTTCGGAAACTACTACTGGTCTCCCAAGAATCGTTCATAGCGTAGACAGTTCCCATGGAGAAAAGTCCGCATGGTGCCTGTTGTACTCAATCATGATGCAATTTCTTTATTTCATCAACACTCTGAACGTCCACAGGTTACAGAATGCATCTGGATAAGCTTCTAACACTAATATTGGTCTGCCAGGAATCAAAAACGTAGACAATTTTGGACTTTAATCCCATGGAGAAAAGTCCGCATGGTGCCTGTTGTACTCAATCATGATGCAATTTCTTTATTTCATCAACACTCTGAACGTCCACAGGTTACAGAATGCATCTGGATAAGCTTCTAACACTAATATTGGTCTGCCAGGAATCAAAAACCTAGACAATTTTGGACTTTAATCCCATGGAGAAAAGTCCACATGGTGCCTGTTGTATTCAATCGCAATGCAATTTCTGCGTTTCATCAACACTCTGAAAGTCCACAGGTTACAGAAAGCCTCCAGATGTATTTCAGAACCATCTACTGGTCTCCCAGAAAACGGTCAAAGCCCAGACAGTTTGAGACATTAGTCCCATGGAGAAAAATTCGCATGGTGCCTGTTTTATTCAACCCCTGTCAATATCCGTGTTTCATCAACACTCTGATGGTCCACAGAATACAGAATTCCTCCAGATGTGCTTTGGAAACTATTACTGGTATCCCAAGAATCGATCAAAGCGCAGACAATTTGAGGCATTACTCCCATGGAGAAAAGTCCGCATGGTGCCTCTTGTATTCAATCCCGATGCAATTTCTGTGTTTCATCAACACTCTGAACGTCCATAGATTACAGAATGTCTCCAGATGTGCTTCAGAAACTACTACTGGTCCCCCAAGAATCGATCATAGCGCAGACAGTTCCCATGGAGAAAAGTCCGCATGGTGCGTGTTGTATTCAATCCCGATGCAATTTTTGTGTTTCATCAACACTCTGAAGGTCCACAGGTTACTGAATGCCTCCAGATAAGCTTCGAAAGCTACTATTGGTCTCCCAGGAATCAATCAAAACGTAGACAGTTTGGGACCTTACTCCCATGGAGAAAAGTCCGCATGGTGCCTGTTGTATTCAACCCCAATGCAATTTCTGTGTTTCATCAAAACTATGAACGTCCACAGATTACTGGAAGCCTCCAGATGTGCTTCGGAAACTACTACTGGTCTCCCAGGAATTGATTAAAGCGTAGACAGTTTGAAGCATTACTCCCATGGAGAAAAATCCGCATGGTCCCTGTTGTATTCAATCCCGATGCAATTTCTGTGTTTCATCAACACTCTGAAGGTCCACAAAATTACAGAAAGCCTCCAGATGTGCTTTGGAAACTACTTTTGGTATCTCAGGAATCGATCAAAGCGTAGACAGTTTGAGACATTACTCCCATGGAAAAAAGTCCACATGGTGCCTGTTGTATTCAATCCCGACGCAATTTCTGTGTTTCATCAACACTCTGAATGTCCACAGATTACAGAATGCCTCCAGATGTGCTTCGGAAACTACTACTGGTGTGACAGGAATCGATCAAAGCGTAGCCAGTTTGAGACATTACTCCCATGGTGAAAAGTCCGGATGGTGCCTCTTTTTATCAATCCCGATGCAATTTCTGTGTTTCGGCAACACTCTGAAGGTCCACTGATTACAGAATGCCCCCAGATGTGAGTCGAAAACTTCTACTGGTCTCCCAGGAATCGATAAAAGCGCAGCCAGTTTAAGACATTACTCCCATGGAGAAAAGTCGGCATGGTGCCTGTTGTATTCAATCCCGACGCAATTTCTGCGTTTCATCAACACTCTGAACGTCCACAGATTACAGAATGCCTCAAGATGTGCTTCGTAATCTACCATTGGTCTCCAAGGAATCGATCAACTCGTAGACAGTTTGAGCCATTACTCCAGTGGAGAGAATTTCGCATGATGTCTGTTGTATTCAATCCCGATGCAATTTCTGTGTTTCATCAACACTCCGAACGTCAACAGGTTACAGAACTCCTCCAGATGTGCTTCGGAAACTACTACTGGTCTCCTAAGAATCGTTCATAGCGTAGACAGTTCCCATGGAGAAAAGTCCGCATGGTGCCTGTTGTACTCAATCCCGATGCAATTTCTTTATTTCAGCAACACTCTGAACGTCCACAGGTTACTGAATGCATCCGGATAAGCTTCGAACACTAATATTGGTCTCCCAGGAATCAATCAAAACGTAGACAATTTGGGACCTTACTCCCATGGAGAAAAGTCAACATGGTGCCTGTTGTATTCAATCGCAATGCAATTTCTGCGTTACATCAACACTCTGAAAGTCCACAGGTTACAGAAAGCCTCGAGATGTATTTCGGAAACTTCTACTGGTCTCCCAGGAATCGCTCAAAGCCCAGACAGTTTGAGACATTAGTGCCATTTAGAAAAAATCGCATGGTGCCTGTTTTATTCAACCCCTGTCAATATCCGTGTTTCATCAACTCTCTGAAGGTCCACTGATTACAGAATGCCTCCAGATGTGCGTCGAAAACTTCTACTGGTCTCCCAGGAAGCGATTAAAGCGCAGACAGTTTGAGACATTACTCCCATGGAGAAAAATTCGAATGGTGATTGTTTTATTCAATCCCTGTGCAATATCTGTGTTTGATCAGCACTCTGATGATCCATAGAATACAGCATGCCTCCAGATGTGCTTTGGAAACTACTACTGATCTCCCAGGAATCGATCAAAGCGTAGACAATTCGAGACATTACTCCCACGGAGAAAACTCCGCATGGTGCCTGTTGTATTCAATCCCGAAGCAATTTTTGTGTATCATTAACACTCTGAACGTCCACAGATTACAGATGTCTCCAGATGTGCTTCGGAAACTACAACTGGTCTTCCAGGAACCGATCAAAGCGTAGACAGTTTGGGACATTACTCCCATGGAGTAAAGTCTGCATGGTGCCTGTTGTATACAATCCCGATGCAATTTCTGTGTTTCATCATTACTCTGATGGTCCGCAGATTAAAGAATGCCTCCAGATGTGCTTCGGAAGCAACCACTGCTCTCCCAGGAATCGATCAAAGCGTAGACAGTTTGAGACATTACTCCCATGGAGAAAAGTACGCATAGTGCCTGCTGTATTCAATCCCAATGCAAATTCTGTGTTTCATCAACACTCTGAAGGTCCACAGGTAACTGAATGCCTCCAGATAAGCTTCGAAAACTACTATTGGTCTCCCAGGAATCAATCAAAACGTAGACAGTTTGGGGCCTTACTCCCATGGAGAAAAGTACGCATTGTGCCTGTTGTATTCAACCCCAATGCAATTTCTGTGTTTCATCAAAACTATGAACGTCCACAGATTACTGGAAGCCTCCAGATGTGCTTCGGGAACTACTACTGGTCTCCCAGGAATTGATTAAAGCGTATACAGTTCGAGACATTACTCCCTGTTAGAGAATTATGCATGGTGCCCGTTGTATTCAATCCCGATGCAATTTCTGTGTTTCATCAACACTCTGAAGGTCCACAAAATTACAGGAAGCCTCCAGATGTGCTTTGGAAACTACTTTTGGTATCTCAGGAATCGATCAAAGCGTAGCCAGTTTGAGACATTACTCCCATGGTGAAAAGTCCGGATGGTGCCTCTTGTATTCAATCCCGATGCAATTTCTGTGTTTCGTCAACGCTCTGAACGGCCACTGATTACAGAATGCCCCCAGATGTGCGTCGAAAACTTCTACTGGTCTCCCAGGAATCGATAAAATCGCAGCCAGTTTAAGACATTACTCCCATGGAGAAAAGTCGGCATGGTGCCTGTTGTATTCAATCGCGACGCAATTTCTGCGTTTCGTCAACACTCTGAAAGTCCGAAGATTACAGAATGCCTCAAGATGTGCTTCGGAAACTACGATTGGTCTCCCAGGAATCGATCAACTCGTAGACAGTTTGAGACATTACACCAGTGGAGAGAATTTCGCATGGTGTCTGTTGTATTCAATCCCGATGCAATTTCTGTGTTTCATCAACACTCCGAACGTCAACAGGTTACAGAATTCCTCCAGATTTGCTTCGGAAACTACTACTGGTCTCCCAAGAATCGTTCATAGCGTAGACAGTTCCCATGGAGAAAAGTCCGCATGGTGCCTGTTGTACTCAATCATGATGCAATTTCTTTATTTCATCAACACTCTGAACGTCCACAGGTTACAGAATGCATCTGGATAAGCTTCTAACACTAATATTGGTCTGCCAGGAATCAAAAACGTAGACAATTTTGGACTTTAATCCCATGGAGAAAAGTCCGCATGGTGCCTGTTGTACTCAATCATGATGCAATTTCTTTATTTCATCAACACTCTGAACGTCCACAGGTTACAGAATGCATCTGGATAAGCTTCTAACACTAATATTGGTCTGCCAGGAATCAAAAACCTAGACAATTTTGGACTTTAATCCCATGGAGAAAAGTCCACATGGTGCCTGTTGTATTCAATCGCAATGCAATTTCTGCGTTTCATCAACACTCTGAAAGTCCACAGGTTACAGAAAGCCTCCAGATGTATTTCAGAACCATCTACTGGTCTCCCAGGAAACGGTCAAAGCCCAGACAGTTTGAGACATTAGTCCCATGGAGAAAAATTCGCATGGTGCCTGTTTTATTCAACCCCTGTCAATATCCGTGTTTCATCAACACTCTGAAGGTCCACAGAATACAGAATTCCTCCAGATGTGCTTTGGAAACTATTACTGGTATCCCAAGAATCGATCAAAGCGCAGACAATTTGAGGCATTACTCCCATGGAGAAAAGTCCGCATGGTGCCTCTTGTATTCAATCCCGATGCAATTTCTGTGTTTCATCAACACTCTGAACGTCCATAGATTACAGAATGTCTCCAGATGTGCTTCAGAAACTACTACTGGTCCCCCAAGAATCGATCATAGCGCAGACAGTTCCCATGGAGAAAAGTCCGCATGGTGCGTGTTGTATTCAATCCCGATGCAATTTTTGTGTTTCATCAACACTCTGAAGGTCCACAGGTTACTGAATGCCTCCAGATAAGCTTCGAAAGCTACTATTGGTCTCCCAGGAATCAATCAAAACGTAGACAGTTTGGGACCTTACTCCCATGGAGAAAAGTCCGCATGGTGCCTGTTGTATTCAACCCCAATGCAATTTCTGTGTTTCATCAAAACTATGAACGTCCACAGATTACTGGAAGCCTCCAGATGTGCTTCGGAAACTACTACTGGTCTCCCAGGAATTGATTAAAGCGTAGACAGTTTGAAGCATTACTCCCATGGAGAAAAATCCGCATGGTCCCTGTTGTATTCAATCCCGATGCAATTTCTGTGTTTCATCAACACTCTGAAGGTCCACAAAATTACAGGAAGCCTCCAGATGTGCTTTGGAAACTACTTTTGGTATCTCAGGAATCGATCAAAGCGTAGACAGTTTGAGACATTACTCCCATGGAAAAAAGTCCACATGGTGCCTGTTGTATTCAATCCCGACGCAATTTCTGTGTTTCATCAACACTCTGAATGTCCACAGATTACAGAATGCCTCCAGATGTGCTTCGGAAACTACTACTGGTGTGACAGGAATCGATCAAAGCGTAGCCAGTTTGAGACATTACTCCCATGGTGAAAAGTCCGGATGGTGCCTCTTTTTATCAATCCCGATGCAATTTCTGTGTTTCGGCAACACTCTGAAGGTCCACTGATTACAGAATGCCCCCAGATGTGAGTCGAAAACTTCTACTGGTCTCCCAGGAATCGATAAAAGCGCAGCCAGTTTAAGACATTACTCCCATGGAGAAAAGTCGGCATGGTGCCTGTTGTATTCAATCCCGACGCAATTTCTGTGTTTCATCAACACTCTGAACGTCCACAGATTACAGAATGCCTCAAGATGTGCTTCGTAATCTACCATTGGTCTCCAAGGAATCGATCAACTCGTAGACAGTTTGAGCCATTACTCCAGTGGAGAGAATTTCGCATGATGTCTGTTGTATTCAATCCCGATGCAATTTCTGTGTTTCATCAACACTCCGAACGTCAACAGGTTACAGAACTCCTCCAGATGTGCTTCGGAAACTACTACTGGTCTCCTAAGAATCGTTCATAGCGTAGACAGTTCCCATGGAGAAAAGTCCGCATGGTGCCTGTTGTACTCAATCCCGATGCAATTTCTTTATTTCAGCTACACTCTGAACGTCCACAGGTTACTGAATGCATCCGGATAAGCTTCGAACACTAATATTGGTCTCCCAGGAATCAATCAAAACGTAGACAATTTGGGACCTTACTCCCATGGAGAAAAGTCAACATGGTGCCTGTTGTATTCAATCGCAATGCAATTTCTGCGTTACATCAACACTCTGAAAGTCCACAGGTTACAGAAAGCCTCGAGATGTATTTCGGAAACTTCTACTGGTCTCCCAGGAATCGCTCAAAGCCCAGACAGTTTGAGACATTAGTGCCATTTAGAAAAAATCGCATGGTGCCTGTTTTATTCAACCCCTGTCAATATCCGTGTTTCATCAACTCTCTGAAGGTCCACTGATTACAGAATGCCTCCAGATGTGCGTCGAAAACTTCTACTGGTCTCCCAGGAAGCGATTAAAGCGCAGACAGTTTGAGACATTACTCCCATGGAGAAAAATTCGAATGGTGATTGTTTTATTCAATCCCTGTGCAATATCTGTGTTTGATCAGCACTCTGATGATCCACAGAATACAGCATGCCTCCAGATGTGCTTTGGAAACTACTACTGATCTCCCAGGAATCGATCAAAGCGTAGACAATTCGAGACATTACTCCCACGGAGAAAACTCCGCATGGTGCCTGTTGTATTCAATCCCGAAGCAATTTTTGTGTATCATTAACACTCTGAACGTCCACAGATTACAGATGTCTCCAGATGTGCTTCGGAAACTACAACTGGTCTTCCAGGAACCGATCAAAGCGTAGACAGTTTGGGACATTACTCCCATGGAGTAAAGTCTGCATGGTGCCTGTTGTATACAATCCCGATGCAATTTCTGTGTTTCATCATTACTCTGATGGTCCGCAGATTAAAGAATGCCTCCAGATGTGCTTCGGAAGCAACCACTGCTCTCCCAGGAATCGATCAAAGCGTAGACAGGTTGAGACATTACTCCCATGGAGAAAAGTACGCATAGTGCCTGCTGTATTCAATCCCAATGCAAATTCTGTGTTTCATCAACACTCTGAAGGTCCACAGGTAACTGAATGCCTCCAGATAAGTTTCGAAAACTACTATTGGTCTCCCAGGAATCAATCAAAACGTAGACAGTTTGGGGCCTTACTCCCATGGAGAAAAGTACGCATTGTGCCTGTTGTATTCAACCCCAATGCAATTTCTGTGTTTCATCAAAACTATGAACGTCCACAGATTACTGGAAGCCTCCAGATGTGCTTCGGGAACTACTACTGGTCTCCCAGGAATTGATTAAAGCGTATACAGTTCGAGACATTACTCCATGTTAGAGAATTATGCATGGTGCCCGTTGTATTCAATCCCGATGCAATTTCTGTGTTTCATCAACACTCTGAAGGTCCACAAAATTACAGGAAGCCTCCAGATGTGCTTTGGAAACTACTTTTGGTATCTCAGGAATCGATCAAAGCGTAGCCAGTTTGAGACATTACTCCCATGGTGAAAAGTCCGGATGGTGCCTCTTGTATTCAATCCCGATGCAATTTCTGTGTTTCGTCAACGCTCTGAAGGGCCACTGATTACAGAATGCCCCCAGATGTGCGTCGAAAACTTCTACTGGTCTCCCAGGAATCGATAAAATCGCAGCCAGTTTAAGACATTACTCCCATGGAGAAAAGTCGGCATGGTGCCTGTTGTATTCAATCGCGACGCAATTTCTGCGTTTCGTCAACACTCTGAAAGTCCACAGATTACAGAATGCCTCAAGATGTGCTTCGGAAACTACGATTGGTCTCCCAGGAATCGATCAACTCGTAGACAGTTTGAGACATTACACCAGTGGAGAGAATTTCGCATGGTGTCTGTTGTATTCAATCCCGATGCAATTTCTGTGTTTCATCAACACTCCGAACGTCAACAGGTTACAGAATTCCTCCAGATTTGCTTCGGAAACTACTACTGGTCTCCCAAGAATCGTTCATAGCGTAGACAGTTCCCATGGAGAAAAGTCCGCATGGTGCCTGTTGTACTCAATCATGATGCAATTTCTTTATTTCATCAACACTCTGAACGTCCACAGGTTACAGAATGCATCTGGATAAGCTCCTAACACTAAGATTGGTCTGCCAGGAATCAAAAACGTAGACAATTTTGGACTTTAATCCCATGGAGAAAAGTCCACATGGTGCCTGTTGTATTCAATCGCAATGCAATTTCTGCGTTTCATCAACACTCTGAAAGTCCACAGGTTACAGAAAGCCTCCAGATGTGTTTCAGAACCATCTACTGGTCTCCCAGGAAACGCTCAAAGCCCAGACAGTTTGAGACATTAGTCCCATGGAGAAAAATTCGCATGGTGCCTGTTTTATTCAACCCCTGTCAATATCCGTGTTTCATCAACACTCTGAAGGTCCACAGAATACAGAATTCCTCCAGATGTGCTTTGGAAACTATTACTGGTATCCCAAGAATCGATCAAAGCGCAGACAATTTGAGGCATTACTCCCACGGAGAAAAGTCCGCATGGTGCCTGTTGTATTCAATCCCGATGCAATTTCTGTGTTTCATCAACACTCTGAACGTCCATAGATTACAGAATGCCTCAAGATGTGCTTCGTAATCTACCATTGGTCTCCAAGGAATCGATCAACTCGTAGACAGTTTGAGCCATTACTCCAGTGGAGAGAATTTCGCATGATGTCTGTTGTATTCAATCCCGATGCAATTTCTGTGTTTCATCAACACTCCGAACGTCAACAGGTTACAGAACTCCTCCAGATGTGCTTCGGAAACTACTACTGGTCTCCTAAGAATCGTTCATAGCGTAGACAGTTCCCATGGAGAAAAGTCCGCATGGTGCCTGTTGTACTCAATCCCGATGCAATTTCTTTATTTCAGCTACACTCTGAACGTCCACAGGTTACTGAATGCATCCGGATAAGCTTCGAACACTAATATTGGTCTCCCAGGAATCAATCAAAACGTAGACAATTTGGGACCTTACTCCCATGGAGAAAAGTCAACATGGTGCCTGTTGTATTCAATCGCAATGCAATTTCTGCGTTACATCAACACTCTGAAAGTCCACAGGTTACAGAAAGCCTCGAGATGTATTTCGGAAACTTCTACTGGTCTCCCAGGAATCGCTCAAAGCCCAGACAGTTTGAGACATTAGTGCCATTTAGAAAAAATCGCATGGTGCCTGTTTTATTCAACCCCTGTCAATATCCGTGTTTCATCAACTCTCTGAAGGTCCACTGATTACAGAATGCCTCCAGATGTGCGTCGAAAACTTCTACTGGTCTCCCAGGAAGCGATTAAAGCGCAGACAGTTTGAGACATTACTCCCATGGAGAAAAATTCGAATGGTGATTGTTTTATTCAGTCCCTGTGCAATATCTGTGTTTGATCAGCACTCTGATGATCCACAGAATACAGCATGCCTCCAGATGTGCTTTGGAAACTACTACTGATCTCCCAGGAATCGATCAAAGCGTAGACAATTCGAGACATTACTCCCACGGAGAAAACTCCGCATGGTGCCTGTTGTATTCAATCCCGAAGCAATTTTTGTGTATCATTAACACTCTGAACGTCCACAGATTACAGATGTCTCCAGATGTGCTTCGGAAACTACAACTGGTCTTCCAGGAACCGATCAAAGCGTAGACAGTTTGGGACATTACTCCCATGGAGTAAAGTCTGCATGGTGCCTGTTGTATACAATCCCGATGCAATTTCTGTGTTTCATCATTACTCTGATGGTCCGCAGATTAAAGAATGCCTCCAGATGTGCTTCGGAAGCAACCACTGCTCTCCCAGGAATCGATCAAAGCGTAGACAGTTTGAGACATTACTCCCATGGAGAAAAGTACGCATAGTGCCTGCTGTATTCAATCCCAATGCAAATTCTGTGTTTCATCAACACTCTGAAGGTCCACAGGTAACTGAATGCCTCCAGATAAGCTTCGAAAACTACTATTGGTCTCCCAGGAATCAATCAAAACGTAGACAGTATGGGGCCTTACTCCCATGGAGAAAAGTACGCATTGTGCCTGTTGTATTCAACCCCAATGCAATTTCTGTGTTTCATCAAAACTATGAACGTCCACAGATTACTGGAAGCCTCCAGATGTGCTTCGGGAACTACTACTGGTCTCCCAGGAATTGATTAAAGCGTATACAGTTCGAGACATTACTCCCTGTTAGAGAATTATGCATGGTGCCCGTTGTATTCAATCCCGATGCAATTTCTGTGTTTCATCAACACTCTGAAGGTCCACAAAATTACAGGAAGCCTCCAGATGTGCTTTGGAAACTACTTTTGGTATCTCAGGAATCGATCAAAGCGTAGCCAGTTTGAGACATTACTCCCATGGTGAAAAGTCCGGATGGTGCCTCTTGTATTCAATCCCGATGCAATTTCTGTGTTTCGTCAACGCTCTGAAGGGCCACTGATTACAGAATGCCCCCAGATGTGCGTCGAAAACTTCTACTGGTTTCCCAGGAATCGATAAAATCGCAGCCAGTTTAAGACATTACTCCCATGGAGAAAAGTCGGCATGGTGCCTGTTGTATTCAATCGCGACGCAATTTCTGCGTTTCGTCAACACTCTGAAAGTCCACAGATTACAGAATGCCTCAAGATGTGCTTCGGAAACTACGATTGGTCTCCCAGGAATCGATCAACTCGTAGACAGTTTGAGACATTACACCAGTGGAGAGAATTTCGCATGGTGTCTGTTGTATTCAATCCCGATGCAATTTCTGTGTTTCATCAACACTCCGAACGTCAACAGGTTACAGAATTCCTCCAGATTTGCTTCGGAAACTACTACTGGTCTCCCAAGAATCGTTCATAGCGTAGACAGTTCCCATGGAGAAAAGTCCGCATGGTGCCTGTTGTACTCAATCATGATGCAATTTCTTTATTTCATCAACACTCTGAACGTCCACAGGTTACAGAATGCATCTGGATAAGCTTCTAACACTAGGATTGGTCTGCCAGGAATCAAAAACGTAGACCATTTTGGACTTTAATCCCATGGAGAAAAGTCCACATGGTGCCTGTTGTATTCAATCGCAATGCAATTTCTGCGTTTCATCAACACTCTGAAAGTCCACAGGTTACAGAAAGCCTCCAGATGTGTTTCAGAACCATCTACTGGTCTCCCAGGAAACGCTCAAAGCCCAGACAGTTTGAGACATTAGTCCCATGGAGAAAAATTCGCATGGTGCCTGTTTTATTCAACCCCTGTCAATATCCGTGTTTCATCAACACTCTGAAGGTCCACAGAATACAGAATTCCTCCAGATGTGCTTTGGAAACTATTACTGGTATCCCAAGAATCGATCAAAGCGCAGACAATTTGAGACATTACTCCCATGGAGAAAAGTCCGCATGGTGCCTGTTGTATTCAATCCCGATGCAATTTCTGTGTTTCATCAACACTCTGAACGTCCATAGATTACAGAATGTCTCCAGATGTGCTTCAGAAACTACTACTGGTCCCCCAAGAATCGATCATAGCGCAGACAGTTCCCATGGAGAAAAGTCCGCATGGTGCGTGTTGTATTCAATCCCGATGCAATTTTTGTGTTTCATCAACACTCTGAAGGTCCACAGGTTACTGAATGCCTCCAGATAAGCTTCGAAAGCTACTATTGGTCTCCCAGGAATCAGTCAAAACGTAGACAGTTTGGGACCTTACTCCCATGGAGAAAAGTCCGCATGGTGCCTGTTGTATTCAACCCCAATGCAATTTCTGTGTTTCATCAAAACTATGAACGTCCACAGATTACTGGAAGCCTCTAGATGTGCTTCGGAAACTACTACTGGTCTCCCAGGAATTGATTAAAGCGTAGACAGTTTGAAGCATTACTCCCATGGAGAAAAATCCGCATGGTCCCTGTTGTATTCAATCCCGATGCAATTTCTGTGTTTCATCAACACTCTGAAGGTCCACAAAATTACAGGAAGCCTCCAGATGTGCTTTGGAAACTACTTTTGGTATCTCAGGAATCGATCAAAGCGTAGACAGTTTGAGACATTACTCCCACGGAAAAAAGTCCACATGGTGCCTGTTGTATTCAATCCCGATGCAATTTCTGTGTTTCATCAACACTCTGAATGTCCACAGATTACAGAATGCCTCCAGATGTGCTTCGGAAACTACTACTGGTGTGACAGGAATCGATCAAAGCGTAGCCAGTTTGAGACATTACTCCCATGGTGAAAAGTCCGGATGGTGCCTCTTGTTATCAATCCCGATGCAATTTCTGTGTTTCGGCAACACTCTGAAGGTCCACTGATTACAGAATGCCCCCAGATGTGAGTCGAAAACTTCTACTGGTCTCCCAGGAATCGATAAAAGCGCAGCCAGTTTAAGACATTACTCCCATGGAGAAAAGTCGGCATGGTGCCTGTTGTATTCAATCCCGACGCAATTTCTGCGTTTCATCAACACTCTGAACGTCCACAGATTACAGAATGCCTCAAGATGTGCTTCGTAATCTACGATTGGTCTCCAAGGAATCGATCAACTCGTAGACAGTTTGAGCCATTACTCCAGTGGAGAGAATTTCGCATGATGTCTGTTGTATTCAATCCCGATGCAATTTCTGTGTTTCATCAACACTCCGAACGTCAACAGGTTACAGAACTCCTCCAGATGTGCTTCGGAAACTACTACTGGTCTCCTAAGAATCGTTCATAGCGTAGACAGTTCCCATGGAGAAAAGTCCGCATGGTGCCTGTTGTACTCAATCCCGATGCAATTTCTTTATTTCAGCAACACTCTGAACGTCCACAGGTTACTGAATGCATCCGGATAAGCTTCGAACACTAATATTGGTCTCCCAGGAATCAATCAAAACGTAGACAATTTGGGACCTTACTCCCATGGAGAAAAGTCAACATGGTGCCTGTTGTATTCAATCGCAATGCAATTTCTGCGTTACATCAACACTCTGAAAGTCCACAGGTTACAGAAAGCCTCGAGATGTATTTCGGAAACTTCTACTGGTCTCCCAGGAATCGCTCAAAGCCCAGACAGTTTGAGACATTAGTGCCATTTAGAAAAAATCGCATGGTGCCTGTTTTATTCAACCCCTGTCAATATCCGTGTTTCATCAACTCTCTGAAGGTCCACTGATTACAGAATGCCTCCAGATTTAAGTCGAAAACTTCTACTGGTCTCAAAGGAATCAATCAAAGCGCAGACAGTTTGAGACATTACTCCCATGGAGAAAAATTCGAATGGTGATTGTTTTATTCAATCCCTGTGCAATATCTGTGTTTGATCAACACTCTGATGATCCACAGAATACAGTATGCCTCCAGATCTGCTTTGGAAACTACTACTGATCTCCCAGGAATCGATCAAAGAGTAGACAATTCGAGACATTACTCCCACGGAGAAAACTCCGCATGGTGCCTGTTGTATTCAATCCCGAAGCGATTTCTGTGTATCATTAACACTCTGAACGTCCACAGATTACAGATGCCTCCAGATGTGCATCGGAACTACAACTGGTCTTCCAGGAACCGATCAAAGCGTAGACAGTTTGGGACATTACTCCCATGGAGTAAAGTCTGCATGGTGCCTGTTGTATACAATCCCGATGCAATTTCTGTGTTTCATCATTACTCTGAAGGTCCACAGATTACAGAATGCCTCCAGATGTGCGTCTTAAGCAACTACTGCTCTCCCAGGAATCGATCAAAGCGTATACAGTTTGAGACCTTACTCCCATGGAGAAAAGTACGCATAGTGCCGGCTGTATTCAATCCCAATGCAAATTCTGTGTTTCATCAACACTCTGAAGGTCCACGGATTACAGAATGCCTCCGGATGTGCTTCGGAAACTACCACTGGTCTCCCAGGAATCGATCAAAAACGTAGCCATTTTGAGAGATTATCCCCATGGTGAAAAGTCCGGAAGGTGCTTGTTGTATTCTATCCCGATACAATTTCTGTGTTTCATCAACACTCTGAATGTCCACTGATTACAGAATGCCTCCAGATGTGCGTCGAAAACTTCTACTGGTCTCCCAGGAAGCGATTAAAGCTCAGACAGTTTGATACATAACTCCCAAGGAGAAAAATTCGCATGGTGCCTGTTTTATTCAATCCCGATGCAAAATCTGTGTTTCATCAACACTCTGAAGGTCCACAGCATACAGAATTTCTCCAGATGTGCTTTGGAAACTATTACTGGTATCCCAAGAATCGATCAAAGCGCAGACAATTTGATGATTACTCCCATGGAGAAAAGTCCGCATGGTGCCTGTTGTATTCAATCCCGATGCAATTTCTGTGTTTCATCAACACTCTGAACGTCCATAGATTACAGAATGCCTCCAGATGTGCTTCAGAAACTACTACTGGTCCCCAAAGAATCGATCATAGCGTAGACAGTTCCCATGGAGAAAAGTCCGCATGGTGCCTGTTGTACTCAATCCCGATGCAATTTCTTTATTTCATCAACACTCTGAACGTCCACAGGTTACAGAATGCATCCGGATAAGCTTCGAACACTAATATTGGTCTCCCAGGAATCAATCAAAACGTAGACAATTTGGGACTTTACTCCCATGGAGAAAAGTCCACATGGTGCCTGTTGTATTCAATCGCAATGCAATTTCTGCTTTTCATCAATACTCTGAAAGTCCACAGGTTACAGAAAGCCTCCAGATGTATTTCGGAAACTTCTACTGGTCTCCCAGGAATCGCTCAAAGCCCAGACAGTTTGAGACATTAGTCCCATGGAGAAAAATTCGCTTGGTGCCTGTTTTATTCAACCCCTGTCAATATCCGTGTTTCATCAACTCTCTGAAGGTCCACTGATTACAGAATGCCTCCAGATTTAAGTCGAAAACATCTACTGGTCTCCCAGGAATCAATTAAAGCGCAAACAGTTTGAGACATTACTCCCATGGAAAAAAATTCGAATGGTGATTGTTTTATTCAATCCCTGTGCAATATCTGTGTTTGATCAACACTCTGATGATCCACAGAATACAGCATGCCTCCAGATGTGCTTTGGAAACTACTACTGATCTCCCAGGAATCGATCAAAGCGTAGACAATTCGAGACATTACTCCCACGGAGAAAACTCCGCATGGTGCCTGTTGTATTCAATCCCGAAGCAATTTTTGTGTATCATTAACACTCTGAACGTCCACAGATTACAGATGCCACCAGATGTGCATCGGAAACTACAACTGGTCTTCCAGGAACCGATCAAAGCGTAGACAGTTTGGGACATTACTCCCATAGAGTAAAGTCTGCATGGTGACTGTTGTGTAGAATCCCGATACAATTTCTGTGTTTCATCATTACTCTGAAGGTCCACAGATTACAGAATGCCTCCAGATGTGCTTCGGAAGCAACTACTGCTCTCCCAGGAATCGATCAAAGCGTAGACAGTTTGAGACATTACTCCCATGGAGAAACGTACGCATAGTGCCTGCTGTATTCAATCCCAATGCAAATTCTGGGTTTCATCAACACTCTGAAGGTCCACAGATTACAGAATGCCTCCAGATGTGCTTCGGAAACTACCACTGGTCTCCCAGGAATCGATCAAAAACGTAGCCATTTTGAGAGATTACTCCCATGGTGAAAAGTCCGGAAGGTGCTTGTTGTATTCTATCCCGATACAATTTCTGTGTTTCATCAACACTCTTAAGGTCCACTGATTACAGAATCCCTCCAGATGTGCGTCGAAAACTTGTACTGGTCTCCCAGGAAACGATCAAAGCGTAGACAGTTTGACACATTACTCCCATACAGAAAAGTCGGCATGGTGCCTGTTGTATTATATCCCGATGGAATTTCTGCGTTTCATCAACACTGTGAAGGTCCAAAGATTACAGAATGCCTCAAGATGTGCTTCGGAAACTACTATTGGTCTCCCAGGAATCGATCAAAATGTAGACAGTTTGAGGCATTACTCCCATGGAGAAAAGTCCGTTTGGGGCCTGTTGTATTCAATCCCGCTGCAATTTCTGTGTTTCATCTTTAAAGTCCACAGATTACAGAATGCCTCCAGATATGCTTCGGAAATTACTACTGCTCTCCCAGGAATCGATCGAAGCGTAGACAGTTTGAGACATTACTCCCATGGAGAAAAGTCCGCATGGTGCCTTTTGTATTCAATCCCGATGCAATTTCTGTGTTTCATCAACACTCTGAACGTCCACAGATTACAGAATGCCTCCAGATGTGCTTCGGAAACTAATACTGCTCTACCAGGAATCGATCAAAGCGCAGAGAGTTTGAGACATTACTACCAATGAGAAAAGTCGGCATGGTGCCTGTTGTATTCGATACCGGTGCAATTCCTGTGTTTCATCAAAACTCTGAACGTACACAGATTACTGAATGCCTCCAGATTTGCTTCGGAAACTACTACTGGTCTCCCAGAAACCGATCAAAGCGTAGACAGTTTGAGACATTACTCCTATGGAGAAAAGTCCGCATGGTGCCTGTTGTATTCAATCCCGATTCAATTTCTTTGTTTCATCAAGACTATGAAGGTCCACACATTACAGAATGCCTCCAGATGTGCTTCGGAAACTACTACTGGTCTCCCAGGAATCGAACAAAGCGTAGACAGTTTGAGACTCTCCTTTATTGGAGAAAATACCGCATGGCGCCTGTTGTAATCAATCCCGATGCAATTTCTGTGTTTCATCAACACTCTGAATGCCCACTGATTACAGAATGCCTCCAGATGTGCGTCGCAAAATTCTACTGGTCTCCCAGGAATCGATCAAACCGCAGACAGTTTGAGACATTACTCCCATGGAGAAAAATCGATATGGTGCCTATTGTATTCAATCACGATGCAATTTCTGCGTTTTATCAACACTATGAACGTCCACAGATTGTAGAATGTAACATGATTTGCTTCGGAAACCACTATTGGTCTTACAGGAATCGATCAAACCGTAAACACTTTGAGACACTACTCCCATGGAGAGAAGTAGACATGGTTCCTGTTGTATCAATTCCGATGCAATTTCTGTGTTTCATCAACACTTTGAAGGTCCACAGATTACAGGAAGCCTCCAGATGTGCTTCGGAACCTACTACTGGTTTCCCGGGAATCGATCAAAGCGTAGCCGGTTTGAGACATTACTCCCATGGTGAAATGTCCCCATGGTGCCTGTTGTATTCAATCCCTATGCAATTTCTGTGTTTCATCAACACTCTGAACGTCCACAGATTACAGAATGCCTCCAGATGAGCTTCGGAAACAACTACTTGTCTCCCAGGAGTCGATCAAATTCTAGTCAGTTTGAGACATTACTCCCATGGAGAAAAGTCCGCATGGTACCTGTTGTATACATCCTGATGCATTTTCTGTGTTTCATCCTTACTCTGAAGGTGCACAGATTACAGAATGCATCCAGACGTGCTTTAGAAACAAACACTGCTCTCCCAGGAAACGATCAAACCGTAGACAGTTTGAGACTTTACTCCCATGGAGAGAAGTCCGCATGGTGCCTGTTGTATTCAATCCCGATGCAATTTCTGTGTTTCATCAACACTCTGAATGTCCACACATTACAGAATGCCTCCAGATGTGATTAGGAAACCACTACTGGTCTCCCAGGAATCGATCAAAGCGTAGCCGGTTTGAGACATTACTCCCATGGAGAAAAGTCCATATGGCGCATGTTTTATTAAATCCTGATGCAATTTCTGTGTTTCATCATTGCTCTGAAGACCCACAGATTACAGAATGCCTCCAGACGTGTTTCGGAAACTACTACTGGTCTCCCAGGAATCGATCAAAGCGTAGACAGTTTGAGAGATTACTCCCATGGAGAAAAGTCCACATGGGGCCTGTTGTATTCAATCCCGATGCAATTTCTGTGTTTCATCATTACTCTGAAGATGCACCGATTACAGGATGCCTCCAGACGTGGTTCAGAAACTTATACTGGTCTCCCAGGAATCGATCAAAGCGTAGACATTTTGAGACTTTACTCCCATGGAGAGAAGTCCGCATGGTGCCTGTTGTATTCAATCACGATGCAATTTCTGTGTTTCAGCACCACTCTGAGAGTCCACAGATTGCAGGAAGCCTCCAGATGTGCTTCGGATACTACTACTGGTCTCCCAGGAATCGATCAAAGCGTAGACAGTTTGAAACATTACTCCCATGGAGAAAAGTCCACATGGTGCCTCTTGTATTCAATCCCGATACAATTTCTATGTTTCATCAACACTCTGAAGGTCCACTGATTGACGAATGTCTCCAGATGTGCGTCGAAAACTTCTACTGGTCTCCCAGGATTCGATCATATCGTAGATTGTTTGAGACATGACTCCCATGGAGAAAAGTCGGCATGGCGGCTGTTGTATTCAATGCCGATGCAATTTCTGTGTTTCATCAACACTCTGAACATCCACAGATTACAGAATGCCTCAAGATGAGCTTCGGAAACTGCTATTGGTCTCCCAGGAATCGATCAATGCGAAGACACTTTCAGACATTAGTCCAGTGGAGAGAAATCCGCATGGTGCCTGTTGTATTCAATCCCGATGCAATTTCTGTGTTTCACCAACACTCGGAAGGTCCACAGACTGCAGAATGCCTCCAGATGACCTTCTTAAACTACTACTTGTCTCCCAGGAGTCGATCAAATTCTAGACAGTTTGAGACATTACTCCCATGCAGAAAAGTCGGCATGGTGGTTGTTTTATTCAATCCCGATGCTTTTTCTGTGTTCATCATTACTCTGAAGGTGCACAGATTACACAATGCATCCAGACGTGCTTCAGAAACTTGTTCTGGTCTTCCAGGAATCGATCAAACCGTAGGCAGTTTGAGACTTTACTCCCATGGAGAGAAGTCCGCATGGTGCCTGTTTTATTCAATCCCGATGCAATTTCTGTGTTTCATCAACACTCTGAATGTCCACTGATTACCGAAAGCCTCCAGATGTGCGTCGAAAACTTCTACTGGTCTCCCAGGAATTGATCAAAGCGCAGACAGATTGAGACATTACTCCCATGGAGAAAAGTCGATATGGTGCATATTGTATTCAATCCCGATGCAATTTCTGCGTTTTATCAACACACCGAACGTCCACAGACTATAGAATGCAAGAAGATGAGCTTCGGAAACTACTATTGGTCTTACAGGAATCGATCAAACCGTAGACATTTTGAGACACTACTCCCATGGAGAGAAGTCCACATGGTTCCTGTTGCATCAATTTCGATGCAATTTCTGTGTTTCATCACCACTCTGAAGGTCCACAGATTACAGGAAGCCTCCAGTTGTGCTTCGGAAACTACTATTAGTCTCCCATGAATCGATCAAAGCGTAGCCGGTTTGAGACATTACTCCCATGGTGAAAAGTCCGCATGGTGCCTGTTGTATTCAATCCCGATGCAATTTCGGTGTTTCATGAACACTCTGAATTTCCACTGACTACAGAATGCCTCCAGATGTGCGTCGAAAACTTTTACTGGTCTCTCAGGATTCGATCAAAGCGCAGACAATTGGAGACATTACTCCCATGGAGAAAAGTCCATATGGCGCATGTTTTATTCTATCATGATGCAATTTCTGTGTTTCATTATTACTCTGAAGACCCACAGATCACAGAATGCCTCCAGACGTGCTTCGGAAGCTACTACTGGTCTCCCAGGAATCGATCAAAGCGTAGACAGTTTGAGAGATTACTCCCATGGAGAAAATTCCGCATAGGGCCTGTTGTATTCAATCCCGATGCAATTTCTGTGTTTCATCATTACTCTGCAGATGCACAGATTGCAGAATGCCTCCAGACGTGCTTCAGAAACTTATACTGGTCTCCCAAGAATCGATCAAAGCGTAGACATTTTGAGACTTTACTCCCATGGAGAGAAGTGCGCATGGTGGCTGTTGTATTCAATCCCGATGCAATTTCAGTGTTACATCATTACCCTGAAGGTGCACAGATTACAGAATGCATCCAGATGTGCTTCAGAAACTTATACTGGTCTCCCAGGAATCGATAAAAGCGTAGCCAGTTTGAGTTATTACTCCCATAGTGAAAAGTCCGCATACTGATTGTTGTATTCAATCCGGATGCAATTTCTGTGTTTCATCAACACTCTGAATAACCTCTGATTACAGAATACCTCCAGATGTGCTTCGGAAACTACTACTGGTCTCCAGGGAATGGGTCAAAGCTTAGCCACTTTGAGACATTACTCCCATGGTGAAAAGTCCTCATGGTGCCTCTTGTATTCAATCTCGATGCAGTTTCTATGTTTCATCAACACTCTGAAGGTCCACAGATTGCAGAATGAATCCAGATGTGTTTCGGAAACTACTACTTGTCTCCCATGAATCGACCAAATTCTAGACAGTTTGAGACATTACTCCCATGGAGAAAAGTCCGCTTGGTGCCTCTTGTATTCAATCCCGATGCATTTTCTGTGTTTCATCAATACTCTGAAGGTGCACAGATTACAGAATGCATCCAGACGAGATTCAGAAACTTATACTGGTCTACTACAAATCGATCAAACCGTAGACTGTTTGAGACTTTACTCCCATGGAGAGAAGTCCGCATGGTGATTGTTGTATTTAATCCCGATGCAATTTCTGTGTTTCATCAACACTCTGAAGGTCATCAGTTTGCCGAATGCCTCCAGATGTGCTTCGCAAACTACTACCGGTCTCCCAGGAATAGATCAAAGCGTAGCCACTTTGAGACATTACTCCCATGGTGAAATGTCCGCATGGTGCCTATTGTATTCAATCTCGATGCAATTTCTATGTTTCATCAACACTCTGAAGGTCCACTAATTGCAGAACGCCTCCTGATGTGCGTCTAAAACTTCTACTAGTCTCCCAGGAATCGATCAAAGCGCAGATTGTTTGAGACATTACTCCCATGGAGAAAATTCGGCATGGCGGTTGTTGTATTCAATCCAGATGCAATTTCTGCGCTTCATCACACTCTGAAGGTCCACAGATTACAGAATGCCTCAAGATGTTCTTCGGAAACTACTTTTGGTCTCACAGGAAGCGATCAAAGCGTAGACACTTTAAGACATTACTCCAGTGGAGAGAAATCCGCATGGTGTCTGTAGTATTCAGTCCCGATGCAATTTCTGTGTTTCATAAACACTCTGAAGGTCCACAGATTGCAGAATGCCTCCAGATGTGCTTCGGAAACTACTACTGGTCTCCCACGAATCGACCAAATTCTAGACACTTTGAGACATTACTCCCATGGAGAAAAGTCCGCATGGTGCCTGTTGTATTCAAACCCGATGCATTTTCTGTGTTTCATCATTATTCTGAAGGTGCACAGATTACAGATTGCATCCAGATGTGATTCAGTAACTTATACTGGTCTCCTACGAATCGATCAAACCGTAGAATGTTGGAGACTTTACTCCCATGGAGAGAAGTCCGCATGGTGCCTCTTGTATTCAATCCCGATGCAATTTCTGTGTTTCATCAACACTCTGAAGGTCCACGCATTACAGAATGCCTCCAGATGTGCTTCGGAAACTATTACTGGTCTCCCAGGAAACGATCAAAGCGTAGCCAGTTTGAGACAATACTCCCATGGTGAAAAGTCCGCATAGTGATTGTTGTATTCAATCCCGATGCAATTTCTGTGTTTCATCAACACTCTGAATGTCCACTGATTACAGAATGCCTCCAGATGTGCTTCCGAAACTACTACTGGTCTCCCAGGAATCGATCAATGCGTAGACAGTTTGACGAATTACTCCAATCGAGAAAACTTCGCATGGTGCCTGTTGTATTCAAACACGATGAAATTTGTGTATTTCATCAACACTCTGAAAGTCCACAGATTACAGAATGCCTCTAGATGTGCTTCGCAAACTACTACTGGTCTCCCACGAATCGATCAAAGCGTAGCCACTTTGAGACATTACTCCCATGGTGAAAGGTCCGCATGGTGCATCTTGTATTCAATCTCGATGCAATTTCTTTGTTTCATAAACACTCTGAAGGTCCACTGATCGCAGAATGTTTCCCGATGTGCGTCGAAAACTTCTACTGGTCTCCCAGGAATCGATCAAAGCGCAGATTGTTTGAGACATTACTCCCATGGAGAAAAGTCGGCATGGTGGCTGTTGTATTCAATCCCGATGCAATTTCTGTGTTTCATCATTACTCTGAAGGTGCATAGATTACAGAATGCCTCCAGACGTGCTTCAGAAACTTATACTGGTCTCCCAGGAATCGGTAAAAGCGCAGATAGTATGAGACTTTACTCCCATGGAGAGAAGTCCGCATGGAGCATGTTGTATTCAATCCCGATGCAATTTCTGTGTTTCATCAACACTCTGAAGGTCCAAACATTTCAGAATGCCTCCAGATGTGCTTCGGAAACTACTACTGGTCTTCTAGGAATCGATCAAAGAGTAGCCAGTTTGAGACATTACTCCCTTGATGAAAAGTCCGCATGGTGCCTGTTGTATTCAATCGCGATGCAATTTCTCCGTTTCATCACACTCTGAACGTCCACAGATTAAAGAATGCCTCAAGATGTGCTCCGGAAGCTACTATTGCTCTCACAGGAATCGATCAAAGCACAGATTGTTTGAGACATTACTCCCATGGAGAAAAGTCGGCATGGTGGCTGTTGTATTCAATCCCGATGCAATTTCTGCGTTTCATCACACTCAGAACGTCCACAGATTACAGAAGGCCTCCAGATGTGCTTCGGTAACTACTACTGGTCTCCCAGGAATCGATCAATGCGCAGACAGTTTGAGACATTACTCCCATGTAGAAAAGTCCATATGTCGCCTGTTTTATTCAATCCTGATGCAATTTCTGCGTTTCATCATTACTCTGAAGGTGCACAGATTGCAGAATGCCTCCAGACGTGCTTCAGAAACTTATACTGGTCTCCCATTAATCGATCAAAGCGTAGACAGTTTGAGACTTTACTTCCATCGAGAGAAGGCCGCATGGTGACTGTGGTATTCAATCCCGATGCAATTTCTGTGTTTTTTTTAACACTGTGTAGGTCCACGTGATTACAGAATGCCTCCAGATGTGCTTCGGAAACTACTATTGATCTCCCAGGAATCGATCAAAGCGTAGACAGTTTGAGACATTACTCCCATGGTGAATTGTCCGCATGGTGCCTCTTGTATTCAATCCTAATGCATTTTCTATGTTTCATCAACACTCTGAAGGTCCACTGATTGCAGAATGCTTCCAGATGTGCGTCGAAAACCTCTACTGGTCTCACAGGAGTCGATCAAAGCGCACATTGTTTGAGACATTACTCCCATGGAGAAAAGTCGGCACGGTGGCTGTCGTATTCAATCCCGATGCAATTTCTGCGTTTCATCAACACACTGAACGTCCACAGATTACAGAAAGCCTCACGATGTGCTTCGGAAACAAATATTGGTCTCGCAGAAATCGATCGAAGTGAAGACACTTTCAGACATTACTCCAGTGGAGAGAAATCCGTAAGGTGCCTGTTGTATCCAATCTCGATGAAATTTATGTGTTTCATCAACACTCTGAAGGTCCACACATTACAGAATGCCTCCAGATGTGCTTCGGAAACTACTACTGGTCTCCCAGGAATCGATCAAATTCTAGTCAGTTGAGACATTACTCCCAAGGAGAAAAGTCCACATGGTGCCTGTTGTATTCAATCCCGATGCAATTTCTGTGTTTCATCATTACTCTGAAGGTGCCCAGATTACAGAATGCTTCCAGACGTGCTTCAGAAACTGATACTGGTCTCCCTGGAATCGGTAAAAGCGCAGACAGTATGAGACTACTCCCATGGGGGGAATTCCTCATGGTGCCTGTTGTATTCAATCCCGATGCAATTTCTGTGTTTCATCAACACTCTGAATGTCCACTGATTACAGAGGGCCTCCAGATGTGCGTCTAAAACTTCTACTGGTCTCTCAGGAATCGATCAAAGGGCAGACAGTGTGAGACATTACTCCCATGGAGAAAAGTCCATATGTCGCCTGTTTTATTCAATCCTGATGCATTGTCTGTGTTTCATCATTACTCTGAAGATCCACAGACTACAGAATGCCTCCCCACGTGCTTCGGAAACTACTACTGGTCTCCCAGGAATCGACCAAAGCGTAGTTAGTTCGAGACATTACTCCCATGGAGAAAAGTCCGCATGGTAATTGTTGTATTCAATCCCGATGCAATTTCTACGTTTTATCAACACTCTAAAGGTCCTCAGATTACAGAATGCAAAAAGATGTGCTTCGAAAACTACCATTGGTCTTACAGGAATCGATCAAAGCGTAGACAGTTTGAGATATTTCTCCAGCGGAGAGATTTCCGCATGGTGCCTGTTGTATTCAATCGCGATGCAATTTCTGTGTTTCATCAACACTCAGAAGTTCCACAGATTGCAGGAAGCCTCCAGATGTTCTTCGGAAACTACTACTGGTCTCCCAGGAATCGAGCAAAGCGCAGACAGTGCGGGACATTACTCAAAAGGAGAATAGTCCGCATGGTGCCTGCAGTATTCAATCCTATTGCAATTTCTGTGTTTCATCAACACTCTGAATGTCCGCTGATTACAGAAAGCCTCCAGATGTGTGTCGAAAACTTCTACTGGTCTCCCAGGAATCGATCAAAGCGCAGACAGTTTGAGACATTACTCCCATGGAGAAAAGTCGATATGGTGCCTGTTGTATTCAATCCCTATGCAATTTCAGCGTTTTATCAACACTCTGAACGTCAACAGAATACAGAATGCAAAAGGATGTCCTTCGGAAACTACTATTCGTCTTACAGGAATCGATCAAAGCGTAGACAGTTTGTGATATTACCCCAGTCGAGAGAATTCCGCATGGTGCCTGTTCTATTCAATCCCGATGCAATTTCTGCGTTTCATCACACTCTGAAAGTCAACAGATTACAGAATGCCTCAAGATGTGCTCCGGAAACTACTATTGCTCTCACAGGAATCTATCAAAGCTTAGACACTTTGAGACGTTACTCCAGTGGAGAGAAATCCGCATGGTGTCTGTTGTATTCAATCCCTATGCAATTTCTGTGTTTCATCATTACTCTGAATGTCCACAGATTACAGAATTCCTCCAGACGTGCTTCGGAAACTACTACTGGTCTCCATGGAATTGATCAAGCGTAGACACTTTGAGACATTACTCCCATGGAGAGAAGTCCACATGGTTCCTGCTGTATCAATTCCGATGCAATTTCTGTGATTCATCAACACTCTGAAGGTCCACAGATTACAGGAAGCCTCCAGATGTGCTTCGAAAACTTCTACTGGTCTCCCAGGAATCGATCAAAGCGTAGACAATTTGAGACATTACTCCCATGGTGAAAAGTCCGCATAGTGCCTCTTGTATTCAATGGTGATGCATTTTCTATGTTTCATCAACACTCTGAAGTTCCACTGATTGCAGAATGCTTCCAGATGTGCGTCGAAAACTTCTACTGGTCTCCCAGGAGTCGATCAAAGCGCACATTGTTTGAGACATTACTCCCATGGAGAAATGTCGGCACGGTGGCTGTTGTATTCAATCGCGAAGCAATTTCTGCTTTTCATCAACACACTGAACGTCCACAGATTACAGAAAGCCTCAAAATGTGCTTCGGAAACAAATATTGGTCTCCCAGAAATCGATCAAAGCGAAGACACTTTGAGACATTACTCCAGTGGAGAGAAATCCGTATGGTGCCTGTTGCATTCAATCCCGATGCAATTTCTGTGTTTCATCAACACTCTGAAGGTCCACAGATTGCAGAATGCCTCCAGATGTGCTTCGGAAACTACTACTGGTCTGCCAGGAATCGATCAAATTCTAGTCAGTTTGAGACATTACTCCCATGGAGAAAAGTCCGCATGGTGCCTGCTGTATTCAGTCCCGATGCAATTTCTGTGTTTCATCAAACTCTGAAGGTCTGCTCAGATTACAGAATGCCTCCAGATGTGCTTCGGAAAATACTACTGGTCTCCCAGGAATCGATCAATGCGTGAACAGTTTGAGACATTACTCCCAAGGAGAAAAGTCCGCATGGTGATTGTTGTATTCAATTCCGATGCAATTTCTGTGTTTCATCATTACTCTGAAGGTGCACAGATTACAGAATGCTTCCAGACGAGTTTCAGAAACTTATACTGGTCTCCCAGGAATCGTTAAAAGCGCAGACAGTATGAGACTTTACTCCCATGGAGAGAAGTTCGCATAGTGCCGTTTTATTCAATCCCGATGCAATTTTTGCGTTTTATCAACACTCTGAACGTCCACGGATTACAGAATGCAAAAAGATGTGCTTCGGTAACTACTTTTGCGTAGACAGTTTGAGATATTTCTCCAGTGGAGAGAATTCCGCATGGTGCCTGTTGTATTCAATCGCGACGCAATTTCTGTGTTTCATCAACACTCTGAAGTTCCACAGATTGCAGGAAGCCTCCAGATGTTCTTCGGAAACTACTACTGGTCTCCCAGGAAACGGTTTAAGCGTAGACAGTTTAAAGCATTACTCCCATGGAGAGAAGTTCGCATGGTTCCTGTTGTATTCAATTCCGATGCAATTTCTGTGTGTCATCAACTCTCTGAAGGTCAACTGATTACAGAATGCCTCCAGATGTGCTTCGGAAACTACTACTGGTCTCACAGGAATCGATCAAATCGTAGCCGGTTTGAGTCATTACTCACCATGGTGAAAAGTCCGCATGGTGCCTGTTGTATTCAATCCCGATGCAATTTCTGTGTTTCCTCAACACTCTGAATGTCCACTGATTACAGAATGAGTCCAGTTATGCGTCGAAAACTTCTACTGGTTTCCCAGGAATCGATCAAAGCGTAGACAGTGTGTTACAATCCCCCATGGAGAAATGACTGCATGGTCTATGTTGTATTCAATCCCGATGCAATTTCTGTGCTTCATCAACTCACTGATGTTCCACAGATTACAGAGTGCCTAAAGATGTGCTTCGAAAACTACTACTGGTCTCCCAGGAATCGATCAAAGCGTAGAAAGTTTGTGACATTATTCCATGGAAAAAAAGTCAGCATGGCGCCTGTTATATGTAATCCCGATTCAATTTCTGTGTTTCATCAACACTCTGTACGTCCACAGATTACAGGAAGCCCCAGTTGTCCATCAGAAACTTATACTGGTCTCCCAGGAATCGATTAAAGCGTAGACAGTTTGAGACATTACTCCCATGGAGAAAAGTCCTTAGTGTGCCACTTATATTCTATCCTGATGCAATTTCTGTATTTCATCAACACTCTGAAGGTCCACAGATTACAGGAAGCCTCCAGATGTGCTTCGTAAACTAGTTCTGTTCTCCCAGGATTCGATCAATCCGTTGACAGTGTAAGACATTACACCCACGGAGAAATGTCTGCATGGTGCATGCTATATTCGGTCCCGATGCAGTTTCTGTGTTTCATTAAACTCTGAAGGTCTGCACATATTACAGAATGCCTCCAGATGTGCTTCGGAAAATACTACTGGTCTCCCAGGAATCGATCAATGCGTAGACAGTTTGAGACGTTACTCCCAAGGAGAAAAGTCCGCATGTGGCCTGTTGTATTCAATCCCGATGCAATTTCTGTGTTTCATCATTACTCTGAAAGTGCACAGATTACAGAATGCCTCCAGACGTGCTTCGGAAACTTATACTGGTCTCCCAGGAATCGGTCAAAGCGCAGAGAGTACGAGACTTTACTCCCATGGAGAGAAGTCCGCATGGAGCATGTTGTATTCAATCCCGATGCAATTTCTGTGTTTCATCAACACTCGGAAGGTCGAAACATTTCAGAATGCCTCTAGATGTGCTTCGGAAACTACTACTGGTCTCCTAGGAATCGATCAAAGCGTAGCCAGTTTGAGACATTACTCCCATGAAGAAAAGACCGCATGGTGCCTCTTCTATTCAATCCCGATGCAATTTCTGTGTTTCATCAACACTCTGAATGTCCACTGATTACAGAAAGCCTCCAGATGTGTGTCGAAAACTTCTACTGGTCTCCCAGGAATCGATCAAAGCGCAGACAATTTGAGACATTACTCCCATGGATAAAAATCGATATGGTGCCTGTTGTATTCAATCCCGATGCAATTTCTGCGTTTTATCAACACACTGAAAGTCAACTGATTATAGAATGCAAAACGATGTCCTTCAGAAACTACTATTGATCTTACAGGGATCGATCAAAGCGTAGACAGTTTGTGATATTACTCCAGTCGAGAGAATTCCGCATGGTGCCTGTTGTATTCAATCCCGATGCAATTTCTGCGTTTCATCACACTCTGAACGTCCACAGATTATACAATGCAAAAAGATGTCCTTCGGAAACTACTATTGGTCTTACAGGGATCGATCAAAGCGTAGACAGTTTGTGATATTACTCCAGTCGAGAGAATTCCACTTGGTGCCTGTTGTAAACAATCCCGATGCAATTTATGAGTTTCATCAACTCTCTGAATGTCCACTGATTACAGAAAACCTCCAGATGTGTGTCAAAAACTTCTACTGGTCTCCCAGGAATCGATCAAAGCGCAGACAGTTTGAGACATTACTCCCATGGAGAAAAGTCCGCTTGGTGCCTCTTGTATTCAATCCCGATGCATTTTCTGTGTTTCATCAATACTCTGAAGGTGCACAGATTACAGAATGCATCCAGACGAGATTCAGAAACTTATACTGGTCTACTACAAATCGATCAAACCGTAGACTGTTTGAGACTTTACTCCCATGGAGAGAAGTCCGCATGGTGATTGTTGTATTTAATCCCGATGCAATTTCTGTGTTTCATCAACACTCTGAAGGTCATCAGTTTGCCGAATGCCTCCAGATGTGCTTCGCAAACTACTACTGGTCTCCCAGGAATAGATCAAAGCGTAGCCACTTTGAGACATTACTCCCATGGTGAAATGTCCGCATGGTGCCTATTGTATTCAATCTAGATGCAATTTCTATGTTTCATCAACACTCTGAAGGTCCACTAATTGCAGAACGCCTCCTGATGTGCGTCTAAAACTTCTACTAGTCTCCCAGGAATCGATCAAAGCGCAGATTGTTTGAGACATTACTCCCATGGAGAAAATTCGGCATGGTGGCTGTTGTATTCAATCCAGATGCAATTTCTGCGCTTCATCACACTCTGAAGGTCCACAGATTACAGAATGCCTCAAGATGTTCTTCGGAAACTACTTTTGGTATCCCAGGAAGCGATCAAAGCGTAGACACTTTAAGACATTACTCCAGTGGAGAGAAATCCGCATGGTGTCTGTAGTATTCAGTCCCGATGCAATTTCTGTGTTTCATAAACACTCTGAAGGTCCACAGATTGCAGAATGCCTCCAGATGTGCTTCGGAAACTACTACTGGTCTCCCACGAATCGACCAAATTCTAGACACTTTGAGACATTACTCCCATGGAGAAAAGTCCGCATGGTGCCTGTTGTATTCAAACCCGATGCATTTTCTGTGTTTCATCATTATTCTGAAGGTGCACAGATTACAGATTGCATCCAGATGTGATTCAGTAACTTATACTGGTCTCCTACGAATCGATCAAACCGTAGAATGTTGGAGACTTTACTCCCATGGAGAGAAGTCCGCATGGTGCCTCTTGTATTCAATCCCGATGCAATTTCTGTGTTTCATCAGCACTCTGAAGGTCCACGCATTACAGAATGCCTCCAGATGTGCTTCGGAAACTATTACTGGTCTCCCAGGAAACGATCAAAGCGTAGACAGTTTGAGACAATACTCCCATGGTGAAAAGACCGCATAGTGATTGTTGTATTCAATCCCGATGCAATTTCTGTGTTTCATCAACACTCTGAATGTCCACTGATTACAGAATGCCTCCAGATGTGCTTCGGAAACTACTACTGGTCTCCCAGGAATCGACCAAATTCTAGACAGTTTGAGACATTACTCCCATGGAGAAAAGTCCGCATGGTGCCTGCTGTATTCGGTCCGATGCAATTTCTGTGTTTCATCAAACTCTGAAGGTCTGCACAGATAACAGAATGCCTCCAGATGTGCTTCGGAAAATACTACTGGTCTCCCAGGAATCGATCAATGCGTAGACAGTTTGACACATTACTCCCATCGAGAAAACTTCGCATGGTGCCTGTTGTATTCAAACACGATGAAATTTGTGTATTTCATCAACACTCTGAACGTCCACAGATTACAGAATGCCTCTAGATGTGCTTCGCAAACTACTACTGGTCTCCCACGAATCGATCAAAGCGTAGCCACTTTGAGACATTACTCCCATGGTGAAAGGTCCGCATGGTGCATCTTGTATTCAATCTCGATGCAATTTCTTTGTTTCATAAACACTCTGAAGGTCCACTGATCGCAGAATGTTTCCCGATGTGCGTCGAAAACTTCTACTGGTCTCCCAGGAATCGATCAAAGCGCAGATTGTTTGAGACATTACTCCCATGGAGAAAAGTCGGCATGGTGGCTGTTGTATTCAATCCCGATGCAATTTCTGTGTTTCATCATTACTCTGAAGGTGCATAGATTACAGAATGCCTCCAGACGTGCTTCAGAAACTTATACTGGTCTCCCAGGAATCGGTAAAAGCGCAGATAGTATGAGACTTTACTCCCATGGAGAGAAGTCCGCATGGAGCATGTTGTATTCAATCCCGATGCAATTTCTGTGTTTCATCAACACTCTGAAGGTCCAAACATTTCAGAATGCCTCCAGATGTGCTTCGGAAACTACTACTGGTCTTCTATGAATCAATCAAAGAGTAGCCAGTTTGAGACATTACTCCCTTGATGAAAAGTCCGCATGGTGCCTGTTGTATTCAATCGCGATGCAATTTCTCCGTTTCATCACACTCTGAACGTCCACAGATTAAAGAATGCCTCAAGATGTGCTCCGGAAGCTACTATTGCTCTCACAGGAATCGATCAAAGCTGAGACACTTTGAGACATTACTCCAGTGGAGAGAAATCCGCATGGTGTCTGTTGTATTCAATCCCTATGCAATTTCTGTGTTTCATCATTACTCTGAAGGTCCACAGATTACAGAATGCCTCCAGACGTGCTTCGGAAACTACTACTGGTCTCCATGGAATCGATCAAAGCGTAGACACTTTGAGACATTACTCCCATGGAGAGAAGTCCACATGGTTCCTGTTGTATCAATTCCGATGCAATTTCTGTCATTAGTCAACACTCTGAAGGTCCACAGATTACAGGGAGCCTACAGATGTGCTTCGAAAACTTCTACTGGTCTCCCAGGAATCGATCAAAGCACAGATTGTTTGAGACATTACTCCCATGGAGAAAAGTGGGCATGGTGGCTGTTGTATTCAATCCCGATGCAATTTCTGCGTTTCATCACACTCAGAACGTCCATAGATTACAGATGGCCTCCAGATGTGCTTCGGTAACTACTACTGGTCTCCCAGGAATCGATCAATGCGCAGACAGTTTGAGACATTACTCCCATGTAGAAAAGTCCATATGTCGCCTGTTTTATTCAATCCTGATGCAATTTCTGCGTTTCATCATTACTCTGAAGGTGCACAGATTGCAGAATGCCTCCAGACGTGCTTCAGAAACTTATACTGGTCTCCCATTAATCGATCAAAGCGTAGACAGTTTGAGACTTTACTTCCATCGAGAGAAGGCCGCATGGTGACTGTGGTATTCAATCCCGATGCAATTTCTGTGTTTTTTTTAACACTGTGTAGGTCCACGTGATTACAGAATGCCTCCAGATGTGCTTCGGAAACTACTATTGATCTCCCAGGAATCGATCAAAGCGTAGACAGTTTGAGACATTACTCCCATGGTGAATTGTCCGCATGGTGCCTCTTGTATTCAATCCTAATGCATTTTCTATGTTTCATCAACACTCTGAAGGTCCACTGATTGCAGAATGCTTCCAGATGTGCGTCGAAAACCTCTACTGGTCTCACAGGAGTCGATCAAAGCGCACATTGTTTGAGACATTACTCCCATGGAGAAAAGTCGGCACGGTGGCTGTCGTATTCAATCCCGATGCAATTTCTGCGTTTCATCAACACACTGAACGTCCACAGATTACAGAAAGCCTCACGATGTGCTTCGGAAACAAATATTGGTCTCGCAGAAATCGATCGAAGTGAAGACACTTTGAGACATTACTCCAGTGGAGAGAAATCCGTAAGGTGCCTGTTGTATCCAATCCCGATGAAATTTATGTGTTTCATCAACACTCTGAAGGTCCACAGATTGCAGAATGCCTCCAGATGTGCTTCGGAAACTACTACTGGTCTCCCAGGAATCGATCAAATTCTAGTCAGTTGAGACATTACTCCCAAGGAGAAAAGTCCACATGGTGCCTGTTGTATTCAATCCCGATGTAATTTCTGTGTTTCATCATTACTCTGAAGGTGCCCAGATTACAGAATGCTTCCAGACGTGCTTCAGAAACTGATACTGGTCTCCCTGGAATCGGTAAAAGCGCAGACAGTATGAGACTACTCCCATGGAGGGAATTACTCATGGTGCCTGTTGTATTCAATCCCGATGCAATTTCTGTGTTTCATCAACACTCTGAATGTCCACTGATTACAGAGGGCCTCCAGATGTGCGTCTAAAACTTCTACTGGTCTCTCAGGAATCGATCAAAGGGCAGACAGTGTGAGACATTACTCCCATGGAGAAAAGTCCATATGTCGCCTGTTTTATTCAATCCTGATGCATTGTCTGTGTTTCATCATTACTCTGAAGATCCAAAGACTACAGAATGCCTCCCCACGTGCTTCGGAAACTACTACTGGTCTCCCAGGAATCGACCAAAGCGTAGTTAGTTCTAGACATTACTCCCATGGAGAAAAGTCCGCATGGTAATTGTTGTATTCAATCCCGATGCAATTTCTACGTTTTATCAACACTCTAAAGGTCCTCAGATTACAGAATGCAAAAAGATGTGCTTCGAAAACTACCATTGGTCTTACAGGAATCGATCAAAGCGTAGACAGTTTGAGATATTTCTCCAGCGGAGAGATTTCCGCATGGTGCCTGTTGTATTCAATCGCGATGCAATTTCTGTGTTTCATCAACACTCAGAAGTTCCACAGATTACAGGAAGCCTCCAGATGTGCTTCGAAAACTTCTACTGGTCTCCCAGGAATCGATCAAAGCGTAGACAATTTGAGACATTACTCCCATGGTGAAAAGTCCGCATAGTGCCTCTTGTATTCAATGGTGATGCATTTTCTATGTTTCATCAACACTCTGAAGTTCCACTGATTGCAGAATGCTTCCAGATGTGCGTCGAAAACTTCTACTGGTCTCCCAGGAGTCGATCAAAGCGCACATTGTTTGAGACATTACTCCCATGGAGAAATGTCGGCACGGTGGCTGTTGTATTCAATCGCGAAGCAATTTCTGCTTTTCATCAACACACTGAACGTCCACAGATTACAGAAAGCCTCAAAATGTGCTTCGGAAACAAATATTGGTCTCCCAGAAATCGATCAAAGCGAAGACACTTTGAGACATTACTCCAGTGGAGAGAAATCCGTATGGTGCCTGTTGCATTCAATCCCGATGCAATTTCTGTGTTTCATCAACACTCTGAAGGTCCACAGATTGCAGAATGCCTCCAGATGTGCTTCGGAAACTACTACTGGTCTGCCAGGAATCGATCAAATTCTAGTCAGTTTGAGACATTACTCCCATGGAGAAAAGTCCGCATGGTGCCTGCTGTATTCAGTCCCGATGCAATTTCTGTGTTTCATCAAACTCTGAAGGTCTGCTCAGATTACAGAATGCCTCCAGATGTGCTTCGGAAAATACTACTGGTCTCCCAGGAATCGATCAATGCGTGAACAGTTTGAGACATTACTCCCAAGGAGAAAAGTCCACATGGTGCCTGTTGTATTCAATCCCGATGCAATTTCTGTGTTTCATCATTACTCTGAAGGTGCCCAGATTACAGAATGCTTCCAGACGTGCTTTCAGAAACTGATACTGGTCTCCCAGGAATCGGCAAAATCGCAGACAGTATGAGACTACTCCCATGGAGAGAAGTCCGCATGGTGCCTGTTGTATTCAATCCCGACGCAATTTCTGTGTTTCATTAACACTCTGAATGTCCACTGATTACAGAAAGCCCCCAGATGTGCGTCGAAAACTTCTACTGGTCTCTCAGGAATCGATCAAAGCGCAGACAGTTTGAGACATTACTCCCATGAAGAAAAGTCCATATGTCGCATATTTTATTCAATCCTGATGCAATGTCTATGTTTCATCATTACTCTGAAGATCCACAGATTACAGAATGCCTCCAGACGTGCTTCGGAAACTACTACTGGTCTCCCAGGAATCGACCAAAGCGTAGACAGTTTGAGACATTGATCCCATGGAGAAAAGTCCGCATGGTGATTGTTGTATTCAATTCCGATGCAATTTCTGTGTTTCATCATTACTCTGAAGGTGCACAGATTACAGAATGCTTCCAGACGAGTTTCAGAAACTTATACTGGTCTCCCAGGAAGCGGTAAAATCGCAGACAGTATGAGACTTTACTCCCATGGAGAGAAGTCCGCATGGTGCCTGTTGTATTCAATCCCGATGCAACTTCTGTGTTTCATCAACACTCTGAATGTCCACTGATTACAGAATGCTTCCAGACGTGCTTCAGAAACTTAAACTGGTCTCCCAGGAATCGTTAAAAGCGCAGACAGTATGAGACTTTACTCCCATGGAGAGAAGTTCGCATAGTGCCGTTTTATTCAATCCCGATGCAATTTTTGCGTTTTATCAACACTCTGAACGTCCACGGATTACAGAATGCAAAAAGATGTGCTTCGGTAACTACTTTTGGTCTTACAGGAATCGATCAAAGCGTAGACAGTTTGAGATATTTCTCCAGTGGAGAGAATTCCGCATGGTGCCTGTTGTATTCAATCGCGATGCAATTTCTGTGTTTCATCAACACTCTGAAGTTCCACAGATTGCAGGAAGCCTCCAGATGTTCTTCGGAAACTACTACTGGTCTCACAGGAATCGATCAAATCGTAGCCGGTTTGAGTCATTACTCACCATGGTGAAAAGTCCGCATGGTGCCTGTTGTATTCAATCCCGATGCAATTTCTGTGTTTCCTCAACACTCTGAATGTCCACTGATTACAGAATGAGTCCAGTTATGCGTCGAAAACTTCTACTGGTTTCCCAGGAATCGAACAAAGCGTAGACAGTGTGTTACAATCCCCCATGGAGAAATGACTGCATGGTCTATGTTGTATTCAATCCCGATGCAATTTCTGTGCTTCATCAACTCACTGATGATCCGCAGATTACAGAGTGCCTAAAGATGTGCTTCGAAAACTACTACTGGTCTCCCAGGAATCGATCAAAGCGTAGAAAGTTTGTGACATTATTCCATGGAAAAAAAGTCAGCATGGCGCCTGTTATATGTAATCCCGATTCAATTTCTGTGTTTCATCAACACTCTGTACGTCCACAGATTACAGGAAGTCCCAGTTGTCCATCAAAAAACTTATACTGGTCTCCCAGGAATCGATTAAAGCGTAGACAGTTTGAGACATTACTCCCATGGAGAAAAGTCCTTAGTGTGCCACTTATATTCTATCCTGATGCAATTTCTGTGTTTCATCAACACTCTGAAGGTCCACAGATTACAGGAAGCCTCCAGATGTGCTTCGTAAACTAGTTCTGTTCTCCCAGGATTCGATCAATCCGTTGACAGTGTAAGACATTACACCCACGGAGAAATGTCTGCATGGTGCATGCTGTATTCGGTCCCGATGCAGTTTCTGTGTTTCATTAAACTCTGAAGGTCTGCACATATCACAGAATGCCTCCAGATGTGCTTCGGAAAATACTACTGGTCTCCCAGGAATCGATCAATGCGTAGACAGTTTGAGACGTTACTCCCAAGGAGAAAAGTCCGCATGTGGCCTGTTGTATTCAATCCCGATGCAATTTCTGTGTTTCATCATTACTCTGAAAGTGCACAGATTACAGAATGCCTCCAGACGTGCTTCGGAAACTTATACTGGTCTCCCAGGAATCGGTCAAAGCGCAGAGAGTACGAGACTTTACTCCCATGGAGAGAAGTCCGCATGGAGCATGTTGTATTCAATCCCGATGCAATTTCTGTGTTTCATCAACACTCGGAAGGTCGAAACATTTCAGAATGCCTCTAGATGTGCTTCGGAAACTACTACTGGTCTCCTAGGAATCGATCAAAGCGTAGCCAGTTTGAGACATTACTCCCATGAAGAAAAGACCGCATGGTGCCTCTTCTATTCAATCCCGATGCAATTTCTGTGTTTCATCAACACTCTGAATGTCCACTGATTACAGAAAGCCTCCAGATGTGTGTCGAAAACTTCTACTGGTCTCCCAGGAATCGATCAAAGCGCAGACAGTTTGAGACATTACTCCCATGGATAAAAGTCGATATGGTGCCTGTTGTATTCAATCCCGATGCAATTTCTGCGTTTTATCAACACACTGAACGTCAACTGATTATAGAATGCAAAACGATGTCCTTCAGAAACTACTATTGATCTTACAGGGATCGATCAAAGCGTAGACAGTTTGTGATATTACTCCAGTCGAGAGAATTCCGCATGGTGCCTGTTGTATTCAATCCCGATGCAATTTCTGCGTTTCATCACACTCTGAACGTCCACAGATTACAGAATGCCTCAAGATGTCCTCAAGAAAATACTGTTGCTCTCACAGGAATCGATCAAAGCGTAGACAGTTTGTGATATTACTCCAGTCGTGAGAATTCCGCATGGTGCCTGTTGTATTCAATCCCGATGCAATTTCTGCGTTTCATCACACTCTGAACGTCCACAGATTATAGAATGCAAAAAGATGTCCTTCGGAAACTACTATTGGTCTTACAGGGATCGATCAAAGCGTAGACAGTTTGTGATATTACTCCAGTCGAGAGAATTCCACTTGGTGCCTGTTGTAAACAATCCCGATGCAATTTATGAGTTTCATCAACTCTCTGAATGTCCACTGATTACAGAAAACCTCCAGATGTGTGTCAAAAACTTCTACTGGTCTCCCAGGAATCGATCAAAGCGCAGACAGTTTGAGACATTACTCCCATGCAGAAAAGTCGATATGGTGCCTGTTGTATTCAATCCCGATGCAATTTCTGCGTTTTATCAACACTCTGAACGTCAACAGATTATATAATGCAAAAAGATGTCCTTCGGAAACTACTATTGGTCTTACAGGAATCGATCAAAGCGTAGACAGTTTGTGATACTACTCCAGTCGAGAGAATTCCGCATGGTGATTGTTGTATTCAATCCCGATGCAATTTCTGCGTTTCATCACACTCTGAACGTCCACAGATTACGGAATGCCTCACGATGTGCTCCGGAAACTACTATTGCCCTCACAGGAATCGATATAACCTTAGACACTTTGAGACATTACTCCCATGGAGAGAAGTCCACATGGTTCCTGTTGTATCAATTCTAATGCAATTTCTGCGATTCATCAACACTCTGAAGGTCCACAGATTACAGGAAGCCTCCAGATGTGCTTCGGAAACTACTACTGGTCTCCAAGGAATCGATCAAAGCGTAGCCGGTTTGAGACACTACTCCCATGGTGAAAAGTCCGCAAGGTGACTGTTGTGTCCAATCCCGATGCAATTTCTTTGTTTCATTAACACTCTGAATGTCCACTGATTACAGAATGCCTCCAGATGTGCGTCGAAAACTGCTACTGGTCTCCCAGGAATCGATAAAAGCGCAGACAGTTTGAGACATTACTCCCATCGAGAAATGTCCATATGGCGCCTGTTGTATTCAATCCTGATGCAATTTCTGTGTTTCATCATTACTCTGAAGATCCGCAGATTACAGATGCCTCCAGACGTGCTTCGGAAACTATTACTTGTCTCCCAGAAATCGATCAAAGCGTAGACAGTTTGAGAGATTACTCCCATGGAAAAAAGTCCGCAAGGGGCCTGTTGTATTCAATCCCGATGCATTTTCTGTGTTTCATCATGAGTCTGAAGGTGAACAGATTACAGAACGCTTCCAGACGAGCTTCAGAAACTTATACAGGTCTCCAAGGAATCAATCAAACCGTAGACAGTTTGAGACTTTACTCCCATGGAGAGAAGTCCGCATGGTGCCTGTTGTATTCAATCCCGATGCAATTTCTGTCTTTCATCAACACTCTAAAGGTCCACACATTACAGAATGCCTCCAGATGTGCTTCGGAAACTACTACTGGTCTCCCAGGAATCGATCAAAGCACAGATTCTTTGAGACATTACTCCCATTGAGAAAAGTCGGCATGGTGGCTGTTGTATTCAATCCCGATGCAATTTCTATGTTTCATCAACACTCTGAAGGTCCACTTGTTGCAGAATAACTCCAGATGTGCATCGAAAATTTCTACTGGTCTCGCAGGAGTCGATCATAACGCAGATTGTTTGAGACATTACTCCCATGGAGAAAAGTCGGCAAGGTGGCTGTTGTATTCAATACCGATGCAATTTCTGTATTTCATCATTACTCTGAAGGTGCACAGATTACAGAATGCATCCAGACGTGCTTCAGAAACTTATACTGGTCTCCCAGGAATCGATCAAACCGTAGAGAGTTTGAGACTTTACTCCCATGGAGAGAAGTCCGCATGGTGCCTGTTGTATTCAATCCCGATGCAATTTCTGTCTTTCATCAACACTCTAAAGGTCCACACATTACAGAATGCCTCCAGATGTGCTTCGGAAACTACTACTGTCTCCCAGGAATCCTTCAAATCGTAAACACTTTGACACATTACTCCCATTGTGAAAAGTCCTCATGGTCCTTGTTGTATTCAATCCCGATGCAATTTCTGTGTTTCATCAACATTCTGAATGTCCACTGATTACAGAATGCCTCCCGATGTGCGTCGAAAACTTCTACTGGTCTCCCAGGAATCGAACAGAGCGCAAACAGTTTGAGACACTACTCCCATGGAGAAAAGTCCGCATGGCGACTGTTTTATTCAATCCTGATGTAATTTCTGTGTTTCATCATTACTCTTAGGGTGCACAGATTACAGAATGCCTCCAGACGTGCTTCATAAACTTATATTGGTCTCCCAGGAATCGATCGAAGCGTAGCCAGTTTGAGACATTACTCCCATGGTGAAAAGTCCGCATGGTGCTTCTTGTATTCAGTCCCGATGCATATTCTGTGTTTCATCAACACACTGAAAATCCACAGATTTTAGAGAACCCCTAGAGGTGCTTCGGAAACTACTAATGTCCTCCCATTAATCGATCAAAATGTAGACAGTTTGAGACATTACTGCCATCGAGAGAAGTCCGCATGGTGACTGTGGTATTCAATCCCGATGCAATTTCTGCGTTTCATTAACAATGTGAAGGTCCACAGATTACAGAATGCCTCCAGATGTGCTTCGGAAACTACTACTGGTCTCCCAGGAATCGATCAGAGCGTAGACAGTTTGAGTTATTACTCCCATGGCGAAAAGTCCGCATAGTGATTGTTGTATACAATTCGAATGCAATTTCTGCGTTTCATCAACACTCTGAATAACCACTGCTTACAGAATGCCTCCAGATGTGCTTCGTAAACTACTACTGGTCTCCCAGGAATCGATCAAAGCACAGATTGTTTGAGACATTACTCCCATTGAGAAAAGTTGGCATGGTGGCTGTTGTATTCAATCCCGATGCAATTTCTATGTTTCATCAACACTCTGAAGGTCCACTGGTTGCAGAATGACTGCAGATGTGCATCGAAAATTTCTACTGGTCTCGCAGGAATCGATCATAACGCAGATTGTTTGAGACATTACTCCCGAGGAGAAAAGTCGGCAAGGTGGCTGTTGTAATCAATACCGATGCAATTTCTGTGTTACATCATTACTCTGAAGGTGCACAGATTACAGAATGCATCCAGACGTGCTTCAGAAACTTATACTGGTCTCCCAGGAATCGATCTAACCGTAGCCAGTTTGAGACATTACTCCCATGGTGAAATGTCCGCATGGTGCTTCTTTTATTCAATCCCGATGCATATTCTGTGTTTCATCAACACACTGAAAATCCACAGATTTTAGAGAGCCTCCAGAGGTGCTTCGGAAACTACTAATGTCCTCCCATTAATAGATCAAAATGTAGACAGTTTGAGACATTACTCCCATTGTGAAAAGTCCTCATGGTGCTTGTTGTATTCAATCCCGATGCAATTTCTGGGTTTCATCAACATTCTGAATGTCCACTGATTACAGAATGCCTCCCGATGTGCGTCGAAAACTTCTACTGGTCTCCCAGGAATCGAACAGAGCGCAGACAGTTTGAGACACTAGTCCCATGGAGAAAAGTCCGCATGGCGCCTGTTTTATTCAATCCTGATGTAATTTCTGTGTTTCATCATTACTCTGAAGGTCCACAGATTACAGAATTGCTCCAGACGTGCTTCGGAAATTACTTCTGGTCTCCCAGGAATCGATCAAAGCATAGACAGTTTGTGAGATTACACCCATGGTGAAAAGTCTGCATGAGTCTGTTGTATTCAATCCCGATGCAATTTCCGTGTTTCATCATTACTGTGAAGGTGCATAGATTACAGAATGCCTCCAGACGTGCTTCATAAACTTATATTGGTCTCCCAGGAATCGATCGAAGAGTAGCCAGTTTGAGACATTACTCCCATGGTGAAAAGTCCGCATGGTGCTTCTTGTATTCAATCCCGATGCATATTCTGTGTTTCATCAACACACTGAAAGTCCACAGATTTTAGAAAGCCTCCAGAGGTGCTTCGGAAACTACTAATGTCCTCCCATTAATCTTTCAAAATGTAGACAGTTTGAGACATTACTCCCATGGAGAAAAGTCCGCATGGGGATTGTTGTATTCAATCCCGATGCAATTTCTGTGTTTCATCATTACTGTGAAGATGCACAGATTGCAGAATGCCTCCAGACGTGATTCAGAAACTTATACTGGTCTCCCATTAATCGATCAAAGCGTAGACAGTTTGGGACTTTACTCCCATCGAGAGAAGTCCGCACGGTGACTGTGGTATTCAATCCCGATGCAATTTCTGTGTTTCATTAACACACTGAACGTCCATAGATCACAGACAGCCTCATGATGTGCTTCGGAAACAAATATTGGTCTCCCAGAAATCGATCAAAGCGAAGACACTTTGAGACATTACTCCACTGGAGAGAAATCCGTATGGTGCCTGTAGCATTCAATCCCGATGCAATTTCTGTGTTTCATCAACACTCTGAAGGTCCACAGATTGCAGAATGCCTCCAGATGTGCTTCGGAAACTACTACTGGTCTCCCAGGAATCGATCAAATTCTAGTCAGTTTGAGACATTACTCCCATTTAGAAAAGTCCGCATGGTGCCTGCTGTATTCAGTCCAGATACAATTTCTTTGTTTCATCGTACTCTGAAGGTGTGCACAGATTACAGAATGCCTCCAGATGTGCTTCGGAAAATACTACTGGTCTCCCAGGAATCGATCAATGCGTTAACAGTTTGAGACATTACTCCCAAGGAGAAAAGTCCACATGGTGCCGGTTGTATTCAATCCCGATGCAATTTCTGTTTTTCATCATTACTGTGAAGGTGCACAGATTGCAGAATGCATCCAGACGTGCTTCGGAAACTACTACTGGTCTCCCAGGAATTGATCAAAGCGTAGACAGTTTCAGAGATTACTCCCATGGAGAAAAGTCCGCATGGGGCCTGTTGTATTCAATCCCGATGCAATTTCTGTGTTTCATCATTACTGTGAAGGTGCACAGATTGCAGAATGCCTCCAGACGTGCTTCAGAAACTTATACTGGTCTCCCATTAATCGGTCAAAGCGTAGACAGTTTGAGACTTTACTGCCATCGAGAGAAGTCCGCATGGTGACTGTGGTATTCAATCCCGATGCAATTTCTGCGTTTCATTAACAATGTGAAGGTCCACAGATTACAGAATGCCTCCAGATGTGCTTCGGAAACTACTACTGGTCTCCCAGGAATCGATCAAAGCGTAGACAGTTTGAGTTATTACTCCCAAGGCGAAAAGTCCGCATAGTGATTGTTGTATACAATTCGGATGCAATTTCTGCGTTTCATCAACACTCTGAATAACCACTGCTTACAGAATGCCTCCAGATGTGCTTCGTAAACTACTACTGGTCTCCCAGGAATCGATCAAAGCACAGATTGTTTGAGACATTACTCCCATTGAGAAAAGTTGGCATGGTGGCTGTTGTATTCAATCCCGATGCAATTTCTATGATTCATCAACACTCTGAAAGTCCACTGGTTGCAGAATGACTGCAGATGTGCATCGAAAATTTCTACTGGTCTCGCAGGAATCGATCATAACGCGGATTGTTTGAGACATTACTCCCGAGGAGAAAAGTCGGCAAGGTGGCTGTTGTAATCAATACCGATGCAATTTCTGTGTTACATCATTTCTCTGAAGGTGCACAGATTACAGAATGCATCCAGACGTGCTTCAGAAACTTATACTGGTCTCCCAGGAATCGATCTAACCGTAGACAGTTTGAGACTTTACTCCCAAGGAGAGAGGCCCACATGGTGCCTGTTGTATTCAATCCCGATGCAATTTCTGTGTTTCATCAACACTCTGAAGGTCCAAACATTACAGAATGCCTCCAGATGTGCTTCGCAAACTACTACTGGTCTCCCAGGAATCGATCAAAGCGTAGACAGTTTGTGAGATTACACCCATGGAGAAAAGTCTGCATGAGTCTGTTGTATTCAATCCCGATGCAATTTCCGTGTTTCATCATTACTGTGAAGGTGCATAGATTACAGAATGCCTCCAGACGTGCTTCGGAAACTACTACTGGTCTCCCAGGAATCGATCAAAGCGTAGATAGTTTGTGAGATTACACCCATGGAGAAAAGTCTGCATGAGACTGTTGTATTCAATCCCGATGCAATTTCCGTGTTTCATCATTACTGTGAAGGTGCATAGATTACAGAATGCCTCCAGACGTGCTTCATAAACTTATATTGGTCTCCCAGGAATCGATCGAAGCGTAGCCAGTTTGAGACATTACTCCCATGGTGAAAAGTCCGCATGGTGCTTCTTTTATTCAATCCCGATGCATATTCTGTGTTTCATCAACACACTGAAAATCCACAGATTTTAGAGAGCCTCCAGAGGTGCTTCGGAAACTACTAATGTCCTCCCATTAATCGATCAAAATGTAGACAGTTTGAGACATTACTCCCATTGTGAAAAGTCCTCATGGTGCTTGTTGTATTTAATCCCGATGCAATTTCTGTGTTTCATCAACATTCTGAATGTCCACTGATTACAGAATGCCTCCCGATGTGCGTCGAAAACTGCTACTGGTCTCTCAGGAATCGAACAGAGCGCAGACAGTTTGAGACATTACTCCCATGGAGAAAAGTCCGCATGGTGATTGTTGTATTCAATCCCGATGCAATGTCTGTGTTTCATCATTACTGTGAAGATGCACAGATTGCAGAATGCCTCCAGACGTGATTCAGAAACTTATACTGGTCTCCCATTAATCGATCAAAGCGTAGACAGTTTGAGACTTTACTCCCATCGAGAGAAGTCCGCACGGTGACTGTGGTATTCAATCCCGATGCAATTTCTGTGTTTCATTAACACACTGAACGTCCATAGATCACAGAAAGCCTCAAGATGTGCTTCGGAAACTACTACTGGTCTCATAGGAATCGATCAAAGCGTAGACAGTTTGAGACATTACTCCCATGGTGAAAAGTCCGCATGGTGCTTCTTGCATTCAATCCCGATGCATATTCTATGTTTCATCAACACACTGAAAGTCCACAGATTTTAGAAAGCCTCCAGAGGTGCTCGGAAACTACTAATGTCCTCCCATTAATCGATCAAAATGTAGACAGTTTGAGACATTACTCCCATGGAGAAAAGTCCGCATGGTGCCTGCTGTATTCAGTCCAGATACAATTTCTGTGTTTCATCAAACTCTGAAGGTGTGCACAGATTACAGAATGCCTCCAGAGGTGCTTCGGAAACTACTAATGTCCTCCCATTAATCGATCAAAATGTAGACAGTTTGAGACATTAATCCCATGGAGAAAAGTCCTCCTGGAGGCTGTTGTATTCAATCCCGATGCAATTTCTGTGTTTCATCATTACTGTGAAGATGCACAGATTGCAGAATGCCTCCAGACGTGATTCAGAAACTTATACTGGTCTCCCATTAATCGATCATAGCGTAGACAGTTTGAGACTTTACTCCCATCGAGAGAAGTCCGCACGGTGACTGTGGTATTCAATCCCGATGCAATTTCTGTGTTTCATTAACACTGTGAAGCTCCACAGATTACAGAATGCCTCCAGATGTGCTTCGGAAACTACTACTGGCCTCCCAGGAATCGATCAAAGCGTAGACAGTTTGAGACATTACTCCCATGGTGAAAAGTCCGCATGGTTTATCTTGTATTCAATCCTGATGCATTTTCTATGTTTCATCAACACTCTGAAGGTCCACTGATTGCAGAATGCTTCCAGATGTGCGTCGAAAACTTCTACTGGTCTCCCAGGAGTCGATCAAAGCGCACATTGTTTGAGACATTACTCCCATGGAGAAAAGTCGGCACGGTGGCTGTTGTATTCAATCGCGATGCAATTTCTGCGTTTCATCAACACACTGAACGTCCATAGATTACAGAAAGCATCAATATGTGCTTCGGAAACAAATATTGGTCTCCCAGAAATCGATCAAAGCGAAGACACTTTGAGACATTACTCCACTGGAGAGAAATCCGTATAGTGCCTGTTGCATTCAATCCCGATGCAATTTCTGTGTTTCATCAACACTTTGAAGGTCCACAGATTGCAGAATGCCTCCAGATGTGCTTCGAAAACTACTACTGGTCTCCCAGGAATCGATCAAATTCCAGTCAGTTTGAGACATTACTCCCATGGAGAAAAGTCCGCATGGTGCCTGCTGTATTCAGTCCAGATGCAATTTCTGTGTTTCATCAAACTCTGAAGGTCTGCACAGATTACAGAATGCCTCCAGATGTGCTTCGGAAAATACTACTGGTCTCCCAGGAATCGATCAAATTCTAGTCAGTTTGAGACATTACTCCCATGGAGAAAAGTCCGCATGGTGCCTGCTGTATTCAATCCAGATACAATTTCTGTGTTTCATCAAACTCTGAAGGTGTGCACAGATTACAGAATGCCTCCAGATGTGCTTCGGAAAATACTACTGGTCTCCCAGGAATCGATCAATGCGTAAACAGTTTGAGACATTACTCCCAAGGAGAAAAGTCCACATGGTGCCGGGTGTATTCAATCCCGATGCAATTTCTGTGTTTCATCATTACTCTGAAGGTGCACAGATTACAGAATGCCTCCAGATGTGCTTCGGAAACTACTACTGGCCTCCCAGGAATCGATCAAAACGTAGACAGTTTGAGACATTACTCCCATAGTGAAAAGTCCGCATGGTTTCTCTTGTATTCAATCCTGATGCATTTTCTATGTTTCATCAACACTCTGAAAGTCCACAGATTGCAGAATGCCTCCAGATGTGCTTCGGAAACTACTACTGGTCTCCCAGAAATCGATCAAATTCTAGTCAGTTTGAGACATTACTCCCATGGAGAAAAGTCCGCATGGTGTCTGCTGTATTCAGTCCAGATGCAATTTCTGTGTTTCATCAAACTCTGAAGGTCTGCACAGATTACAGAATGCCTGCAGATGTGCTTCGGAAAATACTACTGGTCTCCCAGGAATCGATCAATGCGTAAACAGTTTGAGACATTACTCCCGAGGAGAAAAGTCCACATGGTACCGGTTGTATTCAATCCCGATGCAATTTCTGTGTTTCATCATTACTGTGAAGATGCACAGATTGCAGAATGCCTCCAGACGTGATTCAGAAACTTATACTGGTCTCCCATTAATCGGTCAAAGCGTAGACAGTTTGAGACTTTACTGCCATCGAGAGAAGTCCGCATGGTGACTGTGGTATTCAATCCCGATGCAATTTCTGCGTTTCATTAACAATGTGAAGGTCCACAGATTACAGAATGCCTCCAGATGTGCTTCGGAAACTACTACTGGTCTCCCAGGAATCGATCAAAGCGTAGACAGTTTGAGTTATTACTCCCAAGGCGAAAAGTCCGCATAGTGATTGGTGTATACAATTCGGATGCAATTTCTGCGTTTCATCAACACTCTGAATAACCACTGCTTACAGAATGCCTCCAGATGTGCTTCGTAAACTACTACTGGTCTCCCAGGAATCGATCAAAGCACAGATTGTTTGAGACATTACTCCCATTGAGAAAAGTTGGCATGGTGGCTGTTGTATTCAATCCCGATGCAATTTCTATGTTTCATCAACACTCTGAAGGTCCACTGGTTGCAGAATGACTGCAGATGTGCATCGAAAATTTCTACTGGTCTCGCAGGAATCGATCATAACGCAGATTGTTTGAGACATTACTCCCGAGGAGAAAAGTCGGCAAGGTGGCTGTTGTAATCAATACCGATGCAATTTCTGTGTTACATCATTTCTCTGAAGGTGCACAGATTACAGAATGCATCCAGACGTGCTTCAGAAACTTATACTGGTCTCCCAGGAATCGATCTAACCGTAGACAGTTTGAGACTTTACTCCCAAGGAGAGAGGCCCACATGGTGCCTGTTGTATTCAATCCCGATGCAATTTCTGTGTTTCATCAACACTCTGAAGGTCCAAACATTACAGAATGCCTCCAGATGTGCTTCGCAAACTACTACTGGTCTCCCAGGAATCGATCAAAGCGTAGACAGTTTGTGAGATTACACCCATGGAGAAAAGTCTGCATGAGTCTGTTGTATTCAATCCCGATGCAATTTCCGTGTTTCATCATTACTGTGAAGGTGCATAGATTACAGAATGCCTCCAGACGTGCTTCGGAAACTACTACTGGTCTCCCAGGAATCGATCAAAGCGTAGATAGTTTGTGAGATTACACCCATGGAGAAAAGTCTGCATGAGACTGTTGTATTCAATCCCGATGCAATTTCCGTGTTTCATCATTACTGTGAAGGTGCATAGATTACAGAATGCCTCCAGACGTGCTTCATAAACTTATATTGGTCTCCCAGGAATCGATCGAAGCGTAGCCAGTTTGAGACATTACTCCCATGGTGAAAAGTCCGCATGGTGCTTCTTTTATTCAATCCCGATGCATATTCTGTGTTTCATCAACACACTGAAAATCCACAGATTTTAGAGAGCCTCCAGAGGTGCTTCGGAAACTACTAATGTCCTCCCATTAATCGATCAAAATGTAGACAGTTTGAGACATTACTCCCATTGTGAAAAGTCCTCATGGTGCTTGTTGTATTCAATCCCGATGCAATTTCTGTGTTTCATCAACATTCTGAATGTCCACTGATTACAGAATGCCTCCCGATGTGCGTCGAAAACTGCTACTGGTCTCTCAGGAATCGAACAGAGCGCAGACAGTTTGAGACACTAGTCCCATGGAGAAAAGTCCGCATGGCGCCTGTTTTATTCAATCCTGATGTAATTTCTGTGTTTCATCATTACTCTGAAGGTCCACAGATTACAGAATTGCTCCAGACGTGCTTCGGAAATTACTACTGGTCTCCCAGGAATCGATCAAAGCGTAGACAGTTTGTGAGATTACACCCATGGAGAAAAGTCTGCATGAGTCTGTTGTATTCAATCCCGATGCAATTTCCGTGTTTCATCATTACTGTGAAGGTGCATAGATTACAGAATGCCTCCAGACGTGCTTCATAAACTTATATTGGTCTCCCAGGAATCGATCGAAGCGTAGCTAGTTTGAGACATTACTCCCATGGTGATAAGTCCGCATGGTGCTTCTTGTATTCAATCCCGATGCATATTTTGTGTTTCATCAACACACTGAAAGTCCACAGATTTTAGAAAGCCTCCAGAGGTGCTTCGGAAACTACTAATGTCCTCCCATTAATCGTTCAAAATGTAGACAGTTTGAGACATTACCCCCATGGAGAAAAGTCCGCATGGTGATTGTTGTATTCAATCCCGATGCAATGTCTGTGTTTCATCATTACTGTGAAGATGCACAGATTGCAGAATGCCTCCAGACGTGATTCAGAAACTTATACTGGTCTCCCATTAATCGATCAAAGCGTAGACAGTTTGAGACTTTACTCCCATCGAGAGAAGTCCGCACGGTGACTGTGGTATTCAATCCCGATGCAATTTCTGTGTTTCATTAACACACTGAACGTCCATAGATCACAGAAAGCCTCAAGATGTGCTTCGGAAACTACTACTGGTCTCATAGGAATCGATCAAAGCGTAGACAGTTTGAGACATTACTCCCATGGTGAAAAGTCCGCATGGTGCTTCTTGCATTCAATCCCGATGCATATTCTATGTTTCATCAACACACTGAAAGTCCACAGATTTTAGAAAGCCTCCAGAGGTGCTCGGAAACTACTAATGTCCTCCCATTAATCGATCAAAATGTAGACAGTTTGAGACATTACTCCCATGGAGAAAAGTCCGCATGGTGCCTGCTGTATTCAGTCCAGATACAATTTCTGTGTTTCATCAAACTCTGAAGGTGTGCACAGATTACAGAATGCCTCCAGAGGTGCTTCGGAAACTACTAATGTCCTCCCATTAATCGATCAAAATGTAGACAGTTTGAGACATTAATCCCATGGAGAAAAGTCCGCATGGAGGCTGTTGTATTCAATCCCGATGCAATTTCTGTGTTTCATCATTACTGTGAAGATGCACAGATTGCAGAATGCCTCCAGACGTGATTCAGAAACTTATACTGGTCTCCCATTAATCGATCATTGCGTAGACAGTTTGAGACTTTACTCCCATCGAGAGAAGTCCGCACGGTGACTGTGGTATTCAATCCCGATGCAATTTCTGTGTTTCATTAACACTGTGAAGCTCCACAGATTACAGAATGCCTCCAGATGTGCTTCGGAAACTACTACTTACCTCCCAGGAATCGATCAAAGCGTAGACAGTTTGAGACATTACTCCCATGGTGAAAAGTCCGCATGGTTTATCTTGTATTCAATCCTGATGCATTTTCTATGTTTCATCAACACTCTGAAGGTCCACTGATTGCAGAATGCTTCCAGATGTGCTTCGGAAACTACTACTGGCCTCCCAGGAATCGATCAAAGCGTAGACAGTTTGAGACATTACTCCCATGGTGAAAAGTCCGCATGGTTTATCTTGTATTCAATCCTGATGCATTTTCTATGTTTCATCAACACTCTGAAGGTCCACTGATTGCAGAATGCTTCCAGATGTGCGTCGAAAACTTCTACTGGTCTCCCAGGAGTCGATCAAAGCGCACATTGTTTGAGACATTACTCCCATGGAGAAAAGTCGGCACGGTGGCTGTTGTATTCAATCGCGATGCAATTTCTGCGTTTCATCAACACACTGAACGTCCATAGATTACAGAAAGCATCAAGATGTGCTTCGGAAACAAATATTGGTCTCCCAGAAATCGATCAAAGCGAAGACACTTTGAGACATTACTCCACTGGAGAGAAATCCGTATAGTGCCTGTTGCATTCAATCCCGATGCAATTTCTGTGTTTCATCAACACTTTGAAGGTCCACAGATTGCAGAATGCCTCCAGATGTGCTTCGAAAACTACTACTGGTCTCCCAGGAATCGATCAAATTCCAGTCAGTTTGAGACATTACTCCCATGGAGAAAGGTCCGCATGGTGCCTGCTGTATTCAGTCCAGATGCAATTTCTGTGTTTCATCAAACTCTGAAGGTCTGCACAGATTACAGAATGCCTCCAGATGTGCTTCGGAAAATACTACTGGTCTCCCAGGAATCGATCAAATTCTAGTCAGTTTGAGACATTACTCCCATGGAGAAAAGTCCGCATGGTGCCTGCTGTATTCAATCCAGATACAATTTCTGTGTTTCATCAAACTCTGAAGGTGTGCACAGATTACAGAATGCCTCCAGATGTGCTTCGGAAAATACTACTGGTCTCCCAGGAATCGATCAGTGCGTAAACAGTTTGAGACATTACTCCCAAGGAGAAAAGTCCACATGGTGCCGGGTGTATTCAATCCCGATGCAATTTCTGTGTTTCATCATTACTCTGAAGGTGCACAGATTACAGAATGCCTCCAGATGTGCTTCGGAAACTACTACTGGCCTCCCAGGAATCGATCAAAACGTAGACAGTTTGAGACATTACTCCCATAGTGAAAAGTCCGCATGGTTTCTCTTGTATTCAATCCTGATGCATTTTCTATGTTTCATCAACACTCTGAAAGTCCACAGATTGCAGAATGCCTCCAGATGTGCTTCGGAAACTACTACTGGTCTCCCAGAAATCGATCAAATTCTAGTCAGTTTGAGACATTACTCCCATGGAGAAAAGTCCGCATGGTGTCTGCTGTATTCAGTCCAGATGCAATTTCTGTGTTTCATCAAACTCTGAAGGTCTGCACAGATTACAGAATGCCTGCAGATGTGCTTCGGAAAATACTACTGGTCTCCCAGGAATCGATCAATGCGTAAACAGTTTGAGACATTACTCCCGAGGAGAAAAGTCCACATGGTACCGGTTGTATTCAATCCCGATGCAATTTCTGTGTTTCATCATTACTGTGAAGATGCACAGATTGCAGAATGCCTCCAGACGTGATTCAGAAACTTATACTGGTCTCCCATTAATCGATCAAAGCGTAGACAGTTTGAGACTTTACTCCCATCGAGAGAAGTCCGCACGGTGACTGTGGTATTCAATCCCGATGCAATTTCTGTGTTTCATTAACACTGTGAAGGTCCACAGATTACAGAATGCCTCCAGATGTGCTTCGGAAAATACTACTGGTCTCCCAGGAATTGATCAATGCGTAAACAGTTTGAGACATTACTCCCAAGGAGAAAAGTCCGCATGGGGCCTGTTGTATTCATCCTGATGCTATTTCTGTGTTTCATCATTACTCTGATTGTCCACACATTACAGAGTGCCTCCCGACGAGCTTCGGTAACTGCTACTGGTCTCCCAGGAATCGATCAAAGCGTAGACAGTTTAAAGCATTACTCCCATGGAGAGAAGTCCTCATGGTTCCTGTTGTATTCAATTCCGATGCAATTCCTGTGTTTCGTCAACTCTCTGAAGGTCCACTGATTACAGAATGCCTCCAGATGTGCTTCGGAAACTACTACTGGTCTCACAGGAATCGATCAAAGCGTAGCCGGTTTGAGTCATTACTCCCATGGTGAAAAGTCCGCATGGTGCCTGTTGTATTCAATCCCGATTCAATTTCTGTGTTTCTTCAACACTCTGAATGTCCACTGATTACAGAATGAATCCAGTTATGCGTCGAAAACTTCTACTGGTCTCCCAGGAATCGATCAAAGCGGAGACAGTTTGAGACATTACTCCCATGGAGATAAGTCCGCATGGTGCCACTTGTCTTCTATCCTGATGCAATTTCTGTGTTTCATCAACACTCTGAAGGTCCACAGATTACAGGAAGCCTCCCGATGTGCTTCGTAAACTAGTTCTGGGCTCCCAGGAATCGATCAATCCGTTGACAGTGTAAGACATTACCCCCATGGAGATATGTCTGCATGGTGCATGCTGTATTCGGTCCCGATGAAGTTTCTGTGTTTCATCAAACTCTGAAGGTCTGCACATATTACAGAATGCCTCCAGATGTGCTTCGATAACTACTACTGGTCTCCCAGGAATCGATCAATGCGCAGACAGTTTGAGACTTTACTCCCATCGAGAGAAGTCCACATGGTGACTGTGGCATTCAATCCCGATGCAATTTCTGTGTTTCATTAACACTGTGAACTTCCACAGATTACAGAATGCCTCCAGATGTGCTTCGGAAACTACTACTGGTCTCATAGGAATCGATCAAAGCGTAGACAGTTTGAGACATTACTCCCATGGTGAAAAGTCCGCATGGTTTCTCTTGTATTCAATTCTGATGAATTTTCTACGTTTCATCAACACTCTGAAAGTCCACTGATTGCAGAATGCTTCCAGATGTGCGTCGAAAACTTCTACTGGTCTCCAAGGAGTCGATCAAAGAGCACATTGTTTGAGACATTACTCCCATGGAGAAAAGTCGGCACGGTGGCTGTTGTATTCAATCGCAATGCAATTTCTGCGTTTCATCAACACACTGAACGTCCATAGATTACAGAATGCCTCCAGATGTGCTTCGGAAACTACTACTGGTCTCCCAGGAATCGATCAAATTCTAGTCAGTTTGAGACATTACTCCCATGGAGAAAAGTCCGCATGGTGCCTGCTGTATTCAGTCCAGATGCAATTTCTGTGTTTCATCAAACTCTGAAGGTCTGCACAGATTACAGAATGCCTCCAGATCTGCTTCGGAAAATACTACTGGTCTCCCAGGAATCGATCAATGCGCAGACTGTTTGAGACTTTACTCCCATCGAGAGAAGTCCACAGGGTGACTGTGGCATTCAATCCCGATGCAATTTCTGTGTTTCATTAACACTGTGAACTTCCACAGATTACAGAATGCCTCCAGATGTGCTTCGGAAACTACTACTGGTCTCATAGGAATCGATCAAAGCGTAGACAGTTTGAGACATTACTCCCATGGTGAAAAGTCCGCATGGTGCTTCTTGCATTCAATCCCGATGCATATTCTATGTTTCATCAACACACTGAAAGTCCACAGATTTTAGAAAGCCTCCAGAGGTGCTCGGAAACTACTAATGTCCTCCCATTAATCGATCAAAATGTAGACAGTTTGAGACATTACTCCCATGGAGAAAAGTCCGCATGGTGGCTGTTGTATTCAACCCCGATGCAATTTCTGCGTTTCATCACACTCTGAACGTCCACAGATTACAGAATGCCTCCAGATGTGCTTCGATAACTACTACTGGTCTCCCAGGAATCGACCAAAGCGTAGACAGTTTGAGACATTACTCCCATGGAGAAAAGTCCGCATGGTGATTGTTGTATTCAAACCCGATGCAATTTCTGTGTTTCATCATTACTGTGAAGATGCACAGATTGCAGAATGCCTCCAGACGTGATTCAGAAACTTATACTGGTCTCCCATTAATCGATCAAAGCGTAGACACATTGAGACTTTACTCCCGTCGAGAGAAGTTCGCACGGTGACTGTGGTATTCAATCCCGATGCAATTTCTGTGTTTCATTAACACTGTGAATTTCCACAGATTACAGAATGCCTCCAGATGTGCTTCGGAAACTACTACTGGTCTCCCAGGAATCGATCAAAGCGTAGACAGTTTGAGACATTACTCCCATGGTGAAAAGTCCGCATGGTTTCTCTTGTATTCAATCCTGATGCATTTACTATGTTTCATCAACACTCTGAAGGTCCACTGATTGCAGAATGCTTCCAGATGTGCGTCGAAAACTTCTACTGGTCTCCCAGGAGTCGATCAAAGCGCACATTGTTTGAGACATTACTCCCATAGAGAAAAGTCGGCACGGTGGCTGTTGTATTCAATCGCGATGCAATTTCTGCGTTTCATCAACACACTGAACGTCCATAGATTACAGAGAGCCTCAAGATGTGCTTCGGAAACAAATATTGGCCTCCCAGAAATCGATCAAAGCGAAGACACTTTGAGACATTACTCCACTGGAGAGAAATCCGTATGGTGCCTGTTGCATTCAATCCCGATGCAATTTCTGTGTTTCATCATTACTGTGAAGATGCACAGATTGCAGAATGCCTCCAGACGTGCTTCAGAAACTTATACTGGTCTCCCATTAATCGATCAAAGCGTAGACAGTTTGAGACTTTACTCCCATCGAGAGAATCCGCATGGTGACTGTGGTATTCAATCCCGATGCAATTTGTGTGTCTCATTAACACTGTGAAGGTCCACAGATTACAGAATGCCTCCAGATGTGCTTCGGAAACTATTACTGGTCTCCCAGGAATCGATCAAATTCTAGTCAGTTTGAGACATTACTCCCATGGAGAAAATTCCGCAGGGTGCCTGCTGTATTCAGTCCTGATGCAATTTCCGTGTTTCATCAAACTCTGAAGGTCTGCACAGATTACAGAATGCCTCCAGATGTGCTTCAGAAAATACTACTGGTCTCCCAGGAATCGATCAATGCGTAAACAGTTTGAGACAATACTCAAAAAGGAGAAAAGTCCACATGGTGCCTGTTGTATTCAATCCCGATGCAATTTCTGTGTTTCATCATTACTCTGAAGGTGCACAGATTACACAGTGCCTCCAGACGTGCATCAGAAACTACTACTGGTCTCCCAGGAATCGACCAAAGCGTAGACAGTTTGAGACATTACTCCCATGGAGAAAATTCCGCATGGTGATTGTTGTATTCAATTCCGATGCAATTTCTGTGTTTCATGATTACTCTGAAGGTGCACAGATTACAGAATGCTTCCAGACGTGCTTCAGAAACTGATACTGGTCTCCCAGGAATCGGTAAAAGCGCAGACAGTATGAGACTACTCCCATGGTGAGAAGTCCGCATGGTGCCTGTTGTATTCAATCCCGATGCAATTTCTGTGTTTCATCAACACTGTGAACGTCAACAGATTACAGAATGTCAACAGATGTGCGTCGAAAACTTCTACTGGTCTCTCAGGAATCTATCAAAGCGCAGACAGTTTGAGACTTTACCCCATGAAGGGAAGTCCGCATGGTGCCTGTTGTATTCAATCCCGATGCAATTTCTGTGTTTCATCAACACTCTGAATGTCCACTGATTACAGAATGCTTCCAGACGTGCTTCAGAGACGTAAACTGGTCTCCCAGGAATCGGTAACAGCGCAGACAGTATGAGACTTTACTCCCATGGAGAGAAGTTTGCATGGTGCCTGTTTTATTCAATCCCGATGCAATTTCTGCGTTTTATCACCACTCTGAACGTCCACAGGTTACAGAATGCAAAATGATGTGCTTCGGAAACTAGTATTGGTCTTACAGGAATCGATCAAAGCGTAGACAGTTTGAGATATTTCTCCAGTGGAGAGAATTCCGCATGGTGCCTGTTGTATTCAATCGCGATGCAATTTCTGTGTTTCATCAGCACTCTGAAGTTCCACAGATTGCAGGAAGCCTCCAGATGTTCTTCGGAAACTACTACTGGTCTCCCAGGAATCGATCAAAGCGCAGACCGTGCGGGACATTACTCAAAAGGAGAAAAGTCGGCATGGTGCCTGTAGTATTCAATCCTAATGCAATTTCTGTGTTTCATCAGCACTCTGAGGGTCCAAAGATTACAGAATGCCTCCAGATGTGATTCGGAAACTACTACTGGTCTCCGGGAAATCGATCAAAGCGTAGACAGTTTGAGACATTACTCCCATGGAGAAAAGTCCGCATGGTGCCACTTGTATTCTATCCTGATGCAATTTCTGTGTTTCATCAACACTCTGAAGGTCCACAGATTACAGGAAGCCTCCAGATGTGCTTCGTAAACTAGTTCTGGTGTCCCAGGTATCGATCAATCCGTTGACTGTGTCAGACATTACCCCCATGGAGAAATGTCTGCATGGTGCATGCTGTATTCGGTCCCGATGTAGATTCTGTGTTTCATCAAACTCTGAAGGTCTGCACATATAACAGAATGCCTCCAGATGTACTTCGGAAAATACTACTGGTCTCCGAGGAATCGATCAAAGCGTAGCCAGTTTGAGACATTACTCCCATGGTGAAAAGACCGCATGGTGCCTGTTGTATTCAATCCCGATGAAATTTCTGTGTTTCATCAGCACTCTGAATGTCCACTGATTACAGAAAGCCTCCAGATGTGTGTCGAAACCTTCTACTGGTCTCCCAGGAATCGATCAAAGCGCAGACAATTTGAGACATTACTCTCATGCATAAAAGTCGATATGGTGCCTGTTTTATTCAATCCCGATGCAATTTCTGCGTTTTATCAACACTCTGAACGTCAACAGATTATAGAATGCAAAAAGATGTCCTTCGGAAACTACTATTGGTCTTACAGGAATCGATCAAAGCGTAGACAGTTTATGATATTACTCCAATCCCATGGTGAAAAGACCGCATGGTGCCTGTTGTATTCAATCCCGATGCAATTTCTGTGTTTCATCAGCACTCTGAATGTCCACTGATTACAGAAAGCCTCCAGATGTGTGTCGAAAACTTATACTGGTCTGCCAGGAATCGATCAAAGCGCAGACAGTTTCAGAGATTACTCCCATGGAGAAAAGGCCGCATGGAGCCTGTTGTATTCAATCCCCATGCATTTTCTGTGTTACATCATGACTCTGTAGGTGCACAGATTACAGAACGCATCCAGACACGCTTCAGAAACTTATACAGGTCTAGAATCAATCAAACCGTAGACAGTTTGAGACTTTACTCCCATGGAGAGAAGTCCGCATGGTGCCTGTTATATTCCATCCCGATGCATATTCTGTGTTTCATCAACACACTGAAAGTCCAGAGATTTCAGAAAGCCTCCAGAGGTGCTTCGGAAACTACTAATGTCCTCCCATTAATCGATCAAAATGTAGACAGTTCGAGACATTACTCCCATGGAGAAAACTCCGCATGGTGCCTGTTGTATTCAATCTCGATGCAATTTCTATGTTTCATCGACACTCTGAAGGTCCACTGATTGCAGAATGCCTCCAGATGTGCTTCGGAAACTACTACTGGTCTCCCAGGAATCGATCAAATTCTAGACAGTTTGACATGGTGCCTGCTGTATTCAGTCCAGACACAATTTCTGTGTTTCATCAAATTCTGAAGGTGTGCACAGATTACAGAATGCCTCCAGATGTGCTTCGGAAAAAACTACTGGTCTCCCAGGAATCGATCAATGCGTAAACAGTTTGAGACATTACCCCTAAGGAGAAAAGTCCACATGGTGCCTGATGTACTCAATCCCGATGCAATTTCTGTGTTTCACCATTACTCTGAAGGTGCACAGATTACAGAATGCTTCCAGACGTGCTTCTGAAACTGATACTGGTCTCCCAGGAATCGATCAAACCGTAGACAGTTTGAGACTTTACTCCCAATGAGAGAAGCCCACATGGTGCCTGTTGTATTAAATCCCGATGCAATTTCTGTGTTTCATCAACACTCTGAAGGTCCAAACATTACAGAATGCATCCAGATGTGCTTCGGAAACTGCTATTGGTCTCCCAGGAATCGATCAAAGCGTAGACACTTTGAGACATTACTCCCATGGTGAAAAGTCCTCATGGGGCTTGTTGTATTCAATCCCGATGCAATTTCTGTGTTTCATCAACATTCTGAATGTCCACTGATTACAGAATGCCTCCCGATGTGCGTCGAAAACTTTTACTGGTCTCCCAGGAATCGAACAGAGCGCAGACAGTTTGAGACACTACTCCCATGGAGAAAAGTCCGCATGGCGCCTGTTTTATTCAATCCTAATGTAATTTCTGTGTTTCATCATTACTCTGAAGGTGCACAGATTACAGAACGCATCCAGACGTGCTTCAGAAACTTATACAGGTCTCCCAGGAATCGATCAAACCGTAGACAGTTTGAGACTTTACTCCCATGGAGAGAAGTCCGCATGGGCCCTGTTGTATTCAATCCCGATGCAATTTCTGTGTTTCATCAACACTCTAAAGGTCCAAACATTTCAGAATGCCTCTAGATGTGCTCCGGAAACTACTACTGGTCTCCTAGGAATCGATCAAAGCGTAGCCAGTTTGAGACATTACTCCCATGGTGAAAAGACCGCATGGTGCCTGTTGTATTCAATCCCGATGCAATTTCTGTGTTTCATCAGCACTCTGAATGTCCACTGATTACAGAAAGCCTCCAGATGTGTGTCGAAACCTTCTACTGGTCTCCGAGGAATCGATCAAAGCGCAGACAATTTGAGACATTACTCCCATGCATAAAAGTCGATATGGTGCCTGTTGTATTCAATCCCGATGCAATTTCTGCGTTTTATCAACACTCTGAACGTCAACAGATTATAGAATGCAAAAAGATGTCCTTCGGAAACTACTATTGGTCTTACAGGAATCGATCAAAGCGTAGACAGTTTGTGATATTACTCCAATCCCATGGTGAAAAGACCGCATGGTGCCTGTTGTATTCAATCCCGATGCAATTTCTGTGTTTCATCAGCACTCTGAATGTCCACTGATTACAGAAAGCCTCCAGATGTGTGTCGAAAACTTATACTGGTCTCCCAGGAATCGATCAAAGCGCAGACAGTTTCAGAGATTACTCCCATGGAGAAAAGTCCGCATGGGGCCTGTTGTATTCAATCCCCATGCATTTTCTGTGTTACATCATGACTCTGAAGGTGCACAGATTACAGAACGCATCCAGACACGCTTCAGAAACTTATACAGGTCTAGAATCAATCAAACCGTAGACAGTTTGAGACATTACTCCCATGGAGAGAAGTCTGCATGGTGCCTGTTATATTCCATCCCGATGCATATTCTGTGTTTCATCAACACACTGAAAGTCCACAGATTTTAGAAAGCCTCCAGAGGTGCTTCGGAAACTACTAATGTCCTCCCATTAATCGATCAAAATGTAGACAGTTCGAGACATTACTCCCATGGAGAAAACTCCGCATGGTGCCTGTTGTATTCAATCTCGATGCAATTTCTATGTTTCATCAACACTCTGAAGGTCCACTGATTGCAGAATGCCTCCAGATGTGCTTCGGAAACTACTACTGGTCTCCCAGGAATCGATCAATGCGTAAACAGTTTGAGACATTACCCCTAAGGAGAAAAGTCCACATGGTGCCTGATGTATTCAATCCCGATGCAATTTCTGTGTTTCACCATTACTCTGAAGGTGCACAGATTACAGAATGCTTCCAGACGTGCTTCTGAAACTGATACTGGTCTCCCAGGAATCGGTAAAAGCGCAGACAGTATGAGACTCTCCTCCCATGGAGAGAAGTCCGCATGGTGCCTTTTGTATTCAATCCCGATGCAATTTCTATATTTCATCAACACTCTGAAGGTCCACTGGAGGCATTCTGTAATGTGTGGACCTTCAGAGTGTTGATGAAACACAGAAATTGCATCGGGATTGAATACAACAGGGCCCATGCGGACTTCTCTCCATGGGAGTAAAGTCTCAAACTGTCTACGGTTTGATCGATTCCTGGGAGACCTGTATAAGTTTCTGAAGCACGTCTGGATGCGTTCTGTAATCTGTGCACCTTCAGAGTAATGATGAAACACAGAAATTACATTAGGATTGAATAAAACAGGCGCCTGTTTTATTCAATCCTAATGTAATTTCCGTGTTTCATCATTACTCTGAAGGTGCACAGATTACAGAATGCCTCCAGACGTGCTTCATAAACTTATATTGGCCTCCCAGGAATCGATCCAAACGTAGACAGTGTCAGACATTACTCCCATGGTGAAAAGTCCGCATTGTGCTTCTTGTATTCAATCCCGATGCAATTTCTATGTTTCCTCAACACTCCGAAGGTCCACTGATTGCAGAATGCCACCAGATGTGCGTCGAAAACTTCTACTGGTCTCCCAGGAATCGATCAACGCGCAGATTGTTTGAGACATTACTCCCATGGAGAAAAGTCGGCATGGTGGCTGTTGTATTCAATCCCGATGGAATTTCTGTGTTTTATCATCACTCTGAACGTCCACAGATTACAGAGTGCATCAAGATGGGCTTCGGAAACTACTATTGGTCTCCCAGGAGTTGATCAATGCGTAGACACTTTCAGACATTACTCCAGTGGAGAGAAATCCGCATGGTGCCTGTTGTATTCAATCCCGATACATTTTCTGTGTTTCATCATTACTCTGATGGTGCACAGATTACAGAACGCATCCAGACGTGCTTCAGAAACTTATACAGGTCTCCCAGGAATCGATCAAACCGTAGACAGTTTGAGACATTACTCCCATGGAGAGAAGTCCGCATGGGCCCTGTTGTATTCAATCCCGATGCAATATCTGTGTTTGATCAACACTCTGAAGGTCCACTGATTACAGAATGCCTCCAGATGTGCTTCGGAAACTACTACTGTTCTCCCAGGAATCAATCAAATTCTAGACAGTTTGAGACATTACTCCCATGGAGAAAAGTCCGCATGGTGCCTGCTGTATTCAGTCCCGATGCAATTACTGTGTTACACCATTACCCTGAAGGTGCACAGATTACAGAATGCTTCCAGACGTGCTTCAGAAACTGATACTGGTCTCCCAGGAATCGGTAAAAGCGCAGACAGTATAGGACTCTCCTCCCATGGAGAGAAGTCCGCATGGTGCCTATTGTATTCAACCCCGATGCAATTTCTGTGTTTCATCAACACTCTGAAGGTCCAAACATTTCAGAAAGCCTCCAGAAGTGCTTCGGAAACTACTACTGGTCTCCCAGGAATCGATCAAAGCGTAGCCAGTTTGAAACATTACTCCCAATCTTGAAAAGTCCGCATGGTGCCTGTTGTATTCCATCCCGATGCATATTCTGTGTTTCATCAACACACTGAAAGTCCACAGACTTTAGAAAGCCTCCAGAGGTGCTTCGGAAACTACTAATGTCCTCCCATTAATCGATCAAAATGTAGACAGTTCGAGACATTACTCCCATGGAGAAAACTCCGCATGGTGCCTGTTGTATTCAATCACGATGAAATTTCTGTGTTTCATCAACACTCTGAACGTACACAGATTACAGAATGCCTCTAGATGTGCTTCGCAATCTACTACTGGTCTCCCAGGAATCGATCAAACCGTAGCCACTTTGAGACACTACTCCCATGGTGAAATGTCCGCATGGTGCCTCTTGTATTCAATCTCGATGCAATTTCTATGTTTCATCAACACTCAGAAGGTCCACTGATTGCAGAATGCCTCCAGATGTGCTTCGGAAACTACTACTGGTCTCCCAGGAATCGATCAAATTCTAGACAGTTTGAGACATTACTCCCATGGAGAAAAGTCCGCATGGTGCCTGCTGTATTCAGTCCCGATGCAATTTCTGTTTCATCAAACTCTGAAGGTCTGCACAGATTACAGATTGCCTCCAGATGTCCTTCGGAAAATACTACTGGTCTCCCAGGAATTGGTCAATGCGTAGACACTTTCAGACATTACTCCAGTGGAGAGAAATCCGCATGGTGCCTCTTGTATTCAATCCCGATGCATTTTCTGTGTTTCATCATTACTCTGAAGGTGCACAGATTACAGAACGCATCCAGACGTGCTTCAGAAACTTATACAGGTCTCCCAGGAATCGATCAAACCGTAGACAGTTTGACACTTTACACCCAAAGAGAGAAGCATACATGGTGCCTGTTGTATTAAATCCCGATGCAATTTCTGTGTTTCATCAACACTTTGAAGGTCCAATCATTACAGAATGCCTCCAGATGTGCTTCGGAAACTGCTATTGGTCTCCCAGGAATCGATCAAAGCGTAGACACTTTGAGACATTACTCCCATGGTGAAAAGTCCTCATGGTGCTTGTTGTATTCAATCCCGATGCAATTTCTGTGTTTCATCAACATTCTGAATATCCACTGATTACAGAATGCCTCCCGATGTGCGTCGAAAACTTCTACTGGTCTCCCAGGAATCGAACAGAGCGCAGACAGTTTGAGACACTACTCCCGTGGAGAAAAGACCGCATGGCGAATGTTTTATTCAATCCTGATGTAATTTCTGTGTTTCATCATTACTCTGAAGGTCCACAGATTACAGAATGGCTCCAGACGTGCTTCGGAAACTACTACTGGTCTCCCAGGAATCGATCAAAGCGTAGACAGTTTGTGAGATTACACCCATTGAGCAAAGTCCGCATGGGGTCTGTTGTATACAATCCCGATGCAATTTCCGTGTTTCATCATTACTCTGAAGGTGCAGAGATTACAGAATGCCTCCAGACGTGCTTCATAAACTTATATTGGCCTCCCAGGAATCTATCCAAGCGTAGACAGTTTCAGACATTACTCCCATGGTGAAAAGTCCGCATGGTGCTTCTTGTATTCAATCCCGATGCAATTTCTATGTTTCATCAACACTCCGAAGGTCCACTGATTGCAGAATGCCACCAGATGTGCGTCGAAAACTTCTACTGGTCTCCCAGGAATCGATCAACGCGCAGATTGTTTGAGACATTACTCCCATGGAGAAAAGTCGGCATGGTGGCTGTTGTATTCAATCCCGATGGAATTTCTGTGTCTTATCAACACTCTGAACGTCCACAGATTACATAGTGCATCAAGATGGGCTTCGGAAACTACTATTGGTCTCCCAGGAGTTGATCAATGCGTAGACACTTTCAGACATTACTCCAGTGGAGAGAAATCCGCATGGTGCCTGTTGTATTCAATCCCGATACATTTTCTGTGTTTCATTATTACTCTGAAGGTGCACAGATTACAGAACGCATCCAGACGTGCTTCAGAAACTTATACAGGTCTCCCAGGAATCGATCAAACCGTAGACAGTTTGAGACATTACTCCCATGGAGAGAAGTCCGCATGGGCCCTGTTGTATTCAATCCCGATGCAATTTCTGTGTTTCATCAACACTCTGAAGGTCCACTGATTACAGAATGCCTCCAGATGTGCTTCGGAAACTACTACTGTACTCCCAGGAATCAATCAAATTCTAGACAGTTTGAGACATTACTCCCATGGAGAAAAGTCCGCATGGTGCCTGCTGTATTCAGTCCCGATGCAATTTCTGTTTCATCAAACTCTGAAGGTCTGCACAGATTACAGATTGCCTCCAGATGTGCTTAGGAAAATACTACTGGTCTCCCAGGAATCGATCAATGCGTAGACAGTTTGAGACATTACCCCTAAGGAGAAAAGTCCACATGGTGCCTGTTGTATTCAATCCCGATGCAATTTCTGTGTTTCACCATTACTCTGAAGGTGCACAGATTACAGAATGCTTCCAGACGTGCTTCAGAAACTGATACTGGTCTCCCAGGAATCGGTAAAAGCGCAGACAGTATAAGACTCTCCTCCCATGCAGAGAAGTCCGCATGGTGCCTGTTGTATTCAACCCCGATGCAATTTCTGTGTTTCATCAACACTCTGAAGGTCTAAACATTTCAGAAAGCCTCCAGAAGTGCTTCGGAAACTACTACTGGTCTCCCAGGAATCGATCAAAGCGTAGCCAGTTTGAGACATTACTCCCAATCTTGAAAAGTCCGCATGGTGCCTGTTGTATTCCATCCCGATGCATATTCTGTGTTTCATCAACACACTGAAAGTCCACAGACTTTAGAAAGCATCCAGAGGTGCTTCGGAAACTACTAATGTCCTCCCATTAATCGATCAAAATGAAGACAGTTCGAGACATTACTCCCATGGAGAAAACTCCGCATGGTGCCTGTTGTATTCAATCACGATGAACTTTCTGTGTTTCATCAACACTCTGAACGTACACAGATTACAGAATGCCTCTAGATGTGCTTCGCAATCTACTACTGGTCTCCCAGGAATCGATCAAACCGTAGCCACTTTGAGACACTACTCCCATGGTGAAAAGTCCGATGGTGCCTCTTGTATTCAATCTCGATGCAATTTCTATGTTTCATCAACACTCTGAAGGTCCACTGATTGCAGAATGCCTCCAGATGTGCTTCGGAAACTACTACTGGTCTCCCAGGAATCGACCAAATTCTAGACAGTTTGAGACATTACTCCCATGGAGAAAAGTCCGCATGGTGCCTGCTGTATTCAGTCCCGATGCAATTTCTGGTTCATCAAACTCTGAAGGTCTGCACAGATTACAGATTGCCTCCAGATGTCCTTCGGAAAATGCTACTGGACTCCCAGGAATTGATCAATGCGTAGACACTTTCAGACATTACTCCAGTGGAGAGAAATCCGCATGGTGTCTCCTGTATTCAATCCCGATGCATTTTCTGTGTTTCATCATTACTCTGAAGGTGCACAGATTACAGAACGCATCCAGACGTGCTTCAGAAACTTATACAGGTCTCCCAGGAATCGATCAAACCGTAGACAGTTTGACACTTTACTCCCATGGAGAAAAGTTGGCAAGGTGGCTGTTGTATTCAATACCGATGCAATATCTGTGTTTCATCATTACTCTGAAGGTGCACAGATTACAGAATGTATCCAGACGTGCTTCAGAAACTTATACTGGTCTCCCAGGAATCGATCAAACCGTAGACAGTTTGAGACATTACTCCCATGGTGAAAAGTCCTCGTGGTGCTTGTTGTATTCAATCCCGATGCAATTTCTGTGTTTCATCAACATTCTGAATATCCACTGATTACAGAATGCCTCCCGATGGGCGTCGAAAACTTCTACTGGTCTCCCAGGAATCGAACAGAGCGCAGACAGTTTGAGACACTACTCCCGTGGAGAAAAGTCCGCATGGCGAATGTTTCATTCAATCCTGATGTAATTTCTGTGTTTCATCATTACTCTGAAGGTCCACAGATTACAGAATGGCTCCAGACGTGCTTCGGAAACTACTACTGGTCTCCCAGGAATCGATCAAAGCGTAGACAGTTTGTGAGATTACACCCATTGAGCAAAGTCCGCATGGGGTCTGTTGTATACAATCCCGATGCAATTTCCGTGTTTCATCATTACTCTGAAGGTGCACAGATTACAGAATGCCTCCAGACGTGCTTCATAAACTTATATTGGCCTCCCAGGAATCGATCCAAGCGTAGACAGTTTCAGACATTACTCCCATGGTGAAAAGTCCGCATGGTGCTTCTTGTATTCAATCCCGATGCAATTTCTATGTTTCATCAACACTCCGAAGGTCCACTGATTGCAGAATGCCACCAGATGTGCGTCGAAAACTTCTACTGGTCTCCCAGGAATCGATCAACGCGCAGATTGTTTGAGACATTACTCCCATGGAGAAAAGTCGGCATGGTGGCTGTTGTATTCAATCCCGATGGAATTTCTGTGTCTTAACAACACTCTCAACGTCCACAGATTACATAGTGCATCAAGATGGGCTTCGGAAACTACTATTGGTCTCCCAGGAGTTGATCAATGCGTAGACACTTTCAGACATTACTCCAGTGGAGAGAAATCCGCATGGTGCCTGTTGTATTCAATCCCGATACATTTTCTGTGTTTCATTATTACTCTGAAGGTGCACAGATTACAGAACGCATCCAGACGTGCTTCAGAAACTTATACAGGTCTCCCAGGAATCGATCAAACCGTAGACAGTTTGAGACATTACTCCCATGGAGAGAAGTCCGCATGGGCCCTGTTGTATTCAATCCCGATGCAATTTCTGTGTTTCATCAACACTCTGAAGGTCCACTGATTACAAAAAGCCTCCAGATGTGCTTCGGAAACTACTACTGGTCTCCCAGGAATCGATCAAAGCGTAGCCAGTTTGAGACATTACTCCCAATCTTGAAAAGTCCGCATGGTGCCTGTTGTATTCCATCCCGATGCATATTCTGTGTTTCATCAACACACTGAAAGTCCACAGATTTTAGAAAGCATCCAGAGGTGCTTCGGAAACTACTAATGTCCTCCCATTAATCGATCAAAATGTAGACAGTTCGAGAAATTACTCCCATGGAGAAAACTCCGCATGGTGCCTGTTGTATTCAATCACGATGAACTTTCTGTGTTTCATCAACACTCTGAACGTACACAGATTACAGAATGCCTCTAGATGTGCTTCGCAATCTCCTACTGGTCTCCCAGGAATCGATCAAACCGTAGCCACTTTGAGACACTACTCCCATGGTGAAAAGTCCGATGGTGCCTCTTGTATTCAATCTCGATGCAATTTCTATGTTTCATCAACACTCTGAAGGTCCACTGATTGCAGAATGCCTCCAGATGTGCTTCGGAAACTACTACTGGTCTCCCAGGAATCGACCAAATTCTAGACAGTTTGAGACATTACTCCCATGGAAAAAAGTCCGCATGGTGCCTGCTGTATTCAGTCCCGATGCAATTTCTGTTTCATCAAACTCTGAAGGTCTGCACAGATTACAGATTGCCTCCAGATGTCCTTCGGAAAATACTACTGGTCTCCCAGGAATTGATCAATGCGTAGACACTTTCAGACATTACTCCAGTGGAGAGAAATCCGCATGGTGCCTCCTGTATTCAATCCCGATGCATTTTCTGTGTTTCATCATTACTCTGAAGGTGCACAGATTACAGAACGCATCCAGACGTGCTTCAGAAACTTATACAGGTCTCCCAGTAATCGATCAAACCGTAGACAGTTTGAGACTTTACTCCCAAAGAGAGAAGCATACATGGTGCCTGTTGTATTAAAACCCGATGCAATTTCTGTGTTTCATCAACACTCTGAAGGTCCAATCATTACAGAATGCCACCAGATGTGCGTCGAAAACTTCTACTGGTCTCCCAGGAATCGATCAACGCGCAGATTGTTTGAGACATTACTCCCATGGAGAAAAATCGGCATGGTGGCTGTTGTATTCAATCCCGATGGAATTTCTGTGTTTTATCAACACTCTGAACGTCCACAGATTACAGAGTGCATCAAGATGCTCTTCGGAAACTACTATTGGTCTCCCTGGAATTGATCAATGCGTAGACACTTTCAGACATTACTCCAGTGGAGAGAAATCCGCATGGTGCCTGTTGTATTCAATCCCGATGCATTTTCTGCGTTTCATCATTACTCTGAAGGTGCACAGATTACAGAACGCATCCAGACGTGCTTCAGAAACTTATACAGGTCTCCCAGGAATCGATCAAACCGTAGACAGTTTGAGACATTACTCCCATGGAGAGAAGTCCGAATGGGCCCTGTTGTATTCAATCCCGATGCAATTTCTGTGTTTCATCAACACTCTGATGGTCCACACATTACAGAATGCCTCCAGATGTGCTTCGGAAACTACTACTGGTCTCCCAGGAATCGATCAAAGCGTAGCTAGTTTGAGTTATTACTCCCATGGTGAAAAGTCCGCAAAGTGATTGTTGTATTCAATCCGGATGCAATTTCTGTGTTTCATCAACACTCTGAGTAACCACTGATTACAGAATGCCTCAAGATGTGCTTCGGAAACTACTACTGGCCTCCCAGGAATCGATCCAAGCGTAGACAGTTTCAGGCAATACTCCCATGGAGAAAAGTCCGTATGGTGCCTGTTGAATTCAATCCCGATGCAATTTCTGTGTTTCATCAACACTGTGAAGGTCCACAGATTACAGAATGCCTCCTGATGAGCGTCGAAACCTTCTACTGGTCTCCCAGGAATCGATAAAAGCGCAGATTGTTTGAGACATTACTCCCATGGAGAAAAGTCGGCATGGTGGCTGTTGTATTCAATCCCGATGCAATTTCTGCGTTTCATCACACTCTGAACGTCCACAGATTACAGAATGCCTCCAGATGTGCTTCGATAACTACTACTGGTCTTCCAGGAATCGATCAATGCGCAGACAGTTTGAGACTTTACTCCCATCGAGAGAAGTCCACATGGTGACTGTGGTATTCGATCCCGATGCAATTTCTGTGTTTCATTAACACTGTGAAGGTCCACAGATTACAGAATGCATCCAGATGTGCTTCGGAAACTACTACTGGTCTCAGAGGAATCGATCAGAGCGTAGACAGTTTGAGACATTACTCCCATGGTGAAAAGTCCGCATGGTGCCTCTTGTATTCAATCCTAATGCATTTTCTATGTTTCATAACACTCTGAAGGTCCACTGATTGCAGAATGCTTCCAGATGTGCGTCGAAAACTTCTACTGGTCTCCCGGGAATCGATCAAAGCGCAGATTGTTTGAGACATTACTCCCATGGATAAAAGTCGGCACGGTGGCTGTTGTATTCAATCCCGATGCAATTTCTGCGTTTTATCAACACTCAGAACGTCCACAGATTACAGAAAGCAAAAAGATTTGCTTCGGAAACTCCTATTCGTCTTACAAGAATCGATCAAAGCGTAGACAGTTTGAGATATTACTCCAGTGGAGAGAATTCCGCATGGTGCCTGTTGTATTCAATCCCGATGCAATTTCTGCGTTTCATCACACTCTGAACGTCCACAGATTACAGAATGCCTGCAGATGTGCTTCGGTAACTGCTACTGCTCTCCCAGGAATCGATCAAAGCGTAGACAGTTTAAAACATTATTCCCATGGAGATACGTGCGCATGGTTCTTGTTGTACTCAATTCCGACGCAATTTCTGTGTTTCATCAACTCTCTGAAGGTCCACTGATTACAGAATGCCTCCAGATGTGCTTCGGAAACTACTACTGGTCTCACGGGAATCGATCAAAGCCTAGCCGGTTTGAGACATTACTCCCATGGAGAAAAGTCTGCATGGCGCCTGTTGTATTCAGTCCTGATGCAATTTCTGTGTTTCATCATTACTCTGAAGGTCCACAGATAACACAATGCCTCCAGACGTGCATCGGAAACTGCTACTGGTCTCCCAGGAATCGATCAAAGCGTAGACAGTTTGAGGGATTACTCCCATGGAGAAAAGTCCGGATGGTGCCTGTAGTATTCAAACCCGATGCAATTTCTGTGTTTCATGAACACTCTGAAGGTCCACAGATTACAGGAAGCCTGCAGATGTGCTTCGACAACTACTGCTGGTCTCGTAGGAATCGATCAAGTCGCAGACAGTGAGGGACATTACTCAAATGAGGAAAGTCCGCATGGTGCCCGTAGTATTCAAACCTGATACAATTTCTGCGTTTCATCAACAATCTGAACGTCCACAGATTACAGAAAGCCTCCAGATGTGCTTCGGGAACTACTTCTGGTCTCCCAGGAATCGACCAAGCGACCAAGCGTAGACAGTTTGAGACATTACCCCCTTGGAGAAATGTCTGCATGCTGAATGTTGTATTCAATCCCGATGCAATTACTGTGTTTCATCAACACTCTCAACGTCCACAAATTACAGAATCCCTCCAGGTGTGCTTCAGAAAATACTACTGGTCTCCCAGGAATCGATCTATGAGTATACAGTTTGAGACATGACTCCCATGGAGAAAAGTCCGCATGGTGAATGTTGTCTATTATCCCGATGCAATTTCTCTGTGTCATCATCACTCTGAACGTCCACAGATTACAGAACGCCTAAAAGATGTGCTTGGGAAACTACTACTGGCCTCCAGGAATCGATCGAAGCGCAGACAATTTGAGACATTACTCCCCTGGAGAAAAGCCCACATGGTTTCTGTTGTATTCAATAGCGATGCAATTTCTGTGTTTCATCATTACTCTGAAGGTCCACAGATTACAGAATGCCTCCAGATGTGATTAGGAAACTACTACTGGTCTCCCAGGAATCGATCAAAGCGTAGCCAGTTTGAGACATTACTCCCAATCTTGAAAAGTCCGCATGGTGCCTGTTGTATTCAATCACGATGAAATTTCTGTGTTTCATCAACACTCTGAAGGTCCACTGATTGCAGAATGTCTCCTGATGTGCGTCGAAAAGTTCTACTGGTCTCCCAGGAATCGATCAAAGCGTAGCCGTTTTGAGACATTACTCCCATGGTGAAAAGTCCGCATGGTGCCTGTTGTATTCAATAGCGATATAATTTCTGTGTTTCATCAACACACTGAATGTAAACTGATTACAGAATGCAAAAAGATTTGCTTCGGAAACTACTATTGGTCTTACAGGAATCGATCCGAGCGTAGACAGTTTGAGATATTACTCCAGTGGAGAGAATTCCGCATGATGCCTGTTGTATTCAATGCCGATGCAATTTCTGTGTTTCATCATTACTCTGATTGTCCACAGTTTACAGAATGCCTCCCGACGAGCTTCGGTAACTGCTACTGCTCTCCCAGGAATCGATCAAAGCGTAGACAGTTTAAAACATTATTCCCATGGAGATAAGTCCGCATGTTTCCTCTTGTATTCAATTCCGACGCAATTTCAGTGTTTCATCAACTCTCTGAAGGTCCACTGATTACAGAATGCCTCCAGATGTGCTTCGGAAACTACTACTGGTCTCACAAGAATCGATCAAAGCGTAGCCGGTTTGAGACATTACTCCCATGGTAAAAAGTAAGCATGGTGCCTGTTGTATTCAATCCCGATGCAATTTCTGTGTTTCATCAACACTCTGAATGTCCACTGATTACAGAATGCCTCCAGACGTGCTTCGGAAACTACTACTAGTCACCCAGGAATCGATCAAAGCGTAGCCGTTTTGAGACATTACTCCCATGGTGAAAAGTCCGCATGGTGCCTGTTGTATTCAATAGCGATATAATTTCTGTGTTTCATCAACACACTGAATGTAAACTGATTACAGAATTACTCCAGAATGCCTCCCGACGAGCTTCGGTAACTGCTACTGCTCTCCCAGGAATCGATCAAAGCGTAGACAGTTTAAAACATTACTCCCATGGAGATAAGTCCGCATGGTTCCTGTTGTATTCAATCCCGATGCAATTTCTGTGCTTCATCAACTCACTGATGATCCACAGATTACAGAGTGCCTCCAGATGTGCTTCGAAAACTACCACTGGTCTCCCAGGAATCGATGAATGCGTAGAAAGTTTGTGACATTACTCCCATGGAAAAAAGTCCGCATGGTGCCTGTTATATGTAATCCCGATTCAATTCCTGTGTTTCATCAACAATCTGTACGTCCACAGATTACAGGAAGCCCCAGATGTCCATCAGAAACTTATACTGGTCTCTCCGGAATCGATCAAAGCGTAGACAGTTTGAGACATTACTCCCATGGAGAAAAGTCCGCATGGTGCCACTTGTATTCTATCCTGATGCAATTTCTGTGTTTCATCAGCACTCTGAAGGACCACATTATACAGGATGCCTCCAGATGCGCTTCGGAAACTACAACTGGTCTCCCAGGAATCGATCAAATCGTAGCCGTTTTGAGACATTACTGCCATGGTGAATAGACCGCATGGTGCATGTTGTATTCAAACCCGATGCAATTTCTGTGTTTCAAAACACTCTGAAGGTCCACAGATTACAGGAAGCCTGCAGATGTGCTTCGACAACTACTGCTGGTCTCGTAGGAATCGATCAAGTCGCAGACAGTGTGGGACATTACTTAAATGGAGAAAAGTCCGCATGGTGCCCGTAGCATTCAAACCTGATACAATTTCTGCGTTTCATCAACAATCTGAACGTCCACAGATTGCAGAAAGCCTGGAGATGTGCTTCGGGAACTACTTCTGGTCTCTCAGGAATCGTCCAAGCGTAGACAGTTTGAGACATTACCCCCTTGGAGAAATGTCTGCATGCTGAATGTTGTATTCAATCCTGATGCAATTTCTGTGTTTTATCATTACTCTGAAGGTCCACAGATTGCACAATGCCTCCAGACGTGCATCGGAAACTGCTACTGGTCTCGCAGGATTCGATCAAAGCGTAGACAGTTTGAGAGATTACTCCCATGGAGAATAGTCCGCATGGTGCCTGTTGTATTCAATCCCGATGCAATTTCTGTGTTTCATCAACACTTTGAACGTACACAGATTACAGGAAGCCACCAGATGTGCTTCGGAAACTTCTACTGTTCTCCCAGGAATCGATCAAAGCGTAGAGAGTTTGGGACATTACTCCCATGGACAAAAGTCCGCATGGTGAATGTTGTTTTCTATCCCGATGCATTTTCTGTGTTTCATCAACACTCTGAACGTCCACAGATTACAGGAAGCCTCCATATGTGCTTTGGAAACTACTACTGGTCTCCCAGGAATCGATCAATGTGTAGACAGTTTGAGACATTACTCCCAAGGAGAAAACTCCGCATGGGGCCTCTTGTATTCAATCCTGATGCGATTTCTGTGTTTCATCATTACTCTGGAGGTCCACAGATTACAGAATGCCTCCAGACGTCCTTCGGAAACTACTACTAGTCTCCCAGGAATCGATCAAAGCGTAGCCTTTTTGAGACATTACTCCCATGGTGAAAAGTCCGCATGGTGCCTGTTGTATTAAATAGCGATGTAATTTCTGTGTTTCATCTACACTCTGAATGTCAACTGATTACAGAATGGTTCCAGATGTGCGTCGAAAACGTCTACTGGTCTCCCAGGAATCAATGAAAGCGCAGACAGTTTGATACATTACTCCCATGGAGAAAAGTCCTCATGGCGCCTGTTGTATTCATTCCTGATGCAATTTCTGTGTTTCATCATTACTCTGAAGGTCCACAGATTACATATTGCCTCCAGACGTGCATCGGAAACTGCTACTGGTCTCGCAGGATTCGATCAAAGCGTAGACAGTTTGAGACATTACTCCCATGGAGAAAAGCCCACGTAGTTTCTGTTGTATTCAAGAGCGAGGCAATTTCTGTGTTTCATCAACACTCTGAACGTCCACAGATTACAGGAAAACTCAGATGTCCATCGGAAAATTCTACTGGTCTCCCAGGACACGATCAAAGCGTAGACCGTTTGAGACATTACTCCCATGGAGAAAAGTCAGCGTGATGCCACTAGTATTCTATCCCGATGCAATTTCTGTATTTCATAAAGACTATGAAGGTCCACAGATTACAGAATGACTCCAGATGTGCTTCGTAAACTACTACTGGTCTCCCAGGAATCGATCAAAGCGTAGACAGTTTCCGACATTACTCCCAAGGAGAAAAGTCCGCATGGCGCCTGTTGTATTCAATCCTGATGCGATTTCTGTGTTTCATCATTACTCTGAAGGTCCACAGATTACAGAATGCCTCCAGACGTGCTTCGGAAACTACTACTAGTCTCCCAGGAATCGATCAAAGCGTAGACAGTTTGAGAGATTACTCCCATGGAGAAAAGTCCGGATGGTGCCTGTAGTATTCAATCCCGATGCAATTTCTGAGTTTCATCAACACTCTGAAGGCCCACAGATTACAGGAAGCCTCCAGATGTGCTTCGGAATCTACATCTGGTCTCCCAGGAATTGACCAAAGCGTAGACAGTGTGACACATATCCCCATGGAGAAATGTCTGCATGGTGAATGTTGTATTCATCCCGATGCAATAACTGTGTTTCATCACCACTCTGAACTTCACAAATTACAGAATGCCTCCAGATGTGCTTCGGAAACTACTACTGGTCTTCCAGGAATCGATCAATGCGCAGACTGTTTGAGACTTTACTCCTATCGAGAGAAGTCCACATGGTGACTGTGGTATTCGATCCCGTTGCAATTTCTGTGTTTCATTAACACTGTGAAGGTCCACAGATTACAGAATGCCTACAGATGTGCTTCGGAAACTACTACTGATCTCCCAGGAATCGATCAAAGCGTAGAAAGTTTGTGACATTACTCCCATGGAAAAAAGTCCGCATGGTGCCTGTTATATGTAATCCCAATTCAATTTCTGTGTTTCATCAACACTCTGTACGTCCACAGATCACAGGAAGCCCCAGATGTCCATCAGAAACTTATACTGGTCTCTCCGGAATCGATCAAAGCGTAGACAGTTTGAGACACTACTCCCATGGAGAAAATTCCGCCTGGTGCCACTTGTATTCTGTCCTGATGCAATTTCTGTGTTTCATCAGCACTCCGAAGGACCACATTCTACTGGATGCCTCCAGATGTGCTTCGGAAACTACTACTGGTCTTCCAGGAATCGAACAAAGCGTAGACAGTTTGACACATTACCCCCAAGGAGAAAAGTTCGAATGGGGCCTGTTGTATTCAATCCTGAGGCGATTTCTGTGTTTCATCATTACCCTGAAGGTCTACAAATTACAGAATGCCTCCAGACGTGCTTAGGAAACTACTACTGGTCTCCCAGGAATCGATCAAAGCGTAGCCGTTTTGAGACAATACTCTCATGGTGAAAAGTCCACATGGTGCCAGTTGTATTCAATAGCGATGTAATTTCAGTGCTTCATCAACACTCTGAATGTCAACTGATTACAGAATGGCTCCAGATGTGCGTCGAAAACTTCTACTGGTCTCCCAGGAATCAATGAAAGCGCAGATAGTTTGAGACATTACCCCCTTGGAGAAATGTCTGCATGCTGAATGTTGTATTCAATCCCGATGCAATTACTGTGTTTCATCAACACTCTCAAGGTCCACAAATTACAGAATGCCTCCAGACGTGCTTCAGAAAATACTACTGGTCTCACTGGAATCGATCTAAGAGTAGACAGTTTGAGACATGACTCCCATGGAGAAAAGTCCGCATGGTGCCTGTTGTATTCAATCCCGATGCAATTTCTGTGTTTCATCAACACTCTGAATGTCCACTGATTACAGAATGCCTCCAGATGTGCTTCGGAAACTACTACTAGTCTCCCAGGAATCGATCAAAGCGTAGCCGTTTTGAGACATTACTCCCATGGTGAAAAGTCCGCATGGTGCCTGTTGTATTCAATAGCGATGTAATTTCAGTGCTTCATCTACACTCTGAATTTCAACTGATTACAGAATGGCTCCAGATGTGCGTCGAAAACTTCTACTAGTCTCCCAAGAATAAATGAAAGCGCAGACAGTTTGAGACATTACTCCCATGGAGAAAAGTCTGCATGGCGCCTGTTGTATTCAATCCTGATGCAATTTCTGTGTTTCATCATTACTCTGAAGGTCCACAGATAACACAATGCCTCCAGACATGCATCGGAAACTGCTACTGGTCTCCCAGGAATCGATCAAAGCGTAGACAGTTTGAGAGATTACTCCCATGGAGAAAAGTCCGGATGGTGCCTGTAGTATTCAAACCCGATGCAATTTCTGTGTTTCATGAACACTCTGAAGGTCCACAGATTACAGGAAGCCTGCAGATGTGCTTCGACAACTACTGCTGGTCTCGTAGGAATCGATCAAGTCGCAGACAGTGAGGGACATTACTCAAATGAGGAAAGTCCGCATGGTGCCCGTAGTATTCAAACCTGATACAATTTCTGCGTTTCATCAACAATCTGAACGTCCACAGATTGCAGAAAGCCTGGAGATGTGCTTCGGGAACTACTTCTGGTCTCTCAGGAATCGTCCAAGCGTAGACAGTTTGAGACATTACCCCCTTGGAGAAATGTCTGCATGCTGAATGTTGTATTCAATCCTGATGCAATTTCTGTGTTTTATCATTACTCTGAAGGTCCACAGATTGCACAATGCCTCCAGACGTGCATCGGAAACTGCTACTGGTCTCGCAGGATTCGATCAAAGCGTAGACAGTTTGAGAGATTACTCCCATGGAGAATAGTCCGCATGGTGCCTGTTGTATTCAATCCCGATGCAATTTCTGTGTTTCATCAACACTTTGAACGTACACAGATTACAGGAAGCCACCAGATGTGCTTCGGAAACTTCTACTGTTCTCCCAGGAATCGATCAAAGCGTAGAGAGTTTGGGACATTACTCCCATGGACAAAAGTCCGCATGGTGAATGTTGTTTTCTATCCCGATGCATTTTCTGTGTTTCATCAACACTCTGAACGTCCACAGATTACAGGAAGCCTCCATATGTGCTTTGGAAACTACTACTGGTCTCCCAGGAATCGATCAATGTGTAGACAGTTTGAGACATTACTCCCAAGGAGAAAACTCCGCATGGGGCCTCTTGTATTCAATCCTGATGCGATTTCTGTGTTTCATCATTACTCTGGAGGTCCACAGATTACAGAATGCCTCCAGACGTCCTTCGGAAACTACTACTAGTCTCCCAGGAATCGATCAAAGCGTAGCCTTTTTGAGACATTACTCCCATGGTGAAAAGTCCGCATGGTGCCTGTTGTATTAAATAGCGATGTAATTTCTGTGTTTCATCTACACTCTGAATGTCAACTGATTACAGAATGGTTCCAGATGTGCGTCGAAAACGTCTACTGGTCTCCCAGGAATCAATGAAAGCGCAGACAGTTTGATACATTACTCCCATGGAGAAAAGTCCTCATGGCGCCTGTTGTATTCATTCCTGATGCAATTTCTGTGTTTCATCATTACTCTGAAGGTCCACAGATTACATATTGCCTCCAGACGTGCATCGGAAACTGCTACTGGTCTCGCAGGATTCGATCAAAGCGTAGACAGTTTGAGACATTACTCCCATGGAGAAAAGCCCACGTAGTTTCTGTTGTATTCAAGAGCGAGGCAATTTCTGTGTTTCATCAACACTCTGAACGTCCACAGATTACAGGAAAACTCAGATGTCCATCGGAAAATTCTACTGGTCTCCCAGGACACGATCAAAGCGTAGACCGTTTGAGACATTACTCCCATGGAGAAAAGTCAGCGTGATGCCACTAGTATTCTATCCCGATGCAATTTCTGTATTTCATAAAGACTATGAAGGTCCACAGATTACAGAATGACTCCAGATGTGCTTCGTAAACTACTACTGGTCTCCCAGGAATCGATCAAAGCGTAGACAGTTTCCGACATTACTCCCAAGGAGAAAAGTCCGCATGGCGCCTGTTGTATTCAATCCTGATGCGATTTCTGTGTTTCATCATTACTCTGAAGGTCCACAGATTACAGAATGCCTCCAGACGTGCTTCGGAAACTACTACTAGTCTCCCAGGAATCGATCAAAGCGTAGACAGTTTGAGAGATTACTCCCATGGAGAAAAGTCCGGATGGTGCCTGTAGTATTCAATCCCGATGCAATTTCTGAGTTTCATCAACACTCTGAAGGCCCACAGATTACAGGAAGCCTCCAGATGTGCTTCGGAATCTACATCTGGTCTCCCAGGAATTGACCAAAGCGTAGACAGTGTGACACATATCCCCATGGAGAAATGTCTGCATGGTGAATGTTGTATTCATCCCGATGCAATAACTGTGTTTCATCACCACTCTGAACTTCACAAATTACAGAATGCCTCCAGATGTGCTTCGGAAACTACTACTGGTCTTCCAGGAATCGATCAATGCGCAGACTGTTTGAGACTTTACTCCTATCGAGAGAAGTCCACATGGTGACTGTGGTATTCGATCCCGTTGCAATTTCTGTGTTTCATTAACACTGTGAAGGTCCACAGATTACAGAATGCCTACAGATGTGCTTCGGAAACTACTACTGATCTCCCAGGAATCGATCAAAGCGTAGAAAGTTTGTGACATTACTCCCATGGAAAAAAGTCCGCATGGTGCCTGTTATATGTAATCCCAATTCAATTTCTGTGTTTCATCAACACTCTGTACGTCCACAGATCACAGGAAGCCCCAGATGTCCATCAGAAACTTATACTGGTCTCTCCGGAATCGATCAAAGCGTAGACAGTTTGAGACACTACTCCCATGGAGAAAATTCCGCCTGGTGCCACTTGTATTCTGTCCTGATGCAATTTCTGTGTTTCATCAGCACTCCGAAGGACCACATTCTACTGGATGCCTCCAGATGTGCTTCGGAAACTACTACTGGTCTTCCAGGAATCGAACAAAGCGTAGACAGTTTGACACATTACCCCCAAGGAGAAAAGTTCGAATGGGGCCTGTTGTATTCAATCCTGAGGCGATTTCTGTGTTTCATCATTACCCTGAAGGTCTACAAATTACAGAATGCCTCCAGACGTGCTTAGGAAACTACTACTGGTCTCCCAGGAATCGATCAAAGCGTAGCCGTTTTGAGACAATACTCTCATGGTGAAAAGTCCACATGGTGCCAGTTGTATTCAATAGCGATGTAATTTCAGTGCTTCATCAACACTCTGAATGTCAACTGATTACAGAATGGCTCCAGATGTGCGTCGAAAACTTCTACTGGTCTCCCAGGAATCAATGAAAGCGCAGATAGTTTGAGACATTACCCCCTTGGAGAAATGTCTGCATGCTGAATGTTGTATTCAATCCCGATGCAATTACTGTGTTTCATCAACACTCTCAAGGTCCACAAATTACAGAATGCCTCCAGACGTGCTTCAGAAAATACTACTGGTCTCACTGGAATCGATCTAAGAGTAGACAGTTTGAGACATGACTCCCATGGAGAAAAGTCCGCATGGTGCCTGTTGTATTCAATCCCGATGCAATTTCTGTGTTTCATCAACACTCTGAATGTCCACTGATTACAGAATGCCTCCAGATGTGCTTCGGAAACTACTACTAGTCTCCCAGGAATCGATCAAAGCGTAGCCGTTTTGAGACATTACTCCCATGGTGAAAAGTCCGCATGGTGCCTGTTGTATTCAATAGCGATGTAATTTCAGTGCTTCATCTACACTCTGAATTTCAACTGATTACAGAATGGCTCCAGATGTGCGTCGAAAACTTCTACTAGTCTCCCAAGAATAAATGAAAGCGCAGACAGTTTGAGACATTACTCCCATGGAGAAAAGTCTGCATGGCGCCTGTTGTATTCAATCCTGATGCAATTTCTGTGTTTCATCATTACTCTGAAGGTCCACAGATAACACAATGCCTCCAGACATGCATCGGAAACTGCTACTGGTCTCCCAGGAATCGATCAAAGCGTAGACAGTTTGAGAGATTACTCCCATGGAGAAAAGTCCGGATGGTGCCTGTAGTATTCAAACCCGATGCAATTTCTGTGTTTCATGAACACTCTGAAGGTCCACAGATTACAGGAAGCCTGCAGATGTGCTTCGACAACTACTGCTGGTCTCGTAGGAATCGATCAAGTCGCAGACAGTGAGGGACATTACTCAAATGAGGAAAGTCCGCATGGTGCCCGTAGTATTCAAACCTGATACAATTTCTGCGTTTCATCAACAATCTGAACGTCCACAGATTACAGAAAGCCTCCAGATGTGCTTCGGGAACTACTTCTGGTCTCCCAGGAATCGACCAAGCGACCAAGCGTAGACAGTTTGAGACATTACCCCCTTGGAGAAATGTCTGCATGCTGAATGTTGTATTCAATCCCGATGCAATTTCTCTGTGTCATCATCACTCTGAACGTCCACAGATTACAGAACGCCTAAAAGATGTGCTTCGGAAACTACTACTGGCCTCCAGGAATCGATCAAAGCGCAGACAGTTTGAGACATTACCCCCATGGAGAAAAGCCCACATGGTTTCTGTTGTATTCAATAGCGATGCAATTTCTGTGTTTCATCATTACTCTGAAGGTCCACAGATTACAGAATGCCTCCAGATGTGATTAGGAAACTACTACTGGTCTCCCAGGAATCGATCAAAGCGTAGCCAGTTTGAGACATTACTCCCAATCTTGAAAAGTCCGCATGGTGCCTGTTGTATTCAATCACGATGAAATTTCTGTGTTTCATCAACACTCTGAAGGTCCACTGATTGCAGAATGTCTCCTCATGTGCGTCGAAAACTTCTACTGGTCTCCCAGGAATCGATCAAAGCGCAGATTGTTTGAGACATTACTCCCATGGAGAAAAGTCGGCATGGTGGCTGTTGTATTCAATCCCGATGCAATTTCTGCGTTTTATCAACACTCTGATCGTCCACAGATTACAGAATGCAAAAAGATTTGCTTCGGAAACAACTATTGGTCTTACAGGAATCGATCAGAGCGTAGACAGTTTGAGATATTATTCCAGTGGAGAGAATTCCGCATGATGCCTGTTGTATTCAATGCCGATGCAATTTCTGTGTTTCATCAACACAGTGAATGTAAACTGATTACAGAATGCAAAAAGATTTGCTTCGGAAACTACTATTGGTCTTACAGGAATCGATCAGAGCGTAGACAGTTTGAGATATTACTCCAGTGGAGAGAATTCCGCATGATGCCTGTTGTATTCAATGCCGATGCAATTTCTGTGTTTCATCATTACTCTGATTGTCCACAGTTTACAGAATGCCTCCCGACGAGCTTCGGTAACTGCTACTGCTCTCCCAGGAATCGATCAAAGCGTAGACAGTTTAAAACATTATTCCCATGGAGATAAGTCCGCATGGTTCCTGTTGTATTCAATTCCGACGCAATTTCAGTGTTTCATCAACTCTCTGAAGGTCCACTGATTACAGAATGCCTCCAGATGTGCTTCGGAAACTACTACTGGTCTCACAAGAATCGATCAAAGCGTAGCCGGTTTGAGACATTACTCCCATGGTAAAAAGTAAGCATGGTGCCTGTTGTATTCAATCCCGATGCAATTTCTGTGTTTCATCAACACTCTGAATGTCCACTGATTACAGAATGCCTCCAGACGTGCTTCGGAAACTACTACTAGTCACCCAGGAATCGATCAAAGCGTAGCCGTTTTGAGACATCACTCCCATGGTGAAAAGTTCGCATGGTGCCTGTTGTATTCAATAGCGATATAATTTCTGTGTTTCATCAACACACTGAATGTAAACTGATTACAGAATTACTCCAGAATGCCTCCCGACGAGCTTTGGTAACTGCTACTGCTCTCCCAGGAATCGATCAAAGCGTAGACAGTTTAAAACATTACTCCCATGGAGATAAGTCCGCATGGTTCCTGTTGTATTCAATCCCGATGCAATTTCTGTGCTTCATCAACTCACTGATGATCCACAGATTACAGAGTGCCTCCAGATGTGCTTCGAAAACTACCACTGGTCTCCCAGGAATCGATGAAAGCGTAGAAAGTTTGTGACATTACTCCCATGGAAAAAAGTCCGCATGGTGCCTGTTATATGTAATCCCGATTCAATTCCTGTGTTTCATCAACAATCTGTACGTCCACAGATTACAGGAAGCCCCAGATGTCCATCAGAAACTTATACTGGTCTCTCCGGAATCGATCAAAGCGTAGACAGTTTGAGACATTACTCCCATGGAGAAAAGTCCGCATGGTGCCACTTGTATTCTATCCTGATGCAATTTCTGTGTTTCATCAGCACTCTGAAGGACCACATTATACAGGATGCCTCCAGATGCGCTTCGGAAACTACAACTGGTCTCCCAGGAATCGATCAAAGCGTAGACAGTTTGACACATTACCCCCAAGGAGAAAAGTCCGAATGGGGCCTGTTGTATTCAATCCTGATGCGATTTCTGTGTTTCATCATTACTCTGAAGGTCCACAGATTACAGAATGCCTCCAGACGTGCTTAGGAAACTACTACTGGTCTCCCAGGACTTGATCAAAGCGTAGCCGTTTTGAGACATTACTCCCATGGTGAAAAGACCGCATGGTGCATGTTGTATTCAAACCCGATGCAATTTCTGTGTTTCATGAACACTCTGAAGGTCCACAGATTACAGGAAGCCTGCAGATGTGCCTTGTCAACTGCTACTGGACTCGTAGGAATCGATCAAGTCGCAGACAGTGTGGGACATTACTCAAATGGAGAAAAGTCCGCATGGTGCCCGTAGTATTCAAACCTGATACAATTTCTGCGTTTCATCAACAATCTGAACGTCCACAGATTGCAGAAAGCCTGGAGATGTGCTTCGGGAACTACTTCTGGTCTCTCAGGAATCGTCCAAGCGTAGACAGTTTGAGACATTACCCCCTTGGAGAAATGTCTGCATGCTGAATGTTGTATTCAATCCTGATGCAATTTCTGTGTTTCATCATTACTCTGAAGGTCCACAGATTGCACAATGCCTCCAGACGTGCATCGGAAACTGCTACTGGTCTCGCAGGATTCGATAAAAGCGTAGACAGTTTGAGAGATTACTCCCATGGAGAATAGTCCGCATGGTGCCTGTTGTATTCAATCCCGATGCAATTTCTGTGTTTCATCAAAACTTTGAACGTACACAGATTACAGGAAGCCACCAGATGTGCTTCGGAAACTTCTACTGTTCTCCCAGGAATCGATCAAAGCGTAGAGAGTTTGGGACATTACTCCCATGGACAAAAGTCCGCATGGTGAATGTTGTTATCTATCCCGATGCATTTTCTGTGTTTCATCAACACTCTGAACGTCCACAGATTACAGGAAGCCTGCATATGTGCTTTGGAAACTACTACTGGTCTCCCAGGAATCGATCAATGTGTAGACAGTTTGAGACATTACTCCCAAGGAGAAAACTCCGCATGGGGCCTCTTGTATTCAATCCTGATGCGATTTCTGTGTTTCATCATTACTCTGGAGGTCCACAGATTACAGAATGCCTCCAGACGTCCTTCGGAAACTACTACTAGTCTCCCAGGAATCGATCAAAGCGTAGCCTTTTTGAGACATTACTCCCATGGTGAAAAGTCCGCATGGTGCCTGTTGTATTAAATAGCGATGTAATTTCTGTGTTTCATCTACACTCTGAATGTCAACTGATTACAGAATGGTTCCAGATGTGCGTCGAAAACGTCTACTGGTCTCCCAGGAATCAATGAAAGCGCAGACAGTTTGATACATTACTCCCATGGAGAAAAGTCCTCATGGCGCCTGTTGCATTCATTCCTGATGCAATTTCTGTGTTTCATCATTACTCTGAAGGTCCACAGATTACATATTGCCTCCAGACGTGCATCGGAAACTGCTGCTGGTCTCGCAGGATTCGATCAAAGCGTAGACAGTTTGAGACATTACTCCCATGGAGAAAAGCCCACGTGGTTTCTGTTGTATTCAATAGCGAGGCAATTTCTGTGTTTCATCAACACTCTGAACGTCCACAGATTACAGGAAAACTCAGATGTCCATCGGAAAATTCTACTGGTCTCCCAGGACACGATCAAAGCGTAGACCGTTTGAGACATTACTCCCATGGAGAAAAGTCAGCGTGATGCCACTAGTATTCTATCCCGATGCAATTTCTGTATTTCATAAAGACTATGAAGGTCCACAGATTACAGAATGACTCCAGATGTGCTTCGTAAACTACTACTGGTCTCCCAGGAATCGATCAAAGCGTAGACAGTTTCCGACATTACTCCCAAGGAGAAAAGTCCGCATGGCGCCTGTTGTATTCAATCCTGATGCGATTTCTGTGTTTCATCATTACTCTGAAGGTCCACAGATTACAGAATGCCTCCAGACGTGCTTCGGAAACTACTACTAGTCTCCCAGGAATCGATCAAAGCGTAGACAGTTTGAGAGATTACTCCCATGGAGAAAAGTCCGGATGGTGCCTGTAGTATTCAATCCCGATGCAATTTCTGAGTTTCATCAACACTCTGAAGGCCCACAGATTACAGGAAGCCTCCAGATGTGCTTCGATAACTACTACTGGTCTCGTAGGAATCGATTAAGGCGCAGACAGTGTGGGACATTACTCAAATGGAGAAAAGTCCGCATGGTGCCTGTAGTATTCAATCCTGATACAATTTCTGCGTTTCATCAACACTCTGAACGTCCACAGATTACAGGAAGCCTCCAGATGTGCTTCGGAATCTACATCTGGTCTCCCAGGAATTGATCAAAGCGTAGACAGTGTGACACATATCCCCATGGAGAAATGTCTGCATGGTGAATGTTGTATTCATCCCGATGCAATAACTGTGTTTCATCACCACTCTGAACTTCACAAATTACAGAATGCCTCCAGATGTGCTTCGGAAACTACTACTGGTCTTCCAGGAATCGATCAATGCGCAGACTGTTTGAGACTTTACTCCCATCGAGAGAAGTCCACATGGTGACTGTGGTATTCGATCCCGATGCAATTTCTGTGTTTCATTAACACTGTGAAGGTCCACAGATTACAGAATGCCTACAGATGTGCTTCGGAAACTACTACTGGTCTCCCAGGAATCGATCAAAGCGTAGAAAGTTTGTGACATTACTCCCATGGAAAAAAGTCCGCATGGTGCCTGTTATATGTAATCCCAATTCAATTTCTGTGTTTCATCAACACTCTGTACGTCCACAGATTACAGGAAGCCCCAGATGTCCATCAGAAACTTATACTGGTCTCTCCGGAATCGATCAAAGCGTAGAAAGTTTGAGACACTACTCCCATGGAGAAAATTCCGCCTGGTGCCACTTGTATTCTGTCCTGATGCAATTTCTGTGTTTCATCAGCACTCTGAAGGACCACATTCTACTGGATGCCTCCAGATGTGCTTCCGAAACTACTACTGGTCTTCCAGGAATCGATCAAAGCGTAGACAGTTTGACACATTACCCCCAAGGAGAAAAGTTCGAATGGGGCCTGTTGTATTCAATCCTGAGGCGATTTCTGTGTTTCATCATTACCCTGAAGGTCCACAAATTACAGAATGCCTCCAGACGTGCTTAGGAAACTACTACTGGTCTCCCAGGAATCGATCAAAGCGTAGCCGTTTTGAGACAATCCTCTCATGGTGAAAAGTCCACATGGTGCCAGTTGTATTCAATAGCGATGTAATTTCAGTGCTTCATCAACACTCTGAATGTCAACTGATTACAGAATGGCTCCAGATGTGCGTCGAAAACTTCTACTGGTCTCCCAGGAATCAATGAAAGCGCAGATAGTTTGAGACATTACCCCCTTGGAGAAATGTCTGCATGCTGAATGTTGTATTCAATCCCGATGCAATTACTGTGTTTCATCAACACTCTCAAGGTCCACAAATTACAGAATGCCTCCAGACGTGCTTCAGAAAATACTACTGGTCTCACAGGAATCGATCTAAGAGTAGACAGTTTGAGACATGACTCCCATGGAGAAAAGTCCGCATGGTGCCTGTTGTATTCAATCCCGATGCAATTTCTGTGTTTCATCAACACTCTGAATGTCCACTGATTACAGAATGCCTCCAGATGTGCTTCGGAAACTACTACTAGTCTCCCAGGAATCGATCAAAGCGTAGCCGTTTTGAGACATTACTCCCATGGTGAAAAGTCCGCATGGTGCCTGTTGTATTCAATACGGATGCAATTTCTGTGTTTCATCAACACTCTGAATGTCCACTGATTACAGAATGCCTCCAGACGTGCTTCGGAAACTACTACTAGTCACCCAGGAATCGATCAAAGCGTAGCCGTTTTGAGACATCACTCCCATGGTGAAAAGTTCGCATGGTGCCTGTTGTATTCAATAGCGATATAATTTCTGTGTTTCATCAACACACTGAATGTAAACTGATTACAGAATTACTCCAGAATGCCTCCCGACGAGCTTCGGTAACTGCTACTGCTCTCCCAGGAATCGATCAAAGCGTAGACAGTTTAAAACATTACTCCCATGGAGATAAGTCCGCATGGTTCCTGTTGTATTCAATCCCGATGCAATTTCTGTGCTTCATCAACTCACTGATGATCCACAGATTACAGAGTGCCTCCAGATGTGCTTCGAAAACTACCACTGGTCTCCCAGGAATCGATGAAAGCGTAGAAAGTTTGTGACATTACTCCCATGGAAAAAAGTCCGCATGGTGCCTGTTATATGTAATCCCGATTCAATTCCTGTGTTTCATCAACAATCTGTACGTCCACAGATTACAGGAAGCCCCAGATGTCCATCAGAAACTTATACTGGTCTCTCCGGAATCGATCAAGTCGCAGACAGTGAGGGACATTACTCAAATGGAGAAAAGTCCGCATGGTGCCCGTAGTTTTCAAACCTGATACAATTTCTGCGTTTCATCAACAATCTGAACGTCCACAGGATGCAGAAAGCCTGGAGATGTGCTTCGGGAACTACTTCTGGTCTCTCAGGAATCGTCCAAGCGTAGACAGTTTGAGACATTACCCCCTTGGAGAAATGTCTGCATGCTGAATGTTGTATTCAATCCTGATGCAATTTCTGTGTTTCATCATTACTCTGAAGGTCCACAGATTGCACAATGCCTCCAGACGTGCATCGGAAACTGCTACTGGTCTCGCAGGATTCGATCAAAGCGTAGACAGTTTGAGAGATTACTCCCATGGAGAATAGTCCGCATGGTGCCTGTTGTATTCAATTCCGATGCAATTTCTGTGTTTCATCAACACTTTGAACGTACACAGATTACAGGAAGCCACCAGATGTGCTTCGGAAACTTCTACTGTTCTCCCAGGAATCGATCAAAGCGTAGAGAGTTTGGGACATTACTCCCATGGACAAAAGTCCGCATGGTGAATGTTGTTTTCTATCCCGATGCATTTTCTGTGTTTCATCAACACTCTGAACGTCCACAGATTACAGGAAGCCACCATATGTGCTTTGGAAACTACTACTGGTCTCCCAGGAATCGATCAATGTGTAGACAGTTTGAGACATTACTCCCAAGGAGAAAACTCCGCATGGGGCCTCTTGTATTCAATCCTGATGCGATTTCTGTGTTTCATCATTACTCTGGAGGTCCACAGATTACAGAATGCCTCCAGACGTCCTTCGGAAACTACTACTAGTCTCCCAGGAATCGATCAAAGCGTAGCCTTTTTGAGACATTACTCCCATGGTGAAAAGTCCGCATGGTGCCTGTTGTATTAAATAGCGATGTAATTTCTGTGTTTCATCTACACTCTGAATGTCAACTGATTACAGAATGGTTCCAGATGTGCGTCGAAAACGTCTACTGGTCTCGCAGGATTCGATCAAAGCGTAGATAGTTTGAGACATTACTCCCATGGAGAAAAGCCCACATGGTTTCTGTTGTATTCAATAGCGAGGCAATTTCTGTGTTTCATCAACACTCTGAACGTCCACAGATTACAGGAAAACTCAGATGTCCATCGGAAAATTCTACTGGTCTCCCAGGACACGATCAAAGCGTAGACCGTTTGAGACATTACTCCCATGGAGAAAAGTCAGCGTGATGCCACTAGTATTCTATCCCGATGCAATTTCTGTATTTCATAAAGACTATGAAGGTCCACAGATTACAGAATGACTCCAGATGTGCTTCGTAAACTACTACTGGTCTCCCAGGAATCGATCAAAGCGTAGACAGTTTCCGACATTACTCCCAAGGAGAAAAGTCCGCATGGCGCCTGTTGTATTCAATCCTGATGCGATTTCTGTGTTTCATCATTACTCTGAAGGTCCACAGATTACAGAATGCCTCCAGACGTGCTTCGGAAACTACTACTAGTCTCCCAGGAATCGATCAAAGCGTAGACAGTTTGAGAGATTACTCCCATGGGGAAAAGTCCGCATGGTGCCTATAGTATTCAATCCCGATGCAATTTCTGAGTTTCATCAACACTCTGAAGGCCCACAGATTACAGGAAGCCTCCAGATGTGCTTCGATAACTACTAATGGTCTCGTAGGAATCGATTAAGGCGCAGACAGTGTGGGACATTACTCAAATGGAGAAAAGTCCGCATGGTGCCTGTAGTATTCAATCCTGATACAATTTCTGCGTTTCATCAACACTCTGAACGTCCACAGATTACAGGAAGCCTCCAGATGTGCTTCGGAATCTACATCTGGTCTCCCAGGAATTGATCAAAGCGTAGACAGTGTGACACATATCCCCATGGAGAAATGTCTGCATGGTGAATGTTGTATTCATCCCGATGCAATAACTGTGTTTCATCACCACTCTGAACTTCACAAATTACAGAATGCCTCTAGATGTGCTTCTGAAACTACTACTGGTCTCCCAGGAATCGATCAAAGCGTAGACAGTTTGAGACATTACTCCCATGGAGAAAAGCATATATGATTTCTGTTGTATTCAATAGCGATGCAATTTCTGTGATCCAGCAACACTCTGAACGCCCAAAGATTACAGGACAACTCAGATGTCCATCGGAAACTTCTACTGGTCTCCCAGGACACGATCAAAGCTTATACAGTTTGAGACATTACTCCCATTTAGAAAAGTCAGCTTAATGCAACTTGTATTCTATCCCGATGCAATTTCTGTGTTTCATCAAGACTATGAAGGTCCAGAGATTACAGAATGACTCCAGATGTGCTTCGTAAACTACGACTGCTCTCCCAGGAATCGATCAAAGCGTAGACAGTTTCCGACATTACTCCCAATGAGATAAGTCCTCTTGGTGCCTGTTGTATTCAATCCTGATGCGTTTTTGGTGTTTCATCTTTACTCTGAAAATCTATAGATTACAGAATCCCTCCAGACGTGCATCGGAAACCGCTACTGGTCTCCCAGGAATCGATCAAAGCGTAGACAGTTTGAGAAATTACTCCCAAGGAGAAATGTCCGCATGGGGCCTGTTGTATTAAATCCTGATGCGATTTCTGTGTTTTTGTCATTACTCTGAAGGTCCACAGATTACAGAATGCCTCCAGACGTGCTTCAGAAACTACTACTGGTCTCCCAGGAATCGATCAAAGCGTAGACAGTTTGAGACATTACTCCCATGGAGAGAAGTCCGCATGGCTCCTGTTGTATTCAATTCCGATGCAATTTCTGTGTTTCATCAACACTCTGAAGGTCCATAGATTACAGGAAGTCTCCATATGTGCTTTGGAAACTACTACTGGTCTCCCAGGAATCGATCAAAGCGTAGACAGTTTGAGACTTACTCCCAAGGAGAAAACTCCACATGGGGCCTGTTGTATTCAATACTGATGCGATTTCTATGTTTCATCATTACTCTGAAGGTCCACAGATTAGAGAATGCCTCCAGACGTGCTTCGGAAACTACTACTACTCTCCCAGGAATCGATCAAAGCGTAGCCGTTTTGAGACATCAGTCCCATGGTGAAGAAGTCCGCATTTAGCCTGTTGTATTCAATAGGGATGTAATTTCTGTGTTTCGTCAACACTCTGAATGTCAACTGATAACAGAATGGCTCCAGATGTGCGTCGAAAACGTCTACTGGTCACCCAGGAATCAATGAAAGCGCAGGCAGTTTGAGACATTACTCCCATGGGGAAAAATCCGGATGGTGCCTATAGTATTCAATCCAGATGCAATTTCTGTGTTTCATCAACACTCTGAACGTCCACAGATTACAGGACGACTCAGATGTCCATAGGAAACTTCTACTGGTCTCCCAGGAATCGATCAAAGCGTAGACAGTTTGAGACATTACTGCCAAGGAGAAAAGTCCGCATGGCGCCTGTTGTATTCAATCCTGATGCGATTTCTGTGTTTCATCATTACTCCGAAGATCCACAGATAACAGAATGCCTCCAGACGTGCTTGGGAAACTACTACTGGTCTCCCAGGAATCGATCAAAGCGTAGACAGTTTGAGACATCACTCCCATGGAGAGAAGTCGTCATGGCTCCTGTTGCATTCAATTCCGATGCAATTTCTGTGTTTCATCATTACTCTGAAGGTCCACAGATTACGCAATGCCTCCAGACGTGCATCGGAAACTGCTACTGGTCTCCCAGGAATCGATCAAAGCGTAGACAGTTTGTGCTATGACTCCCATGGAGAAAAGTCCGCATGTTGAATGATGTTTTCTATCCTGACGCAATTTCTGTGTTTCATCAAAACTCTGAACGTCCACAGATTACAGAATGCCTCCAGATGTGCTTCGGAAATTACTACTAGTCTCCCAGGAATCGATCAAAGCGTAGCCGTTTTGAGACCTTACTCAAATGGTGTAAAGTCCGCATGGCGCCTGTTGTATTCAATCCTGATGCTATTTCTGTGTTTCATCATTACTCTGAAGGTCAACAGATTACAGAATGCCTCCAGACGTGCTTCGGAAACTACTACTGGTCTCCCAGGAATCGATCAAAGCGTAGACAGTTTGAGACATTACTCCCATGGAGAGAAGTCCGCATGGCTCCTGTTGTATTCAATTCCGATGCAATTTCTGTGTTTCATTAACACTCTGAAGGTCCACAGATTACTGGAAGCTTCCATATGTGCTTTGGAAACTACTACTGGTCTCCCAGGAATTGATCAAAGCGTAGGCAGTGTGACACATATCCCCACGGAGAAATGTCTGCATGGTGAATGTTGTATTCATTCCGATGAAATTACTGTGTTTCATGACCACTCTGAACGTCCACAGATTACAGAATGCGTCCAGATGTGCTTCGGAAACTATTACTGGTCGTCCAGGAATCGATCAAAGCGTAGACAGTTTGAGACATTACTCCCATGGAGGAAAGTCTGCAGGGTGCCACTTGTATTCTACCCCGAGCAAATTTCAATGTTTCATCAACACTCTGAAGGTCCACAGACTACAGGAAGATTCCAGATGTGCTTCGGAGACTACTTCTGGTCTCCCAGGAATCGATCAGAGCGTAGACAGTTTGAGACATTACCCCCATGGAGAAATGTCTGCATGGTGAATGTTATATTCAATCCCGATGCAATGACTGTGTTTCATCAACAGGCTGAAAGTCCACAAATTACAGAATGCTTCCAGATCTGCTTCGGAAAATACTACTGGTCTCCCAGGAATCTATCAAAGCGTAGACAGTTTGAGACATTACTCCCATGGAGAAAAGCATATATGATTTATTTTGTATTTAATAGCGATGCAATTTCTGTGTTTCTTCAACACTCTGAACATCCACAGATTACAGAATGCATCCAGATGTGCTTTGGAAACTACTACTGGTCTCCCAGGAATCGATCAAAGCGTAGACAGTTTGAGACATTACTCCCAAGGAGAAAAGTCCGCATGGTGCCTGTTATATGTAATCCCAATTCAATTTCTGTGTTTCATCAACACTCTGTACGTCCACAGATTACAGGAAGCCCCAGATGTCCATCAGAAACTTATACTGGTCTCTCCGGAATCGATCAAAGCGTAGAAAGTTTGAGACACTACTCCCATGGAGAAAATTCCGCCTGGTGCCACTTGTATTCTGTCCTGATGCAATTTCTGTGTTTCATCAGCACTCTGAAGGACCACATTCTACTGGATGCCTCCAGATGTGCTTCCGAAACTACTACTGGTCTTCCAGGAATCGATCAAAGCGTAGACAGTTTGACACATTACCCCCAAGGAGAAAAGTTCGAATGGGGCCTGTTGTATTCAATCCTGAGGCGATTTCTGTGTTTCATCATTACCCTGAAGGTCCACAAATTACAGAATGCCTCCAGACGTGCTTAGGAAACTACTACTGGTCTCCCAGGAATCGATCAAAGCGTAGCCGTTTTGAGACAATCCTCTCATGGTGAAAAGTCCACATGGTGCCTGTTGTATTCAATAGCGATGTAATTTCTGTGTTTCATCAACACTCTGAATGTCAACTGATTACAGAATGGCTCCAGATGTGCGTCGAAAACGTCTACTGGTCTCCCAGGTATCAATGAAAGCGCAGACAGTTTGATACATTACTCCCATGGAGAAAAGTCCGCACGGCGCCTGATGTATTAAGTCCTGATGCAATTTCTGTGTTTCATCATTACTCTGAATGTCCACAGATTACACAATGCCTCCAGACGTGCATCGGAAACTGCTACTGGTCTCCCAGGAATCTATCAAAGCGTAGACAGTTTGAGAGATTACTCCCATGGAGAAAAGTCCGGATGGTGCCTGTAGTATTCAATCCCGACGCAATTTCTGTGTTTCATCAACACTCTCAAGGTCCACAGATTACAGGAAGCCCCCGATGTGCTAAAAAACTGCTACTGGTCTCGTAGGAATCGTTTAAGGCTCAGACAGTGTGGGACATTACTCAAATGGAGAAAAATCCGCATGGTGCCTGTAGTATTCAATCCTGATACAATTTCTGCGTTTCATCAACACTCTGAACGTCCACAGATTACAGGAAGCCCCCAGATGTGCTTCGGAAACTACTTCTGGTCTCCCAGGAAGTGATCAAAGCGTAGACAGTGTGACACATATCCCCATGGAGAAATGTCTGCATGGTGAATGTTGTATTCATCCCAATGCAACGTACTGTGTTTCATCACCACTCTGAACGTCCACAAATTACAGAATGCCTCCAGATGTGCTTCGGAAACTACTACTGGTCTCCCAGAAATCGATCAAATCGTAGACAGTTTGAGACATTACTCCCATGGAGAAAAGCATATATGATTTCTTTTGTATTTAATAGCGATGCAATTTCTGTGTTTCTTCAACACAATGAACATCCACAGATTACAGAATGCATCCAGATGTGCTTTGGAAACTACTACTAGTCTCCCAGGAATCGACCAAAGCGTAGACAGTTTGAGACATTACTCCCAAGGAGAAGAGTCCGCACGGCGCCTGTTGTATTAAGTCCTGATGCAATTTCTGTGTTTCATCATTACTCTGAATGTCCACAGATTACACAATGCCTACAGACGTGCATCGGAAACTGCAACTGGTCTCCCAGGAATCGATCAAAGCGTAGCCATTTTGAGACCTTACTCCCATGGTGAAAAGTCCGCATGGTGCCTGTTCTATTCATTAGCGATGTAATTTCTCTGTTTCATCAACACTCTGAATGTCAACTTATTACAGCATGGCTACAGATGTCCGTCGAAAACGTCTACTGTTCTCCCAGGAATCAATGAAAGCGAAGACAGTTTGATACATTACTCCCATGGAGAAAAGTCCGCATGGCGCCTGTTGTATTCAATCCTGATACAATTTCTGCGTTTCATCAACACTCTGAACGTCCACATATTACAGGAAGCCTCCAGATGTGCTTCGGAAACTACTTCTGGTCTCCCAGGAATTGATCAAAACGTAGACAGTGTGACACATATCCCCATGGACAAATGTCTGCATGGTGAATGTTGTATTCATCCCGATGCAATTACTGTGTTTCATCACCACTCTGAACGCCCACAAATTTCAGAATGCCTCCAGATGTGCTTCGTAAACTGCTACTGGTCTCCCAGGAATCGATCAAAGCGTAGACAGTTTCCGACATTACTCCCAAAGAGAAAAGTGTGCATGGGGCCTGTTGTATTCAATAGCGATGTAATTTCTGTGTTTCATCAACACTCTGAATGTCAACTGATTACAGAATGGCACCAGATGTGCGTCGAAAACTTCTACTGCACTCCCAGGAATCAAGGAAAGCGCAGACAGTTTGATACATTACTCCCATGGAGAAAAGTCCGCATGGCGCCTGTTGTATTCAATCCTGATGCAATTTCTGTGTTTCATTATTACTCTGAAGGTCCACAGATTACACAATACCTCCAGACGTGCATCGGAAACTGCTACTGGTCTCCCAGGAATCGATCAAAGCGTAGACAGTTTGAGAGATTACTCGAATGGAGATAAGTCCGGATGGTGCATGTAGTATTCAATCCATATGCAATTTCTGTATTTCGTCAACACTCTGAAGGTCCACAGATTACAGGAAGCCTCTAGATGTGCTTCGAAAACTACTACAGGTCTCGTAGGAATCAATTAAAGCGCAGACAGTGTGGGGCATTACTCAAATGGAGAAAAGTCCGCATGGTGCCTGTAGTATTCAATCCTGACACAATTTCTGCGTTTCATCAACACTCTGAACGTCCACAGATTACAGGAAGCCTCCAGATGTGCTTCGAAAACTACTACTGGTCTCCCAGGATTTGCTCAAACCGTAGACAGTTTGAGACATTACTCCCATGGAGAAAAGCATATATGATTTCTATTGTATTTAATAGCGATGCAATTTCTATGTTTCATCAACACTCTGAACGTCCACAGATTACAGGAAAACTCAGATGTCCATCGGAAACTTCTACTGGTCTCCCAGGACACGATCAAATCGTATACAGTTTGAGACATTACTCCCATGGAGAAAGGTCAGCATGGTGCCTGTTGTATTCAATCCCGATGCATTTTCTGTGTTTCATCAACACTCTGAACGTCCACAGATTACAGAATGCCTAAAGATGTGCTTCGGAAACTACGTCTGGTCTCCCAGGAATAGATCAAAGCGTAAACGGTTTGAGACATGACTCGCATGGAGAAAAGCCCACATGGTTTCTGTTGTATTCAATAGCGATGCAACTTCTATGTTTCATCAACACTCTGAACGTCCACAGATTACAGGAAAACTCAGATGCCCATCGGAAACTTCTACTGGTCTCCCAGGACACGATCAAATCGTATACAGTTTGAGACATTACTCCCATGGAGAAAGGTCAGCATGATGCCACTTGTATTCTATCCCGATGCAATTTCTGTGTTTCATCAAGACAATGGAGGTCCACAGATTACAGAATGCCTCCAGATGTGCTCCGTAAAGTATTACTGGTCTCCCAGGAATCGATCAAAGCGTATACAGTTTCCGACATTACTCCCAATGAGAAAAGTCCGTTTGGGGCCTGTTGTATTCAATCCTGATGCGATTTCTGTGTTTCATCAACACTCCGAAGGTCCACAGATTACAGGAAGCCTCCAGATGTGCTTTGGAAACTACTACTGGTCTCCCAGGAAGCGATCAAATCGCACACAGTTTGAGACATAACTCCCAAGGAGACAAGTCCGAATGGGGCCTGTTGTATTCAATCCTGATGCGATTTCTGTGTTTCATCATTACTCTGAAGGTCCACAGATTACACAATGCCTCCAGACGTGCATCGGAAACTGCTACTCGTCTCCCTGGAATCGATCAAAGCGTAGACAGTTTCAGACATTACTCCCAAGGAGAAAAGTCCGCATGTGACCTGTAGCATTCAATAGCGATGTAATTTCTGTGTTTCATCAACACTCTGAATGTCAACTGATTACAGAATGCCTCCAGATGTGCGACGAAAACTTCTACTGGTCTTCCAGGAATCAATGAAATCGCAGACAGTTTGAGACATTACTCCCATGGAGTAAAGTCCGCATGGCGTTTGTTGTATTCAATCCTGATGCAATTTCTGTGTTTCATCATTACCCTGAAGGTCCACAGATTACACAATACCTCCAGACGTGCATCGGAAACTGCTACTGGTCTCCCAGGAATCGATCAAAGCGTAGACAGTTTGAGAGATTACTCGAATGGAGATAAGTCCGGATGGTGCATGTAGTATTCAATCCCTATGCAATTTCTGTATTTCGTCAACACTCTGAAGGTCCACAGATTACAGGAAGCCTCTAGATGTGCTTCGAAAACTACTACAGGTCTCGTAGGAATCAATTAAAGCGCAGACAGTGTGGGGCATTACTCAAATGGAGAAAAGTCCGCATGGTGCCTGTAGTATTCAATCCTGACACAATTTCTGCGTTTCATCAACACTCTGAACGTCCACAGATTACAGGAAGCCTCCAGATGTGCTTCGAAAACTACTACTGGTCTCCCAGGATTTGCTCAAACCGTAGACAGTTTGAGACATTACTCCCATGGAGAAAAGCATATATGATTTCTATTGTATTTAATAGCGATGCAATTTCTATGTTTCATCAACACTCTGAACGTCCACAGATTACAGAATGGCTAAAAATGTGCTTCGGAAACTACGTCTGGTCTCCCAGGAATAGATCAAAGCGTAAACGGTTTGAGACATGACTCGCATGGAGAAAAGCCCACATGGTTTCTGTTGTATTCAATAGCGATGCAACTTCTATGTTTCATCAACACTCTGAACGTCCACAGATTACAGGAAAACTCAGATGTCCATCGGAAACTTCTACTGGTCTCCCAGGACACGATCAAATCGTATACAGTTTGAGACATTACTCCCATGGAGAAAGGTCAGCATGATGCCACTTGTATTCTATCCCGATGCAATTTCTGTGTTTCATCAAGACAATGGAGGTCCACAGATTACAGAATGCCTCCAGATGTGCTCCGTAAAGTATTACTGGTCTCCCAGGAATCGATCAAAGCGTATACAGTTTCCGACATTACTCCCAATGAGAAAAGTCCGTTTGGGGCCTGTTGTATTCAATCCTGATGCGATTTCTGTGTTTCATCAACACTCCGAAGGTCCACAGATTACAGGAAGCCTCCAGATGTGCTTTGGAAACTACTACTGGTCTCCCAGGAATCGATCAAATCGCACACAGTTTGAGACATAACTCCCAAGGAGACAAGTCCGAATGGGGCCTGTTGTATTCAATCCTGATGCGATTTCTGTGTTTCATCATTACTCTGAAGGTCCACAGATTACACAATGCCTCCAGACGTGCATCGGAAACTGCTACTCGTCTCCCTGGCATCGATCAAAGCGTAGACAGTTTGAGACATTACTCCCAAGGAGAAAAGTCCGCATGTGACCTGTAGCATTCAATAGCGATGTACTTTCTGTGTTTCATCAACACTCTGAATGTCAAATGATTACAGAAGGCCTCCAGATGTGCGACGAAAACTTCTACTGGTCTTCCAGGAATCAATGAAATCGCAGACAGTTTGAGACATTACTCCCATGGAGTAAAGTCCGCATGGCGTTTGTTGTATTCAATCCTGATGCAATTTCTGTGTTTCATCATTACCCTGAAGGTCCACAGATTACAGAATGCCTCCAGACGTGCATCAGAAAATGCTACTGGTCTCCCAGGAATCCATCAAAGCGTAGACAGATTGAGAGATTACTCCCATGGAGAAAAGTCCGCATGGGACCTGTAGTATTTAATACCGATGCAATTTCTGTGTTTCATTAACACTCTGAAGGTAAACAGACTACAGGACACCTACAGATGTGCTTCGGAAAATACTACTGGACTGACAGGAATCGATCAAAGCGCAGACTGAGTGTGGGACTTTACTCAAAGAGAGAAAAGTTCCCATGGTGCCTGTAGTATTCAATCCTGATACAATTTCTGCGTATCATCAACACTCTGAACGTCCACAGATTACTGAAAGCCCCAGATGTGTTTCGGAAACTACTTCTGGCTCCCAGGAATCGATCAAAGCGTAGACAATGTTGAGACATAACCCCCATGGAGAAATGTCTGCATGGTGAATGTTGTATTCAATCCCGATGCAATTACTCTGTATCATGAACCCAGTTGTGCTTCGGAAAATACTACTGGTCTCCCAGGAGTCGATAAAATCGTAGACAGTTTGAGACATTACTCCTATGGAGAAAAGTCGGCATGGTGTCTGTTGTATTCTATCCCGATGCAATTTCTGTGTTTCATCGACTCTCTGAACGCCCACAGATTACAGAATGCCTCCAGAAGTGCTCCGTAAACTACTACTGGTCTCCCAGGAATCGATCAAACGTAGACAGTTTTCGACATTACCCCCATGGAGAAAAGTCCGCACGGTGTCTGTTGTATTCAATCACGATGCAATTTCTGTGTTTAATTAAACTCAGAAGGTCCACAGATTACAGAGCGCCTCCAGATGTGCTTCGGAAACTACTACTGGTCTCCCAGGAATACATCAAAGCATAGACAGTTTGAGACATTGCTCCCATGGAGAAAAGCCCACATGGTTTCTGTTGTATTCAATAGCGATGCAATTTCTGTGTTTCATCAATACTCTGAAAGTCCTCAGATTACAGGAAGCCTCAGATGTCCATCGGAAACTTCTACTGGTCTCCCAGGAATCGATCAAAGCATAGACAGTTTGAGACATTACTCCCATGGAGAGAAGCCCACATGTTTTCTGTTGTATTCAATTGCGATGCAATTTCTGTGTTTCATCAACACTCTGAACGTCCACAGATTACAGGAAGCCTCAGATGTCCATCGGAAACTACTACTGGTCTCCCAGGAATCGATCAAAGCGTTGACAATTTGAGACATTACTCCCATGGAGAAAACTCCGCATGGTGACTGTTGTATTCAATCCCGAAGCAGTTTCTGTGTTTAATTAACTCTCTGAAAGTCCACAGACTACAGAATGCCACCAGATGTGCTTCGGAAGCGTAGTAGCTTCCGAAACCACTACTTGCCTCCCAGGAATCGATCAAAGCGTAAACAGTTTGTGACATTACTCCCACGAAGATAAGACCGCATGGTGCCTGTTGTACTCAATCCCGATGCAATTTATGTGTTTCATCAACACTCTGAAGGTCCACAGATTACAAAATGCCTCCAGATGTGTATCGGAAAATACGAGTGGTCTCCAAGGAATCGTCAAAGCGTAGCCAGTTTCAGGCATTACTCCCATTGAGAAACATCCGCACGGTGCCTGTTGTAATCAATCCCGATGCAATTTCTGTGTTTCATCAACTATCTCAAGGTCCACAGATTACAGAATGCCAGATGTGCTTCGGAAACTACTACTGGTCTCCCAGGAATCGATCAAACCGTAGACAGTTTGAGACATTACTCCCACGAAGATAAGACCGCATGGTGACTGTTGTACTCAATCTCGATGCAATTTCTGTGTTTCATCAACACTCTGAGGGTCTACAGAATACAGAATGCCTCCGGATGTGCTTCCTAAACTACTACTGGTCTCCCAGGAGTCGATCAAAGCGTAGACACTTTGAGACATTACTCCCGTGGAGAAAAATCCGCATGGTGCACGTTGTATTCAATCCCGATGCAATTCCGGTGACTAATCAAGGTTATGAAGGTCCACAATTACATAATGACTACAGATTTGCTTCGGAAACTACTACTTGTCTCCCAGGAATCAATCAAAGCGTAGACAGTTTGAGATATTAGTCTCATGGAGAGAAGTCCGCATGCTGCCTTTTGTATTCAATCCTGATGCAATTTCTGTGTTTCATCAAACTCTGAAGCTCCACAGATTACAGAATGCCTCCAGATGTGCTTCGGAAACTACTACTGGTCTCCCAGGAATCGATCAAAGCGTAGACATTTTGAGACATTTCTTCCATGAAGAAAGGTCGGCATGGTGCCTGTTGTATTCAATCAAGATGCAATATCTCCGTTTCATCAACACTCTGAACTTCCATAGATTACAGAATGCCTCCAGATGTGCTTCGGAAACAACTGCTGGTCTCTCAGGAATCGATCAAAGCGTAGACGGTTTGAGACATTACTAAAATGGAGAGAATTCCGCATGGTGATTGTTGTATTCAATCCCGATGTAATTTCGGTGTTTCATCAACACTTTAAACGTCACAGATTACAGAATGCTTCCAGACGTGCTTTGGAAACTACTACTGGCCTCCCAGGAATCGATCAAAGCGTAGATAGTTTGAGAAATTACTACCGAGGAGAAAGGTCCGCATGGTGCCTGAAGTATTCAATCCCGTTGCAATTACTGTGTTTCATCGATACTCTGAAGGTCCACAGATTACAGGAAGCCTCCAGATATGCTTCGGAAGCTACTACTGGTCTCCCAGGATTCGATCACAGCGTAGACAGTTTGAGACATTACTCCCATGTAGGACAGTCTGCATGGTGCCTGTTGTATTCAATCACGATGCACTTTCCGTGTTTCATCAAACTCTGAAGCTCCACAGATTACAGAATGCCTCCAGATGTTCTTCGGACTCTACTACTGGTCTCCTAGTACTCGATCAGATCGTAGAGAGTTTGAGACATTACTCCCATGGAGAAAAGTCCGCATGGGGTCTGTTTTATTTAATCCCGATGTAATTTCTCTGTTTCATCAACACTCTGAAGGTCCACAGTTTATAGAATGTCTCCAGATGTGCTTCGGAAACTACTTATGGTCTAGCAGGAATCGATCAAAGCGTTGACAGTTTGAGACATTACTCCAATGGAGGAAAGTTCGCATGGTGCCTGTTGTATTGAATCTCGATGCCATTTCTGTGTTTCATCAACACTCTGAAGATCCACTGATTACAGAATGCCTCCAGATGTGCTTCCAAAACTTCTACTGGTCTCCCAGGAATCGATCAAAGCGCAGACTGTTTGAGACATTACTCCCATGAATAAAAGTCCGCATGGTGCCTGTTGTATTCAATCCCGATGTAATTTCTCTGTTTCAACACTCTGAAGGTCCACAGATTACAGGAGGCGCTCACAGCGTAGACAGTTTGAGACATTACACCCATGGAGAAAAGTCCACATGGTGAATGTTGTATTCAATCCCGATGCAATTTCTTTGTTTCATCAACACTCTGAAGGTCCACAGATTACAGAATGCCTCTAGATGTGTTCGGAAACTATTATTGGTCTCCCAGGAATCGATCAAAGCGTAGACAGTTTGAGACATTACTCCCATGTAAGACAGTCCGCATGGTGCGTGTTGTATTCAATCACGATGCACTTTCTGCGTTTCATCAACACTTTGAATGTCCACATATTATAGGAAGCCTCCTGATGTGCTTCGGAAACTACTACTGGTCTCCCAGGAATCGAACAAAGCGTAAACACTTTGAGACATTACTCCCATAGAGAGAATTCCGAATGGTGCCTGTTGTATTCAATCCCGATGCAATTTTTGTGTTTCATCAACACTCTGAAGGTCCATAGATTGCAGAATGCCTCCAGATGTGCTTCGAAAACTACTACTGGCCTCCCAGGAATCGATCAAAGCGTAGACAGTTTGAGACATTACTCCCATGTAAGACAGTCCGCATGGTGCGTGTTGTATTCAATCACGATGCTCTTTCTGTGTTTCATCAACACTCTGAAGGTCCACAGATTACAGAATGCCTCCAGATCTGCTTCGAAAACCGCTACTGGTCTCCCAGGAATCGATCAAAGCATAGACAGTTTGAGACATTACTCCAATGGAGGAAAGTCCGCATGGTGCCTGTTGTATTGAATCTCGATGCAATTTCTGTGTTTCATCAACACTCTGAAGATCCACTGATTACAGAATGCCTCCAGATGTGTTTCGAAAACTTCTACTGGTCTCCCAGGACTCGATCAAAGCGCAGACTGTTTGAGACATTACTCCCGTGGAGAAAAAACGGCATAGTCACTGCTGTTTTTAATCCTGATGCAATTCCTGTGTTCCATCAACACTCTGAAAGTCCACAGATTACAGAATGCCTCCAGATGTGCTGCGGAAACTACTACTGGTCTCCCAGGAATCGAACAAAACGTAAACATTTTGAGACATTACTCCCATAGAGAGAATTCCGAATGGTGCCTGTTCTATTCAATCCCGATGCAATTTTTGTGTTTCATCAACACTCTGAAACTCCATAGATTGCAGAATACCTCCAGATGTGCTTCGGAAACTACTACTGGTCTCCCAGGAATCGTACAAAGCCTAGACAATTTGAGACATTGCTCCCATGGAGAAAAGTCCGCATGGTGCCTGCTGTATTCAATACGGATGCCTTTTCTGTGTTTCATCAAAACTCTAACCGTCCACAGGTTACATAATGCCTCCAGATGTGCTTCGGACACTACTATTGGTCTCCTACGAATCGATCAAAGCGTAGACAATTTGAGACATTACTCTTATGGAGAAAAGTCCGCATGGTGCCTATTGTATTCAATCACGATGCACTTTCCGTGTTTCATCAAACTCTGAAGGTCCACAGATTACCGACTGCCTGCAAATGTGCTTCGGAAACTACTACTGGTCTCCCAGGAATCGATCAAAGCGTAGACACTTTGAGACATTACTCCCATGGTGAAAAGACCGCATGGTGCCTGTTCTATTCAATCCCGATGCAATTTTTGTGTTCCATCAACACTCTGAAAGTCCACAGATTACAGAATGCCTCCAGATGTGCTGCGGAAACTACTACTGGCCTCCCAGGAATCGATCAAAGCGTAGACACTTTGAGACATTACTCCCATGGTGAAAAGACCGCATGGTGCCTGTTCTATTCAATCCCGATGCAATTTTTGTGTTTCATCAGCACTCTGAAGGTCCATAGATTGCAGAATGCCTCCAGATGTGCTTCGAAAACTACTACTGGCCTCCCAGGAATCGATCAAAGCGTAGACAGTTTGAGACATTACTCCCATGTAAGACAGTCCGCATGGTGCGTGTTGTATTCAATCACGATGCTCTTTCTGTGTTTCATCAACACTCTGAAGGTCCATAGATTGCAGAATGCCTCCAGATCTGCTTCGAAAACTACTACTGGTCTCCCAGGAATCGAACAAAGCGTAAACAGTTTGAGACATTACTCCCATAGAGAGAATTCCGATGGTGCCTGTTCTATTCAATCTCGATGCAATTTCTGTGTCTCATCAACATTCTGAAGATCCACTGATTACAGAATGCCTCCAGATGTGCTTCGGAAACTACTACTGGTCTACCAGGAATCGTACAAAGCGTAGACAGTTTGAGACATTACTCCCACGAAGATAAGACCACATGGTGACTGTTGTACTCAATCTCGATCCAATTTCTGTGTTTCATCAACACTCTGAGGGTCTACAGAATACAGAATGCCTCCAGATGTGCTTCCTAAACTACTACTGGTCTCCCAGGAGTCGATGAAAGCGTAGACACTTTGAGACATTACTCCCGTGGAGAAAAATCCGCATGGTGCACGTTGTATTCAATCCCGATGCAATTCCGGTGACTAATCAAGGTTATGAAGGTCCACAATTACATAATGACTACAGATTTGCTTCGGAAACTACTACTTGTCTCCCAGGAATCGATCAAAGCGTAGACAGTTTGAGACAATACCCCCATGGAGAAATGTCAGCATGTTGCATGTTGTATTCAATCCCGATGTAATTTCTGTGTTTCATCAACACTCTGAACGTCCACAGATAACAGGAAGCCTCCAGATGTTCTTCGGACTCTACTACTGGTCTCCTAGTACTCGATCAGATCGTAGAGAGTTTGAGACATTACTCCCATGGAGAAAAGTCCGCATGGGGTCTGTTTTATTTAATCCCGATGCAATTTCTCTGTTTCATCAACACTCTGAAGGTCCACAGTTTATAGAATGTCTCCAGATGTGCTTCGGAAACTACTTATGGTCTAGCAGGAATCGATCAAAGCGTTGACAGTTTGAGACATTACTCCAATGGAGGAAAGTCCGCATGGTGCCTGTTGTATTGAATCTCGATGCCATTTCTGTGTTTCATCAACACTCTGAAGATCCACTGATTACAGAATGCCTCCAGATGTGCTTCCAAAACTTCTACTGGTCTCCCAGGAATCGATCAAAGCGCAGACTGCTTGAGACATTACTCCCATGAATAAAAGTCCGCATGGTGCCTGTTGTATTCAATCCCGATGCAATTTCTGTGTTTCATCGACACTCGGAAGGTCCACAGATTACAGAATGCGTCCAGATGTGCTACAGAAACTACTACTGTTCTTCCAGGAATCGATTTAAGCGTAGACAGTTTGAGACATTAATACAAAATAGAAATGTCCGCATGGTGCCTGTTGTATTCAATCCCGATGTAATTTCTATGTTTCAACACTCTGAAGGTCCACAGATTACAGGAGGCGCTCACAGCGTAGACTGTTTGAGACATTACTCCCATGGAGAAAAGTCCACATGGTGAATGTTGTATTCAATCCCGATGCAATTTCTTTGTTTCATCAACACTCTGAAGGTCCACAGATTACAGAATGCCTCTAGATGTGTTCGGAAACTATTACTGGTCTCCCAGGAATCGATCAAAGCGTAGACAGTTTGAGACATTACTCCCATGTAAGACAGTCCGCATGGTGCGTGTTGTATTCAATCACGATGCACTTTCTGCGTTTCATTAACACTTTGAATGTCCACATAATATAGGAAGCCTCCTGATGTGCTTCGGAAACTACTACTGGTCTCCCAGGAATCGAACAAAGCGTAAACACTTTGAGACATTACTCCCATAGAGAGAATTCCGAATGGTGCCTGTTGTATTCAATCCCGATGCAATTTCTGTGTTTCATCAACACTCTGAAGATCCACTGATTACAGAATGCCTCCAGATGTGTTTCGAAAACTTCTACTGGTCTCCCAGGACTCGATCAAAGCGCAGACTGTTTGAGACATTACTCCCGTGGAGAAAAAACGGCATAGTCACTGTTGTTTTTAATCCTGATGCAATTCCTGTGTTCCATCAACACTCTGAAGGTCCATAGATTGCAGAATGACTCCAGATGTGCTTCGAAAACTACTACTGGCCTCCCAGGAATCGATCAAAATCGTAGACAGTTTGAGACATTACTCCCATGTAAGACAGTCCGCATGGTGCGTGTTGTATTCAATCACGATGCTCTTTCTGTGTTTCATCAACACTCTGAAGGTCCATAGATTGCAGAATGCCTCCAGATGTGCTTCGAAAACTACTACTGGTCTCCCAGGAATCGAACAAAGCGTAAACAGTTTGAGACATTACTCCCATAGAGAGAATTCCGAATGGTGCCTGTTCTATTCAATCTCGATGCAATTTCTGTGTCTCATCAACATTCTGAAGATCCACTGATTACAGAATGCCTCCAGATGTGCTTCGAAATCTTCTACTGGTCTCCCAGGAATCGATCAAAGCGCACACTGTTTCAGACATTACTCCCATGAATACAAGTCCGCATGGTGCCTGTTGTATTCAATCCTGATGCAATTACTGTGTGTCATCAACACTATGAACGTCCACAGATAACACAATGCATCCAGATGTGCTTCGGAAACTACTACTGTTCTCCCAGGAATCGGTCAAAGCGTAGACAGTTTGAGACATTACTCCAATGGAGAGAAATCCGCATGGTGCCTATTGTATTCAATCCCGATGCAATTTCTGTGTTTCATCAACACTCTGAAGGTCCACAGATTACAGAATGCCTCCAGATGTGCATCGGAAACTACTACTGGTCTCCCAGGAATAGATCAAAGCGTTGATAGTTTGAGACATTACTCCCATGTAGGACAGTCCGCATGATGCGTGTTGTATTCAATCACGATGCACTTTCTGCGTTTCATCAACACTTTGAATGTCCACATATTATAGGAAGCCTCCTGATGTGCTTCGGAAACTACTACTGGTCTCCCAGGAATCGTACAAATCCTAGACAATTTGAGACATTGCTACCATTGAGAAAAGTCCGCATGGCGCCTGCTGTATTCAATGCGGATCCCATTTATGTATTTCATCAAAACTCTGAACGTCCACAGAATACATAATGCCTCCAGATGTTCTTCGGACTCTACTACTGGTCTCCTAGTACTCGATCAGATCGTAGACAGTTTGAGACATTACTCCCATGGAGAAAAGTCCGCTAGGGGTCTCTTTTATTTAATCCCGATGCAATTTCTCTGTTTCATCAACACTCTGAAGGTCCACAGTTTATAGAATGTCTCCAGATGTGCATCGGAAAATACTTATGGTCTAGCAGGAATCGATCAAATCGTTGACAGTTTGAGACATTACCCCCATGAATAAAAGTCCGCATGGTGCCTGTTGTATTTAATCCCGATGCAATTACTGTGTGTCATCAACACTATGAACGGCCACAGATAACACAATGCCTCCAGATGTGCTTCGGAAACTACTGCTGTTCTCCCAGGGATCGATCAAAGCGTAGACAGTTTGAGACATTACTCCAATGGAGAGAATTCCGCATGGTGCCTGTTGTATTCAATACCGATGCAATTTCTGTGTTTCATCAACACTCTGAAAGTCCACAGATTACAGAATGCCTCCAGATAAGCTTCGAAAACTTCTACTGGCCTCCCAGGAATCGTTCAAAACGTAGACAGTTTGAGACATTACTCCCATGGAGAAAAAACGGCATAGTGACTGTTGTTTTTAATCCTGATGCAATTACTGTGTTCCATCAACACTCTGAAAATCCACAGATTACAGAATGCCTCCAGATGTGCTTCAGAAACTACTACTGTTCTTCCAGGAATCGATTTCAGCGTAGACAGTTTGAGACATTACTACAAAAGAGTAAAGTCCGCATGGTGCCTGATGTATTCAATCCCGATGTAATTTCTCTGTTTTAACACTCTGAAGGTCCACAGATTACAGGAAGCCTCCAGATATGCTTCGGAAACTACTACTGGTCTCCCAGGAGGCGCTCACAGCGTAGACAGTTTGAGACATTACTCCCATGGAGAAAAGTCCACATGGTGAATGTTTATTCAATCACGATGCACTTTCTGCGTTTCATCAACACTTTGAATGTCCACATATTATAGGAAGCCTCCTGATGTGCTTCGGAAACTACTACTGGTCTCCCAGGAATCGAACAAAGCGTAAACAGTTTGAGACATTACTCCCATAGAGAGAATTCCGAATGGTGCCTATTGTATTCAATCCGGATGCAATTTTTGTGTTTCATCAACACACTGAAGGTCCATAGATTGCAGAATGCCTCCAGATGTGCTTCGGAAACTACTACTGGTCTCCCAGGAATCGTACAAAGCCTAGACAATTTAAGACATTGCTCCCATGGAGAAAAGTCCGCATGGTGCCTGCTGTGATCAATACGGATGCCTTTTCTGTGTTTCATCAAAACTCTAACCGTCCACAGGTTACATAAGGCCTCCAGATGTGCTTCGGAAACTACTACTGGTCTCCCAGGAGGCGCTCACAGCGTAGACAGTTTGAGACATTACTCCCATGGAGAAAAGTCCACATGGTGAATGTTGTATTCAATCACGATGCACTTTCTGCGTTTCATCAACACTTTCAATGTCCACATATTATAGGAAGATTCCTGATGTGCTTCGGAAACTACTACTGGTCTCCCGGGAATCGAACAAAGCGTAAACAGTTTGAGACATTACTCCCATAGAGAGAATTCCGAATGGTGCCTGTTGTATTCAATCCCGATGCAATTTTTGTGTTTCATCAACACTCTGAATGTCCACAGATTACACAGTGCCTCCAGATGTGCTTCGGAAACTACTACTGGTCTCCCAGGAATCGATCAAAGCGTAGAGAGTTTGAGACATTACTCCCATGGTGAAAAGACCGCATGGTGCCTGTTGTATTCAATCTCGATGCAATTTCTGTGTCTCATCAACACTCTGAAGGTCCACAGATTACAGAATGCCTCCAGATATGCTTCGGAACCTACTACTGCTCTCCCAGGAATCGATCAAATCGTAACCAATTTGAGACATAGCTCGCATGGAGAAAATCCGCATGGTTCCTGTTGTATTCAATCAAGATCCAAATTCTGCGTTTCATCAACACTGTGAACGTCCACAGATTACAGAATGCCTTACAAGTGCTTCGGAAACTACTATTGGTCTCCCAGGACTCGATCAAAGTGTAGACAGTTTGAGACATTAGTCCCATGGAGAAAAATCGGCATGGTGCCTGTTGTATTCAATCCCGATGAAATTTCTGTGTGTCATCGACACTATGAACGTCCACAGATAACAGAACGACTCCAGATGTGCTTCGGAAACTACTACTGGTCTCCCAGGAATCGATCAAAGCGTAGACAGCTTGAGACGATACTAACATGGAGAAAAGTCCGCATGGTGCCTGTTGTATTCAATCCAGATTCAATTTCTGTGTTTCATCAACACTTTGAAGATCCACAGATGACAGGAAACCTCCAGATGTGCTTCGGAAACTACTACTGGTCTCCCAGGAATCGATCAAAGCGTAGACAGTTTGAGACATTACTCCCATGTACAAAAGTCCGCATGGTGCATCTTATATTTATTCCCGAAGCAATTTCTTTGTTTCATCAACACTCTGAACGTCTACAGATTACAGGAAGCCTCCCGATGTACTACGGAAACTACTACTGTTCTTCCATTAATCGATCAAAGCGTAGACAGTTTGAGACGTTACTCCAATGGAGGAAAGTCCGCTTGGTGCATGTTGTATTCAATCCCGATGCAATTTCTGTGTTTCATCAACTCTCTGAACGTCCACGGATAACAGTAAGCCTGCAGATGTGCTTCGGAAACAACTGCTTGTTTCCCAGAAATCGATCACAGCGTAGACAGTTTGAGACATTACTCCCACGGAGAAAAGTCCGCATGGTGAATGTTATATTCAATCCCGATTCCATTTCTCCGTTTCATCAACACTCTGAAGGTCCACAGATTACATCATGCATCCAATGTGCTTCGGAAACTACTACTGGTCTCCCAGGATCGTCCAAAACGTAGAGAGATTCAGACATTACTCCAATGGAGAAAAGTTCGCATGGTGCCTGTTATATTTAATCCCGATGCAATTTCTTTGTTTCATCAACACTCTGAACATCCAAAGATTACAGAAAGCCTCCAGATGTGCTTCGGAAACTACTACTGTTGTCCCATTAATCGATTAAAGCGTAGACAGTTTCAGACATTACTACCAAGGAGAAAAGTCCGCATGGTGCCTGTTGTATTCAATCCAGATTCAATTTCTGTGTTTCATCAACACTTTGAAGGTCCACAGATGACAGGAAACCTCCAGATGTGCTTCGGAAACTACTGCTGGTCTCCCAGGAATCGATCAAAACGTAGACACTTTGAGACATTACTCCCTTGGAGAAAAGAACGCATGGTGCCTGTTGTATTCAATCTCGATGCAATTTCTGTGTTTCGTCAACACTCTGATGATCCACCGATTACAGAATGCCTCCAGATGTGCTTCGAAAACTTCTTTAAGTCTCCCAGGAATCGATAAAAGCGTAGATAGTTTGAGACATTACTCCCATTAATAAAAGTCCTCATGGTGCCTGTTGTATTCAATCAGGATGCTATTACTGTGTGGCATCAACACTATGAACGTCCACAGATAACACAATGAATCAAGATGTGCTTCGGAAACTACTACTGTTCTCCCAGGAATCGATCAAAGCGTAGACAGTTTGAGACATTACTACAATGGAGAGAATACCGCATGGTGCTTGTTGTATTCAATCGCGAAGCAATTTCTCTGTTTCATCAACACTCTGAAGGTCCACAGATTACAGAATGCCTCCAGATGTGCTTCCGAAACTTCTACTGGTCTCCCAGGAATCGTTCAAAACGTAGACAGTTTGAGACATTACTCCCATGGAGAAATAACGGCATAGTGACTGTTGTTTTTAATCCTGATGCAATTTCTGTGTTCCATCAACACTCGGAAAGTCCACAGATTACAGAATGCCTCCAGATGTGCTTCACAATCTACTACTGTTCTCCCAGGAATCCATTTAAGCGTAGACAGTTTGAGACATTACTACAAATGAGAAAAGTCCGCATGGTGCTTGTTGTATTCTATCCCGATGTAATTTCTGTGTTTCATCAAAACTCTGAAGGTCCACAGATTACAGGAAGCCTCAAGATGTGCTTCGGAAACTACTACTGGTCTCCCAGGAGGCGATCACAGCGTAGACAGTTTGAGACATACTCCCATGGAGGAAAGTTCACATGGTGCCTGTTGTATTCAACCCCGATGCAATTTCTTTGTTTCATCAACACTCTGAAGGTCCACAGATTACAGAATGCCTCCAGATGTGCTTCGGAACCTAATACTGGTCTCCCAGAAATCTATCAAATCGTAGCCAATTTGAGACATAGCTCCCATGGAGAAAAGTCCGCATGGTGCCTGTTGTATTCAATCAAGATCCAAATTCTGCGTTTCAACAACACTCTGAACGTCCATAGATTACAGAATGCATCCAAATGTGCTTCGGAATGTACTATTGGTCTCCCAGGAATCGATCAAAGCGTAGGCAGTGTGAGATATTACTCTCATGGAGAGAATTGCGCATGGTGCCTGTTGTATTCAATCACGATGCAATTTCTGTGTTTCATCAACACTATGAACGTCCACAGATTACAGAATACCCCACAAGTGCTTCGGAAACTACTATTGGTCTCCCAGGACTCGATCAAATTGTAGACAGCTTGAGACGATACTAACATGGAGAAAAGTCCGCATGGTGCCTGTTGCATTCAATCCCGATTCAATTTCTCTGTTTTAACACTCTGAAGGTCCACAGATTACAGGAAGCCTCCAGATATGCTTCGGAAACTACTACTGGTCTCCCACGAGGCGCTCACAGCGTAGACAGTTTGAGACATTACTCCCATGGAGAAAAGTCCACATGGTGAATGTTTATTCAATCACGATGCACTTTCTGCGTTTCATCAACACTTTGAATGTCCACATATTATAGGAAGCCTCCTGATGTGCTTCGGAAACTACTACTGGTCTCCCAGGAATCGAACAAAGCGTAAACAGTTTGAGACATTACTCCCATAGAGAGAATTCCGAATGGTGCCTATTGTATTCAATCCGGATGCAATTTTTGTGGTTCATCAACACACTGAAGGTCCATAGATTGCAGAATGCCTCCAGATGTGCTTCGGAAACTACTACTGGTCTCCCAGGAATCGTACAAAGCCTAGACAATTTAAGACATTGCTCCCATGGAGAAAAGTCCGCATGGTGCCTGCTGTATTCAATACGGATGCCTTTTCTGTGTTTCATCAAAACTCTAACCGTCCACAGGTTACATAAGGCCTCCAGATGTGCTTCGGAAACTACTACTGGTCTCCCAGGAGGCGCTCACAGCGTAGACAGTTTGAGACATACTCCCATGGAGAAAAGTTCACATGGTGCCTGTTGTATTCAACCCCGATGCAATTTCTTTGTTTCATCAACACTCTGAAGGTCCACAGATAACAGGAAGCCTCCAGATGTGCTTCGGAAAATTACTACTGGCCTCCCAGGAATCGATCAGAGCGCAGACAGTTTGAGACATTTCTCCCATGGACAAAACTCCGCATGGTGCCTATTGTATTCAATCCCGATGCCATTTCTGTGTTTCATTAACACTCTGAACGTCCACAGACTACAGGCAGCCTCCAGATGTGCTTCGGAAACTACTACTGGTCTCCCAGGAATCGATCAAAGCGTAGACAGTTTGAGACATTACTCCCATGGACAAAAGTCCGCATGGTGCATCTTATATTTATTCCCGAAGAAATTTCTTTGTTTCATCAACACTCTGAACGTCCACAGATTGCAGGAAGCCTCCAAATGTGCTACGGGAACTACTACTGTTCTTCCATTAATCGATCAAAGCGTAGACAGTTTGAGACGTTACTCCAATGGAGGAAAGTCCGCATGGTGCATGTTGTATTCAATCCCGATGCAATTTCTGTGTTTCATCAACTCTCTGAACGTCCACAGATAACAGGGAGCCTCCAGATGTGCTTCGGAAACTATTGCTGGTCTTCCAGTAATCGAACAAAGCGTAGACAGTTTGAGACATTACTCCCATGGAGAAAAGTCCGCATGGTGAATGTTATATTCAATCCCGATTCCATTTCTCCGTTTCATCAACACTCTAAAGGTCCACAGATTACATCACGCATCCAGTATGCTTCGGAAACTACTAATGGTCTCCCAGGTATCGATCAAAGCGTAGACACTTTGAGACATAACTCCCATGGAGAAAAGACCGCATGGTGCCTGTTGTATTCAATCTCGATGCAATTTCTGTGTTTCGTCAACACTATGAACGTCCACAGATAACAGAAGGCCTCCAGATGTGCTTCGGAAACTACTACTGTTCTCCCAGGAATCGATCAAATCGTAGACAGTTTGGGACATTACTCCCATGGAGAAATGTCATCATGCAGACGGTTGTATTCAATCCCGATTCAATTTCTGCGTTTCATCAACACTCTGATTGTCCACAGATTATAGGAAGCTTCAAGATGTGCTTCGGAAAATACTACTGGTCTCCCAGGATTCGATCAAAGCGTAGACAGTGTGAGACAATACTCCCATGGAGAAACGTCTGCATGGTGCCTGTTATATTTAATCCTGATGCAATTTCTGTGTTTCATCAACATTCTGAAGGTCCACAGATTACAGAATGCCTCCAGATAGCTTCGAAAACTTCTACTCGTCTCCCAGGAATCCTTCAAAGCGTAGACAGTTAGAGACATTACTCCCATGGAGGAAAGTCCAAATGGTGCATGTTGTACTCAATCCCGATTAACTTTCTGTGTCATCAACACTCTGAATGTCCACAAATTACAGAATGCAACAAGATGAGCTTGAGAAACTACTACTGTTCTCCCAGGAATCGATCAAAGCGTAGACACTTTGAGACATTACTCCCATGGAGAAAAGACCGCATGGTGCCTGTTGTATTCAATCTCGATGCAATTTCTGTGTTTCGTCAACACTCTGAAGATCCACTGATTACAGAATGCCTCCGGATGTGCTTCGAAAACTTCTACTGGTCTCCCAGAAATCGATCAAAGCGTAGAATGTTCGAGACATTACTCCCATGGAGAAAAGTCAAATGGAGCTTGTTGTATTCAATCCCGATATAATTTCTGCGTTTCATCAATACTCTGAACGTCCACAGATTACAGAATGCCTCCAGATTTGCTTCGGAAACTACTACTGGTCTCCCAGGAAACGATCACATCGTAGACAGTTTGAGACATTACTCCCACGGAGAAAATTCCGCATGGTTCCTGTTATATTTAATCCCGATGCAATTTCTGTGTTTCATCAACACTCTGAACGACCAAAGATTACAGAATGCCTCCAGATGTGCTTCGGAAACTACTACTGGTCTCCCAATAGTCTATCAAAGCGTATACAGTTTGAGACAGTACTCACATGGAGAAAAGTCCGCATGGTACCTGTTGTATTCAATCCCAAAGCAATTTCTGTGTTTAATCAACACTCTGAAAGTCCACAGATTATAGAATGCCTCCAGATGTGCTTCGGAAGCGTAGTACCTCCGGACACCACTAATGGTCATCCAGAAATCGATCAAAGCGTAGGCAGTTTGAGACATTACTCCCATGGAAAAAAGTCCGATGGTGCCTGTTGTATTCAATCCCGATGCAATTTCTGTGTTTCATCAACACTCTGAAGCTCCACAGATTACAGAATGCCTCCAGATGTGCTTCGGGAACTACTACTGGTCACCCAGGGATCGATCAAAGCGTAGACAGTTTGAGACATTACTCCCATGGAGAAAAGTCCGCATGGTGCATGTTGTATTCAATCCTTATGCAATTTCTCTGTTTAATCAACACTCTGAAGGTCCACAGATTATAGAATGCCTCCACATGTGCTTCGGATACTACTACTGGTCTCCCAGGAGTAGTTCAAAGCGTAGCTAGTTTAATACATTACTTCCATGGTGAAAGTCCGCATGGTGCCTGTTGTATTCAATCCCGACGCAATTTCTGTGTTTCATCAACACTCTGAAGGTCCACAGATTGCAGAATTAATCCAGATGTGCTTCGGAAACTACTGCTGGTCGCCCAGGAATCGATGAAAGCGTAGACAGTTTGAGACATTACTCCCATGGAGAAAAGTTGGCATGGTGCCTATTGTACTCAATCAAGATGCAATTTCTGCGTTTAATCAACACTCTGAACGTCCATTGATTACAGAATGCCTCCAGATGTGCTTCGGAATGTACTATTGGTGTCAGAGGAAACGACCAGACAGTTTGAGACATTACTCCCACGGAGTGAATTGCGCATGGTGCCTGTTGTATTCAATCACGATGCAATTTCTGTGTTTCATCAACACTCTGAAGGTCCACAGTTTACAGAATGCATCCAGTTGTGCTTCGGAAACTACTACTGGTCCCCCAGAAATCGATCAAAGCGTAGACAGTTCGAGACATTACTCCCATTGAGAAAAGTCATCATGGAAAATGTTGTATTCAATCCCGATTTAATTTTTGCGTTTAATCAACACTCTGAACGTCCACAGATTACAGAATGCTTCCAGATGTGCTTTGGAAACTACTAATGGTCTCCCATGAGTCGATCAAAGCGTAGACAATTTGAGACATTACTCCCATGGAGAAAAGTCCGCATGGTGCCTGTGGTATTCAATCCCGATGCTATATCTGTGTTTCATTAAGACTCTGGAGGTCCACAGACTACATGAAGCCTCCAGATGTGCTTCCGAAACTACTAGTGGTCTCCCAAGAATCGTTCAAAACATAGACAGTTTGAGACATTACTCCCATGGAGAAAAGTCCGAATGGTGCCTGTTATATTTAATCCTGATGCAATTTCTGTGTTTCATCAACACAATGAAGGTCCACAGATTACAGAATGCCTCCAAATGTGCTTCGGAAACTACTACTGGTCTCCCAGAAATCGATTAAAGCGTAGACAGTTCAAGACATTACTCCCATGGAGAAAAGTCATCATGGAAAATGTTGTATTCAATCCCGATTTAATTTTTGCGTTTAATCAACACTCTGAACGTCCACAGATTACAGAATGCTTCCAGATGTGCTTCGGAAACTACTTTTGGTCACCCAGGACTCGATCAAAGCGTAGACAGTTTGAGACATTACCCCCATGGAGAAATGTCCGCATGGTGAATGTTGTATTCAATCCCGATGATATTTCTGTGTTTCATCAACACTCTGAACGTCCACAGATTAGAGAATGCCTCCAGATGTGTTTCGGAAACTACAACTGGTCTCCCAATAGTCTATCAAATTGTATACAGTTTGAGACAATACTCACATGGAGAAAAGTCCGCATGGTACCTGTTGTATTCAATCCCGAAGCAATTTCTGTGTTTATTCAACACTCTGAAAGTCCACAGATTACAGAATGCCTCCAGATGTGCTTCGGAAGCGTAGTAGCTTCGGACACCACTAATGGTCACCCAGGAATCGATCAAAGCGTAGACAATTTGAGACATTACTCCCATGGAAAAACGTCCGATGGTGCCTGTTGTATTCAATTACGATGCAATTTCTGTGTTTCATCAACACTCTGAAGCTCCACAGATTACAGAATGCCTAGAGATGTGCTTTGGAAACTACTACTGGTCTCCCAGAAATCGATCAAAACGTATATAGTTTGAGACATTACTCCCATGGAGAAAAGTCCGCATGGCGCCTGTTGTATTCAATCCCTATGCAATTTCTCTGTTTAATCAACACTCTGAAGGTCCACAGATTATAGAATGCATCCAGATGTGTTTCGGAAACTACTGCTGGTCTCCCAGGAATCGATCAAAGCGTAGACATTTTGAGACAATACTCCCATGGAGAAAAGTCCGCATGGTGCCTGTTTTATTCAATCCCGATGTAATTTCTGTGTTTCATCAACACTCTAAAGGTCCACAGATTACAGGAAGCCTCCAGATGTGCTTCTGAAACTACTACTGGTCTCCCAGGAATTGTACAAAGCGTAGCTAGTTTAACACAATACTTCCATGGTTAAAGTCCGCATGGTGCCTGTTGTATTCAATCCCGATGCAATATCTGTGTTTCATCGTCACTCTGAAGGTCCACAGATTGCAGAATGAATCCAGATGTGCTTCGGAAACTACTGCTGGTCTCCCAGGAATCGATGAAAGCGTAGGCAGTTTGAGACATTACTCCCATGGAGAAAAGTCGGCATGGTGCCTATTGTACTCAATCAAGATGCAATTTCTGCATTTAATCAACACTCTGAACGTCCATAGATTACAGAATGCCTCCAGATGTGCTTCGGAATGTACTATTGGTCTCAAAGGAAACGATCAAAGCGTAGACAGTTTGAGACATTACTCCCACGGAGTGAATTGCGCATGGTGCCTGTTGTATTCAATCACGATGCAATTTCGGTGTTTCATCAACACTCTGAACGACCACAGATTGCAGAATGCCTCCACATGTGCTTCGGAGACCACTACTGGTCTCCCAGGAATCGATCAAAGCGTAGACAGTTTGAGACATTACTACCAAGGAGAAAAGTCCGCATAGTGCCTGTTATATTTAATCTCGATGCAATTTCTTTGTTTCATCAACACTCTGAACGTCCACAGATTACAGGAAGCCTCCAGATGTGCTTCGGAAACTACTGCTGGCCTCCCATAATATCGATCAAAGCGTAGACAATTCGAGACATTACTCCCATGGAGAAAAATCCACATGGTGCCTGTTTTATTCAATCCCGATACAATTACTGTGTTCAATCAACACTCTGAAGGTCCACAGTTTACAGAATGCACCCAGATGTGCTACGGAAACTACTACTGGTCTCCCAGAAATCGATCAAAGCGTAGTTAGTTCGAGACATTACTCCCATGGAGAAAAGTCATCATGGAAAATTTTGTATTCAATCCCGATATAATTTCTGCGTTTAATCAACACTCTGAACGTCCACAGATTACAGAATGCTTCCAGATGTGCTTCGGAAACCACTTTTGGTCTCCCAGGACTCGATCAAAGCGTAGAAAGTTTGAGTCATTATTGACATGAAGAGAGTTCCGCAAGGTGCCTGTTGTATTCAATCCCGATGCAATTTTTGTGTTTCATCAACACTCTGAAGGTCCACTGATTACAGAATGCCTCCAGATGAGCTTCGGAAAGTACTCCTGGTCTCCAAGGAAACGATCACATCGTAGACAGTTTGAGACATTACTCCCACGTAGAAAATTCCGCATGGTTCCTGTTATATTTAATCCCGATGCAGTTTCTGTGTTTCATCAATATTTTGAAGGACCACAGATTACAGAAAGAATCAGATGTCCTTCGGAAACTACTACTGTTCTCCCAGGAATCGATCAAAGCATAGACAGATTGAGACATTACCACCAAGGAGAAAAATCCGCTTGGTGCCTGTTGTATTCAATCACGATGCAATTTCTGTGTTTCTTCAACACTCTGAACATCCACAGATTATAGAATGTCACCAGATGTGCTTCGGATACTACTACTGGTCTCCCAGGAATCGGTCAAAGCATAGACAGTTTGACACATTACTCCCATGAAGAAAAGTCTGCATAGTGCCTGTTGTTTTTAATCCTGATGCAATTTCTGTGTTTCATCAATACTCTGAACGTCCACAGATTACAGGAAGCCTCCAGATGTGCTTCGGAAGCGTACTAGCTTCCGACACCACTACTGCTCTCCCAAGCATCGAACAAAACGCAGACAGTTTCAGACATTACTCCCATGGGGAAAAGTCCGCATGGTGCCTGTTGTAATCAATCCCGATCAACTTCTGCGTTTTATCAACACTCTGAACGTCCACAGATTACAGAATACAACAAGATGTGCTTCGGAAACGACTATTGGTCTCCCAGGAAGCGATCAAGGCGTAGACAGTTTGAGACATTATTCCAGTGGAGAGAATTCCGCATGGTGCCTGTTGTATTCAATCCAGATGAAATTTCTGTGCTTAATCAGCACTCTGAAAGTCCACAGATTACAGAATGGTTCCAGATGTGCTGCGGAAGCGTAGTACCTTCGGAAACCACTACCGGTCTCCCAGATATCGATCAAAGCGTAGACAGTTTCAGACATTACTCCCATGGAGAAAAGTCAACAAGGTGCCTGTTGTATTCTATCCCGATGCAATTTCTGTGTTTCATCAACACACTGAAGATCCACCAATTACAGAATGTCTCCTGATGTGCTTCGGAAACTACTACTGGTCTCCTAGGAATCCATCAAAGCCTAGACAATTAGAGACATTACTCCCATGGAGAAAAGTCGGCATGGTCCCTGTGGTATTCAATCAAGATGCAATTTCTGCGATTCATAAACACTCTGAACGTCCATAGGTTACAGAATGCCTCCATATGTGCTTCGAAATGTACTATTGGTCTCCCAGGAATCGATCAAAACGTAGACAGTTTGAGACATAACTCCCATGGAGAAAACTGCGCTTTGTGCCTGTTGTATTAAATCACGATGCAATTTCTGTGTTTCATCAACACTCTGAACGTCCACAGATTGCAGAATGCCTCCAGATGTGCTTCGGAAACTACTACTGGTCACCCAGGAATCGATCAAAGCGTAGACAGTTTGTGACATTACTCCCATGGAGAAAAGTCCGCTTGGTGCCTGTTGTATTCCATCCCGATGCAATTTCTGTGTTTCATCAACACTCTGAAGCTCCACAGATTACAGAATGCCTCCAGATGTGCTTCGACAACTACTACTGGTCTCCCAGGAATCGATCAAAGCATAGCCAGTTTGAGACATTACTCCCATGGTGAAAAGTCCGCATGGTGCCTGTTGTATTCAATGCCGATGCAATTTCTGTGCTTCATCAACACTCTGAAGGTCCACAGATTGCAGATTGCCGCCAGATGTGTTGCGGAAACTACTGCTGGTCTCCCAGGAATCGATCAAAGCATAGACAGATTGAGACATTACTCCCATGGAGAGAATTGCCCATAGAGATGATGTATTCAATCACGATGAAATTTCTGTGTTTCATCTACACTCTGAAAGTCCACAGATTGCAGTATGCCTCCACATGTCCATCGGAAACTACTACTGGTCTCCCAGGAATCGATCAAAGCGTAGACAGTTTTAGACATTACTTCCATGGAGAAAAGTCCAAATGGTGCCTGTTGTATTCAATCCCGATGCAATTTCTGAGTTTCGTCAACACTCTGAAGGTCCAGAGATTACACAATGCCTCCAGATTTGCTTTGGCACAGACTACTGGTCTCCCAGGAATCGATCAAAACGTAGACAATTTGAAACATTACTCCCATGGTGAAAAGACAGCATGGTGCCTCTTGTATTCACTCCCGATGTAATTTCTGTATCTCTTCAACACTATGAAGGTCCACAGATTACAGAATGCCCCCAGATGTGCTTCGGAAGCGTAGCAGCTTCGGAAACCACAACTGGTCTCCCAGGAATCGATCAAAGCGTAGACAGTTTGAGACATTACTCCCATGGAGACAATTGCGCATGGAGCTGTTGTATTCAATCACGATGCAATTTCTGTGTTTCATCAACACTCTGAACGTCCACAGATTGCAGTCTGCCTCCACATGTCCTTCGGAAACTACTACTGGTCTCCCAGGAATCGATCAAAGCGTAGACAGTATTAGACATTACTTCCATGGAGAAAAGTCCAAATGGTGACTGTTTTAATCAATCCCGATGCAATTTCTGAGTTTCGTCAACACTCTGGAAGTCCACAGATTACAGAATGCCCCCAGATGTGCTTCGGAAGCGTAGCAGCTTCGGAAACCACAACTGGTCTCCCAGGAATCGATCAAAGCGTAGACAGTTTGAGACATTACTCCCATGGAGAGAATTGCGCATGGAGCTGTTGTATTCAATCACGATGCAATTTCTGTGTTTCATCAACACTCTGAACGTCCACAGATTGCAGTCTGCCTCCACATGTCCTTCGGAAACTACTACTGGTCTCCCAGGAATCGATCAAAGCGTAGACAGTTTTAGACATTACTTCCATGGAGAAAAGTCCAAATGGTGCCTGTTTTATTCAATCCCGATGCAATTTCTGAGTTTCGTCAACACTCTGAAGGTCCTCAGAGTACACAATGCCTCCAGATTTGCTTCGGGACCCACTACTGGTCTCCCAGGAATCGATCAAAACGTAGACAATTTAAGACATTACTCCCATGGAGAAAAGACAGCATGGTGCCTCTTGTATTCAATCAAGATGCAATTTCTGCGTTTCATCAACACTCTGAAGGTCACACAGATTACAGAATGCCTCCAGATGTGCTTCGGAAACTACTACTGGTCTCCCAGGAATCAATCGAAGCTTAGACAATTTGAGACATTATTCCCATGGAGAAAAGTCCGCATGGTGCTTGTTGTATTTAATCCCGAAGAAATTTCTGTGTCTGATCAAGACTCTGAAAGTCCACAGATTACAGAATGCCTCCAGATGTGCTTCGGAAACTACTACTGGTCCCCCAGGAATCGATCAAAGCGTAAACAGTTCGAGACATTACTCAAATGGAGAAAAGTCGGCATGGTGCATGTTGTATTCAATCAAGATGCAATTTCTGCGTTTCATCAACACTCTGAACGTCCATAGATTACAGAATGCCTCCAGATGTGATTCGGAATGTACCATTGGTCTCCCGGGAATCGATCAAAGAGTAGACAGTATGAGACATTACTCCCATGGAGAGAATTGCGCATGGTGCATGTTGTATTAAATCACGATGCAATTTCTATGTTTCATCAACACTCTGACTGTCCACAGATTACAGAATGCCTCCAGATGTGCTTCGGAAGCGTGGTAGCTTCGGACACCATTACGGGTCACACAGGAATCGATCAAAGCGTAAACTGTTTGAGACAATACCCCCTTGGAGAAAAGTCCGCACGGTGCCTGTTGTATTTAAAACCGAAGCAACTTCTGTGTTTCATCAACACTCTGAAGGACCACAGATTACAGGATGTCTCCAGACGTGTTTCGGAAACTACTACTGGCCTAACAGGAATCAATCAAAGCGTAGACAATTACAGACATTACACCCATGGAGAAAAGTCGGCACGGTGCCTGTTGTATTCAATCAAGATGCAATTTCTGCGTTTCATAAACACTCTGAACGTCCATAGATTACAGAATGCCTCCAGATGTGCTTCGGAATGGACTATTGTCCTCCCAGGAATCGATCAAGAGGAGACAGTATGATACATTACTCCCATGGAGAGAATTGCGCATTGTACCTGTTGTATTAAATCACGATGCAATTTCTGTGTTTTATCAACACTCTGAATGTCAACAGATTGCAGAATGCCTCCAGATGTGCTTCGGAAACTACTTGTGGGCTCCCAGGAGTCGATCAAAGCGCACACAGTTTGAGACATTACCCCATGGAGAAATGTCCGCATGGTGAATGTTGTATTCAATCCCGATGCAATTTCTGTGCTTAATCAGCACTCTGAAAGTCCACAGATTACAGAATGGTTCCAGATGTGCTGCGGAAGCGTAGTACCTTCGGAAACCACTACCGGTCTCCCAGAAATCGATCAAAGCGTAGACAGTTTCAGACATTACTCCCATGGGGAAAAGTCAACAAGGTGCCTGTTGTATTCTATCCCGATGCAATTTCCGTGTTTCATCAACACTTTGAAGGTCCACAGATTACAGAATGCTTCAAGATGTGCTTCGGAAACTACTACTGGTCTACCAGGAATCGATCAAAGCGTAATCTGTTTGAGACATTACCCCTAGGAGAAAAGTTGGCATGGTGCCTGTTGTATTCAAAACCGATGCAACTTCTGTGTTTCATCTACACTCTGAAGGATCACAGATTACAGGATGTCTCCATATGTGTTTCGGAAACTACTACTGGCCTAACAGGAATCAATCAAAGCGTAGACAATTAGAGACATTACTCCCATGGAGAAAAGTCGGCATGGTCCCTGTCGTATTCAATCAAGATGCAATTTCTGCGTTTCATAAACACTCTGAACGTCCATAGATTACAGAATGCCTCCATATGTGCTTCGGAATTACTATTGGTATCCCAGGAATCGATCAAAGAGGAGACAGAATGAGACATTACTCCCATGGAGAAAACTGCGCTTTGTGCCTGTTGTATTAAATCACGATGCAATTTCTGTGTTTCATCAACACTCTGAACGTAACGTCCACAGATTGCAGAATGCCTCCAGATGTGCTTCGGAAACTACTTCTGGGCTCCCAGGAATCGATCAAAGCGTAGACAGTTTGTGACGTTACTCCCATGGAGAAAAGTCCGCTTGGTGCCTGTTGTATTCATTCCCGATGCAATTTCTGTGTTTCATCAACACTCTGAAGCTCCACAGATTACAGAATGCCTCCAGATATGCTTCGACAACTACTACTGGTCTCCCAGGAATCGATCAAACCGTAGCCAGTTTGAGACATTATTCCCATGGAGAAAAGTACGCATGGTGCCTGTTGTATTCAAACCCGAAGCACTTTCTGTGTTTATTCAACACTCTGAAAGTCCACAGATTACAGAATGCCTCCAGATGTGCTTCGGAAACTACTACTGGTCACCCAGGAATCGATCAAAGCGTAGACAGTTTGTGACATTACTCCCATGGAGAAAAGTCCGCTTGGTGCCTGTTGTATTCATTCCCGATGCAATTTCTGTGTTTCATCAACACTCTGAAGCTCCACAGATTACAGAATGCCTCCAGATATGCTTCGACAACTACTACTGGTCTCCCAGGAATCGATCAAACCGTAGCCAGTTTGAGACATTATTCCCATGGTGAAAAGTCCGCATGGTGCCTGTTGTATTCAAACCCGAAGCACTTTCTGTGTTTATTCAACACTCTGAAGGTCCACAGATTGCAGTATGCCTCCACATGTCCTTCGGAAACTACTGCTGGTCTCCAAGGAATCGATCAAAGCGTTGGACAGTTTGAGAAATTACTCCCATGGAGAGAATTGCGCAAGGAGCTGTTGTATTCAATCACGATGCAATTTCTGTGTTTCATTAACACTCTGAACGTCCACAGATTGCAGTATGACTCCACATGTTCTTCGGAAACTACTACTGGTCTCCCAGGAATCGATCAAAGCGTAGACAGTTTTAGACATTACTTCCATGGAGAAAAGTCCAATTGGTGCCTGTTGGATTCAATCCCGATGCAATTTCTGAGTTTCGTCAACACTCTGAAGGTCACACAGACTACAGATTGCCTCCAGATGTGCTTCGGAAACTACTACTGGTCTTCCAGGAATCGATCAAAGCGTAGACAGTTTGGGACATTACTCGATTGGAGAAAAGTGCGCGTGGTGCCTGTTGTATTCAATCCCGATGCAATTTCTGTGTTTCATCAACACTCTGAAGGTCCACTGATTACAGAATGCCTCCAGATGTCCGTCGAAAACTTCTACTGCTCTCCCAAGCATCGATCAAAGCGCAGACAATTTCAGACATTACTCCCATGGAGAAAAGTCCGCATGGTGCCTGTTGTAATCAATCCCGATCAATTTCTGCGTTTTATCAACACTCTGAACGTCCACAGATTACAGAATGCAACAAGATGTGCTTCGGAAACGACTATTGGTCTCCCAGGAATCGATCAAAGCGTAGACAGTTTCAGACATTACTCCCATGGAGAAAAGTCCGCAAGGTGCCTGTTGTATTCAATCCCGATGCAATTTCTGTGTTTCATCAACACTGTGAAGGACCACAGATTACAGGATGTCTCCAGATGTGTTTCGGAGACTACTACTGGTCTAACAGGAATCAATCGAAGCTTAGACAATTTGAGACATTATTCCCATGGAGAAAAGTCCGCATGGTACCTGTTGTATTTAATCCCGAAGCAATTTCTGTGTTTGATCAAGACTCTGAAAGTCCACAGATTACAGAATGCCTCCAGATGTGCTTCGGAAACTACTACTGGGCCCCCAGGAATCGATCAAAGCGTAGACAATTAGAGACATTACACCCATGGAGTAAAGTCGGCATGGTGCCTGTTGTATTCAATCAAGATGTAATTTCTGCGTTTCATAAACACTCTGAACGTCTATAGATTACAGAATGCCTCCAGATGTGCTTCGGAATAGACTATTGTTCTCCCAGGAATCGATCAAGAGGAGACAGTATGATACATTACTCCCATGGAGAGAATTGCGCATTGTACCTGTTGTATTAAATCACGATGCAATTTCTGTGTTTCATCAACACTCTGAAAGTCCACAGATTACAGAATGCCTCCAGATGTGCTTCGGAAACTACTACTGGTCCCCCAGGAATCGATCAAAGCGTAGACAGTTCGAGACATTACTCAAATGGAGAAAAGTCGGCATGGTGCATGTTGTATTCAATCAAGATGCAATTTCTGCGTTTCATCAACACTCTGAACGTCCATAGATTACAGAATGCCTCCAGATGTGATTCGGAATGTACCATTGGTCTCCCGGGAATCGATCAAAGAGTAGACAGTATGAGACATTACTCCCATGGAGAGAATTGCGCATGGTGCATGTTGTATTAAATCACGATGCAATTTCTATGTTTCATCAACACTCTGACTGTCCACAGATTACAGAATGCCTCCAGATGTGCTTCGGAAGCGTGGTAGCTTCGGACACCATTACGGGTCACACAGGAATCGATCAAAGCGTAAACTGTTTGAGACAATACCCCCTTGGAGAAAAGTCCGCACGGTGCCTGTTGTATTTAAAACCGAAGCAACTTCTGTGTTTCATCAACACTCTGAAGGACCACAGATTACAGGATGTCTCCAGACGTGTTTCGGAAACTACTACTGGCCTAACAGGAATCAATCAAAGCGTAGACAATTACAGACATTACACCCATGGAGAAAAGTCGGCACGGTGCCTGTTGTATTCAATCAAGATGCAATTTCTGCGTTTCATAAACACTCTGAACGTCCATAGATTACAGAATGCCTCCAGATGTGCTTCGGAATGGACTATTGTCCTCCCAGGAATCGATCAAGAGGAGACAGTATGATACATTACTCCCATGGAGAGAATTGCGCATTGTACCTGTTGTATTAAATCACGATGCAATTTCTGTGTTTTATCAACACTCTGAATGTCAACAGATTGCAGAATGCCTCCAGATGTGCTTCGGAAACTACTTGTGGGCTCCCAGGAGTCGATCAAAGCGCACACAGTTTGAGACATTACCCCATGGAGAAATGTCCGCATGGTGAATGTTGTATTCAATCCCGATGCAATTTCTGTGCTTAATCAGCACTCTGAAAGTCCACAGATTACAGAATGGTTCCAGATGTGCTGCGGAAGCGTAGTACCTTCGGAAACCACTACCGGTCTCCCAGAAATCGATCAAAGCGTAGACAGTTTCAGACATTACTCCCATGGGGAAAAGTCAACAAGGTGCCTGTTGTATTCTATCCCGATGCAATTTCCGTGTTTCATCAACACTTTGAAGGTCCACAGATTACAGAATGCTTCAAGATGTGCTTCGGAAACTACTACTGGTCTACCAGGAATCGATCAAAGCGTAATCTGTTTGAGACATTACCCCTAGGAGAAAAGTTGGCATGGTGCCTGTTGTATTCAAAACCGATGCAACTTCTGTGTTTCATCTACACTCTGAAGGATCACAGATTACAGGATGTCTCCATATGTGTTTCGGAAACTACTACTGGCCTAACAGGAATCAATCAAAGCGTAGACAATTAGAGACATTACTCCCATGGAGAAAAGTCGGCATGGTCCCTGTCGTATTCAATCAAGATGCAATTTCTGCGTTTCATAAACACTCTGAACGTCCATAGATTACAGAATGCCTCCATATGTGCTTCGGAATGTACTATTGGTATCCCAGGAATCGATCAAAGAGGAGACAGAATGAGACATTACTCCCATGGAGAAAACTGCGCTTTGTGCCTGTTGTATTAAATCACGATGCAATTTCTGTGTTTCATCAACACTCTGAACGTAACGTCCACAGATTGCAGAATGCCTCCAGATGTGCTTCGGAAACTACTTCTGGGCTCCCAGGAATCGATCAAAGCGTAGACAGTTTGTGACGTTACTCCCATGGAGAAAAGTCCGCTTGGTGCCTGTTGTATTCATTCCCGATGCAATTTCTGTGTTTCATCAACACTCTGAAGCTCCACAGATTACAGAATGCCTCCAGATATGCTTCGACAACTACTACTGGTCTCCCAGGAATCGATCAAACCGTAGCCAGTTTGAGACATTATTCCCATAGAGAAAAGTACGCATGGTGCCTGTTGTATTCAAACCCGAAGCACTTTCTGTGTTTATTCAACACTCTGAAAGTCCACAGATTACAGAATGCCTCCAGATGTGCTTCGGAAACTACTACTGGTCACCCAGGAATCGATCAAAGCGTAGACAGTTTGTGACATTACTCCCATGGAGAAAAGTCCGCTTGGTGCCTGTTGTATTCATTCCCGATGCAATTTCTGTGTTTCATCAACACTCTGAAGCTCCACAGATTACAGAATGCCTCCAGATATGCTTCGACAACTACTACTGGTCTCCCAGGAATCGATCAAACCGTAGCCAGTTTGAGACATTATTCCCATGGTGAAAAGTCCGCATGGTGCCTGTTGTATTCAAACCCGAAGCACTTTCTGTGTTTATTCAACACTCTGAAGGTCCACAGATTGCAGTATGCCTCCACATGTCCTTCGGAAACTACTGCTGGTCTCCAAGGAATCGATCAAAGCGTTGGACAGTTTGAGAAATTACTCCCATGGAGAGAATTGCGCAAGGAGCTGTTGTATTCAATCCCGATGCAATTTCTGTGTTTCATCAACACTCTGAAGGTCCACTGATTACAGAATGCCTCCAGATGTCCGTCGAAAACTTCTACTGCTCTCCCAAGCATCGATCAAAGCGCAGACAATTTCAGACATTACTCCCATGGAGAAAAGTCCGCATGGTGCCTGTTGTAATCAATCCCGATCAATTTCTGCGTTTTATCAACACTCTGAACGTCCACAGATTACAGAATGCAACAAGATGTGCTTCGGAAACGACTATTGGTCTCCCAGGAATCGATCAAAGCGTAGACAGTTTCAGACATTACTCCCATGGAGAAAAGTCCGCAAGGTGCCTGTTGTATTCAATCCCGATGCAATTTCTGTGTTTCATCAACACTGTGAAGGACCACAGATTACAGGATGTCTCCAGATGTGTTTCGGAGACTACTACTGGTCTAACAGGAATCAATCGAAGCTTAGACAATTTGAGACATTATTCCCATGGAGAAAAGTCCGCATGGTACCTGTTGTATTTAATCCCGAAGCAATTTCTGTGTTTGATCAAGACTCTGAAAGTCCACAGATTACAGAATGCCTCCAGATGTGCTTCGGAAACTACTACTGGGCCCCCAGGAATCGATCAAAGCGTAGACAATTAGAGACATTACACCCATGGAGTAAAGTCGGCATGGTGCCTGTTGTATTCAATCAAGATGTAATTTCTGCGTTTCATAAACACTCTGAACGTCTATAGATTACAGAATGCCTCCAGATGTGCTTCGGAATAGACTATTGTTCTCCCAGGAATCGATCAAGAGGAGACAGTATGATACATTACTCCCATGGAGAGAATTGCGCATTGTACCTGTTGTATTAAATCACGATGCAATTTCTGTGTTTCATCAACACTCTGAACGTCCACAGATTGCAGAATGCCTCCAGATGTGCTTCGGAAACTACTTGTGGGCTCCCAGGAATCGATCAAAGCGCACACAGTTTGAGACATTACCCCATGGAGAAATGTCCGCATGGTGAATGTTGTATTCAATCCCGACGCAATTACTGTGTTTCATCAACACTCTGAAGGTCGACAGATTGCAGAATGCCTCCAGATGTGCTTCGGAAACTACTGCTGGTCTCCCAGGAATCGATCAAAGCGTAGACAATTTGACATTATTCCCATGGAGAAAAGTCCGCATGGTGCCTGTTGTATTCAAACCGGAAGCACTTTCTGTGTTTGATCAACACTCTGAAAGTCCACAGATTACAAAATGCCTCCAGATGTGCTTCGGAAACTACTACTGGACTCCCAGGAATCGATCAAAGCGTACACAGTTTTAGACATTAATTCCATGGAGAAAAGTCCAAATGGTGCCTGTTGTATTCAATCCCGTTGCAATTTCTGAGTTTCGTCAACACTCTGAAGGTCCACAGATTACACAATGCCTCCAGATTTGCTTCGGCACCAACTACTGGTCTCCTAGGAGTCGATCAAAACGTAGACAATTTGAGACATTACTCCCATGGAGAAAAGACAGCATGGTGCCTCTTGTATTCACTCCCGATGCAATTTCTGTGTTTCATCAACACTCTGAAGGTCACACAGATTACAGAATGCCTCCAGATGTGCTTCGGAAACTACTACTGGTCTCCCAGGAGTCAATCGAAGCGTAGACAATTTGAGACATTATTCCCATGGAGAAAAGTCCGCATGGTGCCTGTTGTATTCAAACCCGAAGCAATTTCTGTGTTTCATCAACACTCTGAAGGTCCACAGATTGCAGAATGCCTCCAGATGTGCTGCGGAAACTACTGCTGGTCTCCCAGGAATCGATCAAAGCGTTGGACAGTTTGAGAAATTACTCCCATGGAGAGAATTGCGCAAGGAGCTGTTGTATTCAATCACGATGCAATTTCTGTGTTTCATTAACACTCTGAACGTCCACAGATTGCAGTATGCCTCCACATGTTCTTCGGAAACTACTACTGGTCTCCCAGGAATCGATCAAAGCGTAGACAGTTTTAGACATTACTTCCATGGAGAAAAGTCCAATTGGTGCCTGTTGTATTCAATCCCGATGCAATTTCTGAGTTTCGTCAACACTCTGAAGGTCACACAGATTACAGAATGCCTCCAGATGTGCTTCGGAAACTACTACTGGTCTCCCAGGAATCGAGCAAAGCGTAGACAGTTTGAGTCATTACTCCCATGGAGAAAAGTCGGCATGGTGCCCGTTGTATTCAATCAAGATGCAATAATGGGCGTTTCATAAACACTCTGAACGTCCATAGATTACAGAATGCCTCCAGATGTGCTTCGGAATGTACTATTGGTCTCCCAGGAATCGATCAAAGAGGAGACAGTATGAGACATTACTCCCATGGAGAGAATTGCGCATTGTGCCTGTTGTATTAAATCACGATGCAATTTCTGTGTTTCATCAACACTCTGAACGTTCACAGATTGCAGAATGCCTCCAGATGTGCTTCGGAAACCACTTCTGGACTCCCAGGAATCGATCAAAGCGCACACAGTTTGAGACATTACCCCATGGAGAAACCCCGCATGGTCAATATGTTGTATTCAATCCCGAAGCAATTACTGTGTTTCATCAACACTCTGAAGGTCCACAGATTGCAGTATGCCTCCAGATGTGCCTCGGAAACTACTGCTGGTCTCCCAGGAATCGATCAAAGCGTAGACAATTTGAGACACTATTCCCATGGAGAAAAGTCCGCATGGTGCCTGTTGTATTCAAACCCGAAGCACTTTCTGTGTTTAATCAACACTCTGAAAGTATACAGATTACAGAATGCCTCCAGATGTGCTTCGGAAACTACTACTGGTCTCCCAGAAACCGATCAAAGGGTAGACAGTTTGGGACATTACTCCCATGGAGAAAAGTCCGCTTGGTGCCTGTTGTATTCAAACCCGATGCAATTTCTGTGTTTCATCAACACTCTGAAGGTCCACAGATTGCAGATTGCCGCCGGATGTGCTGCGGAAACTACTGCTGGTCTCCCAGGAATCAATCGAATCGTAGACAATTTGAGACATTATTCCCATGGAGAAAAGTCCGCATGGTGCCTGTTGTATTTAATACCGAAGCAATTTCTGTGTTTGATCAAGACTCTGAAAGTCCACAGATTACAGAATGCCGACAGATGTGCTTCGGAAACTACTACTGGTCTCCCAGGAATCATTCGAAGCGTAGACAATTTGAGACATTATTCCCATGGAGAGAAGACCGCATGGTGACTGTTGTATATAATCCCGAAGCAATTCCTGTGTTTAATTAACACTCTGAACGTCCACAGATTACAGAATGCCTCCAGAAGTGCTTCGACAACTACTACTGGTCTCCCAGGAATCGATCAAAGCGTAGCCAGTTTGAGACATTACTCCCATGGTGAAAACTCCGCATGGTGCCTGTTGTATTCAATCCCGATGCAATTTCTGTGCTTCATCACACTCTGAAGGTCCACAGATTGCAGATTGCCGCCAGATGTGCTGCGGAGACTACTGCTGGTCTCCCAGCAATCGATCAAAGCGTAGACAGTTTGAGACATTACTCCCATGGAGTGAATTGTGCATAGAGCTGTTGCATTCAATCACGATGCAATTTCTGTGTTTCATCAACACTCTGAAAGTCCACAGATTACAGAATGCCCCCAGATGTGCTTCGGAAGCGTAGTAGCTTCGGAAACCATAAATGGTCTCCCAGGAATCGATCAAAGCGTAGACAGTTTGAGACATTACTCCCATGGAGAGAATTGCGCATGGAGTTGTTGTATTCAATGACGATGCATTTTCTGTGTTTCATCAATACTCTGAACGTCCACAGATTGCAGTCTGCCTCCACATGTCCTTCGGAAACTACTACTGGTCTCCCAGGAATCGATCAAAGCGTAGACAGTTTTAGACATTACTTCCATGGAGAAAAGTCGAAATGGTGCCTGTTTTATTCAATCCCGATGCAATTTCTGAGTTTCGTCAACCCTCTGAAGGTCCTCAGAGTACACAATGCCTCCAGATTTGCTTCGGGACCCACGACTGGTCTCCCAGGAATCAATCAAAACGTAGACAATTTAAGACTTTACTCCCATGGAGAAAAGACAACATGGTGCCTCTTGTATTAAATCACGATGCAATTTCTGTGTTTCATCAACACTCTGAAGGTCGACTGATTGCAGAATGCCTCCAGATGTGCTTCGGAAACTACTGCTGGTCTCCCAGGAATCGATCAAAGCGTAGACAATTTGAAACATTATTCCCATGGAGAAAAGTCCGCATGGTGCCTGTTGTATTCAAACCGAAAGCACTTTCTGTGTTTAATCAACACTCTGACAGTCCACAGATTACAAAATGCCTCCAGATGTGCTTCGGAAACTACTACTGGACTCCCAGCAATCGATCAAAGCGTAGACAGTTTGGGACATTACTCCCATGGAGAAAAGTCCCCTTGGTGCCTGTTGTATTCAATCCCAATGCTATTTTTGTGTTTCATCAAAACTCTGAAGGTCCACAGATTGCAGATTGCCGCCGGATGTGCTGCGGAAACTACTGCTAGTCTCCCAGGAATCGATCAAAGCGTAGACAGTTTGGGACATTACTCGATTGGAGAAAAGTGCGCGTGGTGCCTGTTGTAATCAATCCCGATCAATTTCTGCGTTTTATCAACACTCTGAACGTCCACAGATTACAGAATGCGACACGATGTGCTTCGGAAACGACTATTGGTCTCCCAGGAATCGATCAAAGCGTAGACAGTTTCAGACATTACTCCCATGGAGAAAAGTCCGCAAGGTGCCTGTTGTATTCAATCCCGATGCAATTTCTGTGTTTCATCAACACTGTGAAGGACCACAGATTACAGGATGTCTCCAGATGTGTTTCGAAGACTACTACTGGCCTAACAGGAATCAATCAAAGCGTAGACAATTAGAGACAGTACTCCCATGGAGAAAAGTCCGCATGGTGCATGTTGTATTCAATCCCGATGCAATTTCTGTGTTTCATCAACACCCTGAGGATCCACAAATTACAGAATGCCTCCAGATGTGCTTCGGAAACTACTACTGGTCTCCCAGGAATCGATCAAAGCATAACAGTTTGGGACATTACTCGATTGGAGAAAAGTGCGCGTGGTGCCTGTTGTAATCAATCCCGATCAATTTCTGCGTTTTATCAAAACTCTGAACGTCCACAGATTACAGAATGCGACACGATGTGCTTCGGAAACGACTATTGGTCTCCCAGGAATCGATCAAAGCGTAGTCAGTTTCAGACATTACTCCCATGGAGAAAAGTCCGCAAGGCGCCTGTTGTATTCAATCCCGATGCAATTTCTGTGTTTCATCAACACTGTGAACGACCACAGATTACAGGATGTCTCCAGATGTGTTTCGAAGACTACTACTGGCCTAACAGGAATCAATCAAAGCGTAGACAATTAGAGACATTACTCCCATGGAGAAAAGTCCGCATGGTGCATGTTGTATTCAATCCCGATGCAATTTCTGTGTTTCATCAACACCCTGAGGATCCACAAATTACAGAATGCCTCCAGATGTGCTTCGGAAACTACTACTGGTCTCCCAGGAATCGAGCAAAGCGTAGACAGTTTGAGACATTACTCCCATGGAGAAAAGTCGACATGGTGCCTGTTGTATTCAATCAAGATGCAATTTCTGCGTTTCATAAACACTCTGAACGTCCATAGATTACAGAATGCCTCCAGATGTGCTTCGGAATGTACTATTTGTCTCCCAGGAATCGATCAAAGAGGAGACAGTATGAGACATTACTCCCATGGAGAGAATAGCGCATTGTGCCTGTTGTATTAAATCACGATGCAATTTCTGTGTTTCATCAACACTCTGAACGTTCATAGATTACAGAATGCCTCCAGATGTGCTTCGGAAACTACTTCTGGACTCCCAGGAATCGATCAAAGCGCACACAGTTGGAGACATTACCCCATGGAGAAATGTCCGCATGGTGAATGTTGTATTCAATCCCGACGCAATTACTGTGTTTCATCAACAGTCTGAAGGTCCACAGATTGCAGAATGCCTCCTGATCTGCTTCGGAAACTACTGCTGGTCTCCCAGGAATCGATCAAAGCGTAGACAATTTGAGACATTATTCCCATGGCGAAAAGTCCGCATGGTGCCTGTTGTATTCAAACCCGAAGCACTTTCTGTGTTTAATCAACACTCTGAAAGTCCACAGATTACAGAATGCCTCCAGGTGTGCTTCGGAAACTACTACTGGTCTCCCAGGAATCGATCAAAGCGTAGACAGTTTGGGACATTACTCCCATGGAGAAAAGTCCGCTTGGTGCTTGTTGTATTCAATCCCGATGCAGTTACTGTGTTTCATCAACACTCTGAAGGTCCACAGATTGCAGATTGCCGCCGGATTTGCTGCGGAAACTACTGCTGGTCTCCCAGGAATCAATCGAAGCGTAGACAATTTGAGACATTATTCCCATGGAGAGATGTCCGCATGGTGCCTGTTGCATTTAATCCCGATGCAATTTCTGTGTTAGATCAAGACTCTGAAAGTCCACAGATTACAGAATGCCTCCAGATGTGCTTCGGAATGTACTATTGGTCTCCCAGGAATCGATCAAAGAGGAGACAGTATGAGACATTACTCCCATGGAGAGAATAGCGCATTGTGCCTGTTGTATTAAATCACGATGCAATTTCTGTGTTTCATCAACACTCGGAACGTCCACAGATTGCAGAATGCCTCCAGATGTGCTTCGGAAACAACTTCTGCGCTCCCAGGAATCGATCAAATTTCATACAGTTTGAGACATTACCCCATGGAGAAATGTCCGCATGGTGAATGTTGTATTCAATCCCGACGCAATTACTGTGTTTCATCAACACTCTGAAGGTCCACAGATTGCAGAATGCCTCCAGATGTGCTTCGGAAACTACTGCTGGTCTCCCAGGAATCGATCAAAACGTAGACAATTTGAAACATTATTCCCATGGAGAAAAGTCCGCATGGTGCCTGTTGTATTCAAACCCGAAGCACATTCTGTGTTTAATCAACACTCTGAAAGTGCACAGATTACAAATTGCCTCCAGATGTGCTTCGGAAACTACTGCTGGTCTCCCAGGAATCAATCGAAGCGTAGACAATTTGAGACTTTATTCCCATGGAGAAAAGTCCGCATGGTGCCTGTTGTATTTAATCCCGATGCAATTTCTGTGTTTTATCAACACTCTGATGGACCACAGATTGCAGAATGCTTCCAGATGTGCCTCGGAAACTACTTCTAAGCTCCCGGGAATCGATCAAAGGGTACACAGTTTGAGACATTACGCCACGGAGAAAAGTCCGCATGGTACCTGTTGGTTTTAATCCCGATGCAATTTCAGTGTTTCATCATCACTCTGAAGGACCACAGATTACAGGATGCCTCCAGATGTGTTTCGGAAACTACTACTGGCCTCCCAGGAATCAATCAAAGCGTAGACAATTGGAGACATTACTCTCATGGAGAAAAGTCTGCATAGTGCATGTTGTATTCAATCCCGAAGCAATTTTTGTGTTTCATCAACACACTGAAGATCCACAAATTACAGAATACCTCCAGATGGGCTTCGCAGACTACTACTGGTCTCCCAGGAATCGATCAAAGCGTAGACAGTTTGAGACATTACTCCCATGGAGAAAAGTCGGCATGGTGCCTGTTGTATTCAATCAAGATGCAAATCCTGCGTTTCATAAAAACTCTGAACGTCCATAGATTACAGAATGCCTCCAGATGTGCTTCGGAATGTACTATTGGTCTCCCAGGAATCGATCAAAGAGGAGACAGTATGAGACATTACTCCTATTGAGAGAATTGCGCATTGTGCCTGTTGTATTAAATCACGATGCAATTTCTATGTTTCATCAACACTCTGAACGTCCACAGATTGCAGAATGCCTCCAGATGTGCTTCGGAAACTACTGCTGGTCGCCCAGGAATCGATCAAAGCGTAAAATGTTTGAGACATTACCCCGTAGGAGAAAAGCCGCATGGTGCCTGTTGTATTCAAAACCGATGCAACATCTGTGTTTTATCAACACTCTGAATGACCACAGATTACAGGATGTCTCCAGATGTGTTTCGGAAACTACTACTGGTCTCCCAGGAATCGATTAAAGCGTAGACAATTTGAGACAATACTCCCATGGAGAAAAGTTCGCATGGTGCCTTTTGTACTCAATCCCAATGGAATTTCTGTGTTTAATCAACACACTGAAGACCCACAGATTACAGAATGCCCCCAGATGTGCTCCGGAAACTACTACTGGTCTCCCAGGAATCGATCAAAGCGTAGACAGTTTGAGACATTACTCCCATGGAAAAAAGTCCGCATGGTGCCTGTTGTACTCAATCAGGATGCAATTTCTGTGTTTCATCAACACACTGAAGATCCACAGACTACAGAATGTCTCCAAATATGCTTCGGAAACTACTACTGGTCTCCCAGGAAACGATCACATCGTAGACAGTTTGAGACATTACTCCCTCAGAGAAATTTCCGCATGGTGCCTGTTATAATTAATCCCGAAACAATTTCTGTGTTTCTTCAACACTCTGAACGTCCACAGATTACAGAATGCCTCCAGATGTGGTTGGGAACCCGCTACTGGTCTCCCAGTAATCGATCAAAACGTAGACAGTTTGAGACATTACTCGCATGGAGAAAAGACAGCATGGTGCCTCTTGTATTCAATCCCGATCCAACTCCTGTGTTTCATCAACACTCTGAAGGTAAACAAATTACAGGAAGCCTCCAGATGTGCTTCGGAAACTACTACTGGTCTCACAGGAATCGATCAAAGCGTAAACTGTTTGAGACATTACCCCTAGGAGAAAAGTCCGCAAGGTGCCTGTTGTATTCAAAACCGATGCAACTTCTGCGTTTTATCAACACTCTGAAGGACCACAGATTACAGAGTGCAACAAGATGTGTTTCGGAAACTACTACTGGTCTTTTAGGAATCAATCGAGTCGTAGACAATAAGAGACATTATTCCCATGGAGAAAAGTCCGCATGGTGCCTGTTGTATTTAACCCCGATGCAATTTCTGTGTTTCATCAGCACTCTGATGGATCACAGATTGCAGAATGCCTCCAGATGTGCCTCGGAAACTACTTCTAAGCTCCCAGGAATCGATCAAAGCGTACACAGTTTGAGACAATACGCCATGGAGAAAAGTCCGCATGGTGCCTGTGTGTTTTAATCCCGATGCAATTTCTGTGTTTCATCAACACTCTGAAGGACCACAGATTACAGGATGCCTCCAGATGTGTATCGGAAACTACTACTGGTCTCCCAGGAATCGAGCAAAGCGTAGACATTTTGAGACATAATTCCCATGGAGAAAAGCCCGCATGGTGCCTGTTGTATTCAATCCCGAAGACATTTCTGTGTTTAATCAGCACTCTGAAAGTCCACAGAATACAGAATGGCTCCACATGTGCTTCGGAAGCGTAGTACCTTCGGAAACCACTACTGGTCTCCCAGGAATCGATCAAGGCGTAGACAGTTTGAGACATTAATCCCATGGAGAAACGTCCGCAAGGTGCCTGATATATTCACTCCCGATGCAATTACTGTGTTTCATCAACACTCTGAAGGTCCAGAGATTACAGAATGCCTCCAGATGTGCTTCGGAAACTACTACTGGTCACCCAGGAATCGATCAAAGCGCAGACAGTGTCTGACATTACTCCCATGGAGAAAAGTCGGCATGGTGCCTCTTGTATTTAATCCCGAAGCCATTTCTGTGTTTAATCAACACTCTGAAAGTCCACAGATTACAGAATGCCTCCAGATGTTCTTCGAAAGCGTAGTAGCTTCGGAATCCAGAACTGGTCTGCCAGGAATCGATCAAATCGTAGACAGTTTGAGACATTACCCCATGGAGAAAAGTCCGCATGGTGCCTGTTGTATTTAATCCCGATGCAATTTCTGAGTTTCATCAATACTCTGAAGGACCACAGATTGCAGAATGCCTCCATATGTGCCTCGGAAACTACTTCTAAGCTCCCAGGAATCTATTAAAGCGTACACAGTTTGATACATTACGCCATGGAGAAAAGTCCGCATGGTGCCTGTTGTATTAAATCCCGATGCAATTTCTGTGTTTCATCAACACTCTGAAGGACCAAAGATTACAGGATGCCTCCAGATGTGTTTCGGAAACTACTACTGGCCTCCCAGGAATCAATCAAAGCGTAGACAATTAGAGACATTACTCCCATGGCGAAAAGTCAGCATAGTGCATGTTGTATTCAATCCCGAAGAAATTTATGTGTTTCATCAACATTCTGAAGGTCCACATATTACAGAATGCCTCCAGATGTGCTGCGGAGACTACTGCTGGTCTCCCAGGAATCGATCAAAGCGTAGACAGAATGAGACATAGCTCCCATGGAGAAAAGTCCGAATGGTGCCTCTTGTATTCAAACCCGAAGCACTTTCTGTGTTCAATCAACACTCTGAAAGTCCACAGATTACAGAATGCCTCCAGATGTGCTTCGGAAACTACTACTGGTCTCCCAGGAATCGATCAAAGCGTAGACAGTTTGAGAAATTAGTCCCATGGAGAAAAGTCGGCATAGTGCATGTTGTATTCAATCGAGATACAATTTCTGCGTTTCATCAACACTCTGAACGTCCATAGATAACAGAATGCCTCCAAATGTGCTTCGGAATGTACTATTGGTCTCCCAGGAAACGATCAATGAGTAGACAGTATGAGACATTACTCCCATGGAGAGAATTGCGCATGGTGCCTGTTGTATTAAATCACGATGCAATTTCTGTGTTTCATCAACACTCTGACAGTCTACAGATTACAGAATGCCTCCAGATGTGCTTCGGAAACTACTACTGGTTTCCCAGGAATCGATCTAAGCGTAAACTGTTTGAGACATTACCCCCTAGGAGAAAAGTCCGCATGGTGCCTGTTGTATTCAAAACCGATGCAACTTCTGTGTTTCCTCAACACTCTGAAGGATCACAGATTACAGGATGTCTCCAGGTGTCCGTCGAAAACTTCTACTGCTCTCCCAGGAATCAACCAAAGCGCAGACACTTTCAGAGTTTACTCCCATGGAGAAAAGTCCGCATGGTGCCTGATGTATTCAATCCCGATCAATTTCTGCGTTTTATCAACACTCTGAACGTCCACAGAATACAGAATGGAACAAGATGTGCTTCGGAAAAGACTATTGGTCTCCCAGGAATCGATCAAAACGTAGACAGTTTGAGACATTTCTCCCATGGAGAAAAGTCCGCATGGAGCCTGTTGTATAGAATCCCGATGCAATTTCTGTGTTTCATCAACACTCTGAAGGTCCACAGATTGCAGAATGCCTCCAGATGTGCTGCGGAGACTACTGCTGGTCTCCCAGGAATCGATCAAAGCGTAGACAGTTTGAGACATTACTCCCATGGAGAGAATTGCGCATGGAGCTGTTGTATTCAATCACGGTGCAATTTCTGTGTTTCATCAACACTCTGAAAGTCCACAGATTACAGAATGCCTCCAGATGTGCTTCGAAAGCGTAGTAGCTTCGGACACCACTACTGGTCACCCAGGAATCGATCAAAGCGTAGACAGTATGAGACATGACTCCCATGGAGAAAAGTCCGAATGGTGCCTCTTGTATTCAAACCCGAAGCACTTTCTGTGTTCAATCAACACTCTGAAAGTCCACAGATTACAGAATGCCTCCAGATGCGCTTCGGAAACTACTACTGGTCTCCCAGGAATCGATCAAAGCGTAGACAGTTTGAGACATTACTCCAGTGAAGAGAATTCCGCATGGTGCCCGTTGTATTCAATCCCGATGCAATTTCTGTGTTTCTTCAACACTCTGAAGGTCCAAAGATTGCAGAATGCCTCCAGATGTGCTTCGGAAACTACTGCTGCTCTCCCAGGAATCGATCAAAACGTAGTCATTTTGAGACATTATTCCCATAGAGAAAAGCCCGCATGGTGCCTGTTGTATTCTATCCCATAGCAATTTCTGTGTTTGATCAGCACTCTGAAAGTCCACAGATCACAGAATGGCTCCAGATGTGCTTCGGAAGCGTAGTACCGTCGGAAACCACTACTGGTCTCCCAGGAATCGATCAAAGCTTAGACAGTTTGAGAAATTACTCCCATGCAGAAAAGTCCGCATGGTGCCTATTGTATTCACACCCGAAGCACTTTCTGTGTTCAATCAACACTCTGAAAGTCCACAGATTACAGAATGCCTCCAGATGTGCTTCGGAAACTACTACTGGTTTCCCAGGAATCGATCAAAGCGTAAACTGTTTGAGACATTACCCCCTAGGAGAAAAGTCCGCATGGTGCCTGTTGTATTCAAAACCGATGCAACTTCTGTGTTTCCTCAACACTCTGAAGGATCACAGATTACAGGATGTCTCCAGATGTGTTTCGGAAACTACTACTTGCCTCCCAGGAATCAATCAAAGCGTAGACAATTAGAGACATTACTCCCATGGAGAAAAGTCCGCATGGTATATGTTGTATTCAATCCCGATGCAATTTCTGTGTTTCATCAACACACTGAAGATCCACAAATTACACAATGCCTCCAGATGTGCTTCGGAAACTACTACTGGTCTCCCAGGAATCGATCAAAGCGTAGACAGTTTGAGACATTATTCCCATAGAGAAAAGCCCGCATTGTGCCTGTTGTATTCTATCCCAAAGCAATTTCTGTGTTTGATCAGCACTCTGAAAGTCCACAGATTACAGAATGCCTCCAGATGCTCTTCGGAAAGTACTATTGGTCTCCCAGGAATAGATCAAAGACGAGACAGTATCAGACATTCCTCCCATGGAGAGAATTGCACATGGTGCCTGTGGTATTAAATCACGATGCAATTTCTGTGTTTTACCAACACTTTGAACGTCCACAGATTGCAGAATGCCTCCAGATGTGCTTCGGAAACTACTACTGGTCTCCCAGGAATCGATCAAAGCGTAGACAGTTTGAGACATTATTCCCATAGAGAAAAGCCCGCATTGTGCCTGTTGTATTCTATCCCAAAGCAATTTCTGTGTTTGATCAGCACTCTGAAAATCCACAGATTACAGAATGCCTCCAGATGTGCTTCGGAAACTACTACTGGTCTCCCAGGAATCGATCAAAGCGTAGACAGTTTGGGACATTACTCCCATGGAGAAAAGTTTGCATGGTGCCTTTTGTACTCAATCCCAATGCAATTTCTGTGTTTAATCAACACACTGAAGATCCACAGATTACAGAATACCTCCAGATGTGCTCCGGAAACTACTACTGGTCTCCCAGGAATCGATCAAAGCGTAGACAGTTTCAGACATTACTCCCATGGAGAAAAGTCCGCATGGTGCCTGTTGTACTCAATCAGGATGCAATTTCTGTGTTTCATCAACACTCTGAAGATCCACAGACTACAGATTGTCTCCAAATATGCTTCGGAAACTACTACTGGTCTCCAGGGAAACGATCACATCGTAGACAGTTTGAGACATTACTCCCTCAAAGAAATTTCCGCATGGTGCCTGTTATAATTAATCCGGAAACAATTTCTGTGTTTCATCAAAACTCTGAACGTCCACAGATTAGAGGAAGCCTCAGATACCCTTCGGAAACTTCTACTGTTCTCCCAGGAATAGATCAAAGCATAGACAGTTTCAGACATTACTACCAAGGAGAAAAGTCCGCATGGTGCCTGTTGTACTCAATCAGGATGCAATTTCTGTATTTCATCAACACTCTGAAGATCCACAGACTACAGATTGTCTCCAAATATCCTTCGGAAACTAATACTGGTCTCCCAGGAAACGATCACATCGTACTTTGAGACATTACTCCCTCAGAGAAATTTCCGCATGGTGCCTGTTATATTTAATCCCGATCCAATTCCTGTGTTTCATCAACACTCTGAAGGTACACAAATTACAGGAAGCCTCCAGATGTGCTTCGGAAACTACTACTTGTCTCCCAGGAATCGAACAAAGCGTAGACAGTTTGAGACAATACTCCCATGGAGAAAAGTCCGCTTGGTGCCTGTTGTATTCAATCCCGATGTAATTTCTGTATTTCATCAACACTCTGATGGTCCACAGATTACAGGAAGCCTCCAGATGTGCTTTTGAAACTACTACTAGTCTCCCAGGAATCGATCAAAGCGACACAGTTTGAGACATTACTCCCATGGAGAAAAGTCCACATGGTGCCTGTTGTATTCAATCCCGATGCAATTTCTGTGTTTCATCAACATTCTGAAGGTCCACATATTACAGAATGCCTCCAGATGTGCTGCGGAGACTACTGCTGGTCTCCCAAGAATCGATCAAAGCGTAGCCAGTTTGAGACATTACTCCCATGGAGAACAGTCCGCATGGTGCCTGATGTATTCACTCCCGATGCAATTTCTGCGTTTTATCAACACTCTGAACATCCACAGATTGCAGTATGCCTCCACATGTCCTTCGGAAACTACTACTGGTCTCCCAGGAATCGATCAAAGCGTAGACAGTTTTAGACATTACTTCCATGGAGAAAAGTCCGCAAGGTGCCTGTTGTATTCAATCTCGACGCAATTTCAGTGTTCCATCATCACTCTAAAGGTCCACAGATTACAGAATGCCTCCAGGTGTGCTTCGGAAACTGCTTCTGGTCTCCCAGGAATCGATCTTGGCGTAGACAGTTTGGGACATTACACCCATGGAAAAAAGTCCGCGTGGTGCCTGTTGTATTCAATCCCGATGCAATTTCTGTATTTCATCAACACTCTGAAGATCCACAGATTACAGACTGCCTCCAGATGTGCTTCGGAAACTACTACTGGTCTCCCAGGAAACGATCACATCGTAGACAGTTTGAGACATTACTCCGACAGAGAAAAGTTCGCATGGTGCCTGTTGTATTCAATCCCGAAGCAATTTCTGTGTTTAATCAACACTCTGAAAGTCCACAGATTACAGAATGCTTTCAGATGTGCTTCGGAAGCGTAGTAGCTTTGGAAACCACTACTGGTCTTCCAGGAATCGATAAAATCGTAGACAGTTTGAGACATTACTCTCATGGAGAAAAGTCCGAAAGGTGCCTGTTGTATTCAATCCCAATGCAATTTCAGTGTTTCATCATCACTCTGAAGGTCCACAGATTACAGAATGACTCCAGATGTGCTTCGGAAACTACTACTGGTCTCCCAGGAATCGATCTTAGCGTAGACAGTTTGGGACATTACTCCCATGGATGAAAGTCCGCGTGGTGCCTGTTGTATTCAATCCTGATGCAATTTATGTGTTTCACCAACACTCTGAAGGTCCACAGATTACAGAATGCCTCCAGATGTTCCTTGGAAACAACTACTGGTCTCCCAGGAATCGATCAAAGCATCAACTCTTTGGGACATTTCTCCCTAGGAGAAAAGTCCGCATGATGCCTGTCTTATTCAATCCCGATGCAATTTCTGTGTTTCATCAACACTCTGGAGGACCACAGGTTACACGATGCCGCCAGATGTGTTTCGAAAACTACTACTGACCTCCCAGGAGTCAATCAAAGCGTAGACAATTATAGACATTACTCCCACGGAGAAAAGTCCGCATGGTGCATGTTGTATACAATCCCAAAGCAATTTGTGTGTTTCATCAAAACACTGAAGATCCACATATCACAGAATACCTCCAGATGTGCTTCGGAAACTACCACTGGTCTCCCAGGAATCGATCAAAACGTAGACAGTTTGAGACATTACTCCCATGGAGAAAAGTCGGCATGGTGCCTGTTGTATTCAATCCCGAAGCTATTTCTGTGTTTCATCAACACACTGAAGATCCACAAATTACAAAATGCCTCCAGATGTGCATCGGAAACTACTACTGGTCTCCCAGGAATCGATCAAAGCGTAGACAGTTTGAGACATTACCCCATGGAGAAATGTCCGCATGGTGAATGTTGTATTCAATCCCGATGCTATTACTGTGTTTCATCAACACTCTGAACGTCCATAAATTACAGAATGCCTCCAGATGTGCTTCGGAATGTACTATTGGTCTCCCAGGAATCGATCAAAGAGGAGACAGTATGAACCATTACTCCCATGGAGAGAATTGCGCATGGTGCCTGTTGTACTAAATCACGATGCAATTTCTGTGTTTCATCAACACTCTGAAAGTCCACAGATTGCAGAATGCCTCCAGATGTGCTTCGGAAACTACTTCTGGGCTCCCAGGAATCGATCAAAGCGTACACAGTTTGAGACATTACCCCATGGAGAAATGTCCGCATGGTGAATGTTGTATTCAATCCCGATGCTATTACTGTGTTTCATCAACACTCTGAACGTCCATAAATTACAGAATGACTCTAGATGGGCTTCGGAAACTACTACTGGCCTCCCAGGAATCAATCAAAGCGTAGAAAATTAGATACATTACTCCCATGGAGAAAAGTTCGCATGGTGCCTGTTGTATTCAATGACGATGCAATTTCTGGGTTTCACCAACACACTGAAGATCCACAGATTACAGAATGCCTCCAGATGTGCTCCGGAAGCTACTACTGGTCTCCCAGGAATCGATCAAAGCGTAGACAGTTTGAGACATTACTCCCATGGAGAAAGGTCCGCATGGTGCCTGTTGTACTCAATCAGGATGCAATTTCTGTATTTCATCAACACTCTGAAGATCCACAGATTACAGAATGTCTCCAGATGTGCTTCTGAAACTACTACTGGTCTCCCAGGAAACGATCACATCGTAGACAGTTTGAGAGATTACTCCGACAGAGAAAAGTCCAAAAGGTGCCTGTTATATTCAATCCCAAAGCAATTTCTGTGTTTAATCAACACTCTGAAAGTCCACAGATTACAGAATGCCTCCAGATGTGCTTCGGAAACTACTACTGGTCTCCCAGTAATCGATCTTAGCGTAGACAGTTTGGGACATTACTCCCGTGGATGAAAGTCCGCGTGGTGCCTGTTGTATTCAATCCTGATGCAATTTCTGTGTTTCATCAACACTCTGAAGGTCCACAGATTACAGAATGCCTCCAGATGTGCTCTGGAAACTACTACTGGTCTCCCAGGAATCGATCAAAGCATCAACTCTTTGTGACATTTCTCCCTAGGAGAAAAGTCCGCATGATGCCTGTCGTATTCAATCCCGATGCAATTTCTGTGTTTCATCAACACTCTGGAGGACCACAGGTTACACGATGCCGCCAGATGTGTTTCGAAAACTACTACTGGCCTCCCAGGAACGATCTTGGCGTAGACAGTTTGGGACATTACTCCCATGGAAAAAAGTCCGCGTGGTGCATGTTGTATTCAATCCCGAACCTATTTCTGTGTTTCATCAACACACTGAAGATCCACAAATTACATAATGCCTCCAGATGTGCTTCGGAATCTATTACTGGTCTCCCAGGAAACGATCACATCGTAGACAGTTTGAGACATTACTCTCATGGAGAAAAGTCCGAAAGGTGCCTGTTGTATTCAATCCCGATGCAATTTCAGTGTTTCATCATCACTCTGAAGGTCCACAGATTACAGAACGTCTCCAGATGTGCTTCGGAAACTACTACTGGTCTCCCAGGAATCGATCTTGGCGTAGACAGTTTGGGACATTACTCCCATGGATGAAAGTCCGCGTGGTGCCTGTTGTATTCAATCCTGATGCAATTTCTGTGTTTCATCAACACTCTGGAGGTGCACAGATTACAGAATGCCTCCAGATGTGCTTTGGAAACTACTACTGGTCTACCAGGAATCGATCAAAGCATCAACTCTTTGGGACATTTCTCCCTAGGAGGAAAGTCCGCATGATGCCTGTCGTATTCAATCCCGATGCAATTTCTGTGTTTCATCAACACTCTGGAGGACCACAGGTTACACGATGCCTCCAGATGTGTTTCGGAAACTACTACTGGTCACCCAGTAATCGATCAAAGCGTAGACAGTTTGAGACAATACTCCCATGGAGAAAAGACCGCACGGTGGTTGTTGTATTCAATCTCGAAGCAAGTTCTGTGTTTAATCAACACTCTGAAAGTCCACAGATTACAGAATGCCTCCAGCTGTGCTTCGGAAGCGTAGTAGCTTCGGACACCACTACTGGTCACCCAGGAATCGATCAAAGCGTATACTGTATGAGACATAACTCCCATGGAGAAAAGTCCGCATGGTGCCTGTTGTATTCAATCCCGATCAATTTCTGCGTTTTATCAACACTCTGAAAGCCCACAGATTACAGAATGCAACAAGATGTGCTTCAAAAACGACTATTGGTCTCCCAGGAATCGATCAAAGCGTAGACAGCTTGAGACATTACTCCAGTGGCGAGATTTCCGCATGGTGCCTGTTGTATTCAATCAAGATGCAATTTCTGCGTTTCATAAACACTCTGAACGTCCATAGATTACAGAATGCCTCCAGATGTGCTTCGGAATGTACTATTGGTCTCCCAGGAATCGATCAAAGAGGAGACAGTATGAACCATTACTCCCATGGAGAGAATTGCGCATGGTGCCTGTTGTATTAAATCACGATGCAATTTCTGTGTTTCATCAACACTCTGGAAGTCCACAGATTGCAGAATGCCTCCAGATGTGCTTCGGAAACTACTTCTGGGCTCCCAGGAATCGATCAAAGCGTACAAAGTTTGAGACATTACCCCATGGAGATATGTCCGCATGGTGAATGTTGTATTCAATCCCGATGCAATTACTGTGTTTCATCAACACTCTGAACGTCCATAAATTACAGAATGCCTCTAGATGGGCTTCGGAAACTACTACTGGCCTCCCAGGAATCAATCAAAGCGTAGAAAATTAGATACATTACTCCCATGGAGAAAAGTTCGCATGGTGCCTGTTGTACTCAATGACGATGCAAATTCTGGGTTTCACCAACACACTGAAGATCCACAGATTACAGAATGTCTCCAGATGTGCTTCGGAAACTACTACTGGTCTCCCAGGAAACGATCACATCGTAGACAGTTTGAGAGATTACTCCGACAGAGAAAAGTCCACATGGTGCCTGTTATATTCAATCCCGAAGCAATTTCTGTGTTTAATCAACACTCTGAAAGTCCACAGATTACAGAATGCTTCCAGATGTGCTTCGGAAGCGTAGGAGGTTCGGAAACCACTACTGGTCTCCCAGGATCGATAAAATCGTAGACAGTTTGAGACATTACTCCCATGGAGAAAAGTCCGAAAGGTGCCTGTTGTATTCAATCCCGATGCAATTTCAGTGTTTCATCATCACTCGGAAGGTCCACAGATTACAGAATGATTCCAGATGTGTTTCGAAAACTACTACTGGCCTCCCAGGAGTCAATCAAAGCGTAGACAATTATAGACATTACTCCCACGGAGAAAAGTCCGCATGGTGCATGTTGTATACAATCCCAAAGCAATTTGTGTGTTTCATCAAAACACTGAAGATCCACATATTACAGAATACCTCCAGATGTGCTTCGGAAACTACCACTGGTCTCCCAGGAATCGATCAAAGCGTAGACAGTTTGAGACTTTACTCCCATGGAGAAAAGTCGGCATGGTGAATGTTGTATTCAATCCCGAAGCTATTTCTGTGTTTCATCAACACACTGTAGATCCACAAATTACAAAATGCCTCCAGATGTGCTTCGGAAACTACTACTGGTCTCCCAGGAATCGATAAGAGCGTTAACAGTTTCAGACATTACTCCCATGGAGAAAAGTCGGCATGGTGCCTGTTGTATTCAATCAAATGCAATTTCTGCGTTTCATCATCACTCTGAACGTCCATAGATTACAGAATGCCTCCAGATGTGCTTCGGAATGTACTATTGGTCTCCCAGAAATCGATCAAAGAGTAGGCAGTTTCAGACATTACTCCTATGGAGCGAATTGCGCATGGTGCCTGTTGTATTAAATCACGATTTAATTTCTGTGTTTCATCAACACTCTGAACGTCCACAGATTGCAGAATGCCTCCAGATGTGCTTCGGAAACTACTACTGGTCTCCCAGGAATCGATCTCAGCGGAGACAGTTTGGCACATTACTCCCATGGAGAAAAGTCCGCGTGGTGCCTGTTGTATTCAATGCCAATGCAATTTCTGTGTTTCATCAACGCTCTGGAGGACCACAGGTTACAGGATGCATCCAGATGTGTTTCGAAAACTACTACTGGTCTCCCAGGAATCAATCAAAGCGTAGACAATTATAGACATTACTCCCACGGAGAAAAGTCCGCATGGTGCATTTTGTATACAATCCCGATGCAATTTGTGTGTTTCATCAACACACTGAAGATCCACAAATTACAGAATGCCTCCAGATGTGCTTCGGAAACTACTACTGGTCTCCCACGAATCATACAACATGTAGACAGTTTGAGACATTACATCCGTGGAGAAAAGTCGGCATGGTGCCTGTTGTATACAGTCCCGATGCAATTTCTGTGTTTCATCAACGCTCTGAAGGTCCACTGATTACAGAATGACTCCAGATCTGCTTCGAGAACTTGTACTGGTCTCCCAGGAATCGATAAGAGCATTAACAGTTTCAGACATTACTCCCATACAGAAAAGTCCGCATGGTGCCTGTTGTATTCAATCCCGATGCAATTTCTGAGTTTCATCAACACACTGAAGGTCCACAGATTAGAGAATGCCACCAGATTTGCTTCGGAAAACACTACTGGTCTCCCAGGAATCGATCAAAGCATAGACAGTTTGAGACATTTCTCATATGGAGAAAAGTCCACATCGTGCCTGTTGTATTCAATCCCGATGCAATTTCTGTGATTTATCAACACTCTGCACGTCCACAGATTACAGGAAGCCTCCAGATGTGCTTCGGAAACTACAACTGTTCTCCCAGGAATCGGTCAAAGCGTAGACACTTTGAGACATTACTCCCATGGAGAAAAGTCTGCATGGTGCCTGTTGTATTCAGTCCCGATGCAATTTCTGTGTTTCATCAACGCTCTGAAGGTCCACTGATTACAGAATGACTCCAGATCTGCTTCGAGAACTTCTACTGGTCTCCCAGGAATCGATAAGAGCGTTAACAGTTTCAGACATTACTCCCATACAGAAAAGTCCGCATGGGGCCTGTTGTATTCAATCCCGATGCAATTTCTGTGTTTCATCAACACACTGAAGGTCCACAGATTACAGGAAGCCTCCAGAAGTGCTTCGGAAACTACCACTGGTCTCCCAGGAATCGATCAAAGCGTAGACAGTTTGAGACATTACTCCCATGGAGAAAAGTTGACGTGGTGCCTGTTGTATTCAATCCCGTTGCAATTTCTGTGTTTGATCAATAGTCTGAAGGTCAACAGACTACGGGAAGCCACCAGATGTGCTTCAGAAACTACTACTGGTCTCCCAGTAACCAATCAAAACGTAGACAGTTTGAGACATTACTCCCATGGAGAAAAGTCGGCATGGTGCCTGTTGTATTCAATCCCGATGCAATTTCTGTGTTTCATCAACACTCTGAACATCCACAGATTACAGAATGCCTCCAGATATGCTTCGGAAACTACTACTGGTCTCCCAGGAATCGATCAAAGCGTAGACAGTTTGAGACATTACTCCCATGGAGAAAACTCCGCAAGGTGCCTGTTGTATTCAATCCCGATGCAATTTCAGTTTTCATCAACACTCTGAAGGTCCTAAGATTACAGAATGCGTCCAGATGTGCTTCGGAAACTACTACTGGTCTCCCAGGAATCGATAAAAGCGTGACGGTTTGAGACATTACTCCCATGGAGAAAAATCCGCATGGTACCTGTTGTATTCAATCCCGATGCTATTTCTGTGTTTCATCAACTCTGAACGTGCACAGATTACAGAATGCCTCCAGATGTGCTTCGGAAACTACTACTGGTCTCCCAGGAATCGATCTAAGCGTAGACAGTTTTGAAACATTACTCCCATGGAGAAAACTCCGCATGGTGCCTGTTGTATTCAATCCCGAAGCAATTTCTGTGTTTCATCAACACTCTGAAAGACCGCAGATTACAGAATGCCTCCAGATGTGCTTCGGAAGCGTAGTAGCTTCGGAAACCACTATTGGTCTCCCAGGAATGGATCCTAGCGTAGACAGTTTGAAACATTACTCCCATGGAGAAAAGTCCGCAAGGTGCCTGTTGTGTTCAATCCCGATGCAATTTCAGTTTTCATCAACACTCTGAAGGTCCTAAGATTACAGAATGCGTCCACATGTGAATTCGGAAACCACTATTGCTCTCCCAGGAATGGATCAAAGCGTAGATAGTTTGAGACATTACTCCCATGGAGAAAAATCCGCATGGTATCTGTTGTATTCAATCCCGATGCAATTTATGTGTTTCATCAACACTCTAAAGGTCCACAGATTACAGAATGCCTCAGATGTGCTTCGGAAACTACTACTGGTCTCCCAGGACCCATCAAAGCTTAGACAGTTTGAGACATTACTTCCATGGAGAAAAGTCAGCATGGTGCCTGTTGTATTTAATCCCGATGCAATTTCTGAGTTTCATCAACACTCTGAAGGTCCACAGATTACAGTATGCCTCCGGATTTGCTTCGGAACCCACTACTGGTGTCCCAGGAATCGATCAAAGCGTAGACAGTTTGAGACATTACTCCTATGGAGAAAAGTTCGCATTGTGCCTGTTGTATAAGATTCCGATACAATTTCTGTGTTTCATCAACACTCTGAAGGTCCACAGATTACATCATGCCTCCAGATGTGCTTCGGAAATTACTACTGGTCTCCCAGGAATCGTTCAAAACGTAGACAGTTTGAGACATTACTCCCATAGAGAAAAGACCGCATGGTGTCTCTTGTATTCAATCGCGATGCAATTTCTGTGTTTCATCAACAACTCTGAAGGTTCACAGATTGCAGGAAGCCTCCAGATGTGCTTCGGAAACTACTACTTGTTTCCCAGAAATCGATCAAAGAACAGACAGTTTGGGACATTACTCAAATGGACAAAAGTCCGCATGGTGCCTGTAGTATTCAATCCCAATGCAATTTCTGTGTTTCATCAGCACACTGAACGCCCACAAATTACAGGAAGCCTCCAGATGTGCTTCGGAAACTACTTCTGGTCTCCCAGGAATCGATCTAAGCGTAGACAGTTTGAGACATTACCCCCATGGCGAAATGTCCACATGGTGAATGTTATATTCATTCCCGATGCAATATCTGTGTTTCATCAACACTCTGAAGGTCCACAGATTACGGAATGCCTCCAGATGTGCTTCGGAAACAACTACTGGTCTCCCAGGAATCGAACAAAGCGTAGACAGAGTGAGACTTTACTCCCATGGAGGAAAGTCCGCAATGTGCATATTGTACTCAATCCCGATGCAATTTCTGTGTTTCATCAACACTCTGAAGGTCCACAGATTTTCTAGTGGAGGGCGGCCATTAATAATAAATGATAATGAATGATAATAAATGAAAATCAATGATAATCACTAATAATGACTAATAATAAAAACAAGTACGATTTTGCATGCATTATCTTCTTCGAATTTGAATTTGGCGCCAATTTCTTCTGGAGGGTTAGGTTAGTGGACGTAGCCCAATTGATCTATTTTCCCACCCAAATTCAAACTTTCCACCTTTTTTTCTGGAGGTCAGGTTAGTGGACGTAGCACAATTGGCCTATTTTCCTGCCAAAAGCCGCCATCATAGATGACGTGATCGCCGCCATGTTGAATAAATTTGTCAACAATGCAGAGTGGCCTGACACGAACCTTGCCCCACTACTACAATTCACTTGTGCTACCAGTCATAGAATCTTGCTCAAGTATGTGGAACCCATACTAGATAGCTCTAACAGGAAATATTGAGCGTATAGATTGCAGGGCTACACGCATGAACACAGGTTTGTTTCATCCATGGGAGATTGTCACACAGATACTAAAGGAACTGAATTGGCATATTCTTGAAGACAGTGATAAACCGTCCCAAGAAAGCCTATTAAAAAGTTTCAAGAACCATCTTTAAATGGTTAGTCAAGGAGTATACTACAACCCCAACCCCCTATGAGTCGCTTCTAACAAGGGTGAGACTGGTTCTGATCTATCTTCCTACCACGGTTGCGCAAGGTCGCTCTGTGAGTGTTTTAGGATTTTGATTTTGAACCTATGGTATGCCAGGTAGGAAGATATCATTTCACACATGCAGAGTTCAGAAGAGGCAGCAATACGGACAATGATGTTATCAGACAATCATCTCAATGCTGGTTCCATTACACTCCGTGAAAAGGAAATATTATCGCTAACAGAAATTAGTGTACGAGTTCAGGTATAAATATGTTAGCAAAAATGAAGAACTTAGATATTCGTTATTAAGGTTCATATTTATACCAAGTATGACTTCGTGACATAGCAATGCTAGCAAAATTATGTACAGTATCGTAAAATATTGATACTCGGTGTTCACAACTGTGAAGCGAAATTCCTAACTATTGTAAGGTTCCTTAATGGTAAGATGTCTGGGGGTTGATAAAAATACAAACAAAGTAAATACCATTAGGCCAGAGATATCGATTACACTAAAATGCACAACAAAAAACCCAAAATTCAATGGGGGTCAGTTAAGAGCAAGACTCTTAGTTATTCCCTAGCTAAGTTAATTGGCACGGAACACGCTATTTGGCTGGAATAGCATGTACGACGTTGCTCTCAAATCGCTTGCAAGCACTAACTGTCAGTTCTCTGTGCTATTCTCCATACTAGGAGACTGCAGTCTAATTCCTTACGACTTAAGACGAGCCTGTCGACAAGTGTTCACATAATGACTCTCGCAATCGTCTCAGTGCGGCTCATGTCGCCAAATAAGAAGCTGTCTGCAATTTGCCTATATCAAAGCTGGTGGCCACACGTTTTCTTTCTGGCCAATCAGGGCGTTCGTACTTATTATATCTCCACCTACTAGAGTTTTGTAGCCTCTCACAGACGTCGTTTCTTTCGTAGGCGAGAGTTTAACTTCTGCTACATAATACTGAGATAAACAGCTTTTTCTTTCATGCAATGTTTAAGGTAGGTTTCTCTGGACATTTATCTTGCGTCTCCCGCCATGTCCCTGTAGAAAGGAACTGTAAGCCTACCGCAAGATAGGACTCCAGTGCAGCCAAAATGTTCCACATTTGATGGAGACGGACTTAAAATGTCACTGGACGGTGTTCCCAGTGTGTCGTTATACTTCTTTTCGCGATGTACCCTACCAGACACAGGAGTTCTTCAGCAGAGCAGTCGTGTTCCTTGCTGACAGTTGATCTTCTGCTGCAGGTTGTAGAGGTTACTTAACATCTCGCAATTCTCTTTCTCCACCATCTACCATTTCCAGTGGTTTGCTCATGTCGGACAAAATCCCTCTGAACAAAAGTGACGTCAGAAGTCCATTACTGTCATCTGCTTGTACAGACGTTTCATTTTATAGCACTGTACCCCAAGAGTAGTGGTTGGAATCGATGTTTCACTTCTGCTGAAGAAGGATTCAAGTGCAAATAAGCAAGTCCTCTAAGTCCTTTCACCTGCGGAAAAAAAATTTTTCACTGTGTCTTCGTTCAGTTGCAATATATCTCATTTGCATTGGCTGAAGGTCTGAAACAGTCCAAATACCGACTGAATAGTTATCATGATGCCTTTCTGGTATGAGAGCAAACGATATGTGCTGCCTACGCACTTGTTTCCGGCATACGTGTACAGTCCCTTAATATTCTTTCCTGAATGTCCTTGTGCATCCCATCACCACAGGATAACGTATTCTTGTCGTTGGATCTCCGGGCATTCAGGAAGTCACATACGTCGTTTGCAAACTGAAAAAAAAAATTGCCGCTTCGTCTTCTTCGAGCATCAGGTATCTTATGGCGTTAGCCGTCGTACTGGAAAATGTTGCATAGCTACATAAACCCTTGGACATTATCTGTCATTGACACTGAGCTGGATTTGCGATGGTTTAGGACACAACTTCATTTCACTCCTATTTAATGCAGGACGATTTGTTAACAGTTTTCCCACTTGGAAATCTCATTCCATCGTCCTGAAAGTGGTTACTCGTTAATTTAAATTAATGTGGAACTCTGAAAACACCCAGATTCTTTTATTTTCACATTGCGGATTTGGAAAGGAGGTATTTGTCTCTGTTACATTAAGACCTTTCCTAACAGATCAGTTTCTTGTGCTGAGGTCACACATCATTGTAGCCAACAAGATGTATGGAGCAGATGAGTGTGTTCAGTTGATCACCTGTATCGGTGTGGAAAAATCATAGTAGACGTACTCTAAAACAGTACATGTACACTTATCTTTTTCTCTATGTGCTCTACACTTTCCCTTTATTTACACATTCTGTACTAATTTTGGAATTCTTGGTCTCCTATAATCTGTTGCGGCCACATGTAGTGTTGCTTCATGCAGTGGAAAATGGCAAAACAGAGGCACGCCAGCGACGCACGCACAGATAGCCTTGCTGACAGCAGCAGTTTACCAACAGGCTGACGCAAGGACGCACACAGACCGAGCGCCGAGCGAAGCCTGGAGAGTGCTGAGTAAGAGGAAGTGAGGCCAGCACGCTAAGTTACTCTGCAATATATTGCGGGAGTAATAACAAAAAGCTACCACCGAGGGTAAAAAGCGTCCTCCTGCCGGATATAAATAGTGGAGCGCAGGCAGCAACAGACAGAAGCCATTAGGAAGCGGTTCGGGTCTGAGGACGGACGTGGTCCGTGTCCGAATGTTAAATCTTCGTAGGTGACGATTCCGGAAGTCTGTTCCAGCTCGCAGGCGTCATCCGTTCGCCGTAAGATCTTAACTTCAGCTCTGGAGGTCGGCCCGAGTTCGGTCGGCACCACGGCTGACTAACTAGAGTGAGAACTTCCAGCAGGACCGGCCGCAGCGCGGTCTCGGTCACAGGCGCCGCCGGGGCCTGACGTCCGGACCCCACGGCAACCCGGCCCCACGGGGCGTGGTCCGTCCATGACGGGACCTCGCGGACATCGCGACTGACGGCTTCGCAGCCGCTGGTGCAGCAGGCGTCGGCAGCTGACGTCACGGCGACGAGTTCATCTCGACCACAGGGCATCCTGGCTCCAGCGGAGCACTGGTAGCCCAACGCTCCCGAGTGCGATCAGCGTCGCGCGTTGCGCGCACTGTCGGAGAATCTACACGGCAGCCACTGTGTCTACTGTTAACAAGTGCTACGAAGCCGTAACAAGCAGTGCCAGGCGCACCCACGCACTGTGCGGAGCAACCGACAAACACCGAACAGGATGGGTCCAGCGACTGCCTTCTCTCTGTGTTTTCTGTGTAGCTAGACACGTAGAGGGTAACGTTAAGAGATGTGAGAGTGTCATTTGATAGGCCTAGCTGCCCTGTAGACTTGTCGCAGTTTCGTGGGCATGATAGTCACGTTAACTTAGTACCATCTAAGTGTGTACTGTGTGGATTAGGTCACGTCGCTCATTGCGATAAATTTGTACCAAGCACTTTTGATGTGTGTGTCTTCTATGGTCATGAAACGAGGCAATGTGGTAGGTCTAGATGGCTTGCCATTACACGTGCTAGGAATTAACTTGCTTCTGGGTAATACAGTTTTATTTTTGTGAGGTGAGGTAAACCACACGGAAAATGCCAGAGACACGTGCAACCAGGACAAGTGGCACCGTAGTTGCATTGACAGAGCAAGTTAAGAGACTGAAGAAAATAAATTGCAAAAGCATCACATGCAGAGTGTGCAGCAACAATTGTTGCAAATTATTCAATCAGGCTCGGGAAGCGATAGTGTAGAATGCAAGGGTACTGTCTTTTCCGGTGTGGCAGATTGTTCAGCGGCTAATTAAATACCTTCTTTCGCGGGTAAAACATCAGAGGATGTGAATATTTTAAATGGTGACGTACTTAGTACTGCTAGACTGTGTGGCTGGTCGGATGAAATGTGTTTGCAAATGGCGAGGTTATGGGTAGTAGATGACGCAAAGACTTATGTGGCATACCATGAGGAGTTAAAGGATGCTATTACGTTCACAGAGTTGGCTGAGGGTTTATTGCAAAAGGTTTAGGAAACAAAACAGTGTCAGATTTTTTTAGAGAAAAATTGGGGAGTATGATGACAAAAATGGGCGAAACTGTGGAAGTATTTTCAGACAGAATTAGGAGAACGAATGCGGCACACGTATGAGTTAACACAAGATGCGAATGCAAATGAAGTTCTATTGAAAGAAGCAGAGAAGCTTTAGACGCAATTTTGCGAGGGGTATCGCCGGATTTTTCACGCCGGGTACTGATGGAAAATCCAAGTGACTTAGCAGCAGCATTGCTCGTAGCTAGACATTTGCAGGAAGTGGATAACGCCATTTGAAGTCGCAATGACAAGAAATTTTTTTCGTCTTCCAAAGAGTGTTATCATTGTGGGAAGCAAGGTGATTTTAAGGGACAATGTCAAGAACCGCAGTGTTTCAGTTGTCAGAAAATAGGGCATAAGGCGCAGCAGTGTAAAGCCAAGAAACGGGTTAATGATACAGCAGGTAAAAAACTGTTAAACTAAAAAGGGAGTGTTCCTGCCGTCGGGAGGCATTCCCAGAGAGTGCACGAAGAGGCGGATTGTAGTTTGATGGTTTGGCAAAGAGTTTTAGTGGATGCTGGAGCGCAGGTATCAGTTGTCAGTGTGGACCTCGTGGGCAAGAAAGGATTGGAAGCTCCGAGATACACATTGCTCGCAGTAGGTGATAAAAAATTAGATGCACTAGGGACAGCACAGCTCAAGTTTAAAGATAGGGAACGTGTGTTTCCGGGAGCAAATGGAGGTGTTGTCAACCTTGGGATAGGGATTTTCAGTGATACTTGAGTTGGACTTTCTGATTAAACATCACGCAAAAATTGATCTCTCGCAACATTTGCTGGAACTCGATGGGAACTTGTTCTCAGTGGGTACAGCCGTCGCAAATGTTTCAGAGTCGCAAGGTGCACGGTAGCTGTGGTGTCACCGCCAGACACCACACTTGCTAGGTGGTAGCCTTTAAATCGGCCGCTGTCCGGTAGTGTACGTCGGACCCGCGCGTCGCCACTATCAGTGATTGCAGACCGAGCACCGCCACACGGCAGGTCTAGAGAGACTTCCTAGCACTCGCCCCAGTTGTACAACCGACTTTGCTAGCGATGGTTCACTGACAAAATACTCTCTCATTTGCCGAGACGATAGTTTAGCATAGCCTTCAGCTACGTTATTTGCTACGACCTAGCTAGGCGCCATTATCAGTTACTATTCATATTGTGAATCATGTACCGTCAAGAGCGACGTTCATCGTTAAGGGATTAAAGTTAAGTATTCCACCAGCTACGTCCGTTTTTCTCAATTCTAATTTCCTTGTCATGTTCCAGACGTCACGCCAGCCTGCGTGAGCTAAAACGCGTGCCTTTCGGCCTCCTCTAGTAAAACGGTGTTGGCTCTCCTGCCAACCACAAAAATAGCTAAGGTGATACCAACTAAACCGCGTACAAGTGCATTAAAGGTGATTTCGTGTGACAAAGTACGAACGTATGCAGGAAGCTGATCTTGGGATCGGTGGATGTCGATGTGCCACAGCTGAGGTTATTCTTAGTAGAGCCACTACCGAGTAATGAGGTTTTAGACGAAAAGCATTGCTTTATTCGTAGGGGTGTGTCACGGGTAACGGACATAAACGGGCAATTTATGATTGCGGTGAGTTTAGATAACTTCGGGCGGGATGATGTCGATCTGCCGAAGGGTTTAGTAATAGCCACAGTAGAGTTAATGGTTGAAGAGGACATCGATATTTAGAGGCTAGACTATAATGTAAAGCAAACCGTCAGCATGTCTGCACTTCGTGACAAGTTAAATCATTTGAGACGAAATGATCGTTCGGGTATGGAAGCACAGGGTACGTTACCTGCTACACCGATAACACAGCATCGTATTCCGTCAGGGTATCACGCTCCGGTGTATCATAAGACACACAGACTACCGAAACAATTACAACCAGTAGTAGAGCAATTAATAGAGCAACAAGTGGAAGATGGGATAATACAGCACAATAATAGTCCTTGGTCTAGTAGCGTGATCCTAGTTCCAAAAAAGACACTGGATGGGTAAAAAAAATTCGCTTTTGTTGCGAGTACAGACATTTGAATGGGCAGACAGTGGTGGACGTATATCCGATTCCAAATATCACAGAAACGTTAGACAACCTAGGGCACTGTAAATTTTTCTCCACTATGGATTTGCGAAGCGGTTATCACCAGATTGAAGTATGTCCGGAGGACAGGCATTTACGACGCACTGTGGTCACTTCGAGTATAAAAGAATGACGTTTGGACTAAAAAACGCTCCAGCATCAGTTCAGAGGTTGTTGGATGGAGTCTTTCGCGGGTTGAAACCAAAAAAATGCATGGTGTATCTGAATGACATTATAGTTTTTTCAGGAGATATAGAGCAGCATGTGGAAAGGTTAGAGGAGGTGTTTAAAAGATTAGAGCCAACAGGGCTAACATTAAGTTTGGACAAATGCCATTTTGCGCAAGCACGAGTAAATTATCTCGGGCATCTTATCAGGACAGAGTACGGACAAATTCTCGTCTCACTTCTGCAGTACGAGATTTTCCGGTTCCGCAAACGGTTAAACAACTGCAGTCGTATATTGGTCTTGCGAGCTATTATCGAAAATTCGTACAGGGGTTAGCAGAAATAGCGAGACCATTTACCAAGTTGCTAAGAATAGGTGTTACCTTCCAGTGGACGTCAGAGTGCAAGAAAGCATTTCAAGAGTTGAAACGGATACTGACATTAGATCCCGTTTGGAAGTTTCCAGACTTTTCGAGGGAGATTATACTACAATGTGACGCGTCTAATCACGCTCTTGGGGTCGCACTTGGGCAAGAAATTGATGGAAAAGAACATCCGATTGCGTTCGCGTCTCGTCAACTTTACAAGGCGGAACAAAATTACTCCACGACGGAGAAGTAATTGTTAGCGGTAATATACGGGATTTCATACGTTCGATGTTATCTGTACTGTAGAATGTTTAAGGTTGTGACGGATCATTCAGCTTTGAAATGGCTATTAGGTCTGAAAGACCCAGTGATTAGGCTAGTGAGATCGGCGCTGAAACTCAGTGAGTTAGATTATGAGGTAATACACAAGCCAGGTGTGAAACATGCCAATGCTGACGCATTGAGCAGGAAACTGGCAGTATTACAAGTAACAGGGGTGACTGAAGAAGAGTGGAAAAGGACACAAGGCGTGGATAGTGATTGTCAATTGTTCAGAAAGCAATCGCAGTTCCTAGTACAGGATGGGTTACTTTGCAGGTCGACGAAATGCGGTCTACGCGTCGTCGTAGCAGCAGCATTAAGATCTGAAGTTTTGCAACAGGCGCATGACGATTTTCATTCAGCACATGGCGAGAGAAGAGCTACGGATAGGCGATTAGCGGAGAAGTTTTGGTGGAGGACACGACGGTAGTAGAGTAACCTATGTGCCAGCGCAATCTGAGTTGGTGCCAAATTTATTCAAGATGGCGGCGATAACGTCATCCAAGATGGTTCCATGTAGACTTGGCAACGGAGCATGACGTCATCCAAGATGGCGCCTTTGGTGGCAAAATAGGCCAATTGGGCTAAGTCCACTAACCTGACCCTCCAGAAGAAATTTGCGCCAGATTCAAATTCCAACAAGATAATGCATGCAAAACCGTACTTGTCTTTATTATTGTTCATTATTATTGATTATCATTTATTAACATTTATTATCATTTATTATTATTATTATTTTTATTTATTATTGGCCTACCTGCACTAGAAAATTCGCGCCAAACTCAAATTCCAGCACGATAATGGCTGCAAAACCGTATTTCTCTTTATTATTATTATTCTTTATCATTCATCATTTATTATTATTTGTTATTATTATTGACCTATCTCCGCTAGAAAATTGTGCCAAATTCAAACACGATAATGTCTCAAAACTGTACTTCTATTTTTTATTATTTATTATCATTTATTATTATTATTTAGCCAAGATGTCCGATTTTCCCGGCAAGAAAGCCATTTGCCTTACATCGATAACAAAAATCTATCGCGAGTTCAAATACCAGCACCATAATCGATAAAACGTACGAACTTTTGCGGTCAGTTATCTTCTTTCACTAGTAACGCTTCAAAATCGCGACAAATAATGAAGTGCACTTATATTAACCTAAGTCACGTCCTTTGATTTTGCAGGGGCAAAGGGACTGAAGTCTTTATTTCAAGCAGTATGGTCATCACTTGTTCTCCAACACAACCAGTACACATATTCGAGATCGCAGCAGCGCCCAATGCAGTCGCCACGACGTCTGCGCTTCAACTGAATTAGTTCAAATCGTCGCTACCCCCTGGCTCTGCCAGCCAGCGCGCGGGGTGTGGCCTACAGCGGTGACGTGAGGTGGCCAGCTGGGGCCGGCCCGCGCTAGCTGCTGGACCGGCGATCGCTCCCACATCGTAAACATGCTTTCGCTGGATACGCTGGAGCTTGCCGAGGTTGACGTCACAACGGTCCCTTGTCCGTTCACCATGTGTATTAGTCGCTTCCGCACGTTTCCCGTCAAAATTGTATGCCTCGGAGCTGAATCACACAACGGTCGGCCGTTCAGCTCAGCACGTGGTTCGACAAAGAACGCCATGCCACACTTTTGGCGCGAAAGTTGTTTTCCTAGGCACTTCAAACCTCCCGATGTCGACCGCTCGCCACCCACCATGTGTCTTTGTGGGACCGAGAACGCCGTGATACACTTATGGCGCCAAAGTTTGCTCAACAGTTGAATCCGCCATGACTGTACAAGAGCACGTTTACTCACCATAAGACCCCTCGCTAAGTTAATTCACTCTCTCTCGAGCCGCGCCACCGCCCCGCTCACGTCTGACCGCTTACGTCTCACACCCTCGATCGCCCCCTCCATACACGCGACGGACACTGTCTTCTGTAAATATGCTAACACCCACATCGCGCATCTAACCTATCAATTACCTAAGCACTTAATTCCATTTCATTTTTAATCATATCAAATAATTCAATTTACAATTTCATATACGTTTGCAAAGGTGTTCAACTACCTACTTTCAAGTACTTTAAGAGGAGCAGACCCCAACCTCTTCCCAGGAACTCTCGCCGAGTTCGAATTGTGTCAGTAAAGAAACGTCACTTGCGCTTTTGCTGCCAACCTAAGAAAATTGCGCGTAAAGAAAGGACATTTGTACTAACCTCAGCCACCCGACCACCACTTCCTCCTACGATCAGGCGCCAAGTGCGAAATCAGCCAGTGAAAAGAGCTCACTTGCGTCTTCGCTACCAATGTAAGAAAATTGCTGAAAACGAAGCGTATCACTACCACCACTTCCTAGGGGCAGGTGGAAAAACAGCTCAGCCCGCACTAGGCTGATGGAAGGAGGAAGACCTGTACTTTATTCATTTGGGAGCAATTTATTTAGGGATGGAGTACATGTATCACAGAACACACGCTCGAACAGAAAGGTTTAGGTGTTCGTTTTTCCCGCGCTGTTAGGGAGTGGAATGGTAGAGATATAGTATGATTGTGGTTCGATGAACCCTCTGCCAAGCATTTAAATGTGAATTGCAGAGTAGTCATGTAGATGTAGATGTAGATGTAGATGTAGACGCTTTGACATGCCCCACACCATCCAGACCCGCAAACCAATCCCACATAACTCATTTATAAGGCTCTAGACACACGCTTGCTAATTGTAAACAGTTAAAAATTACGCATAGCACAGCCTACAGACATGCGAACCGCTCGTAAATAATGCAAAACATTTACGTCCAAATAGCCAAACAACTACTAATTTTCGGAAATAATTTCAGCACAGGACTGCAAACTACTCCTAAGTAATACAGCACAATGATGTGTAGTCACGCTAAAAATGTAAAGAATTCAAATAGCGCATATGAAGGCCTACTGACCCAGTCCAGAAATAATGCAGTCAACGCACGCAAGCACAGTCCACCGAGTACACAGGAGGCAGCGATAAGTGACGTACACCTCAGATGTCAAATCTCGCACAGCCCCTGCTCGGCCTCCGCAAACATGAAGTGGCCGCACCTCCCTCAGACGTAACACCTGTGAAATTCCTATCCATATACGTACTCACCGACACACACTTGCTGATGTGATCGGGCGGGAGTGCAAGCCCGAGCTTCAGCCGAACGCAGGCCAAAGTTGTATGCAGGCGCCCTAATGACCGGGCGTTTATATACACACACAACGCGCACTGCAAGCAGAGTCGCGCGCGTTCGGCCTTCCTCACTCTAACTGCGGTCCGGCGAAGACGCTTCAGAATTCCATTCAACAATAGCAGAACCTGCTATTCTAGCGATTCCAACGGACCATAAGTGACGATTGACTGACGCTTCACAACGAGCGCCACAACCTCCGCGAAGTGAGACAGCCACAGCTCCCACCCGCCAGCAGCCGCCCCCGAACACCGGTGAAAGTTGCATTCCAAGCAGCGCTCACACCAGTCTCATATTGGAGGCATCTCCAGGCGCTCGTCTCCGCTGTGGAATGCAAGGTGCGTTGACACACACACACACACACACACACACACACACACACACACACACACACACCATAACATAAGCAATAGTAACTTTACAATCCAATACATACAAAGCCTACACAATGTAAACCACAGTTAACTTTGACAATACCGACTACATGCCCCAATGCTCTCCATCCCTAAGGAAGTACTGTGAACCTGCTCTTTCTTTCTTCACACGTGACACCCAGCGGTAATCAGCCCTTCTACATCAACCTACGGACGTCCCTCCTAGAACTTCTTCCTTGCCTGCTCGCTTTTTTTCTACAAACATCTCCAGACTCATAGACTACAAGAACATATCAAAATTTGTCGAAGTACAGTATCCTGTAAACCACTGAGTAACTAGAAACAAACAGAACAAAAAATGATATTCGCAATCTCTAATACCGAAGTCGTTGATGTCATTATACCTACAGTTAAATGTTACGATTCCGGTCTCAATTGATTGGGATTCGACAATGAGCTAAGTATCGGAAATACACTGTCTTGGCCCATGTTACTCTGCAAATATCTCTACCGTCCTTACGACTTCCTCTCTACTCATCACATAACATAAGCAAAATTAACTTTACAATGCACTATATACAAACGATACACAATGTAAACCACATTAACATTACAATACAGTACACACACATTGGAACAAGAAAGTGCACTTATCTAGTATACCTCTACAGCATGCGAAAAAAATCGTATTCCTACAGCGTCTATATACCGAAATTCTCTCCAATCCTAGGAAAGCACCGTCAACCTGCTCTTTCTCTCTACAGATCCGACACTCAGAGCTAATCTTTCCTCTTACATCAGCGGACCTATGTCACCCTCAGAACTCATTTTACAAATTCGTTATTGTCACCCCTCAGCACAAACGCCTTACTGTCTCTCCTTCCTTGTCTGTTCACTTTCCGACAAACATCCTGAGACTCATAGACTGCAAGAACACATGTACATTCTTCATAATATTACGCAATTTTAGCTGTCCTTCTACACCCTACCGATCATAATTCCCCAGATATAGACTTCAAATTAATTCTCTGCAAACGCCGAACTTTATCTATGTGGAGCATGCTGTAAACCACTGGCTAACTAGAAACAAACAAACACAAAATGATCTTTCCACTCTCGAATACCAGTCTCAATCACGTAACATATTCGAGATCTTGGCTATAATTTACACATCGTCAACTAAGGGCTAGAGAACAGACAAGCGTGTGTCCAACACATCACAGTCGATATTCACTCAACTAAATAAAGGAAGCAAATGTACAGAAGCAGTCAACCGAACAATCTACATCCCATCGAATAACACTCCAACGCAAATCAATCATCTTCTCAAATTCTCACTTGATCACCAAAGCCGCCCCACACATACTATTAATTCGCTATTCGGTCGTCTAGAGGACATCAAAGTTAACTCTTACAGATCGACACACTCCAACAGGTCTCTGCATTCGGACAGCTGCCGAAATGATTTATTATTATTTATGATCACTTATGATCATTGATTATAATTTATTATTTATTAGTAGTTACATCATGTGCGTGTGTCCCCCCTGAGGTACGGAGTCCAATTGGGCTAGTACACATCGCCACCAACAGAGAGCCTCATTCAGGATGTCCGATATTGGTAGGGAGTTTGAATTTTGGTGGAAGATCATACAATTCGTTTGCCTAACAAAAATGGTACCATGTTCAACTGTGTTTAGCACCTATCATAACCACCAGAGCGCTCTCTCATCACATCAGGTGATTACGCAATTACCTTTATTCAATATTACTGCACCCAGTGCGAAACGTGTCACGTTTCCCGAACTTACATGCTGCAGTAAAATTCCAACTTGGCTTTAGTCACACCCTACACTTCGTTCAGCTGATCCCATTTGCACATCTTTGCCCATCTGATATCTGCAATTTAAGTCCGAGAAAGACATATCCATTACCTTCTGCAGCCTGTGTAGAAACAGGATCACCTCAGTTACTGCAACAGGACCTTGTCTTGACCATTCGCCGGAAATGCGAACGCCAGCGGGGGCATGTCAAAGACACATATCTGTCCATCTAGACAGCCGTCCACTCAGCCCTGAAGTGGGCTCTCTCTATACCTTGTCGTGTCCCGACAGGGAGTGAGAATGACACGACTAAAAATCAGGGGTCTTGCCTCGTTCGATTGTCTCGAAGAGTAGTAGTAGGCGTGGCCAGCTTCTGCTAGGAAAAGCAGGCTAGTGCTATGGTGCAGGATACAGAACTCGATTTGGAGTGGTGGCTTCTGCAGGGCATAATTCATAAAATTCCTATCCATTGATAACTGAGAATTCCTACTGGCACTATCTGGCCCTAATTCTTGTCAATTGTCACTGGAATCTATCTTCATGGTTGCTGTGGAGCCGAGGCTAACGAATCGTACTAAGTCCCTTAGCGTATACTGAAGTACTTTCTGCTGACTGACGTCTACCTGACGTCTCGCTGGTGGCCCGCTGAAGACTGCCCAGACTCCCTAAAAGGTCCCCTATTTATACTGCATTTGTGCGTCATAAAATCTTCTAGAAGCTTCTAGAAATTTATGTATCTCCGCCTTGGAGGCTGGCCACACGTACTGGTACAATTCTATCATCACGAGACTTGTGTGCCCTGCTACGTATCCGGGGTACGGCGGTCAAGTAATCACGTAATACCTGTATATTTGTCTATCGGCGCCGCTGCACCGGCTGGTTTCCTATCGTTAACAAATACTGTCACAACGCTTTTCTTCCCGGAGCATGCACTTCGTTGCTTTTAACTAGCTGAACTAGTCTTTCTACATTTTAATTAATACTCACTATTAATTTATATTCGCAACAACCTGTTCTCCAGCTATTATCTAACGACATACACTGCACAAATGGATTCCTGCATTGCACAGGTCTCTATCCTCCCCTAAATCTCCAACTCAACATGTAAACAGTGTCTCTCCCCCAGCCAGCGAACCCGACGTCATTCACGCTGTGCTGACAATTTCCACTCACAAATCTTAAAGAGTTGCATATATAAATGCCTATTCACTCCTGCCAAAACTCACTTAATACTAAAAAGCATTCTCCCTTTCTAAGTATAGATTAGTATGCATTTAGAACAAATAGACAAACATAATTCCAATCATAAGTTATACATATGATTAAAAAGAATTAAAAAATGACTTCAATTTAGGTTATCCGACATTTATTTACGTTTCCTAATGATACAGTCGAAGATGAGTCGTGTTATCCACTCGCTCATTCCTTCAACACACACTTTCACAGAACTTGTGCTACTTATATGCCACCAACCCCGTTATAATAATTTTGTACAAGCATTTACGCCCCCACGTACAACCCAGCTCAATAGAACATAATACTTGCTTTTTCCACAGATAGTCATATTCAGTGAACAATTAAACGTACCAAATTACACATACATGTAGTGAAATAAGCTTAAACTTTTACCGACATACACACACCTCTCACTGAGGATAGGGCATTTAATATTATATACTTAAACACAGACCAATGGTAACAATTTTCCGACGTGCACCTTGTCCTTGTAATAAAGATACAATTCTTATTCCTATATGGTACAAATCACCATTTTACATCAGAGCACCCTCAGTCGACCCAAGTCCCTCCCAGAACAGTTCAGCTAATTCGAGAGCATTTTCCCGTTGGCAGAAATGCATCAGTCTTTCTGATCAGAGCCTGCTCCCTTTTCTACAGACATCTCCAGACTCACGTATTAGAAGACCACAAATATTTTTAATATAATATTATAAAACTCACCTCGTAAGCTGAGTCCTAGTACTGTAGCGTGCCACCGACCTCTGAATAACCAGAATTCCTGCCCTGCACAGACATTAACACGGACTGATGCATGGCTTCTCACAGGAAACTATACCTTGCACCTTATAAATCATATTCTTACAGTCGATAGCATAACATTCAATGATTTTAAATAAAGAACAGCCACAACACAAGGAAACTAGAAGAGCCTCGTGGCGTTGTGGCGACTTTCCAAACTATCCCTCGAAAGTGACTGACGGCCTTTAAACTCATATGTTGCGATGACCCAATAGTTGATAACTCTGCATTCCATTTCTAGTGATTGTTCATTTTGCACACAAGTACGGGATCACCGTTTTCGGTGCTAGCAACCCTAGAAGTTGCAGTCCATCAACCAAAATTTGTTCCACAACTCAAACAAGCATTGTCACTCAATCATTATGTGGTACCCAATGCACGGATGGGATGGATAAGACACCACCGATCTACTGTAATATTATCCATCATAGCTGATATCGCGAAAAATTTTACAGTAAGTCCAACACTGGCCAATCATGTGACAGCATGTTTTCCTAATTTCAGTATCATAGCTAAACCATACCTCCTCCACTTTGCAAGTATCATTGCGAGCATTGATAGATGACAGTTCAGTACGTCCATTCATACTTAATTCTCGAACACATAAAATCAATCAAAGTATACCAGACAACGATATACGTATTTCTAAGACTTCGCGCATATCTGAAGTAATGGCCAAACGAAGACTAACCTTTTCTGGACATCTCTACCAAATGGATGGAAATAGACTAACAAAAGAAATACTCCTATATTTGTGGAAGAAGAAATCGACAATAGCATTGATTGTAGAAGTAAGAAAAGATCTTGAAAGAAACAACATCAAAGAATGAGAAATAGCAGAAAGAAACCGTTTTAAAAACAAAATACTAAATTTGGAAGGCTTTCAAAGCAAAAGAAATAAAAAATCGGAAACAACATGGACAGAAGAAAGGAAGAGACTTCATGGGGAGAAAATGAGGGAATACTGGGAAAATAGGAAACAACAACAAAGGAAGAAGAGGAACTAAAGTTTTTAACGTGATCCTAGATGGTCAATCCGATTGTAAAGAAAAGATGATAATAAATAATAAAAAAATAGAAGTACCGTTTTCGAGACATTATCATGTTTGAATTTGGCGCAGTTTTCTAGTGGAAGTAGGCCAATATAACAAACAAATAATAATAAATGATGAATGATAAACAATAATAATAATAAAAAGAAGTTTGGGTTTCCAGCCATTATCGTGCTGGAATTTGAATTTGCCTCGAATTTTCTAGTGGAGGTAGGCCAATAATAAATAATAATAATAATAATAATAATAATAATAATAACCCAATGGAGGCCCAGGAAAAGAATAGGCCTCCGGTATGTTCTGCCAGTCATAAAAGGCGACGAAAGGAACAAACCACTAATAGGGCTAACCCCCCTTTCAGTGTGATTAGTTGGTTCAGGACAGAACTAATGAAGCCTTGGACAAGTGCTGTCATGGTCGGGGACGACGCTTGAACCCTATGCCCGTCTACAATGGTAACGACACTGCTAGCCACACGGAAAATGACTTAAATCGAAATAGAGGTGTTTTGTAGGATATGCTTCCTGTAACCACCCTAGAAGGAAGACAAAGACAGAGAATCAGATGGTCAGATGAAGTTAACTGACACCTCATGTTCTATTACCAAGCAACGAACTTAGGAACCAACACAACTGGATACAGATCACAAGTATACACAAAATACACTCCTGGAAATGGAAAAAAGAACACATTGACACCGGTGTGTCAGACCCGCCATACTTGCTCCGGCTGTACAAGCAATGATCACAGGCACGGCACAGCGGACACACCAGGAACCGCGGTGTTGGCCGTCGAATGGCGCTAGCTGCACAGCATTTGTGCACCGCCGCCGTCAGTGTCAGCCAGTTTGCCGTGGCATACGGAGCTCCATCGCAGTCTTTAACACTGGTAGCATGCCGCGACAGCGTGGACGTGAACCGTATGTGCAGTTGACGGACTTTGAGCGAGGGCGTATAGTGGGCCTTGCGGGAGGCCGGGTGGACGTACCGCCGAATTGCTCAACACGTGGGGCGTGAGGTCTCCACAGTACATCGATGTTGTCGCCAGTGGTCGGCGGAAGGTGCACGTGCCCGTCGACCTGGGAACGGACCGCAGCGACGCACGGATGCACGCCAAGACCGTAGGATCCTACGCAGTGCCGTAGGGGACCGCACCGCCAATTCCCAGCAAATTAGGGACACTGTTGCTCCTGGGGTATCGGCGAGGACCATTCGCAACCGTCTCCATGAAGCTGGGCTACGGTCCCGCACACCGTCAGGCCGTTTTCCGCTCACGCCCCAACATCGTGCAGCCCGCCTCCAGTGGTGTCGCGACAGGCGTGAATGGAGGGACGAATGGAGACGTGTCGTCTTCAGCGATGAGAGTCGCTTCTGCCTTGGTGCCAATGATGGTCGTATGCGTGTTTGGCGCCGTGCAGGTTAGCGCCACAATCAGGACTGCATACGACCGAGGCACACAGGGCCAACACCCGGAATCATGGTGTGGGGAGCGATCTCCTACACTGGCCGTACACCTCTGGTGATCGTCGAGGGGACACTGAATAGTGCACGGTACATCCAAACCGTCATCGAACCCATCGTTCTACCATTCCTGGACCGGCAAGGGGACTTGCTGTTCTAACAGGATAATGCACGTCCGCATGTATCCCGAGCCACCCTACGTGCTCTAGAAGGTGTAAGTCAACTACCCTGGCCAGCAAGATGTCCGGATCTGTCCCCCATTGAGCATGTTTGGGACTGGATGAAGCGTCGTCTCACGCGGTCTGCACGTCCAGCACGAACGCTGGTCCAACTGAGGCGCCAGGTGGAAATGTCATGGCAAGCCGTTCCACAGGACAACATCCAGCATCTCTACAATCGTCTCCACGGGAGAACAGCAGCCTGCATTGCTGCGAAAGGTGGATATACACTGTACTAGTGCCGACATTGTGCATGCTCTGTTGCCTGTGTCTATGTGCCTGTGGTTCTGGCAGTGTGATCATGTGATGTATCTGACCCCAGGAATGTGTCAATAAAGTTTCCCCTTCCTGGGACAATGAATTCACGGTGTTCTTATTTCAATTTTCCAGGAGTGTATATTACCAGATACCCAGAATTAAAATTTTTAACATAACAACGACTAGCTGATCAGATCCGTGTAATAATCAAAAATAAAAGGGTACCCCAGTCAGAATTAGAAAACATCAAACAACAAGTACAACAAATACAGGAACAAAATAATGTGCAATCATGAGAAGAAGAAAATACAATAATGGACTCAAACATCCCAGAGCAAACAAACAAAGAACAACATGCATCAATTAAACAATCAGAGGAAAACGAAATCTTAAGACAGCCACCAGAAGAAGCACAAATAGAACACAAAGTGACGCACATGTTAGATATAGAAGAAAAATTTCAGCTGACGTATATAGAATACAAAGACACAAATACAGACATTAGACCATTCTTGCATAGACCACCAAATAACCGACAAGTCGAAACAACAATAACAACTATCAACACAATCACACACAACAAAATAAATGAAAATACAACTATGGAAGAGTTACAACTGCTGGTTTATATAGGAGCACTCACTACACTAAATATACACACTAGGCAGAGATCTGAATAAACCAACACACAGAAGACACCCACAAAACTAGCATAGCAACGAAGGCTACAGATAAGAATAGAAAAACTGAGAAAAGACATCGGACAGCTAACACAATTTATAAGAAATGAAATATCAGACAAAAAACGAAAAAGGTTAGGTAAAATCTCACAACAAGAAGCGATAGAGCAAAAGAAGCAGCTATTAAAAGCATTGGCCAAACGACTTAGAAGATACAAAAAAAGTGAAAATAGAAGGAAACAAAACCAAACATTCAACACAAACCAAAAGAAATTTTATCAGACAATAGATAACACACACATTAAAATAGACAACCCACCAAACATAACCGACATGGAACACTTCTGGAGCAACATATGGTCAAACCCGGTAAAACATAACAGACATGCAAGGTGGATACAAGCACAAACAGACACATACAAGATGATACCACAAATGCCCGAAGTGATAATTTTGCAACATGAAGTCGCCTGAACAATTAATTCTACACACAATTGGAAATCCCCTGGGAAAGATAAAATAGCCAATTTCTGGCTAAAGAAGTTCACCCCAACACATTCACGTCTAACTAAATTATTTAACAGTTACATTGCAGACCCATACACATTCCCTTATACACTTACACATGGAATAAATTACCTGAAACCTAAAGATCAAGCAGACACAGCAAACCCAGCAAAATATCGCCCCATAACACGCCTACCAACAATGTACAAAATATTAACTTCAGTCATTACACAGAAATTAATGACACATACAACACAGAACAAAATTATAAATGAGGAACAAAAAGGCTGTTGCAAAGGAGCACGAGGATGTAAAGAGCAACTGATAATAGATGCAGATGTGACATATGAAGCTAAAACTAAACCACGGTCGCTACACTATGCATACATTGATTACCAAAAAGCTTTTGACAGTGTACCCCACTCATAGTTACTACAAATATTGGAAATATACAAAGTAGATCCTAAATTGATACAGTTCCTAAACATAGTAATGAAAAATTGGAAAAGCACACTTAATATCCAAACAAATTCAAATAATATCACATCACAGCCAATACAGATTAAGCGTGAAATATACCAAGGAGACTCATTAAGTCCTTTCTGGTTCTGCCTTGCTCTGATTCACTATCCAACATGCTAAATAATACAAATTATGGATACAATATTACTGGAAGCAACAAATCAACAACTCAAACAATTACTAAAGATAACAGAAGTATTTAGCAATGATATGAATATGGCTTTTGAAACAGACAAATGTAAGAAAAATAGCATAGTCAAGGTAAAACACACTGAACAAGAAGATTACATATTGGATAACCACAGTGACTGCGTAAAAGCGATGGAAAAAACAGATGCCTATAAATATCTAGGATACAGACAGAAATAGGAATAGATCATACAAATATTAAAGAAGAACTAAAAGAAAAATATAGACAAAGACTAACAAAAATACTGAAAACGGAATTGACAGCAAGAAACAAGACAAAAGCTATAAATACCAATCCTATACCAATATTGACCTACTCATTTGGAGTAGTGAAATGGAATAACACAGACCTAGAAGCACTCAATACACTTACACGATCACAATGCCACAAATATATAGAATACATCACATACATTCAGCAATAGAAAGATTCACATTAAGCAGAAAGGAAGGAGGAACGGGATTTATCCTAATAAAAACCTACATTATGAACAGGTAGACAATTTAAGAAAATTTTTTTCTAGAACGAGCAGAAACTAGCAAAAGACACAAACCAATCACTCACATAACATCAACAGATACGAAGATAGTAAATTGGAAAAAGAAAACACTACATGGCAAGCACCCGTATCATCTAATACAGCCACACATCGATCAAGACACATCCAACACATGGCTAAGAAAAGGCAATATATACAGTGAGACAGAAGGACTCATGATTGCAATACAGGATCAAATAACAGACATCAGATATTACATCAAGCATATTATTAAAGATCACAATACCACAACAGATAAATGCAGACTTTGCAAACAACAAACAGAACCAGTAGATCACATCACAAGCGGGTGTACAATACTCGCAAATACAGAATACCGCAGAAGTCAAGACAATGTAGCAAAAATAATACATCAACAGCTTGCCTTACCCTTACAACACAAACTTATAAAACAACACGTTCCCACATACAAGTATGCACCACAAAATGTACTGGAGAATGATGGATACAAATTATACTAGAACAGAACCATTATAACAGATAAAACAGCACCACATAACAAACCTGACATCATACTCATCAATAAAAAGAAGAAATTAACACAATTAATCGAAATATCCATGCCCAAGACAACAAATATACAAAAGAAAACAGGAGAAAAAATTGAATAATACATCCAACTGGCTGAGGAAGTCAAAGACATGTGGCATCAGGATAAAGTTGACATCATACCAATTATTGTATCAACTACAGGAGTCATACCACACAATATCCACCAGTACGTCAATGCAATACAGTTACATCCAAACATATATATATACAACTACAGAAATCTGTAATTACTGATACATGTGCAATTACCCGAAAGTTCCTAAATGCATTGTATCATACACCGTACATTTAAAAGGAAGTCACGCTTGATCAAGGTCCGCATCACTTTCCATTTTTAACCAGACATAATGTCTGAGACAGGAAAGAATAATAATAATAAATAATAATAAATGACAATGAATGTTAATAAATGATAATCAAGAATAATGAATAATAATAAAGACAAGTACAGTTTTGCATGCATTATCTTGTTGGAATTTGAATTTGGCGCCAATTTCTTCTGCAGGGTCAGGTTAGTGGACTTAGCCTAATTAGCCTGTTTTCCCGCCATAATTCAAACTTTCCACCATTTTTCTGGAGGGTTAGGTTAATAGACATAGCACAATTGGTCTATTTTCCCACCAAAAGCCGCCATCTCAGATGACCTCATGCACCATTGCCAAGTCTACATGCAGCCATCTTGGATTATGTCATCGCCGCCATCTTGAATAAATTTGGCACCAATGCACAGTGCGTTGGCACATAGGTTTCACTACTACTCACTACGTCAAGACATGGACGAGTAAGACAGGAATTGTGTGCCATGTGCACAGCTTGCAGACTTGAGCCATCAAAATATTCAGCTTCAAAGATTACCAGAGGCATACAGACCTTTCCAACAAATCAGAATCGATGTATTAGGCCAACTTAACAGGAATGCAGCATGGAATAAGTATGCGTTAACAGTGATTGACCTCTTTTCTAGGTATTTATTCATGGTCCCATTACCAGATCAGAAAGCAAGTATAGTGGCACAAGCTTTAGTTAATAATTGGTTACTAGTTCTTAATCTCGGATCAAGTTACTAATTTCACGTCTGATCTGATGATGCAACTGCGTAAGTTACTGATGGTAAAGAAACTACAGACTAGTCCAGTCCATCCATAAGCAAACAGACGAACAGAGAGAGTGCATCACATGATAGCTAAGATATTGAGTCACTATGTAAATAGTCAACACACCGACTGGGATGTGTACTTGCTATTCGTAATCAGTGCATATAATTGTCGCCGTACGAAGTGGTGTGTGGGCAGAAGATGCCGTCAGCTTTTGACATGCTTCGTCCAAGGCTGGGAGCTGAGTGCGAGCATGTAACGCAATTTGCGAAAACTATTAAGGAAGTATGGCAGAGAGTTAGACGAGCTAACATGAAAGCATTGGAACGACAAGAACGATACAACGAGGAAGTTGCCAAAGTACAGAGTAGGCCACTGGGTGCTACTAGCTAATCCGTATGGTCACAAGGGAGAACCAAGAAGTTCACAAACAAGTTCCAGGGACCATACCACGTAGTAGAAATAACATCACCTGTCCATGTAAAACTACAATTGCCTACCAAGACAACTGTGGTTCATGTTAGTTGAGTTAAGCCGTTCCAGGGGGTAGTACATCTGTGTATATGTACATCTTCTTCTGACAGAAAGCGAAAAGAAGCAGCAGAAGCAGACAGTAAACTGGGTATTAAGTTGCGTTCGAGGGATGTGTAGTTAGCAGTATTTATCATGTGTGTATTATTTTTGTGAACAGACTAGGGTTATTTTATTGGTATTAAGGGGTAGTGATGGGAGTTTTTTCTTCTCTCTCCATTCTGTAGGTGACACATGATGGGGTACAAGTGGATAGTATGGGGCATGTCCTCTGGCAGCTGACACAAGCTGGCCAGGTACAGGATATGCCGTTGCGAAGTGGGATGTTGTCCGGGAAACAACCGGATGTGGTCCTCACGAGTCACGAGTGGACGCTTCAGCTGGCACTCAATATCCTGCAGGTAAGGAAAGAGATGCGGTAGCTTCAGAAGGTGGTATCGAGTGTGGAAACGGTTGCACCTAAGAACGGAATATTACAGGACGTGCAAGAAGGGTACGAGTCTTTGGATAGGTCATGTAAGGAAATAAGGGAAGAACTGCGCCAAGTCATGAGCATGATTCCAGGGAGGAGAAAGAGAGTAAAGAGGGTTTGGTTGAATGCAGGTGGGAAGTTGCTGAAAACAATTTTTGTAACAGCGGATAGAGACGATATTGAGGGTTTGAACAGTTCTTTAACAGTTATTCGCGACAGGGAGGAAAACATAGGGAGGTTAGTGGATATACACACAACAGAGATACAAGGATTAGGTACACAGTTGTTGAATGTGACATGTGTGGTGCATGGGATGGCTACAGGGTTACGAGCATATATAGAACAAACCCAGAAATTATTGAATATGGATCTGGAACAGGTACAAGCGCGATTGGATATAGTGGAAAGGAAGCTGCAAATGGCTAAATTGCTGCAGGAACTGGTTAACAGCATTGATGCACGAGTGAGGATGGATGAATGGCAAGAGGCAGTACATCACGCATTGCACAGGCAGGTGAGTGTGACATTGATGTCACCAGAAAAATTCAGACGGAGTCTGAAGCAAGCAGAGGGAGAGTTTCCAGAGGGGGTAGAGCACGTAGTGCTGGTAATTGAAGCGAGTATGTCACTTTTTTATCATATGTCTAGCATTAAGGTAACAACAGATCTATTTAAGATGTATATAGAGATTAGGTTTCCAGTAACTAGTGTGGGGAGACAGTATCACTGATACACAGTGCATCCTTATACGGTCGGATGGGAGCGCATGGAGAAGGGCGTACATTTCAGGACACAGGAGGTTTTATTAATTTCTAAGGAGGCTTATACTCATGCTGCTATGTCGAGTTTAGAGTTGAGTAGATGTCTAACGGAGTCGGTTTTCATTTGTCCATCACGGGTTGTTGTCACAGGCAAGGGGTCATGTGAGATCCAGTTATTTAGGGCAGAAGCAGAGGCTTCGGAGTGTCGAAGAATAATGGTGAAGCCTACGCCACATTATCAGCAAGCTGGGAGGCATCGGTTGGATTCAGTATTCACTACGGAGAGGATATCAGCCAAGTGTTATGGCAATGGGAATTAGACAGCAACCACGCAAATGGAATTATGGGACTGTGGTTTACTAATCAACGGGACAAATTGAGAAATAGTAGGGGATCGTTTCAGCTTACCAGCGACAGTCACGGGAGTCACCAAGGCTACAGATACTCATCTGACGTTGTACTGGCGAGGTGCGTCATTCAGCATCGCTCCAGGAGAAAATTTGACGTATATTAACAACACCTTGAATGCTACACTATTGCAAACGGTAGATAAAGTAGTAGATTCGGAGAAAAGTCAAATTTCAATGGAGCAATTATTAAGACATGTGGAGGAGTACGATACCAGGCGGAAATGTAACATAGTGACCATTGTTATTTCAACCAGTACTGTTACCTTGTTGATTGTATTTATCGGTGTGGTATATGTCTTATTAAAACAGAAGATTCAGCATGTTAATGCAAGACGGCTCCATGAGATTCCTGTAGAATGGATTACCAGTAGGGCATGAGTCAGGGCAACCTGTATGTATATAGGGTAGAAGTAGAATATAGGATAGAACTAGAGTTAACGTATAGGGTAAATTCGGGGACGAATTTAATTTTCAGGAGGAGGCAGTGTTGCGGCCACATGTAGTAAGTATTGCTTCACACAGTGCAGAATGGCTAAACAGAGGCACGCCGGCGACCGAGGCGTTGCGAAATAAGCACGCACAGATAGCCTTGCTGACAGCAGCAGTCTACCAACAGATTGACGCAAGGATGCACACAGACCGAGCGAAGCCTGGAGAGTGCTGAGTAAGGAGAAGTGAGGGCAGCACGCTAAGTCACACTGCAATATACTGCGAGAGTAATAACAAAATGCTACCACCGAGGGTAAAAAACGTACTCCTGCCGGATATAAATAGTGGACGGCAGGCGGCAACAGACAGAAGCCATTAGGAAGCAGTTCGGGTCTGAGGACGGACGTGGTCCGTGTCCGAATGTTCAGTCTTCGTAGGTGACGATTCCGGAAGTCTGTTCCAGCTCGTAGGAGTCGTCCGTTCGCCGCCAGATGTCAGCTTCAGCTCTGGGGGTCGACCCGAGTTCGGTCGGCATCATGGCTGACTAACTACAGCGAGAACTTCCAGCAGGATCGGCCGCACAGTGGTCTCGGTCACAGGCGCCGCCGGCGACTGACGCCCGGACTTCACGGCAACCCGGGCCCACGGCGCCTGGTCCGTCCATGACGGGACCTCGCGGACATCGCGAGTGACGGCTTCGCAGCCGCCGGTACAGCAGGCGTCGGCAGCTGACCTCACGGCGACGCGGCTCCGTGGGCGTGCCCGTACTGGGGGCGCCGAGCGGCGATAAGTTTATCTTGACCACTGGGCCTCCTGGCTTCAGCGGAGCACTGGTGGCCTGAGGTTCCCCATGGCGATCAGCAGCACGCGTTGCGCTCATTGTCGGAGAATATGCACAGCAACAGCCAGGCGGAGGGATCTGCAGGGCTGGGCAGCGACGACGAGGGAGAAATTGTAAAGAAAGTTCAATAAACAATTGTAAAACTCCACGCTGTCTCAGTCTTTGGGGCAGCCTTGTGTCTGCTGCTAACAAGTGGTGCAGAAGCCGTAACACATTCTACTTCAGAAGTTAGAAGACAGGCAAGTGAATACATTTATTCCACTTACAGCAATGACACTGCAGAACACATTAACGAGAATGGTGTTCTACATAAAACTCAGTTGCAGGAAACTGCCAGGATACTTTACTACGAGTGCAACCTATAGTTAATAAATTGATCTAAACGATTTATCAAAGATGTGCTTGAAGTAAGGAACTTGCTATTAAATTCTATTGTAACAAACTGTACGAAAATGTAAGAGAATACCATGGTGACGAAAACATTATTTTTGATACTGTGCCATAAAGCTAGTAACTGAAGAATACTTGTAGTCCTGGAGAACCAATAACGTGTGTCTTCAGAAGAAATGGGAGATTGTCCTACAGTGCTGTGTGAAGGCTGGTTGTGATTGAAATGAAGAATTTCAAATGTTCGTGGAGTTCATTTTTGCTATTCTAGGAGCCGATGCAGAATGTGAAAGAGTTTTCAGTGTTAGTCTGAAAAAAATAGGCTTTCAGCAGAGAAAATGGAAAGTGTGATGAAAATAAAAACCAACTCTGACTGCAACTGCCGCAGTTTTGGAATGCCACGAGAAAAGAGAACCCCCTTCTCGAATATATGGGAATCTCAGAAAAATATAATAAGAAAGGGCCAAGTTGAAGTGCACAATCTGAAGTGTTCATCAGAGAAGGCAAAGTTAAATGTATGTATTTTTAAATGAACAAATAAATATTACATGTTTGGACAATTCAATTGATATACTACGTGATCAAATGTATCCGGATACCCCACAAAACATACCGTTTTCATATTAAGTGCATTGTGCTGCCACCTGCTGCCAGGTACTCCGTATCAGCGACGTCAGTAGTCATTAGACATCCTGAGAGAGCAGAATGGGGCGATCCGCGGAACTCACAAACTTCGAATGTGGTCAGGTGGTTGGGTGTCACTTGTGTCATACATCTGAACGCGAGATTTCCACACTCCTAAACATCCCTAGGTCCACTGTCTACTATGTGATAGTGAAGCAGAAACCTGAAGGGACACGTACAGCACAAAATCATACATACCGGCCTCGTCTGTTAATTCTCAGCGGAAGCCGACAGTTGAAGAGGACCGTAATGTGTAATAGGCAGATACCATCACACAAGAATTCGAAACTGGATCAGGATCCACTGCAAGTACTATGACAGTTAGGCGGGACTTGAGAAAACTTGGATTTGACGGTCGAGCAGCCACACATCACGCCAGTAAACGCCATTGACGCCTCGCTTGGTGTAAGGTGCGTAAACATTGGACGATTGAACAGTGGAAAAACGTTTTATGGAGTGACGAATCACGGTACACAATGTGTCGATCCGATGGCAGGCTGTGGGTATGGCGAATGCCCGGTGAACGTCATCTGCCAGCGTGTGTAGTGCCACCAGTAAAATTCGGAGGTATGTGGTCTTATGGCGTAGTCGTGTTTTTCATGGAGGAGCCTTGCACCCCTTATTGTCTTGCGTGACATTATCACAGCAAAGGCCTACATTGATGTTTTAACCACCTTCTTGCTTCGCACTGTTGAAGAACAATTCGGGGATGGCGATTGCATCTTTCAACAGGATCGATCGCATTTTCATAATTCACTGCCTGTGGCAGAGTGGATACACGACAGCAACATCCTTCTAATGGACTGGCCTGCCCAGTCCTGACCTGAATTCTATAGAACACCTTTGGGATGTTTTGGAACGCTGATTTCGTGACAGGCCTCACCGACCGACATCGATACCTCTCCTCAGTGCAGCACTCCGTGAAGACTGGGCTGCCATTCCCCGACAAATCTTCCAGCACCTGACTGAACGTATACCTGCGAGAGTGGACGCTGTCATCAAGGCTAAGGGTGGGCCAACACCATATTGAATTCCAGCATTACCGATGGAGGGCGTCACGAACTTGTAAGTCATTTACAGCCAAGTGTCCGGATAATTTTGATGACATTGCGTATGACTTCTTTTCCAGATGGAAATATATGGTCTGTCCTACCTGAAGAAACTGCATCAGCTGCACTTGCATTACCACTTACACTGGGAACGCTTCCTGTTGTATTTACCTTCAGCACTGTGCCTGATTTAAACACTTTCCTAGGTGATACATCACGAAGTCATACACGTCAGTCACAGACTTAACCATCAGGCATGAAATGTAAACAACACACGTTGTTGTAATATCTAAGCGATCTTTTTGGTGCACTTCGTTATCCAGACTTTATGCAACTGAATGTCTTTTGGGTTACAAACGACAGATTACATCCGAACCTTTTGTTTTCGTGCTGTACGACAGGCATCCTGAAACAGCACAGCGAGGTACTTTAAAATATAACGTTTATCAGGCGTCGCAAAGCAGGACAAGCAAAAGCACACGAACAAACTGCCTTGTTCGCCTCGATACACAATGGAGTTGCGCGCTCTTAAGTGCTCCGATGATGACGACACGCGCAAAACGACAAATTTTTCAGCGATCTGCGCATCCAATTTGAGCTGCCCCCCGGTTTTCATAACAAAACCTTTGCGTTAATATGAACGTCACATAATTCCTAGCATTCAACGGTCGTTGCCAACATTGGCCCACTTACGCCGCCGCCGCAGCTGTAATTAGAATTTAACCGTCCCCAACAAGTAAAATCATAGCCGAAGATTAATTAAAAGACAATTTTCACTAAGAATGTGTATTACATAGTGTTTCAACCATAAACTAATTGACGGCCAGCGTCTTTGCAAGAGATCCACGGAGCATGCAACTAACTGTCGTCTAAGCAACACTGCTAACAGCCTCGTGAAAGCGTTCTCATGCGCTGTGACAAGAGGTTTAGGAGCAGATAAATTGCAATTGAAAGTCTCGTTATTTCCTTTATACGAAATAGTGTCACGTAGAGGTATTGTGTGCAGTGAATCATGGAGAAAGAAGACGATAAAACGGACGATATTGGTATGCAAGAGGTATGGCATGGGCTGTTTACTTTTTTCACGTGTAACGCTCATGCTTTGTATGGATGGTTTGATCACTGTGCTCTTTGTCTTTCAGTCGGCGGTTTCAAGCACCGACCAAGTAGCCACGTCACTCGCTGACCCGCCTTTTGGTGCGATACAAAGAGAATACGAAACAGTAAGTTTTCAGCATTATCGTGCACTTAATAATGATAGTTGCAGAAGTTGAACAATGAAAAATCCATGATGGAGTGTAACAATAATGATGAAAAGGGTAGTTGCTACTCACCATACAGCCGAAATGTTGGGTAGCAGATAGGCACAACAAAACGACTGCCAGAAAGTAAACTTTCGTCCAACAAGGCCTTCGTCGACAATAGACGACATACACACACACACACACTCACGCAATCGTAATCACACACACATCACACGTGATTTGCGTTTACATGTGTGTGTGTGACTGCCAGAAAGTAAACTTCCGTCCAACAAGGCCTTCGTCGACATTAGACGACATACACACACACACACACTCACGCAATCGTAATCACACACACATCACACGTGATTTGCGTTTACATTTGTGTGTGTGTGTGTGTGTGTGTGTGTGTGTGTGTGTGTGTGTGTGTGTGTGTGTGTGTGTATTCGACGAAGGCCTTGTTGGACGAAAGTTCACTTGCTGACGGCCTTGTTGTGCATATCTGCTACTCCACGCCTCTCCGCTTTATGGTGAAATGCAAAAGCTATTTTGATATATCGGCCAGGAAAATATGACTTTCTGCGGTTGTTGTTCATTACATAATGAACGGATTCTATTTATTGCATTCAAAAATCAAAGACGAGTACATAACCGTGGGCATGTCATACTTCATCAAAACTCGAAAGTATGCCAATAGTAAATAAAATCAAATACGACAGGAACAGTGTACTAGAGCAAAGATCGCTGAGCTGGACAACCAGCACTGCCCTATTCGATCGTTACCTTCCATCCCATCTTTTTTACCAATCCGATCTATATTTGCCCAGTGCTTAATATGTGTATCAGTAGTCTTTAATGTATGTAATGTATTTGACCATGGAAGTTTATTAAAGAGAGGGCAAAACTGTAAAATCGTTCCCTTTGATATAAATGATTCCGCGAATTTGGAAACTTGTAATGCCTCAAGCACTAATTTTGACCAGATATGTACAAAACTCATTGTATTTGAAACGACAGATAATTATCCATTCAAACTCCTAAGATAGGTTACCTTGGTATCTAAGGAATATACCTATTTCAGTATAATATGCAACCTTTTGATTTTATTAATCTCGACCCAATATGAATGCTACTTTTTTATTTAAAGAACTGAAATTATATTATCGTATGACATCCAGGAGTAATAAAATTACGATTGCTTGGTAACAATCTCACAGTTCTGGAATAAATACTGTTGTTACGTCCAAGGCGTACAATACCCTATGAAATCGCGATACGGAAACCATAACATATTCAGAGTAAAACAGCCATATAATTCTCGCAAACAAGCATAGTCATGTCATTGCTTCATTCGTATCGATTTAAAATGTCCTCTTACTTCCCACCTTAATCACATCTTTGACGAAAAAAAGCAGCCAATATTTCTGACAACTAAAATTATGTGTGAAGCCATGGCTCTATTTATTTCAATACTATATGTATATTATTTTTGTGTGCACGCGACGAAATAGCCATGTTATCGTTGACGAATAGATGACGCTCGCTGTAATTGTCTAACAAGATCACGTGTCCTGCGCTCAGATTGTGTATCAAAAGCACATCGCACACAAAAGCACATCACACAGTGCAATCTCGATTTCATAGTTTCCGTAGATATTGTGCCGTATTTGGTGGATTTCGTATTTATATCTCATTATCGCGCAAATATGCAGTTTTAATGCTACAACTAATTAAATATCTATCCAAGACACGTCCTTTTTTCTCGATTTGTTGTGCTCCTGTGGCAGTAAATTCCATGCCGATGTGTAAAAGATTAACCTAGTCTGAATGCTACTTTTTTTAATCCAGAAAAGTGAAATTATCATACGACATTCAAGAAACAAGGAGTTATCGAATATAGAAACATTAAAACATTAAAAATATATTGTTTTCGAATAATGTTAAGTTCAAAATAGTCTTCACAGGTTTGCCATCGGATCACGTTGTGCAAACTGCAGCTGTCCGACGTCTTCAGGTGCCTAGCCACCAGCAAGGAGCGATATGTAGGGGGTTGTAATATATTGCTATAGTCATCATTTAAAGCCGGTTCTTGAAACTGTGTTAGTAGACCTTCTGGGGATATTTCACGTTTACCTCCAAGATTTTGCCAGTTGAGCTTCTTCAGTACCTCTTTGGCACACTCCTACAGATTAAATAGATCCGTGGCCATTCATACCGCCCTTCTCTGTATACGTTAAATATCCGCTGTTAGTCCTATCTGGGATGGGTGCTACATGCTTGAGCAATATTCTAGAATGGGTAAGTGATTTGTAAGTAACGTTTGTAGAGTAACTGCACTTCCTCGGTATTCTACCAATAAACTGGCCTACCACTTGCTCTGCCCTGCTGAGCCTATGTGATCATTCCACTTCGTGTCCGTACTAAGTGTTACACCCAAGTATTTGCATAAGTTTACAAACTTCAGCTGTGACTCACTATCATTGTATTCAGAGGAAACAGTGTTCTTTTTGTGAAGTGCACTATTTTACATTTTTTTACACACTTTGATATCTTATCAAGGTCTGGCTCAATATTTTTACAGCTTCTTTCACATTGTACTTCGTGTGAGATAGCGGCATTATCTGAAAAAAGGCGGAATTTACTATTAATCTTGTCTGCAAGTTTATTAACATACAAGTTGAACAGCAAGGGACTCGTTAGTCATTACACTTCCCTGAACTGCCCCCGAAATTACTTCTACATGTTCCGATGACTCTTCATCCAAATAACATGCTGTGTCCTCAGTGCTAGGAAATCCTTAATCGAGTCACAAATGTGTCTTTATACCCCATATGATCATACTTTTTGACAATAAGCGTAGGTGTGGTACTAAGCCAAATGCTTTGCAGAAATCAAGAAATACTGCATCTACGTGACTGCCTTGTTTCTTGGCTTTCAGGATGTCACGTGTGAAAAGCGCGAATTGTGTGAACATGATCTATGTTTGCGAAACCCATGCCTGTTGGCTTTGAGGAGGTTTTTTGTTCAAGACACCTCATTATGCTTGAGCTCAAAATATGTTCTAAGACTTTACCAGGAATGGATAAGTTTTGTGAATAACTTCGCCACCCTTCTTGTAGACAGGTGTGCTTTCTTGCAAGTACTCGACCCAATTTTTTGTTCGAGGGGACTTCTGTAGATTATAGTTAACACAGGGGCTACCTCAATCGCGAATTGCGTATAGAATCTGATGTGGATTGACTTTGATGCTATTTCATTGGCATATGCGAAATACATCCTCTTATATTATTAGTATAAGTATGTATGCCACCATTCTCATTCAACAATCGTAAAGTTATATTCTCAGATACTTAAATCCAGCTCTCAAACGAGTTATGAAGTATAGCTAGTAAATATTCACAAAAAGTTTGTTGATATTGCAAATAATGTTAGGTTAACATAGGTTCCAAATCTCAAAATTAAAAAAAAAATTTGAACGAATGGGAAAATCCTGTTGAATTTCAACAGAAATGACCAACAAAAAATGCCACACTAATTGAAAGTGGACGAAAAAGGAATAAATTCTAACAAATGCCTATTCAACTCTGAAAACACTTTTTTGTATACAGAACTTCACAGCTGATAATGTTTTAAAATGGATTTATTGCATTAGTTCTGTGATTCCTGTTTTTGATGTGGACTGGTGTAATTACATTTGAAAGAAAATGCCTATGTAAGGTACATTTTCTGGGTTAGTTGGAACTCAGGACCAGTATTTGACAGGATGAAAGTGAGAAATCTCCGAAAACCACCTTGAAATTGGCCAGTAGAATAGACTTTTAACAGTATGGGATTGAACCAACAACGTCTTTGTCTCTTCAGTTTTTTAAGTTATTGTGCCGCCGTGCTATATGAAGTGCTATGTTGCACCCTGTAGAGTTTGAGAAGCACCCAGTTCCTAGAATGGATATCTTTTCAAACTTTCCTCCTTGTGCAAACAGTGGCGTTTTCCTTTTTTAACTGATGTACTTGGCTCCGTAGACTATGTTAACACGGGAGATGATGCCAGGTGGCCACTTGACTGAGGTCTCGGAAACAGAATGGCCGGGAGGGCGTCGCCCTACGGACGGCCTGTGGACCAGGTCGTGCTCTTTAACAGCCCCACTACAGCAACACCGCTGCCCAACACTCATCATGTACGTCATAGGTGGGCAGCCCACAATTGGTTTCGATCGAGGGGGGCGTTAATACACATACACCTGTCTCTCTCTTTCTGCTCCAGAAAATCAAACTAGCTTGCTGTTCTTGTAGCTTGAGATGCTACGCAAGTGTACCTGCCGACCATGGCTCTCAGGTTTTTCAGTAAAAAGTGAAAACACACGTAAAAGGAATGGAATACAGGAGTACAGCGCCGGCCCTTGTGGCCGAGCGGTTCTAGGCGCTTCAGTCTGGAACCGCGCGACCGCTATGGTCGCAGGTTCGAATCCTGCCTCGGGCATGGCTGTGTGTGATGTCCTTAGGTTAGTTAGGTTTAAGTAGTTCTACGTTCTAGGGAACTGATGACCTCCAGTCCCATAGTGCTCAGAGCTATTTGAGCCAGGAGTACAGCAGAAATTACTCCACATTAACTGCAACAGAATGCTCGGGTTTTGAAATACTGTCTTGCCACGAGGGAGCAGTGGCGGAAGGAAAGTGGCCCAACAAAGTACAATCGAGTCGAATTTTAGTGGCATGACAAAAGTTGCCTCTCTTAACTTGCGCCACTGAAAACTAGGAATTCACGCATGCAACTGCAGTATCCATCAATACTATACGTGTATAACTGTGGCGACACTTTTATTGCATGTGAGAGCCCGCCTTAAGTAAGGAGACATCCATTAACTACGTGAGCGCAAAATGCCGAGGAGAGGTCTGACAAAACCGCAGCTAAATGGAAATGGGGAGGGGGGGGGGGGGGCAATGAAAATCTCATGTGAACCTTTTTATTCAGAGAATATACATGCATTATTATAATGGATAGTATTTTGTTTTATATAGTTAATGTGGAGCACAGGTTATGTTATACTTCCCACCTGTTTTCTCTGAACTGAACTGAACCGAATGACCTGCCGCAATTCCCCTATTTGAAAGAAGAGTTCGCTGCTGTCTCGCTATTCCCGTATTTCTGTTTGAAACAAGAGTTCGCTGCTGTGCCGCTTAAAGTTGTCAGTTACTTATTTGCAGTGTTCTACAACACATATAAATCCAGTGTTATTGTGTTCAAGATTAATTTATGTCAAAACTTATATAATATGTGGCATGCCAACAAGTGAAAACACGTGTTGTGGAAGAAAGCTAAGCCGAAGTTCACCGACGAGATTTCTTTTAGTGATCATATGAATCAAGAGAGGGAAAAGCTTCGTAATCATTCTGTCTTTCATCTGAAAAGTAAATAAAGGGTTAGTGACATTTAATGTGTATAATATGCCAATAAAACGTAATTTTTGCAGGAATCCGTTAAAATGGTTAAGATTATTTTGGTGTAGCCTTTTTATCAATCTGCGCTTGTTTGTCTGTCTGAATACTTCTCAGGGTAGGAAAGTTTGAAATAAAGTGTTAAAAACACTGTTTAACACAAACAATGGAAACTCCAGGTTGAAGTATCAACAGGCCATGTTTCTGTTTATGAAGAAGGCTGTGGCCGAAAGCTTATGTGTAAATACCTTAATTATGACACTATGCAACTTAACTTGTCATCTGTCTTTCCCTACTTTGTTTAATACGCTTTATAAATAAGACATGGTTTTATTAGTGTTTAAAAGAAATTAAACAGTTATTTTTTACGCATTGTAGAGATGGGCAAATTGAAACACATAACTGTTTCGAAACAAATGAAACAGTGCAATGTAATGTTTCGAAACGCTGTATCAAAACAGTGAAACAGTTGGTGTTTCTTAATAGCATAGGCCTTCACATTACATCATCTTGGATTTGTACTCGTCATAAAAACACAAAAGAGTTGCGAGAGAGCCAATCACATCGTAGAAGATATGAAACCTTCACTTAACCGTCATAACAGTTTAGTATTTCCTGTGACAAATGTGCTGCTTTCGTGTCATGTGACTTTCCTATTGCCTGAGAACAGACTTAGTGTGTTTGACATTAAAGATTTTCCAAATACGTTTTCCTTTATTCTAGTGCTCAATTTTGATAGATTTTATGAGTGATAATTTGTATGTGCTCTTGAAAAGCCATATCATGAGATATAATTTATTGAGATAGCATTCTGGAAAGCGAGGCACCGAATTAACTTTTACAAATGTGACACTCACATTTTTCTTCACAGTTAAATTTTCCATTGTTTGTCACACAGAGCGGCATGCAAAGTAACTGATGCAGACAGATAAAAAATTACCATAACAGAGTTGGGCATGTAGCATAATGGTCAAGTAAGGCAGTTTTTCATCAAATATTCACACGTTAGCTGGATACAGCTTGATAGAATGTACACTTGATAGGACTGGAAAACATGTTAAAACATTTCAAGGTAACTGAAATGCAGAAATTTGTGTGTTTCCTTGAAGTATAAAATCCAGACTAAAATTTAAAACAATTCATACAGTGTAATGCCTTTGTGATACCTGTATCATGACAGATATGGCTCTACATCACTTACAGTTCTTGCTAAAAAAGTTTGTTTGAGGTCCATCGACATCTACATTTATACTCCGCAAGCTACCCAACAGAGTGTGGAGGAGGGCAATTTACGTGCCACTGTCATTACCTCACTTTCCTGTTCTAATCGCCCACCGGAATGGCCGTGCGGATCTGGGCGCTACAGTCTAGAACCGAGCGACCACTACAGTCGCAGGTTCGAATCCTGCCTCGGGCATGGATGTGTGGGATGTCCTCAACCTGTTCCAGTCGCGTATGGTTCGCGGTAAGGACGACTGCCGGAAAGCCTCCGTGCGCGCTCGAATCTCTCTAATTTTACATTTTTGATCTCCTCGGGAGGTATAAGTAGGAGGAAGCAATATATTCGATACCTCATCCAGAAATGCACCCTCTCTAAACCTGGGCAACAAGCTACACCGCGATGCGGAGCGCCTCTCCTGCAGCGTCTGCCACTTTAGTTTGCTAAACATCTCCGTTACGCTATCACACGTACCAAGTAACCCTGTGACGAAACGCGCCGCCCTTCTTTGGATCTCTCTATCTCCTCTGTCAACTCGACCTGGTACGGATCCCACACTGATGAGCAATACTCAAGTGTAGGTCGAACGAGTGTTTTGTAAGCCACCTCCTTTGTTGATGGACTACATTTTCTAAGGACTCTCCCAATGAATCTCAGCCTGGCACCCACCTTACCAACAATTAATTTTATGTAATCATTCCACTTCAGATCGTTCCGTACGCATATTCCTAGATTTTTACAGAAGTAATTGCTACCAGTGTTTGTTCCGCTATCATATAATCATACAATAAAGGATCCTTCTTTCTATGTATTCTCAATACATTACATTTGTCTATGTTAAGGGTCAGTTGCCACTCCCTGTACCAAGTGCCTATCCGCTGCAAATCTTCCTGCATTTCGCTGCAATTTTCTAGTGCTGTAACTTCTCTGTATACTACAGCATCATCCGCGAAAAGCCGCATGGAAATACCGACACTATCTACTAGATCATTTATATATGTTGTGAAAAGCAATGGTCACATAACACTCCCCTGTGGCACGCCAGTGGTTACTGGAACGTCTGTAGAGGTCTCTCCATTGAGAACAACATGCTGTGTTCTGTTTGCTAAAAACTCTTCAATCCAGCCACACAGCTGGTCTGTCTGATATTCCGTAGGCTCTTATTTTGTTTATCCGGCGACAATTCGGAACTGTATCGAACACCTTCCGGAAGTCAAGGAAAATGGCATCTACCTGGGATACTGTAACTAATATTTTCTGTTTCTCATGAAAAAATAAAGCTAGTTGGATCTCACACGATCGCTATTTCCGGAATAAATGTTGATTACTACAGAGTAGATTCTGGGTTTTCAGAAATGACATGACACGCGGGCAAACAACATGTTCTAAAATTCCACAACAGACTGATGTCAAAGTTATATTCCTATAGTTTTGCGCACCTGTTCGACGACCCTTCTTGAAAACTGGAACTATCTGTGCTCTTTTCCAATCATTTGGAACCTTCTGTTCCTCTAGAGACTTGCGGTACACGGCTGTTAGAAGAGTAGCAAGTTCTTTCGCGTACTCTGTGTAGAATCGAATTGGTATCCCGTGAGGTCCAGTAGACTTTCCTCTGTTGATTGATTTCAGTTGCTTTTCTATTCCTTGGACACTTATTTCGATGTCAGCCATTTTTTCGTTCGTGCGAGGATTTAGAGAAGGAACTGCAGTGCGGTTTTCCTCTGTGAAACAGCTTTGGAAAAAGGTATTTAGTATTTCAGCTTTACGCGTGTCTCTGTTTCAACGCCATTATCATCCCAGAGTGTCTGTATATGCTGTTTCAAACCACTTATTGATTTAAGGTAGGACCAGAACTTCCTAGGATTTTCTGTCAAGTCGGTGCATAGAATTTTACTTTTGAATTCGCTGAACGCTTCCCGCATAGCCCCCCTTACGCTAACTCTGACACCGTTTAGCTTCTGTTTGTCTGAGAGGTTTTTGCTGCGTTTAAATTTGCAGTGAAGCCCTCTTTGCTTTCGCAATAGTTTCCTAACTTTATTGTTGAACCATAGTGGGTTTTTCCCGTCCCTCACAGTTTCACTCGGCGCGTACCTGTCTAAAACGCATTTTACGATTGCCTCGAACTTTTTCCATAAACACTCAACATTGTCAGTGTCGGAACAGAAATTTTCGTTTTGATTTGTTATGTAGTCTGAAATCTGCCTACTATTACTCTTGCTAAACAGATAAACCTTCCTCCCTTTTTTATATTCCTATTTACTTCCATATTCAGGGATGCTGCAACGGCCTTATGATCACTGATTCCCTGTTCTGCGCTTACAGAGTCAAAATGTTCGGGTCTGTTTGTTATCAGTAGGTTCAAGATGTTATCCCCACGAGTCGGTTCTCTGTTTAATTGCTCGAGTGCACTCAGTATAATGTTACTCGATGCTCTGTACCTACCACCTGTCCTAAACATCTGAGTGTCCCAGTCTGTGTCTGGTAAATTGAAATCTCCACCTAAGACTATAACATGCTGAGGAAATTTATGTGAAATGTATTCCAGATTTTCTCCTAGTTGTTCTGCCACTAATGCTGCTGAGTCGGCAGGTCGGTAAAAGGAGCCAATTATTAACCTAGCTCGGTTGCTGAGTATGACCTCCACCCATAATAATTCACAAGAACTATTTTACTACTAACAGTGACAAACACGCCACCACCGGTTGCATGCAATCTATCCTTTCTAAATACCGTCTGTGCCTTTGTAAAAATGTCGGCAGAATTTATCTCTGGCTTGAGCCAGCTTTCCGTACCTATAACGATTTCAGCTTCGGGGCTTTCTATCAACGCTTGAAATTCCGGTACTTTACCAACGCAGCTTCGACAGTTTACAATTACAATACCGATTGAAAAGAGCACTTGCCCGCGAAAGGCAAAGGTCCCGAGTTCGAGTCTCGGTCGGGCACACAGTTTTAATCTGCCAGGAAGTTTCATATCAGTGCACACTCCGCTGCAGAGTGAAAATCTCATTCTACAATACCGACTGTTGCTTAGTCCCTGCATGTCCTGACTTTGCCCCACACCCTTTGAGGCTGTTGCCCTTTTTGTACTTGCCCGAGGCCATCTAACCTAAAAACTGACCCGTTCCCACCACACAACCTCTACTACCCTTGTAGCCGCCTGCTGTGTATAGTGGACTCCTGACCTATCCAGCGGAATCTGAAACCCCATCACCCTATGGGGCAAGTCGAGCAATCGCAGAACCGTCTCACCCTCTGATTCAGACCCTCCACTCGGTTCTGTACCAAAGGTCCGCAGTCAGTCCTGTTGACGATGCTGCAGATTGTGAGCTCTGCTTCAATCTCGCTACCGAGACTGGCGGTCTTCACCAAATCAGATAGCTGCTGGAAGCCATAGAGGATTTCCTCCAATCCATAATGATACACATCATTGGTGACGAAATGAGCGACCACCTGCAGATGGGTGCACCCTGTACCCTTCATGGCATCCGGAAAGACCCTTTCCACATCTGGAATGACTCCCCCCCGGTATGCACACGGAGTGCACATTGGTTTTCTTCCCCTCCCTTGCAGCCATATCCCTAAGGGGCCCCATTACACGCCTGACACTGGAGCTCCTAACTACCAATAAGCCCTCCCTCTGTGACTGTCCGGATCTTGCAGACTGAGGGGCAACCTGTGCAACAGGACAAGCAGCCATGTCCGGCTGAAGATCAGTATCAGCCTCAGACAGAGCCTGAAACCGGTTCGTCAGACAAACTGGACAGGCCTTCCGTTCAGCCCTCCGGAATGTCTTTCGCCCCCTGCCACACCTTGAGATGACCTCCCACTCTACCGCAGGTGAGGGATCAGCCTCAATGTGGGCAGTATCCCGGGCAGCCACAGTCTTAGTCCGGTCGGGGAATGCGTGGGATGAACTGGTCGTCCGCTACAAACCCCCGTCCAGACCCCCATATTGATGCCCATTGGCAACAGCCTCAAGCTGTGTTACCGAAGCCAACACTGCCTGAAGCTGGGAGCGAAGGGATGCAACTCAGCCCGCATCCGAAAACAGCAGTCGCAGTCCCTATCCATGTTAAATACTGTTGTGCAAAGAAAGTCTAAACTGAAACTTCCTGGCAGATTAAAACTGTGTGCCTTACCGAGACTCGAACTCGGGACCTTTGCCTTTCGCGGGAGAGTGCTCTACCATCTGAGCTACCGAAACACGACTCACGCCCGGTACTCACAGCTTTACTTCTGCCAGTACCTCGTCTCCTACCTTCCAAACTTTACAGAAGCTCTCCTGCGAAACTAGCAAAACTAGCACTCCTGAAAGAAAGGATATTGTGGAGACATGGCTTAGCCACAGCCTGGGGGATGTTTCCAGAATGAGATTTTCACTCTGCAGCGGAGTGTGCGCTGATATGAAACTTCCTGGCAGATTAAAACACAGGAAGTGCAAAATGTCTAAGCAGAGATGGCTAGAGGACAAATGTAAGGATGTAGATGCTTGTCTCACTAGGGGTAAGATAGATACTGCCTACAGGAAAATTAAAGAGACCTTTGGAGAAAAGAGAACCACTTCTATGAATATCAAGAGCTCAGGTGGAAACCCAGTTCTAAGCAAAGAAGGGAAAGCAGAAAGGTGGAAGGAATATATAAAAGGTTTATACAAGGGCGACGTACTTGAGCTCAATATTCTGGAAATGGAAGAGGATGCAGATGAAGGCGAAATGAGAGATACAATACTGCGTGCAGAGTTTGACAGAGCACTGAAAGACCTGAGTTGAAACAAGGCCCCGAGAGTAGACAACATTCCATTAGAACTACTGACGGCCTCGGGAGAGCCAGTCGTGCTAAAACTCTACCATCTGGTGAGCAAGATGTATGAAACAGGTGAAATACCCTCAGACTTCAAGAAGAATATAATAATTCCAATCCCAAAGAAAGCAGGTGTTGACAGATGTGAAAATTACCGGACAATCAGTTTAATAAGCCACACTTGCAAAATACTAACGCGAATTCTTTATAGACGAATGGAAAAACTAGTAGAAGCCAACCTTTGGGAAGATCAGTTTGGATTCCGTAGAAATATTGAAACACGTGAGGCAATACTGACCTTACGACTTATCTTAGAAGAAAGATTAAGGAAAGGCATACCTACGTTTTTAGCATTTGTAGACTTAGAGAAAGCTTTTGACAATGTTAACTAGAATACTCTCTTTCAAATTCTAAAGGTGGCAGGGGTAAAATACAGAGAGCGAAAGGCTATTTACAATTTGTACAGAAACCAGATGGCAGTTACATCTACATCTACATGACTACTCTGCAATTCACATTTAAGTGCTTGGCAGAGGGTTCATCGAACCACAATCATACTATCTCTCTACTATTCCACTCCCGAACAGCGAGCGGGAAAAACGAACACCTAAACCTTTCTGTTCGAGCTCTGATTTCTCTTATTTTATTTTGATGATCATTCCTACCAATGTAGGTTGGGCTCAACAAAATATTTTCGCATTCGGAAGAGAAAGTTAGTGACTGAAATTTCGTAAAAAGGTCTCGCCGCGACGAAAAACGTCTATGCTGTAATGACTTCCATCCCAACTCGTGTATCATATCTGCCACACTCTCTCCCCTATAACGTGATAATACAAAACGAGCTGCCCTTTTTTGCACCCTTTCGATGTCCTCCGTCAATCCCACCTGGTAAGGATCCCACACCGCGCAGCAATATTCTAACAGAGGACGAACGAGTGTAGTGTAAGCTGTCTCTTTAGTGGACTTGTTGCATCTTCTAAGTGTCCTGCCAATGAAACGCAACCTTTGGCTTGCCTTCCCGACAATATTACCTATGTGGTCCTTCCAACTGAAGTTGTTCGTAATTTTAACACCCAGGTACTTAGTTGAATTGACAGCCTTGAGAATTGTACTATTTATCGAGTAATCGAATTCCAACGGATTTCTTTTGGAACTCATGTGGATAACCTCACACTTTTCGTTATTTAGCGTCAACTGCCACCTGACACACCATACAGCAATCTTTTCTAAATCGCTTTGCAACTGATACTGGTCTTAGGATGACCTTACTAGACGGTATATTACAGCATCATCTGCGATCAGTCTAAGAGAACTGCTAAGATTGTCACCCAGGTCATTTATATAGATCAGGAACAATAGAGGTCCCAGGACGCTTCCCTGGGGAACACCTGATATCACTTCAGTTTTACTCGATGATTTGCCGTCTATTACTACGAACTGCGACCTTCCTGACAGGAAATCACGAATCCAGTCGCACAACTGAGACGATACCCCATAGCTCCGCAGCTTGATTAGAAGTCGCTTATGAGGAACGGTGTCAAAAGCCTTCCGGAAATCCAGAAATACGGAATCAACTTGAGATCCCCTGTCGATAGCGGCCATTACTTCGTGCGAATAAAGAGCTAGCTGCGTTGCACAAGAGCGATGTTTTCTGAAGCCATGCTGATTACGTGTCAATAGATCGTTCCCTTCGAGGTGATTCATAATGTTTGAATACAGTATATGCTCCAAAACCCCACTGCAAACCGACGTCAATGATATAGGTCTGTAGTTAAATGGATTACTCCTACTACCCTTCTTGAACACTGGTGCGACCTGCGCAATTTTCCAATCTGTAGGTACAGATCTATCGGTGAGCGAGCGGTTGTATATGAGTGCTAAGTAGGGAGCTATAGTATCAGCGTAATCTGAAAGGAACCTAATCGGTATACAATCTGGACCTGAAGACTTGCCCGTATCAAGCGATTTGAGTTGCTTCGCAACCCCTAAGGTATCTACTTCTAAGAAACTCATGGTAGCAGATGTTTGTGTTTCAAATTCTGGAATATTCCATTCGTCTTCCCTGGTGAAGGAATTTCGGAAAACTGCGTTCAATAACTCCGCTTTAGCGGCAGAGTCGTCGATAACAGTACCATCGGCACTGCGCAGCGAAGGTATTGACTGCGTCTTGCCGCTTGTGTACTTTACATACGACCAGAATTTCTTCGGATTTTCTACCAAATTTCGAGACAATGTTTCGTTGTGGAACCTATTAAAGGCATCTCGCATCGAAGTACGTGCCAAATTTCGCGCGTCTGTAAATTTTAGCCCATCTTCGGGTTTTGGCGTTCTTCTGAACTTCGCATGCTTTTTCCGTTGCCTCTGCAACAGCGTTCGGACCTTTTTTGTGTACCACGGGGGATCCGTTCCATCTCTTACCAATTTATGAGGTATGAATATCTCAATTGCTGTTGCTACTATATCTTTGAATTTGAGCCACATCTCGTCTACATTCGCATAGTCAGTTCCGAAGGAATGGAAATTGTCTTTTAGGAAGGCTTCTAGTGGCACTTTATCCGCTTTTTTAAATAAAATTATTTTGCGTTTGTTTCTGATGGATTTGGAAGAAATGGTACTGAGCCTAGCTACAATGACCTTGTGATCACTAATCCCTGTATCAGTCATGATGCTCTCTATCAGCTCTGGATTGTTTGTGGCTAAGAGGTCAAGTGTGTTTTCGCAACCATTTACAATTCGCGTGGGTTCGTGGACTAACTGCTCGAAATAATTTTCGGAGAAAGCATTTAGGACAATCTCGGAAGACGTTTTCTGCCTACCAACGGTTTTGAACAAGTATTTTTGCCAACATACCGAGGGTAGGTTGAAGTCCCCACCAGCTATAACCGTATGAGTGGGGTATTTATTTGTTACGAGACTCAAACTTTCTCTGAACTGTTGCGCAACTGTATCATCGGAATCTGGGGGTCGGTAGAAGGAGCCATTTATTAACTTAATTCGGCTGTTAAGTAGAAGCTCCACCCATACCAATTCGCACGGAGTATCTACTTCGACTTCACTACAAGATAAACCACTACTGACAGACACAAACACTCCACCACCAATTCTGCCTAATCTATCTTTCCTGTACAAATGCCTAACGACTGCGCTACAATCTGCTGAATTTACGATTACAGTAACCAAGACTCGAAATTGCACCTCCTATACGAAACTCACACGCAATTTGAATAAGAAAAAATGGTTCAAATGGCTCTGAGCACTATGGGACTCAACTGCTGTGGTCATTAGTCCCCTAGAACTTAGAACTAATTAAACCTAACTAACCTAAGGACGTCACACACATCCATGCCCGAGGCAGGATTCGAACCTGCGACCGTAGCAGTCGCACGGTTCCGGACTGCGCGCCTAGAACCGCGAGACCACCGCGGCCGGCGATTTGAATAAGAGTTTACGAAGTAAACACTAAAGCGCGATGCTACAACTGTCAAATACTATAATACGCCCGAAATATATGAATTAAACAATGCAAGTACCCAAAAACACGCAAAGAAATTAATTAAACTATCTAACAAATAAGTAAGCTAGGGTTATACGACTTGCTGCTGCAGCTGCTTATCCAACGGCGGCAGGGAGCACACTGACTGACCAACCGACACTGGCCGTTCACAACAAAAACAGAAGACAGACGACTACGCGAATTTACACTATTCAGGTACTAAGGCGCGATGCTACAACCCTCAAATACTATAATACGCCCGAAATATATGAATTAAACAATGCAAGTACCCAAAAACACGCAAAGAAATTAATTAAACTATCTAACAAATAAGTAAGCTAGGGTTATACGACTTGCTGCTGCAGCTGCTTATCCAACGGCGGCAGGGACATGAAAGGGAAGCAGTGGTTGGGAAGGGAGTGAGATAGGGTTGTAGCCTATCCCCAGTGTTGTTCAGTCTGTATATTGAGGAAGCAGTAAAGGAAAGAAAAGAAAAATTCGGAGTAGGTATTAAAATCGATGGAGAAGAAATAAAAACTTTGAGGTTCGCCGATGACATTGTAATTCAGTCAGAGACAGCAAAGGACTTGGAAGAGCAGTTGAATGGAATGGACAGTGTCTTGAATGGAGGATATAAGATGAACATCAACAAAATCAAAACGAGGATAATGGAATGTAGTAGAATTAAATTGGGTGATGCTGAGGGTATTTGATTAGGAAATGAGACACTTAAAGTAGTGAAGGAGTTTTGCTATTTAGGGAGCAAAATAACTTATGATGGTGGAAGTAGAGAGGATATAAAATGTAGACTGGCAATGGCAAGAAAAGCGTTTTTGAAGAAGAGAAATTTGTTAACATCGAGTATAGATTTAAGTGCCAGGAAGTCGTTTCTGAAAGTATTTCTATGGAGTGTAGCCATGTATGGAAGTGAAACATGGACGATAAACAGTTTGGACAAGAAGAGAAATGGTTAAAATGGCTCTGAGCATTATGGGACTTAACTGCTGAGGTCATCAGTCCCCTTAGAACTTAGAACTACTTAAGCCTAACTAACCTAAGGACGTCATACACATCCAGGCCCGAGGTAGGATTCGACCGTAGTGGTTGCGCGGTTTCAGACTGTACACTCTCATCTGCATTAAATTGAAGACATTCTTTAACAACAAGTATTGAAATCTTTTCGTCTATTTTGGCTCGTTTGGATGAAGTCTTGGTGCAAATTTAATAATCTTTGTTTGTCTACCACTAGAGATTGGTCGAACTCGTTCATTCCCGTGAACTACTTCATTCATTTCATTCTTTGCGGTTAAGCGTTCAAATGAAGTAGTTCATTTATGAAGTACGGAAGCCTGGCGAAGTTGCCCAGTTCGCCGCTCAGCCGCGGCTACACTCGCCTCGCCTCCTCGTTCGTACAATAAAGCTTCGTAATAATTCATAATTTTACCAACAGGTGGCCGAACTACGCAATAACGTACACGCAACGTTTTACGCTCTTACAGCGTCTGCGTTAACTTAAATAGAGCATGATCGAAGGAGACAAAGGAAAGATAAACATAGAAGCCTGACACATAAAAGAAGGTTTTACATTTAATCTTGCTCGACATTTTCTCATGAAGCGCCCAAAAACTCTTTATCAGCCAAGTGAAACCTTATTTGTTGTATTCATGGACTGAAAACTGGGGCTACCAACGAAATGCAGTCCAATTTCATGTTCTTTTTAAAATTTAATGCAAAATAGAATGAGTATGTTTACCATTGTCACAAAGTCTATATACCTACGTTAAGTAATTATTCAGAAGTTTTCCTGTAGATTTTATTTTTGTCGAGACTAATAACACTCCAACTTCAAAACGTAAACTGTCACCTGTAGTCATTGGTACGATTTCAGGTAAAAACCCTCTTTATTTTATTCAGATAGTAGTTTTTGTGTCTGTTCACTCTTATACAATGGCTAGCAACTTGCGATCACGTAAAAGTAATGAAATTTGGAGTTTCTTCGCTGATTTAGGTGATGGGAAAGAAAAGTGCAGCTGTTGTTCTAAGTGCATTTCATAAAAAGGAGGACATACATTTAATCTAGCGGGTCATGTTTGAGTGCTGCATCCAACAGTGTCATTGTCAGTCAGGCGCTTAGCACCCCCTGCTCCTACATCTTCCAATATTTCTTGGACAAATAACCCGTACAAGCCGGAACCAACATCAGCAATTGCCAGAAGCGAACAGCAGTCGGTGCCAGAAAATAACAAATAAAAATAAATTCTGCTGAGAAGGTGAAATTAAACCTGATCAGGCACTGTGAGAAATTTGTGACGAACACGTCCACTGCTAATGCAACAATCTCAGTTCTAACCACTGAGCTTCATTATCAGACAGCACACATCAATATCACGGAACATTACCTATGTATTTTCCGAAACCTTTTTCTAACAAAAGAAATCAGGAGATAGATCTCGCACTTCTGGAGACTGTTGTAAAGGATTATTTGCCCTCCAACACAGTGGAAACCAAACATTTCCAAAGATTTGTAAGCAAATTGAACGGTGCTTACAGAATGGCAGCTTGGAAGACCACATCCAATACATTACTACAACAACAACAGTACGCCATGATGAAAGAAATTGTAAGAGTCATAATTAATTCTGCAGAAGCGGTTGTGCTGACATCAACGGTTGTGCTGGGTGGACCTCAACCACAAATGAGAGTTATTTGTCACTGACAGCACACTACATTAAAGATCCAGAGCTGGTGTCTTCCCTCCTAGAGTGCTTTAAATACGACGAAAGGCACACGTCAGAAAAACTCTCCGAACAACAAGGGAATGCGGCATTCAAGAAAAAATCGTGTGTGTTGTTAGCGACAATGCTACTAATATTGTGGCAGCTGTGACTCACAGCCCGGAAACACATCACCTGCTTTGCACACACACTCAATTTAGTTGTTCAAAATGGGCTTTCACACATTCAACACATTCTGAATAAAGTGAAAAAAAGTTGAATTTTTTAAAAGAAGTTCGCAGTTCTGTACAAAACTGAAAAAGTTGCAGGAACAGTTAAAAGAGCGAGTTCTGACACTAAAACAAGACACTGTTACAAGATGAAATTCAGCGTATGATATGCTGCGAAGAATAATCGAGGTTAAGAATTCCCTAATAACAGTCATCACTCTGAATTATCCGGATCTTCCAAATCTGACTGCAGAGAGCACTGCAAGTGCAACGCTAGCCTGTGACCTGTTGAAAGTTTTCAAAGACTGCACTGAGGAAATGTCAAGTGAAAAGGTTGTCACTGCTTCTAAAGTTATACTCCTTAGTCACTCATTGCAAAAATGGTATTGTAGGTTTGTTAACAACACTGAAATTCTATGTAGACTTGCAACAGATGACTAAAAAGTTATCTGAATACCTAAAACGACGATTTCCATTTTCGCGGAAGCAACTTCATTGGATCTCCTGTTCAAATTACATGGTTTTTGTGATAAAAATTCTGCTGAGAATGTGAAATTAAACCTGATTACGTACTGTGAGAAATTTGTGACGAACACATCCACTGCTACTGCAGCAATCTCAGTTCCAACCACTGAATCTACGTCTAGTCTCTGGCTTGATTGTGATGAAGTGTTTTCCTGGCTGCAGAATAATCCACACCCAAGAGCTGCTGCATTAGTGAAAGTGGACAAATATTTACAAGAGCCTCTACTACAGAGACAAGGCAATCCACTTCAGTGGTGGTCTGAATGGCTGTCAGTATACCCCTCGCTCTTTGAACTTGCAAAAATACGACTGTGTATTGTTGCAACCTCCACGCCGTGTAAAAGAGTGTTCTCGAAGGCAGGACAGCTTATAACTGACAGAAGAAATCGCCTGACAGGAAAAAAAGTGGAACAAATCATGTTCTTAAAAGGAAATCTCTGAACATTCGCCAAATCCTTTGATGTTTATTAAATTTAACTAGGATAATCCTCAGATTGACATTTAGTATAATTATTTCAATAATTTGCACAAGATAAACATTCCTACATGGACGATTTCTTTCAAGCGTGTATTCCACGCATGCTTCAGTTCCAGATTCACAAGGTAAGCAATTTTTTTTTCATGTTGGCTGTGCGTGCTCACACAGCCAGCCTCTTCATTTGTATCTTTAATATTGATTTGTGTGCAAGCGCTGTCAACGGTTGAACCCGTAGACGCGAAGTATAACTGCACAAATAGTTACGGGTAATGACGTCAGCAATGCAGGAAGCTGCTGACACTGCCTTCCCTTCGCCCCTCACCTCCCAACCCCTCCTAAACATACCGTTACCCACAAACACCACGCGATTCGTCGACTGGCAGTAGAGGGAGGACTGAAGTGAAGGGAGAACGAGTGACGTATCACCGATGTAATGGGAGAGGGGAAGAGAGTGAGTGAACTAGAAAAATGTGTGGAGTGTGCTGTCTGTGAAGAGTTCGAAGTACCAATTCATTGAAATTGAGTGGTTAGTTCAGACTTCACTGGAGTGAATCGTTCATTTGAACGACTCATTCACGAGCTCCCCATCACGATCTACCACACTTACCCAGAAGCGAACCGGTGGAAGTGCTGGGTATTTCTTGCAAAGATTGTTCATGTTGACGCAGAGGCACTGAAATGGCCAGATTCCTGAACAGTTGCTCTGAAAACTGAACTGGCTTCATCACTGTCCCGATTCATAAAAACTCATGTCGAACGAGTTCCACTTAATTTAACTGTTGGATGCGTATGTCACAAATGTCTGTTTAAGCAACAAGCTAAACTCCTTTTAAACTACAACATTGCCGAGCACAAGTTACTTTTAATTTTCTCAGGAAACATTTTCAGAAAATAATCCCACACCGGTCCTCGTAACGCCATAGCTCAAGACACAAGAACCAACACTAATGGAACCGGAGGCGGGAGCAAACTGCAGAAACAACGGATCCGTTGCTGGGATTTCCACATTCCTTTAGTATGGATAATAAACCTGTCCCGCTAATTTTCATGTACACAAAAGGAATCATTGTGGAAATTAGGCACATTGACTATATACTCACAAATCAAGGCACGTAATTAGAATAAATAACAAAATATAAGAGAAAAAATGTTTGTTCCGTAAGGTATTTCGAACCTTCACTATAAAACCACCACGCTTCGCAGCCCTTCCCGTTCACAATTACACCATCAATGATCCGTCAATCAGACTGCTTGCAAGTATACATAAATATGTCTACAACTGCCACTCTATGCCTTTTTTATTCACAATGTTGTAAGTTTACCTACGTTTTTTAATATGATTACATGAACAAAGAAGCGTATGTTATAAGAGATGTGTAATTTAACCCTTTTGTTACGGTATTTTGAATGGGGGTTATTTTATTGTTTGTTAGTGTTTATAAAGCAGTTACTACGCCATTTCGGAATTGAGTAGTCAATTAGAATCGAAGCTTTATTTTCGTAAGTCTTAAGCTTCATGCTGTTGCGTGTCAAAAAGATTTCGACACTCTTGAAAGTGTTTTATGAAGCAGTATGTTAAATGTGTTTCAATACCTGTGCCGTGCCCAAATTTCCCGCGAGACAGAGAGGAATCAAACATCACTGTTTCGATACGATTAGTCCGTTCCAAGCACAAGTCGACTGAAACAGTGTTACTTGGAAACAGTTTTCGTGTCTTGCTCGAGATCGAATCTGGTCCCGTTATCCGAGACGGACCAGAATGAAACACCACTGTTTCGAAACACTATAACTGAGTGGAACAGTTCCACGTATCGAAACATAGAAATAGTGGCCAAGTCTACATGTGAGTGGATGAGGCGTCCCGCCACATACAACATATCGTACCAAGGGCGATTTTAAAGAACACACCTCATGTAATTAATGGACTTCCCCTGAGTATGACTCAGGCCTGTGGGTATGATTCTGCTGTGCAACAAACACAGCCAGCATCGTTTGGGAATTGGCGACGGAAATCAGTTAGGCCCTATGTATCTACTTGAGCCGTGTTTATGTTGTTCTGGCAGTCGCTTTCTGCAGCTCGAGTATGGCTGTACGAGAACGCAACAGACAATTGCATGCACAATTGTGCATTTATGTTATTTCCTGCTTTATTTTTTGGTCATTAATGCTAGGGAGTTCAGGGCAGCAATGCAAAATTGTGGCTGGAGTGTTCTCCATTTCAATAATTGCTACACTTGCCATCCCGGGCATCAACATCATATTTTATCACTTAAAGAGTATGATATTATTTGTAGTTCATCTGTATCACCATCTTTACATTCATCATGATGCACAAATGGAATTAGAATCACAACTCTACCCTCCTTTGGCACAAATGAAACTAGACTCAGATCATGCATGAATGCACACATTAAATAACTAACTTCCTTGCTTCTCGCACTTCAGCATTATTTTGGAATCTCTCTCTCTCTCTCTCTCTCTCTCTCTCTCTCTCTCTGTATGTGCGGATGGATATATATGTGTGTGTGTGTGTGTGTGTGTGTGTACACCTGTCCTTTTTTTCCCCTAAGGGAAGTCTTTGCGCTCCCGGGATTGATATTGGAATGACTCCTTACCCTCTCCCTTAAAACCCACATCCTTTCGTCTTTCCCTCTCCTTCCTGATGAAGCAACCATCGGTTGCGAAAGTTAGTAATTCTGTGTGTGTGTTTGTGTGTTTTGTTCATGTACCTGTCTTCTGCCGGCGCTTTCCCGCTTGGTAAGTCTTGGAATTATGGACTGAACATGAATTGGCAGTTTACTGAACATTTTGAGTGGGTTTAGTTTGTGGAAATTTCCTGTTCTTACTAATCTGTGGAGCGGTATGTCTAAATTACCCTTAGCTCTGGTGTTGTGCTAATGTATTTCCCCTCTGGCAGTAAATTCTGAAATATTATTTTAATGTAGAGTACAGACACATAGATGTATAACTTTATAATTATAAGTGTTCTGAGTCTGGAAAAAAAGAGGACGACAGTGCTCCTTTTACGTATTATGGATAAGGATTTTTTTTTTTTTTTTTTTTTTTTTTTTTTTTGTAATTTCAAGATGTTCTTGATGTGAGGGGAGTGCCCCCTTGTAATCTGACCATATGAAATATGTGACTAGAATTGCCCAAAGTATGTTACCCTCAGGTACTCCAAGCTCATTACCCCCCTTAGTTTCAAAATAAGGAATGCCACCCAAGACATTTTTTCACATACGTAATTGACATGTTCCTCCCAACAGAGTTTTGAGCCAATGTGAATACCTAAGAGTTTTACCGACTTATTGCCTACTTCATTTAATATTCCCATTAAAAGTTGTTGGGTTTTATCAGGTCTGCTCTGAAGCTTATTGGTTGCAAGGCAATCCAGGGCCTTATAAAGTGTTTCTTTTGTTAGGCTATTCAGATCTGAAATGTTCTGATGTGTGGTTAGTAGTATTGTATTGTCAGCATAACACACGACAGGGTGGACTATGTTTTGAGGTAAATCATTAACAGCCACAATGAAGAAGAAAAAGAAGAAGAAGGAGAAGAAGGGTCTAATGATAGATCATTGTGGTACACCTGTGCTGATTTACATTATGGAAGAATTAACATTTCTGACTGAAACAAATTGTTTTTGGTTACTTAAATAAGAATTTATCACAGCTAAAGTGCTCCCTCTCACCCCATAAAACTCTAGTTTCCCCAGTAGTATGTCAACAGGAATGCAATCGAAAGTTTTGCTTAGGTCACATAATATTAGTGATATCATGTTATTGTTGACAAAAGCTGTTAAAGTTTGGTCAATGATTTCCAAGATGGCCCCTGTTGTGTTTTACCCATTGTGAAAACCAAACTTATTGCTACATAGTATATTGTGTTTTTCAAAGAAGCCATTTATCTGTGTGTATCAGTGCCTGAAATATCTTTGAAAATATTGGAACAATGGAGACTGCTGGTCTGTAGCTTTGGGGAAGATGTTTGCCCCTTTTTTTTAAAAACTGGGACAAATTTTGATAGCATATCTTAAGTGCATCTGGAAAAACTCTAAATTCTAAACATTTATTAAAAATAAAAGCTAATGGCTTGGCGATTGAGTGTATTGTCTTTTTAATTATGTTATTTGACAAGCAATAACAGTCCATACTTTTAGAACCTGAAAATTTTGATACAGATTTTATAACATCAGCAGGTGTGACAGCCCTCCATTGAAATACCAGATTAACAGGCAGTGGTGTTTCAACAAGGTCCATTGCAGATGAATTTGTTGCTTTAATGTCAGAATTTTTTAAACTGAGTTTAAAAAGTGCTGATTTAATTCCTCAGGTTCAAACAGAGCTGTTTCTGTGTATTTTGGTGTATTCTCTTGTTTTATTATTTGCCATGTATTTATTGGGAGCCCTTTCTATATAGTTTTCCACTGCTTGCTTTTTTGTCAGAAGTAGTTTAGCTTAGTAGTATTTTTTGCATTTCAGATGTGACCTATGAATGGTCATGCTCTGTTTTGCTCCTTGGTTTAAGCGGCTTGCTCATGCATCTGGTACAGCATATGCATATGATACTCAAAATATTTTCGGTCATAAGCAAATTCCAAATACGAGGATCTGGATTACCTACTAGAGCCAGTGGTCACACTGTTGGAAACCAAATGATATTATGCTTCTGATCACAAGATTGCTTGAGAAGAGGCTGTCTAATAGTAGTAGTAGTAGTAGTAGTAGTAGTAGTAGTAGTAGTAGTTTATTCATCCAGAGACAGTGTACATTGCAGGGATTTAGTAAAAAAAATACACACACACACACACACACACACACACACACACACACACACATAAAGAGTGAACAATACTCTACACGATACAAATGTGCATAGTAGGCTACACATCAGATCGCATTGAAATAGTATGTACAACTTTGATTAATTACATTAATGTATGAGAAAGACTTTTTACACGGAATACACAGTTGATATTTAGATATAACACATAATAATTCCAACACTTTTGTACATATTATTTATTTAGACCATAGCTACAGTAAGATAAAAATTACTATTGGCCCAGAGTACATGAATATAAATGTTTTGTATGAAGCTATTCCAGGTATTCGCTTACACTATAATAGCAGTTGGCTATTAAAAATTGCTTCTTTAAGTGAAGACAAATTTTTATTTCTTTTATCTTTACCAGTAGTTTGTTATACAATCTACTTACTTGTATGTTTGTTTGTTTCTGCGCCAAAGCCTTGTTAACTCTTTTAATATGAATGTCATTGCACTTTCTTGTGTTGTAAGTATGTAGATCCAAGTTGGATTGGAAATTGTCAATATTTCTTTCTACATTAATTACGCTTTTTTGTATATGGAGGCTCAGTAGGGGTAGAATATTTAGCTGTTGAAATAATTGCTTTGAAAGAGTTAGCCTTGAACTGTTGGTGATTATTCTAACAAGCTCGTTTTTGTAGAGTGCAGATGGTTTTGAGATTTTTCTTACTATGACTCCAGAAGGTGAGGCCATAGGTAATAGCAGAATGTATATAAGCAAAGTAAACAGTTATGCTACATTCCCTACAACATACAAAGCTAATAACATGTAATGCGAAGCAAGCAGAGTTTAACTTATGAGAGAGATACAGGATGTGGGATTTACAGTCTAAATTATCACAGAAGTAGATGTAGACAGGGCTCAACAAGCTTTCAGCAGCAAATTGATTAAGAATGTAGGGAAGTCTGCAAAGAGAAAGAAAGTCTTGTTGCTAGGTAGTTCGCATGCTAGGGGTGTGGGCCAACTTCTGCAGGATGAATTAGGGTTGGATTACCAGGTCACAAGTTTTTTCAAACCTAGTGCTGAACTTGGGCAGGTTACAGAGGATTTAGGTTCACTATGTAAAGGTTTTACTACGAAAGACACCGTGGTTATTGTGGGTGGGCCGGGCAACAGTATTGACAGAGATCCGGGGTACAGCATAAAGTGTGACCTGGCAAAGATTGCATCGGCATCGAATCATACCAGTGTTGGGTTTGTGTCAGTTCTGGAGCGCCACGACCGACCTCATTTGATCTCTTCTGTCAGGAGAGTTAATTTGGTGTTGGAACAGCTACTTGGATCTGGTGCAGGGTCACACATTGGTGTGGTTCCTGTTGATTCACTCTGTAGGTGGGACTATACTAGACATGGCCTACACCTCAACAGGAAAGGGAAGGGTAAACTGGCTGGGCTGATAGCAGGAAATTTAAAGGGGGGAGGAACTACATCTCATGGTGGAAACTCTTTTTTAGTGTAAGATCAGTGTCCAGTGGGAAACTCAGCCAGGCAAGTACTAAAGATGTTAAAAAAGTTCAAGATACTCACAAAAGTAAAGTGAAAAATAATGTTAGTATATTTCATCAAAATATTGGGGGATTGAAGAATAAAAGTACTAAAGATGTTAAAAAAGTTCAAGATACTCACAAAAGTAAAGTGAAAAATACTGTTAGTATATTTCATCAAAATATTGGGGGATTGAAGAATAAAATTGATGAGCTTCTGCTTTGTTTAGAAGATATAGAAACCAAGAATGTAATAGATATACTATGCCTGTCTGAGTATCACATTGTCACTGATATGCAAAAGGTTAGCATCAATGGGTACAAATTAGCTGCACATGTAAGTAGAGATAATATGATGAGAGGAGGAGTTGCCATATATGTCAAAAGCTTCCACAGTGCAAAAAATTTAGAAACTAAAAAATTTGTGTAGAGCAACATATGGAAGCATGTACCACTGAACTTAAACTAAATGATGGCACTTTCATAATTGTAACAGTGTATAGGTCCCCCTCAGGGAATTTCCAGCTATTTCTAGAAAACTTGGATGCTTTGTTGTGCTATCTGTCAGACAGGGGGAAGCAAATTATCATTTGTGGGGATTTCAATGTTGATTCCCTGAAAGAGTGTAATAGGAAGAATGACCTTTTAGTATTACTCAGTTCTTTCAATTTGAGCTCCGTCATTGATTTTCCTACTCGGATAACAAAGAACAGCAGTACATTGATAGATAACTTTTTTATAGACCAAGATAAGTTTAAGGACATAAATGCTTATCCTGTTGAGAATGGTCTTTCAGATCATAGTGCACAGCTTGTTACAGTACATGACATAGCTCCATGCAGTATAATAAATCAGACTTTCAAAGCAGTGCTTTCAGTTAACAATATAAATATTGCAAACTTTAGGGAAAGCCTACAGCAGCTAGACTGGAATGAAGTGTATAAGGAACCCGATGCAAACTTGAAATATAACTTATTTCACAATACATTTTTAAGGGTATTTGAAAATTGTTTTCCCAAGAAAATAGTTAAACATAATTCCAAGAAAACATATAAAAAACCTTGGCTAACTAAAGGAATAAGAATATCTTGCAACCGCAAAAGAGAACTGTATCTAACAGCAAGAGGGAGTACTGACCCCGAAATTGTTCAATATTATAAAAACTATTGTGCAGTACTAAGAAAAGTTATTAAAAAGTCCAGAAGCATGTGTATCATGTCTGAGATCAGTAACTCTTATAATAAAATTAAAGCAATTTGGAATATTATTGAAAGGGAAACAGGGCAACCAAGAGCACAGGAAGACTTTAGTGCAATAAAACTGAATGACAAGTGCACTAACAAACAATCAGAAATTGAAAATATTTTGAATAATCATTTTTTAAATGTTGTGGAGAAAATAGGATCTAGATCTTCACTAGAAGAGGCAAGGCTATTAATAGAAGAGGCCATACCTGCGCAGTTTGAAACAACTGTAATTCCACCAACCTCTCCCTCTGAAATCAGTAAAATAATAAACTCACTGAAAAGTAAAAGCTCTTACGGAATTGATGGCATTTCCAGCAAAGTACTTAAAGCTTGTTCCCCACAGATAAGTAGGATTCTCAGCCACGTATGTAATAGCTCTTTGGAGCAGGGTGTTTTCCCTGATAGACTGAAATATGCCATTGTAAAACCATTGCATAAAAAGGGGGATACATCGGATGTCAACAACTACCACCCAATCTCTCTTCTGACAGCTCTATCAAAAATTTTTGAGAAAGTAATGTATTCAAGAGTAGCCTCCCATATCTGTAAAAATAAAGTACTAACAAAATGTCAGTTTGGTTTTCAGAAAGGCTTTTCAACAGAAAATGCTATATATGCTTTCACTGATCAAATATTAAATGCTCTGAATAACTGGACATCACCCATTGGTATTTTTTGTGATCTCTCAAAGGCCTTTGATTGTGTAAATCATGGAATTCTTTTAGATAAGCTAAATCATTATGGTTTGAGTGGGGCAGTGCACAAATGGTTTAATTCATACTTAATTGGAAGAATGCAGAAAGTTGAAATAAGTGGTTCGTGTAATGTTAAAACAACAGCTGATTCCTCAAACTGGGGTGCTATCAAGCACAGGGTCCCACAGGGTTCGGTCTTAGGTCCTTTACTGTTCTTGATATACATTAATGACTTACCATTCCACATTGATGAAGATGCAAAGTTAGTTCTTTTTGCTGATGATACAAGTATAGTAATAACATCCAAAAACCAGGAACTAAGTGATGTAATTGTAAATGATGTTTTTCACAAAATTATTAAGTGGTTCTCAGCAAACGGACTCTCTTTAAATTTTGATAAAACACAGTATATACAGTTCCGTACAGTAAATGGCACAACTCCAGTAATAAATATAGAATTTGAACAGAAGTCTGTAGCTAAGGTAGAATTTTCAACATTTTTAGGTGTGTCCATTGATGAGAGGTTAAACTGGAAGCAACACATTGATGGTCTCCTGAAACGTCTGAGTTCAGCTACGTATGCTATTAGGGTTATTGCAAATTTTGGTGATAAGAATCTCAGTAAATTAGCTTACTATGCCTACTTTCATTCACTGCTTTCGTATGGCATCATATTCTGGGGTAATTCATCGTTGAGTAGAAAAGTATTCACTGCACAAAAACGTGTAATCAGAATAATTGCTGGAGCCCACCCACGGTCATCCTGCAAACATCTATTTAAGGATCTAGGGATCCTCACAGTAACCTCACAGTATATATATTCCCTTATGAAATTTGTTGATAATAATCCAACCCAATTCAAAAGTAATAGCAGTGTGCATACCTATAACACCAGGAGAAAGGATGATCTTCACTATGCAGGGTTAAATCTGACTTTGGCACAGAAAGGGGTAAATTATGCTGCCACAAAAGTCTTTGGGCACCTACCAAACAGCATCAAAAGCCTGACAGATAGCCAACTAACATTTAAAAATAAATTAAAAGAATTTCTAGATGACAACTCCTTCTACTCATTGGCTGAATTTTTAGATATAAACTAAGTAAAAAAAAACTTAATCATTAGTGTCATGCAATATTTTGTGTAATGTAATTTCTTGTACAGACATCTTTTATTAACCTGACACGTTCCACATCATTACGAAGTGTCGTATTCATGATCTATGGAACAAGTATTAATCTAATCTAATCTAATCACCTGTATGTACACCTAAGAATTTTCTCGTAGCAACTCTCACAGTTTCTTTATTTTGTATTCTTAGATCTAGATCAGAGTGTGACTTTGTTTTCCTGTAATGGATATAATTAGTTTTAGAGATATTTATGGTTAATTTGTTCATTTCAAACCAATTTTACAAATATTCTATAACTCTGGTTGGCAATGTTGGCAACACCCAGTTTATGTCAATTAGTACAATGTTTGTGTCATCCACAATGCAGGATTATGTGAGTAACATTTACTGGAATCTTGATATCATTTATGTAAAGAAGAAATAGGAGAGGTCCTAGAACACTCCCCTGCAGTACCCCAACTGGCACAGTCTGAATATCCGATCTGTAAACAATACGTTGGTTTTTACTGTTTGTTGATGCAATTTCTTATGTTTCCTATTATGGAGATATGACTGAAACCACTTTTTTGCCACTCCTCATATACCAACATATTCTAATTGGCTAGGAGGATATCAGGTTGGACAGTATCAAATGCCTTTGATAAGTCCAAGTTTATTCCAGCTGTACTGTTGTTCCTATCTAGCCCTGTTAGAATGTTGTCAATGAATTGGGCGATGGCTGACTCTGTACTCATACCTTTGACAAGCTGTGTTGGTTTACAGACAATACATTGAATTTCTCAAGGTTATTTGTAATTCTGTTTTTCATGACTGTCTCTATTACTTTTGAAAATACTGATAATAAAGCTATTGGTTTATAGTTTCTCATTTCATGTATATTGCCCTTTTTATACAATGGTTTTATTTTTACATATTTTAATCGTTGTGGAGACTCCCTTTGACAATGATATGTTTATGATGTGTGAGAGTGGTTCTGATATGACACTAGCACATCTCATCATGACTGAACAATGTACCTCGTCAATCCCTGAGAACTTTTTATTCTTCATTGTTTTTATTACTCGATTAATTTCCAATGGGAGGTAGCAATATTGAATTAACACTTTGTTCTCCTGGGATTGATGTTCTACTACTCCTAAAATGATTTTTGCTCAGATTGATTGGACTATTTATGAAGTAGTCATTAATGTAATCTGCTAAAGTAAGATTTCTGACTAAGTGCACCTTGATCATCTTTTAAAACAAAGTCATCTAGATTTCTAACATTTTTGCTTCGTGCCTATTTCTTTTTTTCCTACATTCCACATAGCTTTCGATTTGTTTGCTGACCCAGCAATTACACTGTCATTATGCATTGTCTTGACTTTTTTGATCACCTTCCTGTAAATTTTCTTATATGTCTTAACAAAAAATGTGAAGTGTTCATCTTTGATGTCTTTTTTGAGTTGACTGATATGTTTTAGTGTTTCACTAGATACTCTAATAGCAGGTGTTATCCACTGACTTGTGTTCTTAGGCATGAAATTGATCTTTGTGAGCTTTGTTGGAAAACACATCTCAAATAGGGACATGAATGTCCTAGAAAAACCATTGAAAGATACCTCAGTTGTTGTTTGTGCAAAGACATCTTCCCAGGTTTCATTAGCTAACAACTGGATGAAAGTATTCACTTTTTCTCTATAAAAGTGCGTTTTGCATTCCCACTTATATTTTACTGCCTTGGGAACAGAGGAATTTATGTATGTTAATAGTGTATTGTGATCCGAAAGACGTAAGTTTATTTTTAGTGCCTCAGTGATACCATTATCCGTATTTGTGAGAATATTGTCTAAAAGAGAAGATGACAGTTCTGTTGTTATAGTGGCATCTGTAAAGAGTGGTTTCATGTGAAAGCTGCTTAGTATACTCAAAAACTGTCTTTTTTCACCACTTTCAACTAACAGGTTAATATTAAAATCCCCACATAACAATAATTTCACTTTGTTACTATAAAAAGTGTTTAATGCTGCTTCTATTGTTTTGAAGAATATGTTTTTGTCGCCCAGTGGTGATCTATATATTGAATTGAATTGAATTTTATTTATCCTGTAAGATTACATTGTGTACAGTAAATGTACATGTAATATAGGCCATGTCAAAGTGTTAACATTCATTATCACTTATTTTTCTACACCTTTAGCTTACATTTTTACATTACTGATAATGAGTAACAATATATACAAATTAATGGCATAAGTATTCTGCAAGACTGTAAAACTCTTTTTCAAGGAGATAATCCTTAAGTTTCTTTGGAAAGTCATTGTGAAGTACACTATGTTTCAGGGTTTTGGGCAGACTTCTCAGTAGTCTGATACCAAAGTACTGGGGTCCTTTTTCTAGCATTGACAGTTGGTGGGGTATGCTCCGTACTTCATTCTTCTTTCTTGTATTGTGGGTGTGTACACTAGCATTTGTAATCCAGTCCTCACTACCTTTTGTGATGTACATTATTGTTTTGTATATTTACAACGATGAAGAAGTTAAGATATTTAAATTCTTGAAACAGTTTCTGCATGTTTCAGAGGTCTTTGTTCTTAAAATGGTCCTAATTGCTTTTTTTGTAATGTGAACACTCGTTTTGTCTCTTGTTTGTTTGAGTTTCCCCACACAGTCACTCCATACTGTAAGTATGGTTCGAAAAGTCCATGATACACTGTATACAGAAGGTTCATGTCTGAATACTGTGATAGCTGCATCATTAAGAATATGACAGAGCTCAGTTTCTTACAGACATTATTAATATGTTGTTTTTTTCCATTTCAGTTCATTATCCACAAGAATACCTAAGAACCTAAGAATCTAGCAGATTCTACTTCCAGCCTCCTTCCATCAACCTCCAAATCCATGTCTACGGCCTTTTCCTTGTTTTTAAACACTGCATACATAGTCTTTTTTAGATTTATAACTAGTTCATTTTCCAACAGCCATTGAGCTGACATTTGCAGATATGTATGCTCTTCTCTCAAGCTGTTCCATATTTTCGTCACTATTTAGCATTGTCATGTCATCAGAATACAATATTTTCTTTTCTTCCTCCTCAACACCTATATCATTAACAAATACATTAAATAACAATGGCCCCATTACCGAACCCTGTGGCACTACATATCTGATGGATTTGGTTTCTGATTGGTACGATTTTCCTAATGATACATACTGCTTGCGGTTGCAAAAGTATGATTTTATCCATTCACCTGGTTGCCCTCGAATGCCATAGTTGCTTAATTTTTGTATCAGCATTTCATGGTCAATGGTGTCAAATGCCTTTGAAAGATCCAGAAACATTGCAGAGACAACCTTTTTCTCATCCAAGGACTATAAAATGTATTCTGTTAGACTGACAATTGCTGCTTCTGTAGATTTACCCTTTCTGAAACCATGTTGTGAGGGCATGAAAATGCTATGTTTGTCCAAATAGTTAACTAATCTGGTATACATAAGCATTTCTAGGATTTTTGAGAAACCTGATATCAGTGAAACTGGTCTGTAGTTATTGGGATCATCCCTACACCCTTTCTTGTACACTGGCACTACCTTCGTTATCTTCAGATTTTCTGGAAAAATTGCATCTCTGAAAGAACAGTTTGCTACGTTCTTCAGTGGTGTTATTACCTACTCACATACCAGCTTTATTACATGATTTGATATTTCATCATCACCAGCTGATTTCTTGGACTTCAGTTTTCCGTAATTCATCTTCTGTGACTGGTCTTAAGAATATAATACTGCATGATCTTTTTGGTACCTTAATATCCTTCTGTTTTTGACTATTTCTTTCCAATTTTAGGTTTTCTACTACACTGATATAGTTATTATTCAGTATGTTTGCTATTTCCATACCATCTGTGACCACTGTGTTGTCTATTTTAATTGACCTAATACCTTCTTCTTTGTTTGACCCATCTTTTTCCTTTCTTTCAGCATTGATTGCATTCCAAGTTGCCTTTCCCTTGTTTTTTGAGTTCGCTATAGTGGTGTCAATTGCTCTTGCTTTTGCTTCTTTTATTGTTTCCCTATACTTCCTTTTTAACATTTTATAGTTTTCAGCTTTGCCCATCCGTCTCACGTCCTGAAGGTTCCTTCGCTGTTCTAGTATTTCACTGGTAATCCACTGTGTTTGATCTTGCTGCCTTTCTTGTCTCTTTACTTTGGGAAATGCTACATTAAAATGGTACTTAATTGTTGAAATAAATGCATCATATTTTTCATTTACACTCTGGGCCTGTAGGGTTTCACTCCAGGTTTCCTTACTTAACATTGTTCTAAAGATGTTGATATTTTGTTCACTGATGATCCTAATTTCTTTGGTTGTTTGTTTTGGTTCTGATACTGAGTCATTACTTCTGCATAAGCTGATTAGTTGTCCATGATGATCAGATATTTCTGTCTGAACTACATGTGACTCAGAGTTACACATATTAGTAATTATGTTGTCAATAATTGTCTCACTTTGTGAAGTCACTCTTGCTGGTGCAGTTATTGTCACTTTCATGTTATGCTGTATTAACAATTCTTCAAAATCCTGTATTATTTTTGTGTCTTTTCCCATGTCAGTGTTGAAGTCTCCACATTTCATAAGATTTCTCTTCACGTTCATTCTCAATAAGCTAGCAATTTTTTTAGAAAGATGCTAATATAGCCACATGGTGACCTGTACACACAAAACACTCTAAAATTCTCTGCACTATACCAGTAACTTCAAAGTCTTTTTCTCTAGCTATGGGAAATGTAGCAGCTTCACTGTTTACATTCTTTGATAGAGTACCTGTTTTAATATATATACAAACGCTACCACCCTTATATTTAGATCTGCAGAAGTAACTAGCTAGTTTGTAGTCCTTTATTGCCACATTATGTATTTTACTTTCAGTTAGTCCATGTTCACTTATACATAATATGTCTGATCTTACTCCACTCAGGAGTACTTCTGCTTCTAATTTTTTGTTACCAAAGTATTGAATATTTTGATGAAGTACTTTTATGTAATTTTTCTTTTGTTGGTTTACACGTTGTGATTCTTTAGAATCATCTTTTTTTGTATGGTGCTTTATAGTTTTCTTTTCCAGCTGGAGTGTATGATTTTTCACCCCCTTCAGGCCATATTAGTTTCCCTTGCATCTTATGATGTTGCAGACATCTGCAAACATTCTGCTGAACGTTACAGACCCCAGTCTATTTAAGTGCAAGCCATCCCTCGCTAGTGAGTTTTCACATAGGAATCTGTTTGGGTCTACAAACATTGGCCCAAGACGATCACATTGCTCTTTAAGAGCACAGTTTATTTTGTCGATATATTTTTCACTCACCGACCTTCTGTTTATGATTCCGCTAAGTATCAGACGAGATCCTGCATATATATTTCTTGCAGAACGGATCATGTTTCTTGTTTCGCTTGCCATTTCTTCCTCACTGCTGCTCCTTACCGAATTCATTCCAACATGTATAAACACCCCATTATAGTTATGTCTGGTTTCAGAATATGGTTCTGTAGTATATTGTCTTGCATTTACCATATTTTTAAAATGTTTACCGAGTTGATGCGTTCTAATACCAGGTAGTACGTCGATCTTGCAATTGGGGACAGCGATATTCTTCAGCAGCGAATCGCCAATTATTAAAAAGGCATTTTCCTTTTGTTGCGTATCTGTCGCCTTGTATTTCCTTTTGCTGTATGTCACCACTTTCCATTTATATTTATCTTCCGGTTTTTTGGTGGTTCCTGGTGTGGGTTATGTAGTCATGTCCTAGTTCCTGAACCACGGGCAACGTATGAGTGGCCAAGTAAGTGGTCCCGACAGTTACTTTGGAATAAGACTAGGCATGTCGGACATATTCTGAGTCGTGGTCATCTTTGTGCTCATACGGCAAAGACTACCAAATCCACCAGTTACTCCCTCAACCGTTAGGGGTAAAACTCAATGGGACTCGGGGCAAGTAAGGCTAGCAACCTGCTTCCCCGATACTTTAAATATGATGCTGGCAACAATCAGAGCAAAATGCCTCGGACCTTTGGAGGTGACGGAGTCGCACCTCTAACTGAAAAACCAGGGACTCCTAAGATACGACTTAGCAAACAAATGGTAATGAGATGGGGAGCTATTAATATCAATGGGGGCTACTCTGGGAAGAAGGTAGAGCTGGAAGAGACTGCGAGTAAGATGGGGCTGGACGTTTCAGCTGTTAGTGACATTCGGGTGAGGGGTGAGAAAGAAGAGGAAGTAGGAGAATACAAGGTCAGGAGTCAAAGCAGGAATAGCACAATGGGGCGTAGGGCTTTACATCAGGAAAGAAATGGAACCCAGCGTAGTTGCAGTAAGGTATGTAAGCGAACGACTGATGTGGATAGATTTGACAGTGTCTAGCAAGAAAATTAGGATTGTGTCAGTATATTCGCATTGTGAAGGGACAAATCAAGATAAGATGGATAGTTTTTATGAGGCACTCAGTGATGTAGTTGTTAGAGTAAAGGACAAGGACATTGTTCTGCTCATGGGTGATTTTAATGCCAGGATTGGAAATCGAACAAAAGGGTATGAAAAGGTTATGGGTAAATTTGGAGAGGATATGGAGGCCAATAGGAATGGGAAACAACATTTGGATTTCTGTGCCAGTATGGACTTAGTAATCACAAACTCCTTTTTTAAACATAAGAACATTCACCGGTATACTTGGGAAGGCAGGGTAACCAGATCTGTCATTGACTATATAATAACAGATCAGGAATTCAGGAAGGCTGTGAGGGACACACGTGTATTCAGGGGATTCATTGATGACACTGATCATTATTTAATCTGCAGTGAAATTGGGATTGTGAGGCCGAAAGTGCAGGATGTCAGGTCCATATGTAGGAGGATAAGAGTGGAGAAACTTTAGGATAAGGAAATCAGGCACAAGTACATAACAGCGAACTCAGAAAGGTACCAGTTAGTTGAATGTAGTCAATTACAGTCATTGGAAAAGGAATGGACAAGGTACAGGAACACAGTACTAGAAGTGGCTAAAGAATGTTTTGGAACAGTAGTGTGTAAAAGCAGGATGAAGCAAACAGCTTGGTGGAATGACACAGTCAAGGCAGCCTGAAAAAGGAAAAAGAAGGCATATAAAAAATGGCTACATACCAGAACTCAGATAGACAGAGAAAGTTATGTTGAAGAAAGGAACAAAGCCAAACAGATAATTGCAGCATCCAAGAAGAAATCTTGGGAAGACTTTGGAAACAGGTTGGAGACTATGGGTCAAACTGCTGGAAAACCATTTTGGAGTCTAATTAGCAGTCTTCGAAAGGGACGTAAGAAGGAAATGACAAGCATTTTGGACAGGTCAGGAAAACTGCTGGTGAATCCTGTAGATGCCTTGGGCAGATGGAAGGAATATTTTGAAGAATTGCTCAATGTAGGTGAAAATACGTTTCAGATTTCGAGGTAGAATGGGATAGTAATTATAATGGAAATAGGATCACATTTGAGGAAGTGGAGAAAATGGTCAATAGATTGCAGTGAAATAAAGCACCTAGGGTGGATGCAATTAAGTCGGAACTCATCAAATACAGCGGAACGTCAGGTCTTAAATGGCTGCACAGGATAATTGAAATGGCCTGGGAGTCGGGACAGGTTCCATCAGACTGGACAAAAGCAGTAATCGCACCAATCTTTATAAACATGGAAACAGAAATGATTCTAACAACTACAGAGGTACCTCTTTAATCCGCGTTGTGGGTAAAATCTTCTCAGGTGTTGTTGAAAGGAAAGTGCGAGTATTAGTTGAGGACCAATTGGATGAAAATCAGTGTGGGTTTAGGCCTCTTAGAGGTTGTCAGGACCAGATCTTTAGCTTATGGCAAATAATGGAGAAATGTTATGAGTGGAACAGGGAATTGTATCTATGCTTTATAGATCTAGAAAAGGCATATGACCGGGTTCCTAGGAGGAAGTTATTGTCTGTTCTACGAGATTATGGAATAGGAGGCAAACGTTTGCAAGCAGTTAAAGGTCTTTACATGGATAGTCAGGCAGCAGTTAGAGTTGACAGTAAATTGAGTTCATGGTTCAGAGTAGTTTCAGGGGTAAGACAAGGCTGCAACCTGTCTCCACTGTTGTTCATATTATTTATGGATCATATGTTGAAAACAATAGACTGGCTGGGTGAGATTAAGATATGTGAACACAAAATAAGCAGTCTTGCATATGCAGGTGAGTTAGCAGTGATGGTAGATACGATTGAAAGTTTGCAAAGTAATATTTCAGAGCTAGATCAGAAATGTAAGGACTATGGTATGAAGATTAGCATCTCCAAAACGAAAGTAATGTCAGTGGTAAAGAAATATAAACGGACTAAGTGCCAAATAGGAGGAACAAAGTTAGAACAGGTAGACAGTTTCAAGTACTTAGGATGCATATTCTCACAGGATGGCAACATAGTGAAAGAACTGGAAGCGAGGTGTAGCAAAGCTAATGCAGTGACTAAGTAATCTGTGCACCGTTCAATCTTTCGACCAACTTTGTTGTATGGGAGCGAAAGCTGGGTGGATTCAGATACCTCATCAACAAGGTTGAGGTTACAGATATGAAAGTAGCTAGGATAATTGCAGCTACTAGTAGATGGGAACAATGGCAGGAGGGTGTCCACAATGAGGAAATCAAAGAAAAACTGGGAATGAACTCTATAGATGTAGCAGTCAGGATGAACAGGCTTAGATGGTGGGGTCATGTTACACACATGGGAGAAGCAACGTTACCCAAGAGACTCATGGGTTCAGCAGTAGAGGGTAGGAGGAGTCGGGGCAGACCAAGGAGAAGGTACCCGGATTCGCTTAAGAAAGATTTTGAAGTAATAGGTTTAACATCAGAAGAGGTACCAACGTTAGTGGATCATGGAGGAATTTTATAAGGGGCTATGCTCCAGACTGAACGCTGAAAGGCACAATCAGTCTTAAATGACGATGATGATGATGATTCCGGTTTTTGGCTTACTGAGTTTACCGAGACATCAACGGGAACACTTGAAATGTTGTTTTTAAAGTATGATCGGTCATTCGTATTTTCGCGATCTCCTTGCTTTTCGGTTTGATGGGTTTTACACACACAGGACTTCTTTTCTTGTATTAATGTATCGTTTTCTTTCTTGATGGTGGAAAGTTCGGTTTTTAATGCCTCAATGTCACTTCGTAGTAACTTTATAATTTCGTTTTTTGTATCAACTGCACTTACAAGATCGGCCGTTTCGTCACGTAAACAACCATGACATGTCCACGGAAAATTATCGCTGACGAACTTTAGATTTACTTTCGCGCACTTTTCGTGTAACCAGAAGTTGCATTTGATACACAGAATACCCTTCATGAGATGCTTTTTACATTCTCTACACGAAGAACTGTTCATTTTTTTGCCTTTTTAACGAGAGAGAAGCGTCAATATACTTTCCTATCGGCGCCATCTTGAAATTGCTATGACAACTAGTTTTTCACTCTTCTCTTCAGTTTTCAACTCTATGGCACACGATTCAAAATGATTTTCCTGTATTTTGATGGTCTAATTCTGTTTTCACTTTGAACTGCAGTCCTACTCTAGAGTAAATGCATACCCCACCAGTATTAAAAACACTTTGGCAATAATTTGATGCTAAATTAAAGTTGCTTGTATTTATGGTACTTAATTCACTAGCCTTGCACCAGTATTCAGATAAACAAATACAAGAGACATCAGCAAGAATGTTTAAAGCTATTTCCAGATCTAGCACTTTGTTTTTGAGGCACTAAATATTCTGACAGTTTATCCTGACTGGTTTGCAAGTATTTTTTCTTTTGTCATTACCTAGTAATGTGCTGCTTTTTCATAGTAGTTGTGACTTATCTACAAATTTTCTTGCTGGTTTGTTACAATCTTTTCCTTTTCTTTGTTTGAAGGCATAAAAAATCCTTATTTAATGATGTAGATGTACCTTGTCTTTGCTCCTCCTTAAGCAGTGTGGTGTTGCTGCAACTGTTGTTCATGGTTTTGTTGCTGCAGCTACTGTTGTTGTTGGTTTAGTTGCTGCTGCTGCTTCTGTTATTGTTAGCTCTGTTGCTACTGTTACTGTAGTTGTTGGTTTTGTTGCTGCTGCTGTTGCTGTTGCTGCTGCTGCTTCTGCGGCCAGAGGTGGTGGTGTTGGTGGCGGTAGTGGTTGTGGTGGTGGTAGTGGTAGTGGTGGTGGTATTGACAGGATTCTTCATCCGGTTGCTGCCTTTGATTGTTCTATTGGCACTGTTTCTGTTGATGGTGGATCTGTTGTAGTATCTGTTGGTTTTGCTGTTATTTCTGCCGATGGTTTTGTTGCTGTTGCTGATGGTGGTTTGACCATTTGTGATAATTTTACTGCTGCTACTGGTGATGATTTTGATGTTGCTGTTGCTTCTGTTGTTGTTATTACTTGTGATGAACCTGCTTGATTTTTGTGATGATACTGTTACTGTTGTTGATGGTACTGCAGATGTTTGATGGTGCCTTTTTATTTCATCCAATACTTTTTGTGCTAGAATTTTCTTCCCTGGGCCATTCAAATGAAGGCCATGAGAAGTGTGGAACCTCTGACCAATGCCACTAATATCAACAATACAAACATTTCAGAATTGACTGCATATACAGGAAAAACTCTCATTAGCAGTACTGAACTCTTTGTTCACACAAGACCAAGGTGGCAGATCATAGCGATGTGGAATGCTGACAAAGAGAATGTTTGTATGTGACAAGTGAGCCAGATTCTTCTTCAGTTCTGACCAGGTTGTAGAGGTTTCATTTCTATATACATAGTTAGAGCCACCAAACAAAGCTACAAAGTCTTTTGAAGCCAATTTGATATAATTTCATCAGTGTATACATTCTTAATTACCTCTGAAAAGGGAAGCCCCAGGCTTGACATAACTCGTGAAACCGATGCCTCATTAACAAAAGAGGCTATTCCGCGTCCGTGGCTATCAGCTAAAATGTGCAGTTTTCCCATATGATTATGTATTTTTTGCAGTGACCTAGGCATATGTTGACATGGATTGCACGTAGGCCTATTCAGGGGAGCAGCAATGGCTGAAATATGTACCTGCGTATTTTCAAAAATATTTTCTGAAGCACTATCATCACTTATTTCGCTTAGCACATTGTACCTGTTTTGTAGTTGAATAGGTGGGTTTTGTCTGACCCTGTAGACATTGGTATCATAATTCCATTTTGACGATTTTTCTTGTGTTTTCGGCGATGGATCAACTTTTGCACACCAAGAATGGAACTTTGTTTCTCATATGCCATTACTGCCTACTCTCCCGTACTTTTTACACACGTTATGTCTTGTATTTTTGCTACTATAGTTTATGATTCCCGTGAAGTTCACTGAGCAATTTATTTACGCCCGTTGTGTTCAGTTGCAGGGATTTGTTGCACTTGTGTTGTAAAACACGTATCCCTTCCACTAACACTGCAATGATATTGTGTGTGTAATCCATCTTATTAAGTTTTTGTATATGAATAAAATATATATTGAAGTACACATTATTTCTGACAGCATGGTCAGTGAATTCTACCATTGATACTTTTTTCCAGGCAGTTACTGAGTTGTCAAGAACAGATGGTCTTGAAAAATATGCACGGGCATTTACTAATGTTTATGAGTTCTTTAACAAGACTTATGCAAATGAAAAACTTCTAGCATTAAAATGCCAGGAGCTTGAATCAAATTTGGAGTCGTGTACAGAAAAGTGTTCTGTAGCAATGGCTCAGGTGGAAGAAAATAGGGATATAATAGCAAAGCTCAAGCAGGTAAGCTTAAATTACCCAATGTATCATTTTTTATTTGGGAGATAATTATTTTTAAGTAAGTTTTTAATTAAGTTAAATTTTTCCACGATTTGTTTACTGCAGGACTTAGAGTGGTCTCGGAAACTAACAGATGCTGCTCATGTACGGGAACAAAATGCACAAGAAGCAATAGAAAACCTACGGCAACAAGTTTCTCGCCTGAAACAGGAAATTGAAAAGAAAAAAGAAATGGCAGGAGAACAGGCGGATGAGTAAGTGATGGTAACTAATGATTTGAACACATCATATGGATGTAGTTTATGAATGTATTGCTAATTAATGTGTTACTTTGAGTTCTTTTCATAAACAGTGATCAAGTTACTTAATTCAGTTAATCAGTGATTTCTTCCTATCCTTTACCTCCACTCCCTCACCAACCTACTTTTTCCTTAAGTATAAACATAAGAACAATTTCAGACAGCCATGATTTCTATTGTTCAGCATTTATTGTGATGACCGGTTTCAGCAAATTATGTTGCCGTCATCAGAGCTGTAAAGCATAGATCAACATCTTCAAGCACACTGGGATCAGACATAAACTTGCGTAATACAGTTTATCAGAAACATGGACTATACTGTGGAATAGAATGTACCTTCTGCAGGCTTTTGACAATATTGACCACAAAATATTACTGGAAAAAATAGAACACTATGGTATCAGAGGATTGCTACATTCCTAACCAATCGGATGCAGAGAGTCAGCATGATATACACTAATAGACAAAGCAACTCAATAACTGAAATACTATCAAGTAATAAAACTGTAAAGCAAGGTGTTCCAGAGGGCTCAGTATTGGGACCCCTACTTTTCCTCCTGTATATTAAGGACTTGATCTTGAATGTTGATACACACAAAACAATAATATATGCTGATGACACAACTGTACTCCTCAAAGGGAAGAACACAGAGGCTGTGCAAAAAGCTGTGAACTTGGCCACTGAACAACTGAGCAACTGGGCTAAAATCAACAGATTAACTATCAACACCAAAAAGACAGTTTCCATGAACTTTCACACAACACAAAATGCAAATTACTCTCAGCCATTTGTCACTGTAAATAACCAGCTAATAAATACCGACACTGTTTTCAAATTCTTGGGTCTGTGGGTTCAAGATAATCCGAAATGGAATATACATACAGGAAAGGTAAATGCCAGGATTTGTACTGGCTGTTATGTATTGAGTGTACTGAAAACATGTGCTAGCCTGAAAACATTAACCAGCGCGTACTGCACTTACATACAAGCCCATCTAAAATATGGTGTAATATTCTGGGGAAATTCTACAACTGCTCTGAGCACATTCAGAATCCAGGAGAGAGCAATGATGACTATTACTGGGAGCAAATCCAGAGACTCCTGCAAACTTGTCTTCAGAAAGTTGGAAATCCTTACACTGCCTTGTCTCTACATTCTCGAAACTCTAAAATTTTTCAGAAACCACATAGTGCTAACTGACCCCAGAGTCGTAAAAAATAATGAAATACTCTGTAAATGAACTTAGAACAGTAATCTTGCTATTTGTGTTAAATTGAAAACATTGAGCAATATAATACATTAGGATACTATAGGCCTATGTTAATATATGTTAACAATTTTAACTGATGTCTTCCCACATCTGCAACACACTGTGTACCATCAGATCACATGGAATAAATAAAATAAATAAATAAATAAGTACATTAATTGAATCTTGACCAAATGCGTTGGATATCATATCTTAGCATAGAACGGTATTTCGTGAACATGAGAACAATAGTGTATCAGCAAGTCAAGCATAAAATGACTATTACACAAAGCAAGGTACATATTGCACTGATTATGCAAGCTTGTGTTCATAAATTAGCAGCATAAAGAGTGAGATTCTCTTGTAAACATCACACACATTACAACTAGCCACCAGGCGACTTTGGTAGTAGTTGCAAACAAAAATAAGTCATCTCATTTAAAGTATAAAGATGATCCAAAAAGTTTACACTGCACACATACAATAAATAAATAATCCAAAATCAGAGTATGTTAAAGTTATTTTGTTATAATAATTCTATAGTACTGTTACATAAAATTTAAAACCACCATAGAAACCACAATTGGAAGCACTGTACCTTCAATATATCATTAATACACAAGTAGTGAAGCCAGTCATATGGCATGTTCATATGATAAAAATAAATACTATAAAAATATACGTGTTATAGAAGCCGACCTCGGGGAAGATCAGTTTGGATTCTGTAGAAATATTGGAACACATGAGGCAATACTGAGCCTACGACTTATCTTAGAAACTAGATTAAGGAAAGGCAAACCTATGTTTCTATTATTTGTAGACTTAGAGAAAGCTTTCGACAATGTTGACTGGAATACTCTCTTTCAAATTCTGAAGGTAGCAGGGGTAAAATACAGGGAGCGAAAGGCTATTTACAATTTGTACAGAAACCAGATGGCAGTTATAAGAGTTGAGGGACATGAAAGGGAAGCAGTGGTTGGGAAGGGAGTGAGACAGGTTTGCAGTCTCTCCCCGGTGTTATTCAATCTGTATATTGAGCAAGCAGTAAAGGAAACAAAAGAAAAATTTGGAGTAGGCATTCAAGATGGCGGCAAGTATACGCGTAATTTTAAATCGCTCTGCAGTTTTTAACGATGTAGTATCAAACAAGTGCGTTATATGTGGGGAAACTGTGCTAAATTGTATTAGGATATGCGAGTTCAATCATAAATGGAGCCATTCGTATTGCTTTATTCAAGAAGATGTACGAATTCAATGTGACTGTAACATGGAGTGTAAAGGCCGCGAAAACGCAACTGAAATGTGCTACGCAGGTTTAGAATTAAATATACTCGACGAACTTCAGAAAGAGCTTGACACCATCAGGGACTATACGGAAACACTAGAAAATGCGGCAAGATGCTTACGGGAATCGTCTGAAGTGTCTCATATACCGGTAAGGCAAGACGGTTTAGTAAGTGCTAGTTGTAAACATCGTAAAGATCAGACCTTGAAAAGTGTAAACAGTGCGACCATGATCAGATATATGAACAACCTACTCACACAAAAACATAAAAGTGAATTAATTGTGGAAAAAGACAATGTGAGTATTATAAGACAAAGAAACTTAGACCTAAATAGCCATGCTGAAAAAGGGAAAGTGAATATTCGTAGACGAAACCTAAAGAGCAATGCGATGTGTAAACAAGAATCCAAGCAACAGACGTATATATTTGCTGACAGTCATGGGAGAGGACTTACAGAAATTATGAGAAATAATCACCCTGACCTTAACGTAACAGGAATTATCAAGCCAGGCGCGCCACTACGCGAAGTTTTGAAGAGCTGTGACAACATTCTGACGCCCGGTAACAATTGCATCGTAATAGGGGGCGCGAATGATGTTTATTGCAATGAAACTTCGCGTGCAACGAGAATCCTGAAGGAAAAAATCAAGAGAATGCCTAAAGTACATTTCCACATTGTCAGTGTTCCACGAAGGCACGATCTGATGGAAAACTCGTGCGTAAACATCGAAATTGTGAAAGCAAATACAATATATGAGAAAATCTGTAGAGGTTACGTGAATGCGACGTTTATAAAGATAGAAAGTGTGAATAGAGAGCACTTTACAAGTCACGGTCTCCACATGAACACAAGAGGGAAAAAAATTATGAGTGCCGAAATAATTAAATTCATTAATGAGTCGTCGATAGAGCAAGGGACTCCAATCCCAATTCCACCAAAACAAGATTCTTGTGTAACCGTAGAACCAGGATTATCAGCGGTAACAGTTGGGTCTCCGACATTACCAGAAACAGCAGCAGCACAACAACGAGCAACAGAAGCATCATCATCATCAGCTGCAGATCAACAACAACCAGTAGCAGCAGAGAATCTGTCAGCTTTAGCAGCTGCAGCAGACACACCAGCACCGTCAACAACAGCATCCAGTCCAATAGACACAATTAGTAGACTGCCAATCAGAAGAAGAGTGACAAGACCCTCACACTTGAAGGATTTTTTTCTACCAGGCAGCCTGAAGGGGACACTACGGTGAGCTGTGCACCAAATCTAGGTAGCTGGACCCTGCTGTATCAGAATGTACAAGGACTATGCAACAAAATGAGTGAGCTGGAAGTAATTTTAAATTGTAATGTTAAGGAGGTTTCTGTGCTGTGTATCAATGAGCACTGGCTTCGGGACACACAGATTTGTGCAGCAAGTATACCAGACTTTAACTTAATAAGTCGCTTTTGCAGGGAAAATTATAAATGTGGAGGTGTATGCATCTATGTTAGAAGCAATGTTAAATCTAAAGAGATAAAACCTAGCAAGGTGAAGTGTGCAGAAAAAGATTTTGAATGTTGTATTTGTGAACTTACAGACTGTCAAACTATCATTGCTTGCATCTATAGGTCTCCATCAGGTGACTTTAACCAATTCTTATATTATATAGATGATCTTTTAAATGAATTGAGAGGCAGGTCAAAATGCACAATAGTTCTTGGTGACTTTAACATTAATTTTAACAAAAGTAATAAGAACAAGGCACAATTACTACATCTGTTTAACTCATACAACATGCAACCTACTGTGTGGGAAATTACCAGATATGGGGAGGGGTCTGGAACAACACTTGATCAGATATTTGCCAACAAACAAAGCTGTGAGTACAATATTGAAGTAATAGATACAGGCTTTTCTGACCATATGGCTTTAAAAATGATGATAAGGAATGAGAACACTAAGAAATGCACGATCACTGAAAAATATGTACAAAGAAGACTTATTAATGCAAACAACATAAGGGTTTTTAATAGTATGCTAAAAAGGGTGCAGTGGGGCGTAGAACAAACTGATGATGTAGACAAAAAGTATGACAGTTTTTTTTACTGATTATAAATATTGCTACGATGTGGCATTCCAGTTAAAAAGAATTAAAGTTAGTGAGAAGACAAAAACATGGGTAACACAAGGGATTAAAAAGTCAGCAATCACCCTTAGAAACCTAAGCAAACATGCTAGAATAAATATAACAATTAAACCATACTATAGGAAATATAGAAGGGTCTATAGGAAAGTTTTACAGGCAGCAAAAAGGCTAAGCAATGATTCATACATTAACAAGGGAAGCAATAAATCAAAATCTATTTGGAAGGTTATAAACAATAGCATAGGAAAACGTAAAACCAAGACCCATAACTTCAAAATTAAAAGTGAGGGGAAAGTGATAGAAGATGCTCAACAGATAGCCAATATATTCAATGAACATTATGTGAACATAGCACCGAACCTAATTAAAGGTCTATGCAATTCAAACAACAAAAACATAAAAGTACCAACTTGTGAAAAGACGATGTTTCTGTACTCAGTAACAGAATGTGAAGTTAGAAATGCTATTAATAAACTAAAAAATAAAATGTCTTGTGGTATTGACGGAATTCCAGACAAGGTAATCAAACACAGTTCTACCAGTATAGATACTAACCTAGCTGACATTATTAATACTTCTTTCAGGACAGGGGTGTTCCCATCAAAACTAAAACTCTCCATAGTAAAGCCACTACACAAAAAGGATAGTACAGCTGACATAAATAATTATAGGCCAGTGTCATTATTGTCAGGTTTCTCTAAAGTAATAGAAAGAGTAATGTATGAAAGGCTAGCTGACTTTCTGAATAAAAATAAAATACTGACTAATGCTCAAAATGGGTTTAGAAAGAACAGGTCCACAGAAACGGCAGTCTTCCAATTCATGAAAATGGTCCTAAATGCCTTGGACAAGAATGAGTTAAGCTGCGGGATATTCTTAGATTTATCTAAAGCGTTTGATCTAAACAGCCATAATTTATTGCTTATGAAACTAGAATTTTATGGGGTCCGGGGACTTGCCTTCAAATGGTTCAAGTCTTATCTCTCGGATAGACAACAGAAAGTACAAATATACCATGAAGGCAAAGAGTATCTTTCTGACTTCAAAAAAACTAGCTATGGAGTGCCCCAAGGTTCCGTGTTAGGCCCTCTGTTGTTCTTGGTGTTTATAAATGATTTGCCAAAGCATCTGACAGTGGCAGAAACGGTGATGTTCGCTGATGACACTAGCATTTTCATAAAAGGATCCACCGAGGATAATCTACAACAGAGTGTCTCAAGGACAATAAATGAGACAGGAAAATGGTTTAGTGATAATGCGTTGATCATAAATAAGGATAAAACAGCATTGATGAATTTCAGTAATATTAAAAGTAAAACTAGAAGAACAGTAAAAGCTGAGCTAGGGAGCTATGTTATTGCACAAGCTCCACATACAAAATTCCTAGGTATATGGGTGGATGAGCACTTGAGATGGGAAAAGCATCTAGAAGCTTTGTGTAAAAAACTAAGTAAATGCTGCTATGTGCTTAGAATGCTTCGGGACTGTTGCAACACTGAATCATTGCTGTGTGCCTATTATGCTTATATGACCAGTTTGCTTAGATATGGTGTGATCTTCTGGGGAAATACAGGTATGGCAAAACAAGCTTTCAAACTTCAAAAAAAGGGCTATTAGAATAATGAAAGGCGTTCCCCGTAGAATGTCATGCAGGGAAATATTTAAAGAATTTAAAATAATGACTCTTCCTAGCTTATACATATATGAATGTGTCTGCTTTCTGAAAACTCACCAGGAATTTTCAACAGTAAATAATCAGATTCATAAACACGAAACAAGAAATAGAGATGATTTTCACAGAGAGGCCCACAAAGGAGCACTATACCAAAAAAGTGTCAACTACCAGCCCAAAATACTTTTTAATGCATTGCCTGCTGCAATAAAGAAAATTAAAGAATGTCATAAATTCAAAGTAGATCTTAAACAATTTTTAATAAGAAACAGTTTTTACAACATTGAAGAATATCTAAATATGGGAAAGCAACATTATTTATATAAAGTGAAGTAAAATACTTGTATTTATTATGCAAATTTTTGTAACACATTAAATAACAGAAATTATATTGTAATTGTCTAATAGGGGAAAGTAAGATTATTTATATAAAGTGATGTAAAATATTTGGATTTATTATGCAAGTTTTTGCAACACACAAAATATCAGAAACTATATTGTAATTGACTACATCCATACAATGTATATTGTTAACGGATGAATAAAGAGATTGATTGATTGATTGATTGGAGAAGAAATAAAAATGTTGAGGTTCGCCGATGACATTGTAATTCTGTCAGAGACAGCAAAGGACTTGGAAGAGTAGTTGAATGGAATGGATAGTGTCTTGAAAGGAGGATATAAGATGAACATCAACAAAAGCTAAACGAGGATAATGGAATGTAGTCGAATAAAGTCGGGTGATGCTGAGGGAATTAGATTAGGAAATGAGACAATTAAAGTAGTAAAGGAGTTTTGCTATGTGGGGAGCAAAATAACTGATGATGGTCGAAGTAGAGAGGATATAAAATGTAGACTGGCAATGGCAAGGAAAGTATTTCTAAAGAAGAGATATTTGTTAACATCGAATATAGATTTATGTATCAAGAAGTTGTTTCTGAAAGTATCTGTATGGAGTGTAGCCATATATGGAAGTGAAACAAGGATGATAAACAGTTTGGACAAGAAGAGAATAGAAGCTTTCGAAATGTGGTGCTACAGAAGAATGCTGAAGATAAGGTGGATACATCACGTAACTAATGAGGAGGTATTGAATAGGATTGTGGAGAAGCGAAGTTTGTGGCACAACTTGACTAGAAGAAGGGATCGGTTAGTAGGACATGTTTTGAGGCATCAAGGGATCACAAATTTAGCATTGGAGGGCAGTGTGGAGGGTAATAATCATAGAGGGAGACCAAGAGATGAATACACTAAGCAGATTCAGAAGGATGTAGGTTGCAGTAGGTACTGGGAGATGAAGAAGCTAGCACAGGATAGAGTAGCATGGAGAGCTGCATCAAACCAGTCTCAGGACTGAAGACAACAACAACAACAAGAGAGAGAACCTGCTGCGTAAGTTTGGTCGAAGTAGAGAGGGTATAAAATGTAGACTGGCAATGGCAAGGAAAGCTTTTCTGAAGAAGACAAATTTGTTAACATCGAGTATAGATTTAAGTGTCAGGAAGTCTTTTCTGAAAGTATTTGTATGGAGTGTAGCCATGTATGGAAGTGAAACATGGATGATAAATAGTTTGGACAAGAAGAGAATAGGAGCTTTTGAAATGTGGTGCTACAGAAGAATGCTGAAGATTAGATGGGTGGCTCTATGGAAGAATCATTGTCCCTCCTACAGAAAGCTATTAGCAACAGAATCCCACAGTTATCTTTACCTCCAGCTACTGTAAGCGAAGTCATAAGAGTAATCAGATCATTAAAAAATAAAAATTCTGCTGGTGTGGACAATATTTCTAGTACAATACTAAAACACTGTTATAAATTTGTTAGTCCCGTCTTATGCAACATATACAATACATCCCTAGAAGAAGGGATTGTCCCTGACAGACTAAAATTGGCTGTAGTGATTCCTCTCTTTAAAAAAGGTGATAAAAACGATGTAACAAACTATCACCCAATATCCCTATTAACTACCTTCTCGAAAATTCTTGAGAAACTCATACACGGGAGGATTGTGGATCATCTCAACTTCCATAGTATCTTAAGCAAAAATCAGTTTGGTTTTCGTGCTGGTCTTTGTACCGAACAGGCAATATTCTCTTTCAGCAACCAAGTTTTGGAAGCCATTAACAAAAAAATGTCTCCAGTGGGTATTTTTTGTGACCTTATGAAAGCCTTTGACTGTGTAAACCACCAAATTCTTTTAGAAAAGGCAGAACACTATGGTTTAGGTGGTACTGTTGGCTTGTGGCTGCAATCGTATCTGAAGGATCGGAAGCAGACAGTAATGCTAAATGGCTCTTCTGGAAAACCTTCCTCGTCTGAGTGGGGCACAATAACATGTGGGGTGCCTCAAGGCTCCGTTTTGGGCCCATTGCTGTTCCTCATCTTCATCAATGATCTTCCTCTTTGTTCTGAGACAAACAGCAAATTTACCATGTTCGCTGATGATACCACAATTCTAATTGATGATTTGATAGATCACAATCTTGAACAAACTACAAATACTGTCTTTAATGACATCTTAAATTGGTTCTCCTCAAATGGTCTCTCACTCAATGCAAATAAAACTCATTATATGACGTTCCATACATCACAAAGTAATCTCAATGAAATTAACATAAAATGTTGAGATCAACCAATACAGAAAGTTGAAGATACAAAATTCCTGGGTGCTTATATAGACAGTAAATGTAATTGGTCAGTTCACATTCTACATCTATGTAAGAAACTTAGCTCGGCAACATTTGCATTACAGGTAATTTCTTCAGTGGCTGAAGTTGACGCCATTAAGGTTGCTTACTTTGGGTACTTCCACTCATTGATGTCATATGCTATCATGTTCTGGGGGAACAAACCACTTGCAAAAAAAGTTTTCACCGTCTAAAAAAAAAGCAATCAGAATAATGTGTGGGGTCCATCAAAGACACACTTGCAGGCACTTGTTTTGAAAGATAGGTATCCTAACAACTGCCTCACAGTATATTTTTTCCTTGCTGACCTTTGTGTGCAAAAATTATTCTATCTACCAAGACAACAGTAAATTCCATGGCTATAACACCAGAAACAAAAACAATCTACATGTCGAAATGAAACGTCTCACTCTGGTACAAAAAGGAGTTTACTACTCCAGCATTAAGCTGTTCAATGATCTCCCACTACATATCAAATGTGTTCATACAGAACTGCCAAAATTTAAACAAATTCTCAAAGATTACCTGACAGAGAGATCTTTTTATACTGTGGATGAATTTTTGAAATAAAGTGTACATCATTACTAAACTTAATGTGTCTAGAACTAGTTCAATTGATTTTATTGAGCATTTGAGCATAATCACAGTTTTTGCAACAACAAATTGGCTGTACTTGTATTTACTCATGTAGGCCTAATGTCTGATTTAACCTTGTGCTCTTATTTGTAACCTTTAATTGAAATTTTTTCTGTTAAATAGTTGTTATGTTATTTAGCTGACATTGTATATATTACTGTATTTATAGTATGTCTTACTTAGACTATGTACAATTTGGCATTGAATTGCCCTTGTATTTATTGTAAGTTTAAATTGAAACCTGTACAATTTGACACGCTCCATATCCTTGTGAATGACTCACTAACTGGATCTATGGAACATGAAATTAATAAATAAATAAATAAATAAAATAAATAAATCACATAACTAATGAGGAACTATTGAATAGGATTGGAGAGAAGAGAAGTTTGTGGCACAACTTGACTAGAAGAAGGGATCGGTTGGTAGGACATGTTCTGAGGCATCAAGGGATCACAAATTTAGTATTAGAGGGCAGCGTGGATGGTAAAAACCGTAGAGGGAGATCAAGAGATGAATACGCTAAGCAGATTCAGAAGTATGTAGGTTGCAGCAGGTACTGGGAGATGAAGAAGCTTGCACAGGGTAGTATAGCATGGAGAGCTGCATCAAACCAGTCTCAGGACTGAAGAACACAAAAACAACAACAACATGCAGGCAGCATAAAGCCTTGACAACCATACAATATTTTTCGATACATCGGTGCAGTTGAACATGAAGGAACTACAAAGGGAACATTAAGTATTCCACTTATAACTACCATAAATAAATCATTACAAGTACAGAAGCTATGCAATGACATCACTTAAATGGCTTTATAGAATCACAATATTTACACTGTCAACATGTGGATTGAAGTTTAGGTACTAGTATGGTGCTCAAGGCCTTGGTGAGAAAGACACAGATGACAAGACCACAGGAATAAACAGCGCAATCCTGCAACTTGGTAAATAATACAATAAAAATAAACTTACTCTACAATATATTAATTACAAATCACGCCATGTAGCTTGCTACACACAATTCGCTGTGTATTAAACTATCAACTTGTAGCTCAAAGTCCAAGTGTGCTAGTACTTAATGCTGCTTACATTTTATGACATGTATGTTTTATTGTGTTTGTTTTTATAATATGAACATGTTATTTGACTGGCTCCACTACTCATTTATTAGACAATTTTATGTAATTTTAATTTAAAATTATTGTAACAAAAGAATTGTAATGTACTCTGATATGGATTACTTATTTATTATATGTCTGCTGTGTAACATTCATGGATCACTGGTTTGTCTTTATACTTCAAGTGACACAAAGCTTTTTTTTAAAAAAAAAATCTTTAAATCATAAAATATCAGCAATAGGAATTTTCTGTGACTTGTCCAAAGCATTTGATAAGTGTGAACCATGATGTTATGTTACTGAAATTACAATTATATGGTATAAATGGAATAGCATATGAATGGTTTAAGTCATACCTACAGAACAGGAAACAAAAAGTTTCTTTATATGGTCAAGTGATTTAAATAAGTTTGCATTTCATGTGAATGGGATGTTCCCTTCTGTCCTTGATATATGTGAACGACGACCTCCCTTCTTATCTGAGAGAAGAAGCTGAATTTATACTCTCTGCTGATAATACAAGCATCATTATTAATACAGTAAAAGAAACTCCAATTGAAAATGATACAAATAAGGTCTTTGCAAAAGTCTTTAATTGGTTTTCTGCAAATGGGCTTGCTTTAAACTTAGAAAAAACACAGTAGATCCCATTTTCTGTAGCAAAAACTACGGTTCCTTCAATAAATATAAAACAACAGAAGTCAGTAGAGAGGGTAAAGCATACTAAGTTTTTGGGTGTACATATAGATGAGAATCATAATTGCAAATTTCATATTTTGGATCTTCTAAAGAGACCTGGTTCAGCAACTTTTGCAATCAGAATAATTTCCAATTCTGAGAATATAGAAATTAGTAAGCTAATATACTTCTCATACTTCACTGTTTGATGTCATATGGAATAATATTTTGGGGCAACTCAACACTTAGACAAAAAGTACTCACTTCTCTATAGAAAGTGGTTAGAATAATGTGTGGGGTTCATAGTCAAACATCTTGTAGGTACGGTATCTTTTTAAAAGATTGGGAATTCTTACAACAGCCTCCCCAAATACCAGATGGAAACCCAGTTCTAAGCAAATAAGGGAAAGCAGAAAGGTGGAAGGAGTATATAGAAGGTCTATACAAGGGCGATGTGCTTGAGGACAATATTATGGAAATGGGAGAGGATGTAGATGAAGATGAAATGGGAGATACGATATTGGATGAAGAGTTTGACAGAGCACTGAAAGACCTGAGTCAAAACAAGACCCCCGAAGTAGACAACATTCCATTGGAACTACTGACGGCCTTGGGAGAGCCAGTCCTGCAAAAGAAGAATATAATAATTCCATAGCAGGTGTTGACAGATGTGAAAATTATCAAACAATCAATCTAATAAGTCACAGCTGCAAAATACTAACACGAATTCCTTACAGACAAATGGAAAAACTAGTAGAAGCCAACCTCGGGGAAGATCAGTTTGGATTCTGTAGAAATATTGGAACACGTGAGGCAATACTGAGCCTACGACTTATCTTAGAAGCTAGATTAAGGAAAGGAAAACCTAAGTTTCTATTATTTGTAGACTTAGAGAAAGCTTTTGACAATGTTGACTAGAATACTCTCTTTCAAATTCTGAAGGTAGCAGGGATTTGTACAGAAACCAGATGGCAGTTATAAGAGTCGAGGGGCATGAAAGGGAGGCAATGGTTGGGAAGGGAGTAAGACAGGGTTGCAGCCTCTCCCCGATGTTATTCAGCAGCAAAGGAAACAAAAGAAAAATTCGGAGTAGGTATTAAAATCCATGGAGAAGAAATAAAAACTTTTAGGTTCACCGATGACATTGTAATTCTGTCAGAGACAGCAAAGCGCTTGGAAGAGCAGTTGAACGGAATGGATAGTGTCTTGAAAGGAAGATATAAGGTGAACATCAACAGAAGCAAAACGAGGATAATTGATTGTAGTCGAATTAAGTCGGATGATGCTAAGGGAATAAGATTAGGAAATGAGACACTTAAAGTATTAAAGGAGTTTTGCTATTTGGGGAGCAAAATAACTGATGATGGTGGAAGTAGAGAGGATATAAAATGTAGACTGGCAATGGCAAGGAAAGCGTTTATGAAGAAGAGAAATTTGTTAACATTGAGTGTAGATTTAAGTGTCAGGAAGTCATTTCTGAAAGTATTTGTATGGAGTGTAGCCATGCATGGAAGTGAAACATGGATGATAAATAGTTTGGACAAGAAGAGAACAGAAGCTTTCGAAATGTGGTGCTACAGAAGAATGTTGAAAATTAGATGAGTAGATCACATAACTAATGAGGAAGTATTGAATAGGATTGGGGAGAAGAGAAGTTTGTGGCACAATTTGACCAGAAGAAGGGATCGGTTGGTAGGACATGTTCTGAGGCATCAAGGGATCACCAATTTAGTATTGGAGGGCAGCGTGGAGGGTAAAATCCGTAGAGGGAGACCAAGAGATGAATACACTAAGCAGATACAGAAGGATGTAGGTTGCAGTAGGTACTGGGAGATGAAGAAGCTTGCACAGGTTAGAGTAGCACGGAGAGCTGCATCAAACCAGTCTCAGGATTGAAGACCACAACAACAACAAAGATGTGTTTCGTCAAGATTTAGTGAATGCGCTGTAGAAGGTATGTTATATTCTATGGTATAGTTTGTGTAGGCAGTATCTATGTAGAACCATGGACCTTGCCATTGGTGGGGAGGCTTGCGTGCCTCAACAATACAGATAGCCGTATCATAGGTCCAACCACAATGGAGGGGTATCTGTTGAGAGGCCAGACAAACGTGTGGTTCCTGAAGAGGGGCAGCAGCCTTTCCAGTAGTTGCAGGGGCAACAGTCTGGATGATTGACTGATCTGGCCTTGTAACACGAACCAAAACGGCCTAGGTGTTGTGGTACTGGGAACGGCTGAAAGCAAGGGGAAACTACAGCCGTCTTTTTGCCCGAGGGCATGCGGCTATACAGTATGATTAAATGATGATGGCGTCCTCTTGGGTAAAATATTCTGGAGGTAAAATAGTCCCCCATTCGGATCTCCGGGGGGGGAATACTAAAGAGGACTTCGTTATCAGGAGAAATAAAACTGACATTCTATGGATCAGAGGGTGGAATGTCAGATCCCTTGCAGGAGTAGCTTTAATAATGAATAGGAAAATAGAAGTGCAGGTAAGCTACTACAAACAGCACAGTGAACGCATTATTGTGGCCAAGATAGACACAAAGCCTACGACTACATCAACAAAAGCGAAACCTGGATAATGGAATGTAGTCAGATTAAGTCGGGTGTTGCTGAGGGAATTAGATTAGGAAATGAAACACTTAAAGTATTAAAGGAGTTCTGGTATTTGGGGAGGAGAATAACTGATAATGGTCGAAGTAGGGAGGAAATAAAATGTAGACTGGCAATCGCAAGAAAAGCGTTTCTGAAGAAGAGAAATTTGTTAACATCGATTGTAGATTTAAGTGTCAGGAAGGCATTTCTGGAAGTATTTTTATGGAATGTAACCATGTATGGAAGTGAAACATGGACGATAAATATTTTGGACAAGAAGAGAATAGAATCTTTCGAAACGTGGTGCTACAGAAGAATGCTGAATATTAGATGGGACGATCACATAACTAATGAGGAGGTATTGGATAGAATTGGGGAGAAGAGGACTTTGTGGCACAACTTGACAACAAGGGCAGCCAGCTGCAGGTGGTGGCGCATGTTGGGACTAATGACGTGTGTCACTTTGGATCTGAGGAAATTCTCTCTGGATTCCAGCGGCTACCTGATTTGGTGAAGGCTGTTGGTCTTGCTTACAAGATGAAGACAGAGCTCACCACCTGCAGCATCGTTGACAGAGCCGACTGCGGACCTTTGGTGCAGAGCCGGGTGGAGGGTCTGATTCAGAGGCTCAGACAGTTTTGTGACAGTGTTGGCTGCAGATTCCACGACTTGCGCCATAGGGTGGTGGGGTTTCGGGTTCCGCTGAATAGGTCAGGAGTTCACTACACTCAGCTGGCGGCTACACCGGTAGTGGAGGCTGTGAGGCGTGGATTGGGCGGTTTTTTAGGTTAGAAGGCCTCAGGAAAGTACGGGGTGGGCTGCAATGTCAAAGGGTGCATGGCAAATACAGGATGTGCTTTGATCAAGGAACAGTCGGAATTGTAGTTGTAAATTGTTGTAGTTGTGCTGGAAAAGCCCCTGAGCTTCAAGCGCTAATAGAAAGCACAGAAGCTTAAATCGTTACAGAAAGCTGGCTATAGCCTGAAATAAGTTCTTCAGACATTTTTACGAAGTCTCAGATGGTGTTCAGGAAAGATAGATTAGGCAGCATTTGGTGATGGAGTGTTTGTGTCTGTCAATAGTGGTTTATCTTGTAGTGAAGTCGAATTAGATACTCCGTGCGAATTGGAATGGGTGGAGGTTATACTTAACAGCCGAACTAAGTTAATAATTGGCTCCTTCTACCGACCCCTAGACTCCAATGATATAGTTGTTGAACAGTTCAGAGAAAATTTGAGTCTCGTAACAAATAAATACCCCCACTCATACGGTTATAGTTGGTGGGGACTTCAACCTTCCCTCGATATGTTGGCAAAAATACTTGTTCAAAACCGGTAGTAGGCAGAAAACATCTTCCGAGATTGTCCTAAATGCTTTCTCCGTAAATTATTTCGAGCAGTTAGTCCACGAACCCATACGAATTGTAAATGGTTGCGAAATCACACTTGACCTCTTAGCCACAAACAATCCAGAGCTAATAGAGAGCATCATGACTGATACAGGGATTAGTGATCACAAGGTTGTTATAGCTAGGCTCAATACCGTTTCTTCCAAATCCACCAGAAACAAACGCAAAATAATTTTATTTAAAAAAGTGGATAAAGTGTAACTAGAAGCTTTCCTAAGAGAGAATCTCCATTCCTTCCGAATTGACTATGCAAATGTTGACGAGATGTGGCTCAAATTCAAAGATATAGTAGCAACAGCAATTGAGATATTCATACCTCATAAATTGGTAAGAGATGGAACTGATCCCCCATGGTACAGAAAACAGGTCTGAACGCTGTTGCAGAGGCAATGGAAAAAGCATGCAAAGTTCACAAGGACGCGAAATCCCGAAGATTGGCTAAGATTTACAGACACGCGAAATTTGGCATGGACTTCAATGCGAGATGCCTTTAATAAGTTCCACAACCAAACAATGTCTCAAAATTTGGTAAAAAATCCGAAGAAATTCTGGTCGTATGTAGACAAGCGGCAAGACGCAGTCAATACCTTTGCTGCGCAGTGCCGATGGTACTGTTACCGACGACTGTGCCGCTAAAGCGGAGTTATTGAACGCAGTTTTTCAAAATTCCTTCACCAGGAAGACGAATGGAATATTCCAGAATTTGAAACACGAACAGCCTTAGTGGTTGTGAAGCAACTCAAATCGCTTGATACGGGCAAGTCTTCAGGTCCAGATTGTATACCGATTAGGTTCCTTTCAGATTATGCTGATACAATAGCTCCCTACTTAGCAATCATATACAACCACTCGCTCACCGATAGATCTGTACCTACCGATTGGAAAATTGTGCAGGTCGCACCAGTGTTTAAGAAGGATAGTAGGAGTAATCCATCGAACTATAGGCCTGTATCATTGACGTCAGGTTTGCAGTAGGGTTTTGGAGCATATACTGTTTTCAAACATTATGAGTCACCTCGAAGGGAACGATCTATTGATACGAATCAGCATGGTTTCAGAAAACATTGTTCTTGTGCAATGCAGCTAGATCTTTATTCGCACGAAGTAATGGCCGCTATCGACAGGGGATCTCATGTTGATTCCGTATTTCTAGATTTCCGGAAAGCTTTTGACACCATTCCTCACAAGCGACTTCTAATTAAGCTGCAGGCCTATGGGGTATCGTCTCAGTGTGCGATTGGATTCGTGATTTCCTGTCAGGAAGGTCACAGTTCATAGTAATAGACGGTAAATCATCGAGTAAAACTGAAGTGATATCAGGTGTTCCCCAGGGAAGCGTCCTGGGACCTCTGCTGTTCCTGATCTATATAAATGACCTGGGTGGCAATCTGAGCAGTTCTCTTAGGTTGTTCGCAGATGATGCTGTAATTTACCGACCAGTAAGGTCATCCAAAGACCAGTATCAGTTGCAAAGCGATTTAGAAAAGATTGCTGTATGGTGTGGCAGTTGACGCTAAATAACGAAAAGTGTGAGGTTATCCACATGAGTTCCAAAAGAAATCCGTTGGAATTCGATTACTCGATAAATAGTACAATTCTCAAGGCTGTCAATTCAACTAACTACCTGGGTGTAAAAATTACGAACAACCTCAGTCGGAAAGACCACATAGATAATATTGTGGGGAAGGCAAGCCAAAGGTTGCGTTTCATTGGCAGGACACTTAGAAGATACAACAAGTCCACAAAAGAGACAGCTTACGCTACACTCGTTCGTCCTCTATTAGAATATTGCTGCACGGTGTGGGATCTTTACCAGGTGGGATTGACCGAGTACATCGAAAGGGTGCAAAAAAGGGCAGCTAGTTTTGTATTATCACGTACTGGGGGAGAGAGTGTGGCAGATATGATACGCGAGTTGGGATGGAAGTCATTAAAGCAAGGACGTTTTTCGTTGCGGCGAGATCTATTTACGAAATTTCAGTCACCAACTTTCTCTTCCGAATGCGAAAATATTTTGTTGAGCCCAACCTACATAGGAAGGAATGATCATCAAAATAAAATAAGAGAAATCAGAGCTCGGACAGAAAGATTTAGGTGTTCGGTTTTCCCGCATACTGTTCGGGAGTGGAATAATAGGGAGATAGTATGATTGTGGTTCGATGAACCCTCTGCCAAGCACTTGCACTGTGAATTGCAGAGAAATCACGTAGATCTAGATGTAGGTGTAGATGTAGATGTAAATGACTAGAAGAAGGGATCGGTTGGCAGGTCATGTTCTGAGGCATCAAAGGATCACCAATTTAGTAGTGGAAGGCAGCGTGGAGGGAAAAAATCGTAGAGGGAGACCAAGAGATGAATACACTAAGCAGATTCAGAAGGATGTAGGCTGCAGTAGGTGCTGGGAGATGAATAAGCTTGCACAGGATAGAGTAGCATGGAGAGCTGCATCAAACCTGTCTCAGGAGTGATGACCACAACAACAACAACATTTCGTGTTTATATTAAGTTGTTTTACATCTTTACATATGATACCAGTGCGGCTTTACAGATCTGATATGGAAATGTAGTTTGCTGAAACTGGTCATCACAAAAAATGCTGTACAATAGCGACCTTGGCTGTTTGAAATTGTGCTTCTGTTTCTACAGTAATCTAGATTATCCCCTAACTTGACAATGTTCAGCAGATATGCTTTTTTTAAAGTCATTACGTGGTGATGCGGTTTGTTGCCTTACAGAAGCATGCTCACCCATCTGTTGTGATCTCTCCAGAAAACTGGCCTGCCCTGGCGTCACGTGTGATTATTGTCATTTTGAAGTATAGTAAAACTTGCTCGAAATGAATCACATGGGATTGTCTGAATGGGACAAGTTTCCATATTACACAAAACGCAGAAGGGTGTGTGAAATTTGTCAGGTGTCACGTACAGAAACATAAGTTTGTACTACGCACTTATTTACCTACCTTCAGTCCTGCACAGTAGACGTTCATTTGCAGTATATTTTAAAATAGAACACTAGACTTTGATACTAATCGATAAATCGTATGACAATTCCGTATGTTTAGACCAAATTTAATTTTGTTTATTGTTGTGTGCACATACACATTATTCACACGTTTATTTGCGTTGAAAGAGCCCAGCCATTCTTCCATAAGACCACTCACAATTTACGCCTTTTTATTGCTTGCCAGTGTCACTACTGTAGCCTTTCTGGGCACCAGTGACTTCTCTCTTTGTTGTTGTTGTAGTTGTGGTCTTCAGTCATGAGACTGGTTTGATGCAGCTCTCCATGATACTCTATCCTGTGCAAGCTTCTTCATCTCCCAGTACTTACTGTAACCTACATCCTTCTGAATCTGCTTAGTGTATTCATCTCTTGGTCTCCCTCTACGATTTTTACCCTCTACGCTGCCCTCCAATGCTAAATTTGTGATCCCTTGATGCCTCAAAACATGTCCTACCAACCGGTCCCTTCTTTTTGTCAAGTTGTGCCACAAACTCCTCTTCTCCCCAATTCTATTCAATACTTCCTCATTAGTTATGTGATCTACCCATCTAATATTCAGCATTCTTCTGTAGCACCACATTTCGAAAGCTTCTATTCTCTTCTTGTCCAAACTATTTATCATCCATGTTTCACTTCCATACATGGCTACACTCCACACTTATGTCTATACTCGATGTTAACAAATTTCTCTTCTTCAGAAACGCTTTCCTTGCCATTGCCAGTCTACATTTTATACCCTCTCTACTTCGACCAGTATCAGTTATTTTACTCCCTTTTTTCTTTTGTTTCCTTTACTGCTTGCTCAGTATACAGACTGAATAATATTGGGGATAGGCTACAACCCTGTCTCACTCCCTTCCCAACCACTGCTTCCCTTTCATGCCCCACGACTCTTATAACTGCCATCTGGTTTCTGTACAAATCGTAAATAGCCTTATGCTCTCTGTATTTTACCCCTGCCACCTTCATAATTTGAAAGAGAGTATTCCAGTCAACATTGTCAAAAGCTTTCTCTAAGTCTACAAATGCTAGAAACGTTGGTTTGCCTTTTCTTAATCTTTTTCCTAAGATAAGTCGTAAGGTTAGAATTGCCTCACGTGTTCCAACATTTCTGCGGAATCCAAACTGATCTTCTCCAAGGTCCGCTTCTACCAGTTTTTCCATTCATCTGTAAAGAATTTGCGTTAGTATTTTGCAGCTGTGACTTATTAAACTGATAGTTTGGTAATTTTCACATCTGTCAACACCTGCTTTCTTTGGGATTGTTATTATTATATTCTTCTTGAAGTCTGAGGGTATTTCGCCTGTTTCATACATCTTGCTCACCAGATGGTAGAGTTTTGTCACGACTGGCTCTCCCAAGGCTGTCAATAGTTCTAATGCAATGTTGTCTATTCCCGGGGCCTTGTTTCAACTCAGGTCTTTCAGTGCTCTGTCAAACCCTTCACGCAGTATCTTATCTCCCATTTCCATAATATTGTCCTCAAATACATCGCCCTTGTATAAACCCTCTATATACTCCTTCCACCTTTCCGCCTTCCCTTCTTTGCTTACAACTCGGTTTCCATCTGAGCTCTTGATATTCATACAAGTGGCTCTCTTTCCTCCAAAGCTATCTTTAATTTTCCTGTAGGCAGTATCTATCTTACCCCTAGTGAGATAAGCCTCTACATCCTTTAATGTGTTCTCTAGCCATTCCTGCTTAGCCATTTTGCACTTCCTGTCGATCTCATTTTTGAGACATTTGTATTCCTTTTTGCCTCTTCCTTTATTGCATTTTTATATTTTCTCCTTTCATCAATTAAATTCAATATTTATTCTGTTACCCAAGGATTTCTATAAGCCCTTGTCTTTTTACCTACTTGATCTTCTGCTGCCTTCAATACTTCATCCCTCAGAGCTACCCATTCTTCTTCTACTGTATTTTGTTCCTCCATTCCTGTCAATTGTTTCCTTATGCTCTCCCTGTAATTCTGTACAACCTCTGGTTTAGTCAGTTTATCCCGGTCCCATCTCCTTAAATTCTCACCTTTTTTCAGTTTCTTTAGTTTTAGTCTACAGGTCATAACCAGTAGATTGTGGTCAGAGTCCACATCTTCCCTTGGAAATGTCTTACAATTTAAAACCTGATTCCTAAATCTCTGTCTTACCATTATATAATCCATCGGATACCTTTTAGTATCTCCAGGATTCTTCCATGTATACAACCTTCTTTTATGATTCTTGAAGCAAATATTAGCTATGATTAAGTTATGCTCTGTGCAAACTTCTACCTGACGTCTTCCTCTTTCATTTCTTCCCCCCAATCCATATTCACCTACTATGTTTCCTTCTCTCCCTTTTCCTACTGATGAATTCCAGTCACCCATGACTATTAAATTTTCGTCTCCCTTCACTACCTGAATAATTTCTTTTATCTCATCATACATTTCCTCAATTTCTTCATCATCTGCAAAGCTAGTTGGCATATAAACTTGTACTACTGCAGTAGGCATGGGCTTTGTGTCTATCTTGGCCACAATAATGCGTTCACTATGCTGTTTGTAGTAGCTTACCCGCACTCCAATTTTTTTATTCATTATTAAACCTACTCCTGCATTACCCCTATTTGATTTTGTATTTCTAACCCTGTATTCACCTGACCAAAAGTCTTGTTCCTCCTGCCACCAAACTTCACTAATTCCCACTATATCTAACTTTAACCTATCCATTTCCCTTTTTAAATTTTCTAACCTACCTGGCCGATTAAGGGATCTGACATTCCACGCTCAGTTTTCTTTCTCCTGATAACGATGTCCTCTTGAGTAGTCCCTGCCCAGAGATCCGAATGGGGGACTATTTTACCTCCAGAATATTTTACCCAAGAGGATGCCATCATCATTTAATCATACAGTAAAGCCGCATGCCCTCGGGAAAAATTACGGCTGTAGTTTCCCCTTGCTTTCAGCTGTTCGCAGTACCAGCACAGCAAGGCTGTTTTGGTTAATGTTACAAGGCCAGACCAGTCTATCATCCAGACTGTCGCCCCTGCAACTACTGAAAAGGCTGCTGCCCCTAACTACTGAAAAGGCTGCTGCCCCTCTTCAGGAACCACACGTTTGTCTGGTCTCTCAACAGATACCCCTCCATTGTGGTTGCACCTACGGTACGGCCATCTGTATCGCTGAGGAACGCAAGCCTCCCCACCAACGGCAAGGTCCATGGTTTATGTGGGGGGGGGGGGGGGGGGGCCTTCTCTCTTTAACCTATCATTTTTCCAGACAGTAGTACAGTGAGTCTTTCCTCAGGCATTTTTTTGCCGGTCTATTTTTCACTCTGAATTGCTAAAGATTTTGAAGGAAGTGCGTGATAAAACAGACCCATTACATCAACACCGAACACATCTTTTGCATCATATTTCGCAATTAGGTTGTACAGTTTTGTCTTCCATTCTGTTGCTGCACTTTGCTGCACATCCTTAGCTGCTCCACACGATGTTGTGCCTAGCTTTGCAACTGTCTGTCCCTCCATCTGGTGGATACCTTTAACTCTGTATTTCCAGGTGGTTTAGCTACTTTCAGAGCCTCACTCTGCGACACGGGTCCATAGAAAGGTATGTTTTTTGCCTGTGTACTGATGGCTTACACTATTTTGTTAATTTATTTGTTTCTCATTTTTTTTACCTTTGTTTTCATTTGTCCATTCTCTTTCATCCATTCATACCTTATCTCATCTTTGTTTCTTAAGGTATCATAAATTTGTATTTTGTTATAGCTGGTCTTTGGTGATGGCAAGGTCCACATCAAAGATAGTGCCATGGGATATGGAATAGGACCATGTGAAATTTGATTGGGAGAAGGTATTCAGAGATTCCAGAAATTTTAGCAGGTCAGACTCACCACAAGTCCATATGGTAAAGATGTCATCAATGTATCGAAGCCGAAACAGAGGCTGAAGACTTACAGATCTCAGGAAATTTAAATGTCCTCCAAAGCAGTTTTGTGGAGGGATCAGGAGTACCACGATTGGATGTGATGGCCCAGGAAATCTGTCTTTTAACTAGGCTGGTGTGGTAATTATGTGCAGTGAAGGCTGAGGGGAAAATGATGGTGCATTGCTGTAAAGAGTCTCCATCCGAGTTCTCAGGTATTCAGATCTCGCCCAATGCAGTACCTGACAATCAGTCTTTCCTCCTCATCCTGTACGTTAAGTCTCCTCTGGCCCGCAGTTCTGGGGGAGTTTCCGGGAATCTACCCCTTTTCCTAGACCTCTCTAGTCCTGTTCCTTCACCCTTCTTTCTTCTCCTTCAACACTTCTACCTGAAGAAGGAGCCACTGGCTCCGAAGCTTGCCAATCACAAGTCTTTTATCTGTGTGTTCTACTGCCTCTTGGTGACTAGATTTTTTAACTATCCAATTACATAATTTTATCAGTAATTGATTATTTTCATTGTCATAAATTTGTATTTTATCGCATTTGAAACACAATGTTATTTTGTGCACAGAGAATTTGTCTTTCTCACTACCCTCAATTACCTTAATCATTTTTTCGACATCATGTTACCACTTAAAGGGGTACTGGTCAACTGAAAATGGCAGAAAATAATGCATGTAGTGTATTTCCTTGGAATGCTTGACCTTGTTGTGTAAAATCATTGTTTAATGGAACGATATCCACCTCTTTCACTGTGAAGATTGCAGCAGAGTATTTGTAGGTAAGCAAAAATGTTCAGTGTGTGCCCACATGTGTCAATAATTATGGAAAACAAGAAACACGGACAAACATATCACTCACCAATGAATCATTTCCTCTGATGCACCAACAGTGCGCCTAACTTGTTCATCGCTGCACAGAGTGGCATGATTTAATGCTCACACACACAGCGGTGCACTGCGGCGAATCTCTTTTTTCTTGGTTGTGTGCTGCTCAACAGTATTGTCAGAGCTGTACAGTCCTTGTAATAAAGGTTGCGACCTTGTAGAGTCATGAATAAATAATGTATACTGTAATACAGCATTACTGTACAAGCTGTTTTGCAGATTGTACAATGAGTTATTAATCAAGTCTAAATGTGCATTCCATTTCCACATTAGGCACATCCTGCTTTATACAAAAAAATAGCATGTACTGAATACATTGGGACTGAAATACTTGTATTCTTAGGTCAGAGTTCCGAATTATACATGCTCCAGATTATGAATATGTCATCAGTAAATCTCGACCGGGTGAAGGATTTGGGATTGTGGTTGTTTTAAGAGGGTTTCCTCTACATGGCCCATGAATAAGTTAGCATAGGATGCTGCCATGAGAGTGGCCCTGATTTGTTTGTAGGTAATGCCTTCAAAGAAGAATTCATTGTAGATGAGGATATAGTTGGTCACAATAACTTGGAAGGAGGTTGTAGGTCTCAAATCCATCGGATGTTGAGAAAGATAATGTTTGATAGTCATAAGGCCATGGGCATTAGGGATGTTAGTGTAAAGGCAGGTAGCATCAATAGTGATGAGCAGGGCACCATATGGTAAAGGAATAGTAACTGTGGAGAGTGGAGAGTCAGTGGAGAAAACGGTTGGTATCTTATATATAGGAGGGTAAGTTGTAAGTAACAAGTTGAAGCTGTTGGTCTATGAGAGCAGATATTCTCTCAGTAGCCAGCCACTGAGGAAAGACTGGGACTACTGCTGGATTTCTGGAATGGGGTCATGGTGGCAAGGTTTATGAGTGGATGACAGCTGCCAGAGTCCGTCCTCCAGGTAATCCTTGCAGTTAAAAACAACATTGGTGAGTAAATCGAGCAAACGCATAGTTGTGACGACCACGGCGGACAGAGCCATCACACCGAGGTCATCTCAGACACCGTCGCAATCTGTTCCACTGCGCTACCGTGGCGTGGGGTGCGGACGGCGGAGGGAGTGCGCCGTGGGCGGAGGGTATTTAAATCGGCCGCTGCCGAGACCGAACCCAGTTCCCCCTGAGCAGCCATAGTGTACGGATCTCCGTGCCGGCACGTTCACAGGAGCTCAGTCCATCAGTTCACCTGATGATGGCGACATGTTTGATCGCCGAAATATTGTGCCCGTTGGACACTATAGACCGGCAGTACACCCGTGGATATTTTGATTATCAAATACGCCGGGAGAAACTCAAGAATCACAACATTGGTGAAGGCTTTGTCAGCATGTAGGATTATAAATTTGGGATCAGTTTTTAGGTGTGGATGGCATTTCTTTTTGCAGATGTAAGGTAAGTTTGTATGCCATTGTGTCCCTACTGAGAGAATCTCTACTCTCGTAGACCAATACCTTCAGCCTATGGCGTGCAACCTTCCCTCGTCTATAAAAGATACCTACCATTTCCTCCACAGACTCTGCACTCTCCACAGTTCCTGTTCCTTTACCACATGGTGCCCTGCTCGTCACTACTGATGCTATGTCGGTTTACACTAACATTCCTAATGCCCATGGCCTTACTGCTATTGAAAACTGCCTTTCCCATGCTTGATGGATTCTTAACCTACGACCTCCTTCCTAATCACCATGACCAACTATATCTTCACTTACAATTACTTCTCCTTTTAAGCCATTACCAAAAAAACAACTGGGGTACGACAATGGGCACTCACAACACACTACCCTGTGCCAACCTATTCATGGGCCATCTAGAGGAATTCCTCCTAAACACCCAAAATCCCAAACCCCTCACCTGGTTCAGATTTACTGATGACATCCTCATAATCTGCATCGAGGGTGGGGACACCCTGTCCACATTCCTCCAGAACCTTGAACCTTTCCCATTCACTCCGCCTGGTCGTACTCAACCCAACAAGCCACCTTCCTCGTTGTTGACTCCACCTCAGAGATGGCTGGATCAGTACCACCATCCATATCAGAACTACCAACCATCAGCAATACTTCCATTTCAACAGCTGCCACCCCATCCATACTAAGAAGTCCCTTTCATAGAGCCTAGCCACCAGTGGCCGTCACACCTGTAGTGACAAATGGACCCTCTCGAAATAAATGCAGGGACTTTCTGAGGCCTTCACCGACTGTAATTACCCTTCCCACTGACCTCGTACAAAAATATATCTCCCATGCCTCATCTCTCCGGTCACCCACCATCTCTCAGGTTCCACTGTTTGGAGACAAAGGAGCATTCCCTTCGTGACTCAGTACCACCGAGGACTGGAGTAGTTGAATCACATACTCTGCCAGGGTTTTGACGCCTCGTGTCATGTCCTGAAATGAAAACTGTCCTACTCACTATCCTTGCCACCCTTCCCACAGTGGTATTCCGATGCCCACCAAACCTACACATTATCCTTGTTCATCCCTACACAACTGACCCTTGCCCCCAACCCCTTGCCTCAGAGCTCATATCCCTGTAATATACCTAGAGGCAAGGCTCTGTCCCATACATCCTCCCACCACCACCTACTCCAGTCTGGTCACAAACATCACCTATCCCAACAAAGGCAGGGCTAACTGTGATCGAGTCATGTAAACTACAAGCTGTGCTGCTGTGATGCATTCTATGTGGGCATCACAACCGACAAGCTGTCGGTCTGCCACCGATAAACTGTGGCCAAGAAACAGCTGGACATGCCCATTTCTGAGCACGGCACCCAACATATTGTCTGTATTTCAGTGACTGCTTCACAGCCTGTGCCATCTGGATCCAGTCCACCAACACCAGCTTTTCCGAATTTCTCAGGTGGGAGTTCTCCGTGCAGTATATCCTACATTCCCTTAACACTCCTGGCCTCAACCTTTGTTAGTCTTTGTCCTTACATGCTAGCCTCTTCCCTGTTACCATCCCAAAACTACAGTCCTCTATTCTACCAACCCACCCACAGTCTTTTCTACATCTCTCCTTTCTGCTAACCTCCCCCGCCCTCCATCTAACCTTCCGTCTGCACCTAGCTGCCCTACAGTCTCCCCACCTTGTGCCTGTATCCTGCCACAAGCGGCACTTAACTGTTGCCCACTCTTAACCTATTATCCCTCCCCCTCCCTGCCCCAGTCTCCGCCTTGCCCCCACCACCCGGTCGCGTCTCCCGTCGTTTGCTGCCGCTCACACTGTGGCCTCGGCAGCCAGAGCCCACAGTCATGTATGTGAGTTGTGTTTGTGAAGGGTGTTTGTGTATGTTCTATCTTCAATAAAGGCTTTGTTGGCCTGAAGACTTATTTTCTGATAGTCTTTTTGTTGTGCCCATCAAAGACTCAGCATCTCTGCTGGATTTGCAGTCTTTATTGCTTATGCAGTAGTGATACTATTAGGCTATATCTCCCAGTGTGGTAATGCAAGAAACATCTTTCATTTTGGAGCTGTGACTCATTGTATGTAGGAAGCAAACTATCATATGATTTCTGTATGAGGGCTGTACACTTCTAGACCACAATCAGTCTGCTAATGGTTTAATGCTACCGTTGTACCATGTTGTGCTAATCTTTTCATATCTGCTGAAATGTTCCTTCACTTCTTATTTTTCCCTTCTTATTGCTCCATCCAGGTCTATCGATTGCCCTCTTGTATTTTACGAGTGCTCTGTCAATGTACTAGTCTTCTCTCAGGGTGTTTCCTACCTGATCACTCTTATTCTGGTGTCCCTGTGTACTTGGTCCTGCCAACTCTTCCTTGATCTTACTAGTGGTTTGCCAATTCCATCCACATGTAGCCACTATTGTACTCACCTGCCCACGTCTGTTCGTTTGACATCGCCAAATCAGCTCAAATGGACCCTTGCCACTCCTTCTTTCGAGGATGCCTACACTCCAACTTTTTCTTTTATTTTTTCATTTATATTCATATCCTTCATAGGCTTCTGGACCAAAATATGAAAGAAATTCGTTTCTTCAGCCCACTGTTCGTTGTTGATCTGTTTGGTTGCAGTGCATGTTTGTAGGCCATATGTTGTTTTGGGGATAAAGTAAGATTGAAAGAAAGGCTGTTTTGATCTTATGGGGATTTGTTCATTCCAGAGTAGATTCTGAACTTGATACCATAAGTGAGCACTGTGTCAGGGTTATTGGTCTTGTGCTATATCCTGTTATCACTGGAAATGGTACACTGGAGATATTTATACTGGTCTACTATTTCCAGTTGCGAATTTTCCATTCTTATTTTTCCTGCCTCTTGATTGACATTGCAAATGTTTTACTCATATGTGCTCCTAGACAGTCATTCCAGGTGGGCAGCTCTCTTGCACTTCTTTTTCTGTATTATCTCAAAGTAGTACATTGTCTTCACATGCCAAGATTTTGATCTCCTTGTTTTGCTTCATTCCTTTCATAGGTTCTTCTGTGACAGTGATAAAAAGTTACAGGGGATGGGTACTGTCTTGTTGAACTACTTTAATTGTTTGGAAACAGATAAATTGCCATTTTCTATCTGTACACAATTGCAGCAATCTTTGCAATGTGAGAATTAACCTTGTAGGTATATTTTTATTTCCCATTCTCTCCCATATTGTCTTCCCTGAGACTATCAAATGCTTTTTCAAAATCTAAAACTGGATGTGTTAAGTCTCTGCATTTCCATCAATATTATGCATGCTTATATGAGGGTTCTCTGGCTCCATACTGCTCTTTCTATGGTTGTGGATCTGTTAGCCTTTTGTTGTGCATTTTCTCAAATATTTTCAGACTGTGAGACTGCTGTCCATCCTCATAGCCGAATGGTCAGTGTGAAGGACTCCCGTCCTAAGGGGCACGGGTTCGATTCCTGGCTGTTTCGTGGATTTTGTCCACTCAGGGAGTGGGTGTTGTGTTGTCTTCATCGTCATTTCATCCCCATCTGGTGCACAGGTCACCCAATGTGGTGTCGAATGCAATAAGACCTGCAAAAGAGGCGGCTGGACCTGCCCCTTAAGGGGTCTCCTGGCCAGTGACACCAAATGCTCATTTCCATTGTTCTGTAACTGCCACATTTCCTTCAACATCTTTTTTTGAAGAGAGGTACTATTACTTTCTGTTTCCAATTATGTGGAATTTGCACATATTCCTCTATGATGTCATTGTATTCTTAGTGGATCAGCTGCTTTGATCATGCCTACGCTGACTTCATAAAATGAAGCAATGAACAGTACCATCAGCTATGTGTCTGCAACTATTATTTATTTAAATGTAACTGATTTTGGTGATCCACTCCACAGTGGCAAGTGGTGGTCATGTAATCAACAGTAATCAGCAACATAAAAGGAATGAAAACATCGGTATCCACAACCCAGTTCACATGTGGCGTGATTAGTTGGTTGATGGGTTGCATCAGATGCACCGTACATAAGCACAGTGCGCCATTAGGGGTACGGGGGGGGGGGGGGGGGTAGTGGGAGGGGGAGGGTAAGGTACTTTGTGCCCCCCAAAAGTCAAAAGTAGGGGCCTCGCCCCCCTCTCTCCCCCACAATATTCAAACATGCATTTCTCACCACTCTCTTCGCCTTCCTCATCTCTTACTGGGAAATTTGTTAAAACTTGCACATACATTTTTGCATAATAGTATGTAATGATTATGAAGGAGAAAAATACCAATTTTACGAGTTATTGTGTATTCCTTTCTGCTACTCCTCCAACCTCCGCATATGACAAACTGTCGTGACAGTGTTTGTCCCCTGCATCTATACTATTCCCACACTTTTACTGTACATAGATATGCGGGGAATGAAAGCTCACCATGAGCTTGCAGCTCTTTGACTGCTAGGATGAGCTCCACTTCCTCCCACAGCAGCCTGCTGGCAGCTTGTTGAAGAAACTAATGAGCAACAGTGACACCGAATTTGATGGCGATCGCTAGAAGGACTAGGTAACGTTAAAGACTCTTCATTCATTTTTGTAAATTCTGTTGACAATCACTAGGTACAACACCACACAAATCAGCACCAGCTCCAGGCATTTTGCCGCCCCAAGTCAAAATGTCAAGGCCCCCCCCCCCATCCATTTTTCGACATAGTTAACTTTTCCCACAATATATTTCATATATGACACCTTATTTTCACATATCACACTCATTCGTCTCTCTGTTGTGAATATGTCTTTAAGATCAAAGCAGCAGTCAGTGATACATTTACAGTGCAATACATTTTAAGCCATTTTTGTTGGAGGAAACGTTTCTTTTGTAAATCGGAGCACACCGTTTCTGTACCATACATAATTTTCAATAAGACCCTTGATTTTATGAATAATTTGTATTTCCAATTTATTCTCACATTCCTTCATTTACACAAGATGGATTTGCTGCCACCAAAAATCTGCCGCCCTGGATGATGGCACGGTTCACCAAACTTCTCCCCCCTCCCCAACCCCCACCCCCTAGAGTCGGCCCTGACAATAATCAACACTATTGTTATAATGGCTACTTCTTGTTAGGTGCACAGTACTGTTACGCAGGCCACAGCTAATGTTGACAGCAAACGTAAATATTCCGGAGGACAACATTGCCAGTGGTCATTTAGTCTTTCTGTGATTCGGTTCAGTTGTTAATCTTTCATCCCTTACTGTCCAGTTTAAAATGGACAAGTTTATAATTAGGAAGAAATGTGACAATGTGGCAAGTGTTAGAGATGGTGTAGTTAGACCCAGTGCTAGTGGTGCTGTGTGTGACAACAAAGACACAGATAGTGACGGAACTATGGCGGTGACAAAAAACACTGTTCATAGAAAAAAATCTGCGGTGTTATCAGCCCTCTTGGAAACAGCAATTTGGATGGATTGATTACAATAAGGTAAAAGATGTTATTTTTTGCAAAATTTGCAGACAAATGTTTGAAGAAAATTGTTTTCAGTTTTCTCACAAAATGGAAAAACTTTCATGGAAACTGGTTTTTTTAACTGGAAGAAAAGGGAAGAAAAGTTGTAAGTGCATGAAGCATCGGGCTGCCACAGAAAAGCTGTACTGAAATTCAAATTTAATGACAATGTATTTAGCCAGATTTCCAAAGGAAAGCTTACACAAATAAAAGAAAACAGAGCTTGTTTACTAAAAATCATATCTTCCCTCCATTATTTAGCATTGCAGGGGCTTGCAATACATGGGCATACTGATGAAACACTTAACTCTGACAATTTATTACGCCTTCGATGTGAAGATAACCAGCCACTTTTAATATGGGTACAGAGTGAAACTTACAAATGGACATCCCATGTTGTGCAAAACAAAATTTTGGCCATTTTAAGTCATACACTTCTTAGAAAATTATTGGAGGATATCAAGAGTGCAGAGTATTTTGCAATAACAGCAGACAAAACAACAGACATAGCCACCAAAGAGCAATTTAGTATCTGTATAAGATTTGTTGATGCTTTGCTAGAGATAGAAGAATATTTGTTAGGGCTAAACTCAATACAAAGTATCACAGCTAAGGCTCTGTTTGATATTATTATTGACATTTTAAGGCGATTTGGTTTGCCTACATCTAATTGTAGGGGCCAATGCTTTGATGGTTCAGCTAACATGGCCGGATTATATAATGGTGTCCAGGTAAAGTTTATGGAAATGGAGAAGAGAGCTATGTTTGTGCACTGTCTTGCACACTGTTTAAATCTAACACTACAAGACACTGTGAAAGCAGTTCCAGAATGTCAAAATGCATTGAATGTTAAGAAGGACTTAATGCATTGCGTGAGAGATTCACCTAAAAGATTAGATCTTTTTGCTCACCAGAAGGCAGATGCCTCTAAAAATTTGAAACCGCTCTGTCCTACAAGGTGGGCCGTAAGATACTTGGCAATGTCTTCAGTTTTGTCCAACTATACAGAACTTCAGGCATTTTTTCTAAATGTTTCAAGAAATGACAATTCAGCCACTGGAGCCACAGCAAACGGCTTTTTGATTAATATGCAGACATATGGTGTTTTTTTTTCATGTTATCATTTTTGGTAAAACTGTTTGCTCATATTGATATTGTAAACATAGCACTACAGAGGAAACCCCTACTCTTAGAGGAGGCCAATAAGATGGTTTCCACTCATTAACTTCTATTAAATTTACGAGAAACAATTTTGAATAAATCTGGGGTGAAGTAACTTCAAAATGTCAAGATATGAATGTTGATTCCCCAAAATTACTGCATAGAAGAAAAGTCTCTAAGAAATACGATGACTCCACCAATTCATCTGTAGAAACATTCACTGAAGTATGTGACAAATATAGAAGATAGTGTTATGAAACAATGGATACATCCATCAGCTTCTTGGAATCATGGTTCAAAACTCAATCATTCATGTTTGTAAATCAAATTGAACAATTTCTTCTTGGTGATAACAAACATTCATTAGATATTTTATCTTTCTACAAATCAGATATAGACAAAGAATACTTGCTGCTCCACCGGAGCACATTTCATGAGATTATCCAAAGTAGTGATTCTACGAATATTAGTTCATTGGATGACATAGTGAAATACCTAAAACAGGAAAACCACCCGTTTGGCCTACTCCCTGAACTAGTGAAATTCATACGTGTAGTGCTGACGATTTCGGTAATGTCCTGCACTTCTGAGTAATCGTTTTCTTGTCTGCGGAGGATGAAAATGTATCTTCGTTCTATAATGAGCCAGGATCATCTTAATGCCATCGCCCTTCTCAATGCCCATAGAGATGAATCGATGAAACTTGACCTCGATGCCATATGTGACGAGTTCATATGCACGAATGATCTGAGGAGGAGTACATTTGCCATAAAAAATTAAGGTATGCTTCTTCAGCTTTATTTATGTATTTGTTTTGTACCATTACTGACCTATACTCCAACTGAAATGATATTGCGATTGACGTTTCAGCGAGTCGAGGGGTAGGGGCTAGTCGCCAGCCATTCGTAGTTTGCATGATTTTCAGCTGTTTGCGTTTTTCATTATCCTCACAGTCTTCTTTTGTTTCTTGAAAGGTGTTGTGCTGTGAGGGGAATTTCCCAAGAATATGATGTCATAACTCAAAAAGGAAAGTATGTATGCATAAACACCTCTCTCCTTCAGCACTTGTGTTCTTCCATATAATTCTCATTGCATAGGTCATTTTAGATAGGTTAGAATTTAAGAATGTGATGTGGGAATTCCATTTCAGATTATCTTGTAAGTAAACAAAGCAATTTCGTTTCAGTGACATTAAATTTCTTGGTTTTTCCAAAGAAATATTTGGTTTTAATGGATTTTTAATTTTGCTGTGTGTGGAACTGTATAATTGTAGTGGCTCTTCTTCTTCTTCCTTCAGCATACAGCCTAAGAGCCTTTCTATTTCCACCTTCAATCAATACACTGGTGTCATCTGCAAATAGGACTGGTTTGGAATGTCGAACATGTAGATGGGAACGCAAAGCTATCTGTCAAATGTAGTACCTAATAAAATGATTCTTGCCTGCCCCCCCCCCCCTTTCCCTCAAAAATATTTTCAAGTAAGCGCCTCTGCATAAGCAGTTTGTGGATGCCAATATTTTCATTCCTTTTAATAGCACTGAGTGCTGTTGGTTATATGACCACCATTTGTCACATATGGGCCTGACAAGGTTTTTATTATTTTTACAGTGTCGATTACTATCGGTTATACACTGTCCTGTTACATTAATGCGACCACCTGTGAAAAGCCTGAATAATTACCTTTTGCAGTGCAGACTGCTAAGAGACGTGCACTCCCGGTAGATGTCACCGTGCCAAGGAAAAACAGACTGCATACAGTAGGGGTGGACATGGTCCCGAGGGATAAACGCTTACTTGTGTCGACCAACATTATCTTCCAGAATGACAAGATCACCTAGGGAATGTCACGAAAACATTTCCCAGACTGTAATACTCCTTCCTCGTTTGCTTTCAGACGTTACTCCATACGCACCAATGACCGTCTGTCCGACGGAGCGTAGAATGTGATTCATCTGAAAAGTCCTCCAGTTGCCACTCGATGGACATCCAGTTGTGGTTCTGGCACGCAAATTGCAGCCTCGATTGCTGATAAATGGCAGTCATCACGGGTGCGTGAACCAGGCACCTGCTGCGGAGGCCCGTATGCGGCAACATTTGTTGAGTGATCGTTGAGGAGACACCCTCGGTTTATCTGGGTCTGGGTGGTCAGTTGCACAACAGTTGCATGTGTATTCACTCGAACACATATCTGCAGTGGTCATTAGTCCCTGCCATCTGTGGCCCATGGTGCAGCAGAGATACTCGGGCTCCGGTTGTGGGTACTACCGTTTTGCCACGCTCGGTATACTTTAATCACGGTGGCACAAGAACAGTTTACAAACTTGTTTCGGAAATGCTTCCTTCCGGGGCCAGAAAGCTGATGATAGTGCCATTTTGGATGTCTCGTAAATTACTCTGTTTTGGGATTATGATAACGACTACACTGTTTTCCGTATCCCCTTGATATGCTTTATATATCCTTCCCAGTAGCGTTGCCACCTGCCATCTGAGAACGATTACTCCACGCTGACTTCAGAGGTAGGTAGTGATCACATTAATGTGACTGAACAGTATATGTTCACCATTTGCCAGAGAGGGACCTGCTGATGATCGTGTGGAGCACCAAAACCAGTCACAGTTAAAAAAACAGTAGGTATAGATGCACAGCTGATGGTGTTATTCATTAATTCACATACATTCATCAGCTGTTGTCACACTAGCTATAAGAGATCAAGGACGGATGTACGAAAATTTTTATCAAACCTGTAAATTTTTCTTTGGGCATACTATAAATACTGCTTCAGCTTCCTTCCGTATTGGTGGATTCTCACCATTACAACTGAACCTAACTTTGTTTCGTTATATTACTTGGGTCTTCTCCTGTACTGCTCTATAAATTTTCAAGTAGATTTTCGTGATCTTCTTTAATTCTTTCTCTTTCTTGGCACTGTGTTTCCATTTGGTTTTTCTGTTGCTCTTATGTATTCACTCTCTTCTTATTTTTTGATACCACGGTTTACAATTGACAATGCTGTATTGTTTAGTTTTGTCTGTGAAATGACTCCAAGCTTTCTGTTTTCTTCTATCATAACTCTTTTTTTTTTACTTTTAGCTTCTGATCTTTGTATTCCTGCTGTGATTAATTTACTTCGGATTTGTTTCTTCTGCTGCCCTCATATATTTCTTTATCTCTACCTGATTTGGCTTCATTTTTCTCTTTCAAAACAATCGTCATATTATCGTTACATCGAAGGGTTTCTTTCATCTAATTTTACCACGTACTTCTACTGCAGCTCCAACAATACTTTGTTTCAATCTAATCCACTCATTATTTCCTTCTTGTGACACACCTGATGGCAATTTGTCTCACACTTTCTTTGAATAACCAACTTGTTTCTACGGCCTCCTTAGTTCCCACTTTTAATTTTTGGTTTCCTGCATTTCTGAACTTTATGTTGTATTGCTGCATTGAACAATATATGGTCACTGTCTAACTTTCATCGCTATAATTCTGATATTAAGTATGGTCTTACCTGCTCCAATCTCTGACATAATATAATTGATCACAGTTTTAGACTATACATTCCCGTTATACCTAATTACTCTGTAACTTAGCTGTTTCTGGAAGGAACTAGTATTTATTAAAAGTCCACTCCTTACACATTGATGTTTCTTATTCTGGGTTCCTGTTGCCATATCCATGTGGATACATGACAGCAAAGGAATTGGAAGAACTGTTGAACGGACTGGACAGTGTCTTGAATGGAGGATATATGATGAACATCAACAAAAGTAAAACGAGGATAATGGAATGTAGTCGCATTAAGTCAGGTGATGCTGAGGGAATTAGATTAGGAAATGAGACACTTAAAGTAGTAAAGGAGTTTTGCTATTTGGGGAGCTAAATAACAGATGATGGTCAAAGTAGAGAAGATATAAAATGTAGACTGGCAATAGCAAGGAAATCTTTTCTGAAAGTATTTGTATGGAGTGTAGCCATGAATGGAAGTGAAACATGGATGATAAATAGCTCGGACAAGAAGAGAATAGAAGCTTTCGAAATGTGGTGCTACAGAAGAATGCTGAAGATTAGATGGGTAGATCACATAACTAATGAAGAGGTATTGAATAGAATTGGGGAGAAGAGGAGTTTGTGGCACAACTTGACGAGAAGAAGGGACCAGTTGGTAGGACATGTTCTGAGGCATCAAGGGATCACAAATTTAACATTGGAGGGCAGTGTGGAGGGTTAAAACCTTAGCGGGAGACCAAGAGATGAATACACTAAGCAGATTCAGAAGGATGTAGGTTGCAGTAAGTACTGGGAGATGAAGAAGCTTGCACAGGATAGAGTAGCATGGAGAGCTGCATCAAACCAGTCTCATGACTGAAGACCACAACTACAACAACAGCAAAGAGAGAAGTCAACTTGGGCATTAAAATCTCCCACTATTATTAAATTACTAAATTTTTTATCTTGTTTTGTGCCTATGTCTGGAGACAGACTCTTATGACTGTAAGATGTGGTTTCTCTTCTTTTTTCTCTGTAGTGGAAAGTCTCTGTCCCCACTTCATCCTTCTCTTTTCCTTAATTCTTCTCATACCCTTCTTCTCCGCTGCAGTGTTTAAGGCCTCTTCTCTTCTTTCCATTTCTTTGTTCCTCCCTTTCTCTTTCTTTCCTCCCTGTGCATGGCTGAAGGCTGGCCCATGCATTTCCACACATAGCCGGTGACAAGGTAACGCATAATCGCCCACCCGGGGTAGACAAGTAGGACACATATGTACGCCAAGGTAAATGCCAGGCCCAGGGAGCTGGTACCTCCTGAAGGTGCCGATTGGTCCCTCTGTCCGTTTCTCAGGAGGTGTGACCTGAGGTGTGGACAATCACCTAAAGTGGGAGTGCCCTCAGAGAGGACTCCCACTAGGAAGGAATGTGCCATCGCAGATGCTGGTAATCATGGGGATACTTTTGCGATGGTTTCCTCTACTTCTATAACTTCTGCCCACAAGACAAAGTTTGATCAGTCTCAGCCACGGACAATTGTTCCATCATGCCAATGTTCCTAGTCGTTTCTCAGCCTGACAGAGGTCAAGACTTCTCCACAGTCAACCCTTTCATTATTCAGAGAGGTTTTGATACAATTACAGGCTGTGTCAAGTCTTGTTCCCAGTTACAAAATGGCACCTTGTTGTTAGAAACAGACAGTGCCCTCCAGGCACAAACATTGCTTTGAACTACACCTGCTACACATCATCCCTGTCCGGGTGGAAGCGCACCGCACGTTAACTCACCTGACAGGGTGGTTTATACAAGATCACTTGACGGATTATCCATTGAGGACATTCAAAATTACTTGTCTGATCAGGGCGTAGTGACCATACATCGCGTCATGAAACGGCTTGAAAAAAATTGGTACTGACCTGTACACTCTTCTTGACATTTGACAGAGTTCAACTTCCATCCAACATTAAAGCGGGTAAGAGATCGTTTCAGTTTGCCCTTACATCCCCAGCCCTATGCATTGCTATCAGTGTCAACAGTTTAATCATACCAGCCAGTCATGTTCCAATATGACCAAATGTGTTATTTGTGGCAGGGATGCCCATAAGGATGATTGTCCACCTCTATCCTTCATTGTATCAACTGTATGGGCGACCACACTGTTTCCTCTAGAGATTGCCCTATCTTTACAGATGAATGAATTATTCAGGAAATATGAGTGAGGGAAAAGGTGCTCCACGCTGGTTGGCATTGAGGAGATCATGCTGTTCAAGATTATTGTTTGAGCTCAGAATAGTCTACGAGATTGGACAATATAGTTTTGTGGATCACTACCACTACCCTTCTTATAAACGTGTGGACTGTGCCATGAGGCACTAATAAAATTATTCATGCTGAGATTGTAGATTGCTTGTCTGTTCCTGATGTGGATGCTTCATGTTATTTTGCAATTCTATTTTTTTGTGCCCTATTCACATGTTAATTGAACTGTCATATCTGTATGCTAGCACAACCACATAGCACCACAATTAACAATAAACTAAAGGTATGAGCAGCTTCAGTACTGCTTCAATATAACATGGAAGAAGTGGACATCCTCACTGAAAGAAATCTTCTAATATCAAACAAAGGCCATGATCTGAGAAGGATACGCACCTGGAGCTCAGCACTGCAAGGATGTAAATTTTGGAATACGAGGGTGGTTCGAAAAGTTTTTTCCATTTGGTAATAAAAAAGGAATTGAATACAAATAAAGAAAGCAATTCATTTCACAGAAATCTATAACATCTACACTACTTTTCAATATAACCCCCATAATTTTACAGGCATTTCTCATAGTGTATTATACATTTATATATTCCTTCATCATAGAATGTTGACACCTGTGTTATCAACCATGTGCTCTAATGTGTTCTTTTATTGCATCATCATTGTTGAAGCACTTATCAGCAAGGAACGACTGAAGATGCTGAAAGAAATGAAAATTGCTAGAAGAGAGGTGTTAACTGAATGGAGGATGGCCAAAAATGTCCCAGCCAAAGCTCTGGAGAAGTTGCTTTGTTACATTCACAGTGTATGGTCGGGCGTTGTTGTCAATGAAACCCACATCTTTTGAGATAGTTCCTTTGCGCTTGTTTCGTATTGTGCGGTGCAATTTCTTAAGCATCTCCCGATAAATATCCTTATTGATTGTTTCACGTCATGGTAAAAAATTGGTCAGTCAAATGCCTTGTCTGTCCCAAAACACGGTGAACATTCCTTTTCATGGTGTCAAGAGTTGCTTGGGTTTAACCTTTCACGCGAACGAAGTGCACCTCCATTCCATCGATTGCTGTTTCATTTCACGGGTCTCATAAGTAATCTAAGTTTCATCCCCTGTAAGCCTAACAGGTTTGTCGATGAATGTCACTTGGTTTAACATTCTTAACATTCAGAAAATGCTTCGAAGAATTCGGTTCACACGCAGTGGGATTTTAGACCGATGATGCCATTATAAAATATCACTAAGAATGACACACAACCCAGAGAGAGCTCAAAATGTGTCATTTCATTCTGCTTGTATTGGACATACTACTGCGCTCCAGCAGAACTGCAATCGTAGCAGTGCCGTGGAGAAAAATCGAAACGGAACTTCCTTCCCAAACTACTTTTGTGTTTGAAAACTGGAAAAGGAGTCAAAATGTTTCAGATGCAATGTTATGGAAGGATGCTGAAAATTAAGAGAATTGATAAGAAACTAGGAGCTTCCCTCTCCCAACCACCGTAGAATTAGTGAGGAAATGATACTTCACAGAATAATGTAGGTAGAGAGATAAAAATTGACTCGCACGCTTCAGATGCCATGGGGTTTTATTGAAGCCAGAAACAAGTTCACAAAATGACCAACATATGGTGCTTCATATGATACAAAAGCAATAATGATCATAACAAATGATTTTTAGCAAAGACTATATTCCTTATAACAAATTCTCAACATGTTGGCCATCATTAATCAGCAGGATGTGTAGTCGAGGGACAATTCTGTGAACAGCACTGTGCAACATGTCAGTAGTTACGGTAAAAAATTGCTGTCGAATGTTGTTTTTGTAGCAACCCTAGTCAGGTCACATAATCACAGTAGACTTGGTAACCCCACAACTGGTAACAGATGGAGGTCTGGGTACCTAGAAGGCTGAGCATGTCAGACGTGTCGTTCAGCAAGTGATCCTCACCAAACAATGAGTACAAGAGATCTTTCAAATGTGTAGCAAATGTGGGGTGGAGCTCCTCCTACCTGCATAATCAAAATCATACCTTCCAGCAACTGTTTATCAACCAGGCTAGGATGACCTGACTCCCTCTCTACATCTGCATATCTGTGTTGCCCATTTGGGTGCAATTCATAGTAGTGCATATTGCCCAGGGCTATTCAAATCCAGGCATTTCTCCTTGATGCAGAGCAGTTTCATGGATTATGGAGGGCTGTTTTGTTGCCAGAAGGATTTGTACTCATCAGTGGCACTGAATTCATCCTCAGCAAGATCGTAGATTGGGATGTCTTGATCTGAATCTTTATCACACCACAGAAAGCTCATCACTCAATTTTCTAAGCTAGGTGTTATCAAGAGTCTCATGGTATTTATGTAGTAGTGCATTCTCCCAGCTGGTATCAGGAGGGACTCAAGATAGGTAACCAGTATGTGTGAGCAGGTTGTATTGCTCCTCTTAACAATGTGCATGATTCATTAAGTAGTACATTGATCTCTCTACATATGGACTGTTGAGTCAGACAGACACACAGTTCTCTGCTGTCAAGTAGACCAGTTCGATTGCCAGTATTCAAACAGTGCTGACAATCCCCAACTACTGAGACAGAACTTATGAAGAATGTTATTTCTTCTTTGGAACTTAGCAGATTTAGGTGTCAAGTGCTCCTTAAAAGAAAGTGTTCTGTCTAAGGTAATCTCTAAGTATTTTGGATGCATCTCATGATGAAGTTTGTACCCTTCAAAATAAACTTCAAAAGCTCTGTGTGGTGATTTGCTGGACTGATGAAAACTTACAACATCTGTTTTATTTGTGTTGGACTGGCTTAAGATGTCTAGATTAGAAGTTAGGGTTTCTCCTGACCTAGACATCTTAAACAAATATGTAAAGCTGAGAAACAAAGGCAGCCTGATCTCAGAGATCTCCAGGCTAAAATAAATTTGTCATAAGACATGTGAAATATGTCATGAACGATTCCCAAACTCCAGTTTTCCTGAAAAATATAGTGTTTAGAAGTTGATAACAAAATGGTTGTCCAATGGCAATACCACTAACCAAAGCCTAACCATAAGCTACCAATTCAAACTCTTGAAGCAGTTGCAAACATTTTGCAGAAAATTACTGGTAGCCCGAAAAAATCTGTCGGGTGGCTTTTTCGACGGACAGGTGTTAATTGTGGAATGACTTTTAAGTCCTCACGCATGAAATCATACCACATATCATATGTTCAGGCGTTACTTGCAGCTGATTAAGAAAAGGAGGACAAGTGTTGCTTAAAAAACTGTCAATGGTGAATGTTACCCTCCACTGTATTTTATGAGTGACAATTCTTGGTTTCACCTTTCCAGTCATGTGAACGGCTACAGGTCCACCAAAAACCCTTACATTGGGGATCAAATTCCTCATTGTAACAAAATAACTGCAGTTTTGGTGCAGATTTTCTGGTAGTCAGTTATCAATTCAATACACTTTTAACCATTTAAATATCTTGTTTGTCATTAATTGTTCGAGAGCTTATACCTAAAGTTTTTTTTCCCACTGTATTACAATTTATTGTTTCCAAGAATGCTGAACTTGAGAAGCTGAACTTTTGACTGCATGAAATTCAAGTAGCTATTAACATTTGATTACAGTGGCTTGAACATAATATGAAATAATTTATACTAATAAAAACATTAAAAATTACTTAAAAATTTCTATACAGAAATAGTAGTTCTCAGACAATAACTGGGTAATGTCCTTCTACTGACCCTTCTTTCTTCTCCTTCAACCCTTCTGGCTGAAGAAGGAGCCACAGCTCAGAATGCTTGCCAATCACAACAGTCTTTTATGTGTGTGTTCTGCTGCCAGTTGGTGAGTACATTTTTTATCCACCCAATTAAATACCTTCAGTTAAAGGAACATGAAAGGCTGTGCTGCTTCTTCCTGCAAGATAGAGGTATTTGGCCAGCATTGCTTTAATCTTTCATATCTGTGAAGCCTCCACAGAGGAACACACAAAAAGCAAAGGTTTGTGTCCATCTCATTTTCTTGACTACACCTTGTGATTTTTTATCTTTGGGGATATTTACTGGGAAAGTGTAGGAAAGAAGCCCAAAAATGATAGGCCAACTCAAAAAAAGAAAAAAATGACCATTTTCAACATAAGGTGTAATTTTTAAATTAATTGTAATACAGCCTGCCCCACTCAAACCTTCCTAATTTCAAAGTTCCAGGAAAGAAAACCACAGTAGATACGACAATGAGATATGCACCACATTGTAGAGCATCTCAAAGAATTTATTTATTTATCATCAATACACCTCTACATGTGAACCATTTGTTGCACAAAAAATATCGAATCTATATTCGATTTCTTGGCAAGTTATTTGTAACATTTCCTCTGTTTATTGTTGCAATCACATTAGTGATACTATGTTGCAACATAGGAATGTCATATACTTTGGTAGTATACACTCTGTCCTTCACTAATCCCCACATGAAGAAATCAAACAACATAATGTGTTGGGTGAACATGGTGGCGAGGCAATGGGTCCTCCGATCCAATGATTAGGGAATTTCCTATCCAGGAACTTGCGAACAGCCATTGCCCAACGCGACGGAGTTCCACCTTGTTGAAAAATGATGTTGGGTTCCAAGTCTCGTATCTGAGGGTACACAAACTGCTCCAACATGTCCAGATACACTGACCCATTCACTGTTTGTTCCACAAAAAAAAATGGTCCGACAATCCTGTTGTGCATTAGCCTGCACCAGACATTTAGTTTAGGGCTATCATGAACACATTCAATGAGAACGTGCGGATTTTGTGAATCCCAAATCCGAACAATTTGCCCATTAACCCTTCCTGATAGGTGAAAGGTTGCCTCTTCTGAGAATAAACATCTTTCCAGAAAGCTGGCATCCAGATCAATATGCTGCAGCATATCTGCAGTAAATTTTTGTTGGCATGGTTTGTCATTCAGTGTCAGATGTAGCAGAATTTGCACTTCTTAAGCACACATACGAAGTTGTTTGTGAACTATGCGATGCAATGTTGATTGGGGTACATCAAGTTGCCTAGATACTTGACGAATTAACTTACGTGGGCTTCTGAGAAACGTTTGTCTGATGTCCTTCACTGTCTCTTCTGAAACACCATAATGAGCAACGTCAGAATGTTTCAGAACACTTCCTGTTGCCAGAAACTTCCTATACCATTCCTTAATTGTTTTCACATCAGGTGGATCACATTCATACACACGACAATAATTTCTTTGCACAGTAATCGGCGATTTTGTTTATGGAAACCACACTACTGCTTGTGAGCGGTTGCTGTGGAGTTGCCATTTTCACTCCATGTGACTGTGCTGCACTCTGGAGATGATACTTCGCACTTCTGACATGGAAATATAAATTGGGGAATATAAATTGTTTGAGATGCTCTTCAATGTGGTGCATTTTTCATTGTCTTTTCCTCCGTTGGTTTTCTCTTCTGGGTCCTTGCAATCGGGGAGGTTTGAGTGGGACACCCTGTATTTAAAAGAATGATTTTAAATAAAATGATGTTTTTCTATGACTGAATGTATGTAATATGTATGTGAGACCACTTTCATCTAGGACATACTGCACTTTCCTTTTATCATCGGTGGAGGAGGGTCAATAAATAGCATACAATTCCACTTTTATCTCCTTATATGTTTTTTCATCCTGAATCAAAACCTAAATGCCAAATGATACTGCACTTTTTCCATCTTAGTGGAAAACACGTAGCATAACGTAGTGAAATGTTTACCAAATCCAAACTAATCTACAAATAACTGTCATTTTTGGTTTAACATTCTCTCACTGATGGTGGCACATGATCATAACATCAACTTGCATTAACAATGACGTCTGTATTCATGGTTTCTTCTGGAACTGCTAGCAAAAGTGCTCAATATTATTATCGGACAGTGAAGTGTTCCATTTTGTAGGATACTTGGAAGAGATAAAATTTTGCGATTTGTGATAATGCTTAGAGAACAACCTATTGACCAATTTACTGCAGTAGTTGCATTTAAAATGTTTGAATATACATTTTGTATTGTTTGTCACACTCCCATTTATTTCTATATTTCCATGCACCTGAAGAAAATTCAGTCTTCTCAGTGTTTTACAGTGGTGAAGAGCTACAGACTCATACTGTTTTCCATCCCAGGTGGCAGACTTAAGAGTCACTGCAATATATAAACTGAAGCACTGAGAACCACAAGGGCCTGAAGCGACACTGCCATCGATTGAGATTTTAGGATGTATTGATGCTTCTGACGTGTGTTAAACTTACGGTGAACCAGCTTTATCTATATCTGTAACCCCACACAGTATACATTAATATTCACAAAAAGCTGTCTGTCAGATTTCTCTGATGATATTCATTTCCACATGGGCCCACAGCACAAAGTATAATTTTGCTGCTCTGCACTGCTCAGTTGTTATGTAGGATACACACAGTAATTTAATGTGTACATCATGTACGTAGTTGTAATGCATTGTAATCGCATGTGTATTGGTAGTTTTATCTGAACCTCAAGCCACAGAATGTGCACAATGGAAATGATGATAATGAGAACCATGAAGTGTTGGAACAGGTCATAATTGTGTGTGTGTGTGTGTGTGTGTGTGTGTGTGTGTGTGTGTGTGTGTGGTGCATTTAGTATCTGTTCAGTTTCACATTAATTACAAACTTTAGAAAGACAGTATTTCCACAGGCCTATATGTGGAAATTTTGTTAATTAACATTAATAATAAATATAATCTTAAATATTAATTAATATTCCATATCAGGAAATGAGTACACTGTTTTTTCATAATTCAGATCTTTGGGACTGGTAAAAAGCACTCCGTCTCCAGGCCACAAGTGGCCCATCGGGACCATCCAACTGCCGTGTCATCCCCAGATAAGGATGCAAATAGGAGGGGAATGTGGTCAGCACACCACTCTCCAGGTCGTTACGATGGTTTTCTTTGACTGGAGCCGCTACTATTCGGTTGAGTAGCTCCTCAATTGGCATCACGAGGCTGAGTGCACCCTGAAAAATGGCAACAGCACATGGTGGCCGGATGATCACCCATCCAAGTGCCGGCCACACCTGACAGCACGTAACTTTGGTGATCTGATGGGAACTGGTGTATCCACAGCAGCAAGGCCGTTGCTTTGGGACTGGTAGTTTGTCTATAAATTTGATTTTCACAGACATCTATATAGTTCTCAACAGCATGGTACGAGAAGTATCTCACAAACATTGTCCATCCAAAGAGTCCTGAGAGAGGAGAATGGGGGAGACTAAGTAGAACACCTAAAGTATTAAAACCACTATCTTAACTTTTCTCTAATTTTTAGTAATCCAGACTCAAAACCTTTTGGGCTGATGTGGTATGATGGTGAGCATGTTCAGAAGTAGCTGAACGGCTGATATGTGAATACCATTAAATGTCTACAGCCAACTTTTTATGACACTAGGGAAGGTTATTTTCTAATAACCTTTCATTGCTCATTTAGTTTAAAAATGTGTATAACTGTATTGTACCAACATTGGCCTCCACTGCATGTATTGTGTAAATTGTGTACAGACTCATTCTGTGGGACAAACAAACAACTGAACTGAATGGAATTGTGGCAGGTCTGGTCCTGCTGCGAAGAGTAAAGAAGGTCTTATGAAAGAAAGAGAGAAGCTATTGAACGATTTGTCAGTCATAAAGGAAAGATTGGCAAACACACTGAATTACCAAGCGGAGCTGGAAAAGGAAATGTCTGCAGCTGACGCACGAATTAGTGAGCTGACTCAAGAAGTGGAGGTGCATTTTAGAGATATAAAGTAGTTTCCATTCAACATTACATTACTTTTGTAGGCAGTACACATGTAGGGTATGGGGAAAGAAATTGGTAACCCTCAAATTTGAATTTTTCAAACTGAGTACAGTAAGACAATGGTAACCCTGATCTATGCCAGGTGGTGTAACATGTTCATCTCATCAATGACAGATGGCAGCACAATGTTGATTTGTTTCTGTGGGAACCCACATGTGGTGATTCCAGTGATTCTGACTGTTTTGATGATAACATTAATGATCCAGATTTCAATTTAAATGAGGAGATGGAGATTCTACTTATATTAATTCTACTGCAATCAAGTAAGTTTTGTTTTCCGCATAATGTTGTTATTTGCTGGTTACCATTATCTTCATGCTAGCTAGTTAGGTTATGTATTTTATTTCCATATTCAACGTTTTTTACAAGATCTTGATACGAAGATAGAGCTAACACATCTTTTCCTGCAACTACATTGTCATCTGTAAATCATGGGATGTTTACAAAAAGAAATATTCTTGTATTTGTGGGCTACCATTTTATTCATCGTAACATTGATGAGGTTACCATTTTATTGGTTCACAGCACTTTTTAATATTACACTATGCATACATTTTTTTTTTTTTTTAGTGGAGTGAAGAGAATCATAACAGAACTGGTCCTGAGAATAAAGATGCCACAATGAAAACATCGAGAAAAAGAAAAAAAAACCTAGTGAACAAACAACAACAATAGAAACTTACAAGGAATAGTGGACTTGAATGTACTACAAAAGAAGGTATTCTAAAAAGCGTTTTGAATGGATCGCGGAGAAGCTTATACAGATTATAAACAAGTCATTCTTTAACAATGGGGACTTCAATAGACAAAATGCTTATTTGTTTAGTTCCAAGCAGCTAGAATCCATAAAAAGAAGATATACAGGCAATGAAATTAGCAGGCATAACAACACTGTATGATACAGTGTTATAAAAGATGACAGAACCACTTACGTCTGTAAAGTTGCATTTTTAAGCATACATGGTTTGCAACACAACAGAGGCAGAGTAGAAAACATGCAATCCAAAATGTGAACAGTGGCTACTACTCCACCAGAAGATAGAAGAGGCAAACACATGCCTACTCAGAGGAAGATGCGCAATTAGTCAAAAAACATATAGAAGGTATTCCAAAATACAAAAGTCACTACAGAAGAAAAGATAATGGTGAAAAATTCTATGTGTCGATGTAATATTCCATACAAAGTTGCTACAACCATTATAAAGATGAATGCTGCCCTTATATCAAAGCAAAGACTGTATATTTTGATAAGTATCGTCGCATTTTCATTCAAGATTACAATATTTCATTCAAACCACCAATATCAGATACTTCCCCAACAGGTGATCCAAATGAAATTCAACTGGTAGAAGGAAAAAAACGAGCCAGAAAGATGAAGGGAAATAAACATACAGAAGGAGTTACATCTCAGAAAAGCCTAGGCTGGTCAAGATAATATAAAATCTCTAACAGAGAAGGCAGTTTTTGATAAAGACAACCATTTAATAACTTCTGATCTACAATAGGCATTGCCCACTCCTAAACTCTCTACAGGTCCAATGTTCTGTAAGATTCAGCATTTATCCCTGTAATTCGTCACCAGGTCATTTCTTTCTTTGGGATGAAACAGTAGCATCAAGGGGTTGAGAGCAAATAGGCAGCTGCTTGCTGTAGTATTTTAATCACAATATGCGGGGGAATAAGTTTGATTGCAATTTCAGACAACTGCTCTGGGCAAAACAAAAACTGGAACATTGTGTTTGTTTGGATGCTGCTTATAGCAAAAGGAAGATTTTCCACCATTGAGCACCACTTCCCACTTCCTGGACATTCCACGTTGCCAAGTGATAGAGATTTTGCTGTTGTGGAGCAGTATTTTTGCTGACATGTGCAGTTTGTGTGTGCCCCTCAAGACTGTGTGGACAACTTGAAGTGTGGCCAAACATGACCAGTTTGTGCCCATGTTATGTTGTCAGAAGACTTTGTATGCATCACTGACACAAAACCTACATTTAGTCAAAAGAATACCTCAACAGAAGGGCATAAGGCGTTATTGCAAGATTCTGTACAGTTCCTTCTCAGTGCAGATGAGCTAGGAATATTGTTCGTATCAAATACATTTCATGGGGAAGACTGACAGGAGGTCAGTTTACCCAAATGAGGTTGCCCTACGAATAGAAGGAACAAGTCTTCAAAAGAAGTATTCTGGGTCTGTTCCAATTGATTCGAAGAATAAACAAGACCTCATATCTGTACTGAATTGGATACCATCTATTTATCACAAATTATACAAAGAAATAAAAACCGAGAAGATATTTACAAATGAGGATGAGTATATAGATGCATCTGAAGATGAAATGTGAGGATTTTCAGCTGTCCTGTGTTTGTTGCAGGAAAACAATGGTATGCTACGTAATATGTTCGCCACAGCTAGGAAAAGATAGAATTCTGAACATTATTAACTCAAAGTTTGTAGCACAAATGATAAAATATTAATATCTTATGTATGAAATATTTTTTTAAACTTTTACAATTGAATATCTCAACTCACCTATTGTGGGTTACCATTAAATTTCCCAGTACCCTTCAAATATCGTCTCTTGCCAATATCTGGTTGCAAAACTTGTGTATGGAAGACACTAGCATAGAAACATTGTGCAATAATGATTGAGTTTTAAATAATTTTCTGTAAATTGATCAAAATTATTTTTTCAAAACCTTTTTCTTTTCTTCATGAACAGGGCCACGTGTCAGAAGCAAGCAAGCAACAGAGAATCCGAGACCGCATGGAACAAGATCTGAAAGATATGAAAGCAGAAGTGGAAACCAAGGAAAAGGAGAATTCAGCCTTGTCTTTAAACCTGAAACAAACACAGAATCGTGAGGAGAAACTTCAGATAACCTTATGTGAAGAGAAGGTACTGAAATGCTGTGATTAATCCATCTTATGTAGCGTTTGTCTTTTTCTTCATTTCATGGATTAGACTAAAGTGTCTTGTCCCCACTCCAGCTTCCTTTTTCTGGACCCACAAATACTTCTTTATCTTCATTGTTGCTGTTTTATCACTTTGTTCATCATTTGTTTATCTCTGGTTATTTCAATAAGTTTCTTCTATTTTTCCACAATTTCTTTGATTTTCTCAAATTTGGAATATGAACTACTCAAAAAAGGTTTGTACCATCTGCTAATTTTCAAGCATTTGTGGTATGAGATTCAAGGATAATGGGGAATCAGAATGTTAGCCTCATAAAATTGAAAATACAGGGTTGTTCCTAATTACCTGTGGGGTTTGAGAAGATAACTACATGAAAACTGCAAGACATGCAGAAATTAGACACACATCAATGGACAGAGTATCTCTCCAAGTTTTTAATTGACATTACAGGTGCTGAATACGGGCACCATTAGTGAGGTGGCAAATGTCTGTACAACAGTTGAACTCTTAACATACACATCCCAACATATCAGAGTCGATATCACTGACTGCATTAATTATCCTTCCTTGCAACTTTTCCAAATTAACAGGCAGTGGAAGCAGAAACACATTATCTTTGACATAACCCCATAAGATGAAATCACATGGTGTTAATGTCACATCATCATGGGGGACACTGGAGAAGAGGAGAGTCAGTATGGAATGTGTGTCCAATACAGTGCTGAGTAATCATGAATATCAGAAAGAAAGTATGGTGGAGTAGCATCTAGTTACAAAATGAAGTCTCCACTGTCTTTGTGGAATAAGCTGTTGCTGTGTTATGTCCAGTTTTCTCCACAAAGAAAAATGGTCCATTAACTTTTGAAGAGGACATGGCATAATAGATTTTAATTTTAGGTGAATCGTGAATGTGTTCCAGAAGTTCATGTGGATATTCCGTGTCCCACACATGCACATTATCAACAAATCACTGAAATAAAAGACAAAGACAGTGAAATGCAAAAATCTGGTTTCTGCAATATGTTGTTGTTGTGGTCTTTGTCCAGAGACTGGTTTGATGCAGTTCTTCATGCTACTCTATCCTGTGCAAGCTGCTTCATTTCCCAGTACCTACTGCAACCTTCATTCTTCTGAATCTGCTTAGTGTATTCATCTGTTGGTCTCCCTCTACAATTTATATGCTCCACGATGCCCTGAAATAATAAATTGGTGATCCCTTGATGTCTCTGAACGTGTTCTACCAACTGACCCCATCTTCTAGTCAAGTTGTGTCACAATTCTCCCTTCCCCCCAATTCTATTCAGTACCTCCTCATTAGTTATGTGATCCACCCATCTAATCTTCAGCATTCTTTTGCAGCACCATATTTCAAAAGCTATTCTCTTCTTGTCTAAACTATTTATTGTCTATGTTTCACTTCCATACATGACTTCACACCATACAAATACTTTCAGAAACGACTTCCTGCCACTTATATACTCGGTGTTAACAAATTTTTCTTCTACACAAATGCTTTCCTTTCCATTACCAGTCTACATTTTATAGTCTCTCTACTTCGACCATCATCAGTTATTTTGCTCCCCAAATAGCAAAACTCATTTACTACTTTAAGCGTCTCATTTTCTAATCTAATTCCCGCAGCATCACCCGATTTAATTTGACTACATTCAATTACCCTCATTTTGCTTTTGTTGATGTTCATCTTATACCAACCCCTTCAAGACACTGTCCATTCCATTAAGCTGCTCTTCCAGATCCTTTACTGTCTCTGACAGAATAACAGTGTCATTGGCAAACTTCAAAGTTTGTATTTCTTCTCCATGAATTTTAATTCCTACTCTGAATTTTTCTTTTGTTTCCTTTACTGCTTGCTCAGTATACATATTGAATAACATTGGGGATAGGCTACAACCCTGTCTCACTCCCTTCCCAATCACTGCTTCCCTTTCATGCCCCTCGACTCTTATAACACCCATCTGGTTTCTGTACAAATTGTAAATAGCCTTTTGCTCCCTGTATTTTACCCCTGCCACCTTCAAAATTTGAAAGAGAGTATTCCAGTCAATGTTGCCAAAAGCTTTATCCAAGTCTACAAATGCTAGATACGGTTTGCCTTTCCTTAATCTATTTTCTAAGATAAGTCATAGAGTCAGTACTGCCTCACGTGTTCCAACATTTCTATGCAATCCAAACTGATCTTTCCCAAGGTCAGCTTCTACCAGTTTCTCCATTCATCTGTAAAGAATTTGTGTCAGTATTATGCTGCTGTGACTTATTAAACTGAGTGTTCAGTAATTTTCACATATGTTGACACCTGCTTTCTTTTGGGATTGGAGTTATTATATTCTTCTTGAATACACATACATCTTGCCAACTAGATGGTAGGGTTTTGTCAGCGCTGGCTCCCCCAAGGCTATCAGTATTTCTAATGGAATGTTGTCTACTCCTAGGGCCTTGTTTCGACTTAGGTCTTTCAGTGCTCTATCAAACTCCTCACATAGTATCATATCTCCCATTTCATCTTCATCTACATCCTCTTCCATTTCCATAATATTGTCCTTAAGTACATCTCTCTTGTATAGACCCTCTATATACTCCTTCCACCTCTCTACTTTCCCTTCTTTGCTTAGAACTGGGTTTTCGTCTGAGCTCTTGGTATTCATCCAAGTGGTTCCCTTTTTTTCCCCAAAGGTCTCTTTAATTTTCCTGTAGGCAGTATCTACCTTACCCATAGTGATATATGCCTCTACATCCTCACATTTGCATTCACTGCTTAGCCATTTTGCACTTCCTGTCGATCTCATTTTTGAGACATTTCATCTCTCAAAGCTACCCATTATTCTTCTACATTATTTCTTTCCTCTGTTCTTGTTAGCTGTTCCCTAATGCTGACTCAAACTCTCTGTGATCTCTGGTTCTTTCAGTTTATCCAAGTCCCATCTCCTTTAATTCCCACCTTTATGCAGTTTCTTCAGTTTTAATCTTCAATTCATACCTAATAGGTTGTGGTCTGAGTCCACCTCTGCCCCTATGAAATGTCTTACAATTTAAAACCTGGTTCCTAAGCATCTGTCTTACCATTATATAATCTATCTGAAACCTTCCAGTGTCTCCAGGCCTCTTCCATGTATACAGCATTCTTTCATGATTCGTGAACCAAGTGTATGCTATGATTAAGTTATGCTCTGTGCAGAATTCTACCAGGCGGCACCCTCTTTCATTCCTTACCCTCATTCCATATTCACCTTCTACTTTTCCTTCTATCAAATTCTAGTCACCCATGACTATTAAATTTTCGTCTCCCTTCACTATCTGAATAATATATTTTATCTCATCATACATTTCTTCAATGTTTTCATCATCTGCGGAGGTTGTTGGCATATAAGCTTGTACTACTGTAGTAGGCATGGGCTTCGTGTCTGTCTTTGCCACAATAATGCATTCACTATTCTGTTTGTAGTAGCTTACCCACATTCCTATTTTTTTTTATTCATTATTAAACCTACTCCTGCATTACCCCTATTTGATTTTGTGTTTCTAACCCTGTATTCACCTGACCAAAAGTCTTGTTCCTCGTGCCATCGAACTTCACTAATTCCCACTCTATCTAACTTTAACCTATCCATTTCCCTTTTTAAATTTTCTAACCTACCTGCCCAAGTAAGGGATCTGACATTCCACGCTCCGATCTGTAGAACGCCAGTTTTCTTTCTCCTGATAACAATGTCCTGAGTAGTCCCCGGCTGGAGATCCGAATGGGGGACTACATTACCTCTGGAATATTTTATCCAAAGGAAGACATCATCATTTAATCATACAGTAAAGCTGCACGCCCTCGGGAAAAATTTCAGCTGTAGTTTCACCTTGTTTTCAGCCATTTGCAGTACCAGCACAGCAAGGCCGTTTTGGTTAATGTTACAACGCCAGAGCAGTCAAGGCTGTTGCCCCCTTTAGGAACCAGACTTTTGTCTGGCTTCACAACAGATACCCCTCTGCTATGGTTGCACCTACGGTACAGATATCTGTATTGTTTTCCTCAGTACCAGCAAACACCACATATCACACATTTTAAAAAAATTGCTCAGGATTGCCAAATTCATAGCATGCCAGGCAGTGGTAGAAATGTATACTCCTATTGGCACTGTAGCAACTGCGCATGCGCAACTACAGAAACACACACAGCAAAAGTCAGTGGCACATTTGTAAACAGTAAACACAACACAACCTAATCATAATTTATAAAGAACATTTCAGCTTACTATTCAATGATAGTGTCTCTGACACTACAGTAGACAGTTCCTATTAACTCAAGTAACATCTATTACAAATTATCAGTTGCTTTTTCCACTATTGGTATGTATTGACAATGCAGATAAAGCTAAATCAATATTTAAAAACAAAGATTCCAAGACTTACCAAGCGGGAAAGCGCCGGCAGACAGGCACATGAACAAAACACACAAACACACACACAGAATTACTAGCTTTCGCAACCGATGGTTGCTTCTTCAGGAAGGAGAGGGAAAGACGAAAGGATGTGGGTTTTAAGGGAGAGGGTAAGGAGTCATTCCAATCCCGGGAGTGGAAAGACTTCCCTTAGGGGAAAAAAAAGGACAGGTGTACACTCGCACACACACACATATCCATCCGCACATACACAGACACAAGCAGACATATTTAAAGGCAAAGAGTAAGGGCAGAGATGTCAGTCGAGGCGGAAGTACAGAGGCAAAGAAGTTGTAGAAGACAGGTGAGGTATGAGCTGACCGATCCATCATCATTCTTCCGGCTGACAAGGGTTCCACGACCGTGGTACTTGATCGTTGGGAGTATGTGGCTGAGGGACTGCGTCAGCTTTCAGACAACTCTACATACAAAGTTTGTCAAGGTAATCCCATTCCTGATGTCCAGGCGGAGCTTCAAGGAATCCTCAGAACCTTAGGCCCCCTACAAAACCTTTCACCTGACTCCATCAAACTCCTCACTCCACCGACACCTCGCACTCCTACCTTCTACCTACTTCCTAAAATTCACAAACCCAAACATCCTGGCCGCCCCATTGTAGCTGGTTACCAAGCCCCCACAGAACGTATCTCTGCCTACGTAGATCAACACCTTCAACCCATTACATGCAGTCTCCCATCCTTCATCAAAGACACCAACCACTTTCTCGAACGCCTGGAATCCGTACCCAGTCTGTTACCCCCGGAAACCATCCTTGTAACCATTGATGCCACTTCCCTATACAAGAATATCCCGCACGTCCAGGGCCTCGCTGCAATGGAGCACTTCCTTTCACGCCGATCACCTGCCACCCTACCTAAAACCTCTTTCCTCGTCACCTTAGCCAGCTTCATTCTGACCCACAACTTCTTCACTTTGGAAGGCCAGACATACCAACAATTAAAGGGAACAGCCATGGGTACCAGGATGGCCCCCTCGTATGCCAACCTATTTATGGATCGCTTAGAGGAAGCCTTCTTGGTTACCCAAGCCTGCCAACCCAAAGTTTGGTACAGATTTATTGATGACATCTTCATGATCTGGACTCACAGTGAAGAACAACTCCAGAATTTCCTCTCCAACCTCAACTCCTTTGGTTCCATCAGATTCACCTGGTCCTACTCCAAATCCCATACCACTTTCCTAGATGTTGACCTCCATCTGTCAAATGGCCAGCTGCACACATCCGTCCACATCAAACCCACCAACAAGCAACAGTACCTCCATTATGACAGCTGCCACCCATTCCATATCAAACGGTCCCTTCCCTACAGCCTAGGCCTTCGTGGCAAACGAATCTGCTCCAGTCCTGAATCCCTCGACCATTACACCAACAACCTGAAAACAGCTTTCGCATCCCGCAACTACCCTCCCAACCTGGTACAGAAGCAGATAACCAGAGCCACTTCCTCATCCCCTCAAACCCAGAACCTCTCACAGAAGGACCCCAAAAGTGCCCCACTTGTGACAGAGTACTTCCCGGGACTGGATCAGACCGTGAATGTGGCTCTCCAGCAGGGATACGACTTCCTAAAATCCTGCCCCGAAATGAGATCCATCCTTCATGAAATCCTCCCCACTCCACCAAGAGTGTCTTTCCGTCGTCCACCTAACCTTCGTAACCTCTTGGTTCATCCCTATGAAATCCCCAAACCACCTTCCCTACCCTCTGGCTCCTACCCTTGCAACCGCCCCTGGTGTAAAACCTGTCCTATGCACCCTCCCGCCACCACCTACTCCAGTCCTGTAACCCGGAAGGTGTACACGATCAAAGGGAGAGCCACGTGTGAAAGCACCCACGTGATTTACCAACTGACCTGTCTGCACTGTGACGCTTTCTATGTGAACAAACTGTCCATTCGCATGAATGGACACAGGCAGACAGTGTTTGTTGGTAATGAGGATCACCCTGTGGCTAAACATGCCTTGATGCACGACCAGCACATCTTGGCACAGTGTTATACCGTCCGAGTTATCTGGATACTTCCCACCAACACCAACCTATCCGAACTCCGGAGATGGGAACTCGCCCTTCAGTATATCCTCTCTTCTCGATATCCGCCAGGCCTCAACCTCCGCTAATTTCAAGTTGCCGCCGCTCATACCTCACCTGTCTTCTACAACTTCTTTGCCTCTGTACTTCCGCCTCGACTGACATCTCTGCCCTTACTCTTTGCCTTTAAATATGTCTGCTTGTGTCTGTGTATGTGCGGATGGATATGTGTGTGTGTGCGAGTGTACACCTGTCCTTTTTTTTCCCCTAAGGGAAGTCTTTCCACTCCCGGGATTGGAATGACTCCTTACCCTCTCCCTTAAAACCCATATCCTTTCGTCTTTCCCTCTCCTTCCTGAAGAAGCAACCATCGGTTGCGAAAGCTAGTAATTCTGTGTGTGTGTTTGTGTGTTTTGTTCATGTGCCTGTCTGCCGGCGCTTTCCCGCTTGGTAAGTCTTGGAATCTTTGTTTTTAATATATTTTTCCCATGTGGAAGTTTCTTTCTATTTTATTTAAATCAATATTTATTGTGCTTTTGTAAGGCATGCCTGCTGATAGTACCATTTTTTTCTTCCAGTTTCACAGGTAATGTGGAATCTAGTTAATGTTCTCAATTCAGCAATGATGAAATATGAACTTGGTTTCCAGCTGAAATCACATACTTCTCCTGAGAATGTACATACGTGTCATTTGTTACTAGATTTCCTTGCCATTCCTTCAAGTAATATTGACATTTTGTTTGGAATTTTGGATTCGTCAGAAGAAATATGAAATGACTGTGACAATTCAGTGAATTATGGTTCAGAGCCTAAAAAAAAAAAAAAAAAAAAAAGAACACACACATACTGCTACAGCTTTCAGCGACAAAGAAAATGCAGTGAAACATTAGTTAATGAAGGAGGGAAAAATCATTGAAGTTAAGCAGTGTCAGGTAAACGTTTTGAGCAGCTGCCAGTGATAGACAATGCTATTGAGAAATTCAGAGCTGATGTGAAGATGAAACTTGCTGTTATCCCTGCAACGGCTGCTTATAATGCTGATCAGTCAGGTTTCATGAAAGAACTGCGTGCACACTGCACTTTATTATTTTGGGGTAAAAAAAGACAGAGTCGATTGCTCAATCAATGAGTGCAATGACACATTCATATATGATAATACCAGTGATGAGTAAAGTGGTTTACTGCTTCCACAGCTGTTTCTGTCTTAAACAACCACAAGGAAAATTATGACCAAAAATAAAAAAAAGGGGCTGTTTTGTTGGAAAAATCTCAAAAAATGAGAAAGATGAATTTCAGCAATTCATTTGAAACATATTCCTACCAGCTACAGAAACTAATTCACTGCTTTTGTTGGATTCATGGTCTGGACACTAGATGCCTCTGCTTTTGTGGAGGATAACGAAAAATCTGTTGATGTCATGTGGATTCCATCTAGAACTACAAGTAAGATAAAGAATTGTTTCAACAGTGGAAAGCATTTTTCATGAAATTATCAGACAACATAATTTCCAATACCTCTCTCTCTCTATTCAGGTTTATCAATAGAACAATATTCTTAAGCTCCAGTCATTTGTACACAACCAGTTTTCTTTGCCACGCTTTACGAATTTGATCAAGTATTACTGCTATGCAGAGCAATATACAAAATAATGGCTGGAATCATTTCTGGCTTCATCCCAGCTCTGTCTAAATAAAACTAATGGTTACCGCAAAGGACCTGACTGCAACAATTGTTCCTTTGTCCAGTGTGCATGGTGCAAGAAAAATGTTTGATTTGTCATTCAATAGACATTTTGCATTTTTGTGATGACTATGGGGAATAAACAAAGAACTGTTTCACTGATGGTCAAATGTAAAACATTCAAATATTATTATAAGGAATGGCCTACAGGAATTGTTATAAAATGTAGTACTGCAAGACATATTTCATTTCAACAAATTACAAGTCCTCACTGATGGAAGTCGTCTGTGACATCAAACATTGCTATGATTTTATTTTCTTTGGTAGCTACTTTTATCAGCATTACATGTGCAAGAATTGAACTGTCAATATGAAGTTTTTTAAAAATTATGTTTGTTTAGTTTAAACCAGGTTTTCCCCAGAGCAAACAACCTAACATGCATGAGCAAAAGAGTCTGGTGTAGACAGTAGGCCTCTTGCAGGTCTTTCAACTACATGACACTGCAGCTACTTATGTGTCCCTGACCGCCTACAGTTACCTAATAGAAAAAGGAAGACCTGCAGTTTCATGTGGAATCTGAATTACATGTCTTCCGTGGCCACTACAATATCTGTAAGAAGTGAAGTCTCGGTTAATTGTGAAAAAGTTGTGGGTTGTGGTCTGAATGGGATTTGATCCCACACTCTCTGGGTCACAAAGCACGTGCTTTGCCACTAGACCATTTTTGTTTTAGAAAAAAAATAATATGACCATTAGACCTTACACCCCCCATGAACCATGGACCTTGCTGTTGGTGGGGAGGCTTGCGTGTGTCTGTGATACAGATAGCCGTACCGTAGGTTCAACCACAACGGAGGGGTATCTGTTGAGAGGCCAGACAAACGTATGGTTCCTGAAGAGGGGCAGCAGCCTTTTCAGTAGTTTCAAGGGCAACAGTCTGGATGATTGACTGATCTGGCCTTGTAACAATAACCAAAATAGTCTTGCTGTGCTGGTACTGCGAACGGCTGAAAGCAAGGGGAAACTACAGCCATAATTTTTCCCGAGGGCATGCAGCTTTACTGTATGATTAAATGATGATGGTCTCCTCTTGGGTAAAATATTCCGGAGGTAAAACAGTCCCCCATTCGGATCTCCGTGTGGAGACTACTCAAGAGGATATCGTTATCAGGAAAAAGAAAACTGGTGTTCTACAGATAGGAGCGTGGAATGTCAGATCCCTTAATTGGGCAGGTAGGTTAGAAAATATAAAAAGGGAAATGGATAGGTTAAAGTTAGATAGAGTGGGAATTAGTGAAGTTCGATGGCACGAGGAACAAGACTTTTGGTCAGGTGAATACAGGGTTATAAACACAAAATCAAATAGGGGTAATGCAGGAGTAGGTTGAATAATGAATAGGAAAATAGGAATGCGGGTAAGCTACTACAAACAGAATAGTGAATGCATTATTGTGGCCAAGATAGATACGAAGCCCACACCTACTACAGTAGTACAAGTTTATATGCCAACTAGCTCTGCAGATGATGAAGAAATTGAAGAAATGTATGATGAAATAAAAGAAATTATTCAGATAGTGAAGGGAGATGAAAATTTAATAGTCATGGGTGACTGGAATGTGTAGGAAAAGGGAAAGAAGGAAATGAAGTAGGTGGATATGGATTGGGGCTAAGAAATGAAAGAGGAAGCCACTTGGTAGAATTTTGCACAGAACACAACTTAATCATAGCTAACACTTGGTTTAAGAATCATGAAAGAAGGTTGTATACATGGAAGAACCCTGGAGATAATAAAAGGTATCAGATAGATTATATAATGGTGAGATTTAGGAACCAGGTTTTAAATTGTAAGACATTTTCAGGGGCAGATGTGGACTCTGACCACAATCTATTGGTTATGACCTTGAAACTGTCGTTCCACTATTGTTATTTTGTAATAAAACCTGGCATAGTTCAAATAAAGTAGTCACCTTTTTTGTATATATATAATAGTTAAATTCCTACAGGTGGCTTCAGTTGTCTAATATGAGTATGATTCCAATAGTGCCATTTGTTGGATGCAGGAGTTCCACTGTTCAACGTGTCTGTCTCAATTTGGGTGTTTCTAATACCATTTTTCTTTCTGGATGTGCTTGCGCGCTGCTACTTGATATAAAAAGTAATACGAACAACTCATAAGTTCATCATTCACTTTCGATTTATTTCACAGGGAAGTACAACTTTGTTCCACAACTGTGTCTAAACTGACCACAGCCGACTCTACAAGTCACAAAGAATGACTCAAGCTTCAAAGATATTCTACTCGACACCCAAACTTCCACTTGTAATAAGTCTCTTTGATATTGTTCGTCATATCCACCAATATCAATCAATATATTGCAATTTTTAAACACAATAGTAAATTAACATAAAAAATAAGTAGATTATAATTTATAAAAATTCCAACAAAAATATAAGAGAAAAACATTCACCACTTCGCCCACTAAATTCAGTATCGATAACTTGAGTTGAAAATAATACATCTCCCAGATCCATTAAAACTGAAGAAACTGCAAAACGGTGGGAATTTAAGGAGATGGGACCTGGATAAACTGAACCAGAGGTTGTACAGAGTTTCAGGGAGAGCATAAGGGAACAATTGACAGGAATGAGGGAAAGAAATACAGTAGAAGAAGAATGGGTAGCTTTGAGGGATGAAGTAGTGAAGGCAGCAGAGGATCAAGTAGGTAAAAAGACAAGGGCTAGTAGAAATCCTTGAGTAACAGAAGAAATATTGAATTTAATTGATGAAAGGAGAAAATATAAAAATGCAATTAATGAAGCAGGCAAAAGGGAATACAAACATCTCAAAAATGAGATCGATAGGAAGTGCAAAATGGCTAAGCAGGGATGGCTAGCAGAAAAATGTAAGGATGTAGAGGCTTATCTCACTAGGGGTAAGATAGATACTGCCTACAGGAAAATTAAAGAGACCTTTGGAGAGAAAAGAACCACTCGTATGAACATCAAGAGCTCAGATGGAAACCCAGTTCTAACCATATAAGGGAAAGCAGAAAGGTGTAAACCCAGTTCTAACCAAAGAAGGGAAAGCAGAAAGGTGGAAGGAGTATATAGAGGGTCTATACAAGGGTGATGTACTTGAGGACAATATTATGGAAATGGAAGAGGATGTAGATGAAGATGAAGTGGGAGATATGATACTGTGTGAAGAGTTTGACAGAGCACTGAAAGACATGAGTCAAAACAAGGCCCCTGGAGTAGACAACATTCCATTGGAACTACTGACAGCCTTGGGAGAGCCAGCCCTGACAAAACTCTACCATCTAGCTGGCAAGATGTATGAGACAGGCATAATACCCTCAGACTTCAAGAAGAATATAATAACCCCAATCCCAAAAGAAAGCAGGTGTCAACATATGTGAAAATTACTGAACTAGCAGTTTAATAAGTCACAGCAACAAATTACTGACATGAATTCTTTACAGATGAATGGAGAAACTGGTAGAAGCCAACCTTGGGAAAGATTGGTTTGGATTCCGTAGAAATGTTGAAACACATGACGCAGTACTGACCGTATGACTTATCTTAGAAAATAGATTAACGAAAGGCAAACCTACGTATCTAGCATTTGTAAACTTAGAGAAAGCTTTTGACAATGTTGACGGGAGTAATCTGTTTCAAATTCTGAAGATGGTAGGTGTCATATAAAGGGATCGGAAGCCTATTTACCATTTGTACAGAAACCAGATGTCAGTTATAGGAGTCGGGGGGGGGGGGGGGGGGGCATGAAAGGGAAGCAATGATTGGGAAGGGAGGTTTGTAGCCTATCCCTGAAATCCATGGAAAAGAAACAAAAACTTAGAGGTTTGCCCATGACATTGTAATTCTGTCAGAGACAGCAAAGGAACTGGAGGAGCAGTTGGACAGAATGAACAGTGTCTTGAAGACGTAATGGTACTTGAATTACGTAACCATTATGGTACCTCACCTGAACCTCTCGATACCAGTGATATTCTACTGTATTTCTGTTAACTACTTAACATATTTCTGAGACAACATTCATATTTGATTCCATTTGTGATACATCAATATGTTTATATTTTTGGGTGCGTAAGCGATAGTTAGTTAGTTGTTGAGTTGTTAGAGAGTCGGACCTTGAGAAGGTCAAGTCTTGGACGTCATGTAGGAAAGACGTGTATTGTAGGACGCTTATAAAATGTGAACTTTAACAGTGACTGTGAGGAAGATGTTTTCAAGTATGTTTTGTATTGTGAAGTGATGTTTTGTGTTTACATGATATTGTAATTAAAAGAAGTGTAACTTAAATTCAGAGTGCTGATTGCTTTTTTTACGTCACCCTTGTCCAGAAAAAGTGTAATCTTTAAGAATGGTTTGTGAAGCGCATCTACAAAACTTTTGAATATAGCAGAATAAAACCTAGGCCTCTTTGCATCCAAGCTTGGAATCATAACCACTTAGATTTTCAACGATTGAGCCATGATTTTACGACAAGACCTGTGTGGGAAACACAAAAAGATGATTGCCTAGTTTTTTCATTATTACATGAAATGACAATTAACTGTGCTCTATGACACCTGCCACATAACATGACTGTTGTTGTCCGATAATGCAGTATTTAGCAGTGTGAGCAACACCACAATCATTATTCAAATTTTGACCTTTGTTGTGGTAGGGTTGTTAGAAAGAGAAGATATAAGATGAACATAAACAAAATCCAGATGAGGATAATGGAATGTAGTCGAATTAAATCGGGTGATCCTGAGGAAATTAGACTATGAAATGAGACACTTACAGTAGTAAATGAGTTGCTGATGTTGCTCGAAGTATAAAGGATATGAAATGTAGATTCACAATAGCAAGATAATCATTTCTGAACAAGAGAAATTTGTTAACATCGAGTTTAAGTGTCAGGAAGTGTTTTCTGATAGAATTTGTATGGAGTGTAGCCATGTATGGAAGTGAAACTTGGACGATAAATAGTTTACACAAGAAACTTTTGAAATGTGGTGCTACAGAAGAATGCTGTATATTCAATGGGTAGATCACATAGCTAATGAGAAGGTACTGAATAGAACTGGGTAGAGGAGGAATTTTTGGCACAACTTGACTAGAAGAAGAGATCGCTTGGTAGGACATGTTCTGAGGTATCAAGGGATCACCAATTTAATGTTGGAGGGCAGTGTGGAGGGTAAAAATTGTAGAGGGAGACCAACAGAGGAATATACTAAGCAGATTCAGAAGGACGTAGGTTGCAGTAGGCACTGGGAGATGAAGCTTGCACAGGGTAGTATAGCATGGAGAGCTGCATCAAACCAGTCTCTGGACTGAAGACCATAACAACAACAACAATAACAACAATGAAAGTGTGGAAGGGAGGACTCACCATTGTAAATTTCTTTTCACGCAATCTGTTTATTTAACAATATATAATCATAAATTAAAACAAGAACAATATGATGATAATTACAAGGACTCGGACCTGCAGCCCACCTGTTATCGGGTGAAACTGTAGTATTTACTACAGCGCTGGACACAGTTGCTCTTATTGAATGCCCTTCTGCAACACATGAAAACATATAAGTAATATTGATGTCAAGAGTGTTTCAATAACTAAAACAAATGACATAATTTTTTTTAAAAAACTTTGGAAACTGTATGTCGAATGGTTTGGGGCTGATTTGTGCACCGATGCTTAAAGGTTAAACAAATCAAAAAACACTTTTGACTATGATAAAGCTTACTTCAACTGGCAGAAGTAAAGCTGTGAGTACCCGGCGTGAGTCGTGCTTTGGTAGCTCAGATGGTAGAGCACTTGCCCGCGAAAGGCAAAGGTCCCGAGTTCGAGTCTCGGTCGGGCACACAGTTTTAATCTGCCAGGAAGTTTCAACCTTTTCATTTCAATCAGCAACAAGATGCGACTGGATTCCAACTCATCCCTTTTGACAGTCTTATTCTGACATAAGCCCTGATGACACTTTGCTCTTAATATGTCAAAAGTTAAATTGCTTCTCATTTATGAAGGCCACTCTGAAGGATCGTTTTAAAACATTATGTATGAGCACTTATTACAAGAGAACTCACTCAGTGGAACCTCAAGATCCAGTTAAAAGTACACCAATAATGACCTGGTCTTCCAAAGACAGGAACATACAGCTTAGTGCAACAGGTAGTTCAGATTATCTCAAATACAATTACAATCAAGATATTGAACCGGTGAACATCTAAATCTAACCACAAAGCCCCTGTTTGTTTGATGGCAACTTGTGCCATGGTACAATTGTTCCAGTTGTATTTCCGACCATGAGCTGATTCATTAAAACATTGATGATAGAATACAAACTACAACGGAGGGGCAATATAATATCAGAACCAATTTTCAAATGACAACCAGCATCTTAGTACAACACTATGGACTATATTTACGACCAAAGAGCTGACCGAGTAAAACTCTGAGGGTCGAGTACAAACCAGAAATAATTAGGAGGTCAGGTAGACAATGACACCAATCACCATGAGGATTACAGAATGTTACTGTCGTTTATCAGCGAGTAACTCCACGGATCCACGGTGCATCACGGTGGTTACTGAGTCATGCCAATGACAGCCAGGTAGAAGGGGGCAGCCAGGTCTCAAGTGATCGTCCGACACAGATGTTTCCAGCTGACTGGTGGGATGTCATATATACATTAAAAACAAAGATAACAAGACTTACCAAGCGGGAAAGCACCGGTAGGCAGGCACAATAAAATAACACACAAAATTTCTAGCTTTCGCAACCAACGGTTGCTTCTTCAGGAAAGAGGGAAGGAGAGGGAAAGACGAAAGGATGTGGGTTTTGAGGGGGAGGGTAAGGAGTCATTCCAATCCTGGGAGCAGAAAGACTTACCTTAGGGGGAAAAAAGGATAGGTATATACTCGCGCACACACACACACATATCCATCCATACTGTATATTTATTGATGAATATATATATATGTGTGTGTGTGTGTGTGTGTGTGTGTGTGTGTGTGTGTGCACGTATACCTATCCTTTTTTCCCCCTAAGGTAAGTCTTTCTGCTCCCGCGATTGGAATGACTCCTTACCCTCTCCCTTAAATCCCACATCCTTTCATCTTTCCTTCTCCTTCCCTCTTTGCTGATGAAGCAACCGCCGCAAGGTAAGTCTTTCCGCTCCCGGGATTGGAATGACTCCTTACCCTCTCCCTTAAAACCCACATCCTTTCGTCTTTCCCTCTCCTTCCCTGTTTCCTGAAGAAGAAACCGTTGGTTGCGAAAGCTTGAAATTTTGTGTGTGTGTTTGTGTGTTATTTTATTGTGCCTGTCTACCGGCACTTTCCCGCTTGGTAAGTCTTGGAATCTTTATATATATATAGAAACATTCCACATGGGAAAAATATATTAAAAACAAAGATTCCATGACTTACCAAATGGGAAAGTGCTGGTAGATAGACACAATAAAAAAACACACACACAAAATTTCAAGCTTTTGCAACCAACGGTTGCTTTGTCAGGAAAGAAGGAAGGAGAGGGAAACATGAAAGGATGTGGGTTTTAAGGAAGAGGGTAAGGAGTCATTCCAATCCCGGGAGTGGAAAGACTTAACTTAAGGGGAAAAAAGGACAAGTGTACACTCGCAAACACACACATATCCATCCGCACATACACAGACACAAGCAGACATTTGTAAAGGCACAGAGTTTTGGCGGAGATGTCAGTCAAGGTGGAATTACAGAGGCAAAGATGTTGTTGAATGACAGGTGAGGTATGAGTGGCAGCAACTTGAAATTAGCGGAGGTTGAGGCCTGGCGGGTAACGAGAAGATAGGATATACTGAAGGGCAAGTTCCTATCTCCGGAGATCTGAGAGGTTGGTGTTAGTGGGAAGTATCCAGATAACCCGGATGGTGTAACACTGTGCCAAGATGTGCTGGCTGTGCACCGAGGCATGTTTAACCACAGGATGATCCTCATTACCAACAAACACTGTCTGCCTGTGTCCATTCATGCGAACGGACAGTTTGGTGCTGGTCATTCCCACATAGAAGGCTTCACAGTGTAGACAGGTCAGTTGGTAAATCACGTGGGTGCTTTCACACAAGGCTCTGCCTTTGATCGTGTACACCTTTCGGGTTACAGGACTCGAGTAGGTGGTGGTGGGAGGGTGCATGGGACAGGTTTTACAACGGGGGCAGTTACAAGGGTAGGAGCCAGAAGGTAGGGAAGGTGGTTTGGGGATTTCATAGGGATGAACCAAGAGGTTACGAAGGTTAGGTGGACGACGGAAAGACACTCTTGGTGGAGTGGGGAGGATTTCATGAAGGATGGATCTCATTTGAGGGCAGGATTTGAGGAAGTCGTATCCCTGCTGGAGAGTCACATTCAGAGTCTGATCCAGTCCCAGAAAGTATCCTGTCACAAATGGGACACTTTTGGGGTTCTTCTGTGGGAGGTTCTGGGTTTGAGGGGATGAGGAAGTGGCTCTGGTTATTTGCTTCTGTACCATGTCGGGAGGGTAGTTGCGGGATGTGAAAGCTGTTTCAGGTTGTTGGTGTAATGGTTCAGGGATTCTGGACTGGAGCAGATTCGTTTGCCACGAAGACCTCATCTGTAGGGAAAGGACCATTTGATGTGGAATGGGTGGCAGCTGTCATAATGGAGGTACTGTTGCTTGTTGGTGGGTTTGATGTGGACGGACATGTGAAGCTGGCCATTGGACAGATGGAGATCAATGTCAAGGAAAGTGGCATGGGATTTGGAGTAGGACCAGGTGAATCTGATAGAACCAAAGGAGTTGAGGTTGGAGAGGAAATTCTGGAGTTCTTCTTCACTGTGACTCCAGATCATGACAATGTCATCAATAAATCTGTACCAAACTTTGGGTTGGCAGGCCTGGGTAACCAAGAAGGCTTTTTCTAAGTGACCCATGAATAGGTTGGCGCACAAGGGGGCCATCCTGGTACCCATGGCTGTTCCCTTTAATTTTTGGTATGTCTGGCCTTCAAAAGTGAAGAAGTTGTGGGTCAGGATGAAGCTGGGTAAGGTAATGAGGAAAGAGCTTTTAGGTAGGGTGGCAGATGATCAGCGTGAAAGGAAGTGCTCCATTGCAGTGAGGCCCTGGACGTGCGGAATATTTGAGTATAAGGAAGTGGCATCAATGGTTACAAGGATGGTTTCTGGGGGTAACAGATTGGGTAAGGATTCCAGGTGTTCGAGAAAGTGGTTGGTGTCTTTGATGAAGGATGGGAGACTGCATGTAATGGGTTGAAGGTGTTGATATACGTAGGCAGAGATACGTTCTCCACTATAGGGATAGTCAATATTACCTTTGAGCTAGTGACACCACACAGAAAGGTCTACTAACTTAATGGCACCATAGCTCATCGTCAGTGCCTCTTAGCAGCTAAAATTTTGATAGTTCATGTCTTTGTTGTCATGTTCCTGTGTAAAAAATTTCAGGGTAAGTTTCGTTATATCTTATTGGACCATTCCCTTGTCAGTAAAAAACTGAATACACTAATGAATGCTGTGAGGATTCCTACTCAATATACAAGATACTCATCAGTGGTGTTAATGTGGCATGGTAGCATACAGTCATGACTGATGTATGGGATACATTTTTGGGGTAATTCCACAATTAAAAAAATTTTTAAAGTACAGAAAAAGATAATCAGTGTGATAATGAAAACTAAATGCAGGGACTTCTGTAAACTCCTTTTTTAAAAATCTGAAACTGCTGCCTCTGCCATGTTTATATAGACATGAAGCACTAAAGTTTACAAAAGAGAGTGCATTAACAAAAACCTGTGTGTTACTTAAGTATACTATTGAAACATCTGAAGAAATGTGAATGTATCTCTAGTTCTTCTATAAAATCCATTTTATATCCTTTATTTAGTCAGTGGAGTACTTTGACATTTTGTTCTATTTTTCCAATTGGGTGTCCTGTATTATGTACATGTGTTGCTATGGCTGCTGTAGTGTGTCTGTTGTGTGTGTAGGCTTTTATGTGGTCAGTGTACCTGGTGTTAAACTTTCGACCTGTTTGTCCTAGGTAGAACATGGAGCATTCCTGGCATGTAATCTTGTATATTCCAGAATCTGATTGTGGATCATCCTTACACTTTATATTGTGCATTAGTTTTTGTTATAGTTTATTAACGCATAGTAATAAGCACATTTGTAAAAGAGACATAAGTAAATTATGATTCAAATTCCTAAGCTAAATAACCTGTGTACAAAAGTATATCATACTCTGTGGAAGACCTATAATGTCATCTCTGTTGACTACTTGTAAGACCATCTGTGTCACTGTTTTGTTTGTGTAAAATGTTTCCAATGTTTAAAAATGTACAACAAGTTGTGTGTGATGTTTAGTGTGTGTGAGACTCTTCACAAACGGACCACAAATTCTTCTAAATTTCCCCACTAAATTCACAAAAAGATTGACAACCAACTAAAAATCATGTGTTTTCGTATATATTTCAGTCAAGTCAACAAAATGAAGCAGAATCTCACACATCTACAACATCATGTAGGAATGACATAACAAACACAAAAAAACACACTTGAAAATGAGAATCATTTCCCGAAACATGTCGTGCGAAAAATAAAATAAAGAAAATCGTGACTGGTATCAGTTATTTATACACAAGCGTATTGTTTTCACAGTCACAGGCTTTCAGAACCATTTATAATGGATCTGATCAGATCTTGCAAGAACAGGACCAATGACAAATGAAGAGAATCGTTTCACGTGACAGAAGTGGAACGCTTCCACAAATTGCTGCAGGTTTCAATGCTGGGCCATCGACAAGTGTCAGCGAGTGAGCCATTCAATGAAACATCATTGATATGGGCTTCTGAAGCCAAAGGCCCACTCGTGTACCCTTGATGACTGCACTACACAACGCTTTACACCTTGACTGGGCCTGTCAACAATGACAGTGGACTGTTGAGGACTGAAAACAACAACTGATTGGGCAAGTCTTGTTTCAAATTGTATTGAATGGATGGATGTGTACAGTCATGGAGACAACCTCATGAATCCGTGGACCCTGCATGTCAGCAGTGGACTGTTCAAGCTGGTGGAGGCTCATAATGGAGTGGGGGGTGTGCAGCTGGAGTGATATGGGACCCCTGATATGTCTAGATATGACTCTGACAGAAGACACATACAAAGCAGCCTGTCTGATAACCTGCATCAATTTGTGTCCATTGTGCATTACGATGAACTTGGGGAATTCCAGGAGGATAGTGTAACACTTTACACATCCATAATTGCTACAGAGTGGCTCCAGGGACAATCTTCTGAGTCTAAACACTTTGTTGGTCACCAAACTGAACGTATCTGGATGCCTTGCAACATGCTGCTCAAAAGAGATCTCCACCTCCTCGTACTCTTACAGATTTATGGACAGCCCTGTAAGATTCATACTGTCAAATCCCTCCAGCACTACTTCAGAGTCCATGTCACATTGGGTTGTGGCACTTCTGCATGCTTGTGGGGACCCTACATAATACTAAGCAGATGTAACAGTTTCTTTGGCTCTAGAGCGTATAACTTCTCTGTGAAACAAGAACAAAAAACAATCAATATAAAGGCAGTTTGATAGCTTACCGATTATGTATGTAGATGAAGATTTCACCATATGGTGTCTGGCAGGAGGTATCATGTTCCATTACTACTAATTTCCTGTCCTGTTCCACTCATAAATGGAACAAGAGACTCTGCATCTATACGATCCCTAACTTCTCTTATCTTGTCTTCACAACCCTACACAAAATTATGTTTGCAGCAGCTGAAACATTCCGCAGTCAGCTGCAAATGCTGGTTCTCTGATTTTTCTCAATGTTGTCTACCAAAAAGAATGTTGTCTTGCAGTCAGGGATTCCCTTTTGAGCTCATGAAAGATCTCTGTAACACTCTGTGTCAATTGAATCTACCAGTAATAAAACTAGCAGCATGATTCAGAATTGCTGGAATGCCTTCCTTTAATATGAACTGGTTTGGATCCCAAACACTTGAGCATTATTCAAGAATAGGTTGCAAAGTGTTGTGGTCCCGTTTGTAGATGTAATACATTTTCCGAAAACTTTCCTTATAAAGCAGACAGCCATCAACCTTCCCTCTAACTGTCCTTATGTACTTGTTCTATTTATTGTCATATTGCCATGTTTGCACCTACACTATGTGATCAAAAGTATCTGGACACCTGGCTGAAAATGACTTACAAGTTCGTGGCGCCCTCCATTGGTAATGCTGAAATTCAGTATGGTGTTGGCCCACTCTTGGCCTTGATGACAGCTTCCACTCTAGCAGGCATATGTTCAATCAGGTGCTGGAAAGTTTCTTGGGGAATGGCAGCCCATTCTTCATGGAGTGCTACACTGAGGAGAGTTATCGATGTCGGTCGGTGAGGCCTGGCACAAAGTCAGCTTTCCAAAACATCCCAAAGGTGTTTTGTGGGATTCAGTTCAGGACTCTGTGCAGGCTAGTACAGTGATGTTATTCTCGTGTAACCACTCTGTCACAGGCCTTGAATTATGAACAGGTGCTTGATCATGTTGAAAGATGTGGTCACCATCCTCGAATTGCTCTTCAACAATGGGAAGCAAGCAGGTGCTTAAAACATCAATTTATGCCTGTGCTATGATAGTGCCATGGAAAACAGCAAGGGGTACAAACCCCCTCTATGAAAAGCACAACCACACCATAACACCACCACCTCCGAATTTTACTGTTGGCACTACACATGCTGGCAAATGATGTTCACTGGGCATTCGCCATACCCACCCAGCCACTGGGTCGCCACATTGTGTACCATGATTCAACACTCCACACAATGTTTTTCTGCTGTTCAATCATCCAATGTTTATGCTCCTTACACTAAATTAGGCATCTTTTGGCATTTACTGGCATGGCGTGTGGCTTATGAGGAGCTGCTCGACCATGAAATCCAAGTTTTCTCACCTCCTACCTAACTGTCACAGTAGTCGCAATGGATCTTAATGCAGTTTGGGATTCCTGTGTGAGGATCTGGATAGATGTCTGCCTATTACACATTATGACCCTGTTCAACTGTCAGTGGTCTCTGTCCGTGAACAGATGAGGTTGGCCTGTATGCTTTTGTGCTGTATGTGTCCCTTCACTATCACATCGGAAACAGTGAACATAGGGATGTTTAGGAGCGTGGAAATCTCATGTACAGGCGTATGACTCAAGTGACATCTGATCACTTGACCACGTTCGAAGTCCGTGAGTTATGCGGAGTGCACCATTCTACTCTCTCAGGATGTCTAATGACTACTGAGGTCGCTCATATGGAGTATCTGTCAGTAGGTGGTAGCACACTGCACTTAACATAAAAATGTATGTTTTTGGGGGTGTCTCGATACTTTTTATCACATAGTGTAGGTATTTAGTGAACATGTCTTTGTGAACCTGTACACCCCTAATATTGTATTTGAAGAGTAGAGGATTGCATTAAGTTACATTTTTTTTATGTTTAGAGCTTGGTGCCATTCATCACACCAAATAGAAATTCTGTCAGAGTCATGCTGTATCTTTCTATGGTCACTCAGCAATGATACTTTTCCGTATACTACAGCATCATCAGCAAATAGCCACAGATTGTTGCTCACCCAGTCCATCAAATCATTTGGAATCTTGTCACAGTTCTTTGTGGCACTTCTGACGATACCCTTGGCTCTGACAGACACTCACTGTTGAAGGCAGTGTACTGGGTCCCATAATTTAAATAGTCTTTTACGTATCTGGGAAACTGTAGCATGGGCTCATACTTCGTTAACAATCCACAGTAGAGCACAGTGTCAAACATATTTTGGACATCTAGGAGTACAGAATGTGCCTGTTCCCCTTCACCTATCAGAGGATAGCATATGAGAAAAGGGCAAGCTCAAGTTTTCACAAGTGCTGATCCATGGTCTGATGTTTTTTTTTTAATCTCGAGGAACTTTATTCCATTCAAAATGAGAATATGTTTAAAGATTCTGCAGCAAACTGATGTTAATGATATGGGCCTGTAATTTTGAGGGTCTGTTCGCTTACCCTTCTTATGCACAGGAGTCAACTGCACTTTTTTCCAGTCACTCGGGGTTTGCACCGAGTAAGCGATTTGCAATAGGTGTAAGCTCGATAATGGACCTGTAGTACAGAGTACTCGCTATAAATCCAAATTCCATCCAGACCTGAGGACTCATTTGCTTTCATCTTGTGCAGTCGCTTCTCAGTGCCAGGACTGCGTATTCCCATGTTCTCCACATCCGAGTCTGTGCAACAGTCAAAAATGATATGTCTGGACAATCCTTCTGTGTGAATGACGTTTTAAACTTGAAATTTTAGAACTGAGCTCTCGTATTGCTGTCTTCTGTTGCTACACCAGAGTGGTCAATGAGTGAGTGGACAGGAGTCTTTGATGAATTTAGTAGTTTTATGTAGAAACAGAAATTTCTGGTTTCTTGACAAGATCCTTCACTAAGCTATGATGGAGGAAGCTATTGTATGCTCTGCATATCAATCATTTTACATATAACGTATTTGTGCAATAATCGGGGTTAGTAGAGTAGGGCTTCATAAAACCTGCATGCAGTTGCTGTCACTGTCTGTTGATAGTTCCACACCCATGTTTTCCCTTCATGACAGGGTTTATGTAACATAGTGCTTACCTTTACTCACAAATCAAAATTTTAAATTATTGTTGTTGTGGTTTTCAGTCTGAGGACAGATTTAACACAGCTTTCCATGCTAGACTGTCCTGTGCAAGCCTCTTCATCTCTATGTAAATCCAAAACCTACATTGATTTGTAGTCAGGGCTTTGTCTTCCTCTACAGTTTTATCAGCCATACTGTCCTCTTCCCTGTACTGTTTATCATCTGTTTTGCTTTTGTGCAAGGCTACATTCCAGACAAATACTTTCAGAAAATATTCCAAACATTTAGATTTACACTACTGTTTGTAAAAAGTGAAACACTCAGAAGTGATGGTCTGCAACACACTACATAAGATGATGTGTGGAACAATGGAACTGTAATAAGTTATTTAAATGACAAAGAGCTGGTGAGCACATAAGCCCAACAGCACCCTCTTTGGCAAGACCAGATGCAATGCTCAGTCAGTGTAGAGCCATTGTTCCAAGTGGAAACATGTAATCCAGTGTCAGTATGCCTCACTGACAACACTGGGCGGAATGTCAGCACGTGACTGCATTTGAACGTAGCAGAATGATTGGTCTCCGAGAGGCGGTTTTGTCATTCTGTGATATTGCAGCTCACACAGGGAACACTGTTTCAGCAATGGGGCATATGTGGAACCTGTAGAGAGAAGAGGGCCGTACACAGTGTGGACAGGGTACTGCATGACACTGTGTGACAACAATGTGAGATGACTGCCATCTTTTCTGCTGGGCTGTAATGGATGGAACAGTTTTGTACACAGTGTTGGTACGATGTCGGAGCACTGCGATGGGTATGGACATTTCAGCATCAACAGTTCGGCTCCGTCCTCTGAGAACTGGACTGGAGGGACATGTGCCATTTATATCTATCACCATCTACTGTTTTTAGAATTTGCGATTATTACCTTCATCTTTAAGTATTAGGATATTTTGCCACTTTCATGGCAGAGTACTTTTGTCATGGCTAGCTTTTCTAAAGATTTTAAAAATTCTGAAGGAATACCATTCTAGATGCCTGGTTTAGACTAATGTCTTTCAGTGCTCTATCAGACTATACAAATGATATTGTGTAGCACTTTAAACTGCTGATCAGTTTATTATTTCCAGAATGAGATACTGGCAGAAGTAAAGTTGTGAGGACGGGGCGTGAGTCGTGCTTGGGTAGCTCAGTTGGTAGAGCACTTGCCCGCGATAGGCAAAGGTCCCGAGTTTTAGTCTCGGTCTGGCACACAGTTATAATCTGCTAGGAAATTTCAGTTTATTATTTGTTGTGAACCCAGCTTGGTTAAAGACAATTTTCCAGAATATATTGATAACATGGCATATTCTGTCAAATTCTTGCCACAGTATCGCACCTCCCATCTCATTTACATCCTCTTCCTCTTCACTTATTGTTACATATTTTTGTTTCTCTCACACATAAAATAATTTTATTCATTATGGTGAAATTGTATAACTGAATTTTTTTTTTGTTTCAGATTAAAGTAGAGAATCTAACAAAGCAAGTAGAATCTCTGAATTCGCAGCTGCAAAAGACAACACTTGATTATGAACACCAGCAAATATTATCTGCCAAACTGACAGCTGAAAATCTAGAGAAGACCACTGAAATAAAGGTTAGTTGTATAAAGCAAAATGTAAACAGTAACATGTACTAAGATTCTCGGGTTGTTATATATTCTGTAACTTTTAACAACTGAAGTCTAAATATGTTGCTGTAGGCCAAGTAAATGCTGCAGATGGTGAACCCAGCTTGTTGGCCGCGGCACGTCTCCTACCAGTCTTTCCCACAGAATGGAATTATGCTGACGCACCTCAGAGTAGGATACTGTCCATTAATCTATGGCTTTTTTCATTGGCTTGAGGATCCACAGCCTGTGATACCTGTGATGTGCAAATCAAAGAATGCCACATTTTAACATTAAGCAGGCCTCCAGCCGGAAATTTTAGTGTGTTGCAGAATGGTTGGCACAAACCATTTATAGTCCGGTGATTAGCCAGCCACTGTTATTTGTTGTACTATTTTACACCTTTCCATGGAATTTATGTTTATTGTAAAAAAACTTAACTATTACAATGACAAAGAGGACACATTTCATACCAGTAACCATGTGACACTGTGGCCAGTGCCATCTCCCTGGTATTTCTTTCTCCCGGTGGTGCCCTAATTTATTTTTCCTGGTCGTAACAAATATTGTCACATACTTGGGTAATGCCATTATTAATGTAATATATTTTGTTTGTACACAGAAAACATTTATACACCAGCGGAAATTGAAAAATTACTGCCTCTAAAAATATGACACACAATATTTCTGAGGGACACTGGTAGATGGGTGTAGATGAAATGATTAAAACTGCATGAAGTTGGTATGACATACTATCAAAACAAGAGAAATGTGCCATTAATAAATTTTGTGTCATTGGAAATTAATCTTGTAATCTGATACTATCAGTTTCTCTATCTTTCTTTAAGGGACTGTCTTATAGTTGACCACATTCAGGGACAACTACAGTTCAAGAGAAACTAATGGCTTCCAGGGGCAACAAAAATTTTTTTTCAATATTTCATGCAGTTACTAAACAAATTTAAAAATAAACTACTCATTAAGAGCTATTGCACTTTTTGGATGTCCTCCACACGGATTATCTCGGATGTTTCACGGCCCTGTTTAAACTCAGCTACTCATTTATTCGCACTGGAAATTGAAGGTGAAGAGCCGTCATTTAGATCTATGTACCACAAATGAATTTAAGTTGTTGTTAAACATGCTTTTACAGAGAATTTAATCACTGCACAATACCCTTTTTTTTCAGTTTTGAGCACCGCACACAGCACAATTGCTTCAAGCGACTGCTTACAGTCAACTGCTGCCTGGAATGACTTGCAATTTTACATTGCATTTTACTAACACTTGTACGAATGAAAGGGGGGGGGGGGGGGGGGGGAATATCATGTCAATAGTGCTGCAATCTCTGGGTGAGGCAGAGAAGTTTCCAGACAGCCCTCATATGTTAAAGGTGTAATTCGATAGTCGAGTATGAGGATCATCCGATAAGTAAGTTTGCACTATCTCATTCATTTATTCACAGCCAAACAACTGTCAGTTGTTGGTATCCATAGATAGTTAACCCGTGTCTCTGGGGAAGATTGTATGAGCATGCAAATGGTTTGAAGTTGGCACGTACGGTTTGTGAAAGGGCATGGAGATGTGCACAATAAATAGCACACAGGGACAGGTGACAATGCCATTATTGCAATTTCTAATATTGTGAGAGGAAAATTGTCACATTGCCAGTGATAACATCCCAATGTGTCTACCACCCAGTGCTACAATTGGATGCTCATCCATCGCAAATATCCTCACAGACAATCTTCACCGTCACATGTGTGTGAAGTGTGTGTGTGTGTGTGTGTGTGTGTGTGTGTGTGTGTGTGTGTGTGTGTGTGCGTGTGCGCGAATATATACCTATCATTTTTTCCCCCTAAGGTAAGTCTTTCCGCTCCCAGGATTGGAATGACTCCTTACCATCTCCCTTAAAACCCACATCCTTTCATCTTTCCTTTTCCTTCCCTCTTTCCTGATGAAGCAGCCGCCGGTTGCGAAAGCTCGAAATTCTGTGTGTGTTTTTGTGTGTTTTATTCATTGTGCCTATCTACCGGCGCTTTACCGCTTGGTAAGTCTTGGAATCTTTGTTTTTAATATATTTTTCCCATGTGGAAGTTTCTTTCTATTTTATTTACACGATCATATTCTAATGTATTCCACAAAATAAAGTGGAAAGAAAATGATGCGACTGTTCAAAGTTCAGTGTTTGAGTGGTGGAACATGTCACGTAGACAGTACTGCTAACCTCAACATGTGATGTAAGATTGTCTTTATTGGCATAAGTGTGCTTTTCGCATCATAACTTTACAACTCCCAAAGCAGTGGCTGTAGCTGGAAAAAAGTGGATTTGGTGCCACATGACAATGTGGTTGTTAATGATGATACAAGCCAATTCACCTTCGCATTAAGGTAATAGTAACTGGACTCGGTTAATTTTGTAGACTGGAGGCTTGAATTACGTGCATAGTAATTCAGAAACAATAGCATGCTAATGGCGTGTGATTAAAGCGTCACCAACCAAAATATTTATAATTAGTAGTGCAGCATATTAGTTATTCTTCTGTTAAATAAAACCAAACACAATTTCCCGTATATTATAATTAATTCGTTAACAAATGTGGTTCATAACATTCTCATCCAGAGAGTAATGAGAGAGATAACAAGTGTTAAAGATGAGCATATTAAATAAAACAGAACACAATTTTCAGCATATTGTAATTAATTCATTACTGAATACAGTACATGAACTTTCATCCAGAGATAGATGAGAGAGATAACAAGCATTCAAGACAAGCATTAAAAGGAGAGCTGAAAGAGGAGTGAATAGTACAGCACTTTTTAAAACAATTGATTCACAAAATTCACGCAGATAGTGTTACATGCACTACAGATGTGCTCTGAGCAGGTTGATTGTGTCTTTGACTTTAAATTGCTGTATATTGTCACAGAAGAAGCTGAGTAGCACCGTGGTGTAGTGGTTATGATACTAGACTGTTGCATGGAGAGTTGTAAGTTCAAAACTAATCTGGACTGTACAATTTTAGTTTCTATATTTGGTTCGAGTACATTCTAGAAGTATCCACAAATGTCAAGAATCATTGTACTGGAATGTTCTATAGCTGTGTACACGGTATGTGTTCTGGCCAGAGGCAGTTCGCTCTGTGCTCTTGAATGTGCAAGTGCTGAATAAACCTTCATTAAGTGAAGTTAATGTTCATCATTCAGCTAATTACACCTTCTTCTACATGACATTATTCTGATGGAGACGCTTGGTATTGGAACTTGTGATGGCGCACATTATCGATGACACAGTGACTCCAATGAGGCCACCACAGAACCGCCCTTGACATGGTTACAAACTTGAGTTCGAGTCGTCGTCAGCAGATCGAAATCTACAGAAGACAGAAGAAGAAGAGGACATCATGATGACAGCAGCTGTGTGCCACCACATGAGATATCCTTCTGGATTCTCTGGTGACGATGGCCAAGATCCAAACAAGTGGCTGAAGGTATATGAGCGTATAGCCAAATTTAATAAATGGGATGACACCGTGTGTTTGGCTAACGTATTTTTCTACTTGGAGGGCACTGCCAAGCAATGGTATTAGCACAATGAGAGGTTCACGAACTGGGAAGTATTCCATATAGAACTGCTCAAGTATTTTGGCGACACACAACGATAGAAGTGCAAGGCTGAAGATAAATTAAAGTGCAGGGCACAGCATCCAGGAGAAACTACAGCATCCTACATTCAAGACTTATGGAGGTATGTAAAATAGTGGATCCTAGAATAAAGGAGGAAGATAAGGTTGCACATCTCATGAGGGGTGTTACTGAGGACATGTATCAAGCACTACTCCTGAAGGAGGTTTTGACAGCAGATGACTTCATAAAATGGTGCCAATATATCAAGACAATGGATCAAAAACGAATAACATGCAAGAAGTTTGAACAACTTCCAAATTTCATATCGATGTCTGTGATGGAAGAAGCAACTGATTTCAGAAGTGTTCTTCGTCAGATATTGAGAGAGGAAGTTCAGAAGGCACTTGGATTGCATGGCGAGCAAAAAGCTGAGACACTTCAAGAGGTAATAGGGTAAGAAGTAAAACAGACATTGAACCCAATCTCTCGTCCTTCATTTCCCTTTAAATTGGTGTAAAAGTCGAGACCCAGGTGGAGCTACGTTCCTACAATGCGACATGAGGAACCTGTTTGGGCACCAAGAAAGAGTGACGTCTGGAGGACCCAGGATAACCAACCAGTATGTTTCCACTGTGGACGACTGGGTCATGTGGTGCGCTATTGTCGAGAAAGGTGGCGGATATTTGATGACGCCCGCACCAGAAGACAGCAGGCCGATCTTAACCGACGCCAACCCCAGGACGATGAAGGTGAACAAGAAGACATGGGTGCAGGATGACGTAGGTCACCATCGCTGCAAGCTAGCCGCTGGAGAGGACACTCCCCAACACGCTGATCGAGGTCTCCATCGCCATTTAGAAACGCCAGCTGATCATCTAACTGCCGCAACCTGGAAAAATAAAGGGTGCGACCTTTCTTGGAGGTGAGGCCACCAAAGAGAAAAATCCTCTGCTGTCGATCACTACAAGAATGATAGAAAACTACAACGATATCTTCATGGATGGCTGACCAGTCCAAGCTCTTGTGGACTCTGGAGCATCACATTCAATCATTTTGGAGAAGTACCGACGTCAGTTGCAGAAAATCGTATTCGTCGACAACAAAACATCTCTCCTGAACATGGCTAATGGGGAATATGTAAAACCTACAGGAAGATGTACCATTCATGTGGATGTAAGTGGCCATACACAGCCCTTATAATTCATCATCTTACAAGAGTATACTCATGAAATCATTCTCAGATGAGAATTTTTGAAAGCTTCTCAAGCAATTATAAATTGTGGTTGTTCGAAGATTATGCTAGACGAGTTGACATACTGTGGACAGGAAGATGCACATCCCAGTGTGTGGAGAGTATGTGTGCTGGATAAAGTGATCATACCTGTGGTCAGTACTAGAAAGTTAACTGTCATGTGTCATGACATGAATCAACCCATAGATCTTGTGGTGGAATGTAAGAGAAGCATACCACTGGAGAATAACTTGGTCCTTCCAGCCTCTATCATCTTATTTAAGAATGAGTTCAGTGAATTGTAGATAGTTAACAGTTGCCGAGAAACACAGATCCTTCCAAGACGCATGTGCATAGCAAACGATGAGTCACTAATTGCAGAACAGCTAAGTGTCATAGAAACCTCCCATGCTAAGTCTGTGGGCGAAATTAGTACTACCACTACGAGACAAGATCTTCTAGCTCGGCTATCACTGGATCTCACTAAGGAACAACAGAAGAAGTTTCTTGCCATTCTTCAAGAGTTCTCTGAATGCTTCAATCCACAGGGGAAGAGCAAATTAGACAAATCGACGGTGAGGCACTGGATTAGCACTGGAGACCATCAACCAATAAGCCAGAGAGCAAACCATGTGTCAGCAATGTAACGTCAAATAATTCGCGATGGGGTAGAGAAAATGATGAAAAATGGCATCATTCAGCCTTCGCTGAGCCCATGGTCATCATCAGTGGTCCTCGCCAGGAGAAAGGATGGCTGTTGGAGCTTTTGTGTTGATTACAGGAAGCTTAATAAGATAACTAAAAAGGACATTTACCCCCTTCCACGAATTGATGATACACTAGATTTTCTGAAGGGGGTGAAGTTTTTCTCAACCATGGACATGTACTTGGGACACTGGCAAATCTAAGTAGATGAGGCTGATCATGAGAAAACTGCATTCATCACCTGTGAGGGCCTGTTTGAGTTTAAGGTAATGCGTTTGGTTTGTGTAATGCACCAGCAACTTTTGAACGAATGATGGACAATCTTCTACGTCACCTGAAGTGGATGATGTGTCTTTGTTATTTTGATGACATTGTAGTGTTCTCAGAGACATTTGATGAACATATACAATGACTGAGGGCCATTTTTAAGTGTCTCCAACAAGGTGGACTGAAACTTAATCCAAGAAAGTCTGTCTTTGGAGCAAAAGAAATCAGAAAACACCTTGTGTCAAATGAAGGTGTGAGGCCAGACCCAGAAAAGGTGAGATCTATAATGGAATTTCCTATTCCTAAAAGTATTAGAGATGTGAGAAGCTTCCTCAGATTGTGTTCTTATTACTGTCATTTTACCAAATACTTTTGTATCAAAGGCAGGCCACTCCAAGAGTTGTTAAAAGCTGATGCTAAACTATCTGGGGTAGTGCTCAACAAGATTCTTTCTATGTACTGTGAAAAGCTCTGACAACTGACCCTGTACTTGGTCTGTATGATGAGAGAGCACCTACAGAACCACACACAGATGCCAGTGGGTATGGGATCGGTCTTGTTCTGGTGCAAATTTCAGATGGAAAAGAGAAGGTTATAGCCTATGCTTCTAGGACACTTACAAAAGCCAAGAGAAACTACTCAACTACAGAAAGAGAATGTCTTGCTGTGACCTTGGCCATGTGCAAATTTCGACAGTATCTCTATGGATGGCCATTCATCATTGTTACAGACCATCATTCACTTTGTTGGTTGACAGGTCTTAAGGATCCAACAGGATAACTCGCCAGGTGGGCTTTTCGTCTTCAAGAGTATGACATTATCATAGTGTACAAAGGTGACTGTCTCTCAAGAGACACTGTGCAAGACCATAAAGAATTTAATGAAGATAGTAACTGTCTCACTGCATTCCACAATCTCTCTGCTGAGCGGAAGAAGGACTTGAAGATATCTCAAATTATGCTTGCTTTATATCGGTCAGAGGGTGTGAAAGGACAATTTAAGGTAGTTAATGGATTGCTTTGCAAGAAAAACTTTGATCCATTTGGAAAGAGGTGGCTACCAGTGATTCCTAAACACATGCACTTAGATGTTCTACAGAAATTCCATGACACACCTGAGGCTGGACTTTTAGGATTTATTAAGACATACGATAGAATCCGAAAGAGATTTTTCTGGCCAGGTTTATTTAGGAGTATCCGTCACTGTTCAGAGTGCCAGAGGAGAAAGGCAGTTCCTGAAGAACCACTTGGCTGACTCATACCAATTACACCAGCTCAAACACCTTTCCAGCATGTTGGGATTGAACTCCTCGGCTGATTTCCAATGTCTGCTAGTGGCAATAGATCGATTATTGTTTGCACTGACTGTGCCATTACAAAAGCTGTGAAAACTGTCAAAGCATCTGAGGTACCCAAATTCACCATGAAAGATATTGGATTAAAACACGGTGCCCCAAGGTCGTTAGTTACAGACAGAGAGAAATTTTTTCAATCGAATCTTGTGACAGAGATAAACCATTGGTGCAACATTACTCATCACATGACGACTGCCTGCCATCCACAAACTAATGGGCTTACTGAACGCCTTAATAAGACCTTGGCCAACATGCTATCAGTGTTGGTCAATGTTGAGCAGAGCAACTGGGATGAGGTGGTACCTTTTGTGACGTTTGCTTACTACACTGCCAAACAAGACACCAAGGATTTAAGCCATTTTTCCTGGTGCATGGGCATGAGGCGACTACAACGATGGACACTGTGTTTCCGTTACATCCTGTTGATGTGGACAATGACTACATCGACCAGGTGTTAATCAGAGCTGAGGAAGATCGGCAGTTAGCTCGACTCTGCACGTTGCAGGCTCAAGAAAATGATCACCAAGCGTATGACGCCAGTGCCAAAAACAGTCAATACTGTTGCTGTATGATACCAATGGAAATATTACCAATGATTGCACAACTAAAGCGCATTTACTAAATACTGTTTTCCATAATTCCTTCATGAAAGAAGACGAAGTAAATATTCCGGCATTTGGAACCAGAACAGCTGCTAGTATGAGTGACATAAAAGTAGATATCTTAGGTGTTGCGAAACAACTCAAATCACTTAAGAAAGGCAATTCTTCTGGTCCAGGTGGTATACCAATCAGGTTCCTCTCAGATTAATGCAGACACAATAGTGCCTTTCTTAGCAATCATATACAACCTCTCACTTGACGAAAGGTCTGTTAAAGATTGGAAAGTAGTACAGGTCACACCAATATTCAAGAAAGGAAATAGGAGTTAACCCATTGAGTTTTAGACACATATCACTGACCTCAAGTTGCAGTAGGATTTTGGAGCATATACTGTACTCGAACATTATGAATCACCTTGAAGAAAATGACTTATTGATACATAACCAACATGGATTCAGAAAATATTGTTCTTGTGCAACACAGCTAGCTTTTTGTTCCCATGAAGTAATGAGTGCTGTCGACAAGGGATCTCATATCGATTCTGTATTCCTAGATTTCTAGAAGGCTTCTGATACCTGACACACACAGTGGTTACGGTTACTACAAGCCACACCACAAGTTGGGAAACGGGGTCAAATTTCTAGTAGTTTACTGTCAAGTTGAGATTTTCACAAATGTGTTATTCGTATCATACAGAAACTAGCAGTACAGCAATAAACAGCCTTTTAAACACACCGCTAATGGCAATCAAGTAATTTATAGCAATACAGCAATTTAAAAAAAAATTAAAGAAAAACACAGAAGCTAGCAGTTTGGCAATAAACAACCTTTTAAAACATGTCGCTAACGGCAATCAAGTAATTTATAGCAATACAACAGTTAATTAAAAAAAAAAAACACAGAAGCTAGCAGTACAGAAATAAACTACCTTTTGAAACACACTGCTAATGCCAATCAAAGTAATTCATAGCATCACAACAATTTTTAAAAAATTTAAAGAAAATTAGTAAGCAGGCTACTAAACTAAATACAGAACTTTGTCAATAAGGTACAGTGAGGCAGTGAAGCTACCAACACCACCATTAAAAAAATTAAACAGGTCTCAGCAAACACACGATTAATGGCAATAAAAGGAATTTACAAACTTAAGAAATTTAAAATTGTTTTAAACAAAAGTGTCTTGGAATATCATTAAAACATAACAGATATGACAGACCCGTGTAACATGGCCACAAATCACCCACTCAGGGATGCTCAGGCTAGACAGACTACTGACCAATTTAAATACGCCCATAAACACAATTTCCACTCTCAGGCTGGTCACTGCACTGACTTTTAGTCAGAAAAATCTTGTTATAAGATGGCTTAACTTGCTGACAGAATTAGGGCTAACCTTGTGCAAGGAAACATTACACCACACAGTCCTGAATGAGTGACCACATGATCAACCAACAAGAAGCATGGATTTGCTCATAACCCATGACAGAATAACGAAACAATTAAACTGCCAAAACTACACCTCCCATCGGACAGTAATGAGAGGAAGAGGAAAGATCACTGTCTTCATTTACACCAGTGCCAGGGACAAGAAACCCAGTCGCCGGAGGCCACAAGGCAGAAGAGACGCTGGTTACACAAAATTAATACTTAATGATTAAACCTTCCATGAACTTAACTTGCAATTATGCTCGAACAGGCAGTACACAACCTCTGATGGCAAGAATCCACACATCCAAATGTGCACACGTCGCCAGTGTACCTAACACACCACGGTCAAGCGACAACACGCTCTGTCACTGGAGTTCACATCGTCTCTGCAATGTTGACGGGTAGTGACCACTCCTTCATGTTAGGTGTCTCCTTTTAAACTCCAGTGTTGAAACGGAGGATGTAATGAAGCTAGTTAACGTCCCACCGAGGTGAAATGAACAGCAACTACTCATGGGGTGATTCTGTATACAACCAACACGCAGGGAACTCTTCTGTCAACTCGACCCGCTTGTTGCACACAACTGACATACATGTCGTGGCAACTTGGTACAACCGACCACACCTGCTTCACACTGGAAAGCCACACTGCCCTCCCGCGTCCACCACACTCTCTGTCCGCATCCCCCCTTACTTTCACGCCACCATTCGATGTTACAACCAGTCAAAGATCTCACTTCCTCCATAGCAGTTTCCTGGAAGCAAAAACACAGATATTGATAGCAGAGGGAAAAGACAACCAAGCAGGCACTTAATGACAGACAACATATCAAACAAACATGTCAGGGGAAGAAAAGGAAAACCAATGCAATCTAAACACAAGGTGTAGCACAAGTCGATACACGGCTCAACCTCCCCCTCTTTAACTGGAAGCATAGCTTCCCAAACCCTACAAGAGAAACATTCACCTCAACTTAACCTGACTCAGATGAACTTGATACTGCTTTTTCGCTTGATTGTCCCGAACGAAGAGATTCACTGGACCCAATCGTCTCTCAATAGTACACGGCCCAATAAAACGAGAAGTCAATTTTCCCAGCCTGTTCACTCGTGCGTCTCTACCCTCTGGTAATTACAAATATAAACTTGATCACCAGGCTTGCTCTGAAACTGATGCTGACCCCGGTTATAACGAATGGCTTGTCTGTTATGAGCTCCAAGAATATTACGCCTGGTCCTACCCCTGTTTTCTTTAGTAAACTGGGGAGTAATAACTGCTGGAATTAGGTCTTGAATCTTCCACAAATTAGTAAGGGAAGAATTAACAATAAAAGTAAACATCAGAGGAGCAGGGGTTGCCTTGATGGATTCATGTTAAAGGCGAAACTAATCCACCAGAGATTTCAATCCCACTTCCTAGGAGAATCCTGATGGTAAATAATAAGAGCGGATTTCAAATTGTGGTTCACCCTTTCCGCAAAAGATCCCTGAGGATGATATGGAGTTGTGATAATATGCTGTATCCTGTTCTTGAAGGTAAACGTTCTAAACTAAGTCGAACGAAAAGCAGGAGTGTTATCGCTAACCAATTGTTTAGGCGGTCCCAATACATCAAAGATGTTGAGTAAATGAGCAATGGTAGTGACAGCATTTATATTTTGACTCAGTATAAGCCAAGTAAACCTAAAATATATTGATTACCCTGGTTAGTCTGGGGTAATGGATCAATATAATCGATGTACAATTTGTCCATAGGGTAAGTCTCACGCTCCAAACTGAGCAACCCTTCCCCCAATGCATTACTAGACTTAGCAATACAGCATTCCCGACACTGTGCTACCATCTGTCTTATATCTCGCTCCATACAAGGCCAAGTGCGAAATTCCTTCACTTTCTTTAATGTCTTATAGGTGCCTAAATGTCCATGAGAACAGGCCAACACCATACAATTAAAATACTCTTCCCCGCTCTCCTGATTTTGATCAACGCTGGGTGAACTATCAAATATCTGACTTAGCACGTCAGCCATGACATTGTCAGTTCCCCTGATATGTTTAACAGTGAATTGAAAGGCGGAAATTTACACAGCCCACACCACGATTCTCCCTGTTTTACGTGGGTGAGCCAAAAACCAACTCAGGGCCTGATTATCAGTTTCAAGATCAGAGGGTTGATGCTCCAAATAGAATCTATACTTTTCTAAGGAAAAGAGGACCGCCAACACCTCACACTCGTAAACTGAATACTTGAGTTCAGCATTCATTAACCAGCGTGACACATATGCTAGCAGCTGCCTCTGCCTGTCCCCTTCTTGGAGATGAACTGCAGAAACCCCAGAGTTAGAAGTATCAGTTTACACAATAAACCTCTTACTAAAATCAGCAATGCCCAATACCGGAGGATTGGCAATTGCTTCTTTGATCTGGTTGAAGGCTGCCTGCTGTGCGGTTCCCCATTCAAACTTAACTCCCTTCCGACGAAGTTCATTAAGGGGTGCCCTAAATTGAGTGAAAGGGGGGGGGGGGGACAAAGAGCCTAAAATAATTAGCCATGCCAATAAATTTGGCTATTCCCCTTTTATCTCTAGGGGGTGGTAGTGTTCTTAACGCCTTTGTATGGTCCTGGTCAATACGTATACTTCGGCCCGATACCAGGTGTTCCAAAAACGAGACCTGCGGACGAGCAGAGTGACCTTTTTGGGTTTGACTATCAAGCCGGCACTCTGCAGCCGAATGAATACCTGCCGGATATGCTCAAGATGTTCTTCAAATGACTTACTATAGATGACCAAGTCATCTAAATAGTTATACACACAAACCAAATCACCTAAGACATTTTCCAACAATCGCGTCAATACAGCTGCCCCAGTAGCAAGACCAAAGGTAACCCCATTAAATTCAAACAGATTCCCATCTGTGCAAAAGGTGATAAAATGCTTACAGTTGTCCATTAGCAGAATTTGGTAATACACTTGATTAAGATCAAGGACCGTGAACCAATTTGCACCCACAGACCAAGTGAATAAATTATATAGGTCGGGAAGAGGAACCGACTCCAACACCACCTTGTTATTCAGGTGACGATAATCAACAACAACTCTGAAGTCCCGCCCTTGATCCTTGGGCACAAGGAACACCGGAGATGCGTAGGATGAAGTTGAGTGTCTAATGACTCCCTCTTTGAGCATTTTAGATATTTTAGACATCAAAACCTTGACTTTAGGTGGTGACAAACGATAAGGAGACTGACTAACAGGAATTAGGTCACTAAGGCTAATCTTATACTGAAGAACTTTGGTAACTCCTAGTCGATCACAGAGAAGCTGGGGAAAATCAGCTAACAACCTACCAAGACAAGAAGCCCGCTCCACTGTGAGATGCCCCAGATCAAACTTTCCTGCTTCAACCGCCAAGGCCTTAGGACCCGCACATTGCACCCGCTGCTTACATTCATGAAAACCAAACTTCAGTTCAGGCTTAAACTTAAAGAAAAAGATATGCCCCACACAATCCAAAACCAAATGAGTTTTATTAATAAAGTCACACCCAAGAATAAAGTTAGCCAACAATCCTTTCACCAAGGCAAAATATATGGGCCAAGAAAATTCTCTCACAGACAAACCCCCATGAACCCATCCTTGCAGAGGTAACAGCTGCCCATCAACGACATCTCTGAACCATGGATGGAATCAATCTATGGCGAGTAATATGCGCAAACTCCAAGTACCAATGTAAATTCAACTAGGACATAGAGCTTCCACAATCCAACATCCCACAGACAGGTTCACCTCCCACACTACAGCAAATATATGGCAACGATGAGATCGGGGCAGCAGTCACTTCGACACACCTGGCTTGATAACTCCGAGTTCCTCTTTTACCAACAACCTGGCATTCAAGGAGAACTACATTCCCTAACAAAATGCCCTATGCTTCCACATCTGAAACATCGTCGATCCTCCTGCTTAATCACATCGCTGCAAATTCCCCGTCTCTCCTTAATCTGTAGATCAGTTTGTGATAATTCGGGCAACCGGTTCTCAAGAGACAATGCTCAGATACTACCCACTGCCTCATCCAACTCCTGCCAATTGACAGGATGCTGCCTGAAGACGAAATCAGATTTATCCAACGCTCGCATGCCTCTTAAAACTATCAAAACCAGTTCTTCCTCCAAAAGCCCTACTAACAACGCCAATGACACTCACCTGACTCTATCAATATATTATCGCAACCCCTCGTCCATCCGTTGCATACTCCAAATATAACTACACTGCAGTCCTCCGGTAAATTTTTTATCAATGACCCACTGCCTTACCTGAGTTTAAGACAAACCTTATTCCATTGCTTGCGAGATAAATTGTCTTAACTCATCTTCTGCTAACGGATACAAGAGCCCCAAGATCAGCTGATGAGAAACTCTCAATGCTTGTGCATGCTGTTCGAGCCGAACCAACAACCACGATAAATCTTCTACTTGTTCAAGATGATCTATACGTAACTCCCTGATATCCTTAAACAAATACATGATCGGATTAGGTAACTTGGAATACGCCGCCTGTCCGCCACTGACAGAGCCACAGCCACCCTCACGACTCATCCCATTGCAGAACTCTAATTCCTCTCTTCCCTCAGGGAGTCCCTATTTTAGTTCCAAACAAGCAAGATCAAGTTGCAATGCACTTATTCTCTCCTGCAACCCCACCCACGACTGTTTATCTGAGCCACTTAATTCAATTGACCCTAAATCTCGTACCCGATTACCTAGGTGAGGTAACCGCACCCGCAGCCTATCTAATTGCCTACCACTAGGCTGATTATCCTCTAAGAAGGATATAGTATCTCTGAGACGATCAGCTGCCTCACCCAAGAATTTTGCTGCTGCCTTACACTCACCACTGACTTCCAGCATGATGACCACCGGAGAAGAAAGTGCAGACCGTAAACGCGCTGCCAGCTCCGACAAATTTCCTTCCGTGGGCTACCGGCGGATGGCCAATTCATACAACAAATGTTCCCTCTTCAAAAATTTTATTTGAGGGCACTTTCGCTGTTCCATAATTATTAGGATGCTGAAACAGAACAAACTAATCAGCTTTTGCAGCGCACAAAGATATCAGACAATGAAACAATTACTCGAACTCGACAGTAAGCAACTGACCAAGAGACCGCAACCGTGCTCTGCTACCAGAGCGGACACACAGTGGTTACAGTTACTACAAGCTACACCACAAGTTGGGAAATAGAACCAAATTTCTAGTAGTTTACTGTCGAGTTGAGATTTTCACAAATGTTTTATTTGTACTTTACAGAAACTAGCGGTACGGCAATAAACAGCCTTTTAAACACGCCCCTAATGGCAATCAAGTAATTTATAGCAATACAACAACTTAAAAAAATTAAAGAAAATTAGTAAATAGGCTACTAAAGTAAATACAGAACTTTGTTAATAAGGTACGGTGAGGTAGTGAAGCTACCAACACCACCATTAAAAAAATTAAACAGGTCACAGCAAACAAATGATTAGTGGCAATAAAAGGAATTTACAAACTTGGAGGAATTTAAAAAAGAATAGCAAAGCAATTAAACTTCCAAAACTACACCTCCCATAGGACAGTAACGAGAGGAGGAGGAAAGATCACTGTCTTCATTTATACCGGTGCCAGGGACAGGAAACCTGGTTGTCGGAGGCCACATGGCAGAAGAGACGCTGGTTACACAAAATTAATATTTAATGATTAAACCTTCCATGAACTTAACTTGCAATTATGCTCGAACAGGCAGTACACAACCGATGGCAAGGATCCACACATCCAAATGTGCACCCGTCGCCAGTGTACCCAACACGCCACGGTCACTTGACAACAGACTCTGTCACCGGAGTTCACGTCTTCTCTGCAACGTTGATGCATAGTGACTGCTCTTTCATGTTAGGTGTCTCCTTTTAAACTCCAGTGTTGAAACGGAGGATGTAAAGAAGCTAGTTAACATCCCACCAAGACGAAATGAACAGCATTTCCTCGTGGGGCGATTCTGTATACAACCAAAACGCGGGGAGCTATTCCGTCAACTCGACCCACTTGTTACGCACAACTGACATACATCATGTGGCAACTTGGTACAACTGACCACATCTGCTTTGCACTGGAGAGCCACACTGCCCTCCCTCATCCACCACACTCTCTGTGCGCATCCCTCCCTACTTTCATGCCACCATTCGTTGTTACAACCAGTCAAAGATCTCACTTCCTCCATAGCAGTTTCCTGGAAGCAAAAACACAGATATTGATAGCAGAGGGAAAAGACAACCAAGCAGCCACTTAATGACAGACAACATATCAAACAAACATGTCAGGGAAAGAAAAGGAAAACCAATGCAATCTAAACACAAAGTGTAGCACGAGTCGATACACGGCTCAATACCATTCCTCACAAACAACTATTAATCAAATTGCATGCATATGGAGTATCATCTCAGTTGTGTGACTGGATTCATGATTTCCTCTCAGAGAGGTGACAGTTCGTAGTGATAAATGGTAAATCATCGAGTAGAGCAGAAGTGATATCTGGTATTCTGCAAGGTAATGTCATAGGCCCTCTGCTGGTCCTGATTTATATAAATGATCTAGGTGATAATCTGAGCAGCCTACGTAGATTGTTTGCAGATGATGCTGTAATTTACTGTCTAGTAAAATCATCAGATGATCAATTCCAATTACAAAATGATCTAGAGAGAATTTCTGTATGGTGCAAAAAGTGGTAATTAGCACTAAACAAAGAAAAGTGTGAGTCATCCACATGGTTACTAAAGGAAATCTGATAAATTTTGTGTACACGATAAATAGCACAAATCTAAGGGCTGTCAATTTGACTAAATACCTAGGAATTTCAATTACAAGCAATTTAAATTGGAAAGACCACATAGATAATATTGTGGGAAGGGTAAAACAAAGACTGCACTTTGTTGACAGAACACTTAGAAGATGTGACAAACCCACTAAAAAGACAGCCTACATTACACTTGTCTGTCCTCTGCTGGGATATTGCTGCATGGTATGGTATTGTTACCTGGTGGGATTGACAGAGGACATTGAAAAAGTGCAAAGAAGGGCAGCTCATTTAGTGTTGTCACACAATAGGTGTGAGAGTGTCACTGATAAGATATATGAGTTGGGGTGGCAGTCACTGAAACAAAGGCAGTTTTCTTTGTGGCGAGATCTATTTACAAAATTTCAATCACCAACTTTCTCCTGCAACCCAGGGTAAATTCGAATCTCCAGTGACAGGCAGCAAGCAGAAAGATGACGAAAAGTGTAGCGGCAGAGCAAGTTCTAAGAAGATCACCGCCAGGGCGAGGATCAGTCATCGGGAGACAGAGTATGCGGGAGCGATGACTCATTCCTGGGATAGGAGGATGTAACACCGAGACGCTGTTCTGTTAACAAGGGAGCAGTCTCACAGAAGAAGCTGCATAGCACTGTGGTGTAGTGACGCATGGAGGGTCATAAGTTCAAAACTCACCTGGACTGTACAATTTTAATTTCTATATTTGGTTTGAGTACATTCTAGAAGTATCCACAAATGTCAAGAATCATTGTACTGGAATGTTCTGTAGCTGTATATATACTGTATGTGTTCTGGCTGAGGCAGTTCGCTTGGCGCTCTTGTGTGTGCAAGTGCTGAATAAACCTTTGTTAAGTGAAGTTAATGTTCATCATTCATCTAATTACACCTTCTTCTACATGACAATGTAAAAGGCAATGGCCTGACTGAGTGACTGACTCACTGACTCATCATCAACCCACCAAAACCACTGCGGGTGGAAACTGAAAATTCTGAGAAGGTGTGGATCTTATACTGTAGGCTTTGTTTAAGAATGGATTTTTCAAAATTCCAACTCTAAGAAGGTGAAATAGAGATGAAGAGCTTTTTTGAAAAATGTCACTATTAAGGAAATTTTGAAGATAGACCTAGGAAAACTGGTATTTTGTTTCACAGTTAGAAATAATGAAATACATGTGTCAGCATTTTTGGAAATTTAACCCTTTAGAGGTAAAATAACGGGTGAAAGCTTTTTGGTTTTTTTTAGAAAAATATGTCATTATTAAAGAACTATTAAAGCATTTTTAAAGTTACATCTATGAACATTGGTATTTGATTTCTCAGTTACAAATAAAAAAGTACATGATTTACTGTTTTTAGAAATTGAACCCCTCAGGGGGTGGAATAGGGGATGTTCCTTTTCACAGTATTGTTTTATTATGAAAGCATTTTTAAAGCTAAATCTATGAAATTTTAAATTTACATTCTTAGAATTAAAAAAAAAAGTGTTTCACTGTTTTGGAAATTCAACACCTGTGGAGGTGAAATGGAGGATGAAAGATTTTATTTAAATATTTCATTCTGCAAGCCTTTTTGATGCTAAATCTATGAAAATCTGTATTTGTCTTTTCTATTAGCAATAACACATATTCATGTCACTGGTTTTGGGAAGTCAACCCCTTAGGGGGTGAAATAGGGTCAAAACATTTTATGAAAGTCTTTCATTGCAAAAGCATTTTTAAAGCTAAAGCTTTGAAACTAGTATTTGGGTAGGGATGAAAAAATACGTGTTTCACTGTGTTGGGAAATTCATACCTTCACACCTTTGGGGGGGGGGGGGGGTTGAAATAGGGTCAGACCAATTCACTGACTCATCATCAGGCATCATTTAAGAAGGGAGTGCCTGAAATCCCACTCCTAAAAGTGTGAAATAAGGGATGAAAGGCTTTTTGAAAGTATGTCACTGTTAATGGAATTTTGAAGCTAGAACTGTGAAAACTGTTACTTGGTATTTCAGTCAGGAAATAAAAAAATATATGTTACAACATTTTTGGAAATTTAACTACTAGGGGAGTAAAATGGAATGTGAAAGGTTTATTATTATTATTATTATTATTATTATTATTATTATTATTATTACTAAAGAACTACCAAAGAAATTTCAATGCTATGTCTATGATAACTGGTATTTGACTTCTTTGTTAGAAACAAAAAAAAATTATGTGTTTCAGTGGTTCTAGAAATTCACCCCCTGAGAGGGTGTAGTAGGGGATGAAAATTTTTAAGAAAACATTTCATTACATTAAAAAATTTTTGAAGCTAAATTTATGAGAATTGGTATTTCGCTTCTTGATTAGGCAATGGAAGTTGATGTCAAAATATCTCTACAACAATGCAGAAGTTTAGATTTCAAAAACTTTTGGACATGAGCTACCAGAATTGCTTTTTTGTCAGAAGTACATTTGGAAAACACCATGCTCATATGGTGGTAATTAGGATGTAAAGCTTAGAAGATGTTGTAATTTGTGTACAATGTAAAAAATTGATTAAATAAGAACAAAAAAAAATCTCTACTGGCCATACAGTCTATGCTAGCTAGTCACATTACAATAATTTCTTCTTCTGTCTGCCTTCTCATTCTTTATTACTGTGTACCCACACAGATACATTTTAATCACTGTCTCAGAGATTTTTATATTGGTAGGTGGTGGCTGGTCACAGAAAATTAAGTGATATGCTTGTGCAGAAATAACTGAAGAATTTCACTGTGTTTATGCAGCATGTTATTAATTGCTGCATAGGATGGTAGAGTTTTAGTTTTGCATATTGGTATTCTGGTTGCTGTGAGTTTATTTATCAATTGACATTTTTATTTGTAGTTCACTGTTACTATTAGAGTTTAAATATTGTGATTTGGAGATAGTGAGTGAAGCTGTTGATGCTAGAAAATGGAGTAACAAGTGAAGAGAAAGTGGAACATTTCTGACATATTCTTCTGTTTCATTAGAGGGGGTAGCAGCAGTAGAGGTAGCCAGAAACATTTTCACTGCGTATGGAGATAATGTGTTAATTCACAATGATCCACATCAGTGAACTTGTGAACTGGCAGATGTGATGAAATGTGAACATTCCACAATCATGTGACATTTGCATACAGTGGGGAAGGTTAAAAAATTGGTTGTATGGATACTGTATTCTCTAAGCTAAAATCACAAAACTCAGTGGGTGGCCATATATACATCTCTGCTTGCTCTTCATCAATTGGCTTTTGAACAACACAAACCATTCCTATCCTGTATTGTTACTGGAAACGAGAAATGGTGTCTTTATGCTAACGTAAGAAAAGGAAAGGAATGATTGAGCCTAAACAAAGCAGCAACTCCCTGTACAAAATATCTGTGCACATCTGTAAAAGATAATGTTATGCATCTGATGGAACTGTGACAGTGCGGTGTCCTATGAATTGATTCCCCAAGGTGTAATTGTCATGCTGACATTTATTGTGAACAGCTGTCTTGCAGACACAATCCAACTGGAAAGGCTGCACGAGGTGATACTACTCTGCAATAATTCCTGTGCACATTCTGCTAGACTGAAAAAAACTCGCACTCTCAAATTTTCACCTTTTTTGCTGTTTGCGGAACAGTCTTGAAGGAACATCCTTTCTGAACAAAAATGCACCCTGTACACGGGTCGATGAGTTCTTCACCTCAAAACCTCAAAAGCACATGATTCCTACAGCTGCAGAATCGAAAAGATAGCCAGCATTGGCAGACTAGTAAATAGTGAAAGAGACTGTATTACTAATGACAAAAGTCTCTTGTTGTGTGTACCTGTTGTGTCCATTAAACTTACAAAAAAATGCTACAAACTTATGCATCAGACAAGTAACTGGAAAAAAGGAAACAATTAATTGCACAACTATATTTTTTGAAGTGACAGTTACAGCCTAAAAACTACCCCTCGTCTAGCACAACATTTCAAATCATCGCATTTACTACCCGTCATCAGTGAGAGTGCCCTGCGGAATCATAGTGTTCGTGTGTCGTATCGTGAAGGGTCATTCCCTTTGAATTTGTTACCAGTTTAAATTTCTTTCATTTTGCAGACAAAGGAGGACGAGCTTACAAAAGTTCGCAACGAGCTCTCAAAAGCTTACAAACTGCAAGATAGCTACCTGAAAAAAGCTCAACATATGGACCAACTACGAGGCTATGCAGAACAGAAGAAGGTGAAAGCCATGGAGACTTTGGCACTGGTGCAGCGGGATATGGAGGCTGCCAGGAAGCAGGCAATTCAGGACAAGCGCACAATCGAGAATGTGACGCGCCAGAAGGAAATTCTCAAGAACAACCTGCTGAAGCAGTCCAGTAAGTTGCTGAAAATGTGTCATCAGCTTTCAGAGTAACATTGTTGCCGTTAGATTACATCTGGGATAGTACATGCCATAGACCCAATAGCAAAGGCATTCTCAGAAATGTGTAGCTTCGACATAGATTAAGACAAATTTATAACCTAAACTGACAAATATTAGTTGACTAACGACAAAATAAACCTTCCCATTGCATAGATTCGTCTTCCCTCCCACCTCCACCATCCTAATCAGCATTTCCCCCAAAAATTAAAACAGAGAAACTGTATTTTTCAAAATGAGACTTTACATTGAGGTTACAAAAGTCATGGGATTCCTCCTAATATTGTGTCAGACCTCCTTTTACCTGGCATAGTGCTGCAGCTCTACATAGCATGGACTTAACAAGTTGCTGGAAGTCACTTGCAGAAATGCTGAGCCATGCTGCCTCAGTGTTGCCAGAACAGAATTTTGGGCTCAAACTGACTTATCGATTATGTGTCATAAATGTTTGATGGGATTCATGCTGGCCGTTCTGGTAAGCCAAATCATTCCCTCAAATTGTCCAGAATATTCTTCAAACCAGTCATGAATAATTATGTCTCAGCGATGCTGCACGTTGTCATTCATAAAAATTCCATGATTGGACTGAACACAAAGTCCACAAATGGCAGCAAATGATTTCCAAGTAGCCAGACATAATCATTTCCAATCAATGATCAGTTCAGTTGGACCAGAGGACCCAGTCCATTCCATGTAAACACAGCTCACGCAATTATGTGGAGCTCCCACCAGCTTGCACAGTACTTTGTTAACAACTTGGGTCCATGGCTCCGTGCGGTCTGTGCCACACTCAAGCACTACTAATTGCTCTTACTAATTGAAATTGGGACTATCTCTCCAGGTCACAGCTTTCCAGTTGTCTAGGGTCCAATCAATATGGTCATGAGTCCAGGAGAGGCACGCGAGCGATGTCATACTGTTAGCAAAAGCCCTTATGTCAGTCGTATGCTGCCGTAGCCCATTAATGCCAGATTTTGCCACACTGTCCTAATGGATACTTTCTTCATACGTTCAACATTGATTTCTGTGTTCATTTCATGCAGTACTGCTTGTCCGGAGATTGGGAATTCTTACAACAGCCTCACAGTACATTTACTCATTAATGAAATTTGTTCTCAACAACATGGACCAGTTTAAAAACGACAGTAGATTAGATTAGATTAGATGAATACTTGTTCCATAGATCATGAATACGACACTTCGTAATGATGTGGAACGTGTCAGGTTAAAGAAAGATGTCTGTACAAGATATTACATTACACAAAATATTGCTTGACGCTAATGCTTAAGTTAGTTTTTTTTCCCTCCCTTAATTTATATCTAAAAATTCAGCCAATGAGTAGAAGGAGTTGTCAACTCCCTTAATTTATATCTAAAAATTCAGCCAATGAGTAGAAGGAGTTGTCATCTAGAAATTCTTTTAATTTATTTTTAAATGTTGGTTGACTATCTGTCAGGCTTTTGATGCTGTTTGGTAGGTGACCAAAGACTTTTGTGGCAGAGAAATTTACCCTCTTCTGTGCCAAAGTCAGATTTAACCCTGCACAGTGAAGATCATCCTTTCTCCTGCTGTTATAGCTATGCACACTGCTATTACTCTTGAACTGGGCTGGATTATTAACAACAAATTTCATAAGTGAATATATATACTGTGAGGTTACTGTGAGGATACCTAGATCATGTCAGCGACATTCATGATTATAATACCAGAAAAAAGAAGGACTTGCACTATCCTTTACTAAAGCTATTGTTGGCAGAGAAAGGGGTAAAATAGGCTGCTATAAAAATTTTGGCAAATTACCAGATTAAATAAAATGTCTGACAAGACAGCAGTAATAGCTTCAAAAATAAATTGAAATCATATTTCCTTGACAGATCCTTCTATACCATAGATTAATTCTTGAATAGGAATAAATAAATCTATAAATACAGTATATATACATGTGCCATACAAGGGAATGGGGTAAATAATAGAAATATTAATCTTCAATGCTGTAATAGAAAGAAACTTCCACATGGGAAAAATATATTAAAAACAAAGATTCCAAGACTTACCAAGCGGGAAAGCGCCGGCAGACAGGCACAATGAACAAAACACACAATCACACACACAGAATTACTAGCTTTCGCAACCGATGGTTGCTTCTTCAGGAAGGAGAGGGAAAGACGAAAGGATGTGGGTTTTAAGGGAGAGGGTAAGGAGTCATTCCAATCCCGGGAGCGGAAAGACTTCCCTTAGGGGGAAAAAAAGGACAGGTGTACACTCGCGCGCACACACACACACACACACACACACACACACACACACACACACACACACACACACACACACACGTATCCATCTGCACATACACAGACACAGGCAGACATATGTAAAGGCAAAGAGTTTGGGCAGAGATGTCAGTCAAGGCAGAAGTACAGAGGCAAAGATGTTGTTGAGTGACAGGTGATGTACGAGGGGCGGCAACTTGAAATTAGTGGAGGTTGAGGCCTGGTGGGTAACGGGAAGAGAGGATATATTGAAGGGCAAGTTCCCATCTCCGGAGTTCCGATAGGTTGGTGTCAGTGGGAAGTATCCAGTGCCACACTGTAACACTGTGCCAAGATGTGCTGGCTGTGCACCGAGGCATGTTTAACCACAGGATGATCCTCATTACCAACAAACACTGTCTGCCTGTGTCCATTCATGCGACTGGACAGTTTGTTGCTGGTCATTCCCACATAGAAGGCTTCACAGTGTAGGCAGGTCAGTTGCTAAATCACGTGGGTGCTTTCACACGTGGCTCTACCTTTGATCGTGTACACCTTCTGGGTTACAGGACTCGAGTAGGTGGTGGTGGGAGGTTGCATGGGACAGGTTTTACACCAGGGGCGGTTACAAGGGTAGGAGCCAGAAGGTAGGGAAGGTGGTTTGGAGATTTCATAGGGATGAACCAAGAGGTTACGAAGGTTAGGTGGAAGGCGGAAAGACACTCTTGGTGGAGTGGGGAGGATTTCATGAAGGATGGATCTCATTTGAGGGCAGGATTTGAGGAAGTCGTATCCCTGCTGGAGAGTCACATTCAGAGTCTGATCCAGTCCCAGAAAGTCACAAGTGGGCACTTTTGGGTATCTTCTGTGGGAGGTTCTGGATTTGAGGGGATGAGGAAGTGGCTCTGGTTATTTGCTTCTGTACCAGGTCGGTAGGGTAGTTGCGGGATCTGAAAGCTGTTTTCAGGTTGTTGGAGTAATGGTCGAGGGATTCAGGACTGGAGCAGATTCATTTGCCACGAAGGCCTAGGCTGTAGGGAAGGGACTGTTTGATATGGAATGGGCGGCAGCTTTCATAATGGAGGTACTGTTGCTTGTTGGTGGGTTTGATGTGGATGGATTTGTGAAGCTGGCCATTGGACAGATGGAGGTCAATGTCAAGGAAAGTGGCATGGGATTTGGAGTAGGACCAGGTGAATCTGATGGAACTAAAGGAGTTGAGGTTGGAGAGGAAATTCTGGAGTTCTTCTTCACTGTGACTCCAGATCATGACGATGTCATCAATAAATCTGTACCAAACTTTGGGTTGGCAGGTCTGGGTGATCAAGAAGGCTTTCTCTAAGTGATGCATAAATAGGTTGGCATACGAGGGGGACATCCTAGTACCCATGGCTGTTCCCTTTAATTGCTGGTATGCCTGACCTTCAAAAGTGAAGAAGTTGTGAGTTAGGATGAAGCTGCCTGAGGTAATGAGGAAAGAGGTTTAAGGTAGGGTGGCAGGTGATCGGCGTGAAAGGAAGTGCTCCATTGCAGTGAGGCTCTGGATGTGTGGAATATTTGAGTATAAGGAAGTGGCATCAATGGCTACAAGAATGGTTTCCGGAGGTAACAGATTGGGTAAGGATTCCAGGCATTCTAGAAAGTGGTTGGTGTCTTTGATGAAGGATGGGAGACTGCATGTAATGGGTTGAAGGTGTTGATCTATGTAGGCAGAGATACGTTCTGTGGGGGCTTGGTAACCAGCTACAATGAGGCGGCCGGGATGATTGGGTTTGTGAATTTTAGGAAGAAGGTAGAAGGTAGGGGTGCGAGGTGTCGGTTGGGTCAGGAGGATGATGGAGTGAGGTGAAAGGTTTTGCAGGGGGCCTAAGGTTCTGAGGATTCCTTGAAGCTCCACCTGGACATCAGAAATGGGATTACCTTGGCGAACCTTGTATGTAGTGTTGTCTGAAAGCTGATGCAGGCCCTCAGCCACATACTCCCGACAATCAAGTACCACAGTTGTGGAACCATTCTCAGCCAGAAGAATGACGATGGATCGGTCAGCCTTCACATCAAGAATAGCTTTGGCTTCAGCAGTGGTGATGTTGGGAGTAGGATTAAGGTTTTTCAAGAAAGATTGAGAGGCAAGGCTGGAAGTGAGAAATTCCTGGAAGGTTTGGGGTGGCTGATTTTAAGGAAGAGGAGGTGGGTCCCGCTGTGATGGAGGACGGAACTGTTCCAGGCAGCGTTCAATTTGGATAGTGTCTTGGGGAGTTGGATCATTAGGAGAAGGATTAGAATCATTTTTCTTCATGGCAAAGTGATATTTGCATCAGAGAGTACAAGTGTAGGACAGTAAATCTTTGATGAGGCCTGTTCGGTTGAATCTGGGAGTGGGGCTGAAGGTGAGGCCTTGGGATAGGACAGAGGTTTCGGATTGGGAGAGGGGTTTTGAGGAAAGGTTAACTACTGAATTGGGGTGTTGTGGTTCCAGATTGTGTTGACTAAAATTTTGAGGTGTTTGGGGGAGTGGAGCTGGAAGTGGGAGATTGAGTAGATGGGAAAGACTTGGTCTGTGTACAATGAGAGGAAGTGGTGGAATCAACCAGAAGCAGCATGACAGTTTTCAACATTGAATTTTTTGCAAATTCTAAAGTCTATTCTTTCAGTATTGCACCTGAAATAGGTACAAAAGCTACACACTGTTGCTGAAACCGAGTCTGTAGGCATTTTTCTGCACATGGAAATTTTCCATACTGAATATGCATCAGTTTCTCACTGCTTGTCCTGGCTTTTGAAGCTCTGGATCATATCTGCATTTAATTTGCCAGTATGGTAGTTAAGGTGGAATACGGGATTTTGAGACAGTCTGCAATGCTCACTTTATGTTCACTAGAACTTTTTGTACGTCTTCATTTATATTTACTTTCTCCTGCGTGGAAAGATATCTTATTTTATTTTGTAACGAACTCTTCATGTTCTCGTTCACAAAAATTAGAAACTACACTAAAGAATTGAATTCACCAATTGCAAAAAGACTCCTAGTTTCACTCACTGTGCTATCCATCTGCTTACACTACTGTCAAGTGCCACCGCTATGTATTGTGTGACTGTTGGACCGCGGGCCACATTCCCTCCATATTACACGACGCCTTCGAGAAGTGCTACTGCACATCGCTCGTGCATTCGAATGTCACGGGGCACACAATGGTGTGCCACCACTGAGAACAGGTGCAGCTGTTGCTGTGTGCAAATTTGGTGCTGGCACTGCTGCTGCTGTTTTCGCTGACTGTTCGTGAGCAGCTACGCGCTGCTCGGCCAGCCGTCAGCAACCTTGAGTGGTGTGTGAAGGCTGCTGTAGGCAGCAAAGTTATACAGTTTGAAACTGACTACCACAGTGTCACCATGTGTACTGTAACTAAGGTCTCAGTAATAAGTGCAAGACAGCAAAGAAAAGTCACTGGCCACACCATATACAAAACATTTTGAGACAATTTCTCAGTCTTCGTAATGTATAAGTGCAACAAAAATGACTGTGGAGGAGAAAATAATGGTGTAAAATTGCAAAAAAATATGAATGGAAGACTTGAAAGTGGAGTAACTTTGCATGCAAAATCGAAAAAGTGCACAGTACACAGTGTAAAAGTGCAAATGATGTAGAGCTGAGAAACATGTAAATGTGACCAGAATGATATTTTCACTCTGCAGTGGAGTGTGCACTGATATATAAATGTGGTTTCACTGTAACATGGTGTATATGACAAGGGAGATGCGTGAAAAACTCGGGAATTTTTTCATCTGGTAGAAAACTGGGAAAAACCCAGGAATTTTTTAGAATTCCGGGATTTTTTTTTTTGGGGGGGGGGGGGGGGTCTGGTAGTCTGAATCTATGGAATTGGCTAGTAATTATAACAATGCTGATCATTTGCAAACCCAGTCAACCACATAAGCAGTGATTGGCATTCACCCATTCAGCTCTATTCGCTCAGCTTGTATAGTCCTGTCCTCTTTTGTCTGCAGGAATGCCAATTTCTAGATGCAACGGGGATTGCCCTGGCAGATACATCACGTATACTATGCAGACATGCAAAAATCAACTTACAATTCATTCAGGAATCAACTTAGAATTTGATCAAAACTGTTAAAAAACCAGGAGGGATGCGTTAAAAATCATAGGAGTAATCGATACACCAATGTGCAGTGGTTGCTAGGCACTTTGTGAAACATGATCTTTTTCCTCAAGAATACGATATGAATATGCCCCCCGCCCCTCCCAGAATCTGCCGCCTGGGCTAAGTACCCCGGTTTGCCCTCGCCCCCTACCCGCTACCCGTAGTTCCGGGCCTGTTGCACATACATGAATCTGGCAGCTTAGGTGCACCAGTAACATTTTTCCAGATAGCTTCTGGCTGCTTGCTGCTATTGCTTATACAGCTAACTGTCACACTTCTGCAGCCACAAGCGAGAGCAAGGGACTACTCTTACATGACTCAACTGCACACGAGCATAAGCTCGCTCGCAACTGCTCAAACGAATCTAATGTAAACAGTTGCGACATTACGTTCATCGGGGACAATCTGTTGTTGTGAAACACTGCATAGTGTTCCTATAGCCTTTGACACATCTTGCTGTTGGCAGACGCTTGTATGAGCACTGTGTTTTGTTCTTGTATATGGTGCATTTCCTTTGCAACTCAAGTTTTTTTTGTTTTTTTTTTTCCCCCTCATTCATGTTTTATTGCTGCAGTAGCGAGATACAGTAATATTCTTTGTTAGAGTATTGGTTCTTACAACTCAAAGTTACAAAAATTTAACTGAAAACTAAAACAATGAGAACTTCCCAGAATTCTAAAAAATTCCCAGGTTTTTCCTGGTTTTCTCCTGCATGAAAAAATTCCCAGGTTTTTCCCAGATTCCCTGGTTGTTCCAGGTCGTATACACCCTGACCAATTTAGTATTGGAGGGCCGTGTGAAGGGTAAAAATCGTAAAGGGGGACCAAGAGATGAATACACTAAGCAGATTCAGAAGGATGTAGGTCACGGTAGGTACAGGGAGATGAAAACGTTTGCACAGGGGAGAGTAGCATGGAGAGCTGCATCAAACCAGTCTCAGGACTGAAGACAAGAAAAACAACATTTTGTAATGGGTGCAATCAAACTTTATTCAGGACAGTAGAAATTAAAATGTCCTGTGGTACCTCTCCAAACAGGAGGCCAGTTTGACATATAGCCCCTCATTTTCTTTTTTTTAGAAAAAAGAAAACCCGTAGTAAAAACAAAGATTCCAAGACTTACCAAGCGGGAAAGCGCCGGCAGACAGGCACATGAACAAAACACACAAACACACACACAGAATTACTAGCTTTCCCAACCAATGGTTGCTTCTTCAGGAAGGAGAGGGAAAGACGAAAGGATGTGGGTTTTAAGGGAGATGGTAAGGAGTCATTCCAATCCCGGGAGCGGAAAGACTTCCCTTAGGGGGAAAAAAAGGACAGGTGCTCGCTCACTCACACTCACACTCACACTCACACAGACACAAGCAGACATATTTAGGCAAAGAGTAAGGGCAGAGATGTCAGTCGAGGCGGAAGTACAGAGGCAAAGAAGTTGTTGAAAGACAGGTGAGGTATGAGCGGCGGCAACTTGAAATTAGCGGAGGTTGAGGCCTGGCGGAAATCGAGAAGAGAGGATATACTGAAGGGCAAGTTCCCATCTCCGGAGTTTGGATAGGTTGGTGTTGGTGGGAAGTATCCAGATAACTTGGATGGTGTAACACTGTGCCAAGATGTGCTGGTCATGCATCAAGGCATGTTTAGCCACAGGGTGATCCTCATTACCAACAAACACTGTCTGCCTGTGTCCATTCATGCGAATGGACAGTTTGTTGCTGGTCATTCCCACATAGAAAGCGTCACAGTGCAGGCAGGTCAGTTGGTAAATCACGTGGGTGCTTTCACACGTGGCTCTCCCTTTGATCGTGTACACCTTCCGGGTTACAGGACTGGAGTAGGTGGTGGTGAGAGGGTGCATAGGACAGGTTTTACACCGGGGGCGGTTGCAAGGATAGGAGCCAGAGGGTAGGGAAGGTGGTTTGGGGATTTCATAGGGATGAACCAAGAGGTTACGAAGGTTAGGTGGACGTCGGAAAGACACTCTTGGTGGAGTGGGGAGGATTTCATGAAGGATGGATCTCATTTCGGGGCAGGATTTGAGGAAGTCGTATCCCTGCTGGAGAGTCACATTCAAGGTCTGATCCAGTCCCGGGAAGTATTCTGTCACAAGTGGGGCACTTTTGGGGTTCTTCTGTGAGAGGTTCTGGGTTTGAGGGGATGAGGAAGTGGCTCTGGTTATCTGCTTCTGTACCAGGTTGGGAGGGTAGTTGCGGGATGCAAAAGCTGTTTTCAGGTTGTTGGTGTAATGGTCGAGGGATCAAAGGGAGAGCCACGTGTGAAAGAACCCATGTGATTTACCAACTGACCTGCCTGCACTGTGACGCTTTCTATGTGGGAATGACCAGCAACAAACTGTCCATTCGCATGAATGGACACAGGCAGACAGTGTTTGTTGGTAATGAGGATCACCCTGTGGCTAAACATGCCTTGATGCACGACCAGCACATCTTGGCACAGTGTTACACCATCCAAGTTATCTGGATACTTCCCACCAACACCAACCTATCCAAACTCCGGAGATGGGAACTCGCCCTTCAGTATATCCTCGATTTCCGCCAGGCCTCAACCTCCACTAATTTCAAGTTGCCGCCGCTCATACCTCACCTGTCTTTCAACAACTTCTTTGCCTCTGTACTTCCGCCTCGACTGACATCTCTGCCCTTACTCTTTGCCTTTAAATATGTCTGCTTGTGTCTGTGTATGTGCGGATGGATATGTGTGTGTGTGTGTGTGTGTGTGTGTGTGTGTGCGCGAGTGTACACCTGTCCTTTTTTTCCCCCTAAGGGAAGTCTTTCCGCTCCCGGGATTGGAATGACTCCTTACCCTCTCCCTTAAAACCCACATCCTTTCGTCTTTCCCTCTCCTTCCTGAAGAAGCAACCATCGGTTGCGAAAGCTAGTAATTCTGTGTGTGTGTTTGTGTGTTTTGTTCATGTGCCTGTCTGCCGGCGCTTTCCCGCTTGGTAAGTCTTGGAATCTTTGTTTTTGATATATTTTTCCCATGTGGAAGTTTCTTTCTATTTTATTTACATAACCCGTAGTAATAATTATATAGAGATAGACATGAGGAAAAGACGCCTTAAATTCTATGGCCACATAATGAGACTTCCTGAACACAGATTAACAAAAAGAATTGTAAAATACGTAGATTCTCTTGTTAATGGAGGAGAATGGATCCAAAAAGTTAAAAAAGATTTGGAATTAGCAAAAATTACTAAAGAAGAAATAGCTGCAAGGAACAATTTTAGAATAAAAGTTGAAAAGTGGGAGGTTAAACCAGAGACAAAAGCACCGAGAACCGGAACAAAATGGAGCGAAGAAAGAGGAACTAAATTTTCGCAAACAATGAAAAACTGGTGGGCAAATAAAAAGAACCAGGAGACCAAGAAGAACGGAAAGTGAACCAGCTTTACTTAGCGTCTTCCACATGGGAGCTTTACGACTAATAATAATAATAATAATATTGGATGGGATTATTTGTAACCCGGAGAACAAGAACTATTCAGAAAATTTGCACTCTTTATTGTATATTAGCTAATAATTTGCTTTTTTGTGTAACATAAAATTAAATATCGATACATAAAACCAATAAAAACAAGTGACAAGAAAGTACACATTTTTCAATCCTGAAGTCCTAGCTAATATTTTTCTCTAACCTTGCTACAACTTTACATGGTGTGCTTTCCATTCTATGAAAGCATCTATTACCTCCTCAAACTTCATCAAACGTTTTGCTACATGAAAAAACTAAATGTAATTGTCTTATACTGAAAAAGCTGTTAACACAAACAGTACCCAAGACTGGTGTGGTTTATCAATCTGATTACATGTATTTGGTCACTGTCTAACAGGAAAAACAGGCAACAAAGATTATGTATTGTCTCTCCGAGTATCCAAGGAAATGAAATTTTGAAAGAATATTTTCGGCCATACTGCTACACTACTGAGGGCTGGTTATACAGTCCCCAGCTAGCAGCCGCTAAAGTTCTATTCTGGGAGTCACACAGACAACGTGTTGTACGACCACGTAATAACACCTAACCGGAGAATAAATGTGGGATAACTGCACTGGTGATAGCAGCAGGGTCAGTGAAGTTAACCAGAGAATAGGTTTTCATTTCACTGTTTGCCATGAAGCATTCCAGTGAAGTAGTTCATTTATGAAGTACGGAAGCCGGTCGAAGTTGCCCAGTTCACCACACAGCCGCGGCTACACTCGCTTCGCCTCGCTCATACAATAAAGCTTCGTAATGCTTCATAATTTTACCAACACATGGCCAAACTATGCAGTAACATGCACACAATGTTTTATGCTCTTACAACGTCTGAGTTAACTTAAATAGAGCATGGTCAAAGGGGACAAAGGAAAGATAAACAGAGAAGCCTGTCACATATAAAGAAGGTATTACATTTAATCTTGCTCGACATTTTCTCATGAAGTGTCCAAAAAGGTCTTTATCTGCCAAGTGAAACCTTATTTGTTGTATTCATGGATTGAAAACTAGGGCTGCCAAAGAAATACAGTCCAATTTTATGTTCCTTTTAAAATTTAATCCAAAAAAGCATGAGTATGTTTACCACTGTCACAAACTTTACATACTTACATTAAGGAATTATTCAAAAGTTGTCCTGTAGATTTTATTTTTGTTGAGAATAGTAACCCTCCAAATTCAAAATGTAAACTGTCACCTGTAGTTATTGGTATGATTTTGGATAAAATCCCTCTTTATTTTTTTCGGAAAGCAGTTTTTGTGTCTGTTCACTCATATACAATGGCTAGCAACTTGCGATCATGTAAAAGTAATGAAATTTGGAGTTTCTTCGCTGATTTAGGTGATGGGAAAGAAAAGTGCAACTGTTGTTCTAAGTGCATTTCATATAAAGGAGGAAATACATTTAATCTAGCGGGTCATGTTTGAGTGCTGCATCCAACAGTGTCATTGTCAGTCAGGCACTTAGCACCCCCTGCTCCTACATCTTCCAATATTTCTTGGACAAATAACCCGGACAACCCGGAACCAACATCAGCAATTGCCAGAAGCGAACAGCAGTCGGTGCCAGAAAATAACAAATAAAAATAAATTCTGCTGAGAAGGTGAAATTAAACCTGATCAGGCACTGTGAGAAATTTGTGACGAACACATCCACTGCTAATGCAACAATCTCAGTTCTAACCACTGAGCTTCATTATCAGACAGCAGACATCAATATCATGGAACATTACCTATGTATTTTCCGAAACCTTTTTCTAACAAAAGAAATCAGGAGATAGATTTCGCACTTCTGGAGACTGTTGTAAAGGATTATTTGCCCTCCAACACAGTGGAAACCAAACATTTCCAAAGATTTGTAAGCAAATTGAATGGTGCTTACAGAATGGCAGCTTGGAAGACCATATCCAATACATTACTACAACAACAACAGTACGCCATGATGAAAGAAATTGTAAGAGTCATAATTAATTCTGCAGAAGCGGTTGTGCTGACATCAACGGTTGTGCTGGGTGGACCTCAACCACAAATGAGAGTTATTTGTCACTGACAGCACACTACATTAAAGATCCAGAGCTGGTGTCTTCCCTCCTAGAGTGCTTTAAATATGACGAAAGGCACACGTCAGAAAAACTCTCCGAACAACAAGGGAATGTGGCATTCAAGAAAAAATCGTGTGTGTTGTTAGCGACAATGCTGCTAATATTGTGGCAGCTGTGACTCACAGCCTGGAAACACATCACCTGCTTTGCACACACACTCAATTTAGTTGTTCAAAATGGGCTTTCACACATTCAACCCGTTCTGAATGAAGTAAAAAAAAAGTTGAATTTTTTAAAAGAAGTTCAGGGGTCTGCACAAAACTGAAAAAGATGCAGGAACAGTTAAAAGAGCGAGTTCTGACACTAGAACAAGACACTGTTACAAGATAGAATTCAGCCTATGATATGCTGCGAAGAATAATTGAGGTTAAGAATTCCCTAATGACAGTCATCACTCTGAATTATCTGGATCTTCCAAATCTGACTGCAGAGAGCACTGCAAGTGCAACGCAAGCCTATGACCTGTTGAAAGTTTTCAAAGACTGCACTGAGGAAATGTCAAGTGAAACTGTTGTCACTACTTCTAAAGTTATACTCCTTAGTCACTCATTGAAAAAATGGTGTTGTAGGTTTGTTAACAACACTGAAATTCATGTACACATGCAACAGATGGCTGAAAAGTTAGCTGAAAACATAGAACGACGATTTTTATTTTCGAGGAAGCAACTTCATTGGATCTCCTGTTCAAATTACATGGTTTTTCTGATAAAAATTCTGCTGAGAATGTGAAATTAAACCTGATTAGTCACTGTGAGAAATTTGTGACGAACACATCCACTGCTACTGCAGCAATCTCAGTTCCAACCACTGAATCTACTTCTAGTCTCTGGCTTGATTGTGATGAAGTGTTTTCCTGGCTGCAGAGTAATCCACACCCAAGAGCTGCTGCAGTAGTGAAAGTGGACAAATATTTACAAGAGCCTCTGCTACAGAGACAAGGCAATCCACTTCAGTGGTGGTCTGAATGGCTGTCAGTATACCCCTCGCTCTTTGAACTTGCAAAAATACGACTGTGTATTGTTGCAACCTCCACGCCATGTGAAAGAGTGTTCTCGAAGGCAGGACAGCTTATAACTGACAGAAGAAATCACCTGACAGGAAAAAAAGTGGAACAAATCATGTTATTCCATGCATGCTTCAGTTCCAAATTCACAAGGTAAGCAATTTTTTTTCATGTTGGCTGTGCGTGTTCACACAGCCAGCCTCTTCATTTGTATCTTTAATATTGATTTGTGTGCAAGCGCTGTCAACGGTTGAACCCGTAGACACGAAGTATAACTGCACAAATAGTTACGGGTAATGACGTCAGCAATGCAGGAAGCTGCTAACACTGCCTTCCCTTCGCCCCTCACCCCCCAACCCCTCCTAAACCTACCATTACCCACAAACACCACGCGATTTGTCGACTGGCTGTGGAGGGAGGACTGAAGTGAAGAGAGAATGAGTGATGTATCACCGATGTAGTGGGAGAGGGGAAGAGAGTGAGTGAACAAGAAAAATGTGTGGAGTGTGCTATCTGTGAGGAGTTTGAAGTACCAGTTAATTGAAATTGAGTGGTTAGTTCAGACTTCAATGGAGTGAAGTGTTAATTTGAACAACTCATTCACGAGCTCCCCATCACTAGCAGCAAGCTGTTTACATTAAGTGATATTGCTGTTTTCTCTTCGTTTATTGTTCTCACACAAAATGGATTTCTGTGGCCGGGAGCTATCAAGTAAATTAAAATACATTCACATAATTACAGAAGGGTAAAATATGTTATTAGTTTCAGATTTTATTTTGTTTCCACCTTTCTGACAGTCAAGTGTTAATCGCCTTGCAGAACAGTGAAGTTATTTTTGTCAGTCTGTTAAAGAAATTTGACTTTTATTAATCTTTTCTGCTGAGGCAGTCAATTTATTTGAAACAAAGTGTTTAATTCAAAACTATTGGCAAGTTTCAACTCTTCACTGCATTTTCATCTTCTAGCACATATGGCATTATGGCATTATGAAGAACCAAACATGAGATAATACAGTACTGGTACTCAAAGAAAATTTACATCTGAATCTGGGCATATGAATGTGTGCTTTAAGCTGAATTATGCATTTTAGTATGGTTCACAAAATTCCCATGTCTTGTTTCTTTTATGACATAATTTAATATCTTTTAATGTTTTATATGTATGAATCTACGGGCTTTTTTTTAATGATGTAGTGTAAGTTCTTTTAATGTTTTACACGTACAAACAACCGGGCTTCCTGCATCATAGTAGCTGCCCAAGTGCAGTGATACCTGTTATCTGGTGCTCTCTGGCAACTGCTGAAACGAACCTATTTCTAACAGGTCATGGGAAAATATTGAGAATGGTTGTTTGAAAAATGTTACTTTCAAAGTAAATTTCCTTATATGCAAGCTGAACTATGTGCGAGAATGTACGATGAATTTCTTAAATCACAGTGTTTGACTACCATTTAAAAATCAACTGTTTGAGGATGACCATTTAGAAAAGTTTTGAGTCGACAAGATCAGATGTTTATGTCATTATTAAAAATTTTACTGGCCCATTTGTGTGATGTATCTTAAAAGTGTAACATGTGCAGAAAAGATCAATCCTATATGTGAAAGCTTAGCTTCTCTTGCAATTTATCAATGTTTGAGACCAATATCATTTGTGAAAGCTATGCTTTTCTTGTAGCAACACTATTTATATTAATTTAAACCATTAACTTTGTGTATACACACTGCTATTGGCTGACTGCATCAAACGTGTCCTATGATCTGAATATACGCTGTCCTTGGCTGGTGAGATCACATGACATGAGCTATGACTGGCTTACAAATACTTTGGAAAGTTACATGAAATTCACATTTACACGTTTGTAATATGAAAATATATAGCGTATATATTGCTGCACATCAAAGATCTTTCCAAAACTTATAAAACTTATCCTTTTTTTAGGAAATTCTACGCCAGGACTGATAAGTTTTACTGTTCTGAGGAAAAGTATAGAGTCACTTAACACAGAAAAAGTGAATTTTCACTCGAGAGAAAATGTATTTTTAACCGGGAAATCTGGGAATTTTATTTTCTTGTCCATGTATACACCTTGCCCCAGTGATGAACTACTCTTTTTTTGTACCTCATGCAAAGAAGTTGTTGCATTGTTGTTTGAACCACTTTCCACATATTCTTTGACCACCTAATTGTTGCTGAACTTTTTTCTGTATAATGTGTCCTTGAGCAGATCAAACAAATGAAAATCCAAGGGAGGCTGAGGTAGCATTTTTTTTTCAGTGGTTTGTCATGTCAGCGTGGCAGTGTGATGACAAGCATTGTTGTGTATCAACATGCTTTTTGTGCATTTTCAACTTCTAGCTGTGTAATGAATAGTCCATTAAATTTTGGGCATACAGACGCTCAAATAAAATTTCCTCCATGTATCATCTGGCCGTCCTCAGAGTGAGTCACGAGACTGATGACAAGATGCCGAGCACAGCCTTATGTGATCCACCGTGGCAGTACTGCACATGCTGGTCACAGATGTTGGTCGGTGGCAAAGAAATACACTTGCACATGCGCCGCCTGTGGCAAAGGTGTACAGACATTAGATTTCCTTATCGATGTATTGGCGGCAGTGACACCGTGACGACTTCTCTGCAGTTTAATTACCCCGAGAGCCAGATTCCGTGCTTCATTCAAATTAAAACCATTATCTTTATTTATTAAATTATTAGCCAATCTAATCTTTATAGCTTTCTTGAAGACAGATTTCCAAAAGGAAGAGGTTGATGTTAAAATCTTTACATCACTGTAATTCATAGAATGCCCTGTATCAATACAATGTTTGGCCACTTCTGACTCTGGCTGTGATAAGCGTTGTGTATCTTCAATGCTCTACAATCTCTCATGAACGGTGTATGTTGTTTGACCTGTGTGTGACTTCTCACAATTTCTGCAAGGAATCTAATACACATCCACTTCACACAAGCAGTAAATTGTCCTTCACAGAGCCGAGTAAAGCTGCAGTCATAGTGGTGGCCAGAAGATCACCTTAACACAGTGTTTACCAAGAATACGGCCTATCTTTGAGGAAAGAGCACCCACATAGGGCAAAAAAGCACTTGATCTGAAGGAATGACTTTCTTCTACCCCATCACATACCTGCAATCTAGGTTTTGCATTGAATGCTCTACGAATTTGTTGCGGAGAAAATCCATTTGTGAAGTATGTGAGTTCTTCTTGCAAATTATCTTTATCAGATATACAGTACGCCTTATGCACTAAGGTCTTAAGGACACCTATGGTCTATGAAAAGTGATGGCAGCTACTGGCATGCAGATATAGATTTGTGTGTTTTGGTTTCTGATATACGGCATTTCCTAATGTACCATTAACTTTACGGTGATAACATCCAAAAAGGGGAGACAGCTGTCTTTTTCTATTTCTGTAATAAATTTTTATACTTGCATGGATAGAATTCAAATGCTCAATAAATCTATGTATTTCATCCATCCTGTGCGGCCATACCGCAAATGCAGTACCTCCAGAAGACTGTTGGTTTAAAACTTGTAGAGTCCTCAAAGTCTTCCATGAATAAATTAGCTACCAGGGGGGAGAGGGGGCTTCCCATAGCAACACCTTCTATCTGCTCATAAAATTCATCATTAAACTGAAAATAAAATGATAAATGCACTTGTTCAAATAAGGCCATAATGTTCTTATTAGAATGGTGGCAGATAAGAGATAAAGAATCCTTTAAAGGTACCTTGGTGTATAATGGTATCATGTCAAAACTAACAAGTATGTCCATACTATTTAGCCTGACATTGCTAAGTCTGAATAAAATCCATAGTATTACAAATGTGGTGACTACATTTTCCCACCAATGGTTTTAATAAGGAAGCTAAACATTTGGCAGAAAAATATGTTGGTGGACCGATACTGCTCATTATAGTTCTCATAGACAAATCCTCTAGATGCTCATTCTTAGCCATGTTGAGAACTTTAGGAAACCTATAAAATCTCCATGGTACTGCACCTTGCACTTTTAAACATCTTCTGGCTTCCTTTGGTATTGATGAAGCATTCAGCAAGGCAGCCGTCTTTACTGTCACCTTGTTGGGAGGATCTTTATTAATCTTCCGGTATGGACCAGAACTATGTAGACCACATATCTTTTCCTTGTAGATTTCCTGAGGCAAAAGGACGGTAGCATTACCTTTATGAGCAATACGAAAGCTGCATGAGGATACTGAAACAGTTGTCCTGCGTATATATTCATGGAAGACTTCGAGGACAAGGCAGTGGACTCAGCAAATTTTAAACCAACAGTCTTCTGGAGGTACGTGGATGACACATTTGTGGTATGGCCACACGGAATAGATGAAATACATAGATTTCTTGAGCATTTGAATTCTATCCATGCTAGTATCAAATTTACTATGGAAATAGAAAAAGACAGCTGCCTCCCCTTTTTGGATTTTGTCATTTGACGTAAAGTTGATGGCACCTTAGGACATGTCGTATATTGTCAACCAAAACACACAAATCTATATCTACTTGCCAGTAGCTGCCATCACTCTTCAAAGACCATGGGTGTCCTTATGCCCTTCTAATGTTTTTATAACAACATGAGACAGTGTGGTACTGGGGTGCAAGACCCACAGGTCTCTGACAGTTGACTTACGTATTGTGTGCAGCCGATCCTCTTCTCTAGGTAATCAGCTACGTCGATCTCCCAAAAGCTTCTTCTCTGAAGACTATAGTGGATTACAGGAATTCATTAAGCCACTTCTCTATTCTTGAAATAATTTGTGCACTCATGGAACACTTTCAGTTCATTCTTGGTATATTTTCATCTCTCAGCACAAAGCAACATTTACTCTTTTTCACCCAAGTAATCAAACTCTGGCAGGTCAACTTGTGTCTTTAAATGTCAGATTTGATAGGCACAAATATTATAATAGGTTGTAACAGTCCAATAATTAATGGACATCACATACATCCTGTCTCATGCAGAGCTAAGATATAAAGTAAGATAAAAGTCTCTAGTCTCCAGCGAGTCCAATACATGAATGTGCATAGAAATCAAGTATATGATGGGGGAAGAAGGTAGTAATTCCTTCAGATCTAGTGTGTTTTTGCCCTCTGTGGGTGCTCTTTCCTCAAAGATAGGCCGTATTCTTGAGAAACACTGTGTTAAGGTGATCTTCCGGCCCCCCACGAAGATAGCATCTTTACTTGGCTCTGTGAAGGATGATTTACAGCTTCATAAAGTGGGTGTGTATCAGATTCCTTGCAGAAATTGTGAGAAATCATACATAGGTCAAACAACATGCACCGTTCATGAGAGATGTGTGGAACATTGAAGATACAGCCAGACAAGTCAGCTGTGGCCTAAAATTGTATTGATATAGGGCATTCTATGAAGTACAGTGAAGTGAAGATTTTAACATCCACCTCTTCCTATTGGGAATCTGTCTTCAAGGAAGCTGTAGAGATTAGATTAGCTAATAATTTAATAAATAGAGATAATGGTTTTAATTTGGACAAAGCATGGAATCTGGCTCTCGGGGTAATTTAACTGCAAAGAAGTCGACACGGTGTCACCGCTGCCAATTATTAAAACACGTAACAAAACTCAAGGCAGTTTGAAGTCACCAATAAAACAACATGAAAAACTTATTTAAAAGCACCAGTGAATAAACAACAAAATAGTTTAAGGGCACTGATGAGCAAATGAAACCAGACACTGAAATATTCCATGGATTTAAACTTATTAAGTGACAGAACTCCAAGAACAAGAGTTAACTTATAACTCAGAATTTACGGAAATACCTTGACTGATGAAGAACGTCAAGGCCTCATCCTGAAAAACGTGAGAAGGTGGGGTAAGCATATTTATGTTTGACATGCGTCACAACATGCTGTCACTCCAGATTTAAACCGGTACACTAAAACAGTTAAGTTCTGCAGCAATATTACCACACATACTATATAATCTTAAAACAACTACATACGTTCTAAAAGAAGGTATGAGTTTTACCCTTTTCCCACAGTTTAGCAGCATAAAGGAATTTATCAAATGAGCGTTCCAGTAACCAATTCTTTTGTCTCAGTTGCACACAATGAAACTGGTTGCCAGCTCAGGAAATTCAAAAAATTCAACAATGGTATTACAGCAAGAAGGACAATATTTGCAGATAAATTCAAATTGCAGGAATGTACACAAATTACTACCAGCACTTGTCATTAAATCTTAAATAGAAGGAACACACATCTGACTCCTTGTACCACCGTGGTTGGTACCAAATTTCTCAACGACCAATATACATACAGGAACATAAAGCATAGGGCAGCCAAGCTGGCATGAGTGCTATCGAGACTGACTAATGTGAGTAGTATGTTCACTCACCTTTGGCATGACAAAACCCCATTAAGATGTAGTACAGCATATGAGAGCTTACCGTTAACCTCTGTTGTATGATGATAATGACTGCCACAATAGTCTCGCAGCAGGTACACATCAGTGAACTACCTTTGGGGCAGAATCAGAAACTGAATTCACTGCAATTCATTGAATGCTGCAAACCAGCAGTGGAAATGCCACACAGGAACTGATAACTTTATTTGTGGCATCTCATCACTTAGCTCATTCCAAACCTGCCACCTTTCCAAGTTGACACTTGCCACTGTCCTGCGCAATCTCAATGTGCTCGCTGCTGCCAGCAGACTGTGTAATAAATGCACTGCTCGAGCCACACACTATCTGTATGGTGTTCCCACATCGTATTAATAGTGGTGTGTGCAGAATTCATGTCCTCTAAGAGCGTGCCAAGGAAACTCCAGGTATCAGAAATTGAGGCCCCACCACTAGCTTACCAAAATATTGATATGAATGCATCATGTTCCGTTGTGTTCATTAAATTTAAAAGTTGTGTACAGTGTCAGCTGAGTGGTCAGGATGTGTGGGCATCTGGGAAAGGCAATAAGAAAAACAGATGTTTTAACAAGTAAAAATTGGCCAGGTGCAAATAAGATTCATGCTCTGAGGATTCTGTATAAAACTTAATTGTGTATGTGGACAGTTCATCAATTCTGGGAATCAAGAAGCTCAATGATTTTTGGCTGTTACTGGCATTTATACTGGAATGGTATCATTCCTGGGAATTCTAAGACTTTTGAGAATATTTTAATTTCAATTTTGACGTCAGATAACAAACGACGAAAGATGTTTTTTTCATGCAATATAATTATGGATTAACAATTTACTGATTTTTTCCCTTTATTTGTACTGTGAAATCTTACTTCCTGCCACATTTCAAAATTCTACATCCATGATAAGTACACCATACATTTTAATAAGTGGGACTTTGTGTGTCAAAACATGTGAAGCTTAAGTTTTTTACATCACATAGCCTTCATTATGTGACATAACTTTCAACTAGATACATTTACCCATTTCTGAGAAAAAAAGGTCTTAACAGATGGATGAACAGGGAGGCAGTCAAATAACAGATTAACCTAACTTGTTGCTAAATTTGATGGTTTTGGGTTAATGAGAAGTACACTGCAGTTTTGATGAGTAAGTTTGTGACTGTAGAAATGTGTGTCATAAATGGCTGTATCTTTTAATTACATTTACACAGAAGCTTCATTTTTTTACACTGCAAAGGGCCCATAGATTTTAGTCTATGACATAAATTTCAATGTGATATGTTTACCACTTCCTAGGAAAAAGAACTTTCAACAGTTGGACAGACAGACAACAACAGAGTGGTCCTATAAGGGCTCAGTTTTTATCAGTATCTCCTGATGAGTCTATGAGACACATTCTGAGAGAGTGTTTTTGCTCTACAACAAGACCTTAACTCATTCTGCACACCGACCAAGGTGGTACAGTGGTTAGCACATTGGAATCGCATTCGGGAGGACGATGGTCCAATCCTGCGTCTGGCTATCCAGATTTAGGTTTTCCATGATTTCCCTAAATTGCTTCAGGTAAATGCCGGGATGGTTCCTTTGATAGGGCATAGCCGACTTTCTTCCCCGTCCTTCCCTAATCTGATGCGATCAGTGACCTCGTAGTTTGGTCTCCTCCCCAAATCGACCCGACCACTTTCTGCATCAGGTACAGTTACATGTACAGCTTTTTTACACTATCAATTTTTCCTCAACCCTGGGATTCTCCTGACATGCCACCCAGTGACTTCTTCCTCTTTCTTTGTATGAAGATGTTTCCTGAATGATGATAAGGTGGTACTCGAGGTGGAATGTTTCTTGAACAGCCAAAAGCTAGACTTCCACAGTAATCCATCACTGAGGAAAATGGGTCACATTGAAGGTTTATCGTGTAAAAAAGGGACTAACATCTTCACTAAGCTTTATTATCACAGCCTGAGGAGTTTCCTAGTCTTCCCCCCACCCCCCTCCCGCCCTCATGACAAGATGTATATATATTAAAACAGCTACTCTATCAAAGAATGTAAACAGTGAAGCTGCTACATTTCCCATAGCTAGAGAAAAAGACTTTGAAGTTACTGGTATAGTGGCATAGGATTTTAGAGTGTTTTGTGTGTACAGGTCACCATGTGGCAATATTAGCATCTTTCTAAAAAAAATTGCTAGCTTACTGAGAATGAACATGAAGAGAAATCTTATTATATGTGGAGACTTCAACATTGACATGGGAAAAGACACAAAAATAAGACAGGATTTTGAAGAATTGTTAATACAGCATAACATGAAAGTGACAATAACTGCACCAGCAAGAGTGACTTCACAAACTGAGACAATTATTGACAACATAATTACTAATATGTGTAACTCTGAGTCACATGTAGTTCAGTCAGAAATATCTGATCATCATGGACAACTAATCAGCTTTTGCAGAAGTAATGACTCAGTATCAGAACCAAAACAAACAACCAAAGAAATTAGGATCATCAGTGAACAAAATATCAATATCTTTAGAACAGTGTTAAGTAAGGAAACCTGGATTGAAACCCTACAGGCCCAGAGTGTAAATGAAAAATATGATGCATTTGTGTCAACAATTAAGTACCATTTTAATGTAGCATTTTCCAAAGTAAAGAGACAAGAAAGGCAGCAAGATCAAACACAGTGGATTACCAGTGAAATACTAGAACAGCGAAGGAACCTTCAGGACGTGAGACGGATGGGCGAAGTTGAAAACTATAAAATGTTAAAAAAGAAGTATAGAAAAACAATAAGAGTAGCGAAAGCAAGAGCAATTGACACCACTATAGCAAACTCAAAAAACAAGGCAAAGGCAACTTGGAATGCAATCAATGCTGAAAGAAAGGAAAAAGATGGGTCAAACAAAGAGGAAGGTATTAGGTCAATTAAAATAGACAACACAGTGGTCACATATGGTATGGAAATAGCAAAATACTGAATAATAACTATATCAGTGTAGTAGAAAGCCTAAAATTGGAAAGAAATAGTCAAAAACAGAAGGATATTAAGGTACCAAAAAGATCATGCAGTACTATGTTCTTAAGACCAGTCACAGAAGATGAATTACGGAAAACCATTCAGAAACTGAAGTCCAAGAAATCAGCTGGTGATGATGAAATATCAAACCATGTAATAAAGCTGGTGTGTGAGGAGATAATAACACCACTGAAGAACATAACAAACTGTTCTTTCAGAGATGCAATTTTTCCAGAATAACTGAAGATAATGAAGGTAGTGCCAGTGTACAAGAAAGGGTGTAGGGATGATCCCAATAACTACAGACCAGTTTCACTGATATCAGGTTTCTCAAAAATCCTAGAAATGCTTATGTATACCAGATTAGTTAACTATTTGGACAAACATAGCATTTTCATGCCCTCACAACATGGTTTCAGAAGGGTAAATCTACAGAATCAGCAATTGTCAGTCTAACAGAATACATTTTATAGTCCTTGGATGAGAAAAAGGTTGTCTCTGCAATGTTTCTGGATCTTTCAATGGCATTTGACACCATTGACCATGAAATGATGATACAAAAATTAAGCAACTATGACATTTGGGGGCAACCAGGTGAATGGATAAAATCATACTTGTGCAACCGCAAGCAGTATGTATCATTAGGAAACTCGTACCAATCAGAAACCAAATCCATCAGATATGGAGTGCCGCAGGACTGGGTAATGGGACGATTGTTATTTAACGTATTTGTTAATGATATAGGTGTTGAGGAGGAAGAAAAGAAAATATTGTATTCTGATGACATGACAATGCTAAATAGTGACCAAAATATGGAACAGCTTGAGAGAAGAGCATACATATCTGCAAATGTCACAGCTCAATGGCTGTTGGAAAATGAACTAGTTATAAATCTAAAAAAGACTATGTATGCAGTGTTTAAAAACAAGGAAAAGGCTGTAGACATGGATTTGGAGGTTGATGGAAGGAGGCTGGAAGAAGTAGAATCTGCTAGATTCTTAGGTTCTTAGGTATTCTTGTGGATAATGAACTGAAATGGAAAAAAACAACATATTAATAATGTCTGTAAGAAACTGAGCTCTGTAATATTCTTAATGATGCAGCTATCACAGTATTCAGACATGAACCTTCTGTGTACAGTGTATCATGGACTTTTCGAACCTTACTTACAGTATGGAGTGACTGTGTGGGGAAACTCAAACAAACAAGAGACAAAACGAGTGTTCACATTACAAAAAAAAGCAATTAGGACCATTTTAAGAAGAAAGACCTCTGAAATATGCAGAAACTGTTTCAAGAATTTAAATATCTTAACTTCTTCATCATTGTATATATACAAAACAATAATGTACATCACAAAAGGTAGTGAGGACTGGATTACAAATGCTAGTGTACACACCCACAATACAAGAAAGAAGAATGAAGTACGGAGCAGACCCCACCGACTGGCAATGCAAGAAAAAGGACCCCAGTACTTTGGTATCAGACTACTAAAATGTCTGCCCAAAACCCTGAAAGATAGTGTACTTCACAAAGACTTTCCAAAGAAACTTAAAGACTGTCTCATTGAAAAAGAGTTTTACAGTGTTGCACAATACTTATGCCATTAAATTTGTATATATTGTTACTCATTATCAGTAATGTAAAAATGGGGTAGAAAAATAAGTGATAAGGAATATTAACACGTTGACATGTCCTATATTACATGTACATTTACTGTACACAATGTAATCTTACAGGATAAAATTCAATTCAATTCAATGATGGTAGAATGATATAAATACTGGAAATCTGCTTCTGTCAGTGCTGTTGCCAGCCATTCTGCTGCTGTTTACCATTCTTCAGATTGAGAATTGAATAGAACAAGGAGATAAGTGATTCTGGAATAGAAAATCAATGAAAATCACTCAAAAAGAAAGAGGAACTGGACCTAATTATACTGGATGTCATCAGGTGCATTTTATCTGGTCTTTCGGCAGATATTTGCAATTTCATTTTTTCTGTGCATAGCTGGAGTCCATCTGAACAAATGCTGCTCATTGTGCCACTCATATAATGCCCACTGCCAATAGAAAGCATCGATCAGTTTCCCATTATGAACAGAATATTTGTAAATCAGAATTTTACTTGCCTATTCGATAGAGTGGTCCCAAATTAGTCTAGTGCAATGTTCTTTTAATCAATATATATGAGCAGCAACACTGTGTTTGTTGTTCAATTGGAAGTTAATATAGTTAGTTTTCTTTACATTTAGGGTTACTTTATTTTTTAATGACCAGTTGTGGACATCATTGAGAGCCTTGTTTGCTCTTTCTGACAGTTGTGTTGGATTTTCACAGCAACATAGTGATAACAGGTGAAAATTCAACAACTGTCAGAAAGAGCAAACGAGGCTCTCAATGATGTCCACAACTGGTCATTAAAAAATAAAGTAACCCTAAATGTAAAGAAAACTAACTATATTAACTTCCAATTGAACAAAAAACACAATGCCACTAGAATAAAAGTTAATAATAATGAATTAGAATATGTAACAAGTATCAAATTCTTGGGTTGAATGTAGTCAGCCAACTGAAATGGACAAACCATGTCCACATTTTGGCAAAGAAATTATCCACAGCATGCTATGCTCTTACAATCCTTGCACTGGTATGTAATAATACCTGTCTTAAAATAACATATTACAGATATCTACACTCAGTCCTCAGCTGTGGGATCATGTTTTGGTGAACAAGTGCCAGTAACGTACAAACTGTGTTCAAAGTACAAAAAAGAGCCATAAGGATAATAACAAACAGCAACAACAGGGTCCACTGTCTGGAATTATTTAGAAAGCTAGGCATTCTAACTGTTTCTTGTGAGTATATCTTTCAGAACATAATGTTCATTAAGAAAAATCTCAACATGTATAACACAAACAGCCTTAATACATGACCATGAAACAAGATATTGTCACCATCTCCATCTAGATAGAAAGAACAAGCAAAGACGCAAAAAAAGTATATTTTATAATGGGACAAAACTGTATAACAAATTACCACAGGAAATTAAAGAAATAAATGAGCCCCTCACTTTCAGTCAAAAGCTTACTACCTTCTTAGTATGTAAAAGTTGCTATACTGTAAAAGAATATTTAACATAGATGTAGATTATTAGCAATATATGACATTATGAGCAAAATATGAGGTAATTATAAATGTGTGTATGACTAGTTATAAAAACTACACAAAATATGATAAATCTGTTTCATTGTAAATGTAAATGTGTGCTCATGTATTATAAACTGACGACATCAATACAATATATGTTGTTCCACAGATGAATAAATAAATAAATAAACAGTAATACACGAACAGTAATCAGTGGTCCAGCAGCAACTGGGCAGCACTGCTGGGTGGTGGGGTAGTGTGACGCTGCAGCACTGTTAATACACCTTGACAAAACAAAAACCTCATTAGATTGATTGGGACTGCATCATCAAACGGGCACATAAAATTCTCCTTTAAAAAGCAGTTTGTTTGTAACTGGAAATAAATCGGTGCTCTCACAGAAGAAGTGGTGCACATTATTTGTTTGGGCTGACTCCAGCTACACACTGCGAAAATGAAACTGCAAGTATCTGCTGAAACAACAGAGTAAATGCACGTGATGAGTCTTAAGAGAGACACCCTGTATGCATGTACAATCATACAATTTTAAACAGTGGAAAGTCCAGTTTGGAATATCGTGAGAAAGATAGACTGTTACCTTAAGACGACACACTCAGTTTCAGACAGGCACAACAAAAAGATTGTTACATACTAAGCTCTCGACCAAAGCATTCTTCAAAAAGGAAGTAAAACACACACACATTCAAACAAGCAGGCACAGCTCTCTCTCTCTCTCTCTCTCTCTCTCTCTCTCTCTCTCTCTCACACACACACACACACACACACACACACACACACACACACGACTGCTGTCTCTTAGCAGACTGCATTGCCCAGTGCTGTTGCATCTGCTGCTGATGTAACTCCTTTCCTTCTTCTGTCCTGGGGTTTTTCCTGAAATCCTCAGGCTTCTTTCAGGGTACATCTCACAGAATGTCTGTTCTGGGTATCAGTTATTCCCAGTTCTTTAAAGTCCTTTTCAGTTTGTGTCAGCCATTGGTGCAAACCTTTGTGTTTTGCCAGAAGGTGAACAAATGGTTGGTCAATCTGTTTGGAGGCAATCTTGGAACATGGCTATAGAACACTACCCGTTTTATAGTCAGAGAGCCTCTTGATATGTTCACAGAGCCCCGAGTTATATCACCTTCGAATTCCCCACCTTCTTCTGCCAGACCTTGGATCTTCCTGAGAATTCTCCTCTCTATGACATCCAGTTTCTCCATCAGATCTCTCCAGTTCATGGAAAGACATTCCATGGCATATAGGACTTCTGGTCGTAAGTTTCAGATTGTGTGACAGGCATTTTTTGTTGTAGGTGTTCACAGACAGTCGATAGGCTAGTTCCAACTTGTTGACTCTCATGGATAGTGATGTTTTTTCTGATAAGTTGGGTTCAATCCATTCGCCGAGATACTTAAACTTCTCCCTCCTTTTGATTTTCCCCTGGTCTAGTAACATCTCTCAGTTAGCTTCTTTGATGTTGGCAAAGAACTCTGTTTTCTCCAGTGACACTTGAAGATCCCTTTTGGCTAACTGTTTTTGGAGGCAGTTTAACTGCATTGTTGCCATTTAAGGAGGATCAGCAATTTCTGCTGTGTCACTGGAAAAGCCAGGCAATCTACAATCATTCCTTTATTCTTACAGCCCAGTTAGACACCAGTTTGAACACCCGAACTGCCATTGTCTCACAAACTCTTCAAGGACACAGTTGAAGTGAAGTGGGGAGAGTCCATCCTCTTGTCTCACTCCAATTTTTATCTTGAAGCTTTCTGACATCTGACCTCTAAATTTGACAGCAGAAGGTTTCTAGAATGAGCTTGCGGGTTTTGTTGTCTATGGTGTTAGTTCCTGGAGTATTTTGTTACGCATTTCTCTATCAACGGCGTCATAGGTCTTCCTGAAATCAACAAAGGTGATGACCATCTTGCAGTTTCTCATCTTGTAGTATGCCAGTACAGTTTTAAGGTTGAGGATCAGTTCTGTACAGGATCAGGTCTTCATGAAGCCTCCCTGATATTCTCCCAGTTGACTATCCAGTCGATCTTCTGCCCTGGTTTGTAATGCCTCGGAGAGAATCTTGTATGTTAATGGGGCAAAAGAAATTCTACAGTAGTTGTTCAGATCAGTAAAATCTTCCATTTTGTGAACTGGACGGATCAGAGCTGTGTTCCAATCAGGTGGTAATTTCCCAGACATTCTGGATGGTCTCAGTGAGCTTGCCCGCACATTGCTTCCAACACAATTCCAGAGTTCAGGAACGATAGAGTCCTCTTCAGCTGCCTTATTATTCTTCAAAAGTTGAATGATTTGTCCAGTTTCTTCCAATGAAGGGGCAGTGAGTTTGGGTTTGATGTGGTTTGTCTGCAGTCATAGTCTTCATTGAGTGGATCACAATTGAGTAGGTTTTAAAGTACTCAACTAATAGGTGGCAGTTGTCCTTGTCATTAAAAACCAATGTGCCTGTGACTCTCTGAAGTGGAGACTTGGCGGATTGTATTTTCTGAGTGCCTGCTTGAAGGTTCTGTAGAAATGTCTGAAGTTATTCTTAGCAAAGCTCTCTTCGATTTGGGTTAGTCGGTTTTGTGTGAAGGTCCATTTGGTTCCTCGAATTACCTTCTTTGGCCCCAAAAGTTCTCCAAATTTTTCTTGGTTTTCTTACAATTTCACTTCCCTCAGAGAGTCTGTCTTTGGGCTATTGCATTGTCACAGTCTTTATTCCACCACAGATGCTTCCTTCTTCTGGAGAGGAGGAGAGGGGGGGGGGGGGGGGGGGGACAATTCATTGGTCATCTTCACTAGAGTTTCCTTCAGTTGTTCCCAGCTGTTGAAATCTGTACTGTACAGTCTCTGGCTTACTTCTTGTCTGTTCTTAAGTGACTCTACGTCAATTCTTACCATCTTGGAGGTTCTGTGTGCTCTAATGTTTTGAGGCTGGAGTCTAATTTTGATCTTTGTGAGTCAGTGGTCTGACTCCAGATTGGCACTTATTAATTCCTTTACATCTTGTATTTCCTTTTACGATTTTTTTAAAAATTGACACTGTGATCAAAACTATCTGGACACCTAGCTTAACTTGACTTACAAGTTTGTGGCACGCTCCTTCAGTAATGAAGGAACTCAATATGTTGTTGGCCCAACCTTAGCCTTGATGACAGCTTTCACTCTCGCAGGAATGCATTCAGTCAGGTGCTGGAAGGTTTCTTGGGGAATGGCAGCCCATTCTTCATGGAGTGCTTTACTGAGGAGAGGTATCGATGTCAGTTGTTGAGGCCTGACATAAAGTCAGCCTTCTAAAACATCCCAAAGGTGTTCTATAGTATTTAGGTCAGGACTCTGTGCATGCCAGTACAGTGATTTTATTGTCATGTAACCACTCTGCCACAGGCCGTGCATTATGAACAGGTGCTCGATCATGTTGAAAGATGCAATTGCCACCCTCGAATTGCTCTTCAACAGTGGGAAGCAAGAAGGGCTTAAAACATCAATTTATGCCTGCACTGTGATAGTGATATGCACAACAACAAGGGGTGCAAACCCACTCCATGAAAAGCACAACCACACCATAACACCACCACCTCCAAATTTTACTGTTGGCACTATACATGCTGGCAGATGACATTCACTGGGCATTCGTCATACCCACATCCTGCCACTGGGTTACTACATTGTGTACCATGATTCGTTACTCCACACAATGTTTTCATGCTGTTCAATTGTCCAATGTTTATGCTCCTTGTATCAACCAAGGCATCATTTGGCATTTAACAGCATAGTTTGTGGCTTATGAGCAGCCGCTCGACTATGAAATCCAAGTTTTCTCATCTCCTGCCTAACTGTCATAGTACATGCAGTGGATCTTGATGCAATGTGGAATTCTTGTGTGATGGTCTGGGTAGATGTCTGCCTATTACGCATTACGACCCTCTTTAACTGTCGGCAGTCTCTGTCAGTCAACAAACGAGGTTGGACAGTACACTTTTGTGCTGTGTGTGCCCCTTAATGTTTCCACTTCTCTATCACATCGGAAACAGTGAACCTAGGGATGTTTAGGAGTGTGGAAACCTCACATACAGGCATATGACACAAGTAACACACAATGACCTGACCACATTCGAAGTCTGTGAGTTCTGCAGAGAGCCCCATTCTGCTCTTTCACTACTGAGGTTGCTAATATGGAGTACCTGGCAGTAGGTGACAGCATAATGCACCTAATATGAAAAACGTATGTTTTTGGGGTAGTTCGGATTCTTTTGATCACATAGTGTATTTGGAATTCACCCAAGTTGGTGTTAGGTGAAATCCAACTTTTATACTTTCTTGGTAGGTGTTTGAAGGCTGTAGACTTCATGACCAACCCAAACGTCCTACAGAGATCCACCAATCATTCCCCATTGTGGTTGGTTCTCATATGTGCCAGATATTTGCCCACTATATTTCTGTATTTTCTTTTCTCTCTTACCAGTTGAGCATTGAAGTCACCCAGCATTGTGATGGTGTGTGTCTCTGGAAATTTGGAGAGAATATCTTCTACATCTGCCCAGAATTTCTCAGTTCTGTCTGGATTGCGACTGTTGTCCTCTTTGTTTTTGGCATGTATGTTGACCGTAGCCCTTGTTAGCACATTTGAGGGAGAGGATGGATACACAACTGCTTGGGGAGGTGAAATCATTCACTGAATCCAGTATCTGTACCTAAGGGGGGAACGTTCTTCATTACCTGCTGACGTACTTTTCCTTTGAGGATTCTGTATCTTTGGGACTTGAAGGCACGATCATCCGTGAATCTGGTTTCTTGTACTGCTCTCAGTACTATGTTGTGTTGTGTTAGTGAATTGGTTAGAATTTACCCACTTTGAGAAGTAAATTAGGCTAAAATATTACGAAGAAGCTTTGCTGTCTCGGTCTGAGTTTACGTCTGGTGATTTCAGGATGCTCTGACTCATCCTCCAAGCATGTTGGTGCAGACTCCCCAGAATACGAAGGACCGCTAATGTCATCTCAGGTGACGGTGGATTGGTTACCACCTGGAGTAGTGCATTCAGTGAATTTTCCCTCCATGCTCAGTTGAAGATTATTCTTTGTGGAAAAGTGACAAGCCACTGTCCAAGATACTACCCAAGTTGTTAGCTTGAGCAGCTTATTATTTGTTGTTTCCAGGGCTCTCAGGTGCTCAGCTGGATTGCTGAAGTCCCACAATATTTTGGCATTTAACCTTTCTGCCATCATCAGGTGGTTCTGATGGAATGGTCTGTCTGCTCATTGTCGGTGTTATCTATGTCCGTCAGTTGGGCTTTGATTGCCTGCGCTGATGGTCTGATTGCAGCTGCCAACATTCCAATTGCGAGTGCCGCCCCTTTGATTATGGCTGCTGACAATCCGATTATGCCCGATGACAATCCATTTGCGGGTCCCGACCCAGGTCTGTGCCGTCCCTGGCATTGCGTCGGGTGATGGAAGATACAGAATCCTGTGGAGTGTCCCCAGTGGCTGTCATGGAAGAAGGAACTTGTGTCCACTTGAGGCATGACTCCTTGATGGAGCTAAGTAATGGTTTCCATGCCTTGCTGAGTTGAAAACCTGTGTCTTGGTTTATGAGATTGTCCATTATGCAAATTTCAATGGCCTCCTTGAAGGTGCTTTCCCAGTAGAAGCTGGTAGGGGCCAAAATCTTGTTCTCTTCGTATTTCATGTTGTGCCCAGTTTCCAAGCAGTGTTCTGCCAGTGCTAATTTGTTGGGCTGGCCTAGACACTTGTGGTGTTGGTGTTCTTTGCAGTCGTCTTCCACTGTTGGGATTGTTTGACTGATGTAGGATTTGCCACTACGTGGAATATTATATATGTCTGCTTTCTTGAGGCCACATTTGCCTTTAATTGCCCCTACTATGGCACATATTTTGGACGGTGGTTGGAATACCGTTTCAGTTTTTGAGTATGTGCGCATGTATGCATGTGTGTTTATCGTTGACTAAGGCCTTAATGCCTGAAAGCTTTAAATGTGAATCTTTCTGTTGTGCCTATCTGCGATTCAGCATCTCCGCTATATGGTGAGTAGCAACTTTCCTTCTCACAACATTGTTACATTCTTACCTGCTGTTAGCTTTATGGTGGCACCAACGATTACATTGGTCTATGACTTCACATTAACATTGGTGAGAGAAATGCAGAACCCTTTATATCACAACATTCTTTACTTTTTGAATGCCCCTCATATCAGTTAATTGTATGGCATCCCTCAGACACTAATTCCCAGAGTTATATCACAGCCCAACACTGGGAGTGCTAGGGCATCTTACCACAATTTTTGCACATAGTAATTTCTTCATCTGTCCCATAGTTATGACTACATGTGTCTGCACTTCTTGCTCACCAGGAACTTATGGCACACAATGTCAAAACGCGTAGGAACTACACTGCCAGAAAAAAAAAAAAAAAAAAAAAAAAAAATTAAAAAAAAGTGCACCCTTTTAGACATTTCCAATTCACTTAAGATTTATTGTTTCAACAGTGCATATGGAGTGCATGGAATGATTACATTTACATTACAAGTGGTTCTGAGGTACCAGGTATCAACAAGTGTATTTAGTACATGGTGTAGCTTTGATGGGAGGCAATGCAGTCACTGACTCTGGCATCCAATTCATCATGCAGCCAGTGAATACGGTCATTGGATACGCTATTACGTGCCTGTTCGACTTGTTCATGTAGTTCTGTAAGAGTTGCTGGTTGATGTGTCACAAGTCACTTCTTGTCCTGACATGTCACACATGTGCTCGTTTGGAGACAAGTCCAGAAATTGTGGTAGCCAGGAAAGTTGATGTACATCTTGCAGAGCACGAGTTTTATGAGTAGTGTGTGGATGAGCACTATCCCATTGTAACAACGCATCACCTTTTGGTTGCAAGAATGGCAAAAGAATGGGTCTAACAACATTGTGCATGTATCAAGTGCTGGTTAGGATTCACTCTAGAAACACCAGAGGTGAACAAGAATTATAACTTATTGCACCCCAGACCATAAAACCTGGGGTGGGGCCAATTTGTCTTGTGTGACTTCACTCTAAGAGGCAGCATTCACCAGGTCTGATGAAGAAGCTTGCACAGGATAGAGTAGAATGGAGAGCTGCATCAAACCAGTCTCAGGACTGAAGACCACAACAACAACATGTCGTATGTGCAGGCATAAACTGCTTTCATCACTTAAGATCACGGTGCTCCACTCCATCTTCCAAACGATCCTCCGATGGCACCTGTCGAACTGTGCACATCAATGCTGTGGTGAGTGGAAGATGGGTTAGAGGAGTACATGTCCATAGTCCCACTGCTAATAACTTATCAACAGTTCATGTTGAGACATCTGGTCTCACAAGCTGTCTTATCTGTGCTGTAGTAGCTGTATGATGTACCACTGTTGCTCTTAAAATACGATAATCCTGGAAAGCATTTGTGCTGCGTGGACATCCAGAGCATTGTCTATAGGTGTGAGAATGTTCATGTGACCACTGACATCAGCATCATTGCACAACAGACACCATGTCCAACTTATACGGCAATTCTCCAAAAGGACCATCCGCCACTCAGAAGGCCACAATTTGACCCCTTTTGAACTGACTCAGTTGGATGTAAGAATTGTGATTGCATCTTTGTGGCATGATTGATTGCTTGCTTCGCATGTTTGCACCGCAGTAATCCTTCTGGCTGTGAGCATTTCCTATTAAATGGTAGACACAGATGATGCTCTAGTAGCTCTGCCACTATGCTATCTGTTGGTGGAGCATGTTGAAACCATTATCAGTACATCTGCTATCCCCCAGGTGACATATACCATCAAAATATGGATCAAAATCTGTGCCGTCTTTCCAGATGTATTAATTTTTTCCCTGCAGTGTATTTTAATTTTATATTTATTATTTATTAGTTATTGCTTTAAACATGCCACACAGTTTAATTTGTCTGCATTTGTGCTGCAATTATTGCAAGGAATATTATAATTTTATTATTTGTTCCAAAGATACGGTGGCCGAGCAGAATAAAATTCTGCAGATTGGGGAGCAGGCACGACGAGGCCTTGAGTTGAAGCTGGGACAGGCAATGAACGAGGCTGCAAAGCAAGCCAACAACATCGCGGACCTCGAGCACGAGAGAGACAGGTAGGCTTTACATGGGGGAGTGATTTTTTGCTTGTACTGCTGTCCTCTAAAGTTAAATAACTGATGCTTTTACAGTGGGCTTGTCGAAAGATAGTAGTTCCTAGAGCAAGGAGATCCAGGAGAAGCAAACATTGGTCAGTATTTATTTTGCTTCTTCTCTTCCTTATTCATATTAACTACCATACTCTATCATCCTGTCTGTTGGCACACTTCTATTCTGTGTGTTCATTTCCTTCTGCTAGGATCTATTACATATTAACACCAACTGTGATCTATGAAAACAGAATTTCAGATTTGGTCACAGTATTGTGTTTCGATGGTTTGCTATTAGTCCAGAGTTAACCGTCACCTGTAAATCTACTGTACTTATGTAGTTATTATGGGGACACATATTTTGTTAGATTTTTCCGTAGTGGTTTTGAGCAAACCTCTAGTAGCCTCTCACCTGTTTAAAGTAGATTGTTGTCCTCAGATGACAGTACCTTTCTTTTTGAGCAAGCAGAAAGTCATTAATTTTTATTTGCTCAAATTAGTTTACTCGATACATAGACTGTGTGATTGCAACACACAAGTCAAAAGTGTACTCATTGTAAACTTAATATGTAGCTTGTGTATTATATTTTGGAAGAAATATGTCATAAATATGCAAATGGGCAACATTATACAGGATGATTTTCCTAAATGGGGACAAATTGCAGCAAATGATCCCTGGTAAGTTACATGTGTAGCCAAAAACTCATTCTGAGGTGAAGATAAAAGATCTTTGACCATGTGAGTTTTGGTGATTGAAAGTTATGTGAGAATATGACAGGCAGTTAAAATATTCTGTCAGTATTAGTGTCTCAGCTCCACATGGCTCCAGCTGCTGGACCACAAACTCTTCACACATTGGTATTAGGTCGCGCAAACTTGTTCGATCTCCTAGGTGCTAGCCGGCTGCACGTGGCTGAGGTTGGTATGTGTGGACACTGTCATTCAAGATCATCAGTGGAACACAAACTCCTCACTGCACATCTGGATATCTCTGTCGATAGTGCTGACACACTCGTCCACCAGTTTCTGGAACTAAAAGGTATGTGCCCACTCAGTTGCTCACCACCTAACAGAAGACCATATAGAGCAACAAAGGACCATCTCTTTAGGTGAATGAAGAATGAACTCCATACAAAGCAGTACGTGGGTGACAGGGAGGTTATGCAGCAGGACACAGGCTCTGACATCGAGCAGTAGAGTGGTACCGTGAGAGTGCACAGACTCATCCAATAAGACGGTGCAAGGCCATCACATTGAACAGAGATTATGTTGAAAAATAGGATTGTGTAGCTGAAAGAGTGGGGAATAAAATGGTATATTAGAATTCTGAATAAAACCACTGTTTTCAGAAAAAAAGTGGCGCATTTTTTGATGCGTGCCCCTCACACGTTGGCCGTGGAGGAACAGGTGCTGAACACTGTAGAATATGACTCTGGCAGGAGCACCAGGCAAGTGGCCTACTGACACGGGTAAGCCAGATGATCTTGTGGAACATTCTCCACAGCAGCTGCCACTGTCTGTGTCTCTTGGTGGAACATTCTCCACAACAGCTTCCACTGACCTTCTTACTTAGAATGTGTGAATGCTTTGTTACTTACGGACTACACAGCATCAGTTTTGTTGCTGATTAATTTCACAGTTCACCAGTGTGCTGGGACTTCTATCGTCCCTCCTCTTCGCAGATAAGGGACTGTATCATCATCTTCACAACTCTCACTTGTGAGCCGTCAAGAATCCATGAAGTATGGTGGCAGTGGTTCAGCCTCAATGTGAGGGTGGGATTATTGATGACCGCTTCACGGGACCAGTCATCCCTCCACTACGTCTTGCAGGTGAGGCATATCTGCACTTCCTACGTGTGACCGTACCTCCCTTGCTTTTGTGGAAATGTGGCTGCTAGGTGTTGGTGCTCCAGTTCACTTGTGCATTTTTGTGTGGAGGCATCTCATGAGGCGATCCAGTCGCACGGACCATGTGGTCACTGGGCATCGACCTCTTAGATTTCTTCCTGTGCGCACCCCTGAAATAGGTCATGTATGTAGAGCCTATGCCAGATGTATGACACTCGAACAGTGCATTTGTGCTGCCAGTGATGCCATTTGGTTGCGGGATGACATATTGTGAATATGTGCATAAGTCATTGCCGTGTTGCATATGCACGTGCCTAGAGGCCCACTGGGGCCACTTCAGACACCTTCTCTAGCTGTGGTCTCATCAAAACGTCTCGTGCACAACATTGTACTGTACAGGCAGTATGAATCTGGTTCCTTATTCCACATCTTCCAGTACCCTCGCAGTGATTGTTTCCTGTAATTTATCTCCATTTAGCAAAAGCATCTTGTATGAGAATGATTTGATAAGTCTGGTAAAAAAGCAAGGAAAAAAGTTTGTTTCATAAACTACTCGCCTTACTTCTCAACATAGTCTCCTTTGAGCAATCTAAACTTGCTCCGGCGATCCTCCAGCTTTTTCATCCCGTGGGAAAAATAGGTTCCATCAAACGCTGCAAAATATTGATTGATTGCAACTATCATCTCATGTGGTGGATATTTCTTTCCAACAAACAAAAGTTTTAAATTAGGAAACAGGAATAAGTCACGTGGGGTTAAGTCTGGTGAAGAGGGTGGATGAGCAACCATTTCAAAGACAATTCATGCACTTTTGCCATTGTTATTGCTGGTGTGTGGGATGGTGCATTATATTAGAGAAAAATCCTTTTTTTTTTTTTTTTTTTTTTTTTTTTTTTTTTTTTTTTTTGCTGTCCAACCTTTGTCATTTTTCAAGCAATGCAAGTTTCAGACAATCCAACAATAAAGCATAATGTGGTCCAGTTATGGTTCTCCCTTTTTCCAACTAATCTATGAGGATTAATCCTCGGGAATAACAAAAAACAGTGACCATCACCTTACCAGCTGACAAAATTATCTTTGCTTTCTTCAGTGCACTTTCACCAGTTGTTGTCTATTGTGTTGACTGCCATTGTGACTCTGGTGTGTAGTGATGGATCCAGGTTTCTCAACAGTCACAAATTCGCACAAAAAGTCCCGTGAATTGCGATTGAACATTACCAGATGTTGTTTTGGAATGTTGTGCTGGATGTGCTTTTGGTCAGCTGTGAGCAATTGTGGTACATACCTCACACCCAGCTTATTTATAGTCAGTTCTCCAAGCAGCTTATTATGATGATTCCTACAGATGCCCACAGTCTGAGCAATCCCAGGAATCTTTATTCAGCGGTCTTGCATTACTACATGGTGGATTTTGTCAACAGTTTCCTTTGTGGTGGCCTCAGTTGAATGGCCGGAGAGTGCTTCATCTTCAGTGACGGTGCAGAGTCCCTGGGAATTTCATTCAATTCTGTTTTGATCTATGCAGCAGCCCAATCATTCGAATCAAAATGTTTAATGACAGCACAAAGCCTGGTTTTCTCCTTTTTCTATTGCAGTTGACACACTGACTAGTTCAGAAGACTGTCAACATTGAACTGTATATTGCACATTGTTGAAATTCTTTTTATGATCCTGAGAATAATTGAGTTTACCAACAGTGAAGGTGTGACAAAAATGTGCCATTCATTCATGGAAATTTACCCGTACTTGTCAAACCACCCTTGTATACATTTTATCTATTTTTATTTGAAACTAGTGATATCCCAAAATACAATAGTGATACACTTATTCATAGATGTTATTTTATGTAGGTAATCAAAAAAGGCTAAGAAGAGGATTAAAACTCACAGTGAAAGAATATTAATTATTGGATTTACTGATATTGCTGTACCCAGAGAAAGTGAGAAAGAATTAAAGTCCTATTGAATGGAATGAACAGTATGATGAGCAAAGCAATTGACTGAGAATGAACCAAAGGAAGATTAAAGTAATGAGGAGTAGCAGAAATATGTATACGAATAAATTTAACATCAAATTACCTTGGAGGAAGCAAAATAACTCATGATGGATGGAACAAGGAGGTTGTAAGCAGCAGAATAGCACAGGAAAAAAGAGCAGTCCATACAAAAGATGTGTACTGACAACAAACATAGACTTTAATCTGAGGAGGAACTTTCTGATGAGTTCACATCTGGAACACAGTACTGTATGGAGATAAATCATTGACTTTCACAAAAAGTGGAAAAGAAAAGTGTCGAAGTGTTTGAAATGAGTATTACAGATGGATATTGAAAATTAAGTGGACTGATAATATGAGAAATGAGAACTGTCTCAGCAGAATCAGTGGTGAAAGTGATAAGTGGAGAACATTAACTAGAAGTTACAGGATGATGAGACATTTTCAGGCATCGCAGAATACCTTCATGGTGCTGTAAGAAAAAACAGGGGAAAAATTGTAGGAAAAGCAGAGACAGAAATATGTCCAAGAAATAATTGAAGACATTGGGTGTAAGTGCTAATATGAGATGAAGAGTTTGGCACAGGAGAGTAAATCACAGTGGACCGTATTGAGCAAGTCTGAAGAGTGGTGGTGAACAAGAAAACAGTTCCTCTCAGCATGCTTATCTCCCAACCAGCCGCTGAATGTAGCTAATTTTCCATGCTGGGATGACATTTCCTAACACCTACAAGCCACATTCCTACCTCTTCTCATTTTGCTGCGTGACCCAGAAGTCCATTAACATTTGAAAATTCGATACTTCATGGACTAATATAGGATAAAAATTGACACAAGTGTTGGAAGTAACATAGGGTTTTATTGAAACCAAAAAATGAGCAAAAGGAAAACAGGTCGTGCTTCATATGATACAAAAGCAATAATTAGAATAACAGTGGATATGTAGCATGGATAATATTCTTTATAGCAAATGTTCGTCATGTCAAGTGTCATTCTCAACAATACCTGTAGTGTAGGGACAGTGTTGTGAACAGCGCTGTAGGGGATATCATTAGGTACAGTGAGAAATTGGCTACGGATGTCGTGTTTTAGTAATCCCAATAAGGCAGCACAATCACGGTAGACTTGCGACTTCTGGTATCACCACAACGAATAATAATCAAACTGGTTAACATCTGGGGAACTGGGAGGCGAAGCACGGTGGAAAGTGGTAGCTCAGTACATGATTCTCACCAAGTGAACATGCAAGAGGTCTTTCACGTTTGTAGCTGTATGGGGTGGAGTACCACCCAGCATAAAACTCATATCTTACAGCAAGTGTTTATCAGCCAAGCAAGGGTTGATGCAATTCTGTTACATGTTAGCATACCTTGCAACCATCACACTGGTAGTTTGAAAAGCAGCACACTGCTCTTCATTGAAGAAAAAGGGACTGATCACAACTGATGTTGTAAACCCACATTGCCCCATGACTTTCTCATCATGCAGTGGGTTTTCTATGACAGTTTTAGGATTTTTGGTTGCTGAAATTCTGCAGTTGTAATTGTTGACAGACTGTTGGGATGTAAAATGGGCTTTGTTGGTTCATGACACATTAGAAAACCAATGTCATTTTCTCCAATTTTTTGAGGTGCTCACACAACAAATGCTCTCTCATCACAACATCAGCAGCTAACAGTTCACGATGATGCTGGATTTGGTACGGATAGCATTGGGGGTATGTTTTACTGCCTCCAAACAGTAGTGGGTGGAATGCCGGTGCCACTTAAGACTTAGTGAACACTGACTTCACCGAGTGGAGATGAACCTGCTAAAGTCTCCATTTTCTCCTGAAATGTCTGAGCGGCAAGGCACTTATTTCTGGTCATTCACCATGGGAGCAGCTGTCTAAACAAATGGTAGCTTTGAACTTCCTGCTGGCCATTGTGACCAAGCGGTTCTAGGCACTTTAGTCCAGAACTGCGTGATTGCTATGGTTGCAGGTTCAAATTCCGCATCGGGCATGGATGTGTGTAATGTCCTTAGGTTAGTTAGGTTTAAGTAGCTCTAAGTTCTAGGGGACTGATCACCTCAGATGTTAAGTCCAATAGTGCTCAGAGCCATTTGAACTTACTGATCGTTTTCTTCACAGTGACACTTGTCACGAGATTAGATTAGATTAGATTTACTTTCATTCCAATTGATTTGTAGTGAGGAGGTCCTCCAGGATGTAGAACATGTCATAAAAACAATAATACATGACAAACATTTATAACTGAAACAAATAAGCTAATGTACCTTCCTCAGGTCTCAAGTGGAATGATTGTCTTTTTTTAATGAACACTGTATGAAAGAATCATTTTACAAACACTCATTTACTAAGATCACATTAATGCACTGAATTAATTTTTTTTAATGATTTTTTTTTTAAATTTTTTATTTATAAGGTAATAAATATGTAATAGAACTACTACAATACTTATTTGCAGTGAACACATTACTACACTGAAATGGTGTAGATGTTAGACTGTACTTACACACATGGCTGCTGGCAAGTTATTGAGAATGTGTGTTCCTGAATAATGCACACCTTTTTGTACAAGAATAAGGGCATTACCTATTTGAACACCCTTTTGTGGTGGTAGGACTGTAAAGCTGCTCCATTCTGCTAATGAAGCTTCACTTACACTACCTTTTCTGGTACCAAACATGCTGTGATTGGTGGAACATCTGACTTTCCCTCTCACTACAGCCTATTTTATACACAATTATCACACAGCATGACTGATGCGTTGCTATCCAGCTCCCTCTGTTGTTCAATTTCCGAACTCGTTTTTGGTTTCAATAAAACCCCATGTCATTTCTGATATGTGTGTCAATTTTTACCTCACTGCCTACATTATTTCATAGGTTACTGTATTTCTAAATATTTACGGACTTTTGGGTCACCATGTGTTTCCTTGCCACTGGCCATTGGAGATGGCAGTGTTGGGAGACACCAGCGTTATTCTCTCTCTCTCTCTCTCTCTCTCTCTCTCTCTCTCTCTCTCTCTCTCTCTCTCTCTCTCTATGACAATATTTTCTGCCTGTTTTGATGTGCCTGCCTGCTACTCATCACATGCTCTATTCAGTTTTTATTTATCCATTGCCTTATGCTACTACACCAGAGGCAGAGTACCTATGAGAACAACCATGTCAAAGTCTCATGCAATTTCTGTGCAGCATTCTATATGGGTGCGACCATCAACCAGTCTCCACTGTCAAATTGTAGGCCCAAGCTGAGTTGAACACTCTGCTGTGAACAACAGGCTCTGTTGCAACAGCTGCTGAATAACTCATGCCCAATGGGTTGCTCCTCTCCTCCTCACCCCCCCCCCCCCCCCCCACCACCACCACCACCACCACCAATACCTGGTTCTCCTGATTATGTAGATGGGAGTTGTCTTTCTATACATCCTTTGTTTCTGTCTTCCTCCTGGCTTCTGTGGCTCTGATGAAATTGATGCCAACATCAATATGCATTCCTCTTTGGACTCCAAGAATTATCTTTGGCTCTTCCACCAAGTTCAGTTCAGTTCTCTGTGATCCTTATATGTGTTAAGGTTAATAAATGAGCTATTGCTAAATGGGTGTGATTATTGGTGCAATCAACCTGGTAATCCTCCTCACTGGTGACCTCGAGTTGTATCGTCTCCCATTTTCGCCATTTTACTGTGTCCGTGACCCCCGCGTCACTTATTTTCACGTGTATTACATTGACACGGCATTTGAACAATGACTTCAGTCCAGCGCCTAACACTGGATTTTGTGATCGACGTGCATCGTGGTTCGGGCTATGTACACCCGCCAGGACTGCAACACGATGCCTCTCATTCTATGATTGTGCCAATTTTTCCAGTCATTTCCAAGCCTGCAACAATAAGTGAGGTTAGGAGTGCACAGGCAGGCTATCAAACGCCTTTGTTCCCACACATGTGCCTACCTCATCGACTGTACAGTTACCTCTAACTGATCTCCATGCAGTGCGGGACCAATGCCGATTTCTGTAAATGCTTTGTTGGACAACCTACTACTGCCAGGACAACGATTTGGCACACCACAATTCGTGCAGTACCACATGGATACCTGCCACATGGCTGGAACTGCTTTATTCACAGGTCTACCTCCTCAGCATCCGACCACACCTGCGCCTGCCTCGGTTCAACATCAGCACATGCCTTCCTACTTCGATACCTTGGCGTGCAACAAAAACAGTAACTTGTTATCTGTACCTGACCTCAGCCTCCATCCCACTGCTACGCCTCAGTGTTTTATGTCATGACATACACCTTATCCGCACACCGTTTTGAGTGGAGTGACTGTGAACAGCGAACATTCACACATTCCATCCCACATTCAACATCATTTCCCACACTGTGCTTCTGGACAGCCCACACCTCCGCACAGTCTCCCTGCAACACAGGTGGCCCCAGCTCTGATCATACGCTGTGCTTTCCATGGACCAACATGCGTTCTCAAATTTTGAACTTTTTCTCACCTGTCGCCCACGTGCTGGCTTCAGTCAAGCGTCTGCTGGCACATCTCTGTGCCTCATCTGCATTGGTCTTCTGTGACGCATCAATCCGAACACACACGCAACATGTTGAGCTTCCACAACCGCAATCGACACATTACGGTTTCTCACCTACATCAGCATTCTGTGTCGCGGCAGATCGCACTCGACCACAACGTGTCACCTTCATGCTACCACCTGAACAGCTGTCATTGCCACATCCCCTGGAGGCACATTCTCCTGGAATACTACAGCAACAACAGCTCGATTCAGGCAGTGCCCCGACAAACTCAACGCGACCTGCTCTTCGGAACATTCTACAACGCTTACCAATGCTGCCGCCGTTTAATCCCCACAGAGCAACAACCTGGTTCAAAACTGTGGACGAAGTTTTCGACCATTACAAACTCGACAAGTTTCTGTGCCTCATCACCCACCTGCACGACCAGGAGGACTCGATTGCTGACCTGGTCGACGCCCCAGACTCATCTAACCAGTACACTCTAGCCAAAAAGACAGTTCTGTGTCGGCTTGCACGCTCAACTGAGGCAGCAATACGGCAAGTGCTCCACGCCGAACAGCTAGGCAACGGAGCTCTGGAGATGGCTACATGCCCTGGTCAGCGCCAATTCTCTGACACAGATCTCCTTGCCATCTGGTCAGATAAACTATCTCCTCACATCCGATTTGCTCTGGCTCATAGGTCTCCTGAACCTTTCGAGCAAAGAATGACAATTGCTGACAAGCTACACGATGCATCACTGCCCTATTTCGCCAGCGACTGCCTACCTGACAAGTCTCAGGTTCAGGCTTAACGCCCTGTGGCCGGTTGTGGCCGGGGCCGTACTGTGCCGTTCCGCTAAGCAACTGAGACGTGACTGGCTCCACCCACGGTCGCACCCTCTCCTGCAACCGAACCTGCTGTGGCCACCAAACCCTGGCCACCACCACTGGCAATGAACTTTCCGCAGGAAATGCAACCGCACTACCTGTACTGTTACTTCGACACACGGTTTGGTGAGGTGGCACGGAACTGCAGACCACCCTGCTACTTCCAAAACACCACTCGCAGGGATGTCCAGGTGCTGCCTCCTGCACAACATGACAGGCACCCCCCAGTGCTCCATTCTGTCGGGGAACGACCGGATAATTGCGGACGACTTTACATTAAAGACATTTCGTATGGATACCTTTTCCTAGTGGACACAGGCGCTGATGTTTCACTGCTGCCTACGTCCTTAGCGTAATTGAACACCCGCTCTCATCATACTTCACTGCAAGCCGTCAATTCAACTAAACTACAATGCTCGGGTTCAACTATCCACATCGTCTCACTCTCCACAAACTGCAAACTCGAGTGGACTTCTTTAGTGTGCCAAATTGACGAACCTATACTAGGCATTGACTAGTTGCGACACCACAAACTTTCACCGGACCTACTGTGAAACACCATGTTTCATCATCCGTCCAAGACTCACTTCCCCTGTGTTCCGTCGAGCGACCCCACCCGTGAGACATCGGTCCAAGCTCATCTCATCCATACGTGGCTGTCTATGTCGACGACGTTACAAGAAACCATGCACAAGTGCCTTGTCGAGCTTGAACACGTCGCTCGCCTATGCAAGGAAAACTTTGAGCTCTCCCTTCAGCTCCACAAAACACAGCTACAGATCTCCGATGCAGCAAAGGAATTAGAGACACTACAGCAAGGATAAAGCAAGGTCAGTAAGTGCACTGAATCTGCTTGCAATCCCAGCAATCGAGCCTCCGTGTATTTAACTCCCGCTAACCTTCGCAACTGTACTATCAAGACTGCCATAACGTGTACTGACAGTTCTGCAGGGCCCCACCCCCCTAACACGGCAGTGTTTGACACTCGGCCAGACACAAGTGTGCATGCGTGACAAGTGTCACGTGTTCCTGAACTGACACCTAGCGAGGTGGTGCAGTGGTTAGCACACTGGACTCGCATTTGGGAGTATGACAGTTCAATCCCACGTCCGGCCATCCTGATTTAGGTTTTCGGTGATTTCCCTAAATCGCTCCAGGCAGATGCTGGGATGGCACCTTTCAAAGGGCACGGCCGACTTCCTTCCCTAATCTGATGAGACCGATGACCTCGCTGTCTGGTCCCTCCCCCCCCCCCCCCCAAAACAACCCAACCCAACCAACCATGAACTGATGGCTCCTACCCCGCCCCTTGCGGACAGCACCTCAAACTATGCAACTTCGGCTCCTACGCGCCGCCATGCGACCGTCACTGACAACACAAACAGTGCACTCGCGCCAAGCGTTTCACCCACGATCGTGCTGCCACAGGCCATGCCCTCGAACAATGGACTCATTGATGTGACTTCTGAAATTTTCCCGGCGTATTTGTTCTTCTAATAATTTCCGGGTATGCAGCCGGATCCCGTCGACATTCTGCCATGATATTTAGGCCCATAGACCGAATCTCGCAAGATTCGGCATAAATACCGTGACTGCACCTGGGCTCTTCAGTAGTTGTGTACCCTCCTGATGATGGCCGGACGTCTCTGGGCTGAAATATCGTGGCAGAATGTCGACGGGATCCAGCTGCGTACCCGGAAATTATTAGAAGAATGGTCTCACTAATGGCTCACAAGCTCTACCGAGCTCACCCGACCACAGTGCCACTGCTTTGGACCTGCGGCCATCTTGTCGTTTTCACTCCTGGACACTTTGCTGCCCCGGCTCTGGTCGGATCCCCGATTGGCTCCGAACACCACGACCACGCCTCGCCTGCCACGCCCGCCACACATTGTAATCAAACCGCCTCCCGTGCCACCGGCAACATTTCCATCGTCACCAACGGCACGGTTCACAAGCTTCGTCTCACGCCAGGTCCCCCGATCTCCAGTAAACTACATCGACTTTATCCCCTCTGAACTTAAAAATCAGATTTCTGAACTACTAAGGTCCGGCGTCATTGAACCCTCTGCCAGTAGCTGGTCTACGCCCATGTCTATCACACCCAAGAAAGACGGGTCCTGGCACATGTGCGGAGACTACCATCGACTAAATGCACGAACAATCATGGACACCTACATTCCCGAATTTACCACGTTCTCTGTTATTGATTGCAAACGGGCCTACCACCAGATCCCCATGGCACCTGAAGGCATCGCGAAGACAGCAATCACCAACCAGATCGAGTTATTTGAGGTTCGATTCATGCCCTTCGGTCTGAAAAACGGAACCCAGTCCTGGCAATGCTTCATCAATGAAGTGCTATTCGACCTAAAATTCTGCTTTGCATATCTTGATGACATTCTTGTGCTCAGCTCCTCCGTCGAGGACAAAATTCGACATGTACAAACTGTTCATGAACATTCTTGTGACAGCAGGCATCAAGACCCACCAGAACATCAGCCCGCTGTCACTTTTCTTCGTTTTCTGGTCTCTGCCGATGGCATTTTACCGCCCCCTGAGAAAATACTAACAATACTAAACCTACCCAGACCTTTGTCATTCAAAGAGCTCTGGCGCTTTCTGGGGACGGTTAATTATTATTGACGACATCTACCTCGAGCTACGGAGATTCAGGCTCCACTGACGGACGACTTGGCAGACACCAACACTTCTGGATCTCGGCTCGTTCCATGGCCCCTGCTATGACTGACTCTTTCACTGCCTTCAAAAATCTTCTTGCCGAGGCCTGCACCATTGCGCACCCTCATCCCAATGCACAGCTTTCATCACCACACAAACGCGAACGATACAGCCATCGGAGCTGTCCTTAGCTAGACAATAGATGGACAAACATCGTCTCTACAGTTCTTCTCACGCAAGCTCACCAATGCGCAACGGAAATATTCCGCCTTCGACAGGGAGTTGCTGGTGGTCTACAAAGCGATTAAGCATTTTAAGACTGATGTTGAGGGACGTCCTTTTTATATTTTAACGGACCACAAACCCCTGGTTGCGGCCATTACAAACCCGCCAGCTGATCCGCCTCCTCGCCGCTTCAGATGCATGGACTTTATATCTCAGTTCACCACCGATGTCAGACACATAAAGGGTGCTGACAATATAGTTGCTGATTTCCTTTCACGAGTTGATGACGTCCATTCACTGTTAGACCTCTCTGAACTGCCTAACCTCCAACCTGGCGACGAGGAAACACAAAACCTGATTTCAGACTCTACTTCTTCACTACACTTCGTCCGCACCACCTTCCCTGGTATTTCTGATGAGATCTGGTGCGACGACAGTACAGGCACGTTACGCCCCCTCTTCTCAACCACGCTCTGTCGAGCGGTCTTCAACGCATTGCATAATTTAGCCCACCCCGGTGTTCGTACATCCACCTGCCTCGTAGCAGAGTGCTTTGCGTGAAGAAATGTCAACAAGGACAGCCAGCAATGGGCACGCTCCTGCGTCGTGTGCCAACGCTGAAAAGTACACAAGCACACTTTACCCCCCCCCCCCCCCCCCCCCTCCCTCGGCGCCTTTTCAATCCCTCCTGGGCGTTTCCAGCATAGTCATATTGACATTGTCGGCCCTCTCACCCTCTATAACAGCTTTCGTTATGTTCTCTCGTCTATTGACCGAACAACTCGCTGGGTCAAGGCTATCCCCCTTTCCAATATTACGGCAGAAACTGTTGCTCGAGCTTTCGTGGAGTCATGGGTATTGCGTTGCGGATGTCCAGCTGTCATAACGACTGTTCAATGGGATTTGTAACATTTGCAGCATCCAGCGCATCCGTGCCACAGCATATGACCCGGAAAGTAATGGGCTAGTTGAGTGCTGGCACTGCACTTCCAAGATGGCTCTTCGATGCTACGACTCTCTATGGATGGAGGCCCTTCCCCTTGTGCTACTCGGCATTTGTGTGATTTATAAGGAAGACCTCAAAGGTACAATATCCGAGTTCGTATACGGCCAGAACATTGTTCTCCCTGGTGAACTTGTGAGCCCTTCCGCTTCTCTCCCTCAGCCTGACATACCTTCCTTCGTGAACCGCGTCAGACGCCACTTCATTAACCACCATATCCCTCCGCCTGCCAGCTGTTCCCGCCTTGAGGTTCATCATGAAATCTCTGGACAATTGCGAGTACGTCATGCTCCGAGATGACACTGTCCGTGCTCCCCTCCAGCCTCCATATACCAGCTTGTACCGAGTTCTCCAGAGCTCAGCCAACACGTATGACATCCAGATGAAAGATTCAGCTTTTACAGTCTCCCTCAACAGACTTAAGCCTGCTCATATCGAGCCTTCTTCTACCCCACTCAGGCCACGACCACGCCACTCACTGTCATGGCTCACGACACTATGACCACTCTCTCCACGTCAGACTTACACACTCCATCGAGTGACTTTCAGCTCTCCTCCGACCTCGCCCTCTACTCTGGTCTCACACACTCCGTCAAGTGACCACATGCTCCCCAGTGGACATGCTTCGTGTGTTTGCCATGCCCACCGGAGACATCATTGTTGTCACTCTGTTCCACCCGCAAACTGCCGGCCTACCTGTTGCTGTATGACCAGCACGACGCCCGGCTCACTTCAGCAACTTCCAGGTTTGGTTTCTGAACCTTCCGTCACGACATCTGCCCACACAGCTCCCCGACGACGCTGTATTGAGGTGTCTGTGGTCTGGCTCCCACGGTCCACCCTGCTGACGCCATAGTCACCCCCTCGCCCCCCCCCCCCCCCCTCACGGCCTCTCAAGAATACTGCAGGTTGGGGGGGGAGGGAGGGGGGAAGGTATGTGGTGCTGATGAAATCGACACAACATCGATATGCATTCATCTTTGGACTCTAAGCATTATCTTTGGCTGCTCCGCCATGTTCAGTTCAGTTCTTTGTGATCCTTGTATGTGTTGAGGTTAATAAACGAACTATTGCTAAAAGGGTGTGATTATTGGTGCAACCAATCCGGTAATACTCCTCAATTCTATCTCCACTAACCTCCTGCCCGACATCAACATCCATATGGCCCCAGGACCAACTGCATTTATCTCATGCCTGCACCCTTTTCCCCAGTCTCCCCTTCCTCTGTTCTGTCACTCCCTACCAGTCCACTCCTCTCTGTCATCACCAAGCTCAGGAAAGTGTTTGCCAAAAAGCTAGCCAGTTTTCAGTCTTATAATATGCACCTGTCGATGCCTCAATGGCTCTACTATTCAGTGAGTTGTTATCTTTACTCATAAATTACTCATATTATAAATTACACATATTATCTTCCATACTAGATTTCCCATTATTGCAACCTTTATATAATATTTTTCAAGGAAAAATTTCAGTTTTCCCTCTTTTTGTACACAGGCACATTGCAGAAGGGATTGAACTGACAAGGAAAATGCAAGAGACCATGGAGGATGTGCAGTTCAAACAGATGACCATTATTGATCAAAAGAAGCAACTGGCCGATGCTGAAATTAAGTTCTCAAAGCAACAGGACATGATAGAAGCCTTGCGGTCAGATAGAAACAGCCTTAGTAAAACTCTGCAACAGTCTAAGGTAACAAATTAATCCAGTATTGTTGAATCACCAGTTGTAAATAAATAAATTGTGTGATACCAAGACTGTGGTGAAAATGAAGTTCACTCATAGTACCTTCCATTTTGTACTTCATCTATCCGGTAACTTTAGCACCTTTCATGCCTAAGTCTTCAGTCCTTCTTCCAGTTCTTCTGCATATTATTCCTGTCACTAGTTTGCAAGCACAACAATTAAACTGATAGACCAACAGCTTTTTATTATCTCCTTGTGAATTCATTCCTCCTCAGGGGACACCCCCTCAATGTAGCACTGGGCGAGCAGGTTTGTGTGCCTTGGATCTGGAGAGCTATGCTGGCGGTAGCTTAGGTACCAGAAGGGTCACCCAAGCTGGACAGGCCAAAGGGGAGGAGCTAGACAATAGACAAAGTGTGCTCCACAATGGCCTGTTGCTCCCTGTTTCGTATCCCAAACCTGTCCTCACCATGTCCTTTTCCTGTTATATGTATAAGACCTCAACAGCAGCGACAGCAGAGAAAGAGTCTTTCAGAACGGTGAAGCTGGCAGAAGAGGCACCTTTTCTCTTTGGGTACAAAAGAGTACAAGTAGCGACTGTACCCCAGATGGGCAGCGTCTGATTCATAGTGAGCAGCTGATTTTAGACTGGCTATCCTACTACCTATGTGGAAAGTAATTGGAAACTACCATATTACATTCCCAAACAGTACATGGTATAGTTAGTTAGTTAGTTATATTACTTGTTCCACGGATCATGAACACGATTCTTTCGTAATGATGTGGAACGTGTCAAAGTACAAAAGATTCATTTATCCCAAATAATCTTTGTTAGTCTTATATACGGTACAATTGTTAATACTTACTGTATTTCTTTAGCCTATGTCTAAAAATTCATCTATGGAGTAGAAGGAGTTGTCATTCAGGAATTCCCTTAACTTACTTTTGAATGCTGATTGGTTGTCTGTCAGACTTTTGATATTGTTTGGCAAGTGACCAAAAATCTTTGTGGCAGTATAATTCACCCCCTTTTGTGCCAATGTCAAATTCAATGAACGGTAGTGAAGGTCACCCTGTCTCCTAGTATTGTAGCTGTGGACTGTGCTATTAATTCTGAAGTGATCTGGGTTACTAACAACAAATTTCATTAGGCTGTATATATATTGTGAAGCTAGTGGCAATATCCCTAATTCTTTAAATAATTGTCTACAAGATGATCTTGGATGAGCCCCAGACATTATTCTGATAACACGTTTTTGTGCAATAAATACGTTCTTTCTTAGTGATGAATTGCCCCAAAAGATGATTCCGTAAGAAAGCAACGAATGAAAATATGCATGGTAAGCATACCTCTCCATGTGAAAGATTCCAGAGTTAAAACTTCCCCCTCATTCAGAGGGGAACAGATTGAGAGTAGACATATTTGAAAGGAAGAAAGGGACAGTGAAGGGAGGCAAGATAAGGATTGGAATATGGAATGTGAGGAGACTACTGCAAACAGGAAAGCTACAGAATGCAAAACAGGAGATAAAAGGAACAGATGAGATGCCATCAGTTTGTGCAAAATGAGATGGGGAGAGAGTGGTGACATAGAAAGTGGAGATTAAAAGCTCTTTTACTCAGGGGAAATCAAGAGTAGTGAAAACGGAATAGGAATAGTGATAGAGCCAAAGCTGAAAAATAAGATAATGAAGGTACAGTATATTGATGGAAGACTGATGATGATGCTATGACTGAACGGTTATTCAAAAGATTTGGCGTTAATGCAGGTATATATATACCAACCAGGCAGCATAGAGATGAGGAAGTGGAAAAATATTATAAGAATATTATAAGAAAATACAAGAACTCATCGAGAAATAAAATAGAAATGCATGCATTATCATCATGGGGGACTGGAATGCAGTGGTGGGTGAAGGAAGAGATGAAGATACAGTAGGAAAATTTGGATTAGGAATAAGAAATGAAAGGGGTGAATGACTAATTAGTTTCTGTAAAGAAAATTCATTAGCAGTGGGTAACACATTATTTGAACACCACAAAAAGTGATGTTACACATGGATATAAAATTTGAATAGAGAAAGATATCAGTTGGACTACAGCCTGATACAAAAAGGCTTAGGAACTCTTTCAAGAATGCTAAAGCTTATTTCAGGAGCGGATATCAATTCAGACCACAATCCAGTAGTGAGAGAAACACAAGTGAAGTTGAAAAAAGTCTGGAGAGGTAAACCAAAAGAAAGACTAAACATACAAAGACTCAAAGAGGTATGAAAGGCATCAAATTTGGAAAACAGATTTATGGGAAAATGGGAAAGACGTAGTGTTGATGAAAGTATTAATGACAAATGGACAAAAATTAGGGAAGGACTCATGGACTCTGTCACAGCAGTACTAGGAATTAGAGTATCCCAAAGTACCAGGAAAGAATGTATCCCAAAGTACCAGGAAAGAATGGATAACAGAATCATGTTGAAAAAGATGGAAGAGTGGAGAAAGTGGAAAAATGTAGAAACTGAAGAAGGCAAAAAGAGGTACACGAAACTGAATAGTGGATTAAGAAGGGAAACTGAAGAAGCAAGGAAAAAATGGATGAAACAGAAATGCGATGAAATAGAGAAAATGGAGAAAGAGGGAAAGTATAAAATGATGTATAGAATGTCTAGTGAGATAGTTTTTGGGTGTAAAAGAAAGAGGAATAACATGGAAATAGAAAGAGTGGATGGTACTCTAGCAGAAGAACCACAGGAGGCTTTGAACAGATGGCAAGAATACATTGAATGTCTGTAGAAGGAGGATGAAATACAAAGTGAAATTAAGGTTGAAGTGGAGCAATATGTGCCACAAGATGGAAAGGGATTCACCACCTTGGAAGCAGAAGTAATAAAGGCACTGAAGGAGATGAAGAATAGGAAGGCATGTGGAATTGATGATTTGCCAGCAGAACTGTTGAAAAGTCTAGGAAACAAGGTGAGAAAAGAAACAGTCTACCTCTGTAACAAGATATATGACAAAGGGGAATGGCCTGAGAACTTCTTGCAACAGTTTTGATACCAATAGAGAAAAAGAGAAACACTAAAAAATGTGAAGAGCATAGAACCATCAGTCGTAATTTCTCATGCAGCTAAAGGCTTGCTGAGAGTGTTGAAAAGAAGGCTGTAAGGCAAGCTGGATAGAGGAATTGAAGAGGAGCAGTTCAGGTTTAGAAGAGGAAAAGGAACAAGTAATGCCATTGGCCTGTTAAGAACTATGGGGGAAAGATATATGGAAAAAGGTAGAGAAATCTTTGCTGTTTTTATAGATTCAGAAAAGGCTTTTGACATAGTTCAATGCAACAAACTGATGGATATTTTGAAGAGGAAAGGAGTAGATTGTAAAAAGAGACGACTGATACAGAATCTATATTTACGCCAGAAAGTAAAAATAAGGATTGGAAATGAAATGTCAAAAGGAAGCAGCATTGGACGAGGTGTTAGACAAGGTTGTTGCCTTTCCCCACTGTTGTTTAATGCATCCCTTGAAGAGATTACTGCAAGAAGCTTAGATGAGGAAAGAGGAATATTTATTGGTGGAAAGAGAATAGAATGTATAACATTTGCTGATGACATGGTATTAGTGGCAGAAAGTGAGCGGGCAGGGAATAACATGGTGAAAGATCTGGATGAAGCTTGTGTGCAATATGGGATGCAAATAAACACAGCAAAAACAAAGAGTATGGTCATCAGTACAAGACGCAGACTGTCCAATATTAAAATAGGACAATATACCATTAGCCAAGTAAGTGCATTTAAATATCTTGGAAGCACAATAACTGAAGACTTGAGATGTCACCAGGAGGTGAGAAAACTCGAATTTGTCATGGCGGAGGAGGTATTCAACAGACAGAGGAGACTCTTATGTGGCAGATTAGATAATGTCAACAGAAAAATCTTGGCAAATGTTTTGTCGGGAGTGTGGCATTATATGGGGGAGAAACATGGATGCTGAGATGAGAGGATGAAAAAAGGTTAGAAGCATTTGAGATATGGATGTGGAGGAGACTGGAGAGAATAAGCTGGATGGAAGGAGTGAGTAATGAGAGAGTACTGGAAAGGGTTGGTGAGAGAAGATGTCTGCTGAAGGTTGTAAGAGAAAGGAAAAAGAACTGGTTGGGACATTCAATGAGAAGGGAGTGCTTGCTAGCAGATGCTTTGGAAGGATTGGTTTGTGGGAGAAGACTGAGAGGAAGAAGCAGATACAAGATGATAGACAACATAAAGGGAAGAGGAAATTATGTAGACCTGAAGAGGATGGCAGAAGACTGGACAGCCTGGAGACCTACCACATGAAAATCTGCCTTTTGGCAGAACACTGATGATGATGATCATTCATTCATTCATTCCACATCCACAACTATACTTGGGAACTCATTTTGCAATGGGTGACAGAAGGTACTTCCCCTTATACCATTAGTTATGGTTTCTTTTGTTACAAACACATATAGAGCCATGCTTAGATACCTCTGTGTGTGCATTGTAACTGAGGACTGTTTTCACAAAAGTCAATAACTACAAAAAGAACACATTTTATTGAATTACTTGAACAGTATACATTGATTTTGTCTTACAAATTGTATCATGATTTCTTTCCAAAATTGAACGTCTACAGATGAATTGTTTTATAGCAGTAATGTTGTAGTTTATTTTAACCTCTTGAAAAAATAATAATTAATAAAAAATTTGTTTGTTAAGGTACTGTAGTTCATTATCTTCATTGTCAATCACATCACTCTCAAGCCTTCCCCGTAGGCCTCTCAAACTTCTTCTGACGATATATCAAAAAATCTGCTTAGTTTCTTTACATTGTCAGCTTTTTTGGAACTTACACATGGTGTCTGTGGTTTATTGCAGCTAATGCTCAAATGTCCTTGAAACCATCTGTATTATTTTTCTTCACTTCAACAACTTCTTCACTTCAGCAACTTCTTCACTTCAGGGAACTGACACCATGAATCCTGCAGGGCTCTTCATAAATACAAGGGAGTGGAGATCTCTTCTGAATAGTACATTCAAGTCATCCCAGATATGCTCAGTAACGTTCATGTCTGGGGAATTTGGTGGCCAGCAGAAGCGTTTAAACGCAGAAGAGAGTTCCTGGAGTCAATCTGTAGCAGTTCTGGATGTGTGGGGTGTCACATTATACTGTTAGAATTTTTCAAGTCCATCGGAATGCACAGTGGATGCATTGAGCATTGATGCAGGTGATCAGACAGAATGCTTACATATGTGTCACCTGTCAGAATTGCATCCAGACATATCAGGGTCCCATACAGATGCCCCACACCATTACAGAGTTTCCACATGCTTGAACAGTCCCCTGCTGACATGCAGGGTCCATGGATTCATGAGGTTGTCTCCATACTGGTACATGTCCATCTGGTCAATACAATTTGAAATGAGACTCATCCAGCCAGCAACATCTTTCCATTGACAAACAATCCAATGTCAGTGTTGGCGGGCCCAGGAAAGATGAAAAGTTTGCGTCGTGCAGTTATCAAGGGTATACGAGTGGGCCTTCAGCTCCGAAAGCATATCAATGATGTTTTGTTGAAGGGTTCGCATGTTGACACTTGTTGATGGACCAGCATTGAAATCTGCAGCAATTTCCAGAAGGGTTGTGTTTCTGCCGCGCTGGACTATTCTCTTCAGTCTGCATTTGTCCCACTCTTGCAGGATCTTTTTCCAGCATCAGCCATGTCAGAGATTTGATGTTTTACTGCATTCATGATACACTTGTGAAATTTTTGTATTAGAACATCACTTCATCGCTACCTCAGAGATGATGCATCCCATAGCTTGTGCACCGAGTCCAACACCATGTTCAGACTCAAGTAAGTCTTGACAACTTGCCATTGTAGCAGCAGTAACTGATATAACAAATGCGCCAGACACTTGTTGCCTTATATAGGTGTGCCATATTCTGCCTGTTTACATACCTCTGTATCTGTATAAAGATATTTTGAATGGTAACTTCATTTTCATTAATGTGTTAACAATGGTCTTGAAATTGTGTAGTTTCCAGGCCTTTCTGTGAACTCTACATGTACTACGGAGGCCTAGAACCTCATGATAATGTGACGGTAAGGTTATGGCTTGAAGTGTTCCCAATTCCAATACCTTTTCAGTGGTACCAAATAAACAGTCAGGGGCCATGTAACTGTGGTCCATGGTTGGGAAGTAGTGAGCTACTTTGTCAGAAACTAACAATAAATGTCTACCACAAGCAGTAGGTTTTCACTTTTGGCAAAATTTGTTATTTATAGATGTTGAATTTATAAAAAATTAATATTTTTGTGTGCGAAATTAAATAGGTAAATAGTAATTATTGATAAAATTTGTGTACTGCAATGGATTTGTCATATTTAGAAGTACACAAATACATATTAGCAAAGTTTGTTGTTGAGTTTTGTGAAAATGGTCCTCAATTAGTCTAATGCAGGGTGCCATTAAAATTGCAATACCAAGAAGATGTTACACAGCAAACATGAGATTAGCACGGAGGGTATGGTCTTTGCTTTGATATGCAAATTATTAACAGTTCAGGACAATGACACAAAATAGGTAAGGGTAATGCCATCTGTATTCTATATACAGTATGTTAGAAAAAGTATTCTGTATTTTGAGAAGTGATAGTAAGGACCAAAAGAAGAAAAAACTGTTCTGTAAACATGGACTCTTAGAATGTATACATTAAGAGCTATGAGCACTTGTTCATCTTGCAAAACTGTGAAACACATTTCTTTTACTATAAACTCTGTGAACGAACTGCAGAGAGCAGTAAGGAAATGAGAACACATTATTCTGTTATTGTGAAATAGCAGAATGTCTAATGTAATCTGCTTATATACAACCTGCACTTGTGAGTCACCACTATAGGAGGTGCCCAATGTGGTGTCCATTAACGGCAAAGCTTGCTTCTGCCGGTTGTCTCGCATAATGAGGCTCTCTCTAAAAAAAAAAAACTCCATGTTGGTCATGGATGCTCTTGCAGATATTGATAATGTACTCCTGTAGTTAAGGGTGCCCATATCTGGGGGACGAGGGGGCCACATCCTTCCCATAGCTCTCACCTGTAAGCAAAAAAATATATTGTAGTCTGGTGGTTTTTTTTTCCCAAGAAAATGAAGTCTGCGTCTAGCAGGTTTTTAACAGTGTCAGAGATGGTTTCTTTTTGTGGCTTCTTACAAGTCGCCATTCGACTTCAAAAATGATAAAAATAAACCATATGCCTAACATAGCTCCCCTCTGCTCCCCACTACCACATGCAAACTGTTGTATGGTTGGTCTTGCCTGGAGTGTTTCAGTGTTTGTAAAACATTAATGGGGCTTGCATACACTAAAGATTTCAAGAAATATGAATTGATTAAGATCAAGGAAACAAGCTGGCAATGTACTGGACCGCACCAACCAATGTATGGAGGATTAAATGTCTATTTGAGGTATTCTCTCACATTTGAAAGAAAATGGGCTGAGGCTCCATCATGCATGAACCACATTTTCAGTCATTGTGGGAGTGTTATGTCCTCTAGCAGATTAGGCAATTCATTTGATAAGACCTGGCAATATCTTACACCAGTCAACACCTTTCATAGTATGTAAGGGCCTATTAGGCTATCACCAATAATTCTACCCATACGTTTTAAATCACCACTGATTCCTTGCTCCTTCAACTGTGTGTGGACTTGCACCAGCCAACATATGTTGGCTTTGAAAATTGACAATCCAGTCATGTGTGAAACTAGCCTTGTGTGTGAACAGTATCTCTGCTGTAGAACATTGGTCTACATCACATCTTAGCAATAGCCATTATCAAAAGTTCAAAAGTGCATTTTGTCAGACTGATCTTGTGGCCAGATAGCCCAGACATGCTGTACATGATATGGATATAGCAACTGTTTGTGTGGGATCACCCAGACTATGCAGTACCAACCCAGATAGATGAAGAAATTCTACACTAATTCCAAGGTCTTCTTCCATACATTGCAGTATTCACTTCTCTACAACAGGAGTAACAAAGATGTGAGGTCTGCCATGATCTGTTATTGTCAGAGCTGTGGAGCCAGAGTCTTCTAGTCATTACAAAAGACCAGTGAATAATTGTGCCGTAGTACCATGCATTCAGGATATTTTTCATTGTACAGGACTTGGGCAATATGGTTGCTTCTTTTTGCCAGGCTACAACAGAAGATCACATCTACCTCTTGCTGTACAAGGCTTCCATTATGCTGATAAATACATGGATAAAACTATAGTATAAAATCACTTCATACACTTATCAAAATACTAACAAGTTCCACTAGAACTGACGTATGCACTGCACTTACCCAGAACTGTGAATACAGTTTACAGTAACAACACTAACATATATTTATTGTGTGTTGTATCTCTAGGCAGTAAGAGAGGAATAGTCTTCCTTTGTTTATTGCAATCTGTAAGTTGTTAATAATAGCAAAGAACTTGCAGTAGAAGAGATGTGTTTAAAAGTAGGGAAGATGTCAAACTCTTATAGCCTTTAAGAGTCACATTTACTGGACATTTTTTCCAAACAATACAGTTTGACTAAAAAAAAAAAAAAGAGAGAGAGAACAGATTTCAATTGTTTATTACAGACAAACTATGGAAGATAGAAACAAATTGTGGATAGAGGATGGTTCAAAGTTAAATGTTCACACAAACACTGTACCAGACACTCGGCAGAAGCACTGTGTTACTCGAGGAGCATCAAAATGATAGCCCATTTCATTCCTCACATGAATTGACAGGTTCCTGTTTAGTGAATCAACAGCTTAAACAGTTTGATTTCTCAGCTCTTGAAGAGTAACTGCATAGATGGGATGAAGATTTTCTTTTATGTACCCCCATAGAAAAAAAAATTGCAAGGTGTGTTGTCTGCTGAACTGGGAGGCCAAGAGAAATGTACAAGATCTTGTTGTTCACCTCTTCCCATCCAGAATAGTGGGATGGTGTTGTTAAGATAATGCTACACCTCAGGGTGGAAATGAGGTGGGACAATGCCATGCATAAAAATGAGATCATTGGAATCTTCATTAAGTTGAGGAAACAACCAATTTTGAAGCACGTCCAGGTATGACATTATTATGTCAATTTTTCCTGCACAAAAGAAAGGTTCATATACTTTGTGAACAGGGACAGCACAAAACACATTCAGTTTCAGTGAGTCTCTTTCACGTTCCACCAGCTGTGACATAGTTGTTCAATGACACCGTCAGGATTTTGTGACTCAGATACTTACATTATGGCAGTTCACTTTAACCAGTAGTAAAGTTCATCTGAAAAGATGAATCATTTAGAAAATATGCCCTCTACCATATCCTGGAGAACTAAATGTAAAATTTGTACCATCCGTTATGGTCACAGGGATGCAATTCTACATAACTGCAATTTTTAAGGATTCATATGTAAGCATCATTTTGGAATATGCCTCGCTGTTGGTAGGGGACGTCGTAGTTCTTGGCTGCCCATCTCGGAGACTTCTGAAGACTCTGTGTGATTGCATCTAGGGTACACTTGACATTTTCATCAGGTGTGCCTGGCTGACCAGTGCTCTTCCCTTTACGTATGCAATTGACTTCCAAGAATCTTGTATTCCTGTGATAAATTTTCTTGCAAAGAGTCAGCTCCTTCCCATATAAGTGGCAGAATGCATGTCATATCTGAACAGTGGACAGACTTTGTCCAAATTCCAACACAGAAAATGATGTTTATTGTGGTGTAATCAGCATCTTACTACAAACAAAGAACAGTACAGCTGTGTCAAAACTTTGAACCTTCCTCTGTCCAGTGACATGCACGGTGCGTTTCTATCTTTTATAGCTTGTGTGTAACAAGCAATTGAAATCTACTCTTTGTTTCTGAATCAACTGGTATGAAATACTTTTCTTTAATCCCCTATATAAGGATACTATGCAAGTAATGTCACGTACCTCACATCAGGATACGGGCTCGTTTGCAGCAAGACACGTATCCACACGTACATTGTGATTACCAGAGAGCTACATAATGTTTTCATGGTGACTATTATTGTACCTTCCCTTCGTGCAGTAGGAGAGAGAGGCATACTCTTGGTGGTGCTCCAGAAACAGCATTGGGCACAGGAGAGGCTCCACATCATCTTCTGCGAAAACTCAGATTCTGCATACAATAAGATAATTGATGTACTCATGTGTGTTGGCTCTGAGAAGAGCCAACATTGCCAAATTGCATTCTTCATCATAAGGATGCAGCACCTTGGGTAACAATATTGGGAGAGGGTGTTGTTATTGTTGTAGTCTTCAGTCCTGAGCATGGTTTGATGCAGCTCTCCATGCTACTCTATCCTGTGCAAGCCTCTTCATCTCCCAGTACTTACTGCAACCTACATCCTTCTGAATATGCTTAGTGTATTCATCTCTTGGTCTCCCTCTACAATTTTTACCCTCCTCACTGCCCTCCAATGTTAAATTTGTAATCCCTTGATGCCTCAGGACATGTCCTACCAACCAATCCCTTCTTCTAGTCAAGTTGTGCCACAAGCTCCTCTTCTCCCCACATTATTCAATACCTCCTCATTAGTTACGTGATCTACCCATCTAATCTTCAGCATTTTTCTGTAGCACCACATTTCAAAAGCTTCTATTCTCTTCTTGTCCAAACTATTTATCACCAATGTTTCACTTCCATACAAGGCTACACTCCATACAAATACTTTCAGAAACAACTTCTTGACACTTAAAATCCATACTCGATGTTAACAAATTTATTTTCTTCAGAAACACTTTCCTTGCCATTGCCAGTCTGCATTTTATATCCTTTCTACTTCAACCATCATCAGTTATTTTGCTCCCCAAATAGCAAAACTCGTTTACTACTTTAAGTGTCTCATTTTATAATCTTATTCCCTCAGCACCACCCGAATTAATTCGACAACATTCCATTATCCTTGTTTTGCTTTTGTTGATGTTCATATTATATCCTCCTTTCAAGACACTGTCCATTCCATTCAACTGCTCTTCCAAGTCCTTTGCTGTCTCTGACAGAATTACAATGTCATCGACAAACCTCAAAGTTTTTATTTCTTCTCCATGGATTTTAATACCTACTCCGAATTTTTCTTTTGTTTTCTTTACTGCTTGCTCAGTATACAGATTGAATAACATAAGGGAGAGGCTACAACCCTGTCTCACTCCCTTCCCAACCACTGCTTCCCTTTCAGGCCCCTCAACTCTTATAACTGCCATCTGGTTTCTGTACAAATTGTGAATAGCCTTTCGCTCCCTGCATTTTAGCCCTGCCACCTTTAGAATTTCAAAGAGAGTATTCCAGTCAGCATTGTCAAAAGCTTTCTCTAAGTCTACAAATGCTAGAAACGTAGGTTTGCCTTTCCTTAATCTTTCTTCTAAGATTAGTCGTAAGGTCAGTATTGCCTCACGTGTTCCAACATTTCTACGGAATCCAAACTGATCTTCCCCGAGGTCGGTTTCTACTAGTTTTTCCATTCGACTGTAAATAATTCGTGTTAGTATTTTGGAGCTGTGACTTACTAAACTGACAGTTCGGTAATTTTCACATCTGTCAACACCTGCTTTCTTTGGGATTGGAATTATTATATTCTTCTTGAAGTCTGAGGGTATTTCGCCTGTTATGTACATCTTGTTCACCAGATGGTAGAGTTTTGTCAGGACTGGCTCTCCCAAGGCCGTCAGTAGTTCTAATGGAATGTTGTCTACTCCCGGAGCCTTGTTTTGACTCAGGTCTTTCAGTGCTCTGTCAAACTCTTCACGCAGTATTGTATCTTCCATTCCATCTTCATCTACATCCTCTTCCATTTCCATAATATTGTCCTCAAGTACATCACCCTTGTATAGACCCTCTATATACTCCTTCCACCTTTCTGCTTTCCCCTCTTTGCTTATAACTGGGTTTCCATCTGAGCTCGTTATATTCATACAAGTGGCTCTCTTTTCTCCAAAGGTCTCTTTAATTTTCCTGTAGGCACTATCTAGCTTACCCCTAGTGAAATGAGCCTCTACACCCTTACATTTGTCCTCTAGCCATCCCTGCTTAGCCATTTTGCACTTCCTGTTGATCTCATTTTTGAGACTTTTGTATTCCTTTTTGCCTGCTTCATTTACTGCATTTTTCTCCTTTCATCAGTTAAATTCAATATTTCTTCTGTTACCCAAGGATTTCTACTAGCCCTCATGTTTTTACTTATTTGATCCTCTGCTGCCTTCACTACTTCATCTCTCAGAGCTACCCATTCGTCTTCTACTGTATTTCTTTCTCCCATTCCTGTCAACTGTTTCCTTATGCTGTCCCTGGAACTCTGTACAACCTCTGGTTTAGTCAGTTTATCCAGGTCCCATCTCCTTAAATTCCCACCTTTTTGAAATTTCTTCAGTTTTAATCTACAGTTCATAACCAATAGATTGTGCTCAGAGTCCACATCTGCCCCTGCGAATGTCCTACAATTTAAAACCTGGTTCCTAAATCTCTGTCTTACCATTATATAATCTATCTGATACCTTTTAGTATCTCCAAGATTCTTCCATGTATACATCCTTTTTTATGATTCTTGAACCAAGTGTTAGCTATGATTAAGTTATGGTGTGTGCAAAATTCTACCAGGTGGCTTCCTCTTTCATTTCTTAGCCCCAATCCATATTCACCTACTATGTTTCCTTCTCTCCCTTTTCCTACTGTCGAATTCCAGTCACGCATGACTATTAAATTTTCGTCTCCCTCCACTATCTGAATAATTTCTTTTATCTCATCATACATTTCTTCAATTTCTTTGTCATCTGTAGAGATAGTTGGCATATAAACTTGTACTACTGTAGTAGGCATGGGCTTCGTGTCTATCTTGGCCACTATGATAAGTTCACTATGCTGTTTGTAGTGTATTACCCGCACTCCTATTTTTTTATTCATTATTAAACCTACTCCTGCATTACCCCTATTTGATTTTGTATTTCTAATCCTGTATTCACCAATGGTACACCAGGACCGTGAATTTCAGATAGCGAGTGGTCACCGTGAAGGTCATGGAGGAGTCACGTACTCATAAGAGACGGCACTGTGGGCACCTGACAGAGCTCGAAAGGAGCCTCACCATGGGTTTACTTTGAGTGAGCTAGTCAAACTAAGCGATATTCGTATTTGTGCGGCATTCTGACGTGACATCGGTCTGATATCGGACTGCGTGGGAATGTGAGGGTAGACGTACCTGTTGCCGAGGTTACAGTCGACCGCATCTGACCACTGCGAGGGAGGATCATAGTATTGTGCACTTAGCGCATCATCGTATTGTGCACTGAGCACGTACTGAGCACCTGCTGTCCGAGAATAAGTAGTGGACCCACTGTAACATTCTTTGTTGTCGTGCACTGACAGTTCGAGACTAGCGAAACCCAGACTAGTGAATTACCGTACCACTGTTAACGCACCTGCATTTGGAGTGGTGACATGACTAGCACAAATAAAACATCTAACAGGTGCTGCCACATGTGTTCGGTGACTAATTGCTCATCTGCACTACCCCAGATGACCACTGTAGGAAAATATGGCGGCACCCTGGAGAGAGGTTCCACTCTTCCAGTGTTTTGGAGAGGCACAGTGGTGTTATGCCCATTTTCATTGTGAGGGACCTATTAGGTGTGACCTCTATTGGGTACGACCTCAGTTCATGGCAGGAAGTGACTGAGCAAACTCTCGACAGCACAAAGTTACGTCACAGATGTCCTGTGTCTTTGAGTGTCAGCTCTAATGTGACAGTATCGTGGCACCGCGTTTTGACAGGCTGAAATAATACCCTCTCAGTTTTTTCGTCTGGCAGTATACTTTGCCTAATGAAAATGAGTAATGGCTAGTAATTCTGTATTATAATTTTATTATTAACTAATTTCTCATTTCTCTTTTACTATGCAAATCATAATTTATGAAAAGTACCTAATTTGTTAACTTCTTTGTTAATACTTTCACAAGGCTGTAATTATTACCTTGTGTCCATAAAGAAGTACTTTTTAAAATTTGGGTTCTGTTGGTATTCTTGTTTTTCCCTGCAGGTTGCATTAATTGTTCCACATATAGCTTGAGGTCTGTTTAATTGTATATTTTTATCTTTGTCATAGTCATGACTGAGATTGCTAAAATTGCATAGTTAAAATGAGAAACTTGTTTGACTGACTTATTATCAAATTTACTATTTATTTATTTGGGTATTTTCCTTCGAACAATATTACTTTTATTTTGATAGTACAAATTGTGATAGACTGCTACTCGTCACATAGAAGTGTTGAGCAGCAGACAGGCACTTTTAGGAGTAAAGAGTTTGACAAAACCTGCTTTCAGAAAAAGTACTCCATCAGATGAGATACAAGCACATACAAATTTAAACACTGAAAACTATCACACACGAGGCCACTTAGCCACAGCACCTGGTGGCTGCACATGTGTGAGTTGTGCACGTATTTGTGAGCGTGTATGTGTTTGTTTCTTGTATTGTGAAGTTTTTATCCATTTTTGATTTTCCATCACTTTAGTTTTAATTTTTTATGTCAGTAAATAGTAATCGGAGCAGATAAAATTCAGTTTACAAATAGTGAATTGCAGCCTGTCTTTTTATGTGCTGTGTACTGCTAGTAGTGAATACGAGTGTGAATGCACCGAATGTCATGTCACCACACTCGTGTACTTAAATCGGCCACCGACCGAATCATCACAGGCCGGCCATTAGAGGCCACCTATAAAAGTGCCCACACGGCACTGTCTCCGCCACACTGTGTATCACTGACTCATCCCTTTATATGTGCAGAGTAATGCTGACTGGTTTGATGCAGCTGTCCATGCTACTCTATCCTGTGCAAGCTTCTTCATCTCCCAGTACTTACTGCAACCTACATCCTTCTGAATATGCTTAGTGTATTCATCTCTTGGTCTCCCTCTATGATTTTTACCCTCCACACTGCCCTCCAATGCTGAATTTGTGATCCCTTGATGCCTCAGAACATGTCCTACCAACTGGTCCCTGCACCTGCTACACGTACGTCTGAGTCACAGCTCTCGTACAAGATAAGTAATTTAAGTAGTAATAAACTGTTTTAATACTTTAAACTAATTTATTACGTTAATTATAGTGCTCTTCAAGTGTACCATTAAAGGTTTTTGTCTTACTCGCGTATTTTCACAGTAATCACGTAAAGTTTGTTTTGTTTACATATCGCGGCCAGGGCGAACTTCTGAACTTTCAGATTAAACTTCATACCGCAATTTTAAGTGCAGTTACTGATGGTTAAGTGTGCTAAATATGTTTGCTGACCCTTTATATCTGTAGAGTATCGTCATCTCTTAAGTAATTTCCAGTAAAAAACTACTGAACCACTGTTTACATAGTCGCCAATACGCCTAATTTTTCGTACACATATTTTCATTGTTTTTCGGTACCTTAATTGTCTTTCTGTCACTAAAATCGATTTGTATCATGAGTGTCAAGTGCCTGACATGCCATAGAATCATTATCTCCTGGGTGTGGTGTGATGGATATCGTAACTTTTTTCACTGGGGCGATTGTAGTGGCGTGGGAATTGGGAAAATGAGCGAGACTCATCAGTGGTTCTGTAGGCTATGCAGTAGAGATAGGAAGATTGTGGAACATGAGGGGAAAATTGCTGCCCTTCAGGCTGAGTTAGATGTGGCTATGCATGAACTAGGCAGGTTAAGGGGGGAGAAGGGTAAACAGGGGTGGGAAGTGGCAACAGACATAAGGAACAGGACAAGAAATTCTTCTGACAGCTTTGTTATTAATGTACAAAATAGGTTTGACCTGTTGCCTCAGTCAGAAACTGATGAGCTTCTCACAGAAGTAGATGTAGACAGGGCTCAACAAGCTTTCAGCAGCAAATTGAATAAGAATGTAGGGAAGTCTGCAAAGAGAAAGAAAGTCTTGTTGCTAGGTAGTTCGCATGCTAGGGGTGTGGGCCATCTTCTGCAGGATGATATAGGGTCAGAATACCAGGTCACAAGTTTTTTCAAACCTAGTGCTGGACTGGGGCATGTTACAGGGGATTTAGGTTCACTATGTAGAGACTTTGCTAAGGAAGATACCGTGGTTATTGTGGGTGAGCCAGGCAACAGTATTGACAGAGATCCGTGGTACAGTATAGAGTGTGACCTGGCAAAGATTGCACCAGCATCGAGTCATACCAGTGTTGAGTTTGTGTCGGTTCTGGAGCACCACGACCAACCTCATTTGATCTCTCTGTCAGGAAAGTTAATTTGAAGTTGGAACGGCCACTTGGATCTGGTGCAGGGTCACACATTGGTGTGGTTCCTGTTGATTCACTCTGTAGGTGGGACTATACTAGACATGGCCTACACCTAAACAAGAAAGGGAATGGTAAACTGGCTGCGCTGATAGCAGGAAATTTAAAGGGGGAGGGGGGGGGGGGGGGGGACTACATCTCATGGTGGAAACTTTTTTTTAGTGTAAGATCAGTGTCCAGTGGGAAACTCAGCCAGGCAAGTACTAAAGATGTTAAAAAAGTTCAAAATACTCACAAAAGTAAAGTGAAAAATAATGTTAGTATATTTCATCAAAATATTGGGGGATTGAAGAACAAAATTGATGAGCTTCTGCTTTGTTTAGAAGATATAGAAACTAAGGATGTAATAGATGTACTATGCCTGTCTGAGCATCACATTGTCACAGATATGCAAAAGGTTAGCATCAATTGGCACAAATTAGCTGCACATGTAACTAGAGATAATATGACGAGAGGAGGAGTTGCCATATATATCAAAAGCTTCCACAGTGTAAAAAATTTAGAAACTAAAATTTTTTGTGTAGAGCAACATATGGAAGCATGTGCCACTGAACTTAAACTAAATGATGGCACTTTCATTATTGTAACAGTGTATAGGTCTACCTCAGGGAATTTCCAGCTACTTCTAGAAAACTTGGATGCTTTGTTGTGCTATCTGTCAGACAGGGGGAAGCAAATTATCATTTGTGGGGGTTTCAATGTTGATTCGCTGAAAGAGTGTAATAGGAAGAATGACCTTGTAGTATTACTCAGTTCTTTCAATTTGAGCTCCGTCACTGATTTTCCTACTCGGATAACAAAAACAGCAGTACATTTATATATAACTTTTTTATAGACCAAGATAAGTTTAAGGACATAATTCCTTATCCTGTTGAGAATGGTCTTTCAGATCATGGTGCACAGCTAGTTACAGTACATGACATATCTCCATGCAGTATATCAAATCAGACTTTCAAAGCAGTGCATTCAATTAACAATATAAATATTGCAAACTTTAGGGAAAGTCTACAGCAGCTAGACTGGGATTAAGTGTATAAGGAACCCGATGCAAACTTGAAATATAACTTATTTCATGATACATTTTTAAGGGTATATAAAAATTGTTTTCCCAAGAAAATAGTTAAACATAATTCCAAGAAAACATATAAAAAACCTTGGATAACTAAAGGAATAAGAATATCTTGCAACCTTAAAAGAGAACTGTATCTAACAGCAAGAGGGAGTACTGACCCTGAATGTGTTCAATATTATAAAAACTATTGAGCGGTACTAGGAAAAGTTATTAAAAAGTCCAGAAGCATGTGTATCATGTCTGAGATCAGTACCTCTGATAATAAAATTAAAGCAATTTGGAACATTATTGAAAGGGAAACAGGGCAACCAAGAACACAGGAAGACTTTAGTGCCATAAAACTGAATGACAAGTGTACTAACAAACACTCAGAAATTGAAAATATTTTCAATAATCATTGTTTAAATGTTGTGGAGAAAATAGGATCTAGATCTTCACTAGAATAGGCAAGGCTACTAATAGAAGAGGCCATACCTGTGCAGTTTGAAACAACTGTAATTCCACCAACCTCTCCCTCTGAAATCAGTAAAATAATAAACTTGCTGAAAAGTGAAAGCTCTTACGGAATTGATGGCATTTCCAGCAAGGTACTTAAAAGCTTGTTCCCCACAGATAAGTAGGATTCTCAGCCACATATGTAATAGCTCTTTGGAGCAGGGTGTTTTTCCCGATAGACTGAAATATGCCATTGTAAAACGATTGTAGAAAAAGGGGGATGTGTCGGATGTCAACAACTATCGCCCAATCTCTCTTCTGACAGCTCTATCAAAAAGTTTTGAGAAAGTAATGTATTCAAGAGTAGCCTCCCATATCTGTAAAAATAAAGTACTAACAAAATGTCAGTTTGGTTTTCAGAAAGGCTTTTCAACAGAAAATGCTATATACACTTTCACTGATCAAATATTAAATGCTCTGAATAACGAGACATGACCCATTGGTATTTTTTGTGATCTCTCAAAGGCCTTTGATTGTGTAAACCATAGAATTCTTTTAGATGAGCTAAATCATTACTGTTTGAGTGGGGCAGTGCACAATTGGTTTAATTCATACTTAACTGGAAGAGAGAGTCCCTTTAGTCAACCATAGTGCCAGTAGTGCTATGTTTGTTTTGAATACAGTCCAGAGACAGGTAGTGCTATTTTCATTGTTTTCTACAAGAAGTGGTTAGCAATCACAGTTTAGTCAATAATCAGCCGCCTTTAGTGAATTAGCAGTCTAGTTAAAAGTTGATTAAGTCTCTTCAGTAAATTGATTCCTTAGGATGGATAGGATGTGTGACTGCTGTGTACCAGATGCAGGAGGAGCTGGCCACACTTCGCGAACAGCTGAGCGTGTTGATGACCGCGGTCAGCCGTCTTCAGGCTGCTGCCTTGGAGTGTAGCAGTAGTGGTGCATCGCAAGGTACACCCCAGGTGTTACATGCTTCACCCATTGTCCCTGCTGTCGAGACATCTTCGCGGGTACCGGGCGTGGTCGGGCCACCCTCTCCCCAAGGGGAGTGGCGGGTTCAGCGGCGTTCGCGGCGCACGAGGCGGAGGGTAAATGTGGAGGCTGGACGTGTGGCATCGCCTGCTCTGCCTGTGAGTGGACATGTGGCTGCTCCTTCAGCAAGGTCCGAGCAGGCACACGGGGGGAGGGGTTTATTAGTTATTGGGAGCTCCAACGTTAGGCGGGTGATGGAGCCCCTTAGGGAAATAGCGGAAAGGTCGGGGAAGAAGGCCAGTGTTCACTCTGTCTGCTTGCCGGGGGGTCTCATCCGAGATGTGGAGGAGACCCTACCGGCGGCGATAGAGAGCACTGGGTGCACCCAACTGCAAATTGTTGCTCATGTCGGCACCAATGATTCCTGCCGTCTGGGTTCAGAGGTCATTCTCAGTTCGTACAGGCGGTTGGCAGAGTTGGTGAAGGCTGAAAGCCTCACTCGCGGGGTGGAATCAGAGCTAACTATTTGTAGTATCGTTCCCAGAACCGATCGTGGTCTTCTGGTTTGGGGCCAAGTGGAAGGCTTAAACCAAAGGCTCAGACGATTCTGCGGAGAGCTGGGGTGCAAATTTCTCGACCTCCGCTATCGGGTGGAGAAATGTAGGGTGTCCCCCTGAATAGGTCAGGCGTGCACTACATGCCGGAAGTGGCTACGAGGGTAGCGGAGTACGTGTGGAGTGCACATGGGGTTTTTTTAGGTTAGAGAATTCCCTCCCTAGGCCCGACAAGATGCCTCCTGAGATGCGGCAAGGCAAGAGTAGGCAAAATGCAACAGGGAATAACTATATTAATGTGCTAATAGTAAACTGCAGGAGCGTCTATAGAAAGGTCCCAGAACTGCTCTCATTAATAAACGGTCACAACGCCCATATAGTACTAGGGACAGAAAGTTGGCTGAAACCACATGTAAACAGTAATGAAATCCTAAACTCAGATTGGAATGTATACCGCAGAGACAGGCTGAACAGTGAACCGGGCTCAGCAGCTGTTGTGGCTCAGCACCTGAAGAATAATTTGGAAAATATTTCGAGTAGATTTCTCCACCATTTTATAGTTCTGGGTGGAGATTTTAATTTGCTGGATATAGACTGGGAGACTCAAACGTTCATAACGGGTGGCAGGGACAAAGAATCCAGTGAAATATTTTTAAGTGCTTTATCTGAAAACTACCTTCAGCAGTTAAACAGAGAACCGACTCGTGGCGATAACATATTAGACCTTATGGTGACAAACAGACCCGAACTATTTGAATCAGTTAATGCAGAACAGGAAATCAGCGATCATAAAGCGGTTACTGCATCGATGATTTCAGCTGTAAATAGAAATATTAAAAAAGGTAGGAAGATTTTTCTGTTTAGCAAAAGTGACAAAAAGCAGATTACAGAGTACCTGACGGCTCAACACAAAAGTTTTGTCTCAAGTACAGATAGTGTTGAGGATCAGTGCACAAAGATCGAAACCATCGTACAATATGCGTTAGATGAGTATGTGCCAAGCAAGATCGTAAGAGATGGGAAAGAGCCACCGTGGTACAACAACCGAGTTAGAAAACTGCTGCGGAAGCAAAGGGAACTTCACAGCAAACATAAACATAACCAAAGCCTTGCAGACAAACAAAAATTACACGAAGCAAAATGTAGTGTGAGGAGGGCTATACAAGAGGCTTTCAATGAATTCTAAAGTAAAGGTCTATGTACTGACTTGGCAGAAAATCCTAAGAAATTTTGGTCCTATGTCAAAGTGGTAGGTGGATCAAAACAAAATGTCCAGACACAATGTGACCAAAATGGTACTGAAACAGATGATGACAGACTAAAGGCGGAAATACTAAATGTCTTCTTCCAAAGCTGTTTCACAGAGGAAGACTGCACTGTGCTTCCTTCTCTAGGTTGTCGCACAAATGACAAAATGGTAGATATTGAAATAGACGACAGAGGGATAGAGAAACAACTAAAATCGCTCAAAAGAGGAAAGGCCGCTGGTCCTGATGGGATACCAGTTAGATTTTACACAGAGTACGCGAAGGAACTTGCCCCCCTTCTTGCAGCGGTGTACCGTAGGTCTCTAGAAGAGCAAAGCGTTCCAAAGGATTGGAAAAGGGCACAGGTCATCCCCGTTTTCAAGAAGGGACGTCGAACAGATGTGCAGAATTGTAGACCTATATTTCTAACGTCAATCACTTGTAGAATTTTGGAACACGTATTATGTTCAAGTATAATGTCTTTTCTGGAGACTAGAAATCTACTCTGTAGGAATCAGCATGGGTTTCGAAAAAGACGGTCGTGTGAAACCCAGCTCGCACTATTTGTCCTCGAACACGGGTTCACAGGTAGATGCCGTGTTTCTTGACTTCCGCAAGGCGTTTGACACAGTTCCCCACAGTCGTTTAATGAACAAAGTAAGAGCATACGGACTATCAGATCAATTGTGTGACTGGATTGAGGACTTCCTAGATAACAGAACGCAGCATGTCATTCTCAATGGAGAGAAGTCTTCCGAAGTAAGAGTGATTTCAGGTGTGCCGCAGGGGAGTGTCATAGGACCATTGCTATTCACAATATACATAAATGACCTGGTGGATGACATCGGAAGTTCACTGAGGGTTTTTGCAGATGATGCTGTGGTGTATCGAGAGGTTGCAACAATGGAAAATTGTACTGAAATGCAGGAGGATCTGCAGCAAATTGACGCATGGTGCACGGAATGGCAACTGAATCTCAATGTAGACAAGTGTAATGTGATGCAAATACATAGAAAGATAGGTCCCTTATCATTTTGCTACAAAATAGCAGGTCAGCAAATGGAAGCAGTTTATTCCATAAATTACCTGGGAGTACGCATTAGGAGTGATTTAAAATGGAATGATCATATAAAGTTGATCATCGGTAAAGCAGATGCCAGACTGAGATTCATTGGAAGAATCCTAAGGAAATGCAATCCGACAACAAAGGAAGTAGGTTACAGTACACTTGTTCGCCCACTGCTCGAATACTGCTCAGCAGTGTGGGATCCGCACCAGATAGGGTTGATAGAAGAGATAGAGAAGATCCAACAGAGAGCAACGCGCTTTGTTACAGGATCATTTAGTAATGGCAAAAGCGTTATGGAGATGATAGATAAACTCCAGTGGAAGACTCTACAGGAGAGACGCTCAGTAGCTCGGTACGGGCTTTTTTTAAAGTTTCGAGAACATACCTTCACTGAAGAGACAAGCAGTATATTGCTCCCTCCTACATATATCTCGCGAAGAGACAATGAGGATAAAATCAGAGAGATTAGAGCCCACACAGAAGCATACCGACAATCCTTCTTTCCACGTACAATACGAAACTGGAATAGATGGGAGAACCGATAGAGGTACTCAGGGTACCCACCGCCACACACCGTCAGGTGGCTTCTGGAGTATGGATGTAGATGTAGATGAAGAATGCAGAAAGTTGAAATAAGTGGTTCATGTAATGTTTAAACAACAGCTGATTCCTCAAGCTGGGGGCTATCAAGTACAGGGTCCCACAAGGTTCGGTCTTAGGTCCTTTACTGTTCTTGATATACATTAATGATTTACCATTCCACACTGATGAAAATGCAAAGTTAGTTCTTTTTGCTGATGATACAAGTATAGTAATAACATCCAAAAACCAAGAATTAAGTGACGTAATTGTAAATGATGTTTTTCACAAAATTATTAAGTGGTTCTCAACAAATTGACTCTCTTTAAATTTTGATAAAACACAGTATATACAGTTCTGTACAGTAAATGGCACAACTCCAGTAATAAATATAGACTTTGAGGAACAGAAGTCTGTAGCTAAGATAGAATTTTCAAAGTTTTTAAATGTGTCCATTGATGAGAGTTTAAACTGGAAGCAACACATTGTTGGTCTGATGAAACTTCTGAGTTCAGCTATGTATGCTATTAGCGTTATTGCAAATTTTGGTGATAAGAATCTCAGTAAATTAGCTTACTATGCCTGCTTTCATTCACTGCTTTCGTATGGCATCATATTCTGAGGCAATTCATCGTTGAGTAGAAAAGTATTCATTGCCCAAAAATGTGTAATCAGAATAATTGCTGGAGCCCAACCACGGTCATCCTGCAGACATCTATTTAAGGATCTAGGGATACTCACAGTAACCTCACAGTATATATATTGACTTATGAAATTTGTTGTTATTAATCCAACCCAGTTCAAAAGTAATAACAGTGTGCATAGCTATAACACCAGGAGAAAGGATGATCTTCACTATGCAGGTTAAATCTGACTTTGGCACAGAAAGGGGTAAATTATGCTGCCACAAAAGTCTTTTGTCACCTATCAAACAGCATGAAACCCCTGACAGATGGCCAACTAACATTTAAAAATAAATTAAAAGAATTTCTAGATGCCAACTCCTTCTACTCATTGGATGAATTTTTAGATATAAATTAAGGGGGGAAAAAACTTAAACATTAGTGTCATGCAATATTTTGTGTAATGTAATATCTTGTACAGACATCTTTTATTAACCTGACACGTTCCACATCATTACGAAGTATCATATTCATGATCTATGGTACAAGTAAGAGGGTCAGTCAGAAAGTAATGCCTCCTATTTTTTTTTCTATGTTTAATTGTCAGGAAATTTAAATGCAATTACATAGGTTGAAAACCACAACATTGAGGATCATTTTGTCATTTTTCAATGTAATCTCCGCCCATCTCTACAGTTTTGGTCCATCTTTGAACAAGGGCATGTATCCCAGCACGGTAAAAATCACAGCTCTGCTTCCTAAGCCATTGACGCACGGATGTTTTGACGGCCTCCTCATCTTCAAAATGAATCCCACAATGAGCTTCTTTTAGTGGCCCGAACAGATGGAAGTCTGATGGTGCCAGGTCAGGGCTGTATGGGGGATGAGGCAAAACTTCCCATCCAATTTTGACAATCTTGTCAGAGGTGTGACGACTGGTGTGTGGTCTTGCATTCTCATGCAAAAGAAGAACATCTGCCATTGATTTTGTTGGGCGAACTCGCTGAAGACGTGCTTTAAGTTTTTTGAGGGTTGTGACGTATTGAACAGAATTTATTGTGCATCCCTGCTGCAAAAAATCAACCAGAATCACACCCTCTGTGTCCCAGAAAACTGTTGCCATAACTTTCCCTGCCGATCGCACAGTTTTGAATTTTTTCTTCCTCGGCGACCTTATGTGACGCCACTCCATTGACTGCCTCTTTGATTCGGGTTCAAAAAAACGCACCCATGTTTCGTCCCCGGTCACAATTTTTTTCAGAAACTCATTTCCCTCCAAACGGAAGCGCTGCAAGTGTTGGGAGGCTATTGTTTTCCTTGCCTCTTTATTCTGATCGGTTAACATTCTTGGAACCCACCGTGCACAAACTTTTGAGTACCCCAATTGTTTAATAATCGTGATCACACTGCCTTTACTAAGAGAAATAATGCGACACACTTCATCTGCAGTCACCCGACGGTCACCACGAATGATGTCATCAACTTGCTGAATGTTGTGTGGAGTCACTGCACTCACCGGCCTGCCGCTCCGCTTTTCGTCAGTCAACGGTGTTTGCCCTCCAGCTTCCTTACAACGATGAACCCATCGTCTAATAGTGCTGACATCCACTGTCACAACACCATACACCTTCTTCAGTCTTTCATGAATGCGTATAGGCGTTTCACCTTCTGCATTCAAGAATTCAATCACACAACGCTGTCTCAAACGAACATCGATGTCGGCCATCTTACAAACTTCTGCTGTGCTGCCACCTGTTGACACAGAAAGTTACTACTGCAGTGGATTGCAGAAGGTTTGAGGAATGGCGCCAAATTCAAATTGTTCACTTAACTTAATTTTTTTAAGTAGAAAAAAATGGGAGGCATTACTTTTTGACCGACCCTCGTATTAATCTAATCTAATCTAATCTAATCTTCTTGTCAAGCTGTGCCACGAACTCCTCATCTCCCTAATTCTATTCAATACCTCCTCATTAATTATGTGATCTACCCATATAATCTTCAGCATTCTTCTGTAGCACTGCATTTTGAAAGTTTCTATTCGCTTCTTGTCCACGTCAGTAGGTAAGCAATAATGTTTTCTACAGTTATTAATGAATAATGTGGTTGTAAACATAACATAAGTTATGAGGCATTTGTATTTCACCAGAATAGGAACCATTATGTGGTCTGTTTTGTTTCAGAATCAAATAGCAATCCAACTAACTGTCATACTATTGGCAGCGAAGAAGATGTAAGGGAGCATTCAAGTAACAACAAGCAGCATGCCACTGATTGTGACAAAACCTATGAACCTTCGAGTAGGACAAGTTCTGATTTGGATGACAATAACAGTACACGGAATCAATCAAAGGATAGGTTAAAAAGCAACAGTAACGTTCAAACTATCACAAATGAACAATAAATACTGAATGTACTAGAGGAAGATTTATACTTAAGCAGTGATAGTGAAAGTGCTGTAAAAAGTTGTGCAGTTTAAGAAACGAATGAATGTGAGGGAATGAAAGTAAACAATAAAACTAATATTCCACAGCAGTGGAAATGTAACGCCCATAAACACAAAGTAGCTGGTGGAAGGAATATGCCAGTAAAAAACTGTACCTGCTAAAGTGTGTAGGATGAAATGCTCAGAAAAACTGCTTGAAACTGAAAGATATGAAAAGGCAATTTGTTGGCCCGTGTGTTGAACTACACTCCTGGAAATTGAAATAAGAACACCGTGAAATCATTGTCCCAGGAAGGGGAAACTTTATTGACACATTCCTGGGGTCAGATACATCACATGATCACACTGACAGAACCACAGGCACATAGACACTGGCAACAGAGCATGCACAATGTCGGCACTAGTACAATGTATATCCACCTTTCGCAGCAATGCAGGCTGCTATTCTCCCATGGAGACGATCGTAGAGATGCTGGATGTAGTCCTGTGGAACGGCTTGCCATGCCATTTCCACCTGGCGCCTCAGTTGGACCAGCGTTCGTGCTGGACGTGCAGACCGCGTGAGACGACGCTTCATCCAGTCATAAACATGCTCAATGGGGGACAGATCCGGAGATCTCGCTGGCCAGGGTAGTTGACTTACACCTTCTAGAGCACGTTGGGTGGCACGGGATACATGCGGACGTGCATTGTCCTGTTGGAACAGCAAGTTCCCTTGCTGGTCTAGGATTGGTAGAACGATGGGTTCGATGACGGTTTTGATGTACCTTGCACTATTCAGTGTCCCCTCGACGATCACCAGAGGTGTACGGCCAGTGTAGAAGATCGCTCCCCACACCATGATGCCGGGTGTTGGCCCTGTGTGCATCGGTCGTATGCAGTCCTGATTGTGGCGCTCACCTGCACGGCGCCAAACATGCATACGACCATCATTGGCACCAAGGCAGGAGCGACTCTCATCGCTAAAGATGACACGTCTCCATTCGTCCCTCCATTCACGCCTGTCGCGACACCACTGGAGGCGGGCTGCACGATGTTGGGGCGTGAGCGGAAGATGGCCTAACGGCATGCGGGACCGTAGCCCAGCTTCATGGAGACGGTTGCGAATGGTCCTCGCCGATACCCCAGGAGCAACAGTGTCCCTAATTTGCTGGGAAGTGGCGGTGCGGTCCCCTACGGCACTGCGTTGGATCCTACGGTCTTGGCGTGCATCCGTGCGTCGCTGCGGTCCGTTCCCAGGTCGACGGGCACGTGCACCTTCCGCCGACCACTGGCGACAACATCGATGTACTGTGGAGACCTCACGCCCCATGTGTTGAGCAATTCGGCGGTACGTCCACCCGGCCTCCCGCATGCCCACTATACGCCCTCGCTCAAAGTCCGTCAACTGCACATACGGTTCACGTCCACGCTGTCGCGGCATGCTACCAGTGTTAAAGACTGCGATGGAGCTCTGTATGCCACGGCAAACTGGCTGACACTGACGGCGGCGGTGCACAAATGCTGCGCAGCTAGCGCCATTCGACGGCCAACACCACGGTTCCTGGTGTGTCCGCTGTGCCATGCGTGTGATCATTGCTTGTACAGCCCTCTCGCAGTGTCCGGAGCAAGTATGGTGGGTCTGACACACCGGTGTCAATGTGTTCTTTTTTCCATTTCCAGGAGTGTATATAGTACAATTAGTTCAAGAAAAAGAAACTTAACCTTGAATAAGTGTAAAGAAAACACTCTTATTTTACTGCAAATTGTGGACGAGCTAAGGTGTGCAAGATTATGTTTTTTAACACATGTACACTCAAATACAGCTGTAGTAAACATTTTAAAAAACATGGAGGCAGGTGGTATAGTAAGAAAAGATCAAAGGGGTAGGCATACTCCAAGAAGAAAAACACCTGATGAAACTGTTGAATGTATTAAAAGACATAGTTCTTCTTTTCCACATTATGAAAGTCACTACAGTAGGGATCAGTGTGACAGGAAATATTTAGGACCAGAGCTGAACATACAAAAAATGTATGACCTATACATAAATTACTGTATTCAAAAGAATATTGACTCTGAGATAAGGGGTAAAAAATGGCTTTACGCAGACATCTTTAATAAACTGTTCAATTTGTCATTCAATCCACCTGAAAAAGACACCTGTGATATATGTGATATGTTTCTGGTACATGTGATATGTTTCAGGCAGAGATGAAAAGTAATCTGACTCCAGAAGAAACAGAATCTGTTGGAGCTGAGCATACTGCTCATCTGAATGAATCAAAAAACAGGTATCTTCTAAAAAGTAATGACACTAACAAGACAAGAGGAACACAAACACACAAAGTGTTAACCAGAGACATTAAGAAGTGTTTGCCATCCCCACTTATATAAAATAGTATTAGTGTCTATAAAAGGAAACTTTGTGCCTTAAATTTTAGCTTGTATGATGCATCAGATGCCTCAGTTAACTGTGTAATGTGGGATGAGTCAAAAGGAGGGCAAGGCGGAAACGAAATTACATCAGCAATTTTGAAGTGGGCTGATAGTGTCATAACTGACAGTGGCATGGAAGAAATCACACTTTAGACAGACAACTGCTGTGGACAAAATTAGAATGTGAATATTATAATGTGTTTTTTTCTGGTTATAGCATAAGTATCCACAAATTAAGACCATAACTCAGAAGTTTCTACTAAAAGGCCATACCCATATGGAAGCTGACAGTGTTCATGTGTTAATAGAGAGGAAATGGAAGAAATTGAATAATATAAGGATTTTAACACCTTGAGACTGACAAAAATTGGTAATACACACTTCCAGCAAATACATTGTTCATAATATGGAACTTCAAGATTTCAAAAGTTTCAATTCACTGTATGCCACAAAAGACTCTGAAAGGTCTCCCCTTATTCAGGGGAAAATGGATGTGGAGAAATGGCCATTTTAGTATCAAAGAGTGTGCAATTACAAGTGAAACATGAAAACATGGGAATTCTGTACTTCAAAACATCTTCTGATGTGACAAAAAACAGTACGCCTTCGTTAGATTACGCAGATATGGACTTACATTTCCAGCAGATTTTAACCAACTGTCAGATGTCACAAGACCTGTTTTGCTGCAGAAATATAATGATTTAATGGCACTGTTGCCATATATCCCTTCAGTTTGTCATGCATTTTATAAGAACCTAGAACGTGCATGTAATACAAACATAACCGACTAACTGGAAGAGGACATAGATGTGATTTAGGACCAAATGTGACATTTATGTTCATACAGCAACTTGTACCACTATGTGAGTAATGTTCTCTTCATGTAATATATTCTTACAATGAAAGTAATGTGATTGAGTGATATTATTCGTTGAATACCAAGACCAATATGCCACACAATGCAATATGTTCACGAGAGGTATACAACACCATGCCATTATATATCTTCAAAACTGGTACAAAATGAAAAAAAACATGTCAGTTCAACTCTATATCTATATAGAGGAGACACTGAGTTGCAAACAGACACAACAAAAACGCCGCTATACCTTTGAGCTTTCAGCCAAAAGGCCTTCTTCCAAAGTAGAAAGTGCGTGCGCGCGCACACACACACACACACACACTCACACACACACACACAAAAGCCACTGTCTCTGGCAATTGAGGCTGTGACTCACTGTGTACTTGCTATGTTGCATAGCACTTTATCCATCATTTGAGTTCAACTCTAAATCTGGCGCACATATAGGTTTAGAGTTTAATCGACACATTTGTTTGTGACATGATGCCTCATAGTGGTTATAGGTTGTCATGCATCTGATTACTATGTCACAAAACATTTGAAGATGATCTATTTATGACAAACTGGTTGTGTAATAAAACTGGCAATACAGCTGTGTGCATGTGTTTATTTTTCAGAAATGTCTGTAGTGCGTTTTGGATTTCAATTTCCTTGGAGAATCTCTCATAAGACTTTTCCATTTACTGAATTGAAGTCATGCAGAGTTCTCTGGTTTTTGAAATCTATAAATGCCAGACGAGTAGTTAGGCTGAATTCTCTGGAATTTTGTATTAGTTGATTAACAGCCAAAACATCAATATATGAGTGTTCATTTCTAAAACCGATTGCTCGTTTGTTTTGCAGATAATTTTTATCACATTCAGTATTCTTCAGTATAATTTATATGTAGTGTTAAGGACACTTATACCTTTGCAAGTGATTGTATCATCGCTGTTGCCTGTTATTGCCCACAGCCCACAAAAGGGGCGATAAGGTTCCCACTAAATGTATTTCTTTAAGGGAATATGTGGTCACACTTTTGTACACTCCTGACATCTAGTGGCAGTCTGCTGCACCAGCTGCAGTTTCTGTTTGTTGTGAAATATAGCCTTCAGGACTGTGGAAAGTATATATCCCACCAAACAATGGTGTTTTTATGGTTCTTGGGAAGTATGATTATCACTGAAGTAGTTTCTGGAATGAGCTTGGGAAGTATACTTATCACAAAATTAATGTCATTTGTGGCCCTTGGGAAGCATACTTTCCACCAACTTAGGGGTATCTCAAAGCCTTTGGGCATCCGTCTTACTTTCTCTGTGTATGCCTGATATCTTGTGGTAGTACACTCCACCAAGTGTATGAAAACCACTACAGCAATCAGTTTCTGTTTGTTTTGGGATCAGCTGTTGTTGAAACACATTGCTTCACTTCTGAAATATACGTTATTGTGACCTGTAACAGCTCATACCTTTATTGCTTGATAACGATTCCAGTATTGTGGTCAGTAAACCTTAATATCAGTAACAAATAAATTTTAAATAAAGTAGAAGAAACATAAAATAAAAAGAGAAAACACTGTTCATTATTTTTGTATGTGTAATGGTAACACATAACAACTCGCAAAAGGGAAGTGGGAAATCCATTTACCACTATAGTTTTAATACTTCACAATAGAGCTGTGGTAATATACGTACCACCATTTTTTTTATCCTTAAGTGAAAAATAAAATTATCAAAAAATAAATATAGTCAACTGATCACAGTTCTAATAGGATAGCAAAAAATTATCTTTGCTGAGTTGCTACAAAAAAATGCACCTGTGAAAGGGTGAAAGATTAGATATTACGTTATATTCTTGTATTGCAGGATGAAATCAGTGAACTCAAGCAGAAGCTGGAGGTAATGACACGTGAGGTGGAACAGCTTAAGGAATGTGTGTCATCTGCAGAAGCTCAATTGCGAAAGGAACAGTCAGGTATCTCGTGGCCATTGTGTTCAAAAGTAAGTTAGATAGTTAGTTACATTTTTCGTAAATCATATACACAGCACTTTATCAAAAAGACAGTTACGGACCGTCTATACATGATTTGTTTGTGAGCATGCCTACATGCTAGCCATTTAAAGATTAAATTACTAGGTAACGCTCTAACTTAAATTTAGCAACAATGAACATATTAGCCTTTATGGTTATGAAAATATGAGTGAAAATCAGTTTGAGTTCTACAGTAGTATGGGTACCAGAGAAACCTTATTTCCAGTGAATATTTTTATGCAATAATGCTTAGCTATGAATCAGGATAAAGTACTGTAGTTCATTGACTATGGATAGGCTTTTGACAAAGAGTGACTTGACAAATTGATGAGCCTATTGAAAGAAAGTGAAACTGCAGAATATTCAGATAATTGAAAACGTATACTTGCAACAGATGTTATCAGCTGTTACAGAGAATTATCAGAAGACATTAAGATAATGTAAGGAATAAGATAAGGTTGTGTACTTTCCCCACCCCTATTTAACACTTATTAGGAAGCAATCTTCAGGGAAGGTATATCAAATATAGAAATAGATATAAAAGATATGAATATAATAGAGGGAAATATTCCACGTGGGAAAAATATATCTAAAAACAAAGATGATGTAACTTACCAAATGAAAACGTTGGTATATTGATAAACACACAAACAAACACAAACACACACACAAAATTCAAGCTTTTGCAACCCATGGTTGCTTCATCAGGAAAGAGGAAAGGAGAGGGAAAGGTGAAAGGATGTGGGTTTTAAGGGAGATGGTAAGGAGTTATTCCAATCCCTGGAGTGGAAAGACTTACTTTAGGGTGGATATCTGCTTGTGTCTGTATATGTGCAGATGGATGTGTGTGTGTGTGTGTGTGTGTGTGTGTGTGGGCGCGCGCGCGCACGAGTGTATACCTGTCTTTTTTTCCCCCTAAGGTAAGTCTTTCCGCTCCAGGGATTGGAATAACTCCTTACCCTCTCCCTTAAACCCCACATCCTTTCATCTTTCCCTCTCCTTCCCTCTTTCCTGAAGAAGCAACCATTGGTTGTGAAAGCTTGAATTTTGTGTGTGTGTTTGTGTTTGTTTGTTTGTGCATCTATCAACATACCAACACTTTCATTTGATAATTTACATCATCTTTGTTTTTAAATAGATATAAAAGTCAATTTAAAAGCTATTATTAATACATGCTATGCTGAAGACAGCCAGAACACAGCTACAGTTATTGTTTAAGAAGCTATTAAGGTCAACAACAATTTAGGTCTCATAATGAATTTTAGCAAAACCAAATCATGATTATTAGCAAAACTACAAAGATCTAATCTGGTATTACTATGAATACCAAACCCACTGAAAGGATATCAAAATGTAACCATCTCAGTACTATGATCAATAATAAACTTGATCAGGTCCTGGAAAGCGGTAGCAGAGCTGAAGAAGTTAGACCAGCCTATTTAAGGCTGAGATGTTTGTTACCGACAAAAATTTAAACTTGCAACTAAAATTCCAAACGAGTCCCTTATTCTTTATTGGAAGGCATCACTGAAGAAGATTGAAGCATTAGAGATGTGAATGTTGTAATGAGTGTTAAAAATGCCCTGGACACAAAGACTTACCCGTGAAAACATTCTAAAGTAAATCAGTAATGAGAAGGCAATGGAAAGCCCAATCAAAACCAGAAAACTTGAATATTTTGGATATATCATGAAAGGAGAGAAATACAATATTCTAAGACTGATACTGGAAAGAACAGTTGTAGGAAACAGATCAGTAGTGAGAAGATGAACATTTTGGCTACAGAATGTGAGAGTGTGGTTTGGATGCACTTCTTCAGCTGGTTAGATTGACACAATCAGAAACAAGATTAGTCACTATGATGGCTGACCTCCAAGGAGATATAACACCTTAAGAAGAAGGTGTTAGAAAGTTCTGGCAGAATATAAATAATTTAGAAGGTAACAACTCGTTGAATAGTAGAGATGTGGAGTCATCCACAGCCACATAAACAAGACTGAAAGCTGGCTAGCTTTGGGATAAATTTGTAAAACAAGCCTGTGGAATATAAAAATTTACCCAGAAGATATGACTTTAGGCTATATTTCAATTTAGATGTACTATTAGCCAGTCATTTTATGTTACTTTGCAAATTTTCAAAGCTTATGTGGCTGCATGTTAAACTCCTGTTATTCCACTGACAGCTTTAACAATGAATCATAAAGGTCAAGTGTTTTCTTGATGTTGTAGCTGTTGCCCTCATCATTTTTCTTCAATTGTGGTGGGTTATTTATGACAAGTTTCCTTACATATTGTGAGGGAGTGGTTAAAGTGCCTATCTCCTTGAATAAGCACCTACAAAATTATTGTTGACAAATAAGATATACTATTCTCCTTGCTAACTTTTGGGCTTTCGATCAGTGATGATGAGGACAACACAACACCGAGTCTACAAGTGGAGGAAATCTTGAACCAGGCCCGCTGCACAGTAGACAAACACATTGCACTCAATTGAGCTGGTGGACAAAATCTGGGGATTACTTGCAAAGCAAAAGCAGCTGAACCTAATTTTTCAGACAGTTCAGTAATATGTTTCATCCATTGTCTTTGTCAATATGTACAGCCAAAATCTACAGACTCCAGTACATGTGTTATATCAATTTTTGGTCTCTCTCTCTCCATTTGTTGTACAGAACTGAATATACCCCCTGCCACCCCAAAATTAACATATATTTGATTTTCAGAAAACCGGTCATTTGAGAAACATAGTAAAGCACTTGTTCTGTTTCCTTCACTGTAACACAATTAATACTATGCTTGTTTCTTCTATAAAAAGTACCAACTGTGCCTGATGTTTATTCAGTGAAAGGTGGAAAGAAAAGTAGTGGGCCCAAAATCAAACACTGTGGTACTTCCATTGTGATTCTGAGACACTCCTTTCAACATTGTTGGAATTATACAGCACAACTTACGAATTATTTTTGTTAAGTATAATGCAAACCTTTTTGTAGCATTGCTGAAAGTCCAGAAGGAACGGGAGGCACTTAGGGCAGAGCTACAGCAGACACGGGAGACTCTGTCAGCGAGTCGGCAGGAGGTGGTGGCTCTGAACCAGGAGGTGCGCCGCCTGCAGCAGACCATCCATGAGGGTGAGATGGAGCGCCGCCGCCTGCAGAAGGACATGGACAAGGTACGGACACATATGACCGAACAATATCATTAGCCTATATCTACTCCTACATTTACACCTGTTTGGCATAAGCCACAGTACGATGTGTTCTCTCGGCTGTTTCAATGTTCCTGGCAATGAGGATACGTAAAAAAGTCCTTAATGTATCCCCAAAGGAAAAAGTCACAGGGGACAGTGCCCCATCATCTTCATCACTGTGCCCAATCCAACAATATTTCTTTATTGAGAATGTTGACATGATACAATGTAGCCGATGAACAATTTTACACGATTGACATAACACTGCATTTGAAAATAATGGAGTGTCGAAATGCTTAAGGTGTTTTTGGAAATGATAAAAGTGTGGTCGAGACATAAGAAAAATTATGAAAGTGCATCCAAATGGTTGCTTCATCTCACAGCGTTTTCACACAAATTTCACTGCTTTTTTATTTACAGACACATCCTGTGTCTTTAAATTCCTAAGGAAATTAATTCCTCTACAAAAGAAGTGGTTTACAAAACATTTGTTCAACTAATGTTTGATTATTGCACATCAGTTTCAGATCCTGTCAGGTTAGATTAATGAAGGAGGCAAATAACATCCAAAGAAGAGTAGCAATGTTTGCCACAGGATCATTTAGCAAGTGTGAGAGCATTAAGGAGGTTGAGATGGATAACAAACTTAAGTGGCAGATGTTTCAAAAGGGGCACAGTGCAGCACAGGGAGACTTGGTGTCAACTATTCTGACAGTATGTGTTCCATGGGGAATCAAACGGCTCATTACTTCTTTCCACATGCACCTTGCAAAATGATTATGAAAGAAAATGCAGAAAAATTAGAGCTTACTTTGAGGCTTCCTGAGCATTACTCGCAAAGGGGAAATATTAGTGATATCACACGTATCCTCCATCATACATTGTAAGGTGGCTTGCAGAGTGCAGCTGAAGTTGTAGAAATAAACAGTAATGAAGTTTTCAGCTTTTGCAACAATATTTCTGGACACAATGCTAAGTAAGAGATTGTATCCCTATGATAAATGCATAGCTCATTGAAAATAAATAATGATATGCTGTGATGCTGAACTATCTCATAATATGTACAGCTACAGCTATGTATGCACTCAGCGAGTCACTCTGTGGTGCATGATGGTCTTTTGTATGATCGTCTGTCACTCCCTTTGTGCTCCACTCAGGAATGGAGTGTGAGAAAAGTTACCCTCTGTGTGGATCTCTCTTATCCATATCTTTCGAATAATACACTTGATGTACAATGGAGGAAGTGGAAGTGTTTTACAAATCCATAATCTTTCACATCCGTGTATCAGATAAAAGGATATCATCTCCCTTTTTGAAATTCCCATCCGAGATATTTTAGTATCGTCATAACACCCACCATAACACCCACTAATGATTGATTTTTCTTTCCTTTACCTCGAACCGATAAATCATGATTTTCAGTGTGGCATCTGCTTTCCCTGCAACTGTTTTTGTGTAGTAGATAACCTTTAGGTTACTGTGACTAGTTACACCTAGATATTTTGTGAATTTTACTGTTTCCATTTATGAAACGATTACATGGCATTATTGGGTGGAGGACCTTTTCTGTGGCTGCCTGGTGCGAGTCTTTTTACACACATCAAAAAAAGTTTTGCATCATCCCGGTTCCTAGAATTCATGAAGATGGGCGTTGGCTGTGGGTATTGTATCACAGACACAGTCCCTTTGACTGTACAGAGATGTCACTAAACCCACCCAAAGATGAAACAACCTTGCACAAGCAGCACCTATTAGACAGAGAGGGTCCGACAGCTGGTCAGTTCCAGTCATTCCACCAGGAAGGAGGTACACGGTTCGTGTCGTCTGCAGTTCGACCGTGCCTACATGGTCAGTACCACAGTTTGATTGTATCCGCAATGTTACTTTTTGCCAAGTAAGGGCTCTCAACAAGGGAAGTGTCCAGTCATTTCAGAGTGAACCAAAGCGATGTTGTTTGGCTGTGGAGGAGATACAGAGAGACAATGACATGCCTCACCCAGGGTGCCTGAGTACTACTACTGCAGTGAATGACCTCTACCTATGGATTATGGCTCAGAGGAATCCTGACAGCAATGCCACCATGTTGAATAATGCTTTTCGTGCAGCCACAGGATGTCGCATTATGACTCAGACTGTGCGCAATAGTCTGCGTGACGCATAACATCGCTCCTGACATCCACAGCGAGGTCAACCTTTGTAACCACGACACCATGAAGCACGGTATAGATGGGCCCAACAACATGCCGAATGGACTGCTCAGGATTGGCATCACATTCTATTCACCATCAGTGTCACATATTCCTTCAATTGTTGGAGAAGTGTTTGGAGGCAACCTGGACATGCTGAATGCCTTGGACACATTGTCCAGCGAGTGCAACAAGGTGGAGGTTTTTTACTGTTTTGGAGTGGAGTTATGTGGGGCCAACATATGCCACTAGTGGTCATGGAAGGCAACACAGTAGATGTAGAATACATGAATACCACCCTCCAACCATATTGGCAGCATATTGGTGAGGCATTCATCTTCGTGGATGACAGTTCATGCTCCCATCATGCACATCTTGTGAATGACTTGCTTCACGATAACAGCATCGCTCAACTAGAGTTCTCCAGACATGAATCGTATCAAACATGGCTGGGATAGATTGAAAAGGGCTGTTTATGGATGATGTGACCCACCAACAACTCTGAGGGATCTATGCTGAATCACCGTTCAGGAGCGGGACAATCTGGACCAACAGTGCCTTGATGAGCATGTGATAGTATGCCACGATGAATAAGGGCATGCATCAGTGCAAGAGGAAGTGCTGCTGGGTGTTAGAGGCACCGGTGTGTACAGCAATCTGGACCACCACCTCTGAAGGTCTCACTGTATGGTAGTATAACATGCAATGTGTGGTTTTCATGTGCAATAAAAAGGGCAGAAATGATGTTTATGTTAATCTCTATTCCAACTTTCTGTGCAGGTTCCAGGACTCCTGGATTCGAGGTGATGCAAAACTTTTTTTGGTGCTTGTATTTGACACAACTTTGGTGACCCTCACTTCAGTGAAGATGAGATGAATGAGTAGGACAACGCAAACACACCCAGTTCCTGAGAAAAGAAAATCGGCAGCTAAAAAAAAAAAAAAAAAAAAAAAAAAAAAAAAAAAAAAAAAAAAAAAAAAACAGAGAGAGAGAGAGAGAGAGAAGAAAGAAAGAAAAAAAAGTGTGAAATCTTATAGGACTTAAATGCTAAGGTCATCAGTCCCTAAGCTTACACATTACTTAATCTAAATTATCCTAAGGACAAACACACACACCCACGCCTGAGGGAGGACTTGAACCTCCACCGGAATCAGCCGCACAGTCCATCTCCAGCTCATGATTGATTTGATTTGAAGAATGTTTGAGAGAATGAGTTGCCCACTGAGGTTGCCCAGTATGAATTCCATTTAACATATATGGGACACGATTGAGAACTCCGTTTGTGCACAAAATTGCAATTATGGATGGCTATAGAGGGAACGTGACTCACTGTTTCTGCTGGGTACATACAATGATTTGTTGTCTGTGCCATGTCGAGTTGCTGCACTAGGCTGAGCAAAAGGAGTTCTGATTCAATATTAGGAGGTATCCTTTGACTCTAGTCACCTCAGTATATTTATATTGAGGGTCAAGCCAACCTCTGCAGGTCTTCCCGTAGTTTCCTACAACCTTCTGGCATTGTCACTTTCCTATTACTTGAAATAATAATATTGTAGTATTTGCGTAAGCATAAGGAAACACTTTCTAATAGTAAAGCTTATAAAATCTGAAGGCATGTATCTTATTGTGGATTTCCCCCCTCACAGATCCTCAATGAACGTGACATCCTGGGTACCCAGTTGGTACGAAGAAATGATGAGCGACTGATTCTGCACGAGAAGATCAAACTGCTGGAAGGGACTGTGACCAAGGGTGATGCTGAGTATGAGCAGCGCATGGAAGACATCAAACTGCTAGAGCTGGAGGTCCAGACTCTCAGGTGAGGAGGCTACAGTAACCGCTAATTTGAGTATCACAAAGTGGAAGCACACAGTGCTGTAGACATTTCTAGTGAGCTGCTTAAATATACTGCCTAGCATGCAGGGACTAATGAGGTTTCTATATTTGATGCAGCAGTGAATAAATGTGACACTGAAATTAAGGGGTAACCTGAACCGTGCTCTGGCTCGTGTTTGTGCTGTTGACATGTTGGCGTCGTGTATTCGGATTGTGACCTCTTGTTTGATTAGTCCGTTCACTGGTACCACTACATTGGCGTCGTGTATTCGGATTGTGACCTCTTGTTTGATTAGTCCGTTCACTGGTACCACTACATTTGCTTGCTTTGTCTGTCTGTGAGTGGCAGCTGCGGCATTTATCGGTAGAGAGTACTGTGGTACTATCTTTGGAGCGACCTCTAGTATTTCCGGGTCATCGTGTGTCGAAGTTCAGTTGGGACAGATCAACAGTGAGGTCAGACAGCACCAGTACTCGTCGAGGGAGCTGGCAATATATGCACTGCCCGATGAAAGGATGTGGTCACGAGAGTGCACGACCACATAGATGTTCGGATTCGGTGAGTTTAAGTTGAATGGATCATAATATTCGAGTAGTGCAACTTTCATTTGTGTACGTGTCCACCCGTCGAAGTGACCTCACACCGTCAGGCTGTCAGTTGGCAGTTTTATACTCTGATGTTTCCCTTGCCTGACTTGCTTGGCAAAAACCGACGGTCAGTTGTTCGGTCGGTCGTCTCAGTGGATGACATGTATCTGGTCTTTTGACCGTTTCTGTGTTCTTAATGTTCATGTGTATGTGCAATTCATCTTGTTGCTGTATAGTGACTGTTTTAGCACTGTTTTGATTTGTTTGTGGAATTGTCTTTTGCGGTTCCATGTGCATGTAGTCAGATTTTGGATAGTCAGTTTGGTCTTAACCCTGTCTGTGTATTAGGATTTGGTGAAGCCAACTTGTGTAATTAAATGCTTGTCAGTTGACGCTGTTAACTTTCATTCTATCACGGTATCGGTTATTGCATCTTAGGTGGATTTTGTGTGTGTGTTGGTCAGCATTTAAGCTGTCACTACTTTGAGTTGAGTTGCCATCTCGTTAAGTGAACATAACTCTCGGCTACCTGTCTCACTGCTTACATGGCTGTGAGGACTTTTCTCAGGTCGATTCTTGGAGCAATGTCAGTGGATCACTCCCTTCTTATATGATTTGATTGTGTCTATTGTTTAAAAATAATGTTTTGTTTAAATTATTCCCATTGCTAGTGGCCTTCAGCCAACAAATGATTTGAATTCATCTTATCTGCTTAATAAGGTCTTCAGCTGCCCGTATAGCTTGTGTTACAGTCAATTTTTAATGACTGTTTCCAAAATTATTTTGGTATTTTTTAACGTGTAATAGTCTTTCTCATTCGTAACTCAGGCCTTCAGCCACTAATTGTTCTGAAGTATTGCTTGTGGCCTTCAGCTGACAAATAATTTCAATTTTTTCTTAATAGGGCCTTCAGCCATCAGTGTAGCTTGTGTTAGTCATTTTTTTTAAAATGATTGTTTTAAAAAAATTATTTCCTTAAGTAGCGTATGTGTTTACTGTGCAACCAACGGTAACTGATTAGGCCCCGTCAACACCTTTTCCTGCTTTTCCTAAGTCCCATGTTTCAGTGGGACTTAGGGAAAGCAGGAAAAGGTGTGGATGGGGCCTAAGCAGTTACTGTTGGTTGCACAGTAAACACATACCCTTAATTTAAGGAAACAATTTTTTAAGGACAGTCATTCTTAAAAATAATTGACTAACACAAGCTACACTGACAGCTGAAGGTGTAACAAAGAAGAATTCAAATCATTTGTTTATTGAACACCATAAGCAATAGGAATCATTTAAACAAAATATTATTTTTAAACAATTGACACAATCAGATTATATAAAGAAGGGAGTGATCCACAGTCAAGAGTTATGCTCACTTAAAGGGATGGCTACTCAAACTAGGGACAGCTTAACACCAACCAACACACTCGCAAAATCCATCTAAAGTGCGATAACCGATACCACGATGATAACCGATACCACGATAGAATGGCAGTTAACATTGTCAAATGACAAGCATTTAATTACACAAGTTGGCTTCACCAAATCCTAGTACACAGACAGGGTTAAGACCAAACTGCCTATTCAAAATCTGACTACATGCACACGGAACCGCAAAGACAATTCCACAAACAACTCAAACAATTCTAAAACAGTCACTATACAGCAACAAGATGAATTGCAAGTAGACACGAATGTTAAGAACACAGAAACAGTCCAAAAATCATATACACGTCATCCACTGAGACGACCGACCAAACGACCAACCATTGGTCATTGCCAGTTGAGTAAGGCGAGGAAAATGTCGGAGTATAAAACTGCCAACTGACAGCTTGAAGGCACGAGGACACTTAAACGGACGGACACACACACAAGTGAAAGTTGCACTACTCGAATATAACGATCCATTTAAGTGAAACTCGCCAAAACCGGACATCTACGCGATCGCGCACTCTCATGGCCACATCCTTCTATCAGGAAGTGCATATATAGCCAGCTCCCTCAGCAAGTACTGGCACTGCCGGAGTTCACTGCTGCTCCATCCCAACTGAACTCCGACACACGACGACCCGGAAATAGTAGAAGTCACTCCAAAGATAGTACGACAGTACTCGCTGTCTATAAATGCCGCTGCTGCCACTCATGGACAGACAAAGTGAGCAAACATAGTGGCACCAGTGAACGGACTAAGCAAACGAGAGCTCACAATCCGAATACACGACACCATCTTATTGATGGCACAATAACTAGTCGGAGCACGGCTCGACCTCCCCCCCCTCGAACAGCAACCCAGGGGTTCACATCTCAAAATGAAGTCAACCAGCAGCTCTTTAACGAAGGCGAAAGACAATGGCTACGAGAAAGCCTCGAGCAAGATTCCTGTGTGGACCCTACCGGGCAGAGGCGACACCTGCCGACTGGCAACTTGACATCTCTTTGAAAGGAAAGGACCGACGAGTTCCGCAAGATGACCGATTCAGCTCAACGAGGAAAAGAAGCAAGATACCCACTCCGACCCGTCCGTGCAGAGGGAACGCCTGCCCACAGGCAAACCGACATCACTGCACCGAAGAAGGTACCGAGCTAAGTCTCACGAGATGAACGACTTTGAGAACTATCCGAAGCTGAACAATGCAAAGGAGCTATCAGAATTTAAAGGGCAGCGAAAGGTCGGTCACCTACTCAAGAACAAATGTAAGGCAAATGAGGTGATGTCTCGAAACAAATGCAGCAGGGGATCAGAGAATTTAGCAAATGCTGCACCTAACCTCTCAGAAGACATAAGCGCATTATTCCTGGGCTGGCTCACATGCCACCCTGAAGATAGCAGGTCCTGCTCCCCAGTCACCATCCGCTTTCCATTTGGTTAAATGCATTAACTGCGCCCGCACCCTGTCTAACTGGCTGCCACTAGGTCGAGTGCCTTCGAGAAAGCCGACGGAGTCCTCGAGACCCCTAGTAGGCTTAAACCTAAACTCAGTGGCTGCTTCTGTCGCACCCACAGCGTCCAATGTGACGTCGAATCACTGGAGGACGGTAGTACGGAAACGGTTCACTAAGTCTGGGGCCGAAGTGCCAGCTCGTAATGAGGTGGCCGCTCCTCGACAGGACGATGCCTGACTGGCATTGGCATCGGTCACCTAAAATGACCGAATAGCGAAGACAAATATCGTGCGATACACTGACGTAGTTACACGTTGAACCGACGGTAACTGGAATGGAAATATTACACTCGTAACCTAGCTCTCCTACCACTGAGACGTGGGTACTTAGGGAAGGCGGGAAAAGGTGTGGGTGGGCCTCATCAGTTAACCGTCTGTTGCACAGTAAATGTGTACACTATATGTTAGGAAGTAATTTTTTAAAAACAATCTTTTTTTAAAAAAATGGCTAACATAAGCTCTACTGTGAAAGCTCTAAGTTTTCTTAAGAAGAATTCAAATTATTTGTCGGCTGAAGGCCACGAGCAATACTTAAGAACAATTAGTAGTTGAAGGCCTGAATTACAAGTGGGGAAGACAACTACACATTGAAAATACCAAAATAATAGTAAAACAGTCATTTAAAAAAATTAACTGTGGCTCAAGCTACACTGATGGCTGAAGGCCTTATTAAGAAAGAATTCAAATTTTTTGTTGGATGAAGGCCGGGAACAATACTTCACAACAATTAATGGCTGAAGGCCTGAATTACAAATGAGGAAGACAATTACATATTAAAATACCAAAATAAATTTAAAACAATCACCAATAAATTGACTGTGCCAAAAGCTACACTGATGGCTAAATGCCTTATTAAGAAGAATTCAAAGTACTTGTCGGCTGAATCATTTCAACAAAATATTATTTTAAAACAATTGACACAATCAGACCAAATAAAGAAGGGAGTCATCCACAGACGGTGCTCCAAGGATCGGCCTGAGAAAAGTCCCTATAGCTGCGTACGGTGAGACAGGCAGCCAAGCATTATGCTCATGTAACAGGAAGGCAACTCAAATTAGGGACAGTTTAAACGCCGATCAACCGTCTTATCAAATCGACCTTACATCTGATAACCAGTACAACGATGAAATAATTCAGGCGAGGGCAAAGTGACAGACAGCACTGCATCTGTAGAATCCAGCTTTTAAAACACCGAAAGGAAGGCAGAAGGAACCACTCCACAAATTCAGTATGCAGACAGCGTTAAAATAACTGATCAACAAACACACTAGATACACGTGGAACCTCAAAAACAATTTCACAAACAACTCAAACAATGCTAACAACAGTCACTGTGAAACAACAAGCATGAACCACAAGTTGATGAAAACACAGAGGGCCCTGAAGTGGTCGGAAGACCAAATGCATGGTGTCTGATGAGACAACTGACCGAATGACCAACCAATGGTCATCCCCGCTCAAGTCAGGCAAGGGAAGGTGCCAGTAGGACTTGTCGACTGACAGCTTATTGCAATGAGGTCACTTCCATGGATGGACACACACACACACACACACACACACACACACACACACACACCCACACACACACACCAGTGAAGGTTGCGCTACCCAAAATTAAGATTCATTCAACTTAAACTTGCTGAATCTGGATCTCAACACGGTCATGCACTCTCGTGACCACACCCTTCCATCGGGCAGTGCACGTAACGCCAGCTGTCCTGGCGAGTACTGGCGCTGAGCGGACCTCACTGCTCCTCCTTCCTAAGCCAACTAGCTGACACTCGATGACCTGGAAATACTAGAGGTCGCTCCAAAGATAGTACCACAGTAATTGCTATCGATAAGCTCTGCTACTGCCACTGAAGCAAGCACAGACAAAGTGGGCAAACGTAGTGGCACCAGTGAACAGATAAAGAAAACGAGAGACGATAATCCCAGTACATGATGCCAACCTGTCAATGGCACCGAGGTGAGCCAGAGCATGGCTCATAACCCTTTGTTATGAATATTAATTTTTAGTTTTTAATAAACCATGACATTATTTGAGTACAATCTCGCTGTCACTTTTCAATATAGTCTGTTTTGTTTGAGAAAGAAGATATGATCCAAACAGGCTGTTTTATTGTTGATGCTATTAGCTAACTTTCACTGTTAGTCATTTTCATACATCCATTACTAATAATCAGATTATATTTGTGCTATACATACATGTGAAAGTGATATGTATCTTTACTTATGTACTGTCTATTTAATTAACTGCCAAAATATATGACTTTTCACTCTGCAGTTGTGTTTATACTGATATGGAGCTTCCTAGCAGTTTAAAATTGTGTGCCAGACTGGTACTCGAAGTCAGGACCTTTGCTTTTCATGCACAAGTGCTCTACCAACTGAGCTATGTGAGCACAACTCACGACCTGCAGAGATATCCTTTCTTGTAGGAGTATTTGTCTTGCAAGTTTTGTGCTAGAGGTTCTGCGAAGTTTGGAAGGTAGGAGATGAGGTACTGGTGGAAGTAAAGCTCCGAGGATGGGTCGTGTGTTGAGCTTGGGTAGCCCAGTCAGTAAAGCACTTGATTACGAAAGGCAAGGGTACTGAGTTTGAGTCTTGGCCTGACACACCGTTTTAAACTGCCAGGAAGTTTCATATACCATATTTACTCTAATCTAAGCTGCACCTTTTTCCCGGTTTTTGTAATCCAAAAAACTGTCTGCGGCTTAGAATCGATTGCAAAGTAAGCGGAAGTTCTGAAAAACGTTGGTAGGTGCCGCCACAACTAACTTCTGCCGTCGAATATATGTAGCGCGACACAGGCATGCTCTGCAGGCACAAAGATAAATACTGGTGCCAAAACCTCTTATAACATTTCAGCTCCTCAACACCAAATTAAAACGTTGCATTAGGAGGTGTCTGCTTCGTGCAAAAGGTCTTGAGTTCATATTGACGACAACAAGTAATTCTTCATTACAGACGTTTATTTACAAACAGAACTGACAAACTTCACAGACTCAACAACTGACTCTCAGAGCTAACCGCACTGCATATCCGAACTAGCAACTGACAACTCCTAGGTGTACTAATATCTTTCCAAACAATGAGAGTCTTTGACAATGTTTTGTTTACAGTACGATAGCAATTCACGACTTAAAACTAAATTAGACATTACAGAATTTTAGTACAGATTAAAGTAAGTAAAAGGATCAGTACATATAAATTCTTACAAGCATAATTTCCAAATAGATTTTATAACATTTTTCTACCAGCTTCTGGATAACCTTCACCAGATTTGTACCGATGTTTCCAGAAATATCTTGACATTTGATTCTGGATATTTCTTGAGTGATTTAGAACAACTATTTATATGCAAAATGATTTAAATCGGGTTCAAAACGTAAATAAATCTTTTTAGCAATATTTCTTGATACAAATCGTCTTTCGAAATTAGGTTATGAAACAGTTTTCACAAGTTTTCGTATTTTTGCGATCATAATATAGAATTTCTCCATAGAAAGTTCCAGAAGTGTGCATTAAACGTTCATTTACAGACTTTCTCTTTAGCTGGTGAGTTTTTAAAAGTATCTTGTCCATATTATACGAAATAATTTAGCTCAAAACTGATAATTTATACAATTAATCAGAGCTACAGCAAACAGTGAGTCTTTCTTTTACAAAATGAAATATAATTACAAAATTGAATGAAAATAGGTTACTAACACTAATATATATTTACATTAATTCTATTTTTGTTCTTTCTGTGCAAAATGTCCTAATATTGACACAGTACAATATTTAAACATCACCAAAGTTTCCCTTTACATTTTGCATATCTGTATCGACATCCCCTAAAAGTCTACAGTATCGAATACTTCAATATGCCCTGTAATGTTACACTCTGCGTCAGTAAATAAAGTAGAAGAATGTAAACATTTATGTCACATATTCTTTCATGTTTGCTGCTGTCTCTTTTAAATCCTGTCTGCTTAATAAACTACGAAACTAGAGTGAGACAACAGCAAACGCGGAAGAATGTACATATCGTGTCATTTTTATTCTTTTGCTGAATAGTGATACACTCAGAAATGAAGCATGACAACTGCCTAGATTTTTAAATCTAAGATGACTAATTTGTGTGCAGAATGTAATGTAATAAAAGGCGCCTGCAAAGATTTTCACACAGAGAAAAATTTTCGTTAAACTCTCGTTCAGAACATCTTCTGTCATACACAATCTACTATTTTGTTCTTGTTGATCACTATCAAAGAAAGCTGCAGTGTAAGTAACAACAAATAGCAGTCTCTTGCCAAATAAGGATGGAGCGCTTGACACATAGCAATGGCTACTTGGTGAAGCTTATCTTTTAAGTTTACAACTCAAACCAAACTACTGTACCTATATCTTCATCCATTCAACCTAACTTGTGTCTCACGTTAGAATGGACCAACTTTGTTTCGATTTGGTGGTGCGGTCTAAAACTTTTCTCTCCCCTTGAATTTCGAGTCTCAAATATCAGGTGCAGCTTAGATTCGGGAAATTTTTTTTTTCTTGATTTCAAGTCTCATTTTTCAGGTGCTGCTTAGATTCAAGTGCGGCTTAGATTCGAGTAAATACGGTAACAGCCTGTTTGTATTGTGTTTTCTAACTTAAGACATATTGAGTCTGTGGATTCCCATAAGAACAAAATTCAGTTTATTTGCTACTATTGTGTATGTGTAAAAGTTCCCATGTGGTATAATTCTTCTCTGAACTTTTTGGTCATATGTTCAATAAACATGGAACCTAAAAGGCAATTTTTGTGTGCCAAGCTTCAACTCATTTCAGATTTTGTATTGCACATTTTCTTAAAATTCCATTCATAGTGATACACCTGTCCTCTGTAAATGTCTCTGTAAACAATCAAAGTTGCTAATGATATTCACTGTTTTCTTTCCAATGGCTTATTAAACAAGTGCAGAGGTGTATAAACCGTGTCTGTCAAACTTACTGCACTTTTAAACCAGTTCTCACATTGTGTGTATCCTGCCATGAACTATTTTGACACTAGGGGAATTGGCTACATGCAGACAAAACATTTTTGTGTGTTTATCTTTTGCAGGTGCCAATAGACTCATTTCAAGTGAAAACACTAATTTTAGTGACTATGATGTATTAGAACCTTCCTCAGGAAGGAATAAGGGATAGGTTGGGTTTTAATTTTAAATGAGTCTGTCATTAGTATTGTCACTCATAAACAAAAACAGTTTATTTAAGTTTCAATGCCAATTTTTATGTTCTGAATGGTGGCCATGTAGATTGAAATTGTAAACAATAAATATTTGTTCATTATCATACTCTTAGTATTACATGAAAATAAGTTTCTTTTAATATCTGTGAACTACGGCACATTGCCTGCAAAGAATTATTCCAGAAAATATTTGCAAAATTCAGTTTTGCCAAAAATAAGAGAATAACTACTGTCAAATAAAGCAGCTCACCCTCAGATAAGAGGAGGAAAGTTGCAGGTATGACAAATGTCTTTGATTCAGTCAACCACTACCGTATTAACTCGAATCTAAGCCACAGTTTTTTTCCGGTTTCTGTAATCCAAAAAATCACCTACGGCTTAGAATCGAGTGCAAAGTAAGCGGAAGTTCTGAAAAATGTTGGTAGGTGTCGCCACAACTAACTTGTGCCGTCAAATATATGTAGCGTGACACAGGTATGCTTTGCAGGCACAAAGATAAATACTGGCGCCAAAACCTCTGCGTCAGTAAATAAATTAAAAGAAAAGGTAGAAGAATGTAAACATTATGCCATGCATCCTTTCATGTTTGCTGCTATCTCATTTAAATCCTGTCTGCCTAATAAACTACGAAACTAGAGAGAGACATCAGCAAACATGGAAGAATATACACATCATGTCATGTTTATATTCATATTATTCTTATGGTGAATAGTTGTACAGTCAGAAATGAAGCACGGCAACTGAATAGGGGTGAAATGTTGATGGATTCTTATCTGTTTCTGTTACATGTAAATGATCTACTAAATATATTGAAAACAAAGATTCCAAGACTAACCAAGCGGGAAAGCGCCGGCAGACAGGCACAATGAACAAAACACACAAACACACACACAGAATTACTAGCTTTCGCAACCGATGGTTGCTTCTTCCGGAAGGAGAGGGAAAGACGAAAGGATGTAGGTTTTAAGGGAGAGGGTAAGGAGTCATTCCAATCCCGGGAGCGGAAAGACTTCCCTTAAGGGGAAAAAAAGGACAGGTGTACACTCGCGCACACACACACACATCCATCCGCACATACACAGACACAAGCAGACATATTTAAAGGCAAAGAGTAAGGGCAGAGATGTCAGTCGAGGCGGAAGTACAGAGGCAAAGAAGTTGTTGAAAGACAGGTGAGGTATGAGCGGCGGCAACTTTAAATTAGCGGAGGTTGAGACTTGGCGGATTTCGAGAAGAGAGGATATATTGAAGGGCAGGTTCCCATCTCCGGAGTTCGGATAGGTTGGTGTTGGTGGGAAGTATCCAGATAACCCGGACGGTGTAACACTGTGCCAAGGTGTGCTACCCGTGCACCAAGGCATGTTTAGCCACAGGGTGATGCTCATTACCAACAAACACTGTCTGCCTGTGTCCGCACAACTCTACATACAAAGTTTGCCAAGGTAATCCCATTCCTGATGTCCAGGCGGAGCTTCAAGGAATCCTCAGAACCTTAGGCCCCCTACAAAACCTTTCATCTGACTCCATCAAACTCCTGACCCCTCCGACACCACGCACTCCTACCTTCTACCTACTTCCTGAAATTCACAAACCCAAACATCCCAGCCGCCCCATTGTAGCTGGTTACCAAGCCCCCACAGAACATACCTTGGCCTACTTGATCAACACCTTCAACCCATTACATGCAGTCTCCCATCCTTTAGCAAGGGCACCAACCACTTTCTTGAACGCCTGGAATCCTTACCCAATCTGTTACTCCCTGAAACCATCCTTGTTACCATTGATGCCACTTCCTTATACACAATATTCCGCACGTCCAGGGCCTCGCTGCGATGGAGCACTTCCTTTCACGCCGATCACCTGCCACCCTACCTAAAACCAATTTCTTTATTACCTTAGCCAGCTTCATCCTGACCCACAACTTCTTCACTTTTGAAGGCCAGACATACCAACAATTAAAGGGAACAGCCATGGGTACCAGGATGGCCTCCTCATATGCCAACCTATTTATGGGTCGCTTAGAGGAAGCCTTCTTGGTTACCCAAGCCTGCCAACCCAAAGTTTGGTACAGATTTATTGATGACATCTTCATGATCTGGACTCCCAGTGAAGAACAACTCCAAAATTTCCTCTCCAACCTCAACTAGTTTGGTTCCATCAGATTCACCTGGTCCTACTCCAGATCCCATGCCACTTTCCTAGACGTTGACCTCCATCTGTCCAATGGCCAGCTTCACACATCCGTCCACATCAAACCCAACAACAAGCAGCAGTACCTCCATTATGACAGCTGCCACCCATTCCATATCAAACGGTCCCTTCCCTACAGCCTAGGCCTTTGTGGCAAACGAATCTGCTCCAGTCCTGAATCCCTCGACCATTACACCAACAACCTGAAAACAGCTTTCGCCTCCCGCAACTACCCTCCCAACCTGGTACAGAAGCAGATAACCAGAGCCACTTCCTCATCCCCTCAAACCCAGAACCTCTCACAGAAGAACCCCAAAAGTGCCCCACTTGTGACAGAATACTTCCCGGGACTGGATCAGACCTTGAATGTGGCTCTCCAGCAGGGATACGACTTCCTCAAATCCTGCCCCGAAATGAGATCCATCCTTCATGAAATCCTCCCCACTCCACCAAGAGTGTCTTTCCACCGTCCACCTAACCTTCGTAACCTCTTGGTTCATCCCTATGAAATCCCCAAACCAACTTCCCTACCCTCTGGCTCCTACCCTTGCAACCGCCCCCAGTGTAAAACCTGTCCTATGCACCCTCCCACCACCACCTACTCCAGTCCTGTAACCCGGAAGGTGTACACGATCAAAGGGAGAGCCACGTGTGAAAGCACCCACGTGATTTACCAACTGACCTGCCTGTACTGTGACGCTTTCTATGTGGGAATGACCAGCAACAAACTGTCCATTCGCATGAATGGACACAGGCAGACAGTGTTTGTTGGTAATTAGGATTACCCTGTGGCTAAACATGCCTTGGTGCATGGCCAGCACATCTTGGCACAGTGTTACACCGTCCGAGTTATCTGGATACTTCCCACCAACACCAACCTATCCGAACTCCGGAGATGGGAACTCACCCTTCAGTATATCCTCTCTTCTCGATATCCGCCAGGCCTCAACCTCCGCTAATTTCAAGTTTCCGCCGCTCATACCTCACCTGTCTTTCAACAACTTCTTTGCCTCTGTACTTCCGCCTCGACTGACATCTCTGCCCTTACTCTTTGCCTAAATATGTCTGCTTGTGTCTGTGTGAGTGTGAGTGTGAGTGAGCGAGCACCTGTCCTTTTTTTCCCCCTAAGGGAAGTCTTTCCGCTCCCGGGATTGGAATGACTCCTTACCATCTCCCTTAAAACCCACATCATTTCGTCTTTCCCTCTCCTTCCTGAAGAAGCAACCATCGGTTGCGAAAGCTAGTAATTCTGTGAGTGTGTTTGTGTGTTTTGTTCATTGTGCCTGTCTGCCGGCACTTTCCCGTTTGGTAAGTCTTGGAATCTTTGTTTTTAATATATTTTTCCCATGTGGAAGTTTCTTCCTATTTTATTTACATGATCTACTAAACATTTATACGAATTTTTATTCCCATGCACCAAATGAAGCACGGTAACTGACTAGGGGCGAAATGTTGATGGATTCTTATCTGTTTCTGTTACATGTAAATGATCTACTAAATATTTATACGAATCTTTATTCCCATGCACCACATCACACAGGACTAAAAATTTATAGTAAACAAAAAGAGTATTTGGAGACTGGTTCTCTGAAAATATTGCTGTATAAACTATTGCAGGACAAGTGTTACTATTCCGACAAGAATTTTATGGCAGACAGTGTTACAGTTAGAGTACATTGTATAACATATAAATAATATTGCTAGAAGGTGTCTAACCGTAACGCACAATTTTCCATACTATTTCCTTTTTAATGAGTAATAATATCTCTTTTATAAATTTCACATCTATTTTGTATAAAAAATTGTAACTCGTACGTGGTATTATAATAATTTTTATGAAAAAAATATAATTTACTTTTTAATCTAATGCTTCATATAAACTTGATATGTCTCCTGTGTAACAAATCAAACTACTTCTGAATGCTACGCAATGGCACATATAAATCGCAGGTCATGCTACATAAATCAAATTCCTTTTCGATTTTAATTATATGAAACACAAAATCTCAAACCCTTTATTTTCTTCAAGTTATTTTGAGAGAACGGCAGGCAGAGAGGATTATATTTTAATTTTAGAAATGACTGTAATCTCTCTCGCCAAACTAACTTCTTGTCACATTTTCTGTGCTCCACCACAAAACCACTCCTTTTAGTACATTTACACGTAGTTTTTTCAAAATTTTCCCTAATTCTCCATCCTTTAACCTGTTTTGGCGGTAACACAACCACCTAAGCTTTATGCACATCGTTGTCTACCAACCCAAGTTCACCACAGGATCAACTTAGCCCAGCTTTCACCAACACTTTTTCGCCTTTTTTCACACCAGATTTCCAGTTGCTTTCTAGTTCGCCTTTATCTTTCCCAATATATTTTTATTTTCATTTTCATTTCTGCCTCATGTTCCACCTTCTAATACTATGTCACCCTCACAACACCCCCACAACGACCCCATTAAGTTTTATTTACATTCCCTCCGCAAACATGCCTTTGCCTTAGCCAGATTACGCTCTCATATTTTATTTTCTCAGGCATGTCTGACATTTGGTATTACCCCCAAAGGCCTCACACTTAAAGTTCCCATCTCTGGCTGCAACCCTTCTTTCCATCAGACCCTATACCAGTTCCAAACTGAACAATCCATTGCCGTCACCCACCTAATCCTTCATCTACACATCAACTCAGCCAATGAACACACCTGTTAACTCCTATCCTTAATAAAAGTCCTCAATCTTTCCTCTCCCACATCCACTCCGGCTGTTCAGAGCATCCTCTCCTACAGGCCAACCGCAAATTAGAACAGCATGCCACCCTCCACCTCAAGAAACTATCCAATCTCCTGGTTTCCCACCTCCGGAAAGGCAACTCACTCACCCTTCACAACCTTTCTAGCAAACCTCCAGTCTCTCCCATCTACTCTACTCCCACTTCCAGCTCCACTCCCTCCAAAACCTCAAAATTCCAATCAACACAATCTGGAACCACAAAACCTTAATTCAGTAGTTAACCTTTCTTCCAAACCTCTCTCCCAGTCCGAAACCTCTGTCCTTTCCAAAGGCCTCACCTTCAGCCCCACTCCCAGATTCAACCAAGCAGCCCTCGTCAACGATTTACTCTCCTACAATCATACTCTCTGCTGGAAATATCAATTTGCCACGAAAAAAAAAAGATCCTAATCCTACTCCTAATGATCCAACTCCCCAAGACACAATCCAAATTGAACCCTGCCTGGAACAGTTCCATCCTCCGTCACAGTGGGACCCACCTCCTCTTCCTCAAAATCACCCTCTCCAAACCTACCAGGAATTTCTGACTTCCAGCCTTGCCTCTCAATCCTTCTTAAAAAACCTTAATCCTACTCCCAACATCACCACTGCTGAAGCACAAGCTATCCGTGATCTGAAGGCTGACAGATCCGTCGTCATTGTTCCGGGTGACAAGGGTTCCATGTCCGTCATCGGGAGTATGTGGCTGAGGGACTGTGTCAGCTTTCAGACAACACCACATACAAAGTTTGCCAAGGTAATCCCATTCCTGATGTCCAGGCGGAGCTTCAAGGAATCCTCAGAAACTTAGGCCCCCTACAAAACCTTTCACCTGACTCCATCAACCTCCTGACCCCACCGACACCCCGAACCCCTACCTTCTACCTTCTTCCTAAAATTCACAGACCCAATCATCCCAGCCGCCCCATTGTAGCTGGTTACCAAGCCCCCACAGAACATACCTCGGCCTACTTGATCAACACCTTCAACCCATTACATGCAGTCTCCCATCCTTTAGCAAGGGCACCAACCACTTTCTTGAACGCCTGGAATCCTTACCCAATCTGTTACTCCCTGAAACCATCCTTGTTACCATTGATGCCACTTCCTTATACACAATATTCCGCACGTCCAGGGCCTCGCTGCGATGGAGCACTTCCTTTCACGCCGATCACCTGCCACCCTACCTAAAACCAATTTCTTTATTACCTTAGCCAGCTTCATCCTGACCCACAACTTCTTCACTTTTGAAGGCCAGACATACCAGCAATTAAAGGGAACAGCCATGGGTACCAGGATGGCCTCCTCATATGCCAACCTATTTATGGGTCGCTTAGAGGAAGCCTTCTTGGTTACCCAAGCCTGCCAACCCAAAGTTTGGTACAGATTTATTGATGACATCTTCATGATCTGGACTCCCAGTGAAGAACAACTCCAAAATTTCCTCTCCAACCTCAACTCCTTTGGTTCCATCAGATTCACCTGGTCCTCCTCCAAAACCCATGCCACTTTCCTTGACGTTGACCTCCATCTGTCCAATGGCCAGCTTCAAACGTCCGTCCACATCAAACCCACCAACAAGCAACAGTACCTCCATTATGACAGCTGCCATCCATTCCACATCAAACAGTCCCTTCCCTAGAGCCTAGGTCTTCGTGGCAAACGAATATGCTCCAGTCCGGAACCCTTGAACCATTACACCAACAACCTGAAAACAGCTTTCGCATCCCGCAACTACCCTCCCAACCTGGTACAGAAGCAAATAACCAGAGCCACTTCCTCATCCCCTCAAATCCAGAACCTCCCACAGAAGAACCACAAAAGTGCCCCACTTGTGACAGGATACTTTCTGGGACTGGATCAGACTCTGAATGTGACTCTCCAGCAGGGATACGACTTCCTCAAATCCTGCCCTGAAATGAGATCCATCCTTCATGAAATCCTCCCCACTCCGCCAAGAGTGTCTTTCCGCTGTCCCCTAAGCTTCGTAACCTCTTAGTTCATCCCTATGAAATCCCCAAACCACCTTCCGTACCCTCTGGCTCCTACCCTTGTAACTGCCCCCAGTGTAAAACCTGTCCTATGCACCCTCCCACCACCTCCTACTCCAGTCCTGTAACCCGGAAGGTGTACATGATCAGAGGCAGAGCCATGTGTGAAAGCACCCACGTGATTTACCAACTGACCTGACTACACTGTGAAGCTTTCTATAGGGGAATGACCAGCAACAAACTGTCGATTTGCATGAATGTACACAGGCAGACAGTGTTTGTTGGTAATGAGGATCACCCTGTGGCTAAACGTGCCTTGGTGCACGGCCAGCACATCTTGGCACAGTGTTACCGTCCGAGTTATCTGGGTACTTCCCACTAACACCAACCTGTCAGAACTCTGGAGATGGGAACTTGCCCTTCAGTATATCCTCTCTTCATGATATCCGCCAGGCCTCAACCTCCGCTAATTTCAAGTTGCCGCCGCTCATACCTCACCTGTCTTTCAACAACTTCTTTGCCTCTGTACTTCCACCTTGACTGATATCTCTGCCCAAACTCTTTGCCTTTAACAATGTCTGCTTGTGTCTGCGTATGTGCGGATGGATATTTGTGTGTGTGCGAGTGTACACCTGCCTTTTTTTCCCCTAAGTAAGTGTTTCCGCTCCCATGATTGGAATGACTCCTTACCCTCTCCCTTAAAACCCACATCCTTTCGTCTTTCCCTCTCCTTCCCTCTTTCTTGAAGAAGCAACCGTTGGTTGCGAAAGCTAGAAATTTTGCGTGTGTGTTTGTGTGTTATTTTATTGTGCCTGTCTACCAGCACTTTCCCGCTTGGTAAGTCTTGGAATCTTGGTTTTAAAATATTTTTTCCATGTGGAGTTTCTTTCTATTTGATATATATATGCTGTTAGTTAGCAAACGAAAGTGTTGGTATGTTGATAGGAGAGAATAAAAAACACACACAAATTTCAAGCTTTCACAACACAAGGTTGCTTCGTCAGGAAAGAGGGAAGGAGAGGGAAAGACGAAAGGATATGGTTTTCAAGAGAGAGGGTAAGGAGTCATTCCAATCCCAGGAGCGGAAAGACTTAACTTAGGGGGAAAAAAGAACAGGTATACACTCGCACACACACTCATATCAATCCGCATATACACAGACACAAGCAGACATTCTGTAATGGCCCTTACAGTATTTGCTAATCATGTGTATTGCAAATAAGTGCCTGTCTACCACTCACTGCTTTTTCTGAAGTATATAAATTTGGGATTTATCATGTGTCTCAAATATAGCAGCTGAGCAACAACACATTTGTGCTTTTGTACCAAATGGGGGAAGGGGATCATACAGAGAAAACACAAAACTAAAAGATAAGAGCCACCCTAGTCTATAGTTCTGCACATGAGTCACATGATAGTTCTTATACACTGGGAAGGTCTGTTCCTTTGTACAGTCATGCGGTGTTGTCCATTGACACAGAAACCTGAAGTTAACTAGTGCTAGAAGAGAACACAATTGAGCAGGCATCCCATCAGATTAGTATGGGATTCTTTGCACTTGCTCTATCGAGTGATTTATTCTGTTCTCCAGTTCTGTACCCACATATTTCAACATGTCACATTTTCATCTCTCTGATGATGGAACATAGAAAATGTGCTTGATATTCTTTGGTTGCCACTGGAATGGATTCAGAGGCAGTCACTGTCAACCCTCTCACGTCATTCAGCATACGTGGCTTTGCAGTATAGGGTTCTCCACAATGGCATCTGGTTCAACACATTTCTCACAATTGTAATATGACAGTGCATCATCTTGTTGAGAAAAAAAATTATCATTTTGGTACAGTTGGTGAAGAGCTGGTGCAATTTGTTCCTGCAACATGGTTGTTCCTTCAAACAAAGGATATCCAACAAATTATCTTACAGACTTACCAAACCACATTGGTAACACAGTAAGATTAACAGTTTGATCTTCTGTAATGTGGGGTTTATCTCTAGCCCCAAACACATAATTATGGCGATTGATGGTTCCATTCAATTTAAATGTTGCCTTATCAGACCAGTGACACAAGTCAGCCGTTCATTATTTGCAAAACCATTCACAAAATTCATGATTCCTGTCCAGATCATACTCATTCATCATGGGAAGCAACCTGCTTCAAAAGGCACTGAACACTTCATTTGCTTACACCAGAATTACGTGCACCTTGCCGTACAGGCTTCTTTGGGGTTTTTGTGAAAGCTTGTATCACTGGGCTTCTTTGATCCTCTACTCATTTATTCCTGTCATACGTTTCCCTCTCGAGATCACACACATTTCCTTCCCTCTCAGATTTGTCAGGTAATTTTATAATTGTTAAATGTGACGGTGTTGCCATATGACACTCTGCCTGCCATCGTCTCTTCTCTTCTTTCATGTTTTCACATTTCCATTAATACTTTAAAATTCAGTTTCTTTGCTCCAATGACACGCTTCTACCCACCTTGCTGTTTATGTGTTGTCAGTGGCAACTGAAAGTAAGTGAAGGTAAACAAATGAGTCACTACACACACTAGTCCTGAGAGAAGCATAAAATCACAATTGCATCAGGTTATCACTAATACTTCCTTGGTGAAATCCCTTTTTGGGACCCCACATATTTTAATGTTGTAACAACATAATGTTATCATGACCAGTAGTGACAGAGGGAATGATTAATAATTATGGATTTAATACATCAAAGCTATAGTGCTCATGTTGAGTTATTGAGGCCAACAGTTTTTTCACTATCATTTTCAGCACTAACTGCAGATGTTTTGGGTGGTCGGCATTCGTTTTGTAGGCAGGAGAAAACGCAGATGACAACCAAAGTGAACAACATGAGTGACCTGAGACAGGAGATCCTTCACCTGGAGCGGAACCTGACCCACGAGAAGCTCAAGTGCCGGGCCCTGGAAGAGGAGCTGCAGAACCCGCTCAATGTGCATCGCTGGAGGCGGCTCGAGGTAGCTCATTCATTATGCAGCTCTATCATTAGTCTGATGAGAGGTTTGATGCAGCTCTCCATCCTATAGTTCAATTAAAACTGCTTGATAGTTGTCACTTCATGCATTGGAGGTGGTTTCCCGCAGTCAGAGCACTTCTTCATCATGCCTGAATCAAACTGTCACAACTGTTCAGCTCACTTCCAATTTCTTGTCCAGCTCCCTCAATGAGTTTGGATCCTGCATCCTGAGTCTGGGCCTTTTATTTCACATTTCATCACACATGGTAATGTCAACCAAAAACAAAAAAAAACACACACACACACAATATGATGAACCTTTTACACAAGATGACATTCAGTCTCACATACAGAGTTGTTACACTCACAGATGTAAGAACCTAACTCAAGATAGTGGCACAGTGCTGCAGTTCATGTACAAATGTGATGTATAGAAAGTCATATGTTCGAATCTTGTCAAAGGTAGTAATATTATTTTTATTTCTAAATCTAATTAAAATACTTTGATTATTAATTTTATTCAGGTAATTAATTAAAATGTTATATTTTCATTTATAATACTTTGTTCTGTCATTTTCATCATCTTATTGATTTTTTAAATAGCTGTTTTTTCTTCCTATCATTACTTTTTCATTTAAAATCTTCCTGTGACACCTATAATTTGCAACCAAGTGCCAACCGTGTCTGTTCATCAGTTGATGATGGGGCAGCTCATGTAGCCAACGTGAGGATAGTTTCTGGTACCCAATGATAGTGATAAACTATTTTTTGACTTTAGTGCTGAAACTGAGTTTGCTTATTGAGGTTAGCTTTAATTGCTCTGACTAAAGTGATCACGATTATAGTCCCACAGTAGCTTGTCGACCACCATTTTCTTGGATACACTGCACAGCACAGGGTGGTTGTTATGTTAGGACATAAGTTTAAATTTGTGACTGTAAAATGTATTGTCTGTCACAGTTCAGTCATTGGTGACTTAAAATCAACTGTCAGCAGAGCTTAACACATTTCTGTGATACCTCACGGTGAACTCTTCTGACATTACTTTGTGTTACACATTACAGCATTTGTGAAGTGACTGGCAAATTTGTGTGTCACCTATAACTGATCAGAAGCAGGCAGCCAATGTGGCAACAAGTAAGTGACAGAAGTTAACTCCCACATAATACTAGTCATATTAGTCTATTCTGTGGAAACCTCTTCACCTCTGCACAATGTTTAGGCATTTGAACCTGCTTTTTCTATATTTATGCCTTGTTCCCTGGTTCTCTCTAAAATTCTTATCCACTCCCCCTTCCCTCAACAAAGTACCAAATTGATGATTTCCTGATGCCTCATGTGTGTCCTGTCGACCAAAACCTTCTTTTAGTCAAGTTGTCCCTTATGTGTCTGTTTCTCTCCAATTCCATTCAGTTCCTCTTCATTACTTACTCATTTATCCATCAGGATTCTTCTGTAGCATCAGATTTCAAAAGTTTCTATTCTCTTCTTGTCTGAACTACTTATCATCCATGTTTCACTTCCATACTAGGCTACATTCCAGACAAATATATGCAGAAAAGACTTTCTAACACTTAAATTTAAATAATAAAACTGATCTTCTACTTTTAGTGTGTCATTTCCAAATATAATTTTCTTAGTGTTGCTTGAATTAATTTGGTTGCATTCCATTATTCTCATTATACTTTTGTGGGTTTGACCTTATTTCTTTTCAGGACATTATCCCTTTCATTCAACTGCTCTTCTAACTCGTTTGCAATCTTACAATGTCATTAACAGACCTCAAAGTTTTTATTTCCTCTTTGTGATCCTTAATTTCCTTTCTTAATTTCTCCTTCGTTTCCTTTACTGCTTGCTTAATATACAGGTCGAATAACATTGCTGAGATGCTACACAGCTTTCTAACTCCCTTCTTAAGTGCTGTTTTGCTTTCATGCCCTTTGTCTTTTGTAACAGCAGTCTGGTTTCTATACAAGTTGTAAATAATCTTTAGCTCTTTGTATTTTATTCCTACTAACTTCAAAAATTTAAAGAGTGTAATCCAGCCAGTTTTGTCAAAAACTTTCTCTAAATCAGACTAAATCAGAGCTTCCCAATGTGTGGTCAACGGACCCGTTAGGGGTCCACCAGCTCTTTCTAGGGGGTCCACATCCACCTTTCACCAAATTGTGTAAAATAATGAGTAAAATTATTGAATAAAAATGTGAAAATAAAATTCATCACTATTTGTTTCATGTGGAAAACATGTGTACTTATACTTCAGGTCATATTCCCAAGCAGCCTTTGCAGTTTGTAAGTGAGAACGCTTACACAATTTAGTGTCGGAGAATGCGGCTTCTCTGATTGACTGTTCCGCAACAATACGAGGATCATTTGTGCGCCAGCTCATGGCGCTAGATGTGCTGAAACCTTTTACGCGTGCGTGTAGCGAGCTTCAGCAACCAAACACTGGCACGTATGTGGCCCCAGCATCATTAAATGTTAAACTTGCTTTGTCAGTGCACTACCTATTTTATAAGTCATTGACCAGTTTATTACTTCTAACATGGATCAGTGGCTGAAGTCAGGATCATTGAAGAAGGGTGTAGTTTCTCCATTGCCTTCACAACAAGGGAAGTTTCCAGTTGAAATGAGTGAGGAGGGAGGACGACCAAAGGGAGAACAATCACAAAAGCTCCACAGCCGGATTTATTATGTGAAAACGCTGCAAGTTCTCCACTGGTTGGCAATATCCTGTGGAATTGGAATAACCAAGAAGTGCAAGTACAACAAAAGCTATTTATAAATGGCCTTTATGGAGACAAAGGAGGGTAAACCTCAGTGTGTAAATTGTGCGTGAATCCTTCCGAACAGTTCAATGGTTCCAGTTAAATTGCACCTTCATTTTGAAGGTACTCACTCAGATTTCCAGGCTAAAGTCATCGATTTTTTCAAAAGAAAGAATGCTGAACTAGATGCTTCTTAGCATTGCATGAAAACTCATGCAAAACAATTAATGAAAATTCATTAAAAGCTTCTTTTTTGGTTAGTTATTGAGTGGTAAAAACAGGCAAAGCTCATACCATTGCAGAAACCTCATAAAGCCGTGTGTTAATGATATTGTTTCTTGCATGCTAGACGAAAAGGCAGAAAGCTTGTATCTTCGGTGCCATTATCAAACAATACTGTCAAGAGACGCTTTGTTGACATGTCAAAAGATGTGAAAGACACTCTTGTTTCTTGCATCCAACACAATTCATTTTCTGTGCAGATAGATGAATCCACTGATTTTGCAGGATTAGTGATTTTGTTGGCTTTTGTTCGTTATGAATATTCTGGATGTTTTGAGGAGGACCTCTTATTGTGCAGACCACTACCAACCAACACAACAGGTGCTGAAATATTCCGTCTATTGGATGATTCTTTAAGGACTAACGAAGTTTCGTGGTCTAATTGCATAGATGTGTGCACAGATGGTGCAAAAGCTATGACAGTTGCTACAGTTGGAGCAATAACGAAAATAAAAGAAAATGTCAAGAATTACAGCAGTAGTCATAGTGCTCTCCACAAATGCACTTTAGCTGTGAAACAAATGCCTGTTTCGTTCAAGAAAGTTTCAGACGAATCCATTCAATCATTAACTACATAAAATCAAGGCCTTTGAAGTCAAGACTTTTCACAATATTGTGTGAAGATATGGGAAGCATTCATTGTTCCCTGCTTCTCCTCAAAGAAGTGAGGTGGCTTTCATGTGGGAATGCACACTCTTTGTTGTACGAATTCAGATTGGAAGTCTTAGCTTTCCTTTTGGAGCATAACACCAAATTAGCAGACCTTATTAAAGATGAAAATTGGCAGTGTATACTTGCCTATTTGTCAGACATTTTCTCCAAAATGAATGAAATGAATATTTCACTCTAAGGGCAAAGTGAAACAAAGGTCACTCCTATTGACAAAGTTCGAGCATTCAAGAGGAAAATCAATTTTTGGGCAGAGTGTCAAGGAGGGGGAGGTCAAGTGTTTTCCTCTTCTCAAAGAGTTTTTGAAAAACAAAACGTTGGCGCTTGATGTCATTGTTTGAGCATTATTTCCCAACATCTGAAGATGAGTAGATGCAGAAATACGAATGGGTGGTCAACCCATTCACTTTATTCAAAAAGCCAAACATTCTATCATCAAATGAATATGAGTTGATAGAAATTGCCAGAGACTCTACCTTGAAATCAAGTTTTGACATTGACGGTTACTCACACTTTTGGATCCATTTGGATAACAAGAAATACTACACCCTTGTTGAAAAGGCAAAATGTGTACCTCTGCTGTTTGCCACAACATACATGTGTGAATATGGATTCTCGATCTATGCTGCCCACAAAACTAAGTACTGAAGCTATCTAGATGCGGAACTGGACATCCATCTCCAGCTGTCAAGAATTGAACCCAACTTTTCAAAATTGTGTCAGCAGAAGCATCCTCAACCATCACATTAGCATTCCATTATTATTCCTACAGACTCAACTATAGTAAAGAAGAAAACATTTTTCTTTGTAGATGCTCAGTGAATGTACCTGAACTATAACTCTGTAGGAATTTTGTTTCTGTCTTCTATCATTCACAAATTAATTATTAATTGAATCCTGTTGGCATTGATTTATTTGTTACAAAAATTAAAATGATCTCTAAAGCTAATTTCTTTTCCTTAATATATATTCTGTCCCCTCAGTTAAAAATATGGCCTGCCTGTACTTGAATTACAATTACTTGCTATTATTCTGACACTATCATGTGCAACTGCCGTAAGCATAAACAAATGAGGACTTTTCACATGCCACCTTGTAAAAGGTAAACCACCTCTGCCAGAATTGTTTCCTTCGGGAAAAAGAGTCTTACGTTTTGTGAAATACTTTGTCTTCTTTTCCTAATTTGTTTACAGTTGAGGCTGACTGCCACAATAGACTGTCCAAGTAGTAGTTGAAGTTGTCAGCTATGGCTAAACTGTTGCCACGCCAGTTGCCAGCTACCACCAACTGACAGTACACTGTTGCAACACCGCCTGGTAGTTGTCGGCTGTGGACTGACAGCTGTTGTTCAGTAGATACGCAGAGACGTAAAAATAACTAGACTTTCCGAGCTGTTTACATGGGCACGAAAATTGATTGTGGAACTGGAAAATGGCTTTATAAAACCAGATTTCCAGAATCGATTATTAAGTGTTTACCTGACCAACCAAAAGAGGAACTGGGACATCGGCTTACAAAATCTGGTTTTGGAAACGCATGTAAACTGGGCGAATGTATTCCCACACATTGCACAACAGATGTCACAATAGTCCCTTAAAGGCAATTCCTTGGCCTCTTTTCTTTCATGACGTGTTTTCATCCCAAATCATGGGTCTGCCTCTTTTCTTCACAAGTGCGCGAAATGGCCGAGCAGTCTAAGGTGCCATGTCATCGTGGATTGCACGGCTCCTCCCGCCGAAGGTTCGAGTCCTCCCTTGGGCATGTGTGTGTGTGTGTGTGTATTTTGTCCTTAGCAGAAGTTAAACTTAGGTTAATAGTGTGTAAGACTAGGAACTGATGACCTCATGAGGTAAGTCCCATAGACCTGACATACATTTGAACATTTTTCTTCGGATTTCATGAAAAACCACACACACACACACACACACACACACACACACACACACACACACTGTTACGAAATATGCATGCTCCTTACTTACACAACAATAGTCAAACAGTGGAAGTGAACAGACAACAAGCGGGAGCTTGTCAACAGCGAAATGTTTGAACCGTTTGGACGTGACTTTAATTGCTCTTGGAGGAAGGCAGCTCCAATGTGTGAAATATCAATTACCAAGTAATTTTAATCATGCTATAGTGTGTTGAACAAAGGGATTAAATCCACTAGTAAGTGTCTGGATACAATGGGAATTCAAATTGGATTGTTAATTTCAAGTTGTTTTCATCCATCTCTAAACCAAAGACTATTGATACTTCGGGGAGCTTTCAGTTTCCATGGGTTTCGCTGTGAAATCTAAAGTTACTGCCTTGTGTGTTCCTACATTTCAGTGGAAACCAAAATGGTTTTCTCCAGTGACTTCTACCAATTTTTCTATCCTCCTGTAAATAATTTGTGTAAGGATTGTACAGCCATGACTTATTAAACTAATAACTGAGTAATATTCATAGCTATCAGCACCTGCCTTCTTTGGGATTGGAATTATTACATTTTTCCAAAGAAAATTCAGCACTGGCTGTATCAGTGATTTTTATTAAATCTGCGACCGGTTTCGCACCACTTATCGGTTCATCCTCAGGCAATCTGTACAAAAAATAGTGTAATAAGAGCTCATATAAACTACTTGATCCCCAAATTCTGAGGTATAAACTGAAATTTTAAACAACCAGTTTTTTGAATGAGACAGGAAAGTACACACATACATAAGCATGAAGCTCACATCCCGCTCACACCCAGAACATTCACTTCCCTACAGCCAGCAAGCAGCAGATTAGCTCTTCTAATAATTTCCGGGTATGCAGCCGGATCCCGTCGACATTCTGCCACGATATTTCGGCCCAGAGACGTCCGGCCATCATCAGGTGTGTACTCACCTGATGATGGCCGGACGTCTCTGGGCCGAAATATCGTGGCAGAATGTCGACGGGATCCGGCTGCATACCCGGAAATTATTAGAAGAACAAATACGCCGGGAAAATTTCAGAAGTCACAGCAGATTAGCTATTGGGTGTAAATTCCACAGGACACCTTTTTATTGTAACATTTCAAGCAGATTCGGCAAATGCTTAAGTTTTAAGGGAATAAATCAGACATTTTATATTCCTCAAAACAATGGACAGAAATTCAGGCACAAGGAGGCTGCAATATGGAATAGTTTCAAGTTGTCAGTGGTATACAGTATCGCCTGTGATGATTGTGATGCAGAGTACAAAGGCCAGACAGGAAGAAGTTTTGAGACCAGCTTTAAGGAGCACATCAGCGACCCAGGCTCAACTGCAACTCATGCGCATTTTCGGGAAATGGGTCACAATATCACAGTATCCAGAACTTGTGGGTGTTACACGTGGAGAATCAGGACAACACTCTTAATGTTCTGGAAGAGGTTGAAATCTTCAGAGTTCTGAAGAAATCCCCTCACTCCTCACTTAATGCCCAGACTGATCTGAGGCACAAGGGTCTTTTAGAAAATTTTGATTACTTAAACAGGTAGCTCTCTAGCTTACTTCTTAGTAGGTTCTGTCCTACATATTTTTATGCACTACGGGCCTTACACATTCAGAACCACCACAGTTATTATTCTTATGGTTTTAACTAACTACCATGTTTTATATTGGCCACCTACTATGGTATTAGACTTTTAAAAAAATGCTATAACGAACTGTGTATCAGATGTTCACCACCCTGTACTCTTCACACCATGTACACACCATCTGGCCTCTGGTCTTCCTTGCGCCACTGCGTGAGTGCTTTCCAGGTTTCGGCTGGTCAGTCAGGCCGTGTCTGCTGCCGGGCACCTCCTCTCAGCTGGCACAGTGAGTTCTGAATTGTTTACATGGCTCTAATTGCGCTGTTTGTTCATGCTAATGTTTGCGCTCTTCGTCATTCGTGTTTAGGGGAGTTTTATCAGCATTGTATTTATTTTTATTTTCAACGTCATTGCCGGTCCCATTATTTAAAAAAATTTTAATAATTATTTTCAAATTTTAACTACTGCTTTCACCAGATGACAGTATATTGGACTTGAAAGGTGGGGAGTGGCTACAGGGCAATGTTCAACATTACCATGTTATAAATAATGTATGTGTGTACTTTCCTGTCTCATTCAAAAAACTGGTTGTTTAAAACTTGAGTTTATACTTCAGAATTTGGGGGTCGAATAGTTTATATGAGCTATTATTATACTATTTTTTGTACAGATTGCCTGAAGGTGCACTGATAAATGGCGCAAAACTGGTCGCAGATATAATAAAAATCATTGATACAGCCAGTGCTGAATTTTCTTTGGAAAAATGTCAAAGTTTGGCTGTGGTTGCCCGCCCTACAAAACAACATTTTTACTGATGTCTGAGGGTATTTTGCCTACCTCTATGTCTTGCATGCCAGACGGAGTAGTTCTGCCATGGCTGGCTCACCCTAGGCTATCAGCAATTCTGAGGGCACCATAACAAATGATCACTTCAGATTCATGTAACTAGGAGGCTCAGTAAGTATCTTGGTTTAAGGACAGATATTTCCAGTGCAAGTTGCTGTTATCATGTTCTGTTACAATTAGATGAGGCGTAAACAGAAAGACACTGATTTGTAGGTCAGTTTGTATTAGGCAGCCATTTCAGTAATTTATATTCTATTTGAGGTAGTATACAAAACTTTTCAAAATTAGTGGTTTGTGTTGAGGTGGATGCACTGAAATACCTCTGGATGTCTTCTTGTATATCCTCCTTGAATCAGTGGTTGTGAGCTGAGGAGTTTGGTTAGTTGCTGGTGAGCTTATTCCCATTTCATATTTCCATGAGTTTGTGGTTTTGTGATGGCTGACCTGAAAGAGCAGCTTGTCGAAATAAGATTTTTTTTTTAAGTTGGGAAAATCACAGTGAAAACATACCATGTTTCGAAGGAAATTTGTGGAGATAACAGTTGAGGTTAGATACAGGCTTGCAACTGCAGGTACAAGAAACAAGCAAAGATGAAACTGAATCAGTTATTAAATCACTTAAGAGTAAGGATGTGATGAAATAGTGAGTAGGATTTTGGAGATCAGTGCACCAAATGTTAGTTCTGTATTCAGTCACATCTTGTAATAATAGAGAGGCTATTATTGCAAACACGCAAGTAGCTGCTAAAGAAACATATAGGGCAGAGGTGGCAGCAGCAATAGAAATGGGACTGGAAGTGAATAACATAAAACCAAATACATGCAAATAGTGTCACCAGAACTAAATAAAGTGGTACAAATTGACCAGTAGCAGTTAGAATATGTGAGTCAATTAGGCTATCTGGGAACACTGCTGACATCACAGAAAGATAACGATGTTATTGTGGAAATAAAGAGACGTATCCGCTTAGCTAATACATGCTATGATGGGCTTGGCACGCAACTCATGTTCAGAAGTCTGCCCATGACAACAAAATGACCATGTAGAAAACTTTAATACATCCAGTATTAAAATACAGCTCAGAAACAAGGACATTGGCACAACAATGTTTAGAAATAATCAGATGCAAATTCTATAGGGTTACTAATGATTTATTCATCACCTGACTTATAGGAGACAGGTCAAGATTTAAAATAATAAATGATTTTTTAAGAGTAATACAGTAGTTTAGATTATTTTGTCCACTGTGAAACAATCCTCAATGAATTCTTTAGTAGAATAATAATGTATTTCTACCAGAAAGTAAAGAGTAATCTTTTAAGTGAACCAAGCTCCATGTTAAGTACACTGCAAAAAAAAAAAAAAAAAAAAAAAAAAAAAAAAAAAAAAAAAAAAAAAAAAAAAAAATTAGTACACCCTTTTAGAGGTTTCCGATTCACTCAAGATTTATTGTTGCAACAATGCATATAGAATACATGAAATGATTATATTTACAGATCACTAGCTCAAGGGTTCTAAGTTACCAGCTGTCAACCCGTGCTGAGACGTCCATATTAGTATGTGGTGTATCCTCTGTGGGCAACAATGCAGACGCTGACTCTTGCATCCAGTCAATCATACAGATTGTGAATACTGTCCTCGGATACATTAGGCCGTGCCTGGTCGACCTGTCCACATAGTTCTGTAAGAGATGTTGGTTAACAAGCCTCACAAGTCACTTCCCGCTCCATAATATTCTACACGAGCTCGGTTGGAGACAAGTCCAGAGATCGTGTTGGCCAGAGAAGTTATGCCACTACACTATCTACTGACGGATGACACTGAAATCATTATCAGGATATCTTTTATCCTCCAGGTGGCATATGTTTTCATAGGATCAAAATTGACATCGTCCTATTGGGTGTACTAATTTTTTTCTGACAGTGTATTTTATTGCCATTTATTATATTGTAATTTTTAAACCCCATATACTCCGGTGTTTGGACATAGAGTTTTAAGCAGTGTGTTGATAGATTAAAATTCCCTCTGTGACAAGTACTGTAATTGTGGCTGAAATGGAAAAAGTTTACTGTACACTGATTTTTGTGTAGGAACAACATCATCTCGTATGTGTAAACGGAGGGAATAGATAGTATTTTTAAATTGTTAAACAGTGGTAAACTCAATAGCAATTATTTGGTTGAATGTATTTTCCTAATTATTAAACAATGAAAAATCCAGGATGGAATATAACAGTATTATGAAAAGGAAAGTTGCTGCTCACTGTATAGTGGAGATGCCAAGTCGCAAATAGGCCCAACAGAAAGACTATCGCAAATAAGCTTTTGACCGAGAAGGCCTTCGTCAAAAATAGACGGCAGATGCACCTACACACACTCGAGCAAACGCAACTCCCACACGTGTGACTGTAGTCTCTGGCAGCTGACACCACACTGCGAACAGTAGCAGCAGCAGCAGCAGTGCACAATGGGAGTGGCAACTGGATAGGGGTAAGGAGGAGGCTGGGCAGGGAGGGAGAGGGATAGTAGGGTAAGTGTGGGGGACAGTGAAGTGCAGCTGGGGAGCATGCAGGAACGAGATGGAGAGAGGGTAGGGAAATGAGGTGCAATCAGGAGGTTAGACAGTGGGCAGGAGAGAGGTGGGGGAAGTTAGTGGAATGAGGGCTGTGTAGTGCTGGAATGGGAACATGGATGGTGCTGGATGGGTGAGGACAATGACTAACAAAGGTTGAGACCATAAGGGTTGCAGAAACATAGGATATACTGCAGGGAGAGTTCCCACCTGTGCGTCTGCCTGCTTAGCTGCCTCCCGTGCAGCATCCCAGGTTCAATTCCCAGCCGGGTTGGTGATTTTCTCTGCTCATGGACTGAGTGTCGCGTTGTGCACATCATCATTTCATCCTCATTGCCAGTGCACAGGTCACCCAACGTGGCATCGACTTAAATAAGACTTGCACTCGATGGCCGAACTTCCCTGTATGGGACCACCCGGCCGATGGTGCCGTATGCTCGTTTCCATTTTCCCACCTATGTAATTCAGAAAAGCTGGTGTTTGTGGGAAGGATCCATATGGCACAGGCAGTTAAGCAGTCATTGAAATGAAGGATGTCGTGTTGGGCAGCGTGTACAGTAACAGGGTGGTCCACTTGTTTCTTGGCCTCAGTTTGTCGGTGGCCAATCATGCTGACAGACAGTTTGTCGGTTGTCGTGCCCATATAGAATGGAGCACAGTGATTGCAGCTTAGCTTGTAGATCAGACAGCCTAATTATTTTCTTCCATAATACTAGGAGTCTTGTGACATTTGTTGAATTTCTCCAGAAGATTGTGGCATCTTGAAATCATAAATTCCATTGAAATAAACTACTTGAAGTGGGTGGGCCAAGCTTTTTCAATGGAACATAAGAAGCCAACAAAAATAGCACTGCTATAAAACCCAATGGGACCAATAAATAGGAGAAACAAAGACTTCAATACTTGGACAACTTACAAAAAGATCTAAACATTATTTGTGACAAAGGATGAAGAAACAAGATTTGGGACAGGGATGAGTGGAATGATGCCTTAGGGCAGGCCAAGGATGATTAGTGGATGTTTTGCCAGGAATAAGAAAAAAATTCAGTCACCTCTGCAATGCATCTTTCAGGGCGTACTCATTTCCTGACAGACTAAAATACTCATTAGTAAAACCACTTCATAAAAAGAGGAAACAGATAATGTACACAGTGCTGGCCAATTTATTCACTAATGATGTATTCAAAAGTTTTCGGGGAAAGAAATAATTCAGCTTGTATTGGCACATCTCACTACACATAAATTGCTAAGAGACATGCAGTTTGGCTTCAGAGAAAGAGTGTTACCAGGAAGTTCAATTTATTCTTCTGTGTGTGAGGCACTAGCAGGGCTAAATAATTAGTTGAGGACAACGGATATTTTCTTAGATTTAGCAGAAGCATTTGGTTGTGTGGATCAAACTATACTTTTGTGTAAGTTAGAACATTATGGGAATAGACAAATAGTGTAGCAATGCTTCACTTCATATCCGGAAAATTGGAAGAGTGACAGTGAACAAGAAAGAGACTGGAAAGTTGATTAGGTTCAAGTAAAGTACGGGACTGGGAGGAGGGGGGTGGGGTTACCTTAGGGTTCTGTTCTAAACCTGCTGTTTTCCTTGATCTGCTAATAAACATGACAAGTGATTCAAAAACTTTTCTCTTCCCAGATAACACAATTTTTATTGTGAAAGATGTGGAATGTAATATAATAATGTAGATAATAGGGTAGCTAGTAATATCAGAATTAGATCAGGAAATGAGACACTTAAAGTAGTAAAGGAGTTTTGCTATTTGGGGAGCAAAATAACTGATGATGGTCGAAGTAGAGAGGATATAAAATGTAGACTGACAATGGCAAGGAAAGCGTTTTTGAGGAAGAGAAATTTGTTAACATCGAGTATAGATTTAAGTGTCAGGAAGTCATTTCTGAAAGTATTTGTATGGAGTGTAGCCTTGTATGGAAGTGATGATAAATAGTTTGGACAAGAAGAGAATAGAAGCTTTTGAAATGTGGTGCTACAGAAGAACGCTGAAGATTAGACGGGTAGATCACTTAACTAATGAGGAGTTACTGAATAGAATTGGGGAGAAGAGTTTGTGGCACAACTTGACTAGAAGAAGGGATTGGTTGGTAGGACATCAAGGGATCGCCAATTTAGTATTGGAGGGCAGTGTGGAGGGTAAAAATCGTAGAGGGAGACCAAGAAATGAATACACTAAGCATATTCAGAAGGATGTAGGCTGCAGTAGGTACTGGGAGATGAAGCAGCTTCCACAGGATAGAGTAGCATGGAGAGCTGCATCATACCAGGCTCAGGACTGAAGACCACAACAACAACAGTAATATCAGCACACGAATTTAATAGAACAGGGTTAATTCTTAACTGCAACAAAACACAATGCATACAGTTTCTGATAAGGAACTCTTGTAAAAGTGAAATTTTACTATCCCATCATGGTCAAACAGTTAGTGAACTTGACAGTTTTAAATTCTTGGGGTTGAAGGTATATGAAAAGCTTTCTTGGAAGTACATATAATTTAAGAGTAAAGGAGACCACCCAAGAAAAGGTAGATATGTTGCTAGCTTTCAGAATAAATCTCTTTCAGAATAAATCTTTGCTTGAGATAGAGTACACACACACACACACACACACACACACACACACACAGCTATGCTCCTACATGGCAGTAGTGCAGTTCGGCAAGTGGACTATGTTTGGGTGGAGCTTGTGTCGGATATGATGAGTAGAGGGGGTGAGAGGCAGGAGGCAGGAAGGAGGGAAGGTTCCAAACGGCCCAGGCTGTGAAGCAGCCATGGAAATTGAGCTTGTTTTGCTCAGCTACATGATGTGCCACCAGATGGGCAACTTTCTCTTCGGCAACTCTTCAGCGATGGCAATTCATTCTGGTGGACAGCTGTTTGGTAGTTGTAACAGTATAAAAAGCTCTACAGTGCTTGCAGCAGACTTGTTATATGACATGGGTGCTTTCACAGGTGCCCCGACTGCTGTACACTGGATAAGCCTATGACAGGACTGCAGTAGGAGGCGGTGGGTGGTTGGATTGGGCCGGACTTGTACCAAGGTCCTCTACAGATGTGTGATCCCTGGGGTAAGGGATTGGGAGTCGGAGAGACATAGTAGTGGATTAGGAGATTTTGTATTTGGATCATTGATGGCACACCAGTTTAAGAGGGATAAAAAGGATCTTGGGTGGGATGTATTTCATTCCAGGGCACGATGATAGGTAACCAAAGCCCTGACAAAGGGCTGCCTCCCTCAGAGCTGCGAGCCTCCCACCTCTCTCTCCCTGTAACCACCTCACCTAACACAACCCCCACCTCATCATAGACCACATGGTGTGTGTGTGTGTGTGTGTGTGTGTGTGTGTGTGTAGGCATTTCGAGGACATATTTATTCCAAAAAGCTAGCAAGGTTGTCACCCCCCGCCCCCGCCATTGACGACTGCACTTTGTGGTGTTGTGGGCATATCTACATCTACATCCATACTCTGCAAGCAACCTGACGGTATGTGGCGGAGGGTACTTTGAGTATCTCTATCGGTTCACCCTTCTATTCCAGTCTTGTATTGTTCGTGGAAAGAAAGATTGTTGGTATGCCTCTGTGTGGGCTCTAATCTCTCTGATTTTATCCTCATGCTCTCTTCGTGAGAGGGAGCATTATACTGCTTGACTCCTCAGTGAAGGTATGTTCTTGAAACTTTGCCTGTACTGAGCTACTGAGCATCTCTCTTGCAGAGTCATCCACTGGAGTATATCTATCATCTCCTGTATGAAGTGCGCTGCTCTCTGTTGGATCTTCTCTATCTCTTCTATCAACCCTACCTGGTATGGATCCCACACCGGTGAGCAGTATTCAAGCAGTGGGCGAACAAGTGTACTGTAACCTACTTCCTTTGTTTTTGGATTGCATTTTCTTAGGATTCTTCCAATGAGCCTCAGTCTGGCATCTGCTTTACCAATGATTAATTTTATATGGTCATTCCATTTTAAAACACTCCTAATACGTACTCCCAGATAATTTATGGAATTAACTGCTTCCAGTTGCTGACCTGATATATTGTAGCTAAATGATAAAGGACCTTTCTTTCTATGTATTCGCAGCACATTACACTTATCTACGTTGAGATTCAATTACCATTCCCTGCACCATGTGTCAATTTGTTGCAGATCCTCCTGCATTTCAGTACAATTTTCCACTGTTACAACCTCTCAATATACTACAGCATCATCCACAAAAAGCCTCAGTAAACTTCCAATGTTATCCACAAGGTCATTTATGTATATTGTGAATAGCAATGGTCCTACGACACTCCCCTGTGGCACACCGGAAATCACTGTTACTTTGGAAGACTTCTCTCCATTGAGAATGAAATGCTGTGTTCTGTTGTCTAGGAACTCTTCAATCCAATCACACAATTGGTGTGTGTGTGTGTGTGTGTGTGTGTGTGTGTGTGTGTGTGTGTGTGTGTGTGAACCCATGCTGATTCCTACAGAGTAGATTTCTAGTCTCCAGAAAAGTCATTATACTCTAACATCATAAGTGTTCCAAAATTCTACAACTGAATGACATTAGAGGTATAGGTCTATAGTTCTGTTCATCTGTTTGACATCCCTTCTTGAAAATGGGGATGACCTGTGCCCTTTTACAATCCTTTGGAGTGCTACGCTCTTCTAGAGACCCACAGCACACCACTGTAAGAAGGGGGGCAAGTTCCTTCACGTACTCTGTGTAAAATCTAACTGGTATCCCATCAGGTCCAGCAGCCTTTCCTCTTTTGAGCAATTTTAATTGTTTTCTATCCCTCTGTCATCTATTTCAATACCTACCATTTTGTCATCAGTGTGACAATCTAGAAAGGAACTACAGTGCAGTCTTCCTCTGTGAAACAGCTTTGGAAGAAGACATTTAGTATTTCGGCCTTTAGTCTGTCATCCTCTGTTTCAGTACCATTTTGGTCACAGAGTGTCTGGACATTTTGTTTTGATCCACCTACCGCTTTGACATAAGACCAAAGTTTTTTAAGATTTTCTGCCAAATCAGTACATAGAACTTTACTCTCGCAGAGCCCTCCTCACACAGCATTTCGCTTCGTGTAATTTTTGTTAGTCTGCAAGGCTTTGCCTATGTTTATGTTTGCAAGGCTTTTGCCTATGTTTATGTTTGCTGTGAAGTTCCCCTTGCTTCTGCAGCAGTTTTCTAACTTGGTCATTGTACCATGGTGGCTCTTTTCCATCTCTTATGATCTTTCTTGGCGCATACTCATCTAATGCATATTGTACAATGGTTTTGAACTTTTTCCACTGATCCTCAACACTATCTGCACTTGAGACAAAACTTTTGTGTTGAGGCGTCAAGTACTCTGAAATCTGCTTGTTGTCACTTTTGCCAAACAGAAAAATCTTCCTACTTTTTTAATATTTCTATTTTTAATATTTCTGAAAACATCGATGCAGTAACTGCCTTGTGATTGCTGATACCCTGTTCTGTGTTAACTGTTTCAAATAGTTTGGGTCTGTTTGTCACCAGAAGGTTTAATACGTTATCGCCATGAGTTGGTTCTCTGTTTAAATGCTCAAGGTAGTTTTTAGATAATGCACTTAAAAAAATTTCACTGGATTCTTTGTCCCTGCCAACTGTTATAAACATTTGAGTCTCCCAGTCTGTTTCTGGCAAATTATAATCTCCACCCAGAACTATAACATGGTCAGGAAATCTACTCAAAATATTTTCCAAATTTTCCTTCAGGTGCCCTGCCACAACAGCTGCTGAGCCAGAGAGCCTATAGAGACATCCAATTACCATGTCTGAGCCTGCTTTAACCGTGACCTTCACCCAAATTATTGCACATTTCGGATCTACGTCAGTTTCGACACTATTGCACATTTTATCACTATAAACACGCCTCCCCCCTCACTGTGCAGCCTGTCTCTATGGTATACATTCCAATCTGAGTTTAGAATATGATTACAGTTTACATCTGGTTTCAGCCAACTTTCCGTCCCTGGTACTATGTGGGTATTGTGACCGGTTATTAATGAGAGCAGTTCTGGGACCTTTCTATAGACACTTCTGCAGTTTATTAAAACTACATTAATATTGTTATTCCCTGTTGCATTTTACCTACTACTACCCTGTCGCGTCTCAGGAGGCGCCTTGTCAGGCCTAGGGAGGGAATTCTCTAACCTAAAAAACCCACATGTAGACTCCACACATACTACACTACCTTTGTAGCCACTTCCTTCGTGTAGCGCATGACTGACCTATTCAGGGGGACCCTACATTTCTCCACACGATAGCGGAGGTCGAGAAATTTGCACCCCAAATCTCCTAAGAATTGTCTGAGCCTCTGGTTTAAGCCTTCCACTCAGCTCCATACCAGAGGACTGTGATTGGTTCTGGGAATGATACTACAAATAGTTAGCTCAGATTCCACCCTACGAGCGAGGCTTTCCGCCTTCACCAACTCCGCCAACCGCCTGTACGAACTGAGGATGACCTTTGAACCCAGACCTCAGGAGTCATTGGTGCCAACATGAGCAACAATTTGCAGTCGGGTGCACCCAGTGCTCTCTATCGCCGCCGGCAGGGCCTCCTCCACATCTCGGATAAGACCCTCGGCAAGCAGACAGAGTGAACACTGGCCTTCTTCCCCAACTTTTCCGCTATTTTCCTAAAGGGCTCCATCACCTGCATAATGTTGGAATTTGCAATAACTAATAAACCCCTCCCACTGAGTGCCTGCTCGGACCTTGCTGTAGGAGTGGGCACATGTCCACTCGCAGGCAGAGCGGGTGATGCCACACGGACACCCTCAACATTGACCCTCTGCCTCGCTTGACATGAATGCCACTGAACCCGCCACTCTCCTTGGGGAGAGGGTGGCCCAACTGCACCCAGTACCCACAAAGATGTCTCGACAGCAAGAACTGTGGGTGAATCATGCAACACCTGTGGTGTACCATGTGACACACCAGACTCCCCACTGCTGCTACACTCCGAGGCAGCAAACTGAAGACGGTTGACAGCGGCCATCAACACATTCAGCTGTTCGCGAACAGTAGCCTTCTCCTCCTGCGTCCGTACACAGCACTCACACATCCTATTCATCCTAAGAAATCAACAATTCACTGTAGATAGTTAATCCATGTTTAACTAGACTTTTAATTCACTAAAGACGGCTGATACCTGACTAAACTGTGGTTACTAGACACTTCTTGTTGGCAAAAATGAAAATAAGCACTACCTGTCTCTGGACTGTATTCAAAACAAACACAAAATCTATGGTACACTGTTACTAGTACTTGAAAATTAAAGCTTCCTAAAAGCAAAAGCACATGGAAAAAGAAGTGACAAGTAAGAAAACACAGTTAATACTTAAATTTACATAGCTCACTGTACAACAGATGTGAAGCAGATGGCAATTATGACAGCATAAAGTGTGGTTAGCAGTATTTCAGTTGACAACCTGAATGAGCTGGGAAATTATGAACAACTGTTGATTAGATGTGTACAAAGGTGCACCTATGGATGAGGCATGAAGTCTCAAAACCAATTAAGCATTAAAACATAACACCATAACTTATTTATTGTTTTTACTGTATGTGGCCACATTCCTACCACACACTATGATGGTTAATGAAGATACATAAAATATAAAGAGTTTCAAAAATGGGTGTGTGTCAATTGATGATGACAATTCCCAGTTGCTTGTTAGCTGATGTCACTTCGTAAAATGCACAGCACACCGTAAAATGCTTACAAACCAAGAGAATTGAATGTGAAAGATCATACACTGACTATCCGAGACATCTGCAACTCTTTGGGAATAACTTATGGTTCATGTGAACATATTCTGTCAAGAGAATTTCACGAGAATAGGACTGTGGCAAAGTTTGTGACATATTTCAATATGTCTGCTTGTGTCTGTGTATGTGCGGATGGATATATGTGTGTGTGTGTGTGCGAGTGTACACCTGTCCTTTTTTTCCCCTAAGGGAAGTCTTTCCGCTCCCGGGATTGGAATGACTCCTTACCCTCTCCCTTAAAACCCACATCCTTTCATTTTTCCCTTTCCTTCCCTCTTTCCTGACGAAGCAACTGCCAGTTGCGAAAGCTCGTAATTCTGTGTGTGTGTTTGTGTGTTTTGTTCATGTGCCTGTCTGCCGGCGCTTTCCCGCTTGGTAAGTCTTGGAATCTTTGTTTTCAGTAATAAATACATATGACATGCTAATAGATAGTATTATCGTGATGTGTGTTTTTATTGTCTCAAGCACTTTGCCAACAATATTAGACGTACAATGATTTGAGAGGTTTCTAAATGATCAACATATCTATTCATGTATAATGTACATCATCAACATTTGATAAATATGAGTGTCAGGTCATGTAGTATTTCAGAAAGTCAAAGTTGATGTTGGATGACATGAGTACTTGGATTCATGTCTGTTCACACTCTCAAGTTATGACTCTACTTGTATTTCTGGCAGGCAATTAGAACATGCCATTACAGTAATGGTATTTATAAAATTTTGTGGTCTGTGTTTTCACAGGGTGTTTAACATTTTTAACATTTGACTGTATTGTAACTTTTATGAGATGGTGGTATGTAGAATATTTGCTATTAGTTTAACATTTTGCTGGACTCAAACTTTTGCAAGTAAAGTGCTTAGTTGCATTTTTTATATCAGCAGTTGTGGCCAGTACTTTATTTTGATTGATCTTAGTCATTTCTTGAGTGAGGAAATGTCACTGACAGCTTTTTGAATTGGTAGTATTCATCAGAACTGGACATTACAGAGAACTAATGAGGCAACATAATAGTTGCATAATAGTAGGGTATGAATTCTGCTTAAACACATTGCTTTGCAATCAGATTCTTATGGCAGACTTCTTATAAGGCCAGCAATCTATACACATTGGATTTTAATGACTCGAGCATTGACTTTTTCCAGTCCAGCTTTAACTGTTATTGTTTTGAGTTGTGACTTAGTTGCAGCCTTGTCTATTTAATTTAGTGTGTTTCACCTACTTCATAAGTATATGTCACCTAGAGATTAATTGTAAGGCTCTATGATGTCACTGAGACATGAGAAATGAGCAAAATTTCTTGTAGGATTATAAATTTGTGCCAAATCTCACTCGACGTTGTTGGGCTATAGTTGAAGGGTTATCATGCTAAAGTGGATAAGTGTCAGTTTTGCATAAATTGTATTTTGTGCTTCATAAGTGATATGTGAACAGGGTTTTTCATAATAAAAGGGCTATCCCCAATGATGACTGACTCAGGTGCTACAAAAGTCAGTAGATGGCATGAGAGGTAACTCCTATGACTTGTTCATGCTCAGCGGGGTAAGTACAGAAAGTGTTACACAAGTTGGCTTATGGGGCATACAGATGATACACTTCCGCATGCCCCTCTCATTTTGTAGCCAGTCTCTTGTGTTTCTTCATTGGTAGTGCAATGTATACTGAAAACAATCTAAATAATTCAGCAGTGGGATGTGACAGAAAAACTGGTGACTTTTAAAATTATACGGACGCTAATATGCCACTTCTGACACTAAATGTAAAAGAGTTTGTGCCAGGATGGGGGGATATAATTGTTACATCCCACTTCTGACACCAATTGTAAAGTTAGGGGAAGTTTATGAATGGCTTCTGCAACCGACTTCCAAAAAGACATTTGTTCTGCTTGAGGTCTGGATTACAAGACAGAGAAGCAAGTGATTGCTGCTTCGCAGCACGCTCCAGCGTCCACACATGTGATCAGTAACCTGTACACATTATTGGCTAAAATCAATGGCATGGATTTGCTAGCAGTTGCAGCAGAGGGCTCAGGGCATCTCCTGTCAACAGCTTTAACTAGACAGAACCACCTCGGTTTTGAAAGGCAAGTGACTTGTGTCACATAGACACGGCATGAATTACTCTGGGAGAAAACTTGTAAAGATTCCACTGGGCCTTTGAAATAATTTCTTAACCAATTCCCTAAAATATTCCTTAACTGGCTGCCATCCTGTACATTCCTTCCCCCTTCCAGAGAAGTTGTGACAAACATTGTTTACAAACGGGTGTCGGTCACTCCCCGGAAAAACAGTTTGCCATAGCAGGAGCCTAAATACTATGGGAGGGATCTGTTACAATATTTCGTTTAGTGTATGTAAATGGGAGAGGATTTACTTGCAGTCAAGTTTATCAAATTTCATGAGTAAGAAAATAGTATAATATTAACTTGCTCAAATTACAATACAATATCTCTTGTAATAGTTAAAATCATCACTGTCCATATAATCAAGTCTTAAGACAAACGAAGTTAAATGACGCCATAACGCTTCACAAAATAGGTATGAACTATCACGGTTTCTATTAGTTTGAGGGAAAAATCTGCTATTATAACAAAATACTTAATTCTATGGTAATAAAAATATTTGGGTAAACAAGATAATAAATTGACTTACTGCAGATCATTAACACCTAGCATGGGTTACACTTGGGTTAAGTACATTTAAAGAAGAATGATAACAAATGTAAAATCTTAGTACATCCTCCATGTATTAGTTACAGGTAATGGTTATATAAAGTTCCACAGGCTATAACATATACTGACAAAACAGTGGAATTAAGGATGAAATGAGGGGACTGTCTAATGGCATAAATTAAGCTTGTAAAACAAAGTAATAGGCATGGATAACACACAAGCAAAACTCTAGAAAAGGCAATTAAAAGTGTGTCCATAGTGACAAAACAGTTAACAATATTCTCGTTCTATTCATAAAACTTCATATAAATGGAGGGAAAGAATGCAGTTCACAAAATACGGAAAGGTTCACATCTAGAATGTTGTTCTGCACGACAGAAATGCACACACTGTTTGTAAACAAACTTTGACTGACGAGAGATGAGCACGTGGCTTGGCCAGCAGGAAAGTGTGATGTCGACAGACTTTAATGGCCGTTCTCTCTAGCAGGGGGATGGAGGGGGTATCATTTGTGGCATAACGCATGTCTTGTGGGAGAGGAAAAAGCAGAGAGGTAAGCACAAGGGATGAGGAATGGTGAGAGGAGTGAAGGGGAAGGGTCTGGCAGTGTCACTTTCAGCATGCAGCACAGCTGTTGGCGTGTACTCGTGGAATTTAGAGGTTTCATAAGTGATTCGCTTAAGTACTGGTTGCAACACCAGTGTAGCCCGACATATTGGCCATTTATGCCATGCGGCACACCCACGGTGAACCGGAAGGGTTCTAACGTTAAAGGATAAGGAATTGGGTATAATTGGGAACAAGTTCAGGTAGATGAGCGAGTCAGAGCAATGGTAGTAACCAAATGCAATGCATTGACAAGGAAGACATAGTGCGATTATATCTCGTGGGGGTTAACAACTATGAAATTACCCTGAAGTAACAGGGTGAGCTACAGAAAAAAGGGTTGCACGAATTACTACGACATTGTACAATAAAACTTTTTATTCATTTGGATGGCAGTCTCTTGCTAACTAAATTTTTAACAAAATAGTTTGTTTTGCGTTTGGGCGATGACATTACATCGTGGGTGCTAAACATCGAGAAATTAGTGTTAATTTCAGCTGGAGCTTCAATATTGTAACATCACGGGTTTGTTTGTTTGAATAAACAAACGGGTGTCTCACATTTCCTAAACACACGGCGGGGCACTGTATCCAAATGGTAAAAGTGATGATTTCCGTGCTCGCTCGTAACATCTTCACGTCATCAAATAAATTACTTTGTAAGAAGTACGATGAATAATAATGGAACTTGTGTTCATCTGGGTGAACTGTCTATATTGCTTACCACTCTACAGTGAGAGGGTAGTGCACTTCTTCTCAACTTCAGGGATAGATTCATCTCCTCTCTATTGAGTAGATAACTTGGGTGCTTCATTTAGCAAGGATTTCCACGAAAATGCATATCGTAGTGTGCACGGTAAGGGTTTACAGAAGGTGGTAGGGTGGTGCTACACTTTGGAGGAGTCTCAGAATGCAAAGCGCCACCAAACTGAATGGCAGTAAACGGAAAGACACCCCATAACGGCCAACTGTGTTACAGCAATGCATTTCCGTTTTGCGTTCCATCAGCTGGCGGTCTCTCGCTTATAAATTCCACTCGGAATTATAGTCTGATTATCAGGCATGAGGGTGAAAAACTCGCAATCATTTTTAAACTTAGGCAGCTTGAAAGAAAACAGGGAAATAAATGCTTATAAAACTGCAGTACACTTAGCTTAACTGCAAAGCAGTGGAGTATTAGTTGCAAAAGTTAGATGAAAATTTGAAGTATCGCAATCTATTGAAAAAGAAAAGATAAATAGAATGGACAACGAAAGGAGGGCTTCCTCAATCTAGGTTTGACAGCAAAATAAAACGTTCAATGACCTATGCTTGTAAAAAGTAACATTGTAGAAAAACTTTAGTAGGGAAAACTTGATGCATTCTTTCGAAAGGCAAAACAAAATCATTGTGAATAAAGGAGATCTAAAAGTGAAATACTGTACAATACAAAAATTCTCCAACAAAGATGAATAATGCAAATAGCTTAATATCATCAAATAACAAATACACTCCTGGAAATTGAAATAAGAACACCGTGAATTCATTGTCCCAGGAAGGGGAAACTTTATTGACACATTCCTGGGGTCAGATACATCAAATGATCACACTGACAGAACCACAGGCACATAGACACAGGCTACACAGCATGCACAATGTCGGCACTAGTACAGTGTATATCCACCTTTCGCAGCAATGCAGGCTGCTATTCTCCCATGGAGACGATCGTAGAGATGCTGGATGTAGTCCTGTGGAACGGCTTGCCATGCCATTTCCACCTGGCGCCTCAGTTGGACCAACGTTCGTGCTGGACATGCAGACCACGTCAGACGACGCTTCATCCAGTCCCAAACATGCTCAATGGGGGACAGATCCGGAGATCTTGCTGGCCAGGGTAGTTGACTTACACCTTCTAGAGCACGTTGGGTGGCGCGGGGTACATGCGGACGTGCATTGTCCTGTTGGAACAGCAAGTTCCCTTGCCGATCTAGGAATGGTAGAACGATAGGTTTGATGACGGTTTGGATGTACTGTGCACTATTCAGTGTCCCCTCGACGATCACCAGAGGTGTACGGCCAATGTAGGAGATCGCTCCCCACACCATGATGCCGGGTGTTGGCCCTGTGTGCCTCGGTCGTATGCAGTCCTGATTGTGGCGCTCACCTGCACGGCACCAAACATGCATACGACCATCATTGGCACCAAGGCAGAAGCGACTCTCGTCGCTGAAGACGACACGTCTCCATTCGTCCCTCCATTCACGCCTGTTGTGACACCACAGGAGGCAGGCTGCACGATGTTGGGGCGTGAGCGGAAGATGGCCTAACGGTGCGCGGGACCGTAGCCCAGCTTCATGGAGACGGTTGCGAATGGTCCTCGCCGATACCCCAGGAGCAACAGTGTCCCTAATTTGCTGGGAAGTGGCGGTGCGGTCCCCTACGACACTGCGTAGGATCCTACGGTCTTGGCGTGCATCCGTGCGTCGCTGCGGTCCGGTCCCAGGTCGACGGGCACGTGCACCTTCCGCCGACCACTGGCGACAACATCGATGTACTGTGGAGACCTCATGCCCCATGTGTTGAGCAATTCGGCGGTACGTCCACCCGGCCTCCCGCATGCCCACTATACGCCCTCGCTCAAAGTCCGTCAACTGCACATACGGTTAACGTCCACGCTGTCGAGGCATGCTACCAGTTTTAAAGACTGCGATGGAGCTCCGTATGCCACGGCAAACTGGCTGACACTGACGGCGGCGGTGCACAAATGCTGCACAGCTAGCGCCATTCGACAGCCAACACCGCGGTTCCTGGTGTGTCCGCTGTGCCATGCATGTGATCATTGCTTGTACAGCCCTCTCGCAGTGTCCGGAGCAAGTATGGTGGGTCTGACACACCGGTGTCAATGTGTTCTTTTTTCCATTTCCAGGAGTGTACTTATACAGTAGTTGGGAGAGGGTACCTTCAAACACTTAATACTCTGTGTACATGCTCACTCAAAACTTATACAATAAATGGCTTATAAATCTAATGAAGATTAGACTTGATTATGACAGGCAAGATGAAGACTAGAAAGAGAAGTGGTAACTTTCGGGGCGTGACTGGCTTATTGCAAGACGACAGCTGTGCCAGTCCACATGGTTGCGCCATGCAGTCTCTGCTTATAGTAAACGTTCACAGGGAAATTAGGCCACAATTTAGATGACTAAAAAAAGAAACACAGACTCAACTGGAAACTCGCTGCATGGTAAAGGGAATCACGGTTTATGGTTTTGTTGTTGATAATTCTTCCGGGTTATATGGTTGTGGCCTGTGGAATCCTTCTATTCGTAAAGTTTCGTCCAATACTACGTTGGACATCTTCAGAGATATGGCTGGTCCTGCTGAGTCCTGCCGACTGACGAGTCGGCCCTTGGAGAGTGGCCTACATACCGAGGAAAGTCAATGTGGTCTAGCTTGCACATAGTAGCAGAGAGAAAACTAGTCAAACATGAAATGTAAATATCGATAACAGTCCAAATTAATGATGATGTAAATAAAATAGAACGAAACTTCCACATGGGAAAAATATATTAAAAACAAAGATTCCAAGACTTACCAAGCGGGAAAGCGCCGGCAGACAGGCACATGAACAAAACACACAAACACACACACAGAATTACGAGCTTTCGCAACTGGCAGTTGCTTCGTCAGGAAAGAGGGAAGGAGAGGGAAAAAAGAAAGGATGTGGGTTTTAAGGTAGAGGGTAAGGAGTCATTCCAATCCCGGGAGCGGAAAGACTTCCCTTAGGGGAAAAAAAGGACAGGTGTACACTCGCGCACACACACACACACACACACACACACACACACACACACACACACGCACACATATCCATCCGCACATCCGGAAGATGTGTCTTCAAGAGCCAAGATTAGACCTACAATTTTCTGAATAAAATGACATGAATCCCTCACATAAGAATCAGTCTTACCAATGTATGGTTGTAGAAGAGTAGCTATATACCTAGATATTTGATAAGTAGGGGAATCAATAGCACTAACAATGGGTCTCAGAGGGAGATTTATTTTGTGAACTTTAGATAAACCATAAAGTCTCGGACACTTAGCTTCACTCCTTAGCAAAACATTTTTTATCCTTCTGTGGAATCCCAGAACATAGTGTCTTTACCTTTCATTAGTGAGGTTACAGATCAAATCGGCAAAAATTTTGCTGAAACATAAAGTGAAACCAGTATTCAAACCTACCAGAAAAATAGGACAAGTACTTTGTTCTGTTAAAGATAGAAGGCCACCATTATCATCTAGCGGCGTGTATAAAATTCCGTGTACCTGTGGTGAGGTCTATATTGGTACTACAAAAAGAAGTGTGAATACGAGGGTAAAGGAGCATAAAAGTCTTTGTCGACTGGGAAAAATAGATAAATCGGCCGTTGCGGAACATGCACTTCAGTCAGGTGACCGTGTAGTTAAGTTTTCTGAAACAACAGTTTTAACTGCTACCACGAACTATTATCCACGACTGCATAGGGAGGCTATTGAAATTTATAAGCATGAAGATAATTTTAATAGAAAAGAAGAGGCCTTGAAATTAAGCGAGATATGGACAGTGGTATTACAGAATCGATAAGTGATTTTTATCTATGACGGACTATTATTGATAGTTATATCTTATCTTTGACTAGTTTTCTCTCTGCTAGTATGTGCAAGCTAGACCACGCCCACTTCCCTCGGTATTTAGGCCACTCTCCGACGCCCGACTTGTCAGTCGGCAGGACTCAGCAGGACCAGCCATAGCTCTGAAGATATCCAACGTAGTATTGGGCGAAACATTAGGAGTAGAAGAATTCCATGGACCGCAGCCATATAACCCGCAAGAATGATCAACAACAGTACCATCCGGTCATGAAAGCCTTCATTGTATGGTTAATGGTTCTGTGCTGACCTATGGGTTGGCAGCATAAAACAGACCATTTAATGTAACATAAAACAATGCAGGCAGCACCTTTTGCCTGTTCACCAATAACCTCAATAAAAGAACCTTATACACCACTTCATATCAATAAAACTTGGCTCGGTCTGGAAAGAGGATGCAGAGAAACAAGAATTTAGGGTGCCAATGATTTCGGATACCTCGTGGACGCGGTATGATGACACGGGGCGTTACAGAGCCCTTAAGCGCTTATGTCTGTGGGGCAACGATAAGGAACCTACTTTCATTATGCTTATAGGAAAGACGAAAGAGAAAGAGTCGATCGTGACACAAAAATGAAACAGAAGAAAATGCCGTGAACAGCTAGGAGCCTCTGTGGTTGCTAAAGACATTGTGAAAGATACACATCCCTGGAGATTAACTAAAAGCTATACAAAAAAAATCATAAAGCACTTCTCATCACAACAACTAAGCATGACATACTTCTTTGACAACAGAGTTATGTGGTTAAAATACACAGGCAGTAACTGTATAATGGATGCAAAATTTGTGCTATAAAGGGGATCCAAAAGTTCTTCTCTGTATCCAGAGCAACTGCTGCAAATGCTTCAGTATATATCGCCACTCACAGTACAGAAGAGACAGTGGTGTGGCGGCTGAGGGGCGCACACGTACAGTATTTGCACAGCAGTGGCACGGGCAGCGGGCCGGGTGGCTACGCGGCTCCGAAAGTACGCGCCTCGGGTGTGGTGCCGGAACCCAAATGGAGACAGCGACGGGAAGTTGACGGGCAGCACCTCTGGATGGCATGGCCTGTGCAGCTGGGCAACAACAGCGGGGCCCTCGAGACATAGACACGGCGTGAATTACTTTGGAAGAAAACTTGTAAGGATTCCACTGCGCCTTTGAAATAAATTTCTTAAACCGACGCCCTAAAATGTTCCTTGACTGGCTGCCATCTTTCCTCTAAAAGAAAGTGTGGGCACAGATGAGGAAGCATTTTGTCCCTGATGATGTAATGAACACCACAGCTACAGCCTGCAGTATGAACTATTTACACCTTTCGGGATGTGAGGTCATGGTCCAAGAAACTCTCCTGTTCCTGACTTTTCATCCAGGACTAAGCTGGACATCCTCAGAGATGTTCCTCTGCTGAGTCTTGCCAACTGACCAGTTGATGTCCGAGAGCAACATAAATACTATAGGGAAGGGGGAGTGGTTAAAGCAACAGGTGATGAACAGAGATACTCTTTGTCAGCGATTAAACTTAACTATTAATTGTCATCTTGTTAAAGTTAAAACTGTCTAGTGATTCTGGAGAGCTACTGTCCATATATCGCTAAATCTCATTGCCTCCTCTTTCCTGTTAAAATTATCCTGATGCTTATAAATTTCAATGGCTTCTCTACATAGTCGTGGATAATAATTTGAAGTTGTAGATAAAATTTCTGTTTCAGAAAACTTCACTTTGGGCTTTCCTGATTGAAGAGTATGCTCTGCTACAGCTGATTTATCTAATTTTCCTTGTCTGTAAAGACTTTTGTGGTCATTTAACCATCTATTTATGCTCCTCTTGGTAGTTCCAATATAAACTTTACGACAAGCACACATAATTTTGTATACACCACATGTCAACAGAGGAGGGCATTTATCCTTCACAGATTGGAGTGTACTTGACTTATTTTCTTTGTTGGTCTAAAGACTGATCTGATGTCATGTTTCTGTAAATTCTTACTGGTCTGATTAATTACTTTTTTAATAAAAGGGAGGCAAACTATATTTTTCCATCATTGTGGTTCATCCTTGTCCTTGGTACTGCTGTTCCTTGGTCGCAAAATTCTCTTTACCTCTTTCCCTGAGCAGCTATTTTTCTTGAAAGCCTGCTTCAGATGTTTTACTTCAATGTCCAGGTGTTCTGATGTGCATATCTGTTCAGCTCTATTGACAAGATTTTTAATGACACCTCTCCCTTGTTGTGAATGGTGATTGGAGTTTTTATGCAAATATATGTCCGTATGTCCCCCCCATGAACCATGGACCTTGCCGTTGGTGGGGAGGCTTGGGTGCCTCAGCGATACAGATAGCCATATCGTAGGTGCAACCACAATGGAGGGGTATCTGTTGAGAGGCCGGACAAAAGTGGTTCCTGAAGAGGGACAAAAGCCTTTTCAGTAGTTGCAAGGGCAACAGTCTGGATGATTGACTGATCTGGCCTTGTAACAATAACCAAAATGGCCTTGCTGTGCTGGTACTGAGAATGGCTGAAACCAAGGGGAAACTATGGCCGTAATTTTTCCCGAGGGCATGCAGCTTTACTGTATGATTAAATGATGATGGCGTCCTCTTGGGTAAAATATTCCGGAGGTAAAATAGTCCCCCATTCAGATCTCCGGGCGGGGACTACTCAAGAGGATGTCGTTATCAGGAGAAATAAAACTGGCATTCTACGGATTGGAGCATGGAATGTCAGATCGCTTAATTGGGCAGGTAGGGTAGAAAATTTAAAAAGGGAAATGGATAGGTTAAAGTTAGATATAGTGGGAATTAGTGAAGTTCAGTGGCAGGAGGAACAAGACTCCGGGTCAGTTGACTACAGGGTTATAAACACAAAATCAAATATGGGTAATGCAGGAGTAGGTTTAATAATGAATAGGAAAATAGGTATGCGGGTAAGCTACTACAAACAACATAGTGAAAGCATTGTGGCCAAGATAGATATGAAGCCCACACCTACTACAGTAGTACAAGTTTATATGCCAACCAGCTCTGCAGATGATGAAGAAATTGAAGAAATGTATGATGAAATAAAAGAAATTATTCAGATAGTGAAGGGAGACAAAAATTTAATAGTAATGGGTGACTGGAATTCGAGTGTAGGAAAAGGGAGAGAAGGAAACATAGTAGGTGAATATGGATTGGGGCTAAGAAATGAAAGAGGAAGCCACCTGGTAGAATTTTGCACAGAGCACAACTTAATCATAGCTAACACTTGGTTTAAGAATCATGAAAGAAGGTTGTATACATGGAAGAACCCTGGAGATACTAAAAGGTATCAGATAGATTATATAATGCTAAGACAGAGGTTTAGGAGCCAGGTTTTAAATTGTAAGACATTTCCAGGGGCAGATGTGGACTTTGACCACAATCTATTGGTTATGACCTGTAGATTAAAACTGAAGAAACTACAAAAAGGTGGGAATTTAAGGAGATGGAACCTGTAAGAACCAGAGGTTGTACAGAGTTTCAGGGAGAGCATAATGGAACAATTGACAGGAATGGGGGAAAGAAATACAGAAAGAAATACAGTAGAAGACGAATGGGTAGCTTTGAGGGATGAAGTAGTGAAGGCAGCATAAGATCAAGTAGGTAAAAAGACGAGGGCTAATAGAAATCCGTGGGTAACAGAAGAAATATTTAATTTAGTTAATGAAAGAAGAAAATAAAGAAATGCAGTAAATGAAGCACGCAAAAAGGAATACAAACGTCTCAAAAATGAGATCGACAGGAAGAGCAAAATGGCTAAGCAGGGATGGCTAGAGGACAAATGTAAGGATATAGAGGCTTATCTCAGTAGGGGTAAGATAGATACTGCCTACAGGAAAATTAAAGAGACCTTTGGAGATAAGAGAACATCAAGACCTCAGATGGAAACACAGTTCTAAGCAAAGAAAGGAAAACAGAAAGGTGGAAGGAGTATATAGAGGGTCTATACAAGGGCGATGTACTTGAGGACAAAATTATGGAAATGGAAGAGGGTGTAGATGAAGATGAAATGGGAGATACGATACTGTGTGAAGAGTTTGACAGAGCACTGAAAGACCTGAGTCGAAACAAGGCCACCAGAGTAGACAACATTCCATTGGAACTACTGACGGCCTTGGGAGAGCCAGTCCTGACAAAACTCTACCATCTGGTGAAGAAGATGTATGTAACAGGCGAAATACCCTCAGGCTTCAAGAAGAATATAATAATTCCAATCCCAAAGAAAGCAGGTATTGACAGATGTGAAAATTACCAAACTATCAGTTTAGGAAGTCACAGCTGCAAAATATTCACACGAATTATTTACAGTCGAATGGAAAAACTAGTAGAAGCCAACCTCGGGGAAGATCAGTTTGGATTCTGTAGAAATGTTGGAACATGTGAGACAATACTGACCTTACGACTTATCTTAGAAGATAGATTAACGAAAGGCAAACCTACGTTTCTAGCATTTGTAGACTTAGAGAAAGCTTTTGACAATGTTGACTGGAATATTCTCTTTCAAATTCTAAAGGTGGCAGGGGTAAAATACAGGGAGGGAAAGGCTATTCACAATTTGTGCAGAAACCAGATGACAGTTAAAAGAGTTGAGGGGCATGAAAGGGAAGCAGTGGTTGGGAAGGGAGTGAGACAGGGTTGTAGCCTCTCCCCAATGTTATTCAATCTGTATATTGAGCAAGCAGTAAAGGAAACAAAAGAAAAATGTGGAGTAGGTATTAAAGTCCATGGAGAAGAAATTAAAAAGTTGAGGTTCACCTATGACATTGTAATTCTGTCAGAGACAGCAAAGGACTTGGAAGAGCAGTTGAACAGAATGGACAGTGTTCTGAAAGGAGGATATAAGATGAACATCAACAAAAGCGAAAGGAAGATAATGGAATTTAGTCGAATTAAGTTGGGTGATGCTGAGGGAATTGGATTAGGAAATGAGACACTTAAAGTAGTGAAGGAGTTTTGCTATTTAGTGAGCAAAATAACTGATGATGGTCGAAGTAGAGAGATATAAAATGTAGACTGGCAATGGCAAGAAAAGCATTTTTGTAGAAGAGAAATTTGTTAACATCGAGTATAGATTTAAGTGCAAGGAAGTCGTTTCTGAAAGTAATTTTATGGAGTGTAGCCATGTATGGTAGTGAAACATGGATGATAAATAGTTTGGACAAGAAGAGAATAGAAGCTTTTGAAATGTGGTGCTACAGAAGAATGCTGAAGATTAGATGGGTAGATCACATAACTAATGAGAAAGTATTGAATAGGATTGGGGAGAAGAGAAGTTGGTGGCACAACCTGACCAGAAGAAGGGATTGGTTGGTAGGACATGTTCCGAGGCATCAAGGGATCACCAATTTAGTATTGGAGGACAGCATGGAGGGTAAAAATTGTAGAGGGAGACAAAGAGGAGAATACATTAAGCAGATTCAGAAGGATATAGGTTGCAGTAGGCACTGGGAGATGAAGAAGCTTGCACAGGATAGAGTAGCATGGAGAGCTGCATCAAACAAGTCTCAGGACTGAAACCACAACAACAACAACATGTCCATATGTGTTACTTCCCAAAAAATTTTGTTCCAAACATCCATTGGAATGTCTCATAACTAAAATGTCCGAGAAAGGTATGCTGCTACCATTTTAAATTTCCATAGTGAACTGGATTTTTGGATTAATTTTGTTTAGATGATCAAAGAATTCATCCAAAGCCTTTATACCATGGGACCAAACCACAATGTGTCATCTACAAACTGATGCCAGTGAGATGGTGTCTTATGTGCTTTCTTCAGAGCCATATGGAAATTAGTGATCACAGGACAAGGATGAACCACAACAATCGAAAAGTACAGTTTCTGTCCCTTTTATTATAAAAGTAACAGTTCAGATTGGTAAGATTTTACAAAAACATGACATGAGATCGGTCTTTAGACCAACAAAGGAAATAAGTGAAGTACTCTGATCTGTGAAGGATAAACATCCTCCTCTGTCAACATGTGGTGTATACAAAATTCCATGTACTTGTGGTAAAGTTTATATTGGAACTACCAAGAGCAGCATAAATACACAGCTGAAAGAGCACTAAAGTCTTTACTGACAAGGAAAAACAGAGAAATCAGCTGTAGCAGAGCATGCTCTTAAAGCAGGAAACCATGAAGTGAAATTTTCTGAAACAGAAATTTTATCTACAACATCAAATTATTATCCACAACTATGTAGAGAAGCCATTGAAATTTATAAGCATCAGGATAATTTTAATAGGAAAGAGGAGGCAATGTAACTTAGTGACATATGGACAGGAGCTCTGCAGAATCGCTAGACAGTTTTATCTTTCACAAGACAACAATCAATAGTTAAGTTTAATCACTGACAAAAATTATCTCTGGTCATCACGTATTACTTTGACCACGCCCCCTTCCCTACAGTATTTACGTTGCTCTCAGATGTCCAACTGATCAGTTGGCAAGACTCAGAGGAGGAGCACCTCTAAGGATGTCCAGCACAGTCCTGTATGAAACATCAGGAACAGAAGAGTTTCTTGGACCACAGCCTCACATCCCAAAAGATTTACCAGCAGCTATGTCATCCGGTCATGAAAGCCTTCATTCTATGATCAGTCATTTAAAGTTGTCCAGATGAGAGACAGTTATTTTATGGACATTTAGCAATCAACTGGTATGATTATAAACACAAATAAAGTTAATATAAATACTGCAAATTTATTTTTAAAAGTCAGCATTTGTTTGTTATGGTGTTTTGGATCATACCAAGTAATAACTTGCTTTCCTAAAAATCAGTGAGCAAGTGTTAATGTGGAGTTAGTCCATATTTATGCCCATGAGATCTGAATAAAGTTTATTTTGAATGAACCAGAAAGTACACTTCGTTACTTAGCCTCTTTACCATGATAAGTTTTCAGTTGTGGATCAAGAAGTGGATGTCCATATATAGTATGTAGTAGTTTAAGGTTGAGGTTGTCTAGACCTACATTGATATACTTGGTTTTGCTTGTATTTATGTGAACAATCTAATTTTTAAATATTGCCCAATGTTTTTGAGCCATCCTATAAATTATCTTGCTCATAAATTGTTTTTCGTGTTAAAATAGTATGTACTTCAGCTCTCTTAAGTCACAATAAGTAATTAAATATGTGATGTATTATTTGAATTCCTCAGACAGACAAGATGCAAGACTGTTAACAGCTAAATAACATTCTCTCTAGAAATTACCTCAAACTCAGTAATTTCAGCCACTGATGAAATCATGTGAATTGTCACAGGGAGCAGACCCAGAGAAGTTTGACCTCATGCAGAAAGTGCGACACCTACAGAGGAGGGTGCTGAACATGTCTAAGATGGCAACAGACCGTGAGACGCAGATGAAGGAAATGGAGCGACGCTATAAGGAACTTGTTGAAAAGACAGAGAAGCAGTGCAAGCCGGCACAAGAACTGGCAGACAAACTAACTCAAGTGAAGCACACTCTGGAGAAGAAGACTCAAAGTGTTAAGGTGAGAGATGCCTAAACCCAGGAAAAAAACATGCAGGAAGAGGACAGCATGCAGCCATGTCAGTGTCAATTTTCTATATCGTCAACCTGTAAATTGCAGTTTGGGCCACAGTTGATAGTTCCCGAATGAGTATCTACACATTTGTCGTGAAGTGTATCTTGGGAACTCGTGCTGAATGTATGATGGAACTTAACCTGGTGGACCAGTAGCTCACTTTCCGTGCCTGATGGAGTAGTGATGAGATGATAATCTTTCAATTGTAAGAGTCTCTTTTTTCACTTTATTTGTGCCTTTGTCCCTTATTGGCACAAGGTTGACATGGTTATGATTTAGTATGATTAATTTAAGGGATGGCCAGATGCCCTTCCTGTTGGGGATACAGGGTGTTGTCAAAAAGTAGCTGGAATTTTAGTTTTTCTTAAGGACTCTTTATTTTTTCATTGACATCCACTTTGTCCACTTTGAAATGATCCCCCTCATATATAATACATTTATGGCAGTGCTTTTTCCAGTCTTGGAAGCTCTTAGGAAGCCCACTTTCCATTAGGGTGTTCAGCTCCTTCAGCGATTCTCTTTTTGATTCATCACTAGCATTAAAATGACATCCTCAGGAATAGAAATACATTGCAGGGAGCCATGTCTAGCTGTGGAATGGTTTAATTTTTTGTCAAAAAACACAAACAAGCATTGAGGTGTGAGAGGGAGCGTTATTGTGATTCAATTTTCGCAAGTGGCTGTGCCACAATTCTGGTCATTTTCTTCAGATTGCTGTGTGCAAACCGTGCTTAGCTTCCAGTTAGAATTCAGTGTTGACTGTACGAGAATAAGACAGGAACTGGTGATGCTTTATCCCATTGTAATTGAAGATAACAGCGAGAAGAACCTTCGCATGTGATCAAACTTTTCAAAATTTTTTTGGCTCTGTTCTTCAGACAGTTCACATTGGGATGACTGGACCTTGGTTTTGACTTAGTTCCCCTGTTTCATCACCTGTTTTAACCTTCTTTAGAAGTTCTAGATTACTGTTAATTTAATTCAGCATTTCCTGAGCAATCGTTTTTGGTGGAAATTCAACAGTTTTGGAACAAACTATGCTCTTACTCACTGGATGTCCAAAGCAACCGAAAAAATTTCTTATCATGAACCAGAGGATATGCTGACATCATCAGCAACCTCTCTGATGGTGATTGGTTGATTTTCCAGAACAATTTTTTTATTTCTTCCACATCGTCATCAGTATTTGATGTGCTAGGTTGCCCAGTTACTAATCTTCGCCCAGTACTAATCTTCAGCATCTTCTCGGCCCAGTTTGAAACATTTATAATTTTCGACAGTCCATTTCAAAATTCTGCTGTAGCATTAGTAAAGAAACACTGTTCACTGCAAGTATATAAATTTAAACATGTGAAGATGGTATGCCAGGCATCTTTAAATTCAATTCATTTATTATCATCCATTTTATCATATACCTGATATAGGAATTGTGATATGGAAAGAGAGAGAGAGAGAGAGAGAGAGAGAGAGAGAGAGAGAGAGAGAGAATTTATATTTTTAACAATTAAGGAAAATAACATTTTCTTAATTACACTTCAACGTTTTCTTAATTACACTTTACATAATTTGTCTTCTTTTTACTTGCAATATGGAAAAAACCAAGTTTTATACAAAGAGCACTATTTGTTTAGATAGCAAAGAAATTCATCACAATCATAGAAAGTTTGATCTAATAGTAGCCTCTATAATTCCTTGTTAAATATATGTAAGTTTTTTTTTATTTCTTTTGATAAGGTAGTGAATATTATTTTGGTACAGGGCTTTTGAATGTATGTTTCTGGAGAAATCATACTTGTTTCTGGTTTGATAGTTGTGTACTTCACTGTTTAGATAAGAGAGTTCTCAATTTGACTTGAGGAAACATATTGATTCATAGATGAATAAATTAGAGAGGATCAACATTTTTAATTCCTTAAAGAGTGCTCTACATGGCTCTCTGCAGCAACAACCTTCAGGATAGGAATAGCTCTCTTTTGGAGCATAGAACAACTTTTTGTGAAACCTGTATTCCCCCAAAATATAATACCATATCTTAGATGACTATGTATGTAAGAGTAATAGGCACAAAGTACTGTTCCAAAATTGCAGTTTTCTTAATATATAACACTATTTACGAAGTTTTTATTCTGTAGTACAACCTATTTTTCCCATCTTACGTTATTGTCCAACGATACACCAAACATTTTTGTAAAAGAAGTTTGTTTTATTAGACATTTCCAAATCTCTACTGTTATGTTATTTTTAACTTCATTTTTTATGTGCCTAAAATTCATCCAAGTATTCTTTTGTCATTTATAATTAAGTAATTGTCATTTAACCATTCAGCTGCCTCATTTGTTGTTGTAGTTATTTTTTCTTGTATGTCAGATTCACTAACTCCCTTGACCAAAAGGCTCATATCGTCTGCAAAAAGTACTGATTCTGCTCTTGTTAGATGATTAGGAAAATCATTAATAAAAACAAAGAAGAGCAGAGGGCCTAGAATAGATCCCTATGATACACCACAGTTGACTTTCTGATATGTAGAATAATATTTTGTACCATTATGTATTATTTCAACACTTTGACATCTGTTGCACAGATACGATTGAAACTAGCTGTATGGTTTTCCATGGACTACATAGCTATATAGTTTCTCTAGCAAAATATCATGGTTGATGAGATCAGATGCCTTGGATGGATCTAAATATTTTCCACAGTTTAAGTCCTCATTATCCATTGCAATTGAAACCTGATTCAAGAAATGATATACAACTGTTTCAGTAGACCTGTTTTTCCTGAACCTATTCTGTTCACTGGTTAGAATTTTGCATTTTTTTAGAAAACTCAACAGTCTCTCATACATAACCCTTTCAGTAACTTTAGAAAAACTTGATAGTTGTGACAATGGTCTATGGTATATGGACAGTCTTTTGTATAAAGTGGCTTTATTATCGATTTTTTAAGTACAGAAGGGAATTCACATTTAAATGCTATATTAATAATATCAATGAATTTGGTTATTATTTTGTTTGCACAATGTTTTATGACCTTATCAGGAATACCATCACATCCACAGGACATTTTATTTTTCAGCTTATTAATTGCATTTGTTACTTCTGAATGTGTAACTGGGTACAAAAACATTTCTCTCTTCATTTTTGGGAATGTTTCACTTACTAACTTTTTAGTTCACCAGGTTGTTGATAAGATTTTGAGCAGTTTTAATGTCATAGTCATTGAACATATAAGGCAACATATAGATGGTCTTCAACTTTTCCTTCCTTTTTTGTCATAAGATTATTGTTTGTCACATTGGATTTACCTATGTTATGGTTTATGACCTTCCAAACTGATTTAGTTTTATTGCTGCCTTTTCTGATAATTAAATCATTGTTCAGCTTTTTTTCTGCATGAATAACTTTTCTGTAGACTTTTCTGAAGCCTCTAAGATACATATGGCTTTAATGCTGCATTACTCTTTGAATGCTGACCCAGATTTCTGGGAGTACCTGCAGATTTCTTAATTCCTGCAGTTAACCATGAATTAGATTTGAGAGAGATTTTTGCTTTTCTAAGGGGAAAGCAACATCAAAGTGCCTATAAAAGTAACTGACTGCAGCTAATTCAGTATAAATTAACTTCAGTTTCCACAGTTCCATTGTTGTGATATGTCACAAGGAACAAGAATTATTTACTAATGTTAATATGAGAAAGAAGAAACCTGCCAGGTTAGCCAGTGTGTCGGCCAGCATGGATGTGGTTTTAGGCAGTTTTCCACATCCCTGTAGGTGAATACCAGGCTGGTCCCCATGTCCCGTCTCAGTTACATGACTCATAGACATTTGAAGACGTTCATACTATTTCATGGCTTACACTAGATGCAGACAGCTGGGGTGCACACTAATTTTGTCCTTGTGTGTGTGTGTGTGTGTGTGTGTGTTGTGTGTTTGGGTGGGGAAGGGGGGGGGGGGGGGGGAGTTGGCGACAGAACAGCACTTAAGTGGCGGTGGGAATGATCTTGGATAGGATGTCTTTTAGTTTAGGGTATAGCAATAGATAATCAAAGCCCTGATGAAGAATGTGGTTCAGTTGTTGCAATGTGAGGTATTAGAATGAAGGGGTAATCCTTTGTAGCTTCTTCTTTGGGATGGCGGGAGGATTGAGAGGGTGTGTGGGGAAATGGCAGACGAAATCTGTTTGTGAACTGCGTCTGAGGTAAAGTGCTTGTCTGTGAAGGCCTTTGTGAGACCTTCAACAAATGAGAGAAAGGAGTGCTTGTCACTGCAGATATGCTGTCCCAGCTATCCAGGCTGTATGGGAGGGATTTTTTGATGTGGAAGGGATGGCAGAGGTCAAAATGGAGGTACTGTTGGTGGTCGGTGGGTTTAATATGGACAGAGGTGTGGCCAGAACCATCAGAAAGTAGGGGTCAACATTCAGGAAAGTGGCATGCTCAGAGTGGGAGGATCAGATGAAGCAGATGGAAGAGAAGGCATTGAGGTTGTGAAGGAATGAGGACAAGGTGTCTTGGCATTGAGTCTAGATCATGAAGGTATCATCAGTGAATCTTAAGCAGACCAGGCATGTATGATAGCAGCAAGAACATGGGCATGAGAGTTGTTGGTGTATGGGGAAGAGGCATCTGTAGTGACAGGTCGGGGTCCATGACGTAAAGGAGTGGGGAAAGTGGAGAGTTGGTGAAGGAAGAGATTTGTGCCTTTGACATCGGAAGCTAGAGTGTGGGCAACTGGTCAGAGGTGTTGGTCAGTGAGGACCATTTGTACAGGAACAATCTATCCTTTCAAATTTTTGTTAACTGACCAACATAAATTATCAATCAGAGATTTTGGATAGCTCTCAAGAAACTACACTACTAGCCATTAAAATTGCTACACCAAGAAGAAATGCATATGATAAACGGGTATTCATTGGACAAATATATTATACTAGAACTGACATGTGATTACATTTTCACGCAATTTGGGTGCATAGATCCTGAGAAATCAGTACCCAGAACAACCACCTCTGGCCATAATAACGGCGTTGATACACCTGGGCATTGAGTCAAACAGAGCTTGGATGGCATGTACAGGTACCGCTGCCCATGCAGCTTGAACACGATATCACAGTTCATCAAGAGTAGTGACTGGCGTATTGTGATGAGCCAGTTGCTCGGCGACCATTGGTCAGACGTTTTCAATTGGTGAGAGATCTGGAGAATGTGCTGGCCAGGGCAGCAGTCGAACATTTTCTGTATCCAGAAAGGTCCATTCAGGACCTGCAACATGCGGTCGTGCATTATCCTGCTGAAATGTAGGATTTCGCCGGGATCAAATGAAGGGTAGAGCCACGGGGCATAACACATCTGAAATGTAACGTCCACTGTTCAAAGTGCCTTCAATGTGAACAAGATACATGTAACCAATGGCACCCCTTAACATTACACCAGGTGATACGCCAGTATGGCGATGACGAATGCACACTTCCAATGTGCATTCAACACAATGTCACCAAACACGGATGTGACCATCATGATGCTGTAAGCAGAACCTGGATTCGTCCGAAAAAATTACGTTTTGCCGTTCATGCACCCAGGTTCGTCATTGAGTATACCATCGCAGGAGCTCCTGTATATGATGCAGCATCAAGGGCAACCACAACCATGATCTCCTAGCTGATAGTCCATGCTGCTGCAAACGTCATTGAACTGTTCATGCAGATGGCTATTGTCTTGTAAATGTCCCCTTCTGTTGACTCAGGGATCGAGACGTGGCTGCACGATCCATTACAGCCATGCAGATAAGATGCCTGTCATCTCAACTGCTAGTGATACAAGGCCAGGCTGTTGGGATCCAGCAGGGTGTTTGGTATTACTCTCCTGAACCTACTGATTCCATATTTTGCTAACAGTTATTGGATCTCAACTAACGAGAGCAGCAATGTCACGATATGATAAACCTAAATTGCAATAGGCTACAATCCAATCATTATCAAAGTCGGAAACGTGATGGTACTCATTTCTCCTCCTTACACGAGGCATCACAACAACATTTCACCAGGCAAAGCAGGTCAACTGCTGTTTGTGTATGAGAAATCGGTTGGAAACTTTCGCTAGTCAGCACAGAGGTGTTGTCACTGGTGCCAACCTTGTGTGAATGCTCTGAAAAGCTAATCATTTGCATATCACAGCACCTTCTTACTGTCAGTTAAATTTCATGTCTGTAACACGTCATATTCGTGGTGTAGCAATTTTAATAGCCAGTATTGTATGAAGTTGGCTGATGACATAACATTCCAGAGATAGAACACAAGCTGAGATTGGGATAGGAAACTGACTGTGCCCTTTCAAAGAAAATGTCGCAGAATTTGCCTTGTGTGACTGAAGACACATATATGAGTGGTAGGACAGGGATCCTCACAAATACAAGTCCAGTGTGCTAACCATTGCACCACCTCGTTTAGTCACAAGTAAACTGACAGAGAGCAAAACACTCCCATACCAGGCACAGTCAGAAGAGTGATGTATGTGTCTTACAGCTTCTTCGTAGCAAACAGATTAACCACCCATCTTATAAAAATAACTCCAAACAAATTAAAATTAATTACAGCTATCAGATATAGAGATAACGAGCACACTTAAAATGAAACTCTATGCTTGAAATGCCTAGACATCAACATGGAAAATTAACTAGGTTTGTGGATCTAGCCTAGTTGCTCTTATTGCACTTACAAATTGCTCTTATTGTATTTACTCACAGGTAGGACTACTGTTATCATACCTTCACTCAGTACTGTGCTATCACATAATCTCTCAGGGTAATTTAGCTAAGGTCAAAAACATAAATAATATGACGCAGAGTTGATAACTGAACACCTTGCAGAAGCCTCATTGGGGTGTTGGAATTACTACACTTGCAGGCCAATATAGTTACTCTGTAATGGTATTTGTAGTTAATAGTAAAAGCAAATAAAGGATGAACTGTGAAATTAACAGTCACAATATTAGGAGTAAAAATAATTCCCATGCAGACTGTCTGGGCTTTCTGAAATGAATTTTGTCCTCTGTTTCTAAAGTCTTTAACAAGTTACTTGTAGACATCAAGAGGTAAGCTGGGAATCTGCACTTATTGCACTTAAAAAAAATTGATAGATAGAAATAAAGAAGTAACTGAACATTAAACCTGATGTTCTCTCAGCATATTGGATGTAGGAATAACTGAAGGAAATTCATCCAGGATACATACTTGACAATCATCTTCTTTTGGTTCCCTGGCTGCATTCCCATTAGTAATTTGAGTAATAACATCCATCATCAGCCACTCCTTCTATAATTTACTAGTCCATTGGACTCATGGATGTACTTACCCAACTGCGATATTATTGCACTTGGCCTTGCGTTGTTATAATTGGAAACATGTGGGACTTTCCAGTACACAAGCCCAGCTGCGACTAGGGAAAATACATTGCACTGTGAAAGATTTCGTAACAGTTGTGCATATACCATCAAGTGTTTCAGCATGTCCTCATGAAATATCGTGATAAAAACTCATGATAAGCTGACCAAAGTAGCCTCATTCCTGTGTGCAAAAATAGTGTGGTCGACTAATAAGTTCCATTTAAGACTATTGTTCATAAAAGGTTTTTAACTTTTCCAAAATTTAAAATGCTAATAGTCGTCACGGAAATCAATAAAGTTTCAGAAGTATTTAGTATGAAGTAGTGAATCTATTTAGTTTTAATTATTTATTTAATGCCCATTTTGTCAGATTCATGATGTAGGACTTGTCAAAGTACAAGACAGTATAAAATTATATGTATTCACATTCATGTACAAAGTATAGGCACATGCAAGTTGTGAAAGTACATCTAGACTGTTTGCTTTCTTACCTTGTAATAAAGTAAACAATAGTCTACTTCATTAAGTATAAGAAATTAGAATTTTATGTACATTCCTATAAACACAAAAAAATGGTGGAGAAGACGTGTGTACTAGTCTGTAGTGTTCTTGCAAAAAACGAAAATAATGCCAGTAAAAATGTATTGAGTAGTGACATGTCTAAACTTCAAAAAGAAATAAGTGAGTCATTAGTCAAATGAAAGTTAATTTCCCTTCCACAAAATAACTCTAACAAGTGGAAGAAAATACTATACAAAAACAGAGATGTAAATATGAAAACATTGCCAAGGAGTGAAAAACCAAAAAGTTGGTGGTTAAAAACAAATTTCATGTTCTTTCCATGAGTGAAGAGGCGGATTTAGGCCTAATGTTGGTAAGGGAACATGAACTTTTGAGCAAACCTTATCAACAGAATGGTGGTACTCGCTCTTAAGCTCAGCATTAAAGCAAACAGTGACAGTGAGAAACTGAGCATGTCATCATCTGCATATAGTAATGGGAGGAATGAGAAAGACAATATCAACAAAAATATGAAAGTAGTGTATTATTTTTAACAGACAGTCACAGCAAAAATGTGATGAGACTTTTAAAAGAAAACAGAAAATATGACGCAACAAGTATTGTGAACCCAGAAGGAAGTATGAAAAACATTATTGGTGTCGACTTAAAATGTCAGGAGAAAATGACTATGTCATGTATATAGCAGATGCAAATGATATTGCAAAAAAACAAGCAAATTACTGCCTAATGGAACTAAAAAAGTTCCTGGAAGCAATAAACAATGAAATACAACAGTTGCAACCTTAACACACAGATACAATCTAATGTATCACTTGTGTGTCAACAAAGAAATTCGAAAAACTAACATTAAAATAAAACAAATGTGTTCTTTTGTAGCGTCTTCAGTATAGGCAAATTGGACAGATGACGGCAGACCAAACACGGATTGCATCTAAATTATAAAGGAAAAAACTTTGTGTGTAAAATGATAAATGAAATCATTGTGAACAGAGAGAGAACAAACAGCAAAATTCTGTGTACCAGTGTAGAACCAGTCTCACCAGCAGTGAAGGAGCATCATCATCAAAAGCAGCAGAGTCATCAGTGACAGGACCAACAGTTGAAACATCAACACATGCAGCAGAAACTGCTGCCCATCCTAAATGCAACAGAAAGCAAACCCAGCGTTTTTTATGGTGAATAACACATGAGAAAAAGATTACAAGTTGTGCAAAACATCTCTCTTGTGTGCTCAATATGAGTCTTCCACACCTCAAGCAAAAACATCATGTTATGAGTGGAATTCACATGCTACCAATTGAGTACTTTAATTTATCAGCACATTACTGTACATCTATCATGAGATAAGGTGGAGTAGCAATATTTGTAAAACAAACAATGTTGTGTATAAATCACTAGATCCAAACAAATACTGTGATGAAGAGCATACAGCATTTTCAGGTGTGTGGCTTTGCGTTAACAGCAGACAGTGCAACAGTTATTGTACTGGCACCTGCTGGAAATCTGAATCTATTTCTGAGATAAATAGAATCACTTCTGTCCCACCTATGTAAGAAAACTAAATCAAACATTGTTATGGGTGACTTCAATGTGGTTTTTTTAACAGAAAATAAAAACAAAATGGGCTTTGAAAACCTGTTGTGCTGTTAAGACATAGTACCAGTGGTGTACACTAGAGTAACAGGCAGTTCTAGCACTTTAATAGATAATGTATTTGTAGATAAAGATATATACAATAATTTGACTGTGAAAAGTATTATAGATGACCTCTCTGATCATGAATGGCAATTACTCACTCTAAACCAAATTAATGTACAAAGGAAAGAAAATTTCATTTGGAAAAATTTGAGGATTATAAACAAACACACCATTGAAAACTGTAATCAGTATTTACAGCTAGAGAACTGATCTCCTGTGAATGCTGCAATTGATGTTAACTCAAAATTTAAAATATCTATGAATGAATGAATATTCATCAATGAATCCATGGAGAAGAAATAAAAACTTTGAGGTTCGCCGATGACATTGTAATTCTGTCAGAGACAGCAAAGAACCTGGAAGAGCAGCTGAATGGAATGGACAGTGTCTTGGAAGGAGGATATAAGATGAGCATCAACAAAAGCAAAACTAGGATAATGGAATGTAGTCAAATTAAGTCGGGTGATGCTGAGGGAATTAGATTAGGAAATGAGAGACTTAAAGGAGTTTTGCTATTTGGGGAGCAAAATAACTGATGATGGTAGAAGTAGTGAGGATATAAAATGTAGACTGGCAATGGCAAGGAAAGCATTTCTGAAGAAGAGAAATTTGTTAACATCAAGTATTGATTTAAGTGTCAGGAAGTCGTTTTTAAAAGTATTTGTATGGAGTGTAGCCACGTATGGATGTGAAACATGGATGATAAGTAGTTTGGACAAGAAGAGAATAGAAGCTTTCGAAATGTGGTGCTACAGAAGAATCTTGAAGATTAGATGGGTAGATCACATAACTAACGAGGAGCTATTGCATAGAATTGGGGAGAAGAGGAGTTAGTGGCACAACTTGACAAGAAGAATAGATTGGCTGGTAGGACATGTTCTGAGGCATCAAGGGATCACAAATTTAACATTGAAGGGCAGCGTGGAGGGTAAAAATCATAGAGGGAGACCAAGAGATGAATATAGTAAGCAGATACAGAAGGATGTAGGTTGCAGTAAGTACTGGGAGATGAAGAAGCTTGCACAGGGTAGAGTAGCATGGAGAGCTGCATCAAACCAGTCTCAAGACTGAAGACCACAACAACAACAACAACAACAACAACAACAATAACATCAACGAAGTTACAAGTCTTTTCAAAGAAATCATTCCAAACAAGTCAGTGAGAAAAAACCTGTTAAAATCTGGAAACAAGCCTTGGATTAGTAAAGGCATCAAAATTTCCTGCAAAACAAAAAGAGAACTATATGCAGCAGCCAAGAGATAAAATGATCCCAGTAGGAGTATGCACTATAAACTCTACAATTAAGTTCTGAATAAGTCCATACAAGCAGCAAAGAACATGTGCTTGAAGGCAGATATTGATTACCTGAGCAGTAAAGTAAAAACTATTTGGAATTTTGCAAAGAAGGAAACAAGGGAAAATGCAGTTTGTAGTGAAAATATCCCAATAAAAAGTGAGGGTCATCTTGTTAGCAATCCAGAAATAGTTGCAGACACATTAAACACACATTTTTTAACAGTGACAGAACAAAAATAGGTTTAGAAGGCTCTATGAATCAAGCCATTGATCTTTTGAATGCCAGAGTACATAGCTCAGTACAACGTATGAAACTAACAACAGTCACTGTTCAAGAAATTGAAAGAGTTATTAAATCCCTGAAAAGTTACAACCCTACTGGAATTGACAATATTTATAAGAAATTATTAAAATACTGCTGCAGCCATGTAAGTAAAGTCCTTTGCCACGTTTTTTATGCACCACTTAAGCAAGCAATAGTTCCTGAGAGGTTTAAGTATGCAATTGTAAAACCACTGTATAAAGAAGGGAGATAAGATGGGTGCTGCTGACTATTGGCCAATATCATTACTGACAAGTTTTGCAAAGGTTTTAGCGAAATTAATGCATGCCAGGACAGTTATGCATCTCAGGGATCAAAATATCCTCAGCGAAAGTCAGTTTGGATTTCAGAGAGGTTTTTCAACAGAAGATGCAATATTTGCATTTGCTGGCAAAGTTTTGGAATCATCAACAAAAAACTGAAGATGGTTGGGACTTTTTGTGACCTAATAAAAGCATTTAACTGTGTCAGTCACTAGATTCTTTTACAAAAAGCTGCACATCTTGGTATAAGTGGTTCTTCAGGAAAATAGCTCGTACCTGTCAAACAGGAAACAAAGTTGTATTGGTAATTCAAAATGGAGTCCCATTATCTTCAGAGTGGGGTACCATCACATATGGAGTGCCTGAAGGCTCAGCTCTGCAGCCTTCTACTTTTTATAATCTTTATAATGATCTGCCTCTCTGTACAGAATATTGTAGATTCATCATTTTTGCTTGTGACACTACACTACTTATTGATAATTCAGTAGATAAACTTCAGGAAACAACAAATAAGATTTTGAATGAAACAGTTAAATGGTTTAACATTAATAGCCTTTCTTTAAATTACATTAAGACAAACTACGTTCAGTCCCACACAACATTCGAAGATAAAGTAGTAGTAAAAGTAGGTGAGGAGGTGATAACCAGGCTGGACATCTCAAAATAACTAGACTTGCATATTGACAGCAAACTGAACTGGTCAAACCACATCCTTGATCTGTGAAAAGATTGAGTTCACCAACTTCTGCATTATGCATTATATCTTCTTATAGAAATATGAAAACCATGAAGTCAACCCATTATGGTTATTTTCACACCATTATGAACTGTGGAATTATATTTTGGGGAAAATCAGTCACTGTCTAAAAAAGTACTGCGTGCACAAAAAAATAAAAAAAGCCATAAGGATCATCTGTGGAGTTCATCCAATTGGAATGACTCCTTACCCTCTCCCTTAAAACCCACATCCTTTCATCTTTCCTTTTCCTTCCCTCTTTCCTGTCGAAGCAGCCGCCGGTTGCGAAAGCTCGAAATTTTGTGTATGTGTGTGTGTGTGTGTGTGTGTGTGTGTGTGTGTGTGTGTGTGTGTGTGTGTGTGTTATTTTATTGTGCCTGTCTTCCGGTGCTTTCCCGCTTGGTAAGTCTTGGAATCTTTGTTTTTAATATATTTTTCCCATGTGGAAGTTTCTTTCTATTTTATTACTGTGTGATATTTATTTATCTCTCAAAATTGTTTTTCTGTAGTAGGACCTAAGTTATTGTTTACTGTAATATGAAATAATTTGTTTTGTTTTTATGTGCTACCATAGATTTCTGACACATTCCGTATCCTGTGATATTGTCACAACATGGATCACTGGAACAAGAAATAAATAAATAAATAAAATATAGATAACTAAATACACATAACTGAAAAGTTATTAAAACATCTTGATTGATTTTACAAACTATCTGAGTAATATTCTAGTTAAATATGTACAAGAAAATAGAATTTTAGGTGCATATGTATCGCACAAAAGACTCACATTAATTGGAGGACATTAGTAAAATGAGTTTAGTTACCTAGAATTAATCTGATAATTATAAATTTCCAAATCGATAGATTATGACTCAGAATCTGCATGTTTGAGCAGTGATCCAAATATTTATTAATGCTGTATAAACTATGAATAATTAATAGACCTTTTAGTTCTCTTAGTGTACGAGGAACTGAATGGCTTTTTTTTTTTTCAAAGTAGCTGGTTTCGTTCCATGTAAAAGTATTTTCCATTCTTACACTATGTGATCAAAAGTATCCAGACACTCCCAAGAATACATGTTTTTCATATTAGGTGCATTATGCTCCCACCTACTGCCAGGTACTCCATATCAGCGACCCCAGTAGTCATTAGACATCATGAGAGAGCAGAATTGGGTGCTCTGTGGAACTCACTGACTTCCAATGTGGTCAGGTAATTGGATTCACTTGTGTTATATGTCTGTACGCGAGATTTACACACTCCTAAGCATCCCTACATCCACTGTTTTCGGTGTTATTGTGAAGTGGAGACGTGAAGGAACACGTACAGCATAAAAGCATCTGTTGAGTGACAGAGACTGCTGACAGCTGAAGAGTGTCATAATTTGTAATAGGCAGACATTTATCCAGACCATCACACAGGAATTCCAAAGTGCATCGGGATCCACTGCAGGTACTATCACAGTTAGGTGGGAGGTGATAAAACTTGGATTTCATGGTCGAGTGGCTCCTCATAAGTCACCCATCACGGCAGAAAATGCCAAACGACACCACACTTGGTGTAAGGAGCATAAACATTGGACTACTCAAAAGTGGAAAAACATTGTGTGGAATGATGAATCACAGTACACAATGTGGCAATTTGATGACAGGGTGTGGGTATGACGAGTGCCCAGTGAACGTCATCTGCCAGCGTCTGTAGTGCCAACAGTGAAACAGAGGTGATGGTGTTATGGTGTGGTTGTGTTTTTCATGGCCTTGCACCCCTTGTTGTTTTGCATGGCACTATCACAGCACAAGCCTACATTGATGTTTTAAACACCTTCTTGATTCCCACTGTTGAACAGCAAGATGGCGAGTGCATCTTTCAATATGATCGAGCACCTGTTCATAATGCACGGCCTGTGGTGGAGTGGTTGCACAACAATAACATCCCTGTAATGGACTGGCCTGCACAGAGTCCTGACCTGAACCCTATAGAACACCTTTGGGTTGTTTTGGAATGCCGACTTCATGCCAGGCCCCACCGATCGACATCAATACCTCTCCTCAGTGCAGCACTCCATGAAGAATGGGCTGTCATTCCCCAAGAAACCTTCCAGCACCTGATCGAATGTATGCCTGTGAGCGTGGAAGCTGTCATCAAGGCTAAGGGTGGGCCAACACCATATTTAATTCCAGCATTACTGATGGAGGGCACCACGAACTTTTAAGTCATTTTCAGCTAGGTATCTGGATAATTTTGATCACATAGTGTATTAGTGTGAGCAGATTAGCGTTAGTCATCATTTGTTGTTTGTATACTGTGAATAAACAGCTGCTTCTGCGTTAGGTGTGAATGAACGAATGAAGGAACAGTCCCTGTAACTTAACATTTGATCCTTCTTACTCACCCTCACTCCTTGGGTTTCAAATGAGACCAATGCTGTATCAGAAGTACTAAATTTACAAATTTTATTGTTATTCTGATTATTTGGCACTACTTTGTCTTCTGGTAACTTTTTTATGCAAATGACCCGGTTTAGAACTTGTATTTGTCAACTTAGTAATGTTTCTTTCTTTCTTTTGCTATGTAGTGGATTTCTCACTTTAGACCTCATTGTCAAGCCTTAATCCATTTTCCTGTCAATTAATTGCCATTGTCCAACTTCAGGTTGAGAATTTTTCCTGTTGTTTATATTATCTCATGTAATATCAGCCACTCTTCTTTTTCTTTCACAAACCCATTAAATGGGAACTGCTTTTGTTTTACTCCTGTTTCCAGAAAATTTGACAAATTTTGTTCTTTTGATATGGCCATAAAAGTTTACTCTGTGTTTCCTAATGTCACTGTGAATGTTTGTGTTTCACTTGACCTTTTGCTAGATTCTTATACTCAATGTCTTTTGGACCCAGGATTTCTGTATAATTTTTTGTTCTCCTTTTTTAGTGTTTTTAGTATATAATCTTTCCTGTCCTGAATTGATGATTTTGTAGCATACAGACTTTCTTGTTTAACGCTGAAATTCTAGTGTTTTAATTTTGAGCATTTCCTACTCTTGTATACATTTCATGTTAGTTGGAATGCTGTTCCTGCATACTACTCTTTTTTCATTTTTTCATTGTTTCAGTTTTTTCCTGAAACAATTTAGTACCTTTCTTCTCAGTTCAATTTCCTGGATTATTGCACCAAAGTACTTAGATTTCTGGACTCATTTGATTTTATCATATTTTGTTTCATATATCCTAGTGCCAGTTTATTGCAAGTAATATATTCTTTATTTTGGAATGAAGTCAGCAAACCTAGTTTTCCTATGATTAAATGTAAGAGTCAAAGTCTCTTTCTGGACTTGTGATGGAACTCTAATGAGTGGGGAGGGTGGGGATATAATATGGCAGTCAGTGCCGTGACATCAGTTAGGACGTCAAAATTGTCCTTCAGCAGTGGTTCATGGATTTTTATACAAATGGAATTCAGAAATTGGTTGTTTATTGTAAACATTGTGTTCAGAAGTAATGAAAAGCAAAAAGCTTTCATTCAGTAATAAAATTGTTTTTAAGAATGCTCTTTTTGGTTTAGTATAAAAATGCTATTTATTTAAGCATTTTGGTTGTACATTGTGTGGTGGTTGTCATTAATCTGTTGCTCATGAGTTCATATTTGTTACTGAATTCAACAAGTTTTTGTTGATGGTGAAAATACATCCTAAGTGTAGTTTGGTTTGCATGTCTGTAGTTTCGAAAATCCTTTGTATTTAGTCCATATATCATGTTTCTCGTAGAGCTACTATTTGAAATTTTTGACCTTTCAAGATTATCTCTAGTTCATCTAATTTTCCTATTGAAAGGGCATATATATGTTCAGTGTTCCAACAAAGCTTTGAGTTTCTGAGTGAAATTGGCCAGAAATGTCAAATTCTCTCCATTTGTCTGTCAGCCCAGTCTTCCCAGAATCCGAATGCCTAGCTGTACTGTTATAAACAGTAGTTTATTGGTTAGCACCTGGACTACAAAAGTGATACCTGGGAGCTTCATTTTACTTTGTTATCAGTGATTTGAACCAAATCTCATTTCATTTGGATTAGGATGGTTAGTTCCAGAACATATTATAGCTGCTGCTCTGTTGAAGAGATCACTATACTGCAGTCAGACGCAATGTACTTCTAATAATGTTATTGTTGTTGTTGGTCTTCAATTGCTTTTTCACACTATTTCAATGGTAATAATCTTTATTTTATGTCCAGTACATAAAAGAAACGAGAAATACAGAACTAAATCAAAGGAGTATGTTTACTAAACCATGGTACTACTGGTGACAAAATGGTAAGCAGTGGTCTGTTGGCCATACTGCCTCATCCTGGAAGATGAAAGGAGAATACCAATCATTGTCAGGCAGAAAGATTATAATAATTGATACAAATTTTTTGGGCTGCTAAACAAGGGTACCCATTCCTGAGACTAGGGGATGCTTGCTCCTCCCACCTCCCTCCCCCTAGCACTCAAGGAAAGGAAAATATATTATGTAGCGTGGAGTTTTTCTTTCAGGCAAATGTTTTAAGATCTGTATTATAAAGGTTTTTAATAGACTGGAAGTGGAACTTTTTTATGGTTACTTATAAATTGCCGATTGTCTTCCAAAATATTAAAAAAGTACACCATTCCTCCAGGCATAGCCCCCCCCCCCCCTTTCCTGTCCCCCTAAAAACTATTGTATGGGCATTCTTGATACTAAAGGAATCTTATTTATGGATTTTGTGGAGCACTGAAGGGCCAGTCAATTTTGAATCCTACTGTGAAGCTTCAAAAAATTGTGAAGAGCCACTGAAAAGAGTAACATGTTCTTTTGACTAACAGTGTCACATTTTTACCCATCGGTGCTCTGCTTTACTGTGCACAGCACACATGAGAATTGTTGCATCATTTTGAATACGACATGTTTTGAATATCCACTCTACACTGCTACCTTCCTTCCACCTCTTGATGAACATCAGGCTTTGTCTTTGATGAAGTACTTCAAGACTATTGTCATACACTGAAGTGGCAGAATTTGACACACAGAGAACTCATTAGCTTGTTAACAGGTTTTAATAAATGCTTAAACCTAAACACCATTTATGTAGGGAATAGTATAAATATAATAAAAATGTTAAGAAATAGATGTTATGGAGATGATAGATTGCTATTCAGTGTAAAGATGATAATGAGTTGCAGAGAGGAGCAACAAAAATACTGTTACACATTGTGCTTTTGGCCAAAGCCTTGTTCAGAAAAGAAAACGCACTCACACACACATTCACGCAAGTAGGCACACCTCACGCAGATGAGCCTCTATCTCTACCCATTGCAGCCAGAATGCAGCTGTCCCACTGAATTGAAACAGCAATTTGGAATGAGGTGGGAAAGTGGCAAGGATGGTAGGGTTTGGTTGGGGTAAGAGAAGAGTGCTGTGTGACAGATTGTGGAGGGATTAGAAGATGCCAGGATGAGGCTAATGGAGCCAGTATCCAGATGCTGTTGGGGAGGGGGTAAGTGAGGAGTGGAAAAGGAGAGGATCAAAGGGGAGAGACTGATATGTGCATCGGCAGAGCATGGCATACAATGACGGCGAGGGGATGTGAACAGGGAGGAGCTGATATCTTTGTGTCGATAATTATAGTTATTCCTGTTGATCACTATTCCTCCATTATTCTTGTGTATTTTTGCATATTATTTTCCACACATACCTGTGCCACCCACACTATAATTTGAGTCACGAATGATGGCAGTCATGTTTAACCTCATTCTTCACACCCACGCCACACATTCTTCGACAGCCGGTAAGTGTTTAGTAGTGTTCTGAGGGCTCTACTGTAAATGTTGTACGTGATGTGAGCATAAAAAATGTTTGTAGTGGGTTATTTAGTGAATTTTTATTCCATCTGTTGTGAGTTTTCATGGATGATCCACCATCATCCATGACAACTCACAACAGATGGAATAAAAAGCTACAAATTCTACACGAGCAAGTGAGAGGCCCAATTTGTCGGGTACACACTTTCTTTGAGAGCAAAGCACAACTGTTGCTCAGAACCAGCAACAGTACAGTTCCCAGCCTCATCTCGACTCACATGAACTGCTTTTATTTGTAGATCAGGCTATAGTGAAACTCGACCTAACCCATACCCCTTCTCCCTCTTTCTCTTTCCTTACCCCAACATGCACATACCTTGTCCATTCTGTCCTTTTTCCCAAGTTTTTGTACATATTACTTTGGGCTTATCTTTACCTATTCTCATGTATTTTTGTTTATTTGTATGCATTTGTGTGAATTTTTGTGTGTCTGTATGTATTTTTACATGTCTTTTTCTGAGATCCAGCTCCTCTCTCAACCATCTAATGCCTTCATTTGCTCATTTCCTTCATCTGCCGTCCCTACCACAGTGGAAATCTGCTCCATCTTTCTGTACCAGTTCAGAAATGGATCCCTTTTCTTGGCTAAAACCAAGTGCCACATCCTGTTCCTTAAATGCTGCCTGAACCATGGAATCCCCCTTCCGCCCCTCATTCACCCCCACCGCCACCCCAATGGCCTGACCATAAAAATTTCTTTCTCTGTATCCCACTATTCCTTTCAGAGTGACCTTCACCATTTCAGAATCTGCCAGTCTCTGGTCCCTCGTCCCTCACAAACCTGGCACTACAAAAACACATCTCTATGGCACAGGTATTCCAGAACCTCATTCCCTCAGCAATATACTGCTGCTGTGCAATCCCTACTACATACATTACAGCCTTAAAAAAGTAGAATACGTTATAAATAATTAATATTCAGCATTTTTTCCTGTTTAGTCATAGTCTATTCACATATCTTTCAATGTGCAGACTTACTAGTACTACGTGACATGTAATCCACTGAGTTTTGTAACAATATTATGAAAAGGATAGTTGCTACACCATACAGCAGAGATGATGAGTTGAAGAGGGGCACGACAAAAAGACTGTTGAAAATGAGCTTTTGGCCAACAAGTCCTTCATTGGGGATAGAACACACACACACACACACACACACACACACACACACACACACACACACACACACAAACCTGCGCACACACGCACGCAAATCCAACTCACATGTACATGACCACAGTGATCATGTATGTGTGAGTTGCATTTGTGCGAGTGTTTGTGAGTATGTTCTATCTCCATAGAAGGCCTTATTGGCTGAAAGTTCACTTTCTGACAGTCTTTTCGTTGTGCCAATCTGTGACTCAGCATCTTCGCTCTATGGTGAGTAGCAACTATCCTTATCATAAGATTGTTACATTCCATCCTAGATTTTGCACCACCATGTTTTGTGATTTTTACCAATATGTAGCACTGATAACCACATCATTGAGCAGCCATAAACCAGAACACCATTTACTAATGTACTGTATAACAGTTCATTAATGTCATGATGTCAGAATGTGACTTAGCTGTGAACAATAACTTCGCAGACCAACGACAACTGGAAACAGGTGATATATTTTGAATACCGCTGTGTTCCTAACTGTTTTGCACATTTCGTGGAACTATATCTCTTATAGAGGTGCATCAGCTTCCTCGTAGTAATATAAGTTCTGTGTCATAGTAGGCTACAAGAAGACAGTACAAATGTGCCACAACTTTTCCTTCCATACTTACTTTAGTGTGATTGAGACTGATATGTAAAAATGTAGCCTCCTGTTTGTTGTTGCTGTTGTTGCCATTTTTCAGTACTATGGCTATAATTGTTATCATTGTAAATGTCACTGCTATCATTACATGTCTTTAATGTGCATATAAATTTACATGTAATTCTTCATAGTAATTTACAGTTTCTACAAATAGGTCTGGAAATAGGGTGGGGAACATTTGGTGCAGGTATTTACTGTTCATAATAAGAATATCTATTATAATATCTCATTTCTTCCCACAGTGCCTAGAAGCAGAAGTAATCATGTACAAAGCAGAGGCCAAAGAGTACAAGCACAAACTTGAGCTGACAAAGGAAGAAGTCAATGAATTCAAAAAACTGTATTATGAATTGGTAAGTGTTAAAAAGGTATTTCATACACATAACACCAAACATTATTAAGAAAATAAGCTTGTAAGCAGAATCTTGAAGGGACCATGAAGACAAAATTAGGCTAATTATGGCTTCCATATACAATTGGTACATGAAGAAACCCTAACATGTGATAGAATGAGAAATAACTCCTGCCTTACACTTCATAGCGGTTTGCAGAATATATTTGTATATGTAGGAGTAGATTTAGGTGAACTGCTGTCTGCAGCATATACACAGCTGCTACAATGTGCGCTAGATTTGAACAAGCCTCAGTTTTGAATCTCTTTGCAGATCCACCTTCGTTAATGGCAAAAACCAATGAGATCTTGGGCTGATTGTATAAAGTGGTTGATCTTAGTTTAGTATGAAAAAATCAACTCAAATTGAACTGAACTCAGAAATCTATGGAACATGAATGCTCCACTATTATGTAGAGGTTACTCACTATATAGCAGATATGTGGAGTCACAGATAGGCATGTTTGTTGTGTTGTCACGAAATAAGCTTTCGGCCAACAAGGCATTTGTCAAAAATAGACCCCCCACCACCACCACCACCACCACCACCACCACAAACACACACACACACACACACACACACACACACACACACACACACAACCACAGTCTCTAGCAGCTGAAGCCAGACTTCAGACTGGCTTCTGCCATCAGAGACACTGTGGTTGTGTGTGTGTGTGTGTGTGTGTGTGTGTGTGTGTGTGTGTGTGTGTGTTTATGTGAGGTCTGTTTTTGACAAACACATTCTTGGCCAAAAGCTTATCTTGTAACAGACAAAAAATGTGCCTATCTGTGTCTTAGCATATCCACTGTGTGGTGGTGGGGGTGGGGGACCTACCCTTTTCATAATGTTGTTACATTCCATCCAGGATTTTCCATTGTTTAAATATAAACACTAATCTCAGACTATTTCACTGTGAACAAGGATCAACTTAGACTGGCAAAATTTCACAGATCAATTCAAGTTCAGCTGTAACTGTCACTTCACAACACCCACCCCCCTCCTTTTTTGTCAGAAAAATAGCTGACAATTGCTGAAATGTAGAGGATCAAAAATGTAGACCGGCAGTGGTGAGAAAAGCATTATTGTTTCTGAAGGAGAGAAATTTGTTAACCTGAGATATAGATGTAAGTGTTAATATTTTATGGAGTGTAGACATATATGGAAGTGATACTTGGGTGATAAACAATTTAGACAAGAAGAGAATAGAGGCTCTTGAAATGTGATGCTACAGAAGAATGCTGAAGACCAGGAGGGTAGTTCATGTAAGTAAGAAGGTGGTGGTTTACAGAATAGGTGAGATAAGAAATTTGTGGCACAACCTGACTAGCGAAAGGGAGTTTATAGGACATATTCTGAGACATCAGGGAATCACCAGTTTAGCATTGAAGGGGAGTGTGCAAGGTAAAAATTGTAGAAGGAGACCAAGAGATGAATACAGTCAGCGGATTCAGAAGGGTGTAAAGTGCAGTAGTTACACAGACAAGGAGAGACTTGTGCAGGACAGAGTAGCACGGAGAACTGCATCAAACCAATCTTCAGACTGAAGACCACAATGAGAAGATAGTAGTCAAATGAATCATCATTTTGGTTAGATCTCTACAGAAGCAAATTGTGTAAATGTATACTTTGACTCCTTTCTGTATTGATAGTTTATTTAGTGTCAAATAACAGCTTTAATGCCTGCAAATTATTTAAACTTTTGTTCACACAAAAACATCTTGAGCTTCATGGCCAGTGATCCATAATATACATAGGTATTCATCATGCTCTGCACAGATGTGAAACAGTGCCACATTTACATATATTTTATGCAACTGTAACCACGGAATGTGACTTCAGAGTATACCTGGAAAAACATTTGCCTGTGTGGTTTGAGGCAGACTTGTCCAGTGATATACCCTGAGGAATAACGTGGATTTCGTCCCCAACGATCTACAGTTGATACAATATTCACACTCTGGAAAATCCAGGAGAAGTGCCACAAGCAGGAAACTCCTCTGTTCATTGCCTTTATTGATCTATACAAGGCTTTTAACACAGTCAGCAGAGAAGGACTGTATGCAGTACTTTCAAGATAGGGTGTCCTCCAATGCTCGTAAAGATGATCATGGCTTTTCACGAAAATATGCAAGATGCTGTGGTTTTTGACAGAATCATATCTGACCCATTTGCTGCAAAAAGAGGGGTTTTTCAAGGCTGTGTATTGGCTCACACTTTGTTCAATATTTTTTCCTCAGCACTCCTCAAAGTTGATTTTGGTGAAACTAACTTGGGCATTCATCTACATTCCAGAGCTAATGGGAAGCTCTACAACATTTCTCTACTCAGATCCAAGCACTTCCGAGAAGACTTGCTTGCAAATAGCCTTTTACTTGCTGACGATGCTGAATTTGTAGCGCATACTCGAGACGATCTGCAAGAGCTTGTGGACAAATTCTCTACTGCATGCAAGCTCTTCTCCATGTATATCAACAGTAAGAAGACAGTTGTCATGGCACAAGGATACACAGATTCACCTGTCATCAAACTGGACAGCTCCTTGTTGGAGGTAGTCAATAAATTCTGTTATCTTGGTTCAGTAATGGCAGAAGATATCTCCTCGGATGACGAGGTAAATGCTCGAACAGGAAAGGCTGCCAGCACTTTCGGAAAGTCCTGCATGTGAGCACGGGATGACAAACATCTCACACTGTCAACAAAAATACTTATGTATCAATCGTATGTACTGTGTGCTCTCCTGTATGGAGCTGAGACTTGGACGTCGTATGCCAAACAGTAACGAAAGCTCGACGCCTTTCACCTGAGGTCTTTACGGAACATCTAGGGAATATCGTGGAAGGATCATGTGACAAATGGTACGGTTCTGAAAACTGCAAAGTGATAGAGTAGCACTGCCACACTCGAGCAACATTGCCTGCAACATCTGCATCGTACGGACCACTCCCGTCTGCCCTGGCACACATTACTCGGTGAAATAGCAGGAGCAAAGACACCTCATGGAAGACCTTTGCTATGCTTTATGGATTGTGTCGAGCACGGTATGTCCACATTTAATATTGACGGTGACAAGTGCAAGCAACTCGCTGACGATCGCAGCAAATGGAGGAAACTGACAGCGGATGGAAGCGAGATGCACGACCGAGTATGGCTTAATGACAGTTGCAAAACGATCGTGCAGACATGAGGTTACAACTAACCCTCCTGCTGGAGTGACTCATATTTGCCTCGCTTCAGACAAACCGTGTATCCTCTACACTATTGGTTTTAAAGATAATTATGACAATTCTGTGTTCTGAAACTGTACTGCCTGAATACGCTTAGCTATTTTCCCAGGCACCTGGGCCACTGAGGTGGGCAGCATTCTGTATTCACAAGTTTTAAGCAGAGAACCTCATTGTTTCTTTTCATGAAATTTGTGGATATCTCATTAATTTGTTGTTTTTCAGTTGTGGAAAAGTTTTCTTGAAGAAGTTTGACAACTATTTCCCATTTATTTTCCTCTGTCTTTAAAGCACAAAACATGCAGTAACAAATAACGTAGAATTAATAATTGTAGTCAAAGCACGATAATCATGTCGGTAGCTGATTTAGTGATGTTGCTGAGCATATCCGTACAAAATGAGGGCCGACACTGAGCCTCACTCAGTTGATCTATGTCTAGTGTTACACAGCATAGCAAATTTTGTGAACTGGGCTCATTTTCTTAGTATGGGTCACTATTGATCTTCAGCTTATTTAATTGTCACTGAGTCTTCCTCAGAACGTCTTGCTGTGAATAGTTTTGGGCAGTGATTAAGTGCTCTCCTACAGACTAAATTGTGGGCACACTTCAGTTGTGAAACAGTATTATTTGTTCTTGTGTGCGGCAATACATTGTAATGATTGGCATTATGCAATGTCTTTGCCTCATCTCTTCCTTCAAGTCTAGGCTCCTCTGTCACTGTGTCTCTGAGCAGAAGTGCCTTTCAAGATGACATGCACTGTAAGTGACTTCATGAGAAACACATGAGCCTGACCAGCATTATTTGGGACACACTGTCTGCAGAGCTTCCACACAACTACTGAGATGTGTACAGTGAAATATTTACACAATAACATGACACTAGAGAAAAAGAACTGAAAATAGCTTAATCCTCAGTAGGTGTGGATCTCAGCAACTGGTAGGGGTGAAGCTCAGCAGCATGAGGTGACAAATGATCAGTGAGGTTGCTGCATAAACGTACTGTTATAATTGTATGTGACTTTACTCGACAGGATGATGATCACAATTCGTGGGAAGGGGATACAATAAGCAGACGTGGAGGAGTATGTAGCGCTAGTTGATTTCCAAGTTAAACGTGTAAATAACAGACAAATGTAACAGATGAAGATACAGTCTCTCAGCTTTTGAGCCTTCTATGTAGCTACATTTGATGAATTTAAGTTTGGTTGCCCTCTACATTATATCAGTGGTGAGCTGATATGCTGTACTAAGTCAGTGATCTTTCACACATTAACATTTGCCCCTGTTAATAATTGCATGTGGAACTCTTAATTTCCCCAAGGACTATTTACAGTGATGTCACCAGTCCATACATGATGAACTCTCACAACTGTTTTTAAAATGTGGCACTTAATACATACTGTCCTCCTTAGCTTTGTGTAAAGGCCATCTCCCCATGCTACTTGGAAATGTAATATTTGCTGATGATGCAAGGATACTAATTAAAGGTCTAAACTCAACCTCATAAAAAGCAACACAGAATAAATGAGGATGAGAACTACAACTCATTTTCAGGGTAATCGCATCAGAAAGACAGAAACATTTACTAGTAAAACAAACTAATGTGCCTTGAGAAAAGCCATGAATTTAAAATCAAATGGGTTCAGTATCTCCAATCAAAAGCTTACACACCTGAGTAATGTCCACTCCCTGTAGCTGAGCGGTCAGCACGACAGAATGTCAATTCTAAGGGCTTGGGTTCGATTCCTGCCTGGGTCAGAGATTTTCTCCGCTCAGGGAATGGGTGTTGTGTTTTCCTAATCATCATCATTTCATCCCCATCAACACGCAAGTCACTGAAGTGGCATCAAATCGAAAGATTTGTACCCAGTGAACGGTCTACCTGATGGGAGGCCCTAGGCGCACAACATTTACATTTTACCTCAGTAATAAAAAGGATGAACTTCTCATACGTGTCAGAAAAATTAAAGGAGAAATGGAGTGTCAGCAGATTTGTACATATCAAATAATCACTGAAATTGAACAGATTGATCCTGGTGAAAGCTGTAATAACTGAAAAATCACAAAATCTGAATATTAACTGTAATTCTTGTAAGTTAGACAAACAGTGCAAGCTGCTTTCATCAGCCCGTTAAGAGGTCAAATGCATAACCACTGATTTCGCACTCAATGACTGCGAACTGGAGGCATGAAGTAATGCAGTCGTATCTCATCTGCAAGCAAACAGCCCAAGCAGATGGGTTCCAGTAAGCAGAAGTGCTCCACTAGCTTCATATGAACAAGCGTACAGCAGATACTATGCGAGTTAAGCTTGTACACTAAGGAGTTGCAAAAGTATGTCTGTACCTTTGTCTGTGCCTTTGGACTTGGGTACTGATTTCCATTGTACATTTGTCTACATATACGTATGGTGGTATGTGATGATTACTTGAATGTAAAAGTTCAGTTATAACAATAGAATCTGGCACATCTATGCTTCATGTTCTGTGGTACCACACATTACTTTATATAACCGAATCATAACGAAGTTATAGGTTGGGGTGGCTGTTTTTTCTGGTTAATGATTGGAGAACCTAGTAAGCCTTATCTGTAAAGTTATAAACTACTGTCTGTGCTCTTCTGCATGTTCATTGCAAATCAAACCACGAAGCAATAAGAATCGGACCAGTAAGCAATCCCAGAGTCTCATTTCCCCTAGCCTAACATCCAAGTCATTCTGTACTGTCATCAACCACAGAGACCTGAAAAATCTTGACCCCATTGCCATTTTACTTCTGTAAGCAGACACTTGTGTACAAAGAAATAGATGACCTCAGATCCTCATCACCTCTGATCTGAGTGTGAGCTTCTAAGTAAGTATGTTGTGACTCATGTTGGCTTACAATAAAGCAAGTTAATGTTATACTGTTGTTAAAACAGTAAAAATTAAAGGGGGAATGGCTATATTTGTCAAAATGGGAGTTTAGTCCCAGGCTCCTTAGTTTAACAAATGTTGTGCTGAATAGCTCTTCCAGTGCTGTGCCACCTTGGTCAGTCAGAAAATAAAGATAAACTTGCAGTACTGACAGTTCACAGGCCACCAGCAGAAGATTTCTATGGCATCAGAAAGCCACTGGAGATAATTTTAAATAAGGTTATGCAAACATCCCTGCAGAACCATTGTTTATAGGACTTTGGTGTTTATTTTCTATTAGACAGTGCTAACTGATGGCAACTGGATTTGTTGACCTACAGTTGTGTGTTACCTATAGAGATTGAAGGACATAATGGAATATGTAATGACAATTTGTTTTCAGATCCAACAGCCTGCAGTGGTTTAGCTGTAAAAACATTAGTTAATAATCAAACAACGAAAACAATTCTTTTTTAGAATGATGTATTTGTATAGATAAAAAATCATCACCAAAAATCATCACCAGTAAAAGAAGGTTATAATTAGGCAAACTTTTGGAGCCAGTGGCTCCTTCTTGAGCAGACGGGGTGAAGGGGAAGGAAGAGGGATGAAGGAAAGAACTAGATAGGTTTAGGTGAAGGGGTAGATTTTGAGAAAGTCATATCCAGAACTGAAGGCCAGGGGAGACTTGCCAGATGGGATGACAAGCGAAGACTCTTATTTTCTCATACTGTCTAGTGAGTCCTATGTGACCTATGGTTTTAGAAGGCATTTCCAAAATCTACCCCTTTTCCTAGACCTCTCCAGTCATTTTCCTTCACCCTCTTCCTTCCCCTTTAACCCTTCTGTCTAAAGAGGGAGCCACTTGCTCCAAATGCTTGCCTAATTGTAACCTTCTTTTATGTGCATGTTCTGCTGTTGTTTGGTGAATAGATATTTTATCTATCCAGTTACATTATTTAGTTAATAATATATTTGAGCATAATGGTACAAGATTTACAGTAAAATATACAGTGGATGAAATTATGGTAGGAACAATAGATAAAAATTTATAAAGCAGGCAGCGATGACAGAAAATGTAACTCTTTCTTAAATATATTACTTTATCACTTTGAGTAAAGATATTACTGTAGCACTCTGAGTCTTGGTATCCTCTAAAACAGTAAGGGCAGAATTGAACATCAGGATAAATGATGGATAATTTGTGGGATTAAAGAGTATTAAAAATATCAAATTATTAAAAAGTAGTAATAATGCTGGCTGGGGTAGTGTTTGTAGATTGTAGATTCTATTTTATTGGTCCCATTGTCTACATAGCAGCTTATGCACAAGACATTGGACAAGTCAAGTTATAAATATACAGGCTGAAAGTCATTTAAGGCATACATATTTAAGCTTACAATAATACACTTTACACGTAAGTATTTATATAACACATTTCATAAATTTAAATATTCTTCAATGGAGTAAAAGCAGTGATGCTGTAAATATGACTTTAGAGATTTTCCAGATGTATTGACCTCAGTGATAGCTTTTATGTTTTCAGGAAGTTTGTTATAAAGCTTAACTCCCATGTGAAAAGTACGTTTTTGGCACAGTGCTGTGCTGATTTGAGTCATATGTAAGTATCTGTTTTCTCTGGTAAAGTGCTCATGTATATCACAGTTTTTTGCAGTCTCCATTCCTACCGGTTACATTTAATTTAAATAACAGTAGGGTTTCCATAATGTATACACATGGTAATGGAGGAATACCAGATTTCTTAAACAGGGGTAGACAAGAGTCTCTAGGCTTGCACCCAAACAAGATTCTAATGGCCCTTTTTTGTAGTTTAAAAGTGCTATTAGCTCTTTTAGAGTTTCCCCAGAAGGTGACCCCATATCTAAGACGAGAATGAAAGTACGCATGATATGCATTCCTAGCATAATTTAAAAATCTTGTGCTAACTTGGTACGATTACCCTTAAGTATCTTTGAAATCAATCACTTAGGGTATATATCCTGACAGACTTAAATGTGCTATACTAACAGTGATCTATTAAATTATAGATAAGCAAGGCTCCTCTAATTACAGACTTACTTGAGTCTTACCAATCATTTCAAAATTGTCTCAAAAAGTTGGCTATGATAGAACACTGACCCATGTAACTGAACAGAAGCTGTTAATTGCCTCTGTTTAGCTTTCATTAAGGACTCTCTTCAAGTAAGCAACACAACAACTCAGAAAAGAAGTTCTGACAGAAGTAAACCAGGAAAATTATCCAGTTTTTGTATTTTGTGATATAATAAAAACCTTTTGTTGTATGCTTCACCTAATTATACTTGGCAAACTAAAGTATTATGAGATTAATCACATCCCTCTAGCATGAATGCAGTCTTATCTTCACAACAGAAAGAAGAGTGTCTCAGTGACAGACTGTGTTATAGACATGAAACTAATCTCAGAATGGACTAACATAACATGTGGAGTGCTGTAAGGGTCAGTACTGGACCTACTTTTCTTCCTACCTATACAGAAGATCCTCCAAAGATTTTAAAGAGTGATTAAAGAAGGGTCGGTCGATCAGTCAATTTGGGGGAGGGGGCCAAACAGTAAGGTCAGTGGTTCCATCAGATTAGGGGAGAATGGGGAAGGAAATCAGCTGCATGCTTTCAAAGGAACCATCTGGGCATTTCCCTGAAGTGATTTAGTCAAATCACAGAAAACCTAAATTGGGATGGCCGGACATGGGCTTGAACTGTCATCCTCCTGAATGCGAGTCCAGTGTGCTCAGTAAACGAAAATTGTAAATTTTGCTGATGACCCAAGTGTACTAATCAAGGATTAAAATTCTACCTTAGGAGACACGGGTCAAATGATAAGTGAACAGGACTACAAGTTCTTCACTGGTAACAATTTAAGTCTTACATTTCATCAGCATCTATATCATACTCTGCAACCCACCTGATGATGTGTGGTGGAGGGTACTTCTGGTACCACTAACTGGTCCCCGTGCTTGTTCCAGATACGAATGGAGCAGGAAGAGTGTTTGTCAATAAAACTCTGTACTAGCTCTAATTTCCTGAATATTTTTGTTGTGGTCTTTTATGAGATGTGTGAGAAAGTAATATGTTGTACAAATCTTCCCAGAGAGTACTCTCTTGAAATTTCAATTGTAAACCTCCCCATGATCCACAATGCCTCTCTTGTAGTGCCTGAGTAACCAGTCCCTTGATGAAATGCTCCACTCTTAATTGGATCCTCTCTCTCTCTCTCTCTCTCTCTCTCTCTCTCTCTCTCTCTCTCTCTCTCTCTCTCTCTCCCCCCCTCCTATCAGTCCTACCATATAAGGGTCCCAGATTGATGAACAGTACTCAAGAATTGGTCAAACAACTGCCTTGTAGGCCACTTCTTTCATGGATGAGTTACATTTCCTTAAGATTCTTCCTGTGAATCACTATCTGACCTAGATATCTTATGCTATATACTGTTTATAGCAATATGTCATCATGGTGTAGTTTTACGGTAGTAGATTTCTTTTCCTATGTATGCACAATATGTTGCATTATTCACATTCAGAATCAGTTTCCAGAGACTGCACCATTCATCAATCTTCTGTAGATCATTTTGCAAATCGATACTGACTTCAGGTGTTGCTACATTCTTATAGACAACCACATCGTCTACAAGCAGTCTTAAAGAGCTTCCAGTGCTTTTTCCTAGGTCTTTTATATACATTGTATACATTAACAGTCTTATGACACTTCATTGGGGTCCTCAGGAAAATCTGTAGTTCTTGTTCTGTTAAGAGTGAGATGTTGCTACAAGGAAGTCCTGAATCCAGTTGCAAATCTGGTCCAATTCTCAGTAAGCTCATATTTTTTTCATTAAAAGGCACTGCAGGATTGTGTCAAATGCCTTTCTTGAGTCAAGGAACATGGCATCAACTTAAGCACTGATGTCTGCAACGTTGTGGAGCTCACAGAAGAACAGAATGAACTGAGTTTTGCAAGATCTCTGTTTGCAGAATCCACATTGATTTTATAGAGGAGATTTTTATTCTCCAAAAACATCATAATTCTTGATTGTAAACATGTTCTGTAATTCTACAAGAGGTTTATGTCAACGATATAGGCCTACAATTATGTGCATCTGTCCTATGATCCATCTTGGAAATGGGAATGACCTGCAATATTTTCCAGTTGCTCCAATGAACTGCAATAACCTGCTGCTAGAAAGAGAATAATTTCTTGTGCATAACCTTTGGAAAACCTTACATGTATCTCATCTAGTTCTGATGCCATACCTCTACTAAGCAATTTTTAGTTACATTTTTGTCCTGCGACTGGTTATCTCAATATCTGCTATTTCGACATTTGTACAGTGATTGAAAGGAGGGACCATATTACAGCCTTCCGCAATGAAACAGTTTCAGAAGACTGAATTCAGTAATTTGGCCTTCTCTCAGTTATCTCCTGTTTCAGTGGCTATATGGTTACTGAGTGCTGGAATAGATAATTTTGACCCACTTACTGATTATAAGTAAGACCAAAACCTCTTAGGGTTTTCAGTCAGATCGGTTGACAAAATTTTTTACTTTCAGACATTCTCTCATTGATCTTCTTACTCTCTTAATCTCAGACACACTGATATTATTTAAGGTCAAACAAGCAAAAAGGATCTGGTAGTACCAAAGGCAGTCATTAATGGTAATACAATAAATTCCTTCGGGGCAGCTAGATAACAATTTCACCCATTGTACTTTAATTTTGAGCTGCAAATCAGTCAAAATCATTTCTTAACCATTTTAACAAGTTTTCATCACATTTGTTTGATTTTTCCTCTCAAATTAAAATTTGAGAAATTTCAGATTTAGAAAATATTCAACTTCTCATTGGTTCAACATTTTATTCAACTCTTATTTCAAATATTGTTGAGAGTGTAGGCATTTTAATATTCCAAACAAGACTTTCTAAATGAATTGCAACTGAAATAATTTCACTGACAGAAGTGTTACATTCAAAGGCAAAATTAGTCTACTTTTCGGTATGGAATATTCACAGACATTTAACATCTAAGCCAGCCGGGGTGGCCAAGCAGTTCTAGGCACTACAGTCTGGAACCGTGCGGCTGTTACAGTTGCAGGTTTGAAACCTGCCTCGGGAATGGATGTGTGTGATGTCCTTAGGTTAGTTAGGTTTAAGTAGTTCTAAGTTCTAGGGGACTGATGACCTTAGCAGTCAAGTCCCATAGTGCTCAGAGCCATTTAACATCTAAAGTGATATTGCATTTACCGCAATATACTTATGGTGTAGCTGTGCACATTTTGTTTGGCATCTTCTTTGTTTATTTCACTTGGATATACGGTGTCTCCTTCCAACGTACTTTACAATTGGAGGTAATGTTCATATGAGATGCAGTCAATAGTTGTTGAAGGTCTTCCTGGTGCTCTTTGGTCATAAAGTCCTTTCTTCAAATATGTAATGGCATTCTGTCTTCTCGAGTCTTTCATAGTTACAGAATTTTTCCCATGAATCATGTTACAAAGACTGTGAATCCACAACAGCCAAGCTTAGCTCGGCTAAACAAATTCCAGTACCACTTCTTTCCCTTTATGCTAATGAAATGTTTTTCTAGGAGCCGGTCATGATATTTGACACTCCCATACAGTTATTGTTATTACTAGCTTAGTGCCTGCTGCTTCACACATGTAGACTGTATGGCCTGCAGATTTTTTTTTCTTTATTACTAAATTGAATTTTTACATTGTTCACAAATTACACCACCTCCTAAGCTTTTCATGCAAATTAAGGCCATGTAAGCATGGTCTTTTTCAAATGTACTTCTGACAAAAAATGATTCTGGAAGCTGTTCCTCAAAGTTTTGTTAATCATACTTCTTGTGGAGATATTTCCTTTGCAACTTCATCCTCTAACAAATACTTCTTTATATCTAGCTGAGAAGTAAAATTTTATTTTGCATAAATTTAGTTGTAAAACTTTTTTAATGTAACAATATTTTCTTAAAAATTATCATGCCCTATTACTCTTCCTTAGGAGTCCAATTCCAGAAACACTGAAACAAGTATTCTTTTTTTTTATTTCTACCTGAAAAGTCAGATACCAGTTGTCACAGATGCAGCCTTAAAAATCGGTTGGTAGTTCTTTAGTGATTATTTACTTTCAAAAAACTTTACCCACTGTTTTACCCCCTTAGTGATTGGATTTCCAAAAATGCTGAAACACTTATTTTCTCTTTTCTGTCAGAGAAACCAAATACCAGTTTTTTCAGTTCTAGCTTCAAATTTCCCTTAAAGTCACTTATGTTCAAAAAGTCTTTTATCCCTTATTTCAGCACCGTAGGAGTGGAATTTTGGACAGTCCCTTCTTATATTATGTCTATAGTATAAGATACACACCCTCCTCAAATTTCAAGTTTCTATCCTTTGCACTTTGGCCTGGACAGCGATGTGTCAGTGAATCACTGTGACCCTATTTCAGCCCCTTGCGGGTTTGAATTTCCAAAAACAATGAAGAACATGTTTTTTCATCTCTAACTGAGAAGCCAACCACCTGTTTTCAAAGACTTTACTTCAAAAAAGTATTTGCAATGAAATATTTTGGTAAAGCAGTTCACACCACTTACAGGTTGAATTTCCAAAAAAATGACATGTGTATGTTTCATTTCAGATAGATGCAACAAAAAGACTGTCGCAAAATAAGCTTCTGGCTAACAAGGCACACACACACACACACTCTCTCTCTCTCTCTCTCTCTCTCTCTCTCTCTCTCTCTCTCTCTCTCTCTGTGTGTGTGTGTGTGTGTGTGTGTGTGTGTGTGTGTGTGTGTGTGTGTGTGTGTCAGCTGAAGCCACTCTACGAACAACAGCAGCAGCATTACATGATGGGAGAGGTATCTGGGTGGGCGTAAAGAGAAGGCTGGGCCGGGGAGGGGGAGGGAGAGAAGAGTAGGGTGGGGGAGAGTGAAGTAATGTTGGGGAGCATGGAGGGACAAGGTGGAGAGAGGGTAGGGCAGCTAGGAGCAGCTGGGAGGTTATACGGAGTGTGGTGGAGAGATGGTGGTTGTGCAGGGGGGAGGGGGCAGTAGCAGAAAAGGAGAGAAGTAAAAAGTGCTGGAATGGGAACAGTGAAGGGGTGATGGGTGAGAATGAGAACAATGACTAACAAAGGTTGAGGCCAGGAGGATTACAGGAACGTAGGATATATTTCAGGGAGAGTTCCCATCTGGCAAATCAGAAAAGATGGTGTTGATGGGAAGGATCCATATGGCACAGGCTGTGAAGCAGTCATTGAAATGAAGGATATCAAATTTGATAGTGTGTTCAGCAACAGGATGATCCTGTTGTTTCTTGACCACAAATTTTGTCAGTGGCCATTGATGACGACAGACAAGTTGTTGGTTGTCATGCCAACATAGAATGCAGCACAGTGGTTTGCAGCTTAGCTTGTAGATCATTTGACTGGTTCACAGATAACCCTGTCATTGTTGGGGTAGGTGATATTTGTGAGCGGACTGTAATAGGAGGTAGTGGAACGCTGCATGGGACAGGTCTTGCACAGTTCTATTACAGGGATATGATCCATGAGGTAAGGGGTTGGGAACAGGGGTTGTATAGGTATGTATGAGTAAACCATGTAGGTTCAGTGGACAGCAAAATACGTTGTGAGAGGGGTGGAAGGATAGTGGACAGGACATTTCTCATTTCAGGGCATTATGAGAGGTAGTCAAAACTCTGGCAGAGAGTGTAATTCAGTTGCTCCAATGCTGAAACTCAATTACAAAGGGGATGCTCTTCTGTGGTCATACGGTGAGACTTCTGGAGATGGTGGGTGACTAGAAAGATAAGGAATGGAAGATTTCTTTATGGTATGGCGTTGGGAGGATAATTACAACCTGTAAAGGCCTCTCTGAAATATTCTGTATATTTCGAGAGGGATCGCTCATCACTGCAGATGTGATGACCACACCAAGTTTGATATGGACAGAGGTACTGATGTAGCCATCTTTGAGGCAGAGGTCAACATCTAGCAAAGTGGTTTGTTGGTTTGAGTAGGACCAGGTGAAGTGAATGCCGGAGAAGCAGTTGACGTTCTGGAGGAATGTGGATAGGCTGTCCTCACCCTCGATCCAGGTCGCAAAGATATCTCCTAGACCAACACCTGCAGCCTATTACCCGGCACATACCCTCCATATAAAAGATACCAACCATTCCTTCCACCAACTCTTCACAGTTCCTGTCCTTTACCACGCAGTGCCTGCTCATCACTATTGACGCTGCCTCTTTTTACACTAACATCACCTATGCCTTATCACTGTTCAACACTACCTTTCCCAATGCTTGGTGGATTATAAGCCAAAAACCTCCTTCCTGGTCACCATGATCAAATATATCCTCACCCGTAATTACTTCTCCTTTGAAGTCATGACCTACAGACAAATCCAGCGTATGGCTGTGGGCGCCCACATGGTACCATCCTAAACCAACCTATTCATGGGTAATCTAGAGGTATCCCTCATAAACACCCAGAATCGTAAACCCCTTACCTGTTTAGTCTGGACGGAGGGTGAGGACACCCTATTCACATTCCTCCAGAACCTCAACAGCTTCTCCCCCATTCCCTTCACATGGTCTTACTCAACCCGACAAGCCACCATTCTAGATGTTGAACTCCACCTTAAAGATGGCTACATCAGTACCTCCATCCATATTAAACATACTAATCACCAGCAATACCTCCACTTTGACAGCTGCCACCCATTCCATACCAAGAAGTCCCTTCCATACAGCCTAGCCACTCATGGTTATTGCATCTGTAGTGACGAGCAGTCCCTCTTGAAATATACTGAGGTTCTCACTGAGTCCTTTACAGACCATAATTATCCTCCCAACACTGTACAAAAACAAATCTCCCGTGCCTTATCTTTCCAGCCATCCACCACCTCCCAAAGTCTCGCTGTCCAGCAACAGAGGAGCATTCCCCTACTCCTCTCATAAGTCAGTGCCACCTATGACAGGAGGAACTGAATCACATTCTCTGCCATTGTTTCAGCTACCTCTTGTCGTGCACTGAAATGAGAAATGTCCTGCCCACAATTCTTCCACCTCTTTCACAGTGGTATTCAGCCACCCACTCCAACCTAAACAGTATACTCGTCCATCCCTACACAAACCCTGCTCCCAATCCCTTACCTCACGGCTCATACCTCTGTAATAGACCTCGATGCAAGACCTGTGTCATACATACTCACACCACCACCACCTACTCCAGTCCAGTCACTAACATCACCTATCCCATCAAAGGCTGTGAAACCAGTCATGTGATTTACAAGCTAAGCTGCAACCACTGTGCTGCATTCTATGTAGGCATGACAACCAACAGGCTATCTGTTGGCATGAATGGCCACCAAGAAACTGTGGCCAAAAAACAAGTGGATCACCCTCTTGCTGAACATGCTGCCAAACATGATATCCCTCATCTCAATGACTGCTTCACAGCTTGTACCATATGGATTCTTCCCACCAACACCAGCTTTTCTGAACTGCGCAGGTGGGAACTTTCCCTGCAATACGTCCTATGTTCCCGTAACCCTCCCAGCCTCAAGCTTTGATAGTCACTGTCCTCATCCATCCAGCCCCCTCCCTGTTCTCATTCCAGGACTACACAGCCATCATTTCACCACCACAGACTTTTAAGTTCTTTTTATTTCTCTCCTTTCTGCTACTTACCCCCTCCGCACCCCCTCTCCACCTTTTCTCCTGCACTCTGTCTAAACTGCACCACTTCACTGTCCGCCACCTGCACCACACCATCTCTCACCCTCTCTGCCCCAGCGTCCTCCTTTTCCCCACCCACTTGCCACTCCCATCATGCGCTGGTGCTGCTGCTCGCAGTCTAGTTTCAATTGTCTGAGACTACACATGTGTGTGCAAATTGCATTTGCATGCCTGTGTGTATGTGTGTCTATTGCTAACAAAGACCTTAATGGCTGAAAGCTGTAATTGTGTGACTCTTTTTGTTTTGCATATCGTGACTCAGCATCTATGCTATATGATGAGTAGTAACTTTCAGTCTCTAATATTGTTACATTCCATCCTTGATTTTCCATTGTTTGTTTCTCATAATATTGTCACATTTTGTCCTGGATTTTCCACTGTTTGATCCAAATACAACTTTTCATAGATATAGCTTCAAAAATGCTTGCACAACAAAATATTTCCATAAAAACTTTATCCTTCATTGCACCTCATAGGGGTTGAATTTCCAAAAACAGCGAAACATTTTTTTAAATTTCTAAGTCAGAAGCCAAATTTAAATATTTATAAATTTAACTTTAAAAATGCTATAATAATAAAATATTTTCATAAAAAAATCGCATCGCCTATTCCACACCTGTAGGATTTGAACTTTCAAAAACAATGAAACATATTTGTTTAATTTCTAATTGCGGAGCAAAATTTAAATTTTCATTCATTTAGCTTTAAAATGCTTTCATTAGACAATATTTTCATAAAAAAATCTCATCCCTGTTTCACCCCCTGTAGGATTCAATTTGCAGAATACTGAAACACTTTTTTTTTTTTTTTTATTGAAGAGTCAAATACCATAAATGTGGCTTTAAAAAGTATTGCATAGTTCTTTAATAATGACATATTTTCAAAAAAATCTTTCAATCACATAGGGTTAAATTTCCAAAAATGCTGGAAAGTGTATTTCTATATTTCTGACCAAGAAACCAAACACAAATTTTCGTATGCCTAGCTTCAAAATTGCCTTGATAGTGACATTAAAAAAAAAAAAAAGCCTTCAGCCTCCCTCAGAGTTGGAATTTTCAAAAATCAATTCTTAAATGGCACCTATGGTATAAGTTCCACACATTGTTCAAATTTAAAGTTTCTGTCCTTTATGCAGTTTGGGCTGGGTGGTGATAAGGCAGTCTGTTAGTCAGCGCATTGCCTTTCATGTATAGATATGAAGACATGCTGGCTGCTCAATCTGAATCACTTTCTTCTTTTTCTTACAGAATCCTTCTAACTTTTGCTATATACTGAATGTTGTCAAAATTTGTGCACATTGAAACACATCTCTTGTGATTCCACTTGGCAACTGCTATTTCATTCTTCTTGTCAAATTTACTGACATGATAGCCTCTTTCTTTCTTTTGTATTTCCTTGCATGGCTTCAAAGGACACTCCAGTTCTCCTCTCCCTTACTTTTATGCTGGCTCTGAAACACCTCTCTTTCAATACTTTAAGCAATAATGTAAAGAAATCATTGATGTGTGAAGAATTAAAGTTAGCTAATGTATTGAGCACAACTCATTCACCTAAAGGAATAGCTTATGAAGCAAGAGGAAGATTTTTTTCCAGTCACTTCCACTTGCCCCCCCATGAACCATGGACCTTGCTGTTGGTGGGGAGGCTTGCGTGCCTCAGCGATACAGATGGCCGTACCGTAGGTGCAACCACAACGGAGGGGTATCTGTTGAGAGGCCAGACAAACACGTGGTTCCTGAAGAGGGGCAGCAGCCTTTTCAGTAGTTGCAGGGGCAACAGTCTGGATGATTGACTGATCTGGCCTTGCAACATTAACCAAAATGGCCTTGCTGTGCTGGTACTGCGAACGGCTGAAAGCAAGGGGAAACTACAGCTGTAATTTATCCCGAGGACATGCAGCTTTACTGTATGATTAAATGATGATGGTGTCCTCTTGGGTAAAATATTCCGGAGGTAAAATAGTCCCCCATTCGGATCTCCGGGCAGGGACTACTCAAGAGGATGTCGTTATCGGGAGAAATAAAACTGGCATTCTACGGATTGGAGCATGGAATGTCAGATCACTTAATTGGGCAAGTAGGTTAGAAAATTTAAAAAGGGAAATGGATAGGTTAAAGTTAGATATAGTGGGAATTAGTGAAGTTCGGTGGCAGGAGGAACAAGACTTTTGGTCAGGTGAATACAGGGTTATAAATACAAAATCAAATAGGGGTAATGCAGGAGTAGGTTTAATAATGAATAAAAAATAGGAATGTGGGTAAGCTACTACCAACAATATAGTGAACGCATTATTGTGGCCAAGATAGACACAAAGCCCATGCCTACTACAGTAGTACAAGTTTATATGCCAACTAGCTCTGCAGATTATGAAGAAATTGATGAAATGTATGATGAGATAAAAGAAATTATTCAGGTAGTGAAGGGAGACGAAAATTTAATAGTCATGGGTGACTGGAATTCGTCAGTAGGACAAGGGAGAGAAGGAAACATAGTAGGTGATTATGGATTGGGGCTAAGAAATGAAAGAGGAAGCCGTCTGGTAGAATTTTGCAGAGAGCATAACTTAATCATAGCTAACACTTGGTTCAAGAATCATAAAAGAAGGTTGTATACATGGAAGAATCCTGGAGATACTAAAAGGTATCAGATAGATTATATAATGGTAAGACAGAGATTTAGGAATCAGGTTTTAAATTGTAGGACATTTCCAGGGGCAGATGTGGACTCTGACCACAATCTATTGGTTATGACCTGTAGGTTAAAACTGAAGAAACTGCAAAAAGGTGGGAATTTAAGGACATGGGATCTGGATAAGTTGAAAGAACCAGAGGTTGTACAGAGTTTCAAGGAGAGCATAAGGGAACAATTGGCAGCAATGGGGGAAAGAAACACAGTAGAAGAAGAATGGGTAGCTCTGAGGGATGAAGTAGTGAAGGCAGCAGAGGATAAAGTAGGTAAAAAGACGAGGGCTGCTAGAAATCCTTGGGTAACAGAAGAAATATTGAATTTAATTGATGAAAGGAGAAAATATAAAAATGCAGTAAATGAAGCAGGCAAAAAGGAATACAAACGTCTCAAAAATGAGATTGACAGGAAGTCCAAAATGGCTAAGCAGGCATGGCTAGAGGACAAATGTAAGGATGTAGAAGCTTATCTCACTAGGGGTAAGATAGATACTGCCTATAGGAAAATTAGAGAGACCTTTGGAGAGAAGAGAACCACTTGTATGAACATCAAGAGCTCAGATGGAAACCCAGTTCTAAGCAAAAAAAGGAAAACAGAAAGGTGGAAGGAGTATATAGAGGGTCTATACAAGGGCGATGTACTTGAGGACAAAATTATGGAAATGGAAGAGGGTGTAGATGAAGATGAAATGGGAGATAGGATACTGTGTGAAGAGTTTGACAGAGCACTGAAAGACTTGAGTCGAAACAAGGCCCCCGGAGTAGACAACATTCTATTAGAACTACTTACGACCTTGGGAGAGCCAGTCATGACAAAATTCTACCAGCTGGTGAGCAAGATGTATGAGACAGGTGAAATACCCTCAGACTTCAAGAAGAATATAATAATTCCAATCCCAAAGAAAGCAGGTGCTGACAGATGTGAAAATTACCGAACTATCAGTTTAATAAGTCACAGCTGCAAAATACTAACGCGAATTCTTTACAGACAAATGGAAAAACTGGTAGATGCGGACCTCGGGGAGGATCAGTTTGGATTCCGCAGGAATGTTTGAACACGTGAGGCAATCACTTATTATGACTTATCTTAGAAGAAAGATTAAGAAAAGGCAAACCTACGTTTCTAGCATTTGTAGACTTAGAGAAAGCTTTTGACAATGTTGACTGGAATACTCTCTTTCAAATTCTGAAGGTGGCAAGGGTAAAATACAGGGAGCAAAAGGCTATTTACAATTTGTACAGAAACAAGATGGCAGTCATAAGAGTTGAGGGGCATGAAAGGGAAGCAATGGTTGGGAAGGGAGTGAGACAGGGTTGTATCCTCTCCCCGATGTTATTCAATCTGTATATTGAGCAAGCAGTAAAGGAAACAAAAGAAAAATTTGGAGTAGGTATTAAAATTCATGGAGAAGAAATAAAAACTTTGAGGTTCGCCGATGACGTTGTAATTCTGTCAGAGACGGCAAAGGACTTGGAAGAGCAGTTGAACGGAATGGACAGTGTCTTGAAAAAAGGATATAAGATGAACATCAACAAAAGCAAAACGAGGATAATGGAATGTAGTCAAATTAAATCGGGTGATGCTGAGGAAATTAGATTAGGAAATGAGACACTTAAAGTAGTAAAGGAGTTTTGCTATTTAGGAAGTAAAATAACTGATGATGGTCGAAGTAGAGAGGATATAAAATGTAGACTGGCAATGGCAAGGAAAGCGTTTCTCAAGAAGAGAAATTTGTTAACATTGAATATAGATTTATGTATCAGGAAGTCGTTTATGAAAGTATTTGTTTGGAGTGTAGCCATGTATGGAAGTGAAACATAGACGATAACTAGTTTGGACAAGAAGAGAATAGAAGCTTTCGAAATGTGGCGCTACAGAAGAATGCTGAAGATTAGATGGGTAGATCATATAACTAATGAGGAGGTATTGAATAGGATTGGTGAGAAGAGAAGTTTGTGGCACAACTTGACTAAAAGAAGGGATCGGTTGGTAGGACATATTTTGAGGCATCAAGGGATCACAAATTTAGCATTGGATGGCAGCGTGGAGGGTAAAAATCGTAGAGGGAGACCAAGAGATGAATACACTAAGCAGATTCAGAAGGATGTAGGTTGCAGTAGGTACTGGAAGATGAAGCAGCTTGCACAAGATAGAGTAGCATGGAGAGCTGCATCAAATCAGTCTCAGGACTGAAGACAACAACAACAACTTCCACTTGGTGCCCAAAGATTATACTCAAAGCATATAAGCTTTCGTTTTATGAATTACTTTAGGCTGTGATGCCTATATCATCTTACTGTAATTTTTTCTATAGATAACGCAGCATGAAATGTTTCCCATTCTTTTAAATTTTCATTTATTTCATCGAATAACAACCTGATTTTGAAGAATTTGTCATGTGTGTTCTAGTTTTGCTTTCTTGTCTTGAAATTGATTGAAAATACCTGTTCCTACTCATAGCAGTTTTACCCAATGATATTCCTAAGTCTCCATCATCTGCCCAATAATATTTCTGACTTGGTAAAGTTTGACAGCCACTCAAAATTAGAAACTCGATGAAAACTCTTATGTTATCGGGCATTATGGTAAATGAGCATTTGGTTTATTTGGTTGCATAACAAACTGTTTCTTCACAAAACATTTTATTAACATCATCTGTGAAAAACTGTTCAAAAATTTTAGCAACGTTAGAGTAAAAATTTTTTTGCTCCAGTACCTATAAATTTTGATTTATTCTCTTGTCTGTTAGTTCATAAAAGCAGGATGGTACATCATTAGACCATACTGGAGCATATCTCTTTATTTTCTTTCAAGGCTGTTCACTGGATTGAAATTCAAAACTCCCATCTTTTTGTTTTCAGCCAGATGTCTTTGAAATACCTCATGGTCAAGATACTGCAACAAATACTATTTTTTCATCATCAAGTGCTTCTTCATCCCTTAAATATGGCATAGGTAATCTGTGGTGACCCACATGCTTTGGTGACTCACAGAAGTCAAAACTATAGCATCTGTGAAATTAATTTTGAATGGGTAATCCAACAATATCAAAGGCATCTCCTTCCCAAGATATCACACCAACAAATTATGCCTCAAAACATGTATTTTTAAGGGTTTATTCATTTTATGTTCATCTGAAATTTCTTCTGCAGACCAGATTGAATGCAGTCTGAGGGTCACCAGTTACCCAACCATGGGTTAGGTCAATAAAATTGGATGGCAGTGTTAGTATGTCACCATCAATTTATGATGGCATCTGGTATTCTACTGGTTTGTCTAAAGTAATAAAAATGTTACTGTTCAGTTCTATATTTTTTACTTTCTCTTACCCATTGGTATGATATAACACACCCAGGAATTTTAAAAATTGTAATCAAGTATAGATTTATTCTCTTGCATGTAAATTGTCAATAGTCAGTCCCAGAATGCTCATACGAGAAAACTATTTAGAAATTGCTAATATGAATGAAAAAAATTAAACTTAAAAATTACTTAAAATTATACATCCATTATAAAAGTACAAGTTCAAATTATTATATAAATAATTCGTAGCTTACTGGTTTTTGTAAAAAAGTAATGTAATTAAATGATTACGGCACACTAGGCATGAACCAACTAACTCCAACATACACTTATGAATAACTGAAGAATTTTAGAAATAGATTTGATTGCACATTATTAGCATACAACATTTCATGTTTGGTCTGTCCTCCAAATTCTGCTTGTGATGTAAAATATCTTTCATGCCAGTTGGCCATCTGGTACAGTAATTGTATGTAGAATATTTGAATTAAAAGCAAGTCTAAGCTGTATTTGATTAACAATGCATTTCACCTGTGTTTGACATCTTCAATAATAATCTAAAATAACTTGAAACGTAATTGAGATGTTTGTTGGTGGTTTTTATCTAAATATTTGTTAAGTCAGAATATTTTCAGTGTTTGTTTTCAGCAGTCTGTGTGTAACTAATTTGATCTAGTAAACGTGCATCAGTAGCCATGTGGATTCCACAGCAGAAGGTGCAAGATGATCTATCAGACATGTGCCATTGCAATTGTGCGGTTATTGCAAATGTTACATGTGCAATACTGAAAAATGCTTGGAGTGAAGGGGTATATACATTAGATGTCTTTCACCCCATTAAATGGTGTGCTTATCGAGGTGTGTTAGATGTGTAAAATAATTTTTTTTTTGTGTTACCATACTTGTAGAAACATACCATCATTAAATATGTCAATTACTTTTCAAGTTATTACGTTTGGTAATATTACATGTTTAACCTGAACACCCTGCACTTATGCAGCAGAAGCAAGCACTAAACAAACTGTGTAAAGAAGATAATAGGACTTCTTACAAAGGGCTCTATAAGGATCTTGGAATTATTACATTCACTAACCACTACATTTGCTGTGTAATGCATTTTGTAGCTCACGATAAAAATCATTCTCTGCTGAACTGTGATTTGCTCTATCACAGTAAAAGACATAAAAATAATATTCGTGTAGAGTTTGCCTGCTTGTCTAGAGTTCAGATTGATGTTATATTGATACAAAGGTGTTCAACAAGGTCTCATCCAACATAAAGTAAGAAATTAGGAATCACAACCAATACGAAAGAAAACTAATAATGTATCTCATTATCCATTTTTTTCTACATGTCAGCTGAATATCTAGATTCAGGGGCTGAAACATTCTGCTAGCTACACAGCACAGAGCAACAATCAGTGTAAGCCGCATCACAAGCAGTGTACACTATCGATAAGCCTGAGTGTTTACAGGTGTCGGTTACTATTTCTTTGAAAAATACCAAACTAATAAAGTAAATATTAAGTTTTTAATGGAAGATAAACACCAGTAGCCTTTTTCAGCATTGTTTCGTCGTTAATTTACTGTGTTACATTAAGCTGACATTAGTACAAGTAGACCACCTGACAAAAACGTGAAGCACCTAGGGAGGGAGGTCAGAAGGAAACGAATTGAAACTTCACGGATCGAGAGGGTATCTGATGTTCTTTCAGTGATTACAGAATGGAGTAAAACTTGAGAAGGAATTTATCGGTATGACATTGCACTCGCTCTGAGCAGGATGCGTGTACTGACTGGTCGGGAAAGGTATTAAATGGGTGTATCAGAGGTGAGTTGGCCCACAACTGTCATAACTGGTCCTTCTTATCCTGGATACTGGCACTGGAGTAGTGTTGACATCCAAGCCAGTCCCACGTGTGCCAAACTGGGGAACCTTCTGGTTGTGGAAGTACCTCTACTTTGTGCAGACAGTTCTGCCACACATTGACAAGCACTGTGTTTGTCGAAAAATGGTACCACTGTACTGTCACACGAGTGGTAACATGTGAGGACGCGGGATGTCCGTGATGTACTGTTGTGAAATCAGAGTCACCACAGTCACTGCCAGCTGTGACCTGAAGTTGTGTCCGACGACTCCCGACATTACGAAACTGAGAGTAACACTGCTTCGACTATCCGACACGTTGGAAGAATGGGGCCTCTCCCCAGGTCACTGTCACAAGCCCTGATGATGATTGTCCAGAGTAATGCAGAACTGCAATTCATTGCTCAACTCAATATGATGCCTTTCATCATCAGTCCACTCTTCCTGGTTGCAACATCACTCCAGATGCAGCTATTTTTGTGTTGTGATGGTAATGGCAGCACGTGCCACACTATAGTGAACAATCTAATTGTCTCCGAGTGTAGTCTGTGGGGATTATCGTATCATTGAAAATAGCAGTATAAGGGGGTCTGCAGGTTATCTATACACATTTGTGGATTCGGAGAATGGTGTCTACATTCATTCGTTCACTCACTGTGTTCTGTAGATTCTATCGAGAAAGAGAGCTTTAAGGGATACGGAGCGAGTTGAACTATACATTTGCAAATGACAGACAACATGTACAAATAGAACACATACTCTGCATTAATCATAAGCTATTACTGTCCTTTTAAGCACTACACTGCCTGAAGTGTGACGCACACAAAAGACACGGTAGGATGTCAATTAGAATTGGCTATTCTCCGTGACAGGTAGACTAGTGTTGTTCACTTTTTGTATAGTTACTGGGCCCGGTCGGGCACCTAAGGAGCCTGAGGATTGTCGTATGACGAGTGACGACAGTGAGGTGCCGCATATCTATGAGAGACAGCATTGTCGGCACCTGACAGACTTCAAAAGAGACCTCATTCTGGGTTTTCATTTGGCTGACTGGTCTATTTGTGCAGTATTGACATTTGTGGGGCATTCAGGCATTACAGTGGCTCGATATCAGACTGCTGGGAACGTGAGGGTAGGGGTACTCAATGGCGAGGTTCCGGTCGACCTCGTCTGACTGACACGGAGGGGGGTCAGTATGTTGTCCACTGAGCACCTGCCATCCGAGAAGGAGTAATAGGTTCCTCACTATGTTTTGTGTTGTCATGCACTGTCGGTCAGAAATTAGCAGCAGCCAGACTAGGGAATTACAGTCTCGAGTGTAGACTGCTGTTAACAACTCGACACAAATATCTGTGTGGGAAAGGTTCCATTGCAGGGAAGCATGAGTTGCTAATGAAGTGGTGTCACATTATGTTCGGTATAAATTGAGGTGGTGCACTACTCGAGAAGACTTGTCAGCAGTTAGTATGGCAGGGACCTGAGGAGAAGTCTCACTCTCCTAATATTTTGGTGAAGCACAGCAATGTCGGTATCACAGTGTCGGGAGCCATTGGGTACAACTCTAGGTCACAGCAGGAATGATCGAGGGAAATTTAACAACACAAAAGTATGTCACGGATGTCCTGCATCGTTGTGTGTCACCTCTCGTGTGACAGTATTGTGATGCCATTCTTCAACAGGATAATGCTCACCCACACAAGACACATGCCTCACGAACTGTCTGCACAATGTTGTGTTCTCGTGGGCAGCAAGATCTCCAGATCTGTCCCCAATAGAACACATCTGGTACCATTCCAGATGTCAACTATGTCCCAGTTGATATCCGAGATTTCGAGGACAACTCACAACAGTTGTGGGCCAGCTTACCTCGAGAGAGAGGATAAAATCGCCTTATGACATCGTCCCAGCTAAACTAAGTATGCTTCCAGGGTAGAGGTGGTGCAACTTCATACTAATAAGTGGATTTGTACTACCAAGTTCTTTGTAAATTTGGCAGTGTTTTGTAATCACTGAAATAACATTAGCTACCCTGTTGAGCTGTAAAGTTTCATTTCTTTTTCTTCCTCCTTTCTGGGTGCAGGTATTGTATGTAATTTAGAGAAGTGTGTATAGGGAAGAAAGAACCAAATGGCACAGATTGTGAAGCAGCCATTGAAATTTTTGTTCTTAGTGGCACGTTTTGCCGACAGAAGATCACTTTAGCTCTCAGCTACAATTTTTCATTGGACATTAATTCAGTAGAACAGCTGTTTAGTGGTTATGTCTTCATAAAATTCGGTTCAGAAGTTATGATACTGTTAACTTGTGATATGACTGCCTTCACAGATAATCCTGTCTCTGATAGAGTAGGACATGCCTGTGAAAAGACTGTAATAGGATCTACCAGGTAGGTATCCAGGGCAGGTCACACTATCATGTCTTCCACAGGAAGATGTTCCATATTGTGAGGAGTTGTAACAGACACATTTTTACTAGATGGCACACGCAATCAAATGTGGACATGAAAATCTCTGAATATACCAGTGAGAGTGATGAGATGATGTATTTATGTTCAATTTTGATAATTATACAACCATTGAAATTGTTCAGTAACTGGTTATTTCTCTTTGGCTTAGTGGCTTGGGTGTTATAATAATTGTGCCTTTTACAGAAACAGAAGGAGATGAAGAGGAAAGAACAGATGGCTTATGAAAAGAAGACAGGTTTCCACATGAAGGGGGGGGTCACACAGACACAAGTGGTTTCTGAGGTCACAGAGACAATTACTGTACTACCACATGTCATTAACAACCAGACCCGTGGCAAGCCACGCATCATCGGTGGTGGTTTCAGCATGGATTCTCACACCAGAAGGCAAACGTGCTAGAGTATTTATTCAGTTTTTGCATTTGTAATGTTGGAATAAATAGTAATACTATATAGTGTATGGGTCACATAACTAATTGATAAACTTTGTATCTACATTATACACTGATGGAAAAAAAATGCAACACCCTCCGTAACAACAAGGTCTTTTGTTGACAAGTGAAGTGATAGCCCCAGCCTCTTTGAGGATGTCCACATCGAAACTGGTATCAGTGACCATGACGCAGCTGTTGCAATAATGTTTACCAAATTACAAAGGACAACTAAAACAGCGATAATCTAGATAAAAATCCAGTAGTATTGTATTGCAATGAGGAACTTGAAACTTTCAGCTCATAGCAAAAGTATGTAAAAGAACTACTGCTCAGGTTTAAAAGGACTGTTGACCACTTGCTGAATAGATATGTACCCAGTACAACAGTCAGTAAAAAGGAGGGAATCTCCATGTTAGGTGGCCATTGTAAAGAAACTTCTAAAGAAACAGACCATAGGGCTACAAATAGAGAGATGCTGAATGAAACGCATTTGGCTCTCAAGAGAGCAGTACATGATGCCTTCAGTGACTTCTGTAGCAGAATATTGTCAAATGATCTTTCACATAACCCAAAGAAATTCTGGTTGTATGTAAAAGCTGTTAATGGCACCAAAGTTAGTGTCCAGCCCTAGACAAGGATTGAAATTGAGGGTAACAAGCAAAAGCTGCAATGCATAACTGTGTTTTCAAATGCCATTTCCATAGGAAATCCCAGGAGAATTGCACCAGTTTAATCTTTGTTCCATTGAAAAAATGAATGAAATAAGTATTATTGTTAGTATCACTAGTATTGAGAAATATCTGAAATAATTAAAAATGAACAAGCTCAAGGCCACAATCAAATTCCTGCCAGAGTCTATAGTGAATTTGTGCCTGGGTTAGCCCCTCTTCTAACTATAATCTGTCGTAGATCCCTTGAACAAAAAACCTTACCCAATTCTTGGAAAAAGGCACGGGTTACATCTGTCTACAAGAAGACTAGTAGAAGTGATCCATAAAATAGTCATCTAATATCCTTGATATTGATTTGTTGTACAATCTTAGAACATATTCTGAGCTCAAGTATTATGAGGTGTCTGAAACAGAATGCCCGCCTTGATGTCAACTGGCACGGTTTTCAAAAACGTTGATTGTACAAAACCCAGTTCACACTTTTCTCACGTGACATACTGTAAGCTTTGGATCAAGGCAGTCAGGTAGATGCAGTATTTCTCCATTTCCAAAAAGCAATCTCCATACCACACCTATGCTTATTGTCAAAAGTACGGTCGTATGGTGTATTGAGGGAAATTTGTGACCAGATTGAGGTGTTTTTGGTAGGGAGGACACAGCACATTATCTCAGACGGAGAGTCATCGTCAGTGTGGAAGTAACTTTGGTTGTGCCCTAGGGAAGTGAGTTGTTGGGACCTTTGCTGTTCACATTGTGTATACTGATGTCCTTGCAGACAATATTAATAGTAAAATCAGGTTTTCTGAAGATGATGCAGTTATCTGTAATGAAGTACTGTCTGAAAGAAACTGCCTAAATAATCAGCCAGCTATTGATGAGATTTCAGAGAGGTGTAAAGTTTGTAAACATGTTCTCGATGCTCAGAAATGTAAAATCGTGCACTTAAAAAAAAAAAAATAGTATCCTATGACTATAACATCAATCAGGTAGTAGACTTTGGTTTATTGATAGAATACTGGGGAAGTGCAATCTGTCTACAAAGTAGACTGCTTACAAATCATTCAAGTGACCCATCCTAGAATATTGCTCAAGTGTGTGGGACCCATACCAGATAGGAATAAAATGAGATATTGAATGTATGCAGGGAAGGGCAGAGTGAATAGTCACAGATTTATTTAATCTGTGGGAGAGTATCATAGAGGTAGTGAAGGAACCAAACTGGAAGACTTCAGAAGATAGATGCAAACTATCCCGATAAAGTCTATTGACAAAGTTTCGAGAATCGGTTTTAAATGATGATTCTAGGAATTTACTACAAAGGGATCATGAGAATAATGTTAAAATAATTACTGCACGCACAGAGGCATTCAATTAATTATTCTCCCAGACTTTGTACTTGAATGGAATGAGAAGAAATCCTAATAAGTGGTACAGTGGGATGCACCTCACGGTGGTTTGCAGAATATAGATTTAGATGTACACAGGTAGTTCATCATTGTAGGAGTAAATTAAAAGAAATTCAGACCAAATGAAGCATACATGTCACAGTAAACATTGCCCAAACAGACACATCATTACACATTGTACCCCACAAGGGCAGCAGCTCAGATGTGCAGTCTCACAAAGGTGCCAAATGGCATCCTGTAATATATTCTCCTGAGTGTCTTGTGGCTTCTGTTGCAATTTGGCAATAGTTCTTGTTGGCTCCAGAGAATGAGTAAATTCCTGCTTCATAATGTCCCACACGTGTTCAATTGGTGAGAGATCTGGTGATCTAGTTGGCTGGGGCAGTTGTCGTACACCAGGAAGAGCACTTTGCATCACAGTGGTCGTATGTAGATGTGCGCTGTCGTGCTGAAAAAGCACATCACCTTCCTGCCAAAAAAAATGGCAGTAGTACAGTGATAACAGCCTGGGCAATATAGTGTGCACTAGTTACTTTACTTTGCAGAAACACCCAATATGACCATGAGTTGTAACTAATGGCTCCCCTCACTGTAAAGCCAGGGAGGGTAGTTGTGTGTCACTGGAAAATGTGCTGTGGGATAGATAGCTCATCAGGTCCACACCATACAGATGGCACCCACTCTTATCACTGGTGATGACAGAGTGGCATTCCACTCTCCAGCTGACTATTCCCGGGGTAGCCATGTTTGGTGAGGTCACGGTGACAGTGGCACACATGATCACAATCCGACTTCAGCACAGAGCAAGTCCAACATGAGGACAGATTCCGTCCCTCCACGACATTCGGTCAGCCACTGTGGCTCGTGTTGTGTGTCAATCTTGACTCACATCTGTACTGAGTGGATGTAGAAAACCTGGTGTACAGATGTGAGAATATTCTGCAGACCACTTCTGAAAATTGCGACAAACCACCAATACGTTGTGACCAACACATGAGGGAATCTGTCAGTAGTCCCTCTGGCATCCCACAAGCCCACGGTACAACACTATAGATGTGGCTGAAGCTGTTCAACAGTAGTATGTATTCGGTTGTGGGGCACGGTTGTTCAGTAACGTGAATGTTGCAAACACTATTCAGCTCTAAATTCGGCACAGTTATTGCCTGCTGTGTCAAAATAGGTGCCTGCACGGGCAGGCCTCCTGAATCTCTTCTCATTGCTGATGACTGTGAAAAATGAATCACTAACCCCTAGTATGCATAAATTGTACCCTGTGTTTGGTGTTGCATTTTTTTTTTTTTTTTTCCCACTTGGAAAAACAGTCAAACTCGAAAAATTTTGAGCCCAGAAAACCAGCCACTTAATGCCATTATTTATTACTGGTACATTTATGTTAGATATATCGTAATAGCTACTCACCACATAGCGGAGATGCTGAATCACAGATAGGCACAACAAAATGATTGCACGTATTTGAGGAGGAATTGAGTTCCAGCCACAAATTGTGAGAATGCATTTGCTTTGATTCCATGGCTGTTGAGTCTGTGCCTGGTTTCAATTCTCCTTGGTCCAATCAGAGAGAGTCTTCCACACAAATTCTCGTTAACATGAGTATGTGCAAGTATTCCTACTCTAAAGTTTGGCACTGGATCGTCATCCGGTAATGCAGCTGCCATCACCACATGTGCTGCTCTTCCTAGTGATGGTATCTCTTCAAACAGGTTGTGGTGGTGTGGTATCCTCCCATGTTTTGCACTACTGTGGTTGGCAGTGCTGGAAGACCCAACTCTGTCTCCTTTCCCATCACATCATTCACATTCCCTATTTGGGAGATGTAAACACGGATCAGGTGAGGCACATTACATTGGATGTCCTGTGTCGCTTTCTGAATATCCTTCCCTGCACTAGTCAAAGCTGGCCTACCTTGCTTAGCTTTGACGTCAATCAATAAAGCACTGTTTCTATTCTGTTGGAGAATTTCTGAATAAGTAACAAAATTAATTGTAGTAGGTACCTAATACTATGTATTATTGTAACTTATCTTTGACCTGTCCAATATCAATTGTACAATTTGTGCTATATGATAAAACTGGAACAATGAAAAATCAAATCAAATCAAATCAAGACATGCTAACTCTGTTCCATAGTAAGATACCTCTTTGCAAGTTATCTTACAAGTTGCTTGACGTCAGATAGATAGTTGTCATATGTTTCGGCTGCAATGATAGGCAATTTGCTTAAATTAGTAGCAAAGTTTTGTTTTGGACCAGTGGCAACAACACTCATATCTACGCCAAAGATCGTTTGGGATGCAATTCTCTCATTGCGTTGCAGTGTTGGTTTCTGTGGCTGGGTCGGGGATGGTTTTGGTACCTCTTCAGTCGCCGGGCCACGAGGTTTTGCGGGTTGCTTCACTCCTGCCTTTGCAAGATAGAAGGTTTCTCGCTTCCTTCTATAATTTGGCGTGATCTTCTTGATCTCGGCCATCGAATATGCCTTTCTCATGTCTTCCATCTTTCTTGTGCCTATCTGGAACTCAGCATCTCCGCTTTATGGTGATAGCAACTTTCTGCCTCTAGTAAGCCACATTCCATCCTGTATTTTCCATTGTTTGATATATCTTAATAGGTAATACACACTAAAAAAGTACAAGCTTGAAGGTATATTTTTCATATTTAATTTAGGTCTGTGATAGATTACAGATTTTATAACAACAAAATTGTGAAAAGGAAAGTCGCTACCCACCACATAGTGGAGATGCTGAGTCGCAGATAGACATGACAAAAAGACTGTAACAAATATAGCTTTCAGCGAGGAAGGCCTTCGTTAGAATTAGATGGCAAACACACATGTATGCACTCATGCAAATGCAATTCACCTACACAATGTGTACATGAGTTGGGGTTTCATTTGTGTGTGTGTGTGTGTGTGTGTGTGTGTGTGTGTGTGTGTGTGTGTGTGTGTACGTGTTTGCTGTCAAATTCTGATGAAGGCCGTACTGGTCAAAAGCTATATTTGTGAATGTTTTTTTGTTGTGCCTATCTGCAACTCAGTATCTCTGCTATATGGTGAGTAGCGAATTTCCTTTTTACAATATTGTTACATTCCATTCTGGATTTTCCATTGTTAGATTTTATAGTAATGATGACAGAAAGTATAATTATCCTTCAAAAAAAAGTGCACAAGAAATGAATTCACTTCACTTTGAGTCAATCTGGAGTTTGAGAGTAATGTGACTGCCACCACAGTCTCCTCCAAAATACAGTTTCTTATCCAATGTGCAACAACTATGATTCTATGCTGAATACTTAATTTGGCACTTACCTCCAGCATATTTTGCACTTGATCTAATAATGATTCTAAACTTTGACTTCATTCTTGGTAAGGGTACCTGAATTTGTGGCACGACTGCACACACAGTTTCATACATCGCAACTTTGGGAGCAATCCATACTCCCAACAAATTTCCAAGCCTTTCATTGTATCACTCAAATGTGGAATTGACCCCCTCTATGTAAGAGAACACAATACATTCATCATCACACGATACATGTACATTTGTTGCATGATATTTTACTTTTTGCAGCTGACATTCCACTGTCAAAGTATAAAACAATGTCAAAGTATAAAACAATACTTGTATTTCCCTCTTCGAGACTCAACAGAGTCAAATGTCTGCAACTTTGATGTGCACTGATTCTTCCAAATTACCGGGTTTTGCCTCTGGAATCTTCCAGGGTATTGGCACACTAATGCTTCTACAGATTTCTTAGGATATTTTGAAGTTTACTAGTGAGGACAGTATCTATTTACCTGAGTGGTGGAAAGACGAAAAATAATGTGTAACTTTTATATTTCTTACAACTGCCCCTTGTAGAGTTTGAGAGCATCCTGGGTTACAAAACCACAGAAAATCTTGATATAGCTTTAATCTTGGTACATTAGTTACTAATTGAATGAATTCCAAGTAGTTCATGTAATCACAAACATTTAATACATAACCAATTAGAGGTATGCATTTTGAGAGGAGACTTAAATCATACTTATTCAAATTGTGCAAAGTTTATCAGTAACAATGTTGTCCACTGTCATTTGTTACTTCAGAGGTGAGTCTTGTTCTGTAAGATTTTGATAGTCCCTCTGGGCATTACACAAGACCCGGGTGCGTACTATTCGCTACTCTTGAGTTTCCATGTAGCGCACCCTAGCAAGTAAGACCAATGTGCAGCCGTTAGCAAATTGTGTTGCTCGATCAAAAGGGGCTGGGTACACACCAATACTCTGAAGCCCTTATTATTCCACAATGTGAAGAATTCATGTTACCTTGTGTAGGTAGAGAGACAATAATATGTCCACTGAATTATATCAGCACAGCACAGAGTTTTGCATGGTGGTCTCATACATACTGAAAAATAGTTTTTAGCGACACTCTCGACTTCTTAGCAGTAATGTTCATTAAAATTGCAATTATTTATGGCACAATATCATTGAAACCGTGTCAATATTGAAAGTCTGAAAAACTACACAAGTCCTCTTGCAACCCATATCTCTAAGTTAACAAAATCATAATCCAAAATGTGTTAAATTTGTGGCACACACGCCATCCAAAAGATAATTTACCAAACTGAGGACCTTGTTCTGCTGTTCTGCTGAGCTGCTTACTGAGCTTGCTGAGCTGCTGAGCTTGCTTACTTATAAAGTAGGACACATGACCACCACTGGAGTCAATGTAGCTGCCTTACTTTTGACCACCATCCAACTTGTATATTACAATTTTCATACAAATTTATAGTCATTTATGAGTTCATCTAATTACTTTACAACAAAATGTAATTTATATAATTTCAAGAAACTTTTTCAGTATTTCACATTTTAACGAATATTTGTAACAATACAACCTCAAATAAAAATGCTATACATAACAAATATTTGCACTGACACATAATATCCTATATATTAAAATGATGCACCAGTATATTATTTAAAACTGATAACTTTTACAGTAACATTAATTAGAGACACACTTGCTCATTTATATATGACGGTGAGCACACTGCACCTCTAGCACTTACAAGAATGTCCTAAAGTTAATTTCATAAAAATTCTGTATCCTCACTACTTGGAAGGAAGGAGAATTGCAAGGTGAAGAAATTAGCTTTATTAAACTCATTAGGTACTCACAGGAAAAGGTATATTCAAGATAGAGGTTGTTGCTGTAAGTAGGGGCACATTCTATTTTCTATTAGAGGACATTGTGACAGGATGTTTGACAGTAGCCTGTGTATGAATGCTCGATAAACATAACAACACAGCTGAGTTAGATATTTTAGAGGTAATCACTTCAAAATTTCCAGAGAATCTACCATGCTCTTTTGTGCTCTGTCATGCTGTATTATGCTGAGGACAGCCCAGTGTTGGCAGATTCCAGCAACTGATGAAATGCCATTTATCGGTGTTAAAAGTTGCTGCATAGCTTCACAACTTGCCTCACCTCACAAGTAAGTTTTCGACATGCCAGCACTTCATGTATGCATCTTCTTGACTGTAGTACTAATTCACTGAGTTGTGATAAATAACAGTATGTTCTAAAGTGCTCCAACATTTGGTGAAATTTTGCAACTTGAAAAATAATGTGTAACACCTGCATGACAGGACCGACATTTGGCTCCTTTTACTTTGGGGCCAGGCACCATTGTAACTGGAGAAGTTTTTTGTATTGTTTTCTGATGCCACAGTGCTTCAAAGTAAGTAGCGTTTCCTTTCAAAAGATAAATCTGTTCTGACTGGCCAGCTGATGAAAAAAGCCTTCCCTAGAGAAGTTACTTGCTTTCCCTTCTTCACCTGTGTGATGGGAAGAGTGCATCACATGCTTTTACTTTTTTTTAAATGGCAAGTGGGTAGATGTTGCAGGACTCTGGCCCATATGTCAGTGGGGTGAAATGCTTTATCAAGGTTAGTTCATATAAGAGGCGAGTTAATTAGTGTGCTACTTGGCTGACAGCAAAAAGGTAGAGTTAGGTGCTTTACTCACTCAACCCACCTCATGTCATGAAGCATACTATGGTGCAATCATTCCTTCCGAAAATTCCCCAATAGATAAACAATTCCTCTGTAAGAAGCAACTGACAGTTCTGAAAACAGGGCATAGTTTTCCTACCTTTAAGCATATCTATTCAGAGAATGCATTTCACCTCCTGAAGGTATGATTGGTCAGCCAGTATCTCTCCTTGTAATTGGTCAAATGCTCTAGAGGACTGATAACAGTGACTCCCTCTGAATTGCTCAGTGACTTTTTTTTCTAACTTTAATAGCCAAATAGTTGTAAATGGACAAACATTGTATCAAATTGATGAGCATGAGGTCTAGTTTTTGAAAAGGTGGTTTAATTGAAAGTTCCTGGCAGGCTGGGACTCGAACCTGAGACCTTTGCTTTTTGTGGGTAAGTGCTCAGCTGATTGAGCTATCCAAGCATGACTCATAACCCTCCCTCACAGCTTTACTTCCACCAGTATCTCATATTCTACCTTTCAAACTTCACAGTTCTCCTGCATATCTTGGGGGTAGCTCTCCTGGAAGAAAGTTTGTAAGTTCAGAGGATAAGAGATGTGGAGTATTGACAGGACTAAAGCTATGATGGCAGGTGATGAGCTGGGCTTGGATAACTCAGTTGGTAGAGCACTTACCTACGAATGGCACAGATCACAGGTTTCATTCCCTGTCCAGCAATCTGCCAGGGAGTTCCAAATCAGCATACACGCCACTGCAGAGTCAAAATTCATTCTAGAAAAAATTTTACTTCTTGACAGTACTTAGGGTAATCAAGAAAATCCATCAGACTGATATCCTTTAAATTCTCAATCGACATCTCATTTGCTTTCTGTTACTTTATATACTCTATATTAATAGAATTATAATTGATATTTTAATAGCTTTCATGCTGTCTCAAAAAAATTGAAAAAAAGCAAGTCAAATGTTTTGTTGAATCATTTGTCTAAAGGTAAAAAATAAAACAGATCAGAAAAATATGATGCTTGAAATAATTCACTATTCTTACTGGGAAAAGTGAATGACCAAGAGCAATGATGACAGCAGCAATTGTAACTGATGCAATACATTTTACATGTCCAGCTTCTTCACACAAACTTTTGCACTTCATTATTATCAGTTTTGGCTACTGCCATCTTCAGATCCGTTACAGACAGAAACAGGGTGTAACCAGCTAAGTTCAGTTTGCTGACACTAAATCTAAACAAGCCTAGTGCTACATAGAAAGACAAAAAGTGTTTACATGATTAACAGCCATGTATACCAGCCATACGAACCATAAAATATGCTGACATAATATGAAGTCAAACTAAAGATGTAGGTACATATTAAGTGTTGGTGAATGCATCTAGTATATATACAAAATAACTGAGGGCAGCAAAGGGCACTATAGCTAGGGTACATGGTTAACGATTATTGTAAAGCGGTATGCATAGTCATTAGTTACAATTACTTCGCATGGCAAGGGAAGCATCTGACAATAAAATGTACTGACATACTGTATTTGGAATTAGGTCCATATTTAAAATTGACATAAAAAGTGAAAATACTATAAATCTAACCTGACAAAGTAAAACATAAAATTTTGTAAAAACCAGTATAAAAAGCTTAAGAATAAAATCACATGTATAAAACAAATTCTTCCATCTTGACAAAATAATTACCATAATCATAAGTGTAAAGCATTTAATGAAAGAGTGATTATTAATTAAAAAATTAGATATTGATAGTCGATAAAACATCCAGAGTGGGATCTCAATGGTGGCGTGTCACGATTTCTCTGTATGACATGCTTGTTTTCCTGTGGCAGCACCCATGAAGGAAGGCCCAATCTTCTTATTGCCAGCGGTCCTTGTACACGACTATATGCCAAGCTGCTGGGGCACTCGACGCTGCTCAAACATAGGCCTCTGAATACATCAAAATAAGGATGCAGGTTAAATTAATTCTGTCCATTCAGCAGTAGTTCCAGTTGTCATTTTCTGTGAACACAAATTTCAGTTTCCTCCAGTAAGTTCAGTAACTGCCCATTTGTTGCCCTGTGCAACACTTTCATATTATTCTTTACATTTCCTGCCAAGTGCTTTCCTCTGTCCAAATGCATAACAAAAGCACTCTTATTTTGGTTATACATATGCTCCCTAAAACGAGTCTTGAAATTCCTTCCTCTCTGACCAATATAAAACTTGTGAAAGTATTGGCAGTTGATGCTATAGACAACAGATTCCAAATATTTGTTACTGTTGTTGCCAACTTTGTGGCATAGCCTACAACAAATTGTACTTTTCATCTGAAATCCAATTTTTACTTTCATTTTTCTGTAAGCCTGTGCAATTTTGTCAGAAAATACACCATTGTACAGCGGCTCAGCGTCCAGTCTTGTGCGATGAGGGGGCTGGGCCTTCCTTGGTGATTGCCACCGCAGGAAAACAAGAATGTCACATAGAGAAGCCATGACTCACTGCCATTGAGATTCCACTCTGGATGTATTATCAACTATCGATTTCTTAATTTTTTAATTAATAATCACTGTTTCTACATCTACACCTACATCCATACTCCGCAAGCACCTGACGGTGTGTGGCGGAGGGTACCCTGAGTACCTCTATCGGTTCTCCCTTCTATTCCAGTCTCGTATTGTTCGTGGAAAGAAGGATTGTCGGTATGTTTCTGTGTGGGCTCTAATCTCTCTGATTTTATCCTCATGGCCTCTTCGCGAGATATATGTAGGAGGGAGCAATATACTGCTTGACTCTTCGGTGAAGTATGTTCTCGAAACTTCAACAAAAGCCCGTACTGAACTACTGAGCGTCTCTCCTGCAGAGTCTTCCACTGGAGTTTATCTGTCATCTCCGTAACGCTTTTGCCATTACTAAATGATTCTGTAACAAAGCGCATTGCTCTCCATTGGATCCTCTCTATCTCTTCTATCAACCCTATCTGGTAGGATCTCGCACCGGTGAGCAATATTCGAGCAGTGGGCGAACAAGCGTACTGTAACCTACTTCCTTTGTTTTCAGATTGCATTTCCTAAGGATTCTTCCAATGAATCTCAGTGTGGCATCTGCTTTACCGACGATCAACTTTATATGATCATTCCATTTTAAATCACTCCTAATGCATACTCCCAGGTAATTTATGGAATAAACTGCTTCCATTTGCTGACCTGCTATTTTGTAGCAAAATGATAAGGGACCTATCTTTCTATGTATTTGCATCACATTACACTTGTCTACATTGAGATTCAGTTGCCATTCCGTGCACCATGCGTCAATTTGCTGCAGATCCTCCTGCATTTCAGTACAATTTTCCATTGTTGCAACCTCTCGATACACCACAGCATCATCTGCAAAAAGCCTCAGTGAACTTCCGATGTCATCCACCAGGTCATTTATGTATATTGTGAATAGCAACGGTCCTATGACACTCCCCTGCGGCACACCTGAAATCACTCTCACTTCGGAAGACTTCTCTCCATTGAGAATGACATGGTGCATTCTGTTATCTAGGAACTCCTCAATCCAATCACACAATTGGTCTGATAGTCTGTATGCTCTTACTTTGTTCATTAAACGACTGTGGGGAACTGTGTCAAACGCCTTGCGGAAGTCAAGAAACACGGGATCTACCTGGGAACCCGTACCTATGGCCCTCTGAGTCTCGTGGATGAATAGTGCGAGCTGGGATTCACACGACCGTCTTTTTCGAAACCCATGCTGATTCCTACAGAGTAGATTTCAAGTCTCCAGAAAAGTCATTATACTCGAACATAATACATGTTCCAAAATTCTACAACTGATCGACGTTAGAGATATAGGTCTATAGTTCTGCACATCTGTTCGACGTCCCTTCTTAAAAATGGGGATGACCTGTGTCCTTTTCCAATCCTTTGGAATGCTTCGCTCTTCTAGAGACCTATGGTACACCGCTGCAAGAAGGGGGGCAAGTTCCTTCGCGTACTCTGTGTAAAATCGAACTGGTATCCCATCAGGTCCAGCGGCCTTTCCTCTTTTGAGCGATTTTAGTTGTTTCTCTATCCCTCTGTCGTCTATTTCAATATCTACCATTTTGTCATTTGTGCGACAATCTAGAGAAGGAAGTACAGTGGAGTCTTCCTCTGAGAAACAGCTTTGGAAGAAGACATTTAGTATTTCTGCCTTTAGTCTGTCATCCTCTGTTTCAGTACCATTTTGGTCACAGAGTGTCTGGACATTTTGTTTTGATCCACCTACCGCTTTGACATAAGACCAAAATTTCTTAGGATTTTCTGCCAAGTCAGTACACTGAACAGTACTTTCGAATTCATTGACCGCCTCTCGCATAGCCCTCCTCAAACTACATCTTGCTTCGCATAATTTTTGTTTGTCTGCAAGGTTTTGCCTATGTTTATGTTTGCTGTGAAGTTCCCTTTGCTTCCGCAGCATTTTTCTAACTCGGTTGTTGTACCATGGTAGTTCTTTTCCACCTCTTACGATCTTGCTTGGCACGTACTCATCTAATGCAAATTTGTACGATGGTTTTGAACTCTGTCCACTGATCCTCAACACTATCTGTACTTGAGACAAAACTTTTGCGTTGAGCCATCAGGTACTCTGTAATCTGCTTTTTGTCACTTTTGCTAAACAGAAAAATCTTCCCACCTTTTTTAATATTTCTATTTACGGCTGAAATCATCGATGCAGTAACCACTTTATGATCACTGATTCCCTGTTCTGCATTAACTGTTTCAAATAGTTCGGGTCTGTTTGTCACCAGAAGGTCTAATATGCTATCGCCATGAGTTGGTTCTCTGTTTAACTGCTCAAGGTAGTTTTCAGATAAAGCACTTAAAAAAATTTCACTGGATTCTTTGTCCCTGCCACCCGTTACGAACATTTGAGTTTCCCAGTCTATATCTGGCAAATTGAAATCTTCACCGAGAACTATAACATGGTGGGGAAATCTATTCGAAATATTTTCCAAATTATCCTTCAGGTGCTCAGCCACAACAGCTGCTGAGGCAGGGGGCCTATAGAGACATCCAATTACCATGTCTGAGCCTGCTTTAACCATGACCTTCACCCAAATCATTTCACATTTCGGATCTCCGTCAATTTCCTTCGATACTATTGCACTTCTTATCACTATAAACACACCTCCCCCTTCATTGTCCAGCCTGTCTCTGCAGTATACATTCCAATCTGAGTTTAGGATTTCATTACTGTTTACATCTGGTTTCAGCCAACTTTCTGTGCCTGTGGGCGTTGTGACCGTTTATTAATGAGAACAGTTCTGGGACCTTTCTGTAGACGCTCCTGCAGTTTACTATTAGCACATTAATACTGTTATTCCCTGTTGCATTTTGCCTACTCCTACCTTGCCGTGTCTCAGGAGGTGTCTTGTCGGGCCTAGGTAGGGAATTCTCTAACCTAAAAAACCCCCATGTGCACTCCACACGTACTCCGCTACCCTTGTAGCCGCTTCCTGCGTGTAGTGCACACTTGACCTATTCAGGGGTACCCTACATTTCTCCACCCAATAGCGGAGGTCAAGAAATTTGCACCCCAGATCTCCGCAGAATCGTCTGAGTCTCTGGTTTAAGCCTTCCACTCGGCTCCAAACCAGAGGACCGCGATCGGTTCTGGGAACGATACTACAAATAGTTAGCTCTGATTAGACCCTGCGAGCGAGGCTTTCCACCTTCACCAATTCCGCCAACTGCCTGTACCAACTGAGGATGACCTCTGAACCCAGACGGCAGGAGTCATTGGTGCCGACATGAGCAACAATTTGCAGTCGGGTGCACCCAGTGCTGTCTATCTCCGCCGGTAGGGCCTCCTCCACATCTCGGATGATACCCCCCAGCAAGCAGACAGAGTTTCATTAATTACTTTACACTTATGGTTATGTTAATGGTTTTGTCATGCCGGAAGAATTTGTTTTATAGATGTGATTTTATTCTAAAGCTTTTTATACTGGCTTTTACACAATTTTATGTTTTACTTTGCCAGGCTAGGAGCTTCAAATTTTTAGTATTATCACTTTTTATGTCGATTTTAAATATGGATCTAATTCAACATATAGCATGTCAGCACGTGTTTTATTGTCAGATGTTCCTTTTGCCATTTTCATATCACATTTTAACCTTTACATTTGCAATAGTGGTTAATCATGTACCCTAGCTATAGTATCCTGTGCTGGCCTTACATTTTTGTATAAATACCAGACGCATTTTTATCATCAGCAGCACTTGCTATGTACCTACGTGTTTAGTTTGACATTGATATTACATCAGAAAATTTTATGTGGTGTATACAAGGCTTTTAATCTTGTACACTTTTTGTCTTTCTTATGTAGCACCAGGCTTTTATTGACTTAGCATCAGCAAACTGAACTTAGTTGGTTGCACCCTGTTTCTGTCTGTTCTTCCTTTATAGTTCAACCCTGAGGTTTGTTTCCAGCAGAGTGCCATTCCTCTCTTCTGTCTTCCTTCCTCTTCATTTCCATGTATGTGTTACATACAACATCATTCATGATCTGTTCCATGTATGATATCCTTGGTTGCCCCCACCGATTCCTTCCCTCAATAACTCCTTCTGCTATTGTTCCATTGATGTTGTTGTGTCGTAAAATGTGCCCTACAAGTTTGTCTCTAAGCACCTCTTCATTTGTTACTTTGTCTCTCCAGCTGATCTTCATCATCCTTCTATAGCACCACATCTCCAGGGCCTCTACCCATCTTCTCTCTTCTCTTCCAACTGTCCAAGTTTCACATCTGTATAAGGCCACACTCCAAACAAAACATTTTGTGATACATTTCCTTATTTTCAGACTGATGTTGCTGGTGAGTAAGTTCCCTCTCCAATTAAATGCCATTTTGGCCTTTTGTATTCTGCTCGCAATTTCTTTCCAGCTTCTACCATCCCTTGTGATTTTGCTTCCCAGGTAAATAAATTTCTCTATGACTTCCAGCTCCTCTCTTCCAATTCTCATTCTCATATTCTGCTCCTGTACTGCATACCATCACTTTAGTCTTTTTCTTGTTTACTCTCATTCCATACTGATTGCATAGAATTTTTTCCATTGTTCTGAGGACTTCCTCTAGATCTTTTTTTGTCTCTGTGATTATAGCAATATCATCTGCATAAGTAGCATGTCTATCTTCTGCCCATTAATTTTGATCCTCACCTCAGTAGTTTCTCGAACTTAGTCTATAGCTTCCTGGATGTAAGCATTGAATATAAGAGGAGAGAGAGCACATCCTTGTCTTACCCCTTTCCTGATATTTGTAAGTGGTTTATTTTTCTGTAATTGCTTTTTGATATCGAGTCTCAGTGCCAGAATCACCTCTCTTATTCCCAATTCCCTTCTGAAACCAAACTGATCTTCACTCAGCATATCCTCCACGTTCTCTTCAATTCTGTTCAGAACTACTTTTATGAGAATTTTTGATGCACATGATATTAGGCTTAGAGTTCAGTACTGTTCACATTTTGCAACTGCTGCCTTCTTTGGTATAGGAACAATGAGGCATTTCTGGAAGTCTGTTGGTATCTCTCCTGTGTTAGAGATGGACCTAATAAGTTTAAGCAGCATCGTTTTCATGCTGTCACCAGCATTCTTTATTAGTTCTGCAGCGATGTCATCAATATCGGTTGCTTTGTTGTCCCATATGTCTTTTAGAGCTCTGTCAAATTATTCTTGCAGAATGTCATCTCCCTTGTCATCTTCATCTACTTGCTCTTGTCTCCCTATTACTTCTTCCAAAAGAGGTGTCCGGCATACAACTCCTCTATGTATTCTGTCCATCTCGTCACCATGTCTTCACCAAACAGCATATTCCCCTTTATTTTCTATTGTGCCTGAGAGTGTTGTTTTAAATTTGTTAAAAAATTGCTTTGCTGTTCAGTAGGCTAAATCAGTTCTTCCGTTTTGAATACTTTCTTCCACTTCCCTGCACATTTCTTCAAGAAAATTTTCTTTTGCTTTCCTAGCTTCTCTATTAACTAAATTCCTTAGTCTTCTGTATTCAGCTTTTCCTTGTTCATCAGTTGCATTTTTGTATAATCTTCTGTTTTCTATAAGCTCAATAATATCTGCTGTAATCCATTTTCTCTTGTTTTTGGGTTTAGCTCTTCCAACTTTCTTTTCTGCTGCTTTGTATATACCAGATTTAATTTGATCCCAGTCTTTATTTACTCCATGTTGAAAATTTTTAGCTAGGTTGTCTGCTTCATGAGCAAGGGCTTTGCCAGTCCCTCAGTTTTCAGTTTTTCTAGTTCCCATTTACGTTTTACTGGATTCTTCTTCAAATGTTTGAATCTCAGTGAACTTTTCATCAGGACCCGGCTATGATCACTGACTATGGCTGCAGATGGATAGCTCCTGAAATCTTTTCTGTCTGTAACAGATCTAAAGATGGCAGGAGCTGAAACCAGTAATAGTGTAGTGTAATAGTTTGTGTGATCAAGACAGACTTGTGAAATAAAGTGCCAAAATATGATAAAGGACTCATTTCCGAGCTTTATGTCTTCAATTGATAAACATGCATTCTCTTTTCTGATATTTGAAGGGCTCCCTATTGAAATATTTTTGACACTGAAAAATTGGAACTTTTTTATGCCTTCAGTCATAGATGATCAAAATATGTCTGCGTCATACAACAGGAGAATGCACATTTTATGTAATCCACCAGACAAATGTCCTCCAGCACTCGTTAAAATTCTAAGATTATTAGTTAAACATTGAACTTCAAGTTCTCAATTAGCACCTCATTTGCTAAACATGATTTCGAACATCATTCAAAGGCTCTTCATATGTTTCTGTAATCCATTCTATTTCTTACCCTTAGGCAAATGATTTCAGAAAACATTTGATGAGTTTTCTTTCTAAACATTTCTTTTTTACTGTTTATTTATTTATTTACATAGTTTACACCCACATTGGAGCACCAAAATCGAACATAATACAACGAAGTCTACAATGATTAAGTTTACGTCTTAGCAGTCAGCAGTTTCTTCGTTTCCCAAAAGTTCTTCATTCGCTGTGATCTGGCTACTCGTTCTTCTACAGATATGACATACTTCTTCTGTTCTCATGGTTTGAATGTCAGCCATGTTTATTTGTTATTCAGAAGCAGTTTCTCTTCTCTGTGTTGAATTTGGTGTGTGGTGATGTTCAGTTCATCCAGATCACTTTGTACTTCTTTAAACGAGATGTTTTTGGTTTTACTGTTCCAGAACTAGTCAAAAAGTTGCTTCAGGATTCTAGTATTTGGTAGGCGAGATATGTGACCAAAAAATCCAATCCTTCTTTTCTGCATTGTATCAATAATGGATTCACTTTCTTTATACACTACTGAAATGGGCAAAAGTCTCCACTGCCCATTAACTTAGTGTTTCTTACTGATAATTGTTCAGTGTATTCTTCTATCAACTTTCTGCAATTTGTCAGTTATTGCTTGAGCATTTAACTGAATAATGTTTCACTTGCATATGTCGCTTCCAGTTTAATGATGGAGGAGTACTGTTGAAATTTAGCTTTTATTGACAAAGATATTTTTTTGTTGGTTGGCCACATGGTTCTCTGCACTTGCTGAAGTTTGAATGTTCTACTATCTATTGATGCTCTTTCATTAACATTCCAAGTAATAGTGTCACCAAGATATTTAAACTTTTTTACTACTTTAATTTTTTGATCATTATGGAGTATGATATGGGATGTGTCAACTGGGAAGCTGGGCATCTTTTCTGTTTTCTCAAATAAAAGTTGCAATCTGACCTTTGCCACTAATCATTCTAGTTGTTCTATCTGAACCTTTGTGTCATCAATATTGTTTGCTAACAGCGCCAAATCATTTGCAAATGCAAGGCAGTTAAGTCAAATCTTTCTTCCAATCTTAACAGATGGTGGGCATATCTTGTTCCAATCATGCATGATTTTCTCCAGCACACAGTTGAACAATAGTGGAGACAATCCATCGCCTTGTGAAGGCCTGTATGAATGTCAAAAGGTTCAGAGAATTCATTTCTGAACCTTACTCTAGCTTTAGTATTTCGCAGCGTGACTGCAACGAGGTTGACAAGTTTATGATGTAAACCAAATTCTTTAAGAATTGACAGTAGAGATTCATGATGGATACTATCGTAGGCTTTTTTTAAATCCACAAATGTGATCACTAGTTTCCTGTCCCTGACCCTTTGATGTTTCATTATTTATTTATTTATTTATTTATTTATGCATTTATTTTACCTGGCAATATTAGGGCCTTCAGGCCCTCTCTTACACCTAACCAGGCATACTCAGATTGAACGAGTTACAGTTTCTACAGAACATTAAGGACATATAACGTATCATGCAGTATCGATGTTAAAGACAAAAAATAGAGATTATAACAGTAGTACAATGATAACTATAACAATAAAAAGATAATTATAACAATCAAGAATAATAATGATAATAATAATAATAATAATAATAATAATGACTATGTACATGAAAGTAAACATACTTTTCTTTTGTGAATGTCAGACCTATTGTTAGTTGGGAATTTTCTCGTTATGTTCTTGCAGCTTGTGAGCTATTCTCATTGAGCAGAGACATAAGACGATAGAATGGTTTAAAAGAGATATATAAGAGGTAGATAGCTTAGAGAAAGAGAAATAGAATGGTAAAGTTCGAAGCTGTGACGGAGTGGAGAAAGAAAGAGATGAGAGGCGCACAACAATGGTGGCTATACCTTCCCTAATATGTAAGTTTTGAGTTCTCTCTTGAATGTTGAGTAGTTCTGGATAAGACGCAGATTACAAGGGAGCGCGTTCCATAGTCGTATGGCTGAGATGGAGAATGACACGGAGAAAGATTTTGTGTTATGTAAAGGTACAGCCAAGATGCTAGACGTATCCGATCTGGTATTGTGATTGTGAAATGATGATAGGTGTTTAATGTGAGAAGATAAGTATTGGGGGCACCAGTGGCTATCCATTTGAGACTAATAATTTGATGAGGACAGCTTTGTCCTGGATGAAACCCTCCTTGATATTCGCCTAGTTCACCATCAAGCTGTTCATGAATTCTGAAATACAGAACCTTGGTGATTAAAAACATCATTGATAGATGTTAGTGAGTTCTTATGAAACTGCCTTTTGACCCTTATAATTTTTTATCAGTTGATCATCTAGCATTTATTAATTCCTCCCTGGATCTTTCAGTTTTCTTCTGTTGGCCATTTAACCAGAAATAGAAAATGCAGCTCACTCCAAATGGGTACTGGATTTGGGCAGCCAGCAAGTGCCTATAGGTTGCACAGAACTGGCACTGCACATGGGCAGACAGGGCAGTGTGGTGTAGCTCACAACTCCCCTCATTGTCAGGAGATGTTACTCTGACTGCCAATTAAATAATGGAACAATTACCATTTGTGCTTCCTGAAAATTTTCCTAGTGTGCACTGCTTAAATCTCTTAATTTATATGAAAGTCATGATATTAAGTTATCTAATGTTGTTCCCTGAATTATAATCATAACTCTTTGTAGTGGCCAATAAGCAAAGCTACCAATACACCACTCAAGTCATCTGGCTGTAGACATTTACAACCTGTGCAAAGCTGCGGCAGGTTGCTAGTTATATTTATTCTTATCTACCGATAAACACCGTTTGTGAGTAGACTTTCATGAGATAACTGACGTCTATTCTCGTGCATCTGCCAGCTTAGGTTTTTCAGTGTTTCCTTGACACTCCCCTGTGATCAAAGAAACCTGTATCTAGTCATGCTGCCCTTTTTGTGCATGTTTAATAGCCCTGATGGTCCTTGAGCAATATTCTAGGATTGATCACACAACTGTTCAATAACCAATCTCTTTTTTAAAGAGACTGAATTTTCCTGGTATCCTACCAATGAACTTATGTTGGCCACCTACTTCTCCTAGAGCTGATCCTCCATGATTGTTCCAAATGCGTAATTTTACATTTTTGAACATCAGAAGCAAGTTGCCAATGTTGTATCGTTCTGAAATTTTATCAAGACTCGAATGGGTATGTGAGCAGCTTTTTACAGATATAGTTCTTCATTGTAAATGACTGCATCATCTGCAAAAAGTCTGAGGTTACTATTAGTATTTTCTGCCTTAAATTACTTTAAATTTGTCAGTGACTCTTCATCCAAGATAACATGCCTCATTGTGTCTGCCACGAAATCCAGAAAATCTAGTCAAAAATTTCGCAAAATTTCAGTTGAAAACTTCTTTATAGATTCTGACAGGGATTTGACTGGGCAGTAGTGCTTTGTTTAATGTTGATCATTTCAGCTGTTTCTCAGCAAACTGCCTGGATGACAATGTACTTTAGTATCCTTCTTCCAGGATTCAGGGAGGCACATCAGCCACAGATCAAATCCACTTAGCAGTGTAATGATGACAGCTGGTGTGCCCCAGTTGTGTGTGGTTTTTAGGCACTTTTCCACATCCGACTAGGTGAATACAGGGCTAGTATCCACAGCCACCTCAGTTACATAATTTTCAAATATTTCCCAATACTGTTGCACTTACATGTTGGGATAACACTAGATGGAGAGTTGGATGTTATATCCTGCTATTAGTGCGAGTGAGAGTGAGTGTGCCAAGTGTAATGTCACTGTGTGTATGTGCTTAAATCAGCCGCTAACTGTATCAGCATGGGCAGCCATTAGAAGCAGCCTGAAGGCAATGAGCACACGGTACAGACTCTGCCATGCCATCTCCTGGCAACTTGTGCCTATATGCTTGTAAAGCAGCACTGACTCATACCCACTGTGTTCTTTTAGTTTGTACTGTTCACATCAGATATTCTTTGTGTTGCTTATGTTGCCTTTTCTGTATGATTCTTTTGTCTTGTTACATGTGTTGTCACAAGAGGCATATTTCCATTATTGTTTAGTGGTTTGTGAATAAAGCCCTATTTGTGTTACTTGGATCCATTTTGTGTATTACTTGTTTACTACATGATTGGCAAGGAGTTTGGAATGATATCTGCATGTGCAGTCTTCAACTGCAGTACCATCAGGCTCAGTCGTTATTGGCATCATGCTGCTGGTCCTGATTGTGTAGCTATCTTTGATAGCTAGCATTCCTACCTGTCGACCACAGGGTCCAGGGTTCAATTCATGGCCAGGTTGGGGATTTTCTCTGCCCAGTACTATATTTTTACTCAAAAGAAGAATTTAATATTTTTCAAGCTGGTAATATTAAACTCGTTGCTATTAAACTAGAGTGTGTAGTGTCTCTGTTTGTATGCCTGTGAAGGATACTATCTTGATAGGCATCAACTACTGTCACAGAATACGTAAGTTTGTACAATTTTGTACACATAGACAAGTTAATCTCGTGGTGGAGATGGTTGCCTGTAAAATTCATGAAATGTGAGAAAAAAAAACTATGGGATCTATATATATGAAGAAGGAATCTTCACCATCAGTGACCATGCAGCTTGTTACAATGAAATTACAATGAAATAAATACCCCTAGCTGCATACAGGCGCTGATATAAGTCAAGAGGGACAGTTGAAAATGGGTGCCCTGACTGGGACCCGAGCCCAGGATCTCCTGCTTACATGGCAGACACTCTGTCCATCTGAGCCGCTGAGGACACAGAGGATGGTGGGACTGCAGGGACTTACTTACCTCTCGCATGCATCCCGTGACACCCACATTCCCAACTTATTGTCTTGCACTATATTCATAGTACCCCTGCCCACTATACTCATTACTCGCGGCTTTTTTGCCAATTCCCATGAGTTCAGGCACTGTTTGTGCATCCGCACAGAAGAAGATGAAAGAAAAAAGTCCATCTGGCAGGATACCTTATAAACATTCCGGTTCTTACCGGCAGCACTTCATCCGGATGAGGAGGAATAAGTCGTCTAAGGAATTTGGCATATGGTGTGCTGTTTAGACTACCATTGATGAAATAAGTCCCAAAAATTGTAGCACCAAGCATCCCATACCAGACTTTCTAACACTTTGGATGACTTAAAGTGGCAAAGTATGAGTATCTTTATTGATAAGACTTACTTAAGATGGTCAACCAACTTTCCTTGCTGGTTAGCTTGCTGCTGCAACCTCCTTTTCTCTTCTTCTCTGAAGTATATCTGCTAGGAGCAGAATTTTTTCTCAAGACTCTTTCCACTTATAAAAATAAGCAGACATATGCAGTTTCTTTTGCTTCACTTAATGACGTCTAGTTGAGCATCAAACTTTTACAAAACTCCTCCACATAAACAAACACTATCGTAAGTCTATTCACATGTCCAAAGGTTAAAAACAGACTTCATTTACACATAAGGTTGGCTTAAAACCCAATTCCATTCTCATTCTGAATCCAAGTCCCAAACGAGCATTAATGAACAATATCTCAACTGTTCTTTTTTTCTGTTACAATTGCCAAAGTTATAAAATGGCACAGAATACATAAACCCTCCTTGTTCTTTCACTACGGCTTCCATGGCGTGACCAGGCAACACTTGTCGGTGCCGTCCGACCGCCATGTCTATAGTCATCTCACAATAAACTTCCAATCTGTACACACAGACAGGTGGTACGCAGTAAATAGGCTCTCTTACTTATATTTAAAACATCGTGTGTTCGAGATGGTAGAAGGCACAGCGGTTCTAAAATTTACGCAGACATTCTCGAAACACTACATATCCCACCCCCTCAGATCAAACACACTATATTTTATACATAATCCTTATGTAGCTCCTTCTTGTTGTCTTTCTACTGATTCCTTACTCTACCTTGTGCTTTTCTTTTTTTTTTTCTTTAAGAAACTCCAATCGCAAACTTCAGGAGTTCATGACACTTGAGTACTATTCCCTCCTGTTAGCATCTGTACCTATACCTTACTTGTGGGTTGACCGTATGAGTGCATTTCCTCTTTCCATTCTAGTAGGTACGCTCGTTTATAAAAAAATTCCTATTTTTCAGGCCCCAGGTCATCCTATCTCCATGTAAATACGCATGCCCTATATATTTAGCAAATGTCAGGTACGCCCTTTTTATCCTGTCTGAGTAGGCCTCACAGTTCATTACCCTAGTACACGTTGATATGGATACTATATATACCTTTAGTCATTACCTACCGTCATATTAAAAAAAAGAAAATGCTGAGTTGCAATAGGCGCAATAAAAAGATTCACTCACTCGTAGCCTTCAGCCATTAAGCCTTTGTCAGCAGTAGTTACACATACACACACATTATTGTTGTGAACCACAAGGATTACATTGCAGAAGAACTCCATCAGCTGTCAGATACTTCCATCTACAAACCATGCCACAGTGATCCCATTCCTGCAATCCAACAGGATCTCCAGTCACTACTCAAATCCTTAGGCCCATCCCATAACCTCTCCCCAGAGTCCATCTCTCTACTTACCCCTACCACTCCCCGCACTCCCAGCTTCTACATGGTTCCTAAAGTCCATAAACCCAACCCCCCAGGATGCCCCATTGTGGTTGGTTACTGTGCCCCCACTGAGAGAATCTCTGCTCTCGTAGACCAACACCTTCAACCTATTACCTGGAACCTATCCCCCTATGTAAACGATACCAACCATTTCCTCGACCTACTCACCGCAGTTCCTTTCCCTTTACACACACTATTGATGCCACCTCCCTGTACACTAACATTCCTAGTGCCCAATGCCTTACTGCTATCAAGCGCTACCTTTCCAGAAGCCCTATGGATTCCAAGCCAACAATCTCCTTCCTAGTCTCCATGACCAACTATATCCTCACCCAGAATTACTTCTCCTTTGAAGGCATTACCTACAAACAAATCCATGGTACGGCTATGGGCACCCACATGGCACCATCCTATGCAAACCTATTCATGGGCCATCTAGAGGAATCCTCCCTAAAAACCCAGAATTCTAAATGCCTCACCTGGTTCAGATTCATTGATGACATCTTTGCTATCTGGGTTGAAGGTGAGGACACCTTATTTACATTCCTCCAGACCTCAACAACTTCTCCCCCATTTGCTTCATCTGATCCTACTCAACCCAACAAGCCACCTTCCTAGATGTTGACCTTCACCTCAGAGATGGCTACATCAGTACCTCTGTCTATATCAAACCTACTAACCAATAGAAATACCTCCACTTCAACAACTACCACCCATTCCATAGCAAGAAGTCCCTTCCGTACAGCCTAGCCACTCATGGATGTAGCATCTGCAGTGTCGAGCAGTCCCTCCCAGAATATACCGAGGGTCTCACAGAAGCCTTCACTGACCGTAATTATCGTTCCATCCTTGTATAAAATCAAATCTCTCGTGCCTTATCTTTCCAGTCTCCCACCACCTCCCAAAGTCCCACAGTCCAGCCACAGAGGAGGATTCCCCTCATGACTCAGTACCATCTGGGACTGGAGCAACTGAATCACATTCTCCGCCATTGTTTCGACTACCTCTTGTCATGACTTGAAATGAGAAACGTCCTTCCCACTATCCTTCCCACCCCTCCTACCATGGTATTCCGTCGTCGACCGAACCTACACAATATACTCGTCCATCCTTACACAACTCCTGTTCCCAATCCCTTACCGCATGGCTCATACCTCTGTAATAGACCTAGATGCAAGACCTGTCCCATACATCCTCCTACCACCACCTACGCCAGTCCACTCACTAACATCACCCATCCTATCAAAGGCAGGGCTGCCTGTGTAACCAGTCATGTGATTTACAGGCTAAGCTGCAACCACTGTGCTGCTTTCTATGTAGGTATGACAACCAACAGCTGTCTGTCTGCATGAACGGCCACCGACAAACTGTGGCCAAGAAATAAGTGGACCACCCTGTTGCTGAACATGCTGCCAAACATGATAACCCTCATCTCAATGACTGCTTCACAGCCTGTGCCATATGGATCCTTCCCACCGAAACCAGCTTTTCTGAACTGCACAGGTGGGAACTTTCCCTGCAATATACCCCCTTTGTTAGTCACTGCCCTCACCCATAAAGCTCCCTCCCTGTTCCCATTCCGGCACTACACAGCAGTCATTTCACCACCACACTCAGTCTTTTAATTTCTTTTTATTTTTATTTATTGTTCTCCTTTCTGCTACTTACCACCTCCCCCCTCTGCACCTTCTGTCCTGCCCACGTCTAAACTACAACAATTCACTCCCACCATACTATCCCTCCCCCTCCCATTCCCAGCCTCTTCCTTACTCCCACCCAGTCGCCATTTCCTTCATGTACTGGTGCTGCTGCTCGCAGTGTAGTTTCAGCTCTCTGAGACTACAGACTTGTGTGCAAGTTGCGTTTGTGTGTGCGTGTGTGTATGTATGTCTACTGCTGACAAAGGCTTAATGGCCAAAAGCTACAAATGTGTGAATCTTTGTATTGTGCCTATCACAACTTAGCATCTCCACTATATGGTGAGTAGCAACTTTCCTTCTCTGGTATTGTTACATTCCATCCTGGATTTTCCATTGTTTGGTTTTAAAAAAAAGAAAAACCATGTGTGAATATTTCCTGATGTACACTTTTCTTTCCCCCTACTGCACTTGGCGGTTGTCACATCTTTCTAATCTGTTACCTCATTGTGTGTATGTGGATGTGTGTGTGCGTAGTCTGATTCTTCAGCCTTCTTATCTGAATATAAGATATAGGTTATTGGAAACCATGGAAACTAGGAAGGACTTCTGCAATAGAAGTAGATGAATATGGAAAGAGGGAAAAAATAGATAGGTCCACAGATGAGAAGTAACGAAAGGAAATAAATAGAAATGGTTGCTAAGATTGAGGAAGAGAAAGAAGATAACCCCAAAGACAGGAAACCCTTCTCACCACCCTTCCCCAGGATCCCTACCTGGCAGATACTTGAGTGAGAACCTGGAGGAGGTTTGGTGTTAAATCGTCTCCTACAGATCGAAGGAAATCTTACCAACCGTATGGAAATGGCAAGTGTTGAAGAATCAGTCACACTTGTTTGCAAGGGTTGTTTGAAATGTGTGGTGTGTGATTTGTGTTAATCATGATTTATGTGTTCTCGTAAACTGTGCTGTTATCCACAATACCCATCAGTTTGAAACCAATACAAACTCTCCCATCTACATCACATCTCATAAAAGGTATAAAATATTTTGTAAAAAGTAGAAAATTATATACTATAGTATTACTATTATTTAATTAGTTATCCAATGTTAAACGTTCTGCTAATGTAATATTCACTTCCGTTCATTAAGACAAATATGCGTTAGGAAATCTAAATTTGAACCCTGGCTGTGCCAAATTACTGAGATTGGAGACAACATGTGTACAAATTTCTGCCTCATGCTGCAGCTGAGCAAATTCAGGACATCTAACTGACTGGAACAAGAAAATCTCTCACCAGGAGCAATTTTTGATGACGTAATCACAAATTCTCGCTGGTGTGGTTTTTTTCAGTACGCTTAAGTGTGGGATGATAGAATAGTTTAAGAGCTTGGGGGAATTTGGTGCACGAAAATTATTACTGAAGAAACACCGAAAACAACTCGGGATTTAACGGTTGTCACTCCGTCCGTTAACTAAGAATGTTAACATCCCGGGGGGGATATACAACTTTATGTCTTTCCCATTGTACTTTCACTTTTCTGATCCAGTTGTAGGATCTGCTAAAAATAATGTCTTGGGATGGCTTACTGTTTGTACTTGGTATGGTCCTTCATATTTTTGGAAAAACTTCAGTGTGTTGTTTTACTAGAACTAGGTCATCGACCTTGCACTGAGGTTCTACAGCATTCTCATTATGCTTCCTCTGCCTTCGTTGGGCCTTCTCAATTAAATTCTTAGAAACAATTTCCTGGTTCAATTCATAACCAACAGTAGGTTATTCAGGCCAATTAAAAAAATTAATTAAATGTTCTCCTACAAAAGGTTTGCCTATTACTTCTAAAGGTGTTTACCCTGTCGACAAATGAGGTAATTCATTTAAAAGAAGTTCAAAGTCTTTAACTGTTGTTACCCATAAAGCATGTTTTTCATGGCAGTAGGTGCAGTATAGTTTTCCAATTTTTTTCATAACTCTTTCACATGGATTCGAGGACAGGTTGTAGTTGGATATTAATACTTGACAAATACCTTCCCATGCTAGAAATTCTTTAAATTCGCTACTCACAAATTGTTGATCATTATTGGTGAGAAACTTGTTTATTTTATTTATTTATTTATTTATTTCATGTTCCGTAGATCCTGGAAGTGAGTGAATTGCAAGCATATGAAACTGTTTTGGTTTACCTGCCTCCAGAAAGCATTGTTATAAACAGTTTATAACTGTCTGCTTATTTGCTTTTTTGATGGGATATAGCTTAACATATTTTGACTAATAAGTATGACACTTCTTCCTTTCGTTTTGGAACTGGTCTAAAAAAATCTGCTGCAGCGAGATCATGTAACGACTTAGGGATAATCGGATACATTTTATATTTCACATGAGTATTACTCTCTTTCACCTTCTGACAGATCTCATAGGTTCCAATTAAAGATGCTACTTTATGCCATAGCTTCTTAAAATAGTAAAATGTATTCGTGTGAGCTATACACTTTTTTTTATTCTGAAGTTTCCATATCATGTATGAACATACCACACCAATGCGTCCTCCATTACTTTTGAAATGCATAAGCAACAACATAGCGATGTCATGCTTTTTCTCTAGAACAAATTATGACCCATAATTTTCCATTTTCGCCACTTGATAAGGAGGTAAGAAATTTTGGATACACATAGAAACCATTTCTGCAAAATAGGGATCATGAAGGATATTTTTTGTTGTTTTTTCAGACATATCTTGTACCTTGCTGTTCGTATATTCTACTGACATAAAATTGATTGCAACAATATTGCTTCCATACGTTTTAATTCTTCCATTTTTATGGGTAACCTAGACAAAGCTTCTGGTACAATATTCTCGGAACCTTTTGCATATTGTATCCTAATATCATATCATATATGCCTGTAGGATAAGCATCCAGCAGATTAACTTTCTTTCTTTCACTTACACCATAGTCCCACAGTGATCGCTGGGTTGGCGTGGTTGCAACGGATGTGGCAAGGTTAGTTTTAGGGGTGGCCGGATGACCTTCCTGCCGCCACGCTGTACCCCGCATGGATGGAATCAGTGTACCCCAGTTGTCTGTATCTAGTGTAAATCGTGAAATAGTGCAGACGTGTTTCAAATGTCTGCGACGCGTATAATTGTGGCGGAATGTGGAAAACCGCCTAAAAACCACATCCAGGCTGGCTGGCACACTGGCCCTCATCATTAATCTGCTGGACGGATTCGATCCAGGGCCGGCGCGCCTACCTGAGTCCAGGAAGCAGCGTGTTAGCGCTCTTGGCTACCCTGGCAGGTCATCCAGCACATTAACCTACTATGTAATAAATGAATGACAACTCATTAGAAAAGATAAAGCTTGATTATCTGCATAGATGTGAATTTCTGAACCCCATATTAGTGTTAGAAATTTTTTGATACTCCATACAATTTCCAACAGTTCTTTTTGAGTAGCCATGTAATTTAACTCGTGTTTATTCAAACTACGGTTAGCAAAAGCTATGGTTCGGTGTTTTACATAATTTATATCACACTCTCCTTGGAAAAGTTCTGCCACAATACCATAATCAGAAGCATCTGTTGAAATTTTAAACAGTTCGCCCATAGCCAGATGATGTAATATGGGTGATTCAACAGGTGCTCTTTTGATGTTTTCAAACACTTCATTCACCTCTTGATCCCAAATCCACTGTACTCCCCTCCCTTAATAAACATAACATTTTCAAGTCATTCAGTTCTTGCCCTTGTATGTACCATTAATAGTATCTGGCCATTCCTGTAAATCCCTTCAACTGTCTTACATTTCTAGGGTGTGGACATTCTTTAATAGCTTTGATGCATTCAAGGTTCGGTCTAATTCCCTGCAATATGCCCTAAAAACTTAAGCTCTTGATTTAGATAGCTTCACCGTAATACCTTCCCCTTTAAATTTTTTCAGGGTCTTACGCAATGTTAGACAATGTTCTTCCCAAGAAGCTGACATTATTAGGATATCATCACATATATTATTAAATCCTTCAATAGATCTCTCCCTAATGCTTCATCCAGTGCATGTATAAATACAAATCGAGAAATATTAAGTCCAAAAAACAATACATTGAAATGATATGATTTACCATCAAACAGATATGTTGTATACTTTTTTGATGTGGATGTAACCTAATTTACCAATATTCCGCAGTCAGGTCCATCGTGCTAAAAAACGTTCCTTTTACCAATTTGGATAACAATTCGTCAATGTTAATGGGTCTGTCTCTTTCTGTCCCTATATGCTTATTCAATGTCTGCGCATCTAACACCTGCAGCTTTCTTCACCACTATTAAAGGGTTACTCGTGACACTGGAGCTACGTTCTGTTATATTGTTAATCATTTTGTTGATTTCCTCCCTAACTGCTTCTCTCACACTTATCAGTATTGGTTACAGCTTACAGAAGAATGGAGTGTCATCTTAGATTTTAATCTTACATATGTAGTCGCTGATATTACGTGGACTATCAGAAAATACTACTTCGTAATCCATTAGAATTTTATATAAATCTTGTTTTTGTTCACTGGTTAATATTATAGACTCGTTTACTTTGTCTTGTACACTACCCTCCATAAGTTTGGAAACACCTAGTAATTATAGACAATGGAAAGGAAATACAATATAAAAATGCATTTTGTTGTTTTCCAAATGTTTATTAAGCTCAAATAATACACAGGAAGATGCAACACTTAAATATTCGATTCCTCAAAATAACCACCCTCTGCTTTCATCACTGCCTTGCACACACTGAGCATGCACTACATCAGTCGATTGGGGTATAAACGTGGGATTGGGGTGGCCATTCCATTTTTTCTGTATGTTACAAACCTGTAGAGGCCTTACATAGTTCTGACACAAGCAAAATATATGTTTCGGTTCGTCGTCTTGCTGCAAGCCAAACGTTTTCCCAATAAGACGCAAACCGGATGTCTTAGCGTGTCGCTGGAGAATGGCACAATTGGTTCATTTTTCCATATATTTTCACGAAATCTCTGACTTTATTCCCTCCGAAGGATCCCCATACCATCACAGAACCCGCTCCGTGCCTTACAGTTGAATCACACATTGAGGATTCGAGCATTCATGGAGTGAAACGCATACAAAGTGACTGTATTTACTTCTGAGTATTTCGAACTTGGATTCTTCAGTGAATAAGACTCTTTCCCAATCCCTCCCTGTCCAATTTTGGTGTGTCTTAGCCCACTGAAGCTTTTTCGTCTTGTTAACAAGGCGCAACAGTGGTTTCCTTGTTACTACGTAAACTTGGAGGTTGTTGACTCACTTGCTGGTGTATCCCTCATTGTGTTTAGTTCAGCAGTCAATTCACAGGCAGTTTTTAATCTGTTATGTTTACTGGTCACTACCAAATACTTTTCCTGGCATTCTGATGTTTTCTTGGTGCTCCTGAGTGAGGACGATCTCCATAGGAGCCCGTTTCCCAATGCTGGTGAATGGTTCAAATGGCTCTGAGCACTATGGGACTCAACTGCTGTGGTCATTAGTCCCCTAGAACTTAGAATTACTTAAACCTAACTAACCTAAGGACATCACACACATCCATGCCCGAGGCAGGATTCGAACCCGCGACCGTAGTAGTCGCACGGTTCCAGACTGCGCGCCTAGAACCGCGAGACCACCGCGGCCAGCTGGTGAATGGTTTCGACAAGTTTGCTGATGAAAATCGTCAGTTTCTTTGCTATTTGTCAGACACTATTGCCTTCTTGGTGCAAAGTGATTATCATTATCCATGATTCATAAGGAATCTGGCACTTTGGAGCCATTTTCAATTAATTTCATGGCATGTTACACCTTTATGCAAACGCAACTACAAGTGAATATAAATGTAAACAATGTACCTCTACTTAGCCATGTGGTCTACTCGCTCCACCTGTCATGTTTAGTAGAGCTTCTTGGACAGGCAACGTCGGTTTACATAAACCGGAGCAATACTAGTATGTTCCAGTATGTATCTATATGTACAATAATTAAGTCTACAGTACTGAACATATCATTATTAACCATTATTTGAGCTTACTATGCCGTATTCTAACCAATAACTCATATAGATAACTTCCATCTTTCTCCGTTGTAATACGCAGCATGGTGTTTCCAAATTTACGGAGGGCAGTGTATGTCAGCTCGATATGATACACGATGTACACTATCAATCTCTGGTGACAATTTTGTGGTAGCTGTTAATCGCAGACACTGACACTCAGTTGTTGGTTTACCAGTGTAGCTGTTTGTCACAAACGGTATCCAGTATCTACTGTCCCCTTTTCCAAAACATAGAGGATTTTCTTCAAAGTTTAAGATGACTTTAAATTCTAATAACCAGACTAAACCAAATAAAACATATTTTGTACAGTTAACAGTGTTTGATGAAATAAAATATTTCTAACACTACAGTTCACTTGCGTTTCGTGTTTCACAACTTTACTTTTCGTTCCTGTTATATCAACTGTGTAAACTCTAGTTACTGGTAACAGCGATAAGTGTTGTTTAGTCTGTAATTAATTGAAGAATGTGCTAGATATGAGTGATACTTCACTCTCTGAGTCTATAAATATGTTAACCTTGGAATTTTCCACGGACCCTGCTATTATAGGTTGTGGGTTGTTGATAGTCAAGATTGGTTATTGCAGTAGCAACCATTCCTTTGTCGGTATTTTGTGCATGAAATTAACATATTTATTATGAAGCAGGCCTCCTAGTGTATCTCTATGACCTGGGCTCCGGCCCTGGAACCATATCACACCACGCTTTCCTCATTATCAGTAATCACAGGTTGGTTACCAAATCGGGATATTATATTACCATTCTGGGTTCTAGTGTTTCTCGGTACAAATTCCTGCGGAGTTATGGGACCTAAATTCGAAAGTTAATGTTTCTTTTGACAATTGTCATTACCGCTTTTTCTATTGCACTGGTGTACTCTAGCTAGATTGACTTCATGATTTTTGAAATTATTACCACTATTCATGTTGTAGTTCAGATTTTCCCCTTGCTGTAGAATTTCATAACGGTCTTTATTTATTGCATCTAGAGTATCAACGAAAGATAACAATTCTGGAACCGTTTACCAGCCACTACATAATATGTCTTTCTATGCATAGATGGATAAATATCTAATTAAGATTCTAACCAGTCCCTCTTCCTCCATCAGTTTATATAAACACTTTCTCCATGTTAAATGCCAGTCAAAATATTTTCTCATTGCACCCCACGTATTACTGAAATATTTCGGGTCCCACAAATCTGATATTAACCTCTCTTGTTCACTGGTCAACCAGTAGTTCTCTTTAAATTTCTTCTGGAAGTCTTCCCAAGAAGAAAAGTTCACTATGTTTCCGGTACCCCATTGTGAGGGTTCCTCTAAAAGGTACCCCCCGCACATTAAATTTTCTTAGAATCTTCCCAGTTCTTTGGCAAAGCTTTGATTGAATCTTTTCAAAAAATAAGTTGTTTGTACATTCCCATCCAGCTTAAACTTAGGGAATTGCCTGGATAATCCTGAATTGGCCCCCCATTGTAGATCAGTCATCACTTCACTAGTCAATACCACATTAGGAGAACTCATCCTCTTGTCTACTTTATCTTGGATAAGTTTGAATTCTCTCCATAGGTCATCCATACCTACCTCAGTATCACTAAGTTCAGAAGATAAAATAGGAGTTACATTCCTGGATGTTACTTTCTCAGAAACTTTTCGATCTGTAAGTTCTTCCACCTGCTCCTCCAAACTATTTATATTTATAATGTTGGACTTCACTAGTTTCTCTCTGCAATTTCTTTCCACAGTATCTACTTTGTATTCATGCCTGTAGTTTGCAATTGGATAATTGGTATAAACTTCTCTTGCTTATCAACACTCTTTCTTACAGTATGTAATTTCTGCTTTGGAACATCAAATTTAACATTAAATACATTTTCAAATGACCCTAATTTTTCACTGATTTTGGTTTTTACCATATTACATTTTTCCTTGATATGAAATTCTAACCTTTTTGCTAACTCTTGGATTTGATCGTTCTGTTTCTGACTAAAGTCAATGAATAACTGATTTACATTAAGGTTTAAAGAACTTGTTAATTCTTTCTTTAAATCTATTTTAAAAATTTTCAACTTTACTATTTAGTGTGTCAAATTCAGTCTTTAGTAAACCCATATTTGTTGCTTGACTAGTCAAGGTTTCTTTCTGGTCATTTAGAACTTCACTTTGAGCATTTAAACTAGAATGTGCCAAACCTGTTTCTTTCCTTAGAGCTTCATTCTAAGCATTTAACCTAGAATTTAAAATTTCATTTAATTGTAAACTCTGGGCTTCTAGTTTAACATTTAGTTCCTTTCTTAAAGCTGCTGAATCTGCACTCTGTGCATCTGATTTAGCATTTTGAGCTTTGATTAGGTTTACTAACTCAGACCAGTCTGACATTACTCTGCCGAATCTCATACCTGTAACTGGTTCTTGAGGTTTTTTTTTCCATTTGTCCTAAGTTATCCATATTCTTATTAGCTTTAGACCTAGTAATCATTAAAAAATCCAACTCTGAGTATAATACCTACAGTAACATTGTTCACTTAACTGTTTTTATTATTTTGTACTAAAACAATAAAGTTCTGTTTTACAATCAAATGGTGCAGAAATTAGGCTCAAGCGGATGTGTAACCAGCACCGGTGAACAGCATCTGGTGCCAGTGGCATCAGATGCTGGTTTCTGCCATCAGCATACCGACGATATGTGAGAGGTGTATACTCCCCACACCATATCTTCTTAGTCGAATTGTTCTTGGCATATCTCTTCTTGGTCTAATACTTCGAGATTTTCTCTCTGTTCTTTTAATGTTACTACTTTCTTATGTCTTCTCTTTTTTGCATTTACTAATTTTATGATTTTAATTTTTAGGCAGAATCCAATTCTGTGAACTGGTTCTTTTATATTGTTATGCTCGGTTGCTGTGGCAACACATAATATCTTCTTATCTAGCTTTCATCTCAAAATTCCTGTGTTCTTCTGTCCTTTCACCCAGGCCGCCATGTTCTAACACTTTGGACAACTTAAAGTGGCAAAGTGTGAGTGAAAAATCCAGCTTCTTTAATGATATGACTTACTTGAAATGGTCAGCCAACTTTCCTTGCTGGTTAGCTTTCTGCTGCAACCTTCTTTTCTCTTCTTCTCTGAAGTATATATGCTAGGAACAGGAATTTCTCAAGACTCTTTCTACTTATAAAAGTAAGCAGACATACGCAGTTTCTTTTCGTCACTTCACAACATATATTTGAACATCAGACTTTTACAAAGCTCCTTCTCCACATAAACAAACACTATCAAGTAAGTCTCGTCGAGTGTCCAAAGAGTTCATTTAGACATAAGAAAAGGTTGGCTTAAAACCCAAGTCCATTCTCATTCTGAATCTGAAAACACATTTTCTCCTTTCCAAGTCCAAAATGAGCATTAATTAACAATATATCAACTGTTATTTTTTTCCCCCACTAAAATCGTCAAAGTTATAAAACAGCAGAGAGTACATAATGACTCCTTGTTATTTCACTATGGCTTCCATGGCATGACTGGCAAACATTTTTCGGTGCCGTGCGACCACATCTATAGTTGTCTCATGATAAACTTCAAACCTGCACACACAGACAGGTGGTGCACTGTAAATAGGCTCTCTCTCACGTATATTTAAAATATCGTGGGTTCAAGATGGTAGAAGGCCAAGTGGCTCTAGAATTTACGTGGAAATTCTTGAAACATGAAAACGTTAACTCTCCATTGACACTGATGTCCCACCTGTCTAAGCCATCATGGGTTGTCACTAGACCAATAATGCATGTTCCTTGTATTTACTTAACATTCAGGTTGGTGAGGATGTGCTGCTGTGACTTCTGACAGAACTGTACACGATTCTGGAAATGATTCCCATTCAGTTCTTGATGTATGTGTATGTGGTAAGGATGGAACTGATGACATGTAAGAATACAATGTACACTGGTTTTAGAAGTGCCAATCTCGTATTCAAGCTGTCATGTACTCACATGTGGATTCATAGCAATGGAAGCGAGAACAGTAACTTCAGCAGCTTTGTCTGTGTGAGTGCTACGACGATTGCGTTGTTGTGGGTTGAAACTTCCCGTTTCCTCTAGCGTCACAACACGACGAGAAACCATCTGTCGGGAAGGTGGGTTCTTGTCAGGGTATCGCTCTCTGTACAGTTTTGCTGCATGCGTAGCATTTCGCCTACCTTCAACAACAACAACAATAAAGGAAACGTTATGTCGATGCAGTTTGTAGGAAGGTCAGCCTTTACTGTATGTGTACTCTACACAACAGTATTTAAAAGGACTATGTACCTGTACATAAGAAAACAGTATTGCAATTACTGTTCTGCTAACTGACATTCCCCATAGATGAGTAGCACTTCTACTTTCTCTTCGTTGCTGTATATTCTACTCACACAACTCAACTGATGATGCGTGACAGAATGACGGATGTGCATTTTACTTATGTTTACATTTGCCCTCTGTCAACATCAACATGTGGATGTGTTCCATTACCCCGAGTGCCTTCACTAAGTGCTGGGAGCATCAACGTCAATGTTGTGTTACGTAATTAATAATGTTGTCTTTCAGGGAATGGTACTCTGTGATACATTATTGAATACGTCTTTAGGAGAGGAAATGAATTACCAAATGAAAAATACAGGGTGCGATTTAAAAAAGTCATACCACTGTTCATATCTTTCTAAAAAAAACAAAGCTACAACAAAGGCAATCATGCTGATTGATGTCCCCCTGACAGTTCAAGAACATTTGCTTGAAACATTTTGTAATTTGTATCTGGCCAAACAGTTGTTTAGGGTGGTCAAGATAAATGTGACACCTAGTATCTTTGTATTGTCCAGCTTGGATCCTTATCATCACTCACAAACAGTACAGTTCTTACATTGTATTACCTGTATGTTGTTTACATATAAAGCAATATCTCTCTGCATACAAAAACCTCATCTTGTTACACCTCGTTGTACTATGGGAGTATGGTGATATCTTCACTATTTGCAATGCTTTCCAAAAAAGCAGTTGTTTGTAAGTAAAGTAGATGCATTTATCCTCAGTTGTCCATTTCTCAGAGTAGCATAAATGCACCCCACCATCAAAACAACTGCTGCAACGTATTCTTTTTCGTAATCACATATGCTATTCTCTGTGCCACAGGATGCTTATTGCTTGTGGCACATCTGCGTGTACCTTGTAAACTGCAAATCATCATTAAGATTTTCCATGAGAACAATTTTATTGTGCTTTAGGTAGTATTTCATAACTGATAGTCAACAGTCTATATGTAAGATATGGACCCATTTGAAAAAGTTCCACAATTCCTGAGTTTCAAGCAGGTTTAATGATGTTGCACAGAGCAGAGAAAACAATGTCCCTCCTTGCACATGTTGCCACTCTAAATAAGTGGAGCATAAACACATCAATTTTTGTAAGGTTTCCTCTGTCACATTCACAAGTTTCTTTTCTCTTGTTACTAACAGATGTAAATGCATTTTCTGTCACTATCTATTTGCAAAAATGGTATGTAAGAGCCTAGTAACTTTGGATAATACTCCTGTAACACACATATAGCTTCGTCTTACTCCTAGTCTGTGACGTCACCAGAGCTTCTGCCAATAAAAGTGTGTTCCAATAACATGACCAAATCTTGATATTTAATGATTTTTAAGCTTTAATTACATAAAAATAAGGGATATTTTGTGAGAACACTGTAAATGAAATTTAAATAATTAATGGAAAATCTCATATAAAGATGTGAAACAATTACTAACAAAGAGATAGAGGGGCTGGCCAGTACTTACCTCAGCTCAGTACAGCCGATAGAGACACAAAAAACAACCGAAAATTTAAGCTCCTAGCTTTCGGAATAAATGTTCCTTCATCAGGGAGGAGAGAGGGGAAAGAAAGGGAAGAAGGGAAAGTGGATTTAGTTACTCACAACCCAGGTTATGAAGCAACAGGGAAAGGAAAACAGGGAAGGTAGCAAGGATGGAGGCATGGTTGTCAGAGGGAAGCCAAAGATATTCTACTGCAGGTACTGTGCCAGCTTCAAGCCAAAGAGGATGCATACAGAAGTAAAGAGGTGTATAGTATAAAGATGTAGGATGGAAAGATGCATGAATGGCTAAAGAGGAAAGGGAAAGAGGAGAAGACTGAAAAGTAAATGGGAGTGAGGTTGTTTAACGTAGGTTTAGTCCAGGGGGATGGCGGGATGAAAGGATGTGCTGGAGTGCAAGTTCCCATCTCCGCAGTTCAGAGGGACTGGTGTTGGGTGGGAGAAGCCAAATGGCACGTACAGTGTAGCAGGTTCCTAGGTCCCTAGAATTATGCTGGAGGGCATGCTCCGCTACTGGGTATTGGACATCTCCTAGGCGGACAGTTCGTCTGTGTCCGTTCATGCGCTCAGCCAGTTTAGTTGTTGTCATACCGATGTAAAAGGCTGTGCAGTGCAGGCATGTCAGCTGATAAATGACATGTGTAGTCTCACACGTGGCCCTTCCTTGAATTGTGTATGTTTTCCTAGTAGCGGGGCTGGAGTAGGTGGTTGTGGGGGGATGCATGGGGCAGGTTTTGCAGCGGGGTCGGTTACAGGGGTAGGAACCGCTGGGTAGAGAAGGTAGTCTGGGAATATTGCAGGGTTTAACAAGGATGTTACGGAGGTTAGGGGGACGACGAAAGGCAACTCTGGGTGGTGTGGGGAGAATTTTGTCAAGGGATGATCTCATTTCAGGGGTTGACTTGAGAAAGTCATATCCCTGGCGGAGTAATTTATTGATGTATTCGAGGCCAGGATAATATTGGGTGACAAGGGGGATGCTTCTGTGTGGTCTGAGGCTAGGAATATTGTTGTTGGACGGGGAGGAATGTATTGCTCGGGAGATCTGTTTGTGGACAAGGTCTGCAGGATAGTTGCGGGAGAGGAAAGCACTGGTCAGGTTATTGGTGTAATTGTTGAGGGATTCGTCACTGGAGCAGATACGTTTGCCACGAATACCTAGGCTGTAGGGAAGGGAGCGTTTGATGTGGAATGGATGGCAGCTATCAAAGTGAAGGTACTGTTGTTTGTTGGTGGGTTTGATATGGACAGAGGTGTGGATGTGAGCTTCAACAAGATGAAGGTCAACATCCAGGAAGGTGGCTTTGGTTTTGGAGAAGGACCAGGTGAAATTCAGATTCGAAAAGGAGTTGAGGTTATGGAGAAAATTAAGGAGTGTTTCTTCACCATGAGTCCAGACCACAAAGATGTCATCTATAAACCTATACCAGGCCAGGGGAAGCAGCTGTTGGGTCTTCAGGAAAGCCTCCTCCATGCGGCCCATGAAGAGGTTGGCATAGGATGGAGCCATCCTGGTTCCCATGGCAGTTCCCCTGATTTGTTTGTAGGTCTGGCCTTCAAAAGTGAAGTAATTATGGGTGAGGATGAAGTTGGTAAGTGTGATAAGGAACGAGGTTTTTGGAAGATCTTCGGGTGGGCGTTGGGAGAGGTAGTGCTCAAGGGCAGAGAGACCATGGGTGTGTGGGATGTTTGTGTAAAGGGATGTAGCATCTATGGTGACAAGAAAGGTTTCAGGTGGGAGAGGAGTGGGAATGGATTTGAGGCGTTCTAGGAAGTGGTTTGTGTCCTTGATGTAGGATGGGAGCCTGCAGGTGATAGGTTGGAGGTGTTGGTCTACCAGAGCTGAGATACGTTCTGTTGGGGCTTTGAAGCCTGCTACAATGGGACGGCCAGGATGGTTCTGTTTGTGGATTTTGGGTAATAGGTAGAAGGTAGGGGTACGTGGCTCAGGTGGAGTGAGTAAGTCTATGGAAGCCATTGTGAGGCCTTGTGAGGGACCTTGGATTTTTAGGATTTTCTGCAGCTCAGTCTGAATGGAGGGAATGGGATCCAGGGTAACAGCTTTGTAGGTTGAGGTGTCGGAGAGTTGACGCAGTCCTTCTGCCACATACTCCACACGGTCAAGTACCACAGTTGTGGAGCCTTTATCCGCCGGAAGGATTACAATAGAGCGGTCTGTTTTCAGCTGTTTAATGGCACGGGATTCAGCTGGGGTGATGTTGGGGGTTGTCGGAATGTTCTTCAAGAAGGACTGGGAGGCAACACTGGATGTGAGGAATTCCTGAAACGTCTGCAAGGGATGGTTTTTGGGGAGGGGAGGAGGATCCCTTTGAGAAGGCGGTCGGAACTGTTCTAAACAAGGTTCAACACTGGGTCTAGTATTTGGGGGCTGTGTTTGGGTGGTGAAGTGATATTTCCAGTTGAGGTTCCGGGTGAAAGAGAGGAGATCTTTAACCAGGGCAGTGTGGTTGAATTTAGGTGTGGGGCTAAAGGTTAAGCCTTTTGATAGAATAGATGTCTCTTGAGGAGAGAGGGATCTGGATGAGAGGTTTAGAACTGAATTGGAGTTGGTGATATGTGGCATTTGACTGTGGTTATAGTTGAGATTTGGTCTGTGTGGGGTATGTGCTGGGATGGGGAGATTGAGTAGGGTGGCTAGGCTAGGCTTGTTGGCTATGAGGGGGGTTTGTTGACGGTTCTGTTGTGGTTGGTGTTTGTGAGGGATAGGGAGAGGGACCCCACTTCTTAGGTGTTGCACTAGCACTGTGGATAGTTTTTTCAGGTGGTGTGTGGCATGGGACTCAAGTTTGCGGCTGGCTTCTAGGATGATGTTCCTGAGTGTGTTCTCCAAGCAAGGGTTTGAGAGGTGGAGGACTTTGAAGAGAGATAGGAGCTGTTGGGAGTGGTGGTTACATGAAGTAGTGTAGAGGTTCAGGACAAGTTGGGTAAGGGCTAAGGATTGAAGGTTCTGGAAGTCCAGGAGAGATTGGTGGAAGGAGGAATTGCACCCAGAGATGGGAACTTTTAAGGTAAGTCCTTTAGGGGTAATTCCAAAGGTTAAGCAGGAACGGAGGAAAAGTATGTGGGATTGCAGTTTGGCTACGGTAAATGCATGTTTCCGGAATGAATGTAAATAATGTGGTATAGGATTAGGGTACATAGTGGGTAACTGGTGGGTAGGGAAATTAAATAACTAAAGTTAGAATAGTAATCATAAGAAGGAATAAAACACATGGGAATAAAACACATCCCACACACCCATGGTCTCTCTGCCCTTGAGCACTACCTCTCCCAACGCCCACCCGAAGATCTTCCAAAAACCTCGTTCCTTATCACACTTACCAACTTCATCCTCACCCATAATTACTTCACTTTTGAAGGCCAGACCTACAAACAAATCAGGGGAACTGCCATGGGAACCAGGATGGCTCCATCCTATGCCAACCTCTTCATGGGCCGCATGGAGGAGGCTTTCCTGAAGACCCAACAGCTGCTTCCCCTGGCCTGGTATAGGTTTATAGATGACATCTTTGTGGTCTGGACTCATGGTGAAGAAACACTCCTTAATTTTCTCCATAACCTCAACTCCTTTTCGAATCTGAATTTCACCTGGTCCTTCTCCAAAACCAAAGCCACCTTCCTGGATGTTGACCTTCATCTTGTTGAAGCTCACATCCACACCTCTGTCCATATCAAACCCACCAACAAACAACAGTACCTTCACTTTGATAGCTGCCATCCATTCCACATCAAACGCTCCCTTCCCTACAGCCTAGGTATTCGTGGCAAACGTATCTGCTCCAGTGACGAATCCCTCAACAATTACACCAATAACCTGACCAGTGCTTTCCTCTCCCGCAACTATCCTGCAGACCTTGTCCACAAACAGATCTCCCGAGCAATACATTCCTCCCCGTCCAACAACAATATTCCTAGCCTCAGACCACACAGAAGCATCCCCCTTGTCACCCAATATTATCCTGGCCTCGAATACATCAATAAATTACTCCGCCAGGGATATGACTTTCTCAAGTCAACCCCTGAAATGAGATCATCCCTTGACAAAATTCTCCCCACACCACCCAGAGTTGCCTTTCGTCGTCCCCCTAACCTCCGTAACATCCTTGTTAAACCCTGCAATATTCCCAGACTACCTTCTCTACCCAGCGGTTCCTACCCCTGTAACCGACCCCGCTGCAAAACCTGCCCCATGCATCCCCCCACAACCACCTACTCCAGCCCCGCTACTAGGAAAACATACACAATTCAAGGAAGGGCCACGTGTGAGACTACACATGTCATTTATCAGCTGACATGCCTGCACTGCACAGCCTTTTACATCGGTATGACAACAACTAAACTGGCTGAGCGCATGAACGGACACAGACGAACTGTCCGCCTAGGAGATGTCCAATACCCAGTAGCGGAGCATGCCCTCCAGCATAATTCTAGGGACCTAGGAACCTGCTACACTGTACGTGCCATTTGGCTTCTCCCACCCAACACCAGTCCCTCTGAACTGCGGAGATGGGAACTTGCACTCCAGCACATCCTTTCATCCCGCCATCCCCCTGGACTAAACCTACGTTAAACAACCTCACTCCCATTTACTTTTCAGTCTTCTCCTCTTTCCCTTTCCTCTTTAGCCATTCATGCATCTTTCCATCCTACATCTTTATACTATACACCTCTTTACTTCTGTATGCATCCTCTTTGGCTTGAAGCTGGCACAGTACCTGCAGTAGAATATCTTTGGCTTCCCTCTGACAACCATGCCTCCATCCTTGCTACCTTCCCTGTTTTCCTTTCCCTGTTGCTTCATAACCTGGGTTGTGAGTAACTAAATCCACTTTCCCTTCTTCCCTTTCTTTCCCCTCTCTCCTCCCTGATGAAGGAACATTTATTCCGAAAGCTAGGAGCTTAAATTTTCGGTTGTTTTTTGTGTCTCTATCGGCTGTACTGAGCTGAGGTAAGTACTGGCCAGCCCCTCTATCTCTTTGTTAGTAAATGAAATTTGAATGTTATGGTTGCGTGGTTGGTTGCTTGGGGAAGGAGACCAGACAGTGTGGTCATTGGTCTCATCAGATTAGGGAAGGATGGGGAAGGAAGTCAGCTGCGCCCTTTCAGAGGAACCCTCCCAGCACTCTCCTGGAGTAATTTAGGGAAATCACAGAAAACCTAAATCAGGATGGCCGGATGCGGGACTGAACCGCCATCCCCCAAATGCGAGTCCAGTGTCTAACCACTATGCCACGTCACTCGGTGTTTGAATGTTATGATCACACCAAATAACAACAATTCGAACCATATTTTTAACATAGGAAAATAGCCTTGTACAAAATCCATTTTCGACCTGTTTCTAAATGTGCTAATGTGGATGTCTTGCCCCACCTTCCTGCGGATCCTGATTCCAATTTTGATTGTGAAGAGTTGCTGAATTGCTTAACTTCCATCTGAGTATTAAAATGCAGGCCACAGTCAAAGGTTTCCCAATTATGAGGTTGTGCATAGCAGCTGCTGTTGCTGCTGACCCAGTTCTTCCCAGATGGTTTGATTTGTACAACAGGGTGGGTTAGAAATTAGATTAGATTAGATTAATTATTCATTCCATAGACCCACAAAAGAGGAGATCCTCCTGGGTATGGAACGTGTCAGATAAACACATTACCAAAATGAAATTAGAAAAACTTGAGTTTCATTAATTTTAATAATCCTCAGTCAATAAACAGTAAAATTATGTACATGAATTAAAATTAAACTTCTAATATTTACAGGTTTTATACTTACATCTGCTTTCATGAAATCCATCATTCACACAGTAGCTAGTTACTTGGCTACTACAACCAAGTATTGTCAAAAATTTAAGTAAAATATTCATTTCAATGATCCTCAGTTAAGAACAGTCAAATTATGTGCAGGATTTAAAATTAAACTTCCACTACTTAAAGACATAAGACTTACATCTGCTTTCCATACATCCATCATTCACACAGTAGGTAATTACTTGGCTTTTACAACCAAGTATCGTCAGAAAATAAAACATAATAATTTTCATTAAAATGGTCTACCACACTTGTTGAGAAATTCACGGATGGAATAGAAGGAGTTGGCCACCAAAAATTCTTTTAAATTATGTTTAAATTGTGCTTTGTCTGAAACTAAACTCTTAATGGTTGCTGGTGAAAATATGCGTTGCTGAATACTGGACTCCTTTATGGGCAAGAGTAAGTGATTTTAAATCTTTATATATATTGTTCTTATTCCTAATATTGACACTGTGTACTAAGTAGTTAGTTGGAAAAAGAGATGTATTATTTACATTAAGGAATAAATTTACTGAGAAGCTGTGGTTAGTATGCCCAATTCTTTGAATAGGTTTCTACATGATGTTCTTCGATTTACACTACACATTACTCATACGATTCTACTCTAAAAAAATTTTTCTATGTTTGTGGAATTACCCCAAAATGAGAGAGAGAGAGAGAGAGAGAGAGAGAGAGAGAGAGAGAGAGAGAGATTGTTTATTACTCTGTGGCGGTCAGCGCTCACATAATTATTCTTAGGATATAGAGCTTTTGTTCTTCTTAAGAGTAAATTTTACTAGAAGAGAACCATTCTTGTGATGTAAAAATCGACGCCTTAGCGAGTTTTTGATTCACATTATAAAATATATGTGTATATGGAAGGAAATCAGTTAATAGAACAAGAAAATATTGTTCGTTTCAAGAAGGTACATGTTATTCTACACCCAGCGTATACTTCTATTGTGATTTAATAATAAATACCAGCTTGAGAACAGTTCTGACGGGAGCGTTCAAAATTCTAGTGAAGTAGTTCGATGTTTTCTTCGGAAAAGAAGTCACTTCATGGATCATTCAAATCCACAATAGTACCTGGACATTTCTCAGAACTGAAAGCAATCTGATTGCTATGCAACAGAGCCCCAAAGAATGTTTCTCCATACTTTAGTTAGCACTTTCAGCTCAACACGGTATCTGCAGCAGGGTCCTGTAGAGCTAAACAGTAATTAGCCTAGTAGTAGTTGTAGTAGTAGGGAAAAAAGCCTTTATATATGTCTACCGTTAGACAGGACACGATCCTGATACAACACTCATAGTGAACCTGTTAGTAATTAATGTTTCATTGTGTGTATATATGTCTAGTTTTATAGAGTAACTACATTATAGTCCTACGTTTTGTGCAAGAGTATCTTGTGAAGAGAACGAATATGCCGTCCCAGCAACCGAGCAGAAACTTCAAAAAGGCCAGAACATTTGAATTACTAGCTTTCTTGAGCATTTATGCATTGTAGTGACCTTTCACATATTGATAATCTAAGTATAAATAGTGTTGTTACATTACTTTTACTAGTATTTCAGTAGATATAGTAAGACAATATGTTATGTGTTATCTATGTGCTGTTTGTGTCACATTGTAAAGTGTACACTAACAGCATTAGGACATCAACATTTTTGCGTGTGTAAAATTTAATAGTCACTTTTGTAGGACTTATTTAGCGGAGAAACTGTCAATTGCTTATTTACATGGTGATAACTAGATCTATGTTCAAAGCCAATAAGCAAGAACGCATCACAATGCCACAAAATGAATTAAATAGTGTGAATGCATCGTCAACTAGTGCCACAGAATTTAATACCGCCGTAATTAGCGATATGTCGATTACGGCTGAGCAACCTGCAGTAATTAATGCGCTCACGCCGTCGACACAAACGCTTGCTAGTTCCGACATTCATATGTCGAATGACGTCCAGAGAAATATGCAGCAACAACATGAATTTCATCTCTGACACAGACGCATGCAAAAACGAAACGACTGTACCGAAAAATGTGTCGGTACAATCCTCATTAAGCCCAATGCAATCGTCAGTTGCTGAGAATACCGATTTGTTGTCCCAGCTGATGTCAGGTTTGACTGTCATAACACAAGGGATTAAAGCATTGGAAACCACGCAATCCACGTTTGCAAATGACATGAATCATAGATTCCAGGCATTGGAAACCACGCAATCTAATCTTGCAACGGCATAATCACCGTCTGCAAATGACATGAATCATAGATTCCAGGGATTTTGAAAACCACGCAATCCACGTTTGCAGATGACATGAATCGTAGATTCCAAGTATTGCAGAGTGTGCAATTTAATTTGGCTCAGGAGCAATCTAATAAACTAAAAGAAATAAATGATAAGATTACTGAAAATTTCCAGAGTTTGGAAACAAAGCAGAGCCACTTGATTGCCAGTCAGGCACAACTCATAGTTACACAAGAACAACCGTATCAGGAATTAACAACCAAATACAAAGACATCTTATGACGTCAAGATAAATCATCAAGTGCAAGAAGTTATTCATGTAGAGAACACTATTGCACAGGACGTGAATACAATTAAGCACGATAACGAGCAAGCTGTCAATGAGCTTACTCGGAGGATAGATACTCTGTCTCGAAGGCGAGAAACACATAGAGAAACTTTTCAATGAACATAAGACATTGAAGATTGGGCGAAAGAGCAAACCAAGACAGTGCGAAATTATGTTGACCAAACCTTGAAAGAAACGGTTTCTAACGTGCAACTTAACAACGAAACTGCACGATAACAACTTAAAGCAGAAGTTAAAGAGATTAAGGAGAATATAGGAGATGAATTTCCTGCTTGGAAAGCAAAGATAGAAAATACATTAAAAGCATGCTAGCAGGGTCTAGTTAATACTAGAGGGGCACATACTACTTGCAGTTTATCAAAAGCATACATTATTCCTGATGAAACTAGTGAAACCGAATCGATGCAACAATATCCATGTATTGGTGCATATTCACGTAATTAACCAGAAACAAATTACCGCGAAGTAGCCAGCAGAATGCACCTGTGACTATGAATGAAGAAAAAATGCTTAAATATCGTCAATTCCAGATATTTATTCCCGAAAGGAAGTCGATCAATCTCATGGTATTGATCAAGCAACTTAAAGGTATATTGCCGCAGATGTGGAGTGAGCAACACAAAGTTATGTATGTTGCAGAATTCGTACATGGAGATGGATCGATGTGGGCGTCAGAAGCATCCGATTGGTGTCAAGAGTATGACCAATTTGAACTAAAATAAGGGAGTACAAGAAAGACTACTTAAGGAAGTTTTTGACCAACAACCTTTTTCTTACAAAAATGGATCTTTAAGAAAGTATTTCGAGAAGTATATAAATAAAAGCAAATACTGGAATGAACCAATCCCGACGCAGGATATCATTCGAATATTAAAGGACAAACTTCCACTTGAAGTTAAGGGAAATTTCTGCATGTGCCTGAACAACATGTGGAAGATTTTCTAGCCACATTGAATTCAATAGACATTCTGTTCGAAGAATCACGTGTGTGCTATAACCAACCAAGTTACCAACCTAACAAATACAATAGTAACAACAAACAGTATGGCAACAAACCTTTTGCACACAATTCACCAAACCCACAGGTGAATTATTTCCAGAAAAACGTGAAATTTGGTAACGAAAATCCCGACCTGTGTAATCATGACCAACAATGTGAACAAACATATAAACGGAAATGGAGGAAGAATAATAAGAAGAGGAAAGGATTCTATCAAGAAGGGATTTATGAGCAAAAACTCGGATATCAGCAACCAACCCAAGAATATCACAACCAACCACAAACTTCAGGTTGGGTACCAAATGCTAATGCAAATGAATGGAGAAATGAACCACCAATAATAAGTGACGTAACGGAGCAGACATGTACTAATAATGGACAATCGTCAAACTAAACTCGACTGTCAGAAGCCCCGACGGCGCAGTCGAGGAAGTTTTGAGGGGCGAAAATTCAAGCGTCAATTTTTTTCGGTACAATGATGGCAGATTATTAATAGAAGAACTTCAGCAGGATATGATGCCTTGTCAAGAGGAACATATCACTGAAGCTGTTGCGAAAATTCAGGCGGCAATTGAAGGCATTACTGTGCAAATAAGTCTTCTCAGGCTAAAGTGCAGACTCAACTCCAGTTATATATAGGAAATGTAACTAGAAATTGCACGTTCCTTGTAATAGAAAAATTGGTTGAGGGCTGTACCCTGGATATAGAGAGAGAAATTGGCATATCGATTTTTCTCTATGCCGTGCCAGTTTTACCATAATGGATCAGAAACATCAAGTGAACCTTCTCAGGGAATATAGTACCCATGGAAAGTATTGTCAGGGACGAAACTGCAAATAAAGTGTATACGTAGCAAACCTGCACAGTATTACCAAATCAGTTACTTGCAACCAGTCTTAAACCCTGAAGATATAGTATATGAAAAGGTGCAAGAACCTGAATATTTGCAACAACATCAAAGAAAGCAATTATATGATTTTCTGCAGGAATATCATGAAGTCTTTCAAGAAAGACCTGGTGTAATCAAAGGATACACATGCCATTTAGATGTGATACCACACCAAGTTTTCTGACAAATTTTTTATCCAGTACCGTGGCACCACCGAAAGGCAGTTGATGCGGAAATCCAACAGATGCTTGAATGGGATCTGATCGAACCTTCGACGAGTCCATACTGTAGTCCGCTTCATGGTGTCCCGAAAAAGGGAGGAAAAGTTCGTCTCGTGCTAGACGCACGGCAGATAGATAAGATTATCGTACCCGTGCGAACTCATGTGGAACATATCGATGAGCTAATTCAGAAGTTCGAGGGGATAAAATACTTAACAAATATTGATCTGAGAAGTGCGTTTTGGCAGGTGGCTCTAGACGAACCATCAAAAAAGTACACCGCATTTGGACATGCAGGTAGAAGCTATCAGTTTAAGGTTTTACCTTTCGGGCTAAACGTGAGCTCAGGAGTTTTTATAAATGCTCTAGACTTGGAAAAATAAAAAAAAACATATAAAGTTAAAGACCAAGTTCTAGTAAAAACTCATCCTGAGGCTTCACTTATACAGAGGAAGAACACAGAATGGCAATTATTGTATCGAGGACCATTTGTGATTACCAAAATACCCCATCCAAGAACTCATGTTTTGAAGGATGTGAAGAATGCAAAGGTGAAAGGAATGTATCCCCATGACTTGTTAAAGGAATTTCATGATAACTGAAGATTGAAGATACTATTCTTATCAATTAATATTGATTAGACAATTTTCATTAAACCTATGAATCATACTTAGGATAGTTTCTTTCTTTTTGCAATTTAGTAGTTAGTTTTTCTTTTCAGGCGTACTGTACGAGATATTCAGACATTATGTATTTGTTTTCCACTGTAAAGATAAGATTTCTTTTTAGTATGCGGAGAATTTAGCTATAGTATGATTCATTTCTTTAAAAAAAAAAATTATTTAGTTGATAGTAACTTCAATCAGGTTTCACAATGCATAATGACCATGGGTTAGTGACTCATATGAATCTGGTCTATGGCAAGATATTTTTTTCTTACGTAAATTTGAAAATGTCAGTGTATGTTTGTATTTTTTTTTTTACTCCCTGAGCTGAAGTCATGCAGTTCAGCAGGGGTAACCTGTTCTCAGTTTTAAAAAAACGCCTATTTGTTTCAATCTTTTGTGATAGACATTGTCTTTATAATTGTACTATTGTTGTAACATACCTGTCTATGTAAATTATGTTATGTCAATTGTTGCTCGCGAAGTTACCAACTGAGCGAATGCCGATCAGTTACAAGCACACCAACAAGTGTTAAAGTCAATCTGAAAGATGATGAGTGTAAGTTGAGATGGCATCACCAGTTTGATTAGTGTATATTGCTTTCTATGGTTGTTGATAGAAATGAAGAACACCTTACGACTTCCGAATATTTCGAGTTCAGGACAGACAATTAGAAAGAACTCTAGATTAGATTCTATTTCAGCTCAGCATAGATCAAACACCTTTTCCATGGAACTTACACTGACTCTTATTTTCGTGTTAGCCATATGCGGAAAACCATAATACCCACAAGGATACGGTGAAATGGGAACAGAATTCAATAAGTTACACGGAGATGACAAATAGAAGGGAATCATAGTGGATGTAAACTTGTCGAAGGTTCACCTCAAGATACAGAACATCAACAGTGCTGTGTTTCTTTTGTGAACAGTCATTCAAAAAAATATCCATGTCGTAATTTTTTTTTCCATTGTAATTCAATTAATTTTCTTCGCAAATGAGAAATACGAGGATGGTAAATCTACCCCGAGGTTTTCCTTGGTTTTCCTTTGTGGGGCTTGGCTGAATGGCTAGATTACTCGTTTGAAACATCCCAAGACGAGTGACAGAAGCTTTGAGTGATGACGAAAAAGGTTTCTGATCACATCTCATGCCATCCCCGACAAATGAATAAAAGCAAGCAAGTAAGCTATGCATATAAGCTGCACCAGGAATTTTCAAGCAGCACAGGTTTGTCAGCAGTATATGCACGCAAATCTATCATTTCAATTTGGATAGTCATTCACTAATTCCAAAATATCATAAGAAAATAGTGGATATTAATACTCTAGTGCACATTAATACAGCATCATAAACAATCACCGATATAGTGTTGTGTGAACGCTCGTGTTTGTTTTTGCCCAAAAACGTTCGTCCACAAGAGGGGCATATATGATGTATCACGCAGCGTAACTTGCTGTGACAGTGCGAGAGAGAGAGACAAAGATATTGTTTATTACTCTGTGGCGGTCAGCGCTCACATAATTATTCTTAGGATATAGAGCTTTTGTTCTTCTTAAGAGTAAATTTTACTAGAAGAGAGCCATTCTTGTGATGTAAAAATCGACGCCTTTGCGAGTTTTTGATTCACACTGTAAAATATATGTGTATATGGAAGGAAATCAGTTAATAGAACAATAAAATATTGTTCGTTTCCAGAAGGTACGCGTTATTCTACTCCCAGCGTATACGCCTATTGTGATTTAATAATAAATACCAGCTTGAGAACAGTTCCGACGGGAGCGTTCAGTTCTAGTGAACTAGTTCGATGTTTTCTTCGGAAAAGAAGTTACTACATGGATCATTCATATCCACAATAATACCTGGACATTTCTCAGAACTGAAAGCAATCTGATTGCTATGCAACAGAGCCCCGAAGAATGTTTCTCCGTACTTTGGTTAGCACTTTCAGCTCAACACGGTATCTGGAGCTGATTTCTACAACAGCGGAAGCGTGTAATCGCTATTAGTTTAACACATCGCCCTGTGTACGCTGTAAGTATTTACCCACAACAGTGAACATACAGTTACTCACACACATAGAAAGAAAATACAAGGTGGTGTGGAAAAAATTTCAGTATAAAGGTCCTGTAGAGCTAAACAGTAATTAGCCTAGTAGTAGTATAAAAAAACCTTTTTTTTTCAAAGGAGCCTTTATAGCGCTTTAGCAGTTCGATAGTATGTTGCTCGCAACTGAATTTATCAGGTTGTAATGCCAAGAATTATACACTCAGAACTTCTCCTATTTCCATGTCATCATATTTTATAGACCCACTAGAATTTCTTGAAGTACTGAATTGCATATAGTGGGTCTTTTCAAAGTTTAATGACAGTGAATTGGCTATGAACCACTTATTAATGTCAGTAGATTAATGTCCGTAGATTCCGATGCACCACTTGACCTTCACATTGACGATGAAAAACAGAAATTTCATCGGGATCGAATTAAAAAGGCACAATGTGACTTCTATCCAGGGGAAGTAGCGCTTCAAACAGTCGGTGTTGGTAACTTTGCAGGGAGACCAGTATAAAATTTTGATGCACTACGGCAGGTGTACTGTAACCCTGTGGCCTTGACATTGACAATGAAACACAGAAATTGCATCGGAATTGAATACAAAATTCACAAAGCCGACCTCAGTCCAGGGGGAGTAACAATTCAAACTGTGCTTAGAACCTTTCCTGGGAGTCCAGTAGTAGATTACTATGCACCACGTCAGGTTACCTGTAAACCTTGGACCTTAACTTTGACGAGAAAACACAGAAACTGCATCGAGATTGAGTACAAAATTCACAATGGTGATTTAGGTCCAGGATCAGTAACATTTCAAACAGTCCGTGTTGGTATCTTTCCTGGAACACCAATATAACATTCCGATTCACAACAGCAACCCTTGGACCTTCACATTGACTATAAAACACATAAATTGCATCGAGATTGAATACAAAAGGCACAATGCAGACTTCAGTCCAAGGGAGTAACGCATTAAAAAGGCTGTGGTGGAAATTTTCCTGCCTGACCAGTATTAGTTTCCCATGCACCATGGCAGCTTAACTGTAACCGTTGAACCTCTACATTGACGATGAAACACAAAAATTTCATCGGGATTGGATACAAAATGCACAACGCCGTCTTCTGCCCAACGGCAGTAACACTTCAAGCAGTCTACTTTTAACCTTTTCTGGGAGACCAGTATTACATTATGATGCACCACAGCAGGTTAATGTAACCATTCGACCTTCACATTGATGATGAAACACTAAAATTGCATCGGGATTGGATACAAAATTATCTCAGCCAACTTCTGTCCAGGGGGAGTAACACTTCAATCAGTCTGTCTCTGAAACTTGTCTGGGAGACCAGTATTACATTCGGATGCACCACGGCACGGTATCTAACCATTAGACCATCACAATGACAGTGAAACACTAAAATTGCATCGGGATTGGATACAAAATGCACAATGACGACTTCGGTCCAGGGGGAACAACACTTCAAGCAGTCTGTATTTAAAATTTTTCCTGGGAGACCAGTATTACATTCTGATGCACCACGGCAGGTTATTGTAACCACTGGACCTTCACATTGGTGATGAAACACTAAAATTGCACCGGGATTGGATACAAAATGCACAATGCCCACTTCTGTGCAGAGGGAGTAACACTTCAAAAAGTCTGTTTTAGAAACTTTCCTTGGATACCATTATTACTTTCTGATGCACCACGGAAGGTTATTGCAACCATTGGACATTTACATTGATGATGAAACACTAAAATTGCATCGTGATTGCATACAAAATGTACAATGCTGACTTCTGTACAGGGGGAGTAACACTTCAAGGAGTCTGTCTTTGAAACTTTCCTGGGAGACCAATATTACATTCTGATGCACCACAGAAGGTTATTGTAACCATTCGACCTTCACATTGACAATGAAACACTAAAATTGCATCGTGATCGCATACAAAATGCACAGTGCCGACTTCTGTCCAGGGGGAGTAACACTTCAAGGAGTCTGTCTTTGAAACTTTCTGGGGGACCAGTATTACATTCTGATGCACCAGGGCACGTTATTGTAACCATTGGAAGTTCGCATTGACATAAACCATTAACATTGCAACGGGATTTAATAGCAACGGAAAATGCCAGCTTTTGTCCAGAGAGCGTAACACGTCAAACAATCTGTGTATTGAACCTTTACTGGGAGACCAGTATTATATTCTGATGCACAACGGTAGGTTATTGTAACCATTGGACCTTCAAATTGATGATGAAACATTAAAAGAGCATCGTGATTGCATACAAAATGCTACAATGCTGACTTCTGTCCAGGGGGAGTAACACTTCAAGGACTCTGCCTTTGAAACATTCCTGTTACACTACTATTACATTCTGATGCAGCACGGCAGGTTATTGTAAGCATTGGACCTTCACATTGACGTAAACCACTAAATATGCATCGGGATTTTATAGAAACGAAAATGTCTTCTTTTGTCCAACGGGAGTAACACGTTAAACAGTGTGTATTGAACCTTTCCTGGGAGTCCAGTATTACTTTTAGATGCACCACGGCAGGTTATTGTGACCATTGGACCTTCACAATGACGACGAAACACTATTATTGCACCGGGATTGTATACAAAATGCATAATGTCGTCTTCTGTCCTGGGGGGTAACACTTCAAGCAGACTCGTTTTGAAACTTTCCTGGGAGACCAGTATTACATTGTAATGCACCACAGCAGGTTATTGTAACCATTGGACCTTCACATTCAGGATCAAATGCTAATATTGCATGTGGATTGGATACAAATTGCACAATGCCGACGTTTGTCCAGGGGAGAAACACTTCAAGCAGTCTGTTTTTGAAACATTCATGGGAGACCAGTATTACATTGTAATGCACCACGGCAGGTTATTGTAACCATTGGACCTTCACATTCAGGATCAAATGCTAAAACTGCATGTGGATTGGATACAAAGTGCACAATGCCGACTTCTGTCCAGGGGGAATAACACTTCAAGGAGTCTAGTTTTGAAATTTTCCTGGGAGACCAGTATTACATTCACATGCACCACGGCAAATTATTGTAAAGATTGGACTAACACATTGACGATGAAACACTAAAATTTGCATCGGGATTGGATACAAAATGCACAATGCCGACTTCTATCCAAGGGGAGTAACACTCAAGCAGTCTGCTTTTGAAACATTCCTGGGAGACCAATATTACATTCGCATGCACCACAGCACCTTATTGTAACCATTGGACATTCACACGACGATGAAACACTAAAATTGCATCGGGATTGCGTACAAAATGCACACTGGCGACTTTTTCCCAGGGGGTGTAACACTTGAAGCAGTCTCTTTTTGAAACTTTCCTGGGAGACCAGTATTACATTCTGATGCACCACGGAAGGTTATTGTAACCATTGGACCTTCACATTGAAATGAAACACTAAAATTGCATTGTGATTGCATACAAAATGCACAGTTCCGACTTCTGTCCAGGGGAAGTAACACTTCAACTTGTATGTCGTTGAAACTTTCCTGGGAGACCAGTATTACATTCTGGTGCACCATGGCAGGTTATTGTAACCATTGGATCTTCACATTGACAATGAAACACTAAAATTGCATCGTGACTGCATACAAAATGCACAATGACGACATCTGTCCAGGGGGAGTAACACTTCAAGGAGTCTGTCTTTGAAACATTCATGAGAGACCAGCATTACGTTCTGATGCAGCACGGTAGGTTATTGTAACCATTGGTCCTTCACATTGAATAAACCATTAAAATTGCATCGGGATTTAATAGAAACGGAAAATGACTTCTTTTGTCCAGCGGGAGTAACAGGATACACAGTGTGTATTGAACCTTTCCTGGGAGTCTAGTATTACTTTCTGATGCACCACGGCAGGTTATTGTAACCATTGGACCTTCACACTGACGACGAAAACGAAACACTATTATTGCACCGGAAGTGGATACAAAATGCATAACGACGTCTTCTGTCCTGGCGGAGTAACACATCAACAGTCTTGTTTTGAGACTTTCCTGGGAGACCAGTATTACATTCTCCTGCACCACGGCAGGTTATTGTAACCAAATGACCTTCACATTCACGATCAAACGCTAAAATTGCATGTGGATTGGATACAAAGTGCACAATGCCGACGTCTGTACAGGGGGAAAAACACTTCAAGCAGTCTGTTTTTGAAACATTTATGGGAGACCAGTATTATATTCTGATGCACCACGGCAGGTTAATGTATTCATTGGACCTTCAAATTGACTATGAAACACTAAAATATCATCGCGATTGCATACAAAATGCACAAAGCTGACCTCTGTCCATGGGGAGTAACATTTCACGGAGTCTGTCTTTGAAACTTGCCTGGGAGACCAGTATTACATTCTGGTGCACCACGGCAGGTTATTGTAAGCAATGGACCTTCAGAGTGACGATGAAACACTATTACTACACCGGGATTGTATACAAAATGCACAAAGACGACTTCTGTCCTGGGGAAGTAACACATCAAGCAGTCTGTTTTTGAAACTTTCCTGGGAGACCAGTATTACATTCTGATGAAGAACGGCACGTTATTGTAACCATTCCACCTTCACATTGACGATGGAACTCTAAAATTGTATCGGGATTGGTTACAAAATGCACTATGGCAACTTCTTTCCAGGGGAATAACACTTCAAGCAGTCTGTCTTTGAAACTTTTCTGGGAGACCAGTATTACATTATGAGGCACCACGCAGGGTATGTAACCATTTGACTTTCACATTTACGATGAAACACTAAAATAGCACCGGGATTGCATACAAAATGCACAGTGGCGACTTTATTCCAGGGGGAGTAAGACTTCAAGCAGTCTCTTTTTGAAACTTTCTTGGGAGACCAATATTACATTCTGATGCACCATGGCAGGTTATTGTAACCACTGGACCTTCCCAATGACGAGGAAACACTATAATTGTACCGGGATTGGATAAAAAATGCATAATGTCGTCTTCTTTTCGTGGCGGACTAACACTTCAAGCAGTCTCGTTTTGAAACTTTCCGGGGAGACAAGTATTACATTCTGATGCACCACGGTAATTGTAACCAAATAACCTTCACATTCACGATCAAACGCTAAAATTGCATGTGGATTGGATACAAAGTGCACAATGCCGACGTCTGTCCAGGGGGAGAAACACTTCAAGCAGTCTGTTTTTGAAACATTTATGGGAGATCTGTATTACATTCTGATGCACCACGGCAGGTTATGGTAATCATTGGACCTTCAAATTGACGATGAAACACTAACATTGGATTGCGATTGCATACTAAATGCAAAATGCTGACTTCTGTCCAGGGGGAGTAACACTTCAAGGAGTCTGTCTTTGAAATTCTCTTGGGAGACCAATATTAGATTCGGATGCACCACAGCTCCTTATTGTAACCATTATACCTTGACGATGAAACACTAAAATTGCATCGGGATTGGATACAAAATGCACAATGCCGATTTGGGTCCAGGGGGAGTAACACTTCAAGCAGTCTGTTTTTGAAACTTCAATGGGCGACTAGTATTACATTCTGATGCACCATGGCACATTATTGTAACCGTTGGACATTTACATTGAAAATGAAACACTAAAATTGCATCGGGACTTAACAGAAAAGGAAACTACCGGTTTATGTCCATCAGGAGTGACACTTCAAACAGTCAGTGTAACGAACCTTTCCTGGAAGTCCACTACTACTTTCTAATCCACCACGCCAAGTAATTGTAACCATTGGACCTTCACATTGACGATGAAACACGGGAATTGCATCGGGATTGTATACTAAATACACAATGACGACTTCGGTCCAGGGGGAGTAACACTTCAAACAGCCTGCTTTTGAAACTTTCCTGGGAGACCAGTATTACATTCTTATCTAGCACGGCAGGTTATTGTAACCATTGAAGCTTCACAGTGACGTAAACCACTAAAATTGCATTGGGATTTAATAGAACCGGAAAATGAAGGCTTTTGTCCAGTGGGAGTAACACTTCAAGTTGTCTATCTTTGAAATTTTCCTGGGAGACCAGTATTACATTCTGATCCACCATGGGAGGTATTGTAACCATTGGAGCTTCAAATTGACGATGAAACACTCAAATAGCATCATGATTTAATACAAAATGCAAAAAGCTGACTTCTGTCCACGGGGAGTAACACTTCAATGAGTTTGTCCTTGAAAATTTCCTGCGAGACCAGTACTACATTCTGATGCACAACTGCAGGTTATTGTGACGATTGCAACATCAAATTGACGATGAATCACTAAAATTACATCGTGATTTCATACAAAATGCACAATGCCGACTTCTGTCCAGGGGGAGTAACTCTTCAGGCAGTGTGGTTTTCAATCTTTTCTGGGAGACCAGTATTACATTCTGATACACCACGGCAGGTTATTGTAACACTTATAGCAGTCTGTTTATGAAACTTTACTGGGAGACCAGTATTACATTCTGATGAACTACGGCAGGTTATTGTAACCATTGGACCTTCACATTGACAATGAAACAGTAACTTTGCACCGGGATTAAATACAAAATGCACAATGACGACTTATCTCCAGGGGAAGTAATACTTCAAACAGTCTGTTTTTGAAACTTTCCTGGGATAGCAGTATTACATTTTGATGCACCACGGCAGGTTATTGTAACCATTGGGCCTTCAAATTGACGACGAAACACTAAAATAGCATCGTGATTGCATACAAAGTGCAGAATGGTCACTGCTGTCCAGGTGGAGTAACACTTCAAGGAGTCTGTCTTTGAAACTTTCCTGTGAGACCAGTATTACATTCTGCTGCACCACAACAGGCTATTGTAACCATTGGACCTTCACATTGACGTAAACCACTAAAATTGCATCGGGATTTAATAGAAACGGATGATGCTGGCTTTTGTGCAGCGGGAGTAACACTTCAAACAGTCTGTGTATTGAACCTTCCGTGGAAGTGCAGTATTAATTTCTGATGCATCACGGCAGCTTATTGTAACAATTGGACCTTCTCGTTGATGATGAAACACTATTATTACACTGGGATTGGATACAAAATGCACATGGCCGACTTCTGTCCAGGGGGAGTAACACTTCAAGGAGTCGGAAACTTTCCTAGAATACCAGTATTACATTCTGATGCACCACGGCAGGTTATTGTAACCATTTGACCTTCAAATTGACGATGAAACACAAAAAAACCATCGTGATTGCATAAAAATTGCACAATGCTGATTCTGTCCAGGGGGAGTAACACTTCAAGGAGTCTGTTTTGAAACTTTCCTGAGTGACAAGTATTACATTCTGATGCACCACGGCATTCTATTTTGAAAATTGGACCATCACATTGACGATGGAACACTAAAATAGCATCGTGCTTGGATACAAATCGCACAATGCCTCCTTCTGTCCAGGGGGAGTAATACTTCAAGCAGTCTGCTTTTGAAACTTTCCTGGGAGACCAGTATTACTTTCTGATGCACCACGGCAGGTTATTGTAACCATTGGACATTTACATTGAAGATGAAACACTATTATTGCACTGGGATTGGATAAGAAATGCTCTATGCCGACTTCTGTCCATGGGGAGCAACACTTCAAGCAGCCTGTGTTTGAAACTTTCCTGGGAGACCAGTATCACTTTTTGATGCACCACGGCAGGTTATTGTAACCATTGGACATTTACATTGAAGAAAAAACACTAAAATTGCATCGTGATTTAACAGAGTAGGAAAATTCTGGTTTTTGTACAGGAGGAGTGACACTTCAAACAGTCTGTGAATCGAAACTTTCCTGGAAGTCCTGTACTACATTCTAATGCACCGCGGCAAGTTATTGTATCCATTTGACCTTCACATTGACGATCAAACACTAAAATTGCATCGTAATTGGATACTAAATACACGATGACGACTTCTGTCCAGGGGGAGTAACACTTCTAGCAGTCTGTTTTTGAAACTTTTCTGGGAGACCAATATTACATTCTGATGCACCACGGAAGGTTGTTGTAACCATTGGTCCTTCACATTGACAATGAAATACTAAAATTTCACCTTTATTGGATACAAAATACACAATGACGACTTCTGTCCAGCGGGAATAACACTTCAAGCAGTCTGTTTTTGAAACTTTCCTGTTAGACCAGTATTACATTCTGATGCACCACCGCAGGTTATTATAACAATTGGACCTTCACATAGACAATGAAACACTAAAATTGCAATGTGATTGCATACAAAATGCACAGGGCAGACTTCTGTCCAGGGGGAGTAACACTTCAAGCAGTCTGCTTTTGAAACTATCCTGGGGAACCAGTATTACATTCAGATGCAACACGGCAGGTTATTGTAACCATTGGACCGTGACGTTGACGGAAAACACTGAAATTGCGTCGGGATTTAACAGAAGCTGAAAATGCCGGCTTTTGTTTAGCAGAAGGAACACGTCAAACAGTCTGTGTATTTAACCTTTACCGGGAGACCAGTATTATATTCTGATGCACCACGGCAGGTTATTGTAACCATTGGACCTTCACATTGACGCTTAAACACTAAAATTGCATGTGGATTCGATACAAAAAGCGCAATGCCGACTTCTGTCCAAGGGGAGTAACACTTCAAGCAGTCTGTTTTGAAACATTCCTGGGAGTCCAGTCTTACATTCTGATGCACCACGGCACCTTATTGTAACCATTCGACCTTCACATTGACAATGCGACACTAAAATTGCATCGTGATTACATACAAAATGCACAGGGCCGACTTCTGTCCAGGGGAGTAACACTTCAAGGAGTCTGTCTTTGAAACTTTCCTGGTAGACGAGTATTTCATTCTGATGCAGCATGGCATGTTATTTTAACCATTAGACCTTCACATTGACGTAACCACTAACATTGAATCGGGATTTTATGCAAACGGAAAATGCCGCTTTTTGCCAAGCGGGAGTAACAGTTCGAAAAGTCGGTTTTTGTAACTTTCTTGGGAGACCAGTATTACATTCTGACACACCACGGCAAGTTATTGCAACCATTGGACATTCACGTTGACGTAAAGCATTAAAATTGCATCGGGATTAAATGGAAACGGAAAATGCCGAATTTTGTCCAGCGGGAGTAACACTTCAAACAGTCTGTGTTTTGAATCTTTCCACGGGGGCCAGTATTACTCTCTGATGGACCACGGCAGGTTTTTGTAACCATCGTACCTTCACATTGACGATGAAGCACTAAATTGCACCGGGATTGGATAAAAAAATGCAAAAATGCAGACTTCTGTCCAGGGGGAGTAACACTTCAAGCAGTCTCTTTTTGAAACTTCCCTTTGAGACCAGTATTACACTCTCATGGACCACAAAGTGTTATTGTAACCAATGGACCTTTACATTGACGATGAGACACTAAAAGTGCATCGTGATTGCATACAAAATTTACAATATCGACTTCTGTCCAGGGGGAGTAACACTTCAAGCAGTCTGTTTTTGAAACTTCCCTGGGAAAGCAGTATTATATTCTGATGCACCACGGCAGGTTATTGCAACCAGAGGCTCTTGACATTGACGATGAAATACGAAAATTGCATAGGGATTCAATAGAAAAGGAAATATCCGGCTTTCGCCCAGCGGGAGTAAAACTTCAAACACTCTGTGTATTGAACCTTTCCTTAAGAGGCCAGTATTACTGTCTGATGCACCACGCCAGGTTATTGTAACCATTGGACCTTGACATTGACGATGAAACACTAAAATTGCATCGGGATATGATACAAAATGCAAAATACCGACTTCTGTCCAGGGGGAGTAACACTTCAAGCAGTCTGTTTTTGAAACTTTCCTGGAAGGCCAGTATTACATTCTAATGCACCACGGCAGGTAATTGTAACCACTGGATCTTCACATTGACGATGAGACACTAAAATTGCATAGGGATTTAACAGAAAAGGAAAATGCCGGTTATTGTCCAGCAGGAGGGACACTTCAAACAGTTTGTGTATTGAACCTTTTCTGGGAGACCAATATTACATTCCGATTCACCATGGCAGGTTATTGAAAGCATTGTTCATTCACATTGTTGTAAACCACTAAAATTGCATCGGGATTTAATGGAAACGGAAAATGTCGGCTTTTGTCCTCCGGGAGTAACACTTCAAACACTCTGTGTATTGAACCTTTCCTGGGAGACCATTATTACATTCTGATGCACCACGGCAGGTTATTGCAACCATAGGATCTTCACATGGACGATGAAACACTAAACTTGCACCATGATTGGAAAGAAAATGCACAATGCCGACTTCTGTCCACGGGGAGCAACACTTCAAACAGTCTGTCTTTGAAACTTTCCTGGGGGGGGGTCGGTATTACATTCTGATGCACCACGGCAGGTTATTGTAACCATTGGACATTCACATTGACGATGAAACACTAAAATTGCATAACAATTCAATAGAAAAGGAAATTGCCAGCTTTCGTCCAGTTAGAGTAACACTTCATTAGCCAGTGTATTGAACCTTTCCTGGGAATCTAGAATTACTTTCTGATGCACTTCGGCAGATTATAATAACCATTGGACCTTCACATTGGCGATGAAACACTAAAATTGTATCGGGATTGGATACAAAATGCACAATGCCGACTTCTGTGCATGGGGAGTAACACTTCATGCAGTCTGTTTCTCAAAGTTTCCTGGGAGGCCAAAATTACATTCTGGATGCATCACGGCAGGTTATTGTAACCACTGGACGTTCACATTGACGATGAATCACTAAATTTACATCGGGATTAGATACAAAATGCACAATCAGAATGTAGTACTGGTCTCCCAGGAAAATTTCCAAAACAGACTGCAAAATGGCGACTTCTGTCCATGGGAGTAACTCTTCAAGAAGTCTGTTTATGAAATTTTCCTGGGAGACCAGGATTACATTGAGGAGCAAAACTGAAGCATATTGTAACCACTGGATCTTCACATTGACGTTAAGGCACTAAAATTGCATAGGGATTTCACAGAAAAGGAAAATGCCGGTTATTGTCCAGCAGGAGGGACACTTCAAACAGTTTGTGTATTGAACCTTTTCTGGGAGACCAATATTACATTCCGATTCACCATGGCAGGTTATTGAAAGCATTGTACATTCACATTGACGTAAACCACTAAAATTGCATCGGGATTTAATGGAAACGGTAAATGTCGGCTTTTGTCCAGCGGGAGTAACACTTCAAACAGTCTGTTTTTGAAACTTTCCTTCACATTAAAGAAGAAACAATAAAATTGCATCAGCAATTAATAGAAAAGGAAAATGCCAGTTTTTGTCCCGCGGGGGTGACACTTCAAACAGTCTCTGTATCGAACCTTTCTTGGGAGTCCAGTATTTCTTTCTGATGCACCACGGCAAGTTACCGTAACCATTGGACCTTCACAGTGACAATGAAACACTAAAATTGCATCGGGATTGGATACAAAATGCACAATGCCGACTTCTCTCCAGGGGGAGTAACACTTCAAGAAATCTGTCTTTGAAACATTCCTGGTGATATCAGTATTACTTCCTAATTCACCACGGCAGGTTATTGTAACCATTGGACAATCACATTGACGATGAAACACTGAAATTGCTTAGGGGTTGGATACAAAATGCATAATGCCGACTTCTGTCCAGATGGAGTAACACTTCACACTGTCTGTTTTTGAAACATTCTGGAAGACCAGTACTACATTCCGTTACACCACAGCAGCTTATTGTAACCATTGGACCTTCACATTGACAATGAAACACTAAAGTTGCATCGGGATTGGATACAAAATGCACAATTTCGACTTCTGTTCGGGGGAAGTAACACTTGAAGCAGTCTGTTTTTTAAACTTTTCTGGGACACCAGTATTACATTCTGATGGCCACGGCAGGTTATTGTAACCATTGGACCTTCAGATTGACGTAAACCACTTAACTTGCATCGAGATGTAATAGAAACGGAAAATGACGGCTTCTGTCCAGTGGGAGTAACAGTTCAAACAGTCTGTACATTGAACCTTTCCTGGGAGTCCAGTATTACATTCTGGTGCACCACGGCAGGGTTATTGTACCCATTGAATTTTCACATTGACGATGAATCACTAAAATTGCATCAGGCATCGATAGAAAAGGAAAATGCCTGCTTTTGTCCAGCGGGAGTAACACTTCTTACAGTCTGTGTATTGAACCATTCCTGGGAGTCCCGTATCACTTTTTGATGCACCAGGGCATGTTACTGTCCCCATTGAACCCTCGTAGTGACAATGAAAATTGCGTCGGGATTGGATACAAAATGCACAATGCTGACTTCTGTCAAGGGGGAGTAACATTTCAAAAAGTCTGTCTTTGAAGCTTTCCTGGAAGACCAGTATTACATTCTGATGCACCACGGCAGGTTATTGTACGCATTGGACCTTCACATTGCCATAAACCACAAAAATTGCATCGGTGTTTAATAGAAAAGAAAAATGTAAGCTTTTGTGCAGCGGGAGTAACACTTCAACCAGTCTCCGTATTTTACCTTCCCTTAAGGTCCAGTATTACATTCTGATGCACCCCGGCAGGTTATTGTAACCATTGGACCTTCACACTGACGTTGAAACTCTAAAATTGCATCGTGATTTTATACAAAATGCACAATGCCAGCTTCTGTACACGGTTAGTAACACTTCAACCATTCTATATTTTAAACTTTCCTGGGACACAGTATTACATTCTGGTGCACCACGGCAGGTTATTGTACCCATTTAATTTTCACATTTTCGATTAACACTAAAATTGCATCGGGATAGGATACAAGACGCACATTGCTGACTTCTGTACTGGAAGTGTAGCACTTCAGGCAGTCTGTATTTGAAACTTTCCTGGGAGACCACTTTTACATTCTGATGCACCACGTCAGGTTATTGTAACCACTGGACCTCACATTGACGATGAAACACTAAAATTGGTTCTGTATTGGATACAAAATGCACTATGCCAACTTCTTTCCAGGGGGAGTAACACTTCAAGCAGTCTGAATTTGAAACTTTCCTGGTAGACCAGTTGTACACTCTGATGCACCACAGCAGGTTATTGTAACCATAGGTGCTTCACATTGACGATGAACCACTAAAATTGCATCGGGGTTTAATAGAAACGAAAAATGACGGCTTTTGTCCAGTGGGAGTACCACTTCAAGCAGTCTGTGTAACGAACGTTTCCTGGGAGTCCAGTATTACTTATTAATGCAATACGGCAGGTTACTGTAACGATTGGACTTTCACATTGACGACGAAACACTAAAACTGCAGTCTGTTTTTGAAATTTTCCTGGGAGACCAGTACTACATTCTGATGCACCACTGCAGGTTATTGTAACCATTGGACCTTCACATTGACGATGCAACAATAATATTGCATCGGGATTTGATACAAAATGCGCATTGCAGGCGTTTGTCCAGCGGGAGTAACACTTCAATCAGTCTGTTTTTGAAACTTTCCTTCACATTAAAGAAGAAACAATAAAATTGCATCAGCAATTAATAGAAAAGGAAAATGCCAGTTTTTGTCCAGCGGGGGTGACACTTCAAACAGTCTCTGTATCGAACCTTTCTTGGGAGTCCAGTATTTCTTTCTGATGCACCACGGCAAGTTACCGTAACCATTGGACCTTCACAGTGACAATGAAACACTAAAATTGCATCGGGATTGGATACAAAATGCACAATGCCGACTTCTCTCCAGGGGGAGTAACACTTCAAGAAATCTGTCTTTGAAACATTCCTGGTGATATCAGTATTACTTCCTAATTCACCACGGCAGGTTATTGTAACCATTGGACAATCACATTGACGATGAAACACTGAAATTGCTTAGGGGTTGGATACAAAATGCATAATGCCGACTTCTGTCCAGATGGAGTAACACTTCACACTGTCTGTTTTTGAAACATTCTGGAAGACCAGTACTACATTCCGTTACACCACAGCAGCTTATTGTAACCATTGGACCTTCACATTGACAATGAAACACTAAAGTTGCATCGGGATTGGATACAAAATGCACAATTTCGACTTCTGTTCGGGGGAAGTAACACTTGAAGCAGTCTGTTTTTTAAACTTTTCTGGGACACCAGTATTACATTCTGTTGCACCACAGCAGTTTATTGTAACCATTGGACCTTCACAGTGACAATGAAACACAAAAATTGTATCAGGATTGGATACAAAATGCTCAATGCCGACTTCTGTCAAGGAGGAGTAACATTTCAAAAGGTCTGTCTTTGAAACTTTCCTGGGAGACCAGTATTACATTCTGATGCACTACGGCAGGTTATTGTAACCATAGGACCTTCAGATTGACGTAAACCACTAAAATTGCATCGGTGTTTAATAGAAAAGAAAAATGCAAGCTTGTGTCCAGCGGGAGTAACACTTCAACCAGTCTCCGTATTGAACCTTTCCTGGGAGTCCAGTATTACATTCTGGTGCACCACGGCAGGATATTGTACCCATTTAATTTTCGCATTGACGATGAAACACTAAAATTGTATAGGGATTGGATACAAAACGCACATTGCTGACTTCTGTACTGGAAGTGTAACACTTCAAGCAGTCCATAATGAAACTTTCGTGGGAGACCAGTATTACATTCTGATGCACCACGGCAGGTTATTGTAACCATTGGACCTTCACATTGTCGATGCAACAATAATATTGCATCGGGATTTGATACAAAATGCGCATTGCAGGCGTTTGTCCAGCGGGAGTAACACTTCAATCAGTCTGTTTTTGAAACTTTCCTGGGAGACCAGTATTACATTCTGATGGCCACGGCAGGTTATTGTAACCATTGGACCTTCAGATTGACGTAAACCACTTTACTTGCATCGAGATGTAATAGAAACGGAAAATGACGGCTTCTGTCCAGTGGGAGTAACAGTCCAAACAGTCTGTACATTGAACCTTTCCTGGGAGTCCAGTATTACTTTCTGATTCACCACGGCAGGCTGTTGTAACCACTGGACCTTCTCTGCGACGATGAGACACTAACATTGCATCGGGATTGGATACAAAATGCACTACGCCAATTTCTTTCCAGGGGGAGTAACACTTCAAGCAGTCTGTATTTGAAACTTTCCTGGGAGATCAATATTACATTGTCATACAACACGGCAGGTTATTGTAGCCATTGGACACTCCCATTGACGATGAAACAGTGAAATTGAATCGGGATATGATACAAAATGCATAATGCCGACTTTTGTCCAGAGGGACTAACATTACAAGCAGTCTGTTTTTGAAACTTCACTCGTAGACCAGTTGTACATTCTGATGCACCATGGCAGGTTATTGTAACCACTAGACCTTCACATTGACGATGACACAAAAATTACATCGGCATAGGATACAAAATGCGCAATGTAGGCGTTTGTCCAGCGCTAGTAACACTTCAAGCAGTCTATTTTGAAACTTTCGTCAGAGACCAGTATTACATTCTGATGCACCACGGAAGGTTATTGTAACCATTGGAACTTCACATTGCCGTAAACCACTAACATTACATTGGGATTTAATAGAAACGGAAAATGCCGGCTTTTGTCCAGAGGAGTTACACTTCAAACAGTGTCCGTATTGAACCTTTCCTGGGAGTCCAGTATTACATTCTGGTGCACCACGGCAGGGTTATTGTACCCATTGAATTTTCACATTGACGATGAAACACTAAAATTGCATCAGGCATCGATAGAAAAGGAAAATGCCTGCTTTTGTCCAGCGGGAGTAACACTTCTTACAGTCTGTGTATTGAACCATTCCTGGGAGTCCCGTATCACTTTTTGATGCACCAGGGCATGTTACTGTCCCCATTGAACCCTCGTAGTGACAATGAAAATTGCGTCGGGATTGGATACAAAATGCACAATGCTGACTTCTGTCAAGGGGGAGTAACATTTCAAGAAGTCTGTCTTTGAAGCTTTCCTGGGAGACCAGTATTATATTCTGATCCACCACGGCAGGTTATTTTAAACATTGGACCTTCACATTCCAGTAAACCACTAAATAGCTTCGGGATTTATTAGAAACGAAAAATGACGGCTTTTGTCCAGTGGGAGTAACAGTTCAACCAATCTGTGCATTGAACATTTCCTCGGAGTCCAGTATTACTTTCCGATTCATCACGGCAGGTTATTGTAACCATTGGACCTTCACATTGACGATGAAACACTAAAATTGCATCGGGATTGGATACAAAATGCACAATTCCGAGTAAAACTGAAGTGATATCAGGTGTTCCCCAGGGAAGCGTCCTGGGACCTCTACTGTTCCTGATCTATATAAATGACCTGGGTGACAATCTGAGCAATTCTCTTAGACTGTTCGCTGATGATGCTGTAATTTACCGTCTAGTAAGGTCATCCGAAGACCAGTATCAGTTGCAAAGCGATTTAGAAAAGATTGCTGTATGGTGTGTCAGGTGGCAGTTGACGCTAAATAACGAAAAGTGTGAGATGATCCACATGAGTTCCATAAGAAATGCGTTGGAATTCGATTACTCGATAAATAGTACAATTCTCAAGGCTGTCAATTCAACTAAGTAACTGGGTGTTAAAATTACGAACAACTTCAGTTGGAAGGACCACATAGATAATATTGTCGGGAAGGCGAGCCAAAGGTTGCTTTTCATTGGCAGGACACTTAGAAGATGCAACAAGTCCACTAAAGAGACAGCTTACACTACACTCGTTCGTCCTCTGTTAGAATATTGCTGCGCGGTGTGGGATCCTTACTTGGTCGGATTGACGGAGGACATCGAAAGGGTGCAAAAAAGGGCAGCTCGTTTTGTATTATCACGTTATAGGGGAGAGAGTGTGTCAGATATGATACACGAGTTGGGATGGAAGGCATTACAGCATAGATGTTTTTCGTCGCGGCGAGACCTTTTTACGAAATTTCAGTCACCAACTTTCTCTTCCGAACGCGAAAATATTTTGTTGGGCCAACCTACATAGGTAGGTATGATCATCAAAATAAAATAAGAGAAATCAGAGCTCGAACAGAAAGGTTTAGGTGTTCGTTTTTCCCGCTCGCTGTTCGGGAGTGGAATACTAGAGAGATAGTATGATTGTGGTTCGATGAACCCTCTGCCAAGCACTTAAATGTGAATTGCAGAGTAGTCATGTAGATGTAGATGTTTGTCCAGCGGGAGTAACACCTCAAGCAGTCTGTCTTTGAAACTTTCCTGGGAGGCCCGTATTACATTCTGATGCACCAGAGCAGGTTATTGTAACCATTGGACCTTCACATTGCCGTAAACCACTAAAATTACATCGGGATTTAATAGAAACAGAAAATGACGGCTTTTGTCCAGTGGGAGGGACACTTCAACCAGTCTGTGCATTGAACGTTTCCTGGGAGTCCAGTATTACTTTCTGATTCACCACGGAAGTTTATTGTAACCATTGGACCTTCACAGTGACGATGAAACACTAAAATTGCATCGGGATTGGATACAAAATGCACTATGCCAACTTCTTTCTAGAGGGAGTAACACTTCAAGCAGTCTGTATTTGAAACTTTCCTGGGAGACCGGTATTACATTCTGATGCACCACGGCAGGTTATTGCAACCATTGGATCTTCACATTGACGATGAACCATTGAAATTGCTTAGGGATTGGATACAAAATGCATGATGCCGACTTCTGTCCAGATGGAGTAACACTTCACGCTGTCTGTTTTTGAATCTTTCCTGGGAGACCAGTATTACATTCCGTTACACCACAGCAGCTTATTGTAACTATTGGACCTTAAAAGTGACGATGAACCACTAAAATTACATCGGGTTTTAATAGAAACGAAAAATGACGGGTTTTGTCCAGTGGGAGTAACACTTCAAACAGTCTGTGCACTGAACCTTCCCTGGGAGTCTAGCATTACTTTCTGATTCACCACGGAAGTTTATTGTAACCATTGGACATTGACATTGACCATGAAACACTAAAATTGCATCGGGATTGGATACAAAATGCACAATGCCGACTTTTGTCCAGAGGGACTAACATTTCAAGCAGTCTGTTTTTGAATCTTTCCTGGTAGACAAGTTGTACATTCTGATGCACCACAGCAGGTTATTGTAACCATTGGTCCTTCACATTGACGATGAATCACTACAATTACATCGGGTTTTTATAGAAAAGAAAAATGCCGGATTTAGTCCAGCGGGAGTAACACTTCAAACAGTCTCCGTATTGAACCTTTCCTTGGAGTCCAGTATTACATTCTGGTGCACCACGGCAGGTTATTGTACCCATTGAATTTTAACATTGACGATGAAACACTAAAATTGAATCAGGCATTGATAGAAAAAGGAAAATGCCTGCTTTTGTCCTGCGGGAGTAACACTCCAAACAGTCTCCGTATTTTACCTTCCCTTAAGGTCCAGTATTACATTCTGATGCACCCCGGCAGGTTATTGTAACCATTGGACCTTCACACTGACGTTGAAACTCTAAAATTGCATCGTGATTTTATACAAAATGCATAATGCCAGCTTCTGTACACGGTTAGTAACACTTCAACCATTCTATAGTTTAAACTTTCCTGGGACACCAGTATTACATTCTGTTGCACCACGGCATGTTATTGTAAACAGTGTACCTGCACATTGACGATGAACCACTAAAATTGCATCGGGCATTGATAGAAAAGGAAAATGCCTACTTTTGTCAGGCGGGAGTAACAATTCAAACAGTCTGTGTATTGAACCTTTCCTGGGAGTCCGGTAACACTTTTTGTTGCACTTTTTGTCCCCATTGAACCTTCGCAGTGACAATGAAAATTGCGTCGGGATTGGATACAAAATGCACAATGCCGACTTCTGTCAAGGGGGAGTAACATTTCAAGAAGCCTGTCTTTGAAGCTTTCCTGGGAGACCAGTATTACATTCTGATGCACCACGGCGGGTTATTGTAAACATTGGACCTTCACATTGCCGTAAACCACTAAATTGCATCGGGATTTATTAGAAACGAAAAATGACGGCTTTTGTCCAGTGGGAGTAATACTTCAACCAGTCTGTGCATTGAACATTTCCTGGGAGTCCAGTATTACTTTCTGATTCACCACGGCAGGTTATTGTCCCCATTGGACGTTCACATTGACGATGAAACACTGAAATTGCTTAGGGATAGGATACAAAATGCATAATGCCGACTTCTGTCCAGGTGGAGTAAAACTTCACGCTGTCTGTTTTTGAAACTTTGCTGGGAGGCCAGTATTACATTCCGTTACACCACAGCAGCTTATTGTAACTACTGGACCTTAAAATTGACGATGAACCACTAAAATTGCATCGGGCATTGATAGAAAAGGAAAATGCCTGCTTTTGTCCAAGGGAGTAACACTTCAAACAGTCTGTCTATTTAACCTTTCCTGGGAGTCCAGTATTACTTTCTGATTCACCACGGCAGGTTATTGTAACCATTGGACCTTCACAGTGACAATGAAACACTAAAATTGCGTCGGTATTGGATACAAAATACACAATGCCAACTTCTGTCAAGGGGGAGTAACATATCATGTAGTCTGTCTTTGAAGCTGTCCTGGGAGACCACTTGTACATTCTGATGCACCACAGCAGGTTATTGTAAACATTGGTCCTTCACATTGACGATGAACCACTAAAATTGTTTCGGGGTTTTATAGAATAGAAAAATGCCGGCTTTTGTCCAGCGGAAGTAACACATCAAGTAGTCTCCGTATTGAACCTTTCCTGGGAGTCCAGTATTACAATCTGGTGCTCCACGGCAGGCTGTTGTCCCCATTGGACGTTCACATTGACGATGAAACACTAAAATTGCATCGGGATTGGATACAAAATTCACAAGGTCGGCGTTTGTCCGACGGGAGTAACACTTCAAAGAGTTTCCGTATTGAACCTTTCCTAGGAGTCCAGTATTACATTCCGGTGCACCACAGCAGGTTATTGTACCCATTGGACCTTCACATTGACGATGACACACTAAAATTGCATCGGGATTGGATACAAAATGCACATTGCCTATTTCTGTACATTGGGAGTAACACTTCAAGTAGTCTGTCTTTAAAACTTTAATGGGAGGCCAGTTTTACATCTGATGCACCACGGCCGGTTATTGTAACCATTGGACCTTCACATTGGCGATGAAACAATAAAATTGCACCGGGATGTAATACAAAAGGAAACTGCCCTCTTCTGTCCAGGGTGAGTAACACTTGAAACTTTCCGGGGAGACAGTATTACATTTTGATGCACCACGGGAGGTATTTGTAACCACTGGACCTTCACATTAATTATGATACACTAAATTTGTATCGTGATTGCATACAAAATGCACAATGGCGACATCTGTGCAGGGGAGTAACACTTCAAGAAATCTGTAATCGTAATTTTCCTGGGAGAGCAGGATTACATTGAGGAGCAAAAGTGCAGCATATTGTAACCACTGGATCTTCACATTGACGATGAGACACTAAAATTACATCGGGATTTAACAGAAAAGCAGTCTGTGTATTGAATCTTTCCTGTTAGGCCATTACTACTTTCTGATGCACCACAGCAGCTTATTGTAACCATTGGACCTTCACATTGACGATGAAAATCTAAAATTGCATCGGGATTTTATACAAAATGCACAATGCCGACTTCTGTTCAGGGGGAGTAATACTTCAACCAATCTGTATTTGAAACTTTCCTGGTGGACCAGATGTACATTCTGATGCACCACAGCAGGTTATTGTAACCATTGTTCCTTCACATGGACGATGAACCACTAAAATTGCATCAGGGATTAATAGAAAAGAAAAATGCCGGCTTTTGTCCAGCGGGAGTAACACTTCAAACAGTCTCCGTATTGAACCTTTCCTGGGTGTCCAGTATTACATTCTGGTGCACCGCGGCAGGTTATTGTACCCATTGGACATTCACATTGACGATGAAACACTAAAATTGCATCGGGATTGGATACAAAATGCACAATGCTGACTTCTGTACATTGGGAGTAACACTTCAAGCATTCTGTATTTGAAACTTTTCTGGGAGATCAGTATTACATTCTGATGCACCACGTTAGGTTATTTAACCATTGGACCTTGACATTCACGATGCAACAATAATATTGCATCGGGATTTGATACAAATTGCGCAATGTAGGCGTTTGTCCAGCGGGAGTAACACTTCAAAGCAGTCCGCTTTTGAAACTTTCCTTGTAGACCAGTTGTATATTCTGATGCACCACGGCAGGTTATTGTAACCATTGGACCTTCAAATTGACGATGAAACACTGAAATTGCATCGGGATTGGATACAAATTGCACAATGCCCGCGTTTGTCCAGCGGGAGTAACACTTCAAGCAGTCTGCCTTTTGAACTTTCCTGGGAGACCAGTACTGCATTCTGATGTACCACGGCAGGTTATTGCAACCATTGGATCTTCACATTGACGATGAACCACTAAAATTGCATCGGGATTAAATAGAAAAGGAAAATGCCGGCTTTTGTCCAGTGGGAGTAACACTTCAAACAGTCTGTGTATTGAACCTTTCCTGGGAGTCCAGTATTACATTCTGATGCACCCCGGCATGTTATTGTACCCATTGAACCTTCACATTGACGATGAAAATCTAAAATTGCATCGGGATTTTATACAAAATGCACAATGCCGACTTCTGTTCAGGGGGAGTAACACTTCAACCAATCTGTATTTGAAACTTTCCTGGGAGACCAGTATTACATTCTGATGCATCAAGGTACGTTATTGTAACCATTGGACCTGCACATTTACGATGAAACACTAAAATTTCATCGACATTGGATACAAATCGCACAATGCCGACTTGCTGTCACACTGGCCCAAATACTTTTAATAGACGCTAACATTGGCCACCGGACCACCTCCTCCAGAATGCACACATCAGCCGCTGCTCCACCACATCGCGCCTGTTGCCTCCCTGGCAATAGATGCTCACATATGTTACCTCGCCATTCCCTTACACCTGCTGCCTCTCTATCCCAGGTATGGGAAATAGATTCTCACATCGGCCAATGTACGACCTCCTTGCGCCTGCAGTCATCCTTTTACAGACCTTGGCAATAGACACCCACATCAGACACCACTCCATCAAATCATGACTGCTGCGACCATGACCCAGGTAATGGCAAATGACGTTCAAATCGGACCCAGCTAAACCTCCTCACTCATGTGGTCGCTCTAGCCCAGGTCGTGGCAGCAGACATTTAAATCAGCCAACTCTCCACATTCTCTCACCTGCTGCTGCCCTGGCCCATGTCCTGGAAATAGACACTGAAATTGGTCTTGGTCTCCACTTTAACTCATCGTCCCTTCTACCAACCTTGGCCAGGATCTGACAATAGATGCTCATATCACCCACTGCTCCACCTCCTCGCGCCTGCTGCCACCCTGGCCCAGGTACTGGCAATAGCCAATCATATCAACCATTGTGCTTCCTCCTCGCACATGCTGCTACCTTGGCACAAGTCATCGCAATAGACGCTCACGTCTGCCACTGCGTCAACTCCACACAACTGCTGTCTCCCATTCCTGGGCCTGGCAATAGACGCTTGCAACAGCCAATGCGCCACCTCCTCGTGCCTGCTACCACCCAGCCACAGGGCCTGGCAATAGAGGATCACATCGACCTCCAGTTCACCTCATCGTACCTGCAGCCATACTCTCAATAGACGCTAATATTGGCCACCGCAGCACCTCCTCCATCCTGTTGCCTCCCTGGCCCAAATCCCGGTACTAGATGCTTACATCAGCCACTGCTTTATCTCGTTGTGCTTGCTGACATCCTGGCCTGAGTGCTGGAAATACGCGATCACATCAGACACTGTGCCACCTCCACAAGACTTGAAACATACCATTTGAACAGACGTGATGAATTACTGTACTCTAAAACCTCTACGTTATTTGATTTTCAAACAGCTGAGCAAAACTGAACGTACTCAGTCATTACTCTCTTTACTTATTCAGATCTACACTAAACTGATACACAATATTTTTAGCGCAACTTAATCTGACTATAAAAAATCCGTACAAAGGAATGGCCCAGGTTAACAATAACCTATACCGTTCTTGAGTCACTTACCTCACAAAAATCATTGTTATTCGAACTACTGCAGCGAGTGCCACTCCTGCCAGCTAAATAAAAGGTTTTAGCTACTGAAGGTACTAGGCATAGTAAGCAAACGAATGACTTTGATAGAGAACTATTAATGTATTTACCTCAATAATATTCCAAAGTAATTATATATAACTCTTTCTGACGTACACAGGTCCAGATCGTCCACTCTTAAAATTTTGCCATTCTTCTCCCATCATCCACCACTTGGTGGCTCATCTCCAACTGCTCAACACTACGTACTGTTCACATTCCGTTGCCCAACACTACAATAGCGAGTATTCCAACAATACAAACCAGCCACAGGCTGCACACAGCACAGTCAGTGATTTTCATACAGAGTGCTATGTGGTGTTAACAACGTAAAAACCTAAACAGCCTACTTACATCGTCCCCTTGCTCCATACAAAAAATTTTACAAATTGTTTTGCGTAGTGCCCAATAATCATATGATAAAATTTTTCGTAATTACAATAACAAAGATATCAAATGCACACACTTATTGATGCAATGTTGGTTAGAAGTAAAAATTGCTCTTACAAGGCCAGTCCTGATCACTCATCAAAATAGTAATGTCAGTTTTTTTTCTCCACGTCTGGGCAGTAAAAGAAAATGCACACAGAAGTAGTGGATTTCCTTGCAGTCTTGAAGAAGTAGTCTTGTCTTTCCAACAGAAAGACAGTGATAACTGTTCGTCCTGGCAAAAACCACTCACATCGGAAATCCACCTCGTCACCCCTGTTGCCACACTGGACCAGGTCCTGGCAATAGACGCTCACATTTGCCACCGATCCACCTCCCCACATTTGCCGTCACTCCACATCTTCGTGACTGTTGCTACCATGGCCCAGGTGCCGGCAATAGAAGATCAAATCAACCCTTGTACCACCTCCTAGCGCCTGCTGGCACCCTGGCCCAGGTCCTGCCATGAAATGCTCACATCAGCCTCCACGTTATCTCTTCCAGCCTGCTGTTGCCCTGCCCTGGGATCTGGCAATAGACGCTAACATCGGCAACCATGCAACATTCTCGCGCCTGTTGCCACCCTTGCTCAGGTCCTGGCAGTGAACACTCACATAGGCCACCATTCCACCGCATCGCACTTACTGCTACACTGGTCCAGGTCCTGGCAACAGACACTCACATCAATCTTCACTCTACCTCCTTGTGCCTGCTGCCACCCTCTTCCATATCCTGGCAGTAGACGCTGACATCAGCCACTTCTCCATCTCGTTGTGCCTGCAACCATGTGGCCCCGAGTCCTGGCAGTAGACGCTCATATGGGCCACTGTGCTACCTCTTCGAGCTGGCTTTCAGCCTCGCCCAGGTCCTGGCAATATATTTGCAGATCAAAGGCTGGTCCACCTCTTCGGCCACGGTGGCCGATGTGTGCGCCTGTTGTAAGAACTTGGGCCAGGTTTGCAGCAGGCAAGATGAGTTTTTGTAGTTGCCGATGTAAGCATCTGTCGCAAAGTCCTGGGCCAGCTTCGCAGCAGGTGTGAGGAGGTGGCGCGAAGTCCAATGAGCACATCTATTGCGAGGCACTGTATAGGGTGGCAGCAATTGTGAGGAGCTGGCACAGTGGCCGATGTGAGCAACTATTGCCAGGACTCGAGGCCAGGTTGGCAGCAGGCACAACTAGATGGAACGATAGCTGATGAGTATGTTTATCTCCTGGACTTGGTACGGGGTGGCAGGAAGCCCAGCACATGGCGATATTGGAAATAAACGATGAGGTAAGATAATGGAAAATAAATTATTAGGTAAGAAATACGTGAACATATAAATACAGAAAGCAAGCTTTAATACGATATTTTTTGTGTGAACAAATGTTGGAATGAGGGGAAAGATCTATGGAATGAAGTTTTGGTTTCGATTGCAGTACCAAATGTTACACTGAAAACAAACACTGTCTTTTCCTTTTGTGTTATTGCGCTATGTGTTTGTGAACCCTTGAGTATTTGTGTTTTTTATGTCTTTATGTCTTTGGCTAAGAAGACTTATGTTGTAGAATTTTTCTAATACTAAGCTACATTCACAATGATGAGGAATACTTTTATCCTATATTATAATTTGAATTAATAATATATATTGACCTTGCAAAGATGATTCGACCATATTTTCTAAAGCTATTCTGACCTTTTATGTATTTACTTATGTCACAATTCCTGTAACACTGATGTGTAGGTTTATTTCTATTTTTATGTGAAACCTGTATTATTACAAATGTTGTCTGTATTATTATGTTTTTAATTATGTTTTCTGTTCGTTTGTAATTTGTATTCTCATCTTCTAAAATTGTAATTGACACCAGTTCATCAAATTAAGTAACTTGTATGCATTAAATTCAGTGAACGCATTTCTGTTAGTCATGGCATATGCACAATATGTGAGAAGTTGGGACTGGTTAACAGCATTGCTGGTTATAAGTACAATACCAAAAATTTTGTGAGTGCATAAGTCGAGGTTTATGGACTTGCTGTATTGTCTACCAGGACTACAGTGGGTCTGCTCTGTGATGACCTACCTACCAATATTCAACAAATTGCATTTTCTTTTACTGCTCAGACTTTGAGATAAAGAAAGAAAACTCTAATTAGTATTGTGCTGAATAATCTGGACTGTCTTTACGAGAACGATTTTTGCTTTTGACCAACATTGCATCAATAAGTTCATGCATTTGTTATCTTTGTTATTGTAATTATGAAAAATTTTATCAAATCATTATTGGCCACTGCACAAAACATTTTGTAAATTTTTTTGCGGGGAGCATACGGGCTATATATGTAGGCTGCTTAGGTTTTTGTGTTGGTAACGCCACGTAGCGCTCTGTATGAAAATCACTTACTGTGCTGCGTGCAGCCTGTGGCTGGTTTGTATTGTTGGAATATTCGCAATTGTAGTGTTGGGCATTGGAATCTGAACACTACGTAGCATTGCGCAGTTCAAGGTGATGGATGTGGGGATGTGGGGCGAGAGATGGCAGACGTTTTAAGAGAGGACGATCTGGAGGTGTGTCCGCCACAAAGAGTAAATTTTAATACTTTGTATCGTGGAATGATAGATATATTATGACTTTTGAATATTATTAAGATTTTTATTTGTCAACATTTGCTGCCTACGCCTGTCAGTAGTTAGTGCCTTCAGTAGCTAGAACCTTTTATTTACCTGGCTGTAGTGGCGCACGCTGTATTGCACTAGTTCGAGTAACGAAGATTTTTGTGAGGTAAGTGATTCAAGAAAGGTGTAGCTTATTGTTAGTCAGGGTCATTCTTTTGTAGGGATTCTTGAGAGTCAGATTGCGTTGCCCTAAAAATATTGTGTATCAGGTTAGTGTTGATCAGAATAAATAAAGAGAGTGATGACTGAGCACGTTCAGTTTTGCTCAGCTGTTTGAAAATCAAAGGTCGCACAGGTTTATCAGAACAGTAATTCAAAGGGTATGTTTTAAGTTGTGTGGAGGTGGCACCATATCTGATGTGAGCGTCTATTGCCAGGACTCGGGGCCAGGATGGCAGCAGGCACGACGAGGTGGAATGGTGGCTGATGTGAGCATCTACAGCCACTATCTGGGCGAGGGTCGCAGCATTCTCGAGGAGTCGTGTGAAGTTAGCATCCCTTTTTCGAGAAATATACATTTTTTTCACAGTTCTTGTTAGATGTGCAATAGTTTTAGAGTTCTTTGCTGATGTGAGCCTCTAGTGCTATGATCTGCACCAGGGTAGCAGTAAGCGAGAGGCGGTGTAGCGGTGGCTGATGAGTGTGTCTACTGCCAGGACTTGAGCCTGGGTGGCAGCAAGCGCGAGGAAATTGTGTGGATGCCGATGATAGCGTCTATCGCCAGATCCTAGGCCAGCGTGGCAGCTGGCATTCAGAGGAGGTGCGGTGGCCAATATGAAGAGCTATTGCCACGACCTGGGTTATTATGGCAGCCGGCACATGCAGTTGGAGCATTGGATGCTGTGGGCGTCTATTTCGAGGACCTGTGCCGAGCGGCAGCAGTTGTGTGGAGGTGGCACAGTGTCAGTTGTGAGCGTCTATTGCCTGGACTCGAGGCCAGGTTGGAAGCAGGCACGACGAGGTGGAATGGTGGCTGATGTGAGCGTCTACAGCCACTATCTGGGCGAGGGTGGCAGCATTCTCGAGGAGACGTGTGAAGTTAGCATCCCTTTTTCGAGAAATATACATTTTTTTCACAGTTCTTGTTAGTTGTGCAATAGTTTTAGAGTTCTTTGCTCAAAATTTCAATAGTTCTGCAGAATTTAGCGAAGAAAACAACAGTATTTGAAAATATTTTCGCACCGAAAACATTTTTTGTCAGTTTTCGCAAAAATTAAACTTATACAACAGTTTTGAGGACAGTTCTGAGCAGAACCCCAACAGCTCTATCGAAAATACTAATAACACTTTTCTATGTCGATAATAGTTTTTGATAAATTGATTTAATGTGGGACACACTTTCTCTACAGAAAATGTAAATATATTCGTACAACAGTTCTGATGACAGTTCTGGACACCACGTGAAGAGTTCTATCGCAAATCCTAGTAGAATTTTTTTGTGCAATTAATAGTTTAAGAGGTAATTGCAACTTAATTAAGAACCCCATAAGAGCTCCTACTGTGAAGCTGGCACCCTTTTTTTTAGAAATATATATATTTTTTTCAGAGTTCTTGATAGATAAGTCATAGTTCTAGAGTTTTCTGTACAAAATTTCAATAGTTCTGCAGAATGCTGTTCTGCAAGAGGCTGTAGATGCAACAAATGGAGGTCTATAGACTATCATAAAATGCAAGAAATGTAAAGGAGAAGCAGTTGAAGAAAAGAAATTCGGATGCTAATTGATGATGGATACTAGTATAACAACTTATCCACTAAATCAAAAGAAGAAATGTGTGTTGCAAACGATCACTAAAGAAATCGTAGTCGACTATCAAGAGTACACTCTCGTTGGTGCCATTCATTATAATAGCTCCATCAAACACCACACGGCATATGTCTTCGATGGAACCTACTGGAAGCAGTACGATGACCTGTATAAAGATGTACAGAGAGTTTCAAAAGAATCGATAATTTCGCCACACCTGTTCATGTATGTCAAGACAGGAAATTTTTCAAATTGCAGCTACAAGACCGACGAGACGTAAAAAGTAGTTCCTACATAGGGACTTTGTTTATAAGGTAAGAAATTGCTAAAAGTTGATATATAAATATTACAAATACAGGTCTTATGTTAGTTCTTCGTATTTTTGTTTTCTGGAACCGCAGCCCTCCTGTTTACTAGAATAAGAGCATTTTATGCCTTAAATTTCACGTATATATTTTTTGTACTTATTTTTCATAGTTGTTTCACACCTCATAAATTCTATGCTTATTTATTACTGAATTCCCTACATATGTAATTACTTCTGGGTTTTAGTGTACCCTGAAGAAGAGCTGTTACGGGTACCTGTACATCACAGCCTGTAGTTTTTCCTGGTACTTTGAAATTTAATAATGCAAGATTGTCAATAGATTCAGGAATGAAACTTTTATCAAGGAATTGGTATATTGTGTGCTCTAGGTGAAATATAATGTAAATCTGTGGAATACATTGTGTAGTGAATATTGATGTTTTTCTTACATACTGAATTACACGTAATTGTTATTTTAGGTTCAATGTACTTACACGCTATTCCAAATAAAAGATAGAAAATAAATTTTATTCTTTGAATTATTACCTCGTTGAGACATGCAAACCAGTAATATTTTTCAGTTTCATGTTTTGATTATTTTAAAAACAATGTATTTTAAGACGAAACTTTTACTCCCAATAATTTAAGAACATAATATGACATACTGCAGCTTAAAATATTTAATCCATTGTTGAATAATATGGTTCAGTGTGTATGCAATTACTATATTATTATTCATCCATTGCTTTGTGCATGTAGCTTTAATAGTGGATGAGATACCGGTAACAGTATCTCTGTATGCAAACACGTTGATTGCAGAAAATTGAAACTAAAGATATGTATGTCATTTTATTCTCAATGACGACATGGCAAACCATCCTGTTCCATAATCCTGTTGATACATTTCATGTCATTTTCATTTTCCTTAGTTTTGCTTTTTTTCTTTGTTAATCTGGCCTCCTTTTTCATGCTTTTAGCAGCTTTTTCAGTTTATGTGACATGCTGCCTGTCCGCCCATACCAGCACAATTTTCATGTTGTTCCTAGTTTTGATGCCTGTTGTGTTCATTGTTTTTAATCTTTACTCCATCAGGCTGGCCGACGTGGCCGAGCTGTTCTAGGCGCTACAGTCTGGAACCGCGAGACGCTCCGGTCGCAGGTTCGAATCCTGCCTCGGGCATGGATGAGTGTGATGTCCTTAGGCTAGTTACGTTTAAGTAGTTCTAAGTTCTAGGGGACCGATGACCTCAGATGTTAAGTCCCACAGTGCTTAGAGCCATTTGAACCATTTTTACTCCACCATTAAAAAATATTGCAACTGTTGAAACGCATTCTGATTTTGTTTTATGCCATGTAAACATTTTTCCTGCACATACGACAGTCGACAGTTTCTTCAAAGGTATTACATAAACGAGGTTGTACGGAAGCTGCAGCGCCCAAATTAAATGTCCAAATGTGTGTGAAATCTTATGGGACTTAACTGCTAAGTTCATCAGTCCCTAAGCTTACACACTACTTAACCTAAATTATCCTAAGGACAAACACACACACCCATGCCCAAGGGAGGACTCGAACCTCCGTCAGGACCAGCCTCACAGTCCATAACTGCACCTCCTGAGACCGCTCGGCTAATCTGCTGCGGCACGCCAAATTAAACAAAATGACGTTTAAGCACGAGAATTACGAGGTACTCTACATGAAGTGTATATTTTTAGAATCAGGAAGAACCAGATGAATTTTATTACGTAAAACAGTAATTGTTTTGACCTCTCATGACATCCATGATCCACTAACAGCTAAAAATATGCCCAGGACCCTCATGGATAAAAGTAATGTGGCAACATCACCAGACGCTACGATACATAAAAACATGTGCTGTGTGTGACGAAGAAATTTGAAATTGCTGTCGTTAATATTGTTGCAAACATTTGTTCTAGTTAGAAAGGAAGTGTGGAAGTTTGATGAGTTACACTAGAGCGAGAGTCAAAAGTCTTTACAATGTATAGAAATTTAAGTATATTTAAATGAATATATTGAACAAACGAACTAAGCAGTATGTTTATATCACAATTCAATACATGACTGATAGAGGTGTTATTATGTTGAGGGGATACAGTATTAACGTTAATAAGGAGTTCAAAATTTGTAAATAAAAACCTTGTTTACTTGGTCCTCAGTAATCCGGGTTTCTGGTTTATCTGGTTGGTTGGTTATTTGGGGTTGAAGGGACCAAACAGCAAGGTCATCAGTCCCTTGATTCAAATTTGGTCCATTCCGCGAGTGTGACATCTCAGGAAAGTCAGAACAATAAAAGGGAAAAGGCTAAAAATGTAAAAGGACAGTCATGTTGTCAATGGTAAAACGAGGGAAGTCAGCAAGGGAACGAACCCAACGCTATGCTGAAGCAGCAGAGGCAAGACCACCTGCGACTTAAAAGGTGCAACCGCTAGAATGTAGAAGTACATATGTGGAAAGGAGACTAACCAATCCTTTTAAAAAAAGTGCTAAAAACACAGTAAAAGGGGAAGAAAAGAGGATCGCGGTCTGGGAGGTGAGTCAGGAATCTCTGAACACGGCTTACAGTGGGAGATACCCCAACATTCACCGCCCTGCCCCAATACCAGAGAGAGATTAAAAACCTTAAAACTGAGAATAAAAACCACTTTCCCGGAGGAAACCGAGAACCAGAGAGACCACCCGGGAATCGTCAGCCAACATCAAAGGTAAAGTGCGGGGGAGTCTGTACTTTCCACGCGCGGCCAAAAGAAGGGGGGCATTCAACCAAACTGTGGGCTACTGACTGGAAGGCTCCACAACCACGAAGTGGGGGTGGCTTATCATGAAAAAGAAAACCATGGGTCAGCCTGGTATGGCCAATGCGGAGACGACGCAGTGTGGTCGAGTCCTTTCGGGAGAGGCGAAAGGAAGAACGCCACGGGCCTGGTATCTCCTTAATCGCACAAAGTTTATTAGACAGGGGAGTAGCCTCCCAAGAGTTGGCCCATGACTGTGCGAAGTGGGATTTGATGTGAAGCCTTAAATCCGCTGCAGGAGGGGTTACAGAGAAGGAGGGGTAAGTGACTGCTCCCCCAGCCAAACGATCAGCAAGCTCATTACCTGGGATACCCACATGGCTAGGCACCCAAAGAAAGTCAATGGAACAAGCAGGATGGTGAAGATCAGCGAGATGGTCATGGATGGCAGTGACCAAAGGGTGGCGCTAAAAACACCCGTCAATAGCCAGAAGGCCACTCATTGAGTCCGTGCATAACAAAACGCGGTTGTGCTGGGACTGTTTAATAAAGGTAAGGGCCTGGAAAGTTCCATCAATTCCGCAGTAAACCCCCCACATGCAGGTGGCAGCAGATGATTTTCCGTTCCAACCAAGGACATGAAGGCATACTCCACATGATCAGCAGAGCAGATCCATCAGTGTAAAAAACAACAGCATCCCGAAACTCCCATAAAATTCGGCGGAAAAAGGAACGGAACACCATCGGGGGGATGGAATCTTTCAGACCTCGGCGGAGATCCATCCGAATTCGAGGCCAACGACCTAACTAGGGGGAGGGGGTTGGAGGGGAGGGAGATATATTCGTCTATTGCCAGTACTCATGGCCATGTTGGTAGCAGGCACGACGGGTTGGAGCGGTTTTTGATGTGAACGTCTACTGTCAGAACCTGCGCCAGGGTGGCAGCAGGCTTGAGGAGTTTGCATGGTTGCCATTGTGAGCATCTATCGCGTGGTCCTGGGCCAGGGAGGCAGCAGGTGTGGGGAGATGGAGCGGTGCCCAATTTGAGCGTCTATTGCCAGGATATGTGACATGGTAGCAGGAGGTGGAGCAATGGCTGATGTAAGTGTGTATTGTCAGGCTTAGGTAGGACTTTCTTGGAAATAAATGATGAGGTAAGATAATGGAAAATAAATTATAAGATAAGAAATATGTGAACATATAAATACAGAAAGCGTGCTTTAAACGGATTTTTTTTTTGTGTGTGTGTGACCAAATGTTGAAATAAGAGGAAAGAGCTATCAAATGAAATTTTGGTTTTGACTGCTGTACCAAATAATACACTAAAAACTGACCCTGTTCTTTCCTTTCGTGTTATGCCACAATGTGTTTGTTTACCGCTGTGTTACTGTGTTTTTCCTGTCTTTATGTGTTTAGCTAACAATATTTACATTGTTGAATTTGTCTAATAGTTAGTACATTCATTATGATGGGATATACTGTTATCCTCATATATAATTTGCATTGATAATATGTTATTTACTTTGTAAAGATAGTTAGACATTATTTTCGAAAGCTATTCTGGTCTTTTATGTAATTCCTGTAACATTTATGTGTTTATTTATATTCTTTTCTAATGAATGTGTTACTACAAATGTTATCTGCATTATTATGATTTAATGATGTTCTCTGTACCTTTGCAACTGTATTCTCGTGTTATAAAATTGTAGTTGACACCAGTTCATCAAATTAAGTAACTTGTAAGCATTTAATGAAGTGCACAAGCTTCTGTTGATCGTAGAATATGGAAAATATGTGAGAATGTGGCACTGTTAGTGTTTGCACGTGTGTTAATAATTCAGCAACGTACTGGTTAACAGCAGTGCTGGGTCTTAGGACAATTTCAAAAATTTTGTGAGTGCATAAGTCGTGTTTATGGACTTGTTATATTGTCCGCAATACTCTTCGATGGTGTTTGTGCATCTGCACAGCCACAACAGATGGCTGCTGGCGGTCTCTACAAGGACTGCAGTGGGTCTGCACTTTTTGTGCCCCACCAATAGCATGCTCTCTATCATAACTAACAATTTGCAGTTGGAGGTGAGCCACCAGCAGTGGTGTATGTGGGGAGATGGAAGACAGAATTTTAAGAGCGGGCAATGTGGACCAGAAAGAGTAAATTTGTAATATCACTTCATGATAACCACTCTTACAAATTTACTCTTTGAAACAGAACAATCAATGTATTGACCTTAATAAAATTATTAAGGTCAATACATTGATTGTTCTGTTTCCATCTTTCATTTGCTGACTACACGTATCAGTTGTTAGTGCCTTCAGATGGTAGAACCTTTTATTCAGCTGGCTGTAGTGGCGCTCGCTGTATTGCAGTAGTTTGACTAACGAAGATTTTTATGAGATAAGTGCATCATGCAAGGTATAGGTTAGCCATTCTTTTGTAAAGATTGTGTTAAAAATATTGTGTGTCAATTTAGTGTTGATCATAATAAGTAAAGGGAGTAATGAGTGAGTAAGTTCAGTTTTGCTCAGCTGTTTGAAAATCAAATAATGTAGAGGTAATTCATTAATTTTTCAAAGGGTATGTTTCAAGTTCTCTGGGAAAGGATGGCAGCAGGCACAACGAGACTGAGCGGTGGCTGATGAGAGCGTCTAGTGCCAGGATCTGGGCCAGGGTAACAGTAGGCGTGAGTAGGTTTGGTGGTTGCTGATGTGAGTGTCTATTGCCAGGATGTGGACCTGGATGGCAGCAGGTGCGAGGAGGTTGCCTGGTTGCTAATGTATTTGTCTATCGCCAGGTCAATGCCCAGGGTGGCAGGAGGCAAGGGGACGTGGACCAGTGGCCGATGTGAGCATCTATTGTCAGTACCTGGACCAGGGTGGCAGAAGGAACGAGCAGTCCTATCGTGGCTGATGTGACTGTCTATTGCCAGGATCTGGGCCTGCATGGAGGAGATGGCACGGTGTCCGATGTGAGCTTCTATTGCCAGGACCTGGCCAGGGCAGCAACAGGCACAAGAAGGTAGAGCAGTGCCCAATGTGAGTGTCTTCGTACAGTTGCAGCAGTTCTGTGGAGGTGGCATAGTGGTAGATGTCAGCATCTATTGCAAGGACTCAGGGCGAGGATGGCAGTAGGATCAACGGAATGTATTGGAGTCTGATGTGATCGTCTACTGCCAGGATCTGGGCCAGGGTCTCAGCAGGAGAGACGAAGTATAGTAGGTGCTCATGTGAGCGTCTATAGACAGGATCTCGGGGAATGTGGCAGCAGGGACGATGTGGTGGAACAGTGGCCGATGGTAGCGTCTATTGCTAGGACCTGGGCAGGCACCAGAAGTTGTGTAGAGGTGGCATGATGGCCGATTTGAGCGTCTATTGTCAGGACCTGGGCCAGGGGGACAGCAGTTGTGTGGAGGTAGTGTGGTTGCTGATGTGAGCGTGTAACGCCGGGTCCGCATCCAGCGTGCCAGCAGAAGCGAGGAGGTGGAGCTGTGGCTGATGTGACTGTCTATTGCTAAGACGTGGGTCAGGATGGCGTCAGGCGCATGCCAGTGGCGCTGTTTCCGAAGTGAGCGTCTATTGGTCGAGAGCAGCAGCAGGCAGAAGGTGGTGACCTGGTTGCTGATGTGAGGCTCTATTGCCAGTACCTGGTCCAGGGTGGCAGCAGGAGCGAGAAGGTGGCACAATGGTTGATATGATCGTCTATTACCATACCTGGGCCAGGGTTTAAGCAAGCATGAAGACTTGGAGTGGAGGCCAATTTGAATGCGTATTGCCAGGGTGTAAGCAGGTGTGCGGAGGTGAAGGGACATGGGCCAGGGTGGCTGCAGGTGTGGGGAGGTGGAGTGATGGACTATGTGCGCCTCTATTGCCTGGACCTGGGTTAGGGCGGCAACTGGCACGAGTGGGTGGAGTAGTGGACAGTGTGAAATCTATTGCGAGGACCTGTGCAGGAATGCAGCAGTTGTGTGGAGATGGCATAGTAGCTGATGTGAGCATCTATTGCCAGGGCTCGGGGCCAGGTAGGCATCAGGCGCTAGGAGGTTCAGCAGTGGCCAATGTGAGCCTCTATTGTCATGACCAGGCAAGGGTAGCAAAAGGCGAGACGTGCTGGAGCAGTGGCTCATTTGAGTGTCTTATGCCAGGACCCTGGGCCCGGGGGAAAACAAGCTGGAAGTGGTGGCTCAGTGGCAGATGTGAGCATCTGTTGTGATACTTGGGTCGGGTTACAGCAGTTGTTAGGAGGGGGCACAGTGGCTGATGTGAGCGTCTATTGCCAGTACTCGGGGCCAGAATGGCAGCAGGCACAACAAGATAGAGATGTGGCTGTTGTGAGAGTACTGCCAAGATCTGGAACAGGTTGGCAGCAGGCCTGACGAGGTAGAGTGGAGACTAATGTGGATATCTGTTGCCAGGAGCTGGGCAATATGGCAGCAATTTTGTGAGGTGGCAAGGTGTCCGATGTGACAATTAATTGCCACCACCTGGTCCAGGATTGCAGCAGACGCGAGGATGTTGTGTGGTTGCTGATGTGAGAGGCTACTGCCAGGTCCTTGTTTGGTGTGCCAGAAGGATAGAGGAGTTGGGGCATTGGCTAACGTGAGTGTTTACTGTGAGAACCTGGGCCTGGGTGGAATCAGGTGTGGGGTGGTGTTGTGCCGGCAGATGTGAGCATCGACTGCTGGGGCCTGGGCCAGGGTGCCAGCGAGGAGGATGCAAAAAATATGTGAACTTATAATAACAGAAAACTTGCTTCAATACTATTCTTTTGTGTGTCAACAAATGTTGAAATAACAGAAAAGATCAATGGAATGAAGTTTTGGTGTGAAATGCAGTACCAATTGTAATTTGGAAACAATTTCTGTCCTGTCCTTTTGGGTTATTCCGCTATGTGGTCGTGTACCCTTGTGTTACTGTGTTTTTCCTGTCTTTGTGTGTTTAGCTAATAAGATTTATGTTGTAGAATTTTTCTAATACTAAGCAACATTCACTATGATGAGCAATACTGTTATCCTGAATTATAATTTGCGTTAATAATATGTTATTTACTTTGTAAAGAGAGTTAGACATTATTTTCGAAAGCTATTCTGATCTTCTATGTATTTACTTATGTCATAATTCCTGTAACACTGATGTGTACGTTTATTTCTATTCTTTTGTAAAGCCTGTATTACTACAAATGTTTTCTGTATTTTTATGTTTTAATGATGTTTTCTGTACCTTTGTAACTGTATTTTCTTGTTACAAAATTGTAATTGACACCAGTTCATCAAATTAAGTAACTTTTTAAGCATTCATTTCAGAGCACACATTTCTGTTGGTCATAGTATATGCACAACATGTGAGACGTTTGGACTGTTAGTATTTTCAATTGTGTTAATAATTCATAAATGGACTGGTTAACAGCATTGCTGGTTCTAAGGACAATTCCAAAAACTTACTGAGTGCATAAGTAGTGGTTTATGAACTTGCTATATTGTCCACAAGACTCTTCGATGGTTATTGTGCATCTGCACAGTCGCAACAGATAACTCTGTTGTGGGTTTGACAATCATACATGCCCATTAATAATAGTAACTTTCTTTATTCTCTTGTAAACAATTAAGAGCTTTGTTATATGGTTCAAATGGCTTTGTGCACTATGGGAGTTAACTTCTTCAGTCATCAGTCCCCTAGAACTTAGAACTACTGAAACCTAATTAACCTAAGGACATCATACACATCCATGCCCCAGGTAGGATTCGAACCTGCGACTGTAGTGGTCGCGCGGGTACCAGACTGAATTTATGTTTTGCTTGTAGTGATGGGAAGTTCGAAACCACTTGAATTTCAAACAGTCATTACAGTAAATAGTTTAATTGCAGTACTGCAACTATTAACAGTAGTTTACTAGATTATTAACAAGTATCATCTTATCGACTCTACATTCTTAAAATCATTTTTCACAAATTACTGTATTATAGGACAGACATAATTTCACTACCTCTTCATCTTGGGTTAAGACAATGACTAAAACAAGAAAAGGAACCTTGTAAAACACCGTAACAACTATCACAATGTGTCTATAATAAAATCACCTCAAAATTGTGCAGCTTGTCTTACACAGAGGTATTATGTTGTAAAATTACCATAAGGAGCTAAATGTAAATTAATAAAACAAACTTATAATAGCACTTTGTGGTCACCTACCAACAGATTGCATTTCTGTAAAATGTATGTGACAATACTAAAAAGAGCCAGCAGCAAGAATGGTGTGGTGTTTCTGACAAAAAGAACCACAATGCCATTTATTTATATAAATAACTATTTTGGTTAAATATTCGTAGTTGATTGACATATGTAACAAAATGAACAACATGTTTGTATGCAATGTGTATATTGAAATAAGGAACTGAAGTAAGTGATGAGATTACCTTACTTGGTACATTACTATGTTGCCTGCATATTGATTTAAAATACATTGCAGTACCAGTCTCATTTGAAACTACCACAATTTCTCTGGAACAGTACTATTGCAAGTCAGAGTAGCAGTACTGTTGTAAAACAGAAGCAGAGAATGAAGTTTAAATCACAAATACTTACATATACAGTGTTATTCTCATTATGACTTATGAGCAATAAAACAAGAATCAGTAGAACTCCAGAAGAGGGACACATGTATATGTAAAGTGAAACTAAATGCATAGTTCTTCACACACACACACACACACATGAAGAGAGAGATAATTCGACAACTAGACCAGCTCTTGTTGCATGGCTCACAAAATGTCACGTTTTTCACATCCTCCACACAATGTTGTGTCCTCATTTCCGTTTTGGTATTCTCCTGACATATGGCACTGACGAAATTACTTTGTTCTATCAACCAAGAATGTCCAGCCTGGTGCAAACATCTCTTGTTGTCATAGATAATTTTAAAGACCAATCAAAACATTTATCACAACCATTCTGCCAACTACCTGCCCGAAGTTTGTCGAGAAAGTATGACACACTGGCCTCAGTAAACTGTGCCGAGAGAGCTGCTCCATGGGAGACTTAAATGTGTGTTCATTATTTTTATATGCATCAACAATACCCTAAGAACAGAACTGATACCATATACCAAATTAATCAAAACAAATCACAAATAGAAATGAATAAATGTTAAACAGGCAATTTTGCACAACAACAAGGACCAGGTAAGAGTGATTACAAAAAATAGCATCATCATTTAACACCTAAACAGTAAGCAAATAATTATAAAATACAATTGCTATGTAATTATGTTAAACATATCAGAAATGGATATTAAGATCTCACAGAACAATTGTAAGTTATGAAGTACATAGTCCAGTAGATGCATAGTCACTGACAAAGTAAAAAGGGCTAAAGCATCTAAACTTTTATTCTTGTCTTACATGTGTGTTGCTAATAAAATTACAAGTGCCAAAGCTTACATAAGGTTATAATAGATGAAACAGTGGCTAACTGATTACAAAATTACAATGAGTACAGAAAGGTACAATTTATAAAAAAGAAGATAAACGTACAAAACAGAGAATTGCAAGATATATGAAAGTACATAAAAATGCACAGTTAAGGTTACAGTAATTTTTGCATTTATTCCTTTATTGACATATGTTGAACTTAATCATCAACTGGGTGACCAAATGACATACTGGGAAAGCACGTAATGCAATAACTGCAGCATCTCTGCATTTTAGCAGACTCTTTACACAGTTCATACCACTTAAAAACTACATAAAATACCTTAAATATTTACTGTTTTGGTTATGTAGTACCAATATAAACATGCAAACTGTTTTCCATTGTTTAAAAGGAGTTTTGGATTTACTATTATTGATATTTACATAATTGACAAAAAAGAAAAATAAATGAAAAGCTATCTGTGAGAGGTGGAGGACGTATCTTGGCAACTTGAGAACTGCTGGTCATTAAACGTTCAGTGTCCTTAAGCTGCCCATTCTAATATGTGTCACTGGCTGGCCCATGAAACAGCGGGAAGGTGCTTCCACATTTGAGGTGCTGGCCTACTGCTTCCATCTTAAACTATATTTCTTCTTAGGTGGCTGCTCGCAAGTCGCACAGAAGTAACAGTCAGCTCGTACTTAAGATTGCATTCACCTGAACACTCACCGTGATGCTACAATGTGCCGTGAATAAATACAGATGCGAAGTGTGCCAAATATGACACAGTGTGAAGATGGTGACAACCATGAACTATTCTATGTATATTTGTGTAGCCTCTGGCCCTCTCGTCTACTATAGGGTGCCTAGGAAGCTTTTTTCTTGGATACCTAGACAAAAATTAAAACAAATCTTGTTAATGGAGTTTATTAGAGTAAATTAAATAGACAATATTTAAATTTGCATATTTACAGCAATGCGTCGTTTTAGGTACATGGTGAAATACCCCAGATAAGTTAAAGTTAAAGTTTATTTATTAAAAAGAAAGCCATCGACTGTAAGCATCAGCAAAGTCATTAACTATGAATGCACGGTAAGGTGCAGACAAATGAAAAAGAAAGCAGCATTCATTTTTCTTTGTACATGATTTTGTTTCACTCTCTCATATGTAGAAGGATGGTTAAGATGTATTACTCAAAGTATGAAGTATTATGAGTATTATGTATTATATGTGAGTACAATAAGAGAATACAAAACAACAAAATTAAGTGTTATTATTGAAATGAAGTGGCGCCAGTAAGGATAATTTTCTTCATTTTTTGACACGAGCTAGGGTCCTTGAATTCGACTGCCTGTATCCGTAATTGTAATGTAAGAGAGGAAGATAAATAGCCTAAATTCACAGATGCAGAACATTTCTAATAATGCAATTGTAATATACTTTAAATAAATTTCACTTCAATTTTTTCGCCAGCTAGGAGTCGAACCCAGGTCCCTTAGGAAAGCAGTCCATAACGACAGGACCTTGGCCAGGGTAGCAGCAGGCGCGAGGAGGTTGCGTAGTTGCCGATGTTAGCATCTATCAACAAGTCCTGGGCCAAGGTGGCAGATGGTGTGAAAAGCTGGCACGGTGGTGTGGGTATTCATTGCCACGATCTGAGCCAGACTGGAAGCTGCTGCAAGGAGGTTGTGTGGTTGCCAATGTGTGCGTCTATCGCCAAGTTCTTGGACAGGGTTGCAGGAGGAGGTGGCCGATGTGAGTGTTTACTGCCAGCACCTGGGCCTGAGTGGAAACATGTGCGTGTTGGTGGCGGGTGGCAGATGTGAGCGTCAATTGCCAGGACCTGGGTTGAGGTTGGCACCTGGCACAAGCATGTGGAGCAGTGGGCAATGTGAGCATCAGTTGCGAGGACCTAACAGGGTGGCAACCATTGTGTGGAGTGGGCACAGTGGCCGATATTAGCGTCTATTGCCAGGACGCATGGCCAGGTTGGCAGGAGGCATGACGAGGTGGAGCAGTTCCCGATGTGAGGGTCTACTGCCAGGATCTATGCCAGGCAGCAGCAGGCTCGAGGAGGTAGAGTGGAGGCCAATGTGATCGTCTATCGGCAGGTCCTGGGCCAGGGTGGCAACAGGTTTGAAGAGGTGGCATCGTGGGTTGAGGGAGCATTTATTGCTAGGACCTGGGCCAGGGTGGCAGCAGGCACGAGGATGTTGCGTGGTTGCTGATGTGTGTGTCTATCGCCAGGTCCTTGGCCAGTATGGTAGCAGGAGCAAGGAGGGGACATGGGGGCCGATATGATTTTCTATTGCCATGAACTGTACCTGGGTGGCAGCCATTGTGAAGAGGTGACACGATAGTCGATGTGAGCGCCTATTCTAAGGAACTGGGCCAGGACAGCAGCACTCTAGATGAGGTGTAGTGGTGGCTCATGTGAGTGAATACTGCCAGGATCTGGGCTAGGACGACAGCATGTGTGAGGAGGTGGCGCTGACTATGATGTGAACATCTCTTTCGATTACCTTGGCCAGGGTGGCAGCATTGACAATTAGATGGTAAAACAGTGGCCAATGTGAGCATCTATTTCCAGGACCAAGGTAGCAACAGTCGTTAGGTGGTGGAGCAGTGGCTGATGTGAGTGTGTATAGCCAGGACTTGGCCATGGTGGCAGCAGGTGTGGGAGGTAGCGAGGTTGCTGATATGATCATCTATCGCCAAGTCCTGGGCCAGGGTAGCAGCAGATGGGAAGAGGTGGCATGGTGGCTGACCTGAGCATCTACTGAAGGGACCTGGGTTAGGGTGGCAGTTGGCATGAGCAGGTGGAGCTGTTGGCAATGCGAGTGTCTATTGCGAGGTCCTGGCAGGGTGAGCATTTGTGTGAGGTGGCACACAATGGCTGATATCAGCGACCATTGTGGGGGCCTGAGCCTAGGTGGCAGCAGGTGTGGGGAAGTGGAGCGTTTGCCAGTGTGAGCGTCAATTGCCATGACCTGTGCCAGGGTAGCAGGTGTTGGAGTAGTGTGTATATTGTGATGAGCTGGGCCAGGGTTTAGCAGTATAGAAGAGCTGGAGTGGTGGCTGATGTGACTCTCCATTAGCAGCACCTTAGCTGGGATGGCATCAGGTGCTACGAGTTGGCGCTGTTGCCAATATGAGCTTCTACCGCCACGAGCGGGCCCTGGGCGGCAGCATTCGGGAGGAGATGCTGATGTGAGGATGTATTGCCAGGAACTGGTCTTGGGTGGCACTAGGAGTGAGGAGGTGTAGCGTGGATGATGTTAGTGTCTATTGCCTGTGAGGAAGGTGGTGTTGGAAGGTGGCATGGTGGCAGATGTCAGTGTCTATTGGGAGGACCTGGGCCAGGGTGGCAGGAGGTGCTAGGAGGTGGCATGAGCCCTGATGTGGGTATCTTTTGCTATGGCCTGGGCCTGGTTTGTAGCCAGTGTGCCGAGATGGCGCTGGTGCCGATGGGAGCGGCTATTCCGAAGACCTGGGCCAGGGCGGCAGCAGGTGTGGGGAGGTGGCATGATGGTAGATGTGAGCAACCATTGCCAATACTTTGGCCAGTGTGGCAGCAAGCGCGAGGGGGTTGCGTGGTAGCCAATGTGACCGTCTATAGCCAGGTCCTAGGCCAAGGTGGCAGTGGGTTAGAAGAGGTGGCGCTGTGGCAAAAGTGAGCATTTATTTCCAAGACCTGGATTAGAGTGGCAACTGGCACAAGCAGGAGGAGCCATGGCAAATGTAAACTTCTATTGGGATGACATGGGCAGGGTGGCAGCAGTTGTGTGAGGTGCTGCAGTGGCTGATGTGGGTTTCTAGAGCCAGGTAGGCAGCAGGCTCAAGAAGGTGCAGTGGCAGCTGATGTGAGCATCTACAGCCACTATCTGGACAATGGTGGCAGCATTCTCGAGGAGGTAGACTGGAGGTGAATCTGAGTGTTTATAGCCAGGCGCTGGGCCAGGGTGGCAGCAGGTGTGAGAAAGTGTAGCCGTGGCCAATGTGAAAATCTGTTGCCAAGAGTTGGGCCAGGGTAGCAGATTGCCCGATGAGGTGGAGCAATGGCTGATGTGAGTGTCGATTGCCAAGCATAGGTAGGATATACTTGAAAATAAATGATGAGGTAAGATAATGTTAAATAAATTATTGAGGTAAGAAATATGTGAACATATAAATACAGAATGTGTGCTTTAATAGAATTTTTTGTTCGTGAACAAGTGTTGAAATAAGAGGAAAGATCTAAGGAATGGATTTTTGGGTTGGACTGCAGTACCAAGTGTTACACTGAATACAAAACCTCTCCTTTCCTTTTGTGTTATTCCGCCACGTGTTTGTGTATTTGTTTTTTTCTGTCTTTATGTGTTTAGCTAACAAGATTTATGTTGTAGAATTTTTCTAATTCTAAGATACATTCACAGTGAAGAGGAACACTGTTATCCTCAAATATAATTTTCATTAATAATATGTTTATTTCTTTGTAAAGATGGTTGGACATTATTTACAAAAGCTATTCAGATCTTTTACGTATTCAATTATATCATAATACCTGTAACACTGATGTGTATGTTTATTTCTATTCTTTTGTAAAGGCTCCATTACTACAAATGTTTTCTGTATTATTATGTTTTAATTATGTTTTCTGTACCTTTGTCATTGTATTCTCATGTTATGAAACTGCAATAGACACCAGTTCATCAAATTAAGTAACTTGTAAGCATTCATTTCAGTGCACACCTTTCTGTTGGTCACAGTATATGCAGAATATGTGAGAAGTTGGGACTGTTAGTATTTGAACGTGTGTTAGTAATTCAGGTAGGGACAGATTAACAGCATTGCTGGTTCTAAGAACAATTCCATAAACTTTGTGAGTGCATAAGTAGTGGTTTATGGACTTGCTATATTGTCCACAAGACTCTTCGATTGTGATGTGCACCTGCACAGCCGCAACAGATGGCTGCTGGCCGTCTCTACATGTACTGCAGTGCGTCTGCGCCTTTGATGACCCACCAATACCACACTCTCTACCAGGACTACAGTGGGTCGGCTCTGTGATGACCTAGCTACCAATATTATTCAAAAATTCGAGTGACTCTGTTGTGGGCTTGCTCTGTTGTGGCCCATTACGTGTCTGCATGTCATGAGTCAGCACTGTCTTTGCGTTGGAAGGACAACACTACTTCTTCAGGACTGCATGGAAATCCACTACTTCCATGTGCATTTTTTTTACTGCTCAGATTTTGAGAAAAAACTGTAAGTACTATTGTTGTGAATGTCTGTATGAGAACAATTTTTGCTTTTGACCAACATTGCATCAATAAGTGTGTGCATTTGACATCTTTGTTATTATAATTATGAAAAATTTTATCAAACCATTATTGGCCACTGCCAAAAACAATTCATAAATTTTTTTGTGGGGATGATGAGGGCTATGTAACTATGCAGCTTAGGTTTTTATGTTGATAACTCCACATAGCACTCTGTATGAAAACCACTAGCTGTGTTGTTTGCAGCCTGTGGTTGGTATGTATTGTTGGAATATTTGTTATTGTAGTGTTGGGCAGCGGAATGAGAACACTGGATAGCGTTGTGCAGTTGGATGTGTGCCACCAGCAGTGTTGGATGTGTGGAGAGAGATGGCAGAATTTTAAGAGCTGTAACGTTCCCTGGCAGCACACACACTATTAATAAAATGGAATGACATTTAATTGTACTATGTACGCCGATATGAAGCAATTCGAATGTACTGTAATTGTTTAACAAAAATGTTATTAAATTTTGTGTAAAGGACGTTGGTTATTATTGTAATGTTTTCTGTAATAATATTATCGGTGTATTTACGATTGTAATATTTCTATACTCATAATGTAATTACGAAATATGTTAATATCTGCGATGAAAAAATGTAAAATATAGCCACAGAGGAAAATAATGTAAGATTACAAAGAGACATTCACAATCAGCAGTAGTATAAAAAGCGCTACATAATGTGCATTCTTTTGTCGTCTTCCTCTAGAGCTGAGAGAGAGAGGAACCTGTGACGTAGCATTATATGAATGAGTAGACTTCGTTTGTCTGTATCTATCTTTAGCCGCCATTAGAGGAGAAACTGTACAGGTGTGTAATTTAAATTATTGTTATGGTCTAAATACATTATAATTTATCAAAATTGTGTATTACTAATGTAAGTTAGCTTTCCCATGTCATCTATAATATTTCTTTAAAGAATTTTCAGCACTTTTAGCGATTATCGTTGGTGTTGCTGGGCTGTGCCGCGACCGAACGATTTGCAGCGACGGCACATTTAAAAAATTGTTCCGCTGTAAAATTAACCAAACCCGTAAATCGGGATCAGGTAAAATTAGCAGTGAATTACGAATATTTTTCTTTTACAGCGATCCTGAGGCTGCCTGAATTTATTACTGGTTTTACATTTGTGTATTCAAAGGCAGATAATTAACGTTGAAGTTGTTAATCTGTTGGTTCTTTCCATTTCTAAAGCAAATAACTTAAACGTATAGGTTAAGTGTGTTTTGTCAAAGATAATCAAACGTTCAGGTCGGCTTGGCAATATTTAACCATTTTATGCTAACAGAGACAGTCTTGTGTTACATAGCTAACGCCGGGAGAGAATTCAGTAAATACTGTATTTAAAAATCCACTGCATCTAGAAAATGTGTGCCAAGGCCGAAATAAATAAATTAATTTAAATAAGTTTCAAATAAATGTTATTAATCAGTTAGTTTGAATTTATCAGCATGGGAGGGTTGCTAAGGTTCACGTAATTTTAAATGTACTTAATTCTGTCTAAATGAATTTTTATTACCACACGTAAATAAGGGGTCTACAACAAAGTTCGTACTGAAAGAGTAAATAACAGAAACATTTAAAGCCATTTCTTCCCCATTTTTTAATCCATTCATTCATTGTTACATAATAATAAATATTCTTAATTTTTTTTTTTCGTCAAACTGGCGCCCAACAGTGTGGGGTCCGAATAAGCAGTGGCCACAAAATTCCCATGAGATAATTAGGGAATTATTGTAGTCGAACTTTGTTGGAGAACAATTAATAATTTTTCATGTATTGTCTGTATTGCCTACGCAATACTGTGTGGTAATACCTGTATATGATTTTTTGCATGAGAACACTATATATCCAGAGGGAAGCTGAAGAAGAGAGCTCATTATATCAAAAAATTAATTACCTACTACAATACCAGGGGCAGCTGCACCCAAGATAGATAACCAAAAGGTAAAGCTACAGTGTAGTTGTCCTCTGGGTAGTAAAGTAGACTCAGTGCGGTATTCTCGGATCATTAGTGGTGTGCTTTTTGTTAGTTTTTTTTTAATAACAGGACATTTGAGTATTTAGTCATCGTAGTATATAATAAGTGTGTTTCGGCAACTGACCATTTGTTGTGTGATTATGTCAGCAAAACCTGAGTGTTAGGATATTTAGTTTAGATTTTGTTTCTTTTGTTGACTATGGTTAGATTGCGTAGTCAGAAAAATATAAACATGGATAATGAACAACAGTTAGCAAGCAGTGATACCGAGTTAGAAAGTGGGGCACAAGGTAATGTTAGTGGCGTAGTTCAGGAAGTACAATGTGAAAATCTGGGAGCAGAAGGGCAAGAAATGTTGCCACTGCGTGCCAGTGATTCAGTTGAAAGTAGAAACACTGTGCCGCCCACACACACTAGACGTGGACCAGAGAGTGGTGAGGTGTCAGAAGTGCAATCATTAAGAGTTATGTTCGAGCGCATGCTCAATTTCCAAGCTACGTTTATCCATGAACAAGCAGAACGTGATCGACGCCAGCATGAGAGAGGCTTGCAGTTAATGGAATCTTTGGAAGCTATGCAAAGTGAGATTGTTAGTTTGAGAGAAAACTATGAAACAGCACTCAAAGCGGTGCAAGAACTGAGCGAAAGAGTAGATAATATCCAGGTGGCTAACGCCAGTATCGTAGATGAAATCAGTGTACTGGATAACAGTATGGAAAAATTAGAAATTGACACAAGTCAAGCAATAGAGCAGAAAATATCCGAACAGGCGAACAAAATTGAAAAGGAATTTACGTACTGGTTAGAGGCAAAACACACCGACCTCAGTCAAGCAATAGACGAGAAGGTGCACGCCGCGATTGAGGCCAAAGACTTGGGCTCGAGAGCGGATGTGCAGGACCTAAAAAGGGCGGCGGGCGGCACACACTGACCATCCGCGGTGGCAGCGAAGTGTCAACCGTCGTCTTGTGGAGCTGGAAAGCAGTTTGTTGCACGGCGACGGACAGGCGTGTGTGACGCCAGCCAGGTCCAACAATGATAGGCATATAAATATAGCAGTGAAGAATAGCGACTGCGAGACAGAACAGGCAACCAATGTTAGCGAAATAAACAGATGTCACTCCAAAATAGTGATTGAAGAAAGCCTGATTAGAAACCGACAGTTTCAGATCTTTACAACGGAGAAGAAATCTGTTCACCCTGTAGTATTTATCAAGGGATTTAGAAACATTTTGGAGTCATATACAGAAAATACAGTTCGTTATGTCTTACATACAAGGAGATGCTGCATTATGGGCAACCGAAGCAGCTGACAGTTGCGACACATATGAGCAATTTGAAAAGGCATTCTTGGCCAAATATTGGTCAACATGTATTCAGGAGAGATTACGGAAAGAGGTATATAATCCAGAGCCGTATTCTCCACGATTAGGCAATTTGCGAAAATATTTTGAGAAATACATTAATAAGACCCGTTACTGGGACGAGCAGATTTCATCCCGGGATTTGATCAGACTTTTGAAATCACACTTGCCGATACACGTAAAGGAAAAACTTATACACGTACCGGAGAACGACATGGAACATTTCTTGTCTGTTCTGAACTCAATTGACCTGATTCAGGAGGATGTTAAGGAAGCCTCTGGACAGGCTAGAAGTAACGGAAACGGTTACAGAAATGGTCAAAATAACACGCCTCCACCAAATAATGGAAACGGCGGAAGTAACAATAGGAGACAAGATTATGTACAAAACTGAAATAGAGGCAGAGACCGGAACGGAAATAGTCCGCCGGTGAACAATGACCGGAAAAGGAGGTTGGAAGACCGATATGAAACAGGCCCACCAAGCAATAGTAGATGGAAAAATGCCAGGGGGCCGTGTAACAAGAATACATATAACGATGTAAACCGAACTTGGCTACAGAACCAGAGGCCCAGTCCGGACCGGCAAAACAGTGAAAGATATGACAATAACCGACCGCCACCACAAAATGCGCCAATTGCGCAACCGTGGCGGCCGAAGCAACACAACTTACACATAGTGGTGGTCAGCGACACAGAGCAGCCACACCCATCCACCAGTAATAATCCAACAAACTAGATTCAGCCGAGATACGCTCTCCATCGTCGGCTGAGGTTTGGAGCGAGAGCAGCCCGACACAGAACAAAACATCGGAAATCTGTATCCTCATGTATAATGACGGGGTACAGATGGAACATGAATTAATAACTGAACCACCCACGTGCATAAAGGAGCACAAAGACAAAGCGATAATAGAGATCAAAATTAACAATATTGATGTGCAAGCAATAGTAGATACAGGTGCTACTGTCAGTGTCATGATTATGGACTTATTCAGAGTACTGGGGAAAGAAAAGAGTTGCTGACTTTCCCCGTGAACAATTGCAAAGTCACTGGAGCCATCAGTGAACAGCGACAAATAATTAAACTCCAAGTGCGGGTAGAAAAGTAAATAGGGGGAGAAGCCATAGCGTGCTCGTTCCTGGTAGTGCAGGGTTTAAAGGTAGCCTGCATTTTGGGGGTAGATTTTTTGAGAGAAATGGACGCAGTAATCGACCTTTCTCGGGGAAAATTAAGTTTGATGAACACGGGTAGCAGGATAGAATTCTCCATGCTCAGATCTGAAGAGGTACCTGTGCGTAATTGTAATGCTATTAACATAAAATGTAGGAATCAGTGGATACTACATTTAGATAATCATTCTCTAGGACAAAATCTCTATTATCCAGACGTACAAGGTGATCAATTAAAAGCAAATGTGGACGCACTTGTGAACAAAGTATCACAGTCCGAAAATTTGAACTGAATGCAACAGCAGGATTTGGTACAGTTATTATCTGACTATGCAGATGTATTTTGAGAACGACCAGGAATTGTTAAGGGATATGAATACAATATCGAGGTGAAGCTTCACAAAACCTACTGTCGAGCCTCATACTCCACTCCTTGGTCCAAGAAGGAAATAGAAGCTATCTCTTAGCAGATCCCCAATCAGGGAGAGTACGGGGACTGTATTCGCATAAGGATGTGAAAATATTCCTACAGTAAATGACTAATAGTCCTATGTGTTATGTGTAAAAAGGTACACCATTCTTTTAGAAATGAATGAACATTAATGATGTGATCTGTAGAGATAATGTACTAGTGTAGAAGTATTTAGTTGTAAGAATATGATTGACTTTCTCTTTTGTTTATGATTATTTGCGTTATGTCTTCTTTTTAATTAGTGTTACCTTAAACATGCTCTAAATGTCTGCACAGATGACCTGATTAATGCAATTATTTGTAGTGTTAAATTGTGACAGAGATCAGTCAGGTGGAACATTTTAGTAGTGATTAGTTTGTGTACTGCATAATATTCTATATGTGTGTCAAACTTGAAATATTTCTTGGTACAATCTTTTCTAGTACATGTATATATACATATATATGTGTGTAGCTGTCAGATTGACAGGTCCGAACCCGGAATAATATTAATAACTTGAGACCCTGAGAACTTTATTTTCAAACCAGTATTATCAAAGAGAGTAATGCACCCAGTAGTGACCCGAGGGCACCATGGGAGGCAAACTTATTGCAAATTTAAGTAACCCAAAGTTACGCACAAAGAAGCTTCAATTGAAGCATGTGCAGATCGAATCAGTAAAAAGAGCTAGCCTGACACAGTCCAAGTCAGTTTTAGCCTACAGAGACTACACTGTAGTTACATAGGACCTTGCAAGTAAAGTGAGACATAATTTCAAAGGAGTTATTGAACAATATGCCTGAATCCGGCCGGAATGCACAAATAAAATCTACTCGAACATAAATATAGATGATTTTTGGGCAAACTAATACGAAATTTTAATATTTGTTACCATGTACGCAATTATCACACACCTTGATAAAGAGCGAGCAAAGTTACGAATGTGCTGTTACAAAAAATTGCACAACGGACATTGTCACTGAAAAAACTTAAACAAAAGTGCAGTATTGTGTGGCAGAGACAGACAGTGATTGTTAAAACTGGAGCAATACGTCACGATGTTGTTCCGAACAAGCAATAAGAAACTGTATCATCGCCGTGTGTGCAAATGGACAAGGAACTAACACAACATGCACAGTGAGCCGATAATAGACGGTGGACCAAGCTAGTGTCAAACTATAACTTGTACTGTGCGTGTGTACAAAAAAAAATATTCTTTGTGTGTTAAGGGATGCCAGGAAAGCGCATTGACTACAGAGATACATTTTGCTCTAAGGTGAAAACTTGCGTGTGACTAATGACAAGTCATGACATGGTGAAAAAATATTGTGTGCCCATAAAACGCGTTACTGTGACAACGAAACATTGTGCAAGCCAAACTAGTGAAGGCCGACTGAATAATAACTGCCAATAACTGTGTGCGTTCTTTCCCACAGCAGGAAAAATGCTCATAAGGATAGTACACTGTTTGTGAACTTGTTGCATGTTCGCTGGAGCACTGCAAGAAGACGTCACACGGGCGAGCTGATATACAACGCGCATCCGGCTACTTCAGCCATGCAGCGGCCGCAGCAACCCGTAGCAGTCCAGACAGCCACATCCTCTCAGCGCCGTAGCTGGCAACACCGAGGGCGGTGACGTACACGGAGTAGACGCTCCGCGCCGATCGCCGCTCAACAATCACTCCACACCGCTCACCAACTACAGCAGTATTGACATATTCCCAAATATTTACATAAAATGCATAACATGTCAATGAACTCGATTTTTGACAAACATTGAAGACTTATTATGTATACCCGAAAATTGACGAGAGAAAATGAACACTAACAAGTGTAGGAGATGGATTTGTAACACGCAGGTAGTGAGAACATTATGAAAGTGACGTTGTACTAAATGATTTCAAAAAACCAAGTGATATATCCTAGGACAAGTGACTTTGCAGTATATCGCAAAAATGATAATTACGAGTTGTTAAACACACACAACAAACTTTCGTTGAACTGTATGTGACTTTATGTAACCGTTGATGACAAACTGCTAAATTATTTCAAAAGAATGACTGTTAAAGAGACAAGATTAATCATGAACCAACTGGGATGGCTGGGCTCCGGCACAGTTTTGCCCAGGTTTCCTGTCTGCCTTCGCCCAAATTGGGGAGCCATGAACATATATAACCCTGGGACTAATTAAAAGAGCCACTACATAAAAAAAAACAGAATTTTAAAGAACGTTACTGGCACCATTGTGTATAGAAACTCTTTGCCAAATGCTGCCAGGGGACAATGTAACGTTCCCTGGCAGCACACACACTATTAATAAAATGAAATGACATTTAATTGTACTATGTACGCCGATATGAAGCAATTCGAATGTACTGTAATTGTTTAACAAAAAATATTATTAAATTTTGTGTAAAGGACGTTGGTTATTATTGTAATATTTTCTGTAATAATATTCTCGATGTATTTACAATTTTAATATTTCTATACTCATAATGTAATTACGAAATATGTTAATATCTGCGATGAAAAAATGTAAAATATAGCCACAGAGGAAAATAATGTAAGATTACAAAGAGACATTCACAATCAGCAGTAGTATAAAAAGCGCTACATAATGTGCATTCTTTTGTCGTCTTCCTCTAGAGCTGAGAGAGAGAGGAACCTGTGACGTAGCATTATATGAATGAGTAGACTTCGTTTGTCTGTATCTATCTTTAGCCGCCATTAGAGGAGAAATTGTACAGGTGTTTAATTTAAATTATTGTTATGGTCTAAATACATTATAATTTATCAAAATTGTGTATTACTAATGTAAATTAGCTTTCCCATGTCATCTATAATATTTCTTTAAAGAATTTTCAGCGCTTTTAGCGATTATCGTTGGTGTTGCTGGGCTGTGCCGCGACCGAACGATTTGCAGCGACGGCACATTTAAAACATTGTTCCGCTATAAAATTAACCAAACCCGTAAATCTGGATCAGGTAAAATTAGCAGTGAATTACGAAATATTTTTCTTTTACAGCGATCCTGAGGCTGACTGAATTTATTACTGGTTTTACATTTGTGCATTCATAGGCGGATAATTAACGTTGAAGTTGTTAATCTGTTGGTTCTTTCCATTTCTAAAGCAAATAACTTAAACGTATAGGGAAGTGTGTTTTGTCAAAGATAATCAAATGTTCAGGTCGGCTTGGCAATATTTAACCATTTTATGCTAACAGAGACAGTCTTGTGTTCCATAGCAAACGCCGGGAGAGAATTCAGTAAATATTTAAAAATCCACTGCATCTAGAAAATGTGTGCCAAGGCCGAAATAAAAAGAATTAATTTAAATAAGTTTCAAATAAAAGTTATTAATCAGTTAGTTTGAATTTATCAGCATGGGAGGGTTGCTAAGGTTCACGTAATTTTAAATGTACTTAATTCTGTCTTAATGAATTTTTATTACCACACGTAAATAAGGGGTCTACAACAAAGTTCGTACTGAAAGAGTAAATAACAGAAACATTTAAAGCCATTTCTTCCCCATTTTTAATCCATTCATTCATTGTTACATAATAATAAATATTCTTAATTTTTTTCTCGTCAAAGAGGGGACGATCTGGATGAGAGAAAGAGTAAATTTGTAATATTGGATATCATGAATGACTTTTGAACATTATTAACGTAAAAAGAATTAATTGCTGTCTATCAAAACCTTCCATTTGCTGACTGTGCCTACCAGTAGTTAGAACATTTTATTTAGCTTGCAGTAGTGGCGCTCGTCGTATTGCGGTAGTTCGAGTAACGAAGACGTCTGTAAGGAATGTGATTCATGAAATGTATAGGTTATTGTTAGTCTGGGCCATTCTTTTTTAGGGATTTTTGGAAGTCAGGTTGCATTGCGCTAAAAATAATGTGTGTAAGTTTAGTATTGATTACAATAAGTAAATTGACTAACGCTAGTTGCGTTCAGTTTTGCTTATCTGATTGAAAATTAAATAACTTAGACGTTTATTAGCACAATAATCCATTAGGTATTCAAAGGGTATATATCAAGTTGTGTGGAGGTGGCACAGTGGCTGACGTGAGTGTCTATTGCTGGCACCTGGGTCAGGACGAAGGCAAGGTCGAAGAGATAGTGCAGTGGCCGATGTGAGGGTCTGTTGTGAGGACCTGGGCAAGGTTACAGCAGTTGTCTGGAAATGGCACAGTGGCCGATGTGAGCATCTATTACCAGGACCTCGCCCAGTGTGGCAGCAGGGCCGAAGCGGTGTAGTGGGGGCCAATGTCAGTGTTTACTGCCAGGACCTGTCCCAGTGTGGCCGCAGAGCAACGAGGTGAAGTAGTGGCTAATATGAACTTTTATTGCCAGGACTTGTGACAGGGTGCCACCATGCATAAGGAAGTTGCGTGGTTGGTGATGAGTGTGTGTATCGCCAGTTCCTGCTCCAGGGCGGCAGCAGGCGTCAAGGGGTGGCGTGTTGGCCGATGCGAACATTTACTGACAGGGCCTGGCCCAGGTTGGCAGCAGGCGTGAGGAGGTTGCACGGTGGCTGGGATGAGGTAGCGCGTTGGCCGATGTGAGTGGGGATTTGGTGTGGTGGCAGATGTCAGCGTAAATTGGCAGGGCCTTGGGCGGGTTTGCAGCATGTGCGAGGAGGTCGCACAGAGATTGATTTGTTAGTGTTTTGCCAAAACCTGGGCCAGGGTGGCAGCAGCCCTGAAGAGGTTGAGCGGTGGTTGATGTGAGCACCTACTGTCAGGAAATGGGCCAAGGTGTAAGCAGGTGCGAAGAGTTGGAATGGAGGCCAATTTGAGCGTCTACTGCCAGGACATGGGGCAGGAGGGCAGCAGGTGAGAGGAGCTGGAGCGGTGGCTGATATAAATGTCTACTGCCAAGACCTGGGCTACGGCGACAGCATGTGTGAGAAGGTGGCACTGCGTACGATTTGGCTGTATCTTGCCATTACCTGGACCAGAGCGACAGCAGTCATGATTAGGTAGAATTGTGGGTGATATCAACAGCCTGGGTGGCTGACTAGTAGGATAAGGATATCATATAACAAAGCAGGAATTATATCAAAATGTTAGAAGTAGTCACAATCAAGCTACAGTAGCCCACTACAAACAGTATTGTAGGGTGCTTAAAAATGTTTTAGGAAAGCAGAGAGTATGTGGTTTGCAAATAGAATAGCTAATTACAGGATAAAATTAGAGCCATATGGTCAGTTGTGAAGGAAGCACCACAAGGTCGATGATATAAAGTAATAATATTTCTGTTAGTGATAAATCGCATAAATGTACAGTATTTAACAATCTTTTTGTGAGCATTGCTGGTGAATTGAAAAAAAAAAATTAGTTTCTACAGGAAATCATTTAAATTTCTTAGCAAATGCCTTTCTGAGATTGATGTCTGGAATACTCCTCTGTGATACAGACAAGAGGGAGATTGAATCAATAATTAAATCACTGAAGAGTAAGGACTCACATGGTTATGATGGAGTATGTAGCAGAATATTATAGAACTGAGCTGCACGTGTCAGCCATGTATTAGGCATATTTGTAATTTTTCCTTTAGGAGTGGTCAGTTTCTTGAGCGATTAAAGTACTCAGTAGTAAAGCCGCTATATAAAAACGGAGAAAGGGATAATGTAGATAATTTTAGACCTATTTCTATGCCATCTATGTTTGCAAACGTTATCGAAAAGACAGTATATTTAAGGTTATTAAAAGAGTGAATGGATTTTCAGGCCATGATGCACAAATTTTAACACTAAAAGGTTTTTGTATTCAAACCAATGTCATATTTAATTACAAACTACATAGGAAAGTTAATCCAACAGAAATAGAGAGTTTTTTTAAACTTTTCAAGGAACAAGAGTGGCAAGATGTTTATAGTGCCGATAATATAGATGATAAATACAATGCTTTCCATAAGACATTTCACATGCTCTTTGAGAGTTGCTTTCCATTACAACATTCTAAACAGGGTACTAGCAGTAATGGACAGCCCCATTGGCAGACTAGTGGGATTAGGATATAATGTAGAACAAAGCGGGAATTATATCAAAATGTTAGAAGTACTCACATTCAAGCTACAGTAGCCCATTACAAACAGCTTTGTAAGGTTCTAAAAAAATTTATTAGCAAGCCAAAAAGTATGTGGTATCCAAATAGAATAGCTATTTCACAGGATAAAATTAAAGCCATATGGTCAGTTGTGAAGGAAGTGTCTGGTCAGCAGCACAAGCTCGATGATATAAAGTCAGTTGCCAGTAATAATATTTCTGTTAGTGATAAATCAGAGATATGTACAGCATTTAACAATCATTTTCTGAGCATTGCTGGTGAATTAAATAAAAACTTAGTTTCTACAGGAAATCACATAAATTTCTTAGCAAATGCCTTTCCAAGATTGACGTCTGAAACTCTCCTCTGTGATACAGACAAGAGGGATTAAATCACTGAAGACTAAGGGTTCTCATGGTTATGATGGCGTGTCTAGCAGAATATTAAAGCAACGTGCAGCACATGTTAGCCCTGTATTTAGCCGTATCTGTAATTTTTCCTTTAGGAGTGGTCAGTTTCCTGAGCGGTTAAAGTACTCCCTAGTAAAGCCACTTTATAAGAAGGGAGAAAGAGATAATGTAGATCATTTAGACCTATTTCTATGCCATCAGTGTTTGCAAAAGTTATCGAAAAGGCTGTGTATGTAAGGGTAATTGATCATTTTATATCACACGATGTGTTATCAAATGTATAGTTCGGCTTTAGAAGTCGTTTGACAACTGAGAATGCTATATTCTCTTTTCTCTGTGAGGTACTGGATTGGCTAAACAAAAACTGTCGAACGCTTGGAGTATTTTTTGATTTAACAAAGGCATTTGACTGTGTTCATCTCACAATATTGCTCCAGAAGTGGACCATTACGGAATAAGAGGAGTAGCTCACAATTGGTTCACCTCTTACTTTAGCAACAGGCAGTAAAAGGTCATTATTCACAATGTTGGTAACGGCTTTGATGTGGGATCTGAGTAGGGTACTGTCAAGTGGGGTGTGCCCCAGGGATCAGTGTTGGGGCCGCTTCTGTTATTTATATAAATGATATGCCCTCTAGTATTATGGGTAACTCTAAAATATTTCTGTTTGCTGATGACACTAACTTGGTAGTAAAGGATGTTGTATGCAACATTGACTCGGGTCAAGTAGAGCAGTATATGACCTTAGTTTATGGCTTGTTGAAAATAAACTAACGTTAAATCATAGTAAGACTCAGTTTTTACAGTCTGTAACACATAATCTAACAAAACCTGATGATTTAATCTCACAGAACGGGCATATGATTAGTGAAACTGAACAGTTCAAATTCCTAGGTGTTCAGATAGATAGTAAGCAGTCATGGAAAGCCCACGTTCAGGATCTTGTTCAAAGACTTCATACTGCCATTTTCGCTACTTGAAAGGTATCAAAAGTGAGTGATACTTCGACACATAAATTAGTCTGCTTATTTTCATTCACTTATGTCGTATGGCATTATGTTTTGGAGTAACTCTTCCCATTCCAGAAGGATATTTTTGGCTCAGAAACGGGCGGTTTGGGCAATAGGAGGTGTGAGTTCACGAACCTCTTGTCGGCCTCTGTTCACGAGTCTGGGTACTGTGACATTAGCCTATCAATATGTATATTCCTTATTGTCGTTTCTTGTTACCAATATTAGTTTATTTCCAAGAATAGGCAGCTTTCACTCGGTTAATACTCAGCAGAAAACAAACCTCCATTTGGATCGGACTTCCTTAACTCTTGTGCAAAAAGGTGTGCAGTATACTGCTGCACCCATTTTCAATAAGCTGCCACTCGAATTCAAAAATCTTAGCTGTAATCCACGCGCTTTCAAATCGAAACTGAAGAGTTTCCTCATGGGTCACTCCTTCTATTCTGTCGAGTAGTTCCTTGAAACATTAAGCTGATTTTTATTGTATTGCTCATAGCGTTCGCTAAAAACTTATGGTCTGACTTCTTTTCAGGTTCATGAACGTTTATTTTTATCTGTTATTACTTTTATGTTGTAAGTTCATGTACTGACACGTTCCATGACCTTGGAGATTTGCTGATCAATTTGGTCCTACGGAACATGAAGTGTAAATAAAATAAAAAATAAATAAAAACAACTCACGTTAGTTCTTCCTTTTTACGCGTGGCCTAAGAGCATAGTAGCATGTCTGATCACTTCCACAATTAACTTGGTTCTCTTGTTTACCTACTCTTATTCATTTTCTTAGATTCATCTTTCTCTGTACTAGAAGTTCCTGCAGACAATAAAGGAAGTTCCTCACAATTCCCCTTGAAAAGTCTAATTCGGCTCACATGCACAACAGTAGGGCAAGTTGTAAGCTGTAATTTTACATTCACCATCGAAGACATGGCGATCACCTGGAATGGGCTTTGATAAAAATTTTTTTCGTTTTGCCTTTTGGCACATACGGATTAGTCATCATCACCCATTGTCCTACATGATATTTGGGTAAAGCTGCCTTTCTGTTGTGACCTTTGTCCTGTCTCTCTATCGCTTTAGTGTTCATTTTATTCACCTGCCGCCAGATTGTTTTCAAAAAAATGGCTCTGAGCACTATGGGACTCAACTGCTGTGGTCATCAGTCCCCTAGAACTTAGAACTACTTAAACCTAACTAACCTAAGGACATCACACACATCAATGCCCGAGGCAGGATTCGAACCTGCGACCGTAGCAGTCGCACGGTTCCGGAGTGCGCGCCTAGAACCGCGAGACCACCGCGGCCGGCAGATTGTTTTCAACTTTGTGGATAATTCCTTAATAGCTGAAATCTTAGCTATTGTACACTGAACTCTCTCGGTCCCGCCATCAGCTTGCGGGTGTAACGCACTCGTTCTCAATTTCTTTACATGTAACAACTTGCATAACTGTTTCATCAAATCGGACATAAAGTTTGACCCTTGATCTGTAGTTACAGGTGTTCCGATTTTCAACATTGATTGGTGTACATGTCGTGATTCACAGTTTCGGCTGGCTGGTCCGGAATAGCTGTCAAGACACGTACCCGAAAAAAGATCTATTATTGTTAAAACATAGCGATTACCCGCTGATATTTGCACAAACGGTCCCAATACGTCTACGCCGTTATTGGAGAGGTCTATCCACTTCCGGCAGTCGTTGCAACACTATTTTCTAATGATCCAATTCCGCCTGTTGAGCACACGGAATGCAATTGTTTACTTACTGATCGACATCTTGCCTACGCGATGACCACCAATAACTCTGTGCTACCCTCCTCTCCGTTGCTCTTCGACCCGAATGAGCAGAAAACATTGAATCATGTGCTTGCCTTAAAATTTCGCTTCGCAATTTTTCTGTTACGACTGTGCGTGGACCGTTCCTAGTTTTACGGTACAACATCCTGTCTTCCACGATGAAAAGTCGCGGTGAGGTAAATCGTTGTCAATCTGTGCCCTGCGGTTTGTGCCCCCACCCATTCGTTCTCATGTATTTCTGTGCATTCCATGGCGCGAACTTTACGACGCAGACCATCTTCGTTTCCATGCGATGTGCCCCGTCGATGAATCACTTCAAAGTCGTACTCACTAAGACACAAAGTCCACTTAGTTAATCTACTCGTTGGGTCTTCAAGCCTAACAAGCATGCTGCATGGTCAGTAATCACCTTGAAACGTCGTCCATACAGATAACACTGGAAGTGAGTTATTCCGAAAATTAATGCCAATAACTCCTTCTCGGTTGTTGAGTAAATTTTTTCTGCATTGTCTAGCTGTCTGGAGGCATATTATATCGGGTGTTCATGCCCATCTATTTCCTGAGATAATACAATACGAAAAGTATAATTGCTGGATTTACAAGATTTTTTTAACTTTTGAAAAGCCTCTTTGCGTTCTGCTGACCAGTGAAATTTTGCTCCATTCTTCAACAGCGTGGGAGGCCTTGCAATTTCCGCAAATTTTGGAATGTAACGCCTGTAAAAATTGGCGAGACCTAAATAACACTGCCTCTCTTTTACTTCTGTAGGTGTCGGAAAATTCATTACCGCCTCTACAAGTTTTGTATCCGTGAGGACACGCTCCTGTCCTATAATATGACCTAAATAACGGACTTCTTGCAACAAAAACTGACATTTTTCCATATGAAGAGTTAACCGCACTGCTTTCAGACGATCGAAAACTTCACGCAAACGGAGCACATGTTCTTGCACATCCTTTGAGAAAAGAATTAGCTCGTCCAAATACACTCCTGGAAATTGAAATAAGAACACCGTGAATTCATTGTCCCAGGAAGGGGAAACTTTATTGACACATTCCTGGGGTCAGATACATCACATGATCACACTGACAGAACCACAGGCACATAGACACAGGCAACAGAGCATGCACAATGTCGGCACTAGTACAGTGTATATCCACCTTTCGCAGCAATGCAGGTTGTTATTCTCCCATGGAGACGATCGTAGAGATGCTGGATGTAGTCCTGTGGAACGGCTTGCCATGCCATTTCCACCTCGCGCCTCAGTTGGACCAGCGTTCGTGCTGGACGTGCAGACCGCGTGAGACGACGCTTCATCCAGTCCCAAACATGCTCAATGGGGGACAATCCGGAGATCTTGCTGGCCAGGGTAGTTGACTTACACCTTCTAGAGCACGTTGGGTGGCACGGGATACTTGCGGACGTGCATTGTCCTGTTGGAACAGCAAGTTCTCTTGCCGGTCTAGGAATGGTAGAACGATGGGTTCGATGACGGTTTGGATGTACCGTGCACTATTCAGTGTCCCCTCGACGATCACCAGAGGTGTACGGCCAGTGTAGGAGATCGCTTCCCACACCATGATGCCGGGTGTTGGCCCTGTGTGCCTCGGTCGTATGCAGTCCTGATTGTGGCGCTCACCTGCACGGCGCCAAACACGCATACGACCATCATTGGCACCAAGGCAGAAGCGACTCTCATCGCTGAAGACGACACGTCTCCATTCGTCCCTCCATTCACGCCTGTCGCGACACCACTGGAGGCGGGCTGCACGATGTTGGGGCGTGAGCGGAAGACGGCCTAACGGTGTGCGGGACCGTAGCCGTGCTTCATGGAGACGGTTGCGAATGGTCCTCGCCGATACCCCAGGAGCAACAGTGTCCCTAATTTGCTGGGAAGTGGCGGTGCGGTCCCCTATGGCACTGCGTAGGATCCTACGGTCTTGGCGTGCATCTGTGCGTCGCTGCGGTCCGGTCCCAGGTCGACGGGCACGTGCACCTTCCGCCGACCACTGGCGACAACATCTATGTACTGTGGAGACCTCACGCCCCACGTGTTGAGCAATTCGGCGGTACGTCCACCCAGCCTCCCGCATGCCCACTATACGCCCTCGCTCAAAGTCCGTCAACTGCACATACGGTTCACGTCCACGCTGTCGCGGCATGCTACCAGTGTTAAAGACTGCGATGGAGCTCCGTATGCCACGGCAAACTGGCTGACACTGACGGCGGCGGTGCACAAATGCTGCGCAGCTAGCGCCATTCGACGGCCAACACCGCGGTTCCTGGTGTGTCCGCTGTGCCGTGCGTGTGATCATTGCTTGTACAGCCCTCTCGCAGTGTCCGGAGCAAGTATGGTGGGTCTGACACACCAGTGTCAATGTGTTCTTTTTTCCATTTCCAGGAATGTATAACATACACTGATTAGTTTTCAGCCCTCGTAACACGCTACATAGTAACCGTTGGAACGTTGCCGGAGCATCTTTTGAGTCCGAAAGGCGTTCGCCGATACTGAAATTGACCTGTAGGTGTAGAAAAAGCTGTCTTCGGTTGGTCTTCCGGGGCGACCTCCAACTGGTGGTACCCGCTTCAGAGATCCAAGGTGGTGAAGCACCGACATTGACCCAAATTATCCACAGTTTCAGTGATATTAGGCATTGGGTATGCAACTGATACAGTTTTTTGAATCAGGAAACGATAATCACAACAAAAACGATATACCTTGCTCCCATCAGGTGATTTTTTACCCACTATTACGACAGGAGCGGACCAAGGACTACTATGGTTTCTATTATCCAATCCCTAAGCTGTTGAACAATAAATTCTTCCATATCAGGCTGTAAACTTTTTGGAACATGCTACGGACGTTTATACACCGGTGCTTCATTCCCAGTGGGGATGTAATGCTGAACTAATGGTGTGGCGGGCAGTGGACCATGAGAAGTAAATAACTCTTTATATGCCGTCAAAAGGAGATGATAGATAAACTCCAGTGGAAGACTCTGTAGGAGAGACGGTCAGTAGCTCGGTACGGGCTTTTGTTAAAGTTTCGTGAACATACCTTCACCGAAGAGTCAAGCAGTATATTGCTCCCTCCTACGTATATCTCGCGAAGAGACCATGAGTATAAAATCAGAGAGATTAGGAGCCCACACAGAAGCATACCGACAATCCTTTCCACGTACAATACGAGACTGGAATAGAAGGGAGAGCCGATAGAGGTACTCAGGGTACCCTCCGCCACACACCGTCAGGTGGCTTGCGGAGTATGGATGTAGATGTAGATGTAGAAGGTTCTCCATGACTTCTGTGTCTTGTCCTTCTATATGTGCTACTTTACCCCTCAGTGGGGACCGGCTGACAGACTCTCCCGGCACTGTGTAATCTGCTGGGAAATCCTTATCCAGTTCATCTTCCCCTATTATCTCCAAATTCGCTGTTACGGTACCCCGCGCTAACTGCACCACTTCAAGGCCAAAATTATCAATACCGACAGGCACAACTTTTTTCCTTCTATCTCCCGCACGTACGACACGATACGGCACGTAAAACACTTCATTTTATCTAGTGGCTTATTCTGAGACAAAGGTTCAACGACACACAACGAATTTACAGCACGCTAGCTCCAACAGCTGCCCAGATTACATTCCTTGTACGTTTCGGTATAGTATCCCGCGCGTTAACCCTAAGGGACCTGGTGCACAGTTTAGGTGGCCCACCCGACGTCTGGGAGTTTCCTTGCGACAGGAATGGTTTTTCGGCCACAGAACCTAGGCGAAACTGTATTCCGTCCAGTTCTACTGTACGCCGTTCCAGGTTTACATTTGCGTGTTGCCCAACCAGGAAATCCAATCCGAGTATGACATCATATCTGCTGCTAACAACTGGAAGAACATGTACCTTCACCTAGAAGTTCCTCATTTCCAGTCGGAAGTTTTAACACCGCTGTCCCCCACCCACGCCACCTAACGCCCAGCGTGGTGGTTTTAATTCTATTTTACCGAGCACATTTACATTCGCCACGGATACCTGAGACCTGGTATCCAATAAAAATTTGCACGGTTTGCACTCACCAAGCTGCTCAGAAAAAAATCTGCCACTGATTCAGCACTAGCATTAATCCTTACCGGGGGTGTTGCACAGTGGACACACCACCCACTGCCCCGTTTAACTGAGGGGCGTGAGGCCCACGTTGCGGTTTCTTATCATATTTCTGCCAGGACGCCCAACATCTGTATTTCCTTGCAATCGCGTCTAATGTGTCCCATCTGACCACATCTGATACATTTTGTTTCTACATTAAATACTGCTTTCCTGTCCCGCACCTTTGTTACTACTTCTACTTCCTCTAACGCCACAGCGATTCCGACTGCCTCATTGAGAGTCTTAGGGATTTCCATCCTAATCTTGTGAGAGGTTTCGGGTTGTATTCCTCGCAAAACTACGTCTAGTGCCCTCTGCTCAGCTTCCTGCAGAAGGGCTTCATTAACCCTATCTGAGCCCGTTGGCTCATAGGTATTAAAATTAACTTTTCGAATTCGATGTACAAAAGCTTCTATTGATTCCCCATCCCTTTGATACATTCTATTCAATTGTCCCCGATAATATCTAGACGTATTTTTCCTCCGATTTCTTTCCAGCAACCCTTTGTTTTAATGCTTAAAATGTCTGGCAATCCCTTAATTCTTCATGGCGTGTAACGTACGCTCCGGCATCCCCAGTTACTTTCAACTTAGCTACTTGCAAAAGTGTTTCTGTACCCCAATTTCCCAATTTAGCGGCCATGCTAAGGTTCTCAAAAAAAAATAATCATAACATCCTCCCCAGCTATTCCCGAGAAAGGTGTGACCAACGACGCAGCGTTTGTGTCAAGAATTACTAAATTAACAGGAAACCGTTATTTGCTTTCTTCTCTAGACCGAGCAAGCTCTATCTCTAATTCCGACAATCGCTCAAGTAGCTGCTGAATAGCCACCTTGGCTGACACAGACTGCCCCATCTCTACCAGCTATCGAATTAAGACTACAGTAAGCCCCGAAAGGAGAACAGGAAGGGAAGACGGACTATGCTACAGGTTCAGACAAACCACCAAACGAACAATGAGCACTTACTTGTCATGTTGCAGGAGTTGCTGATCCATTGTTGCCCTTCTCAGGTGACACATATCATTGTCGATTACCAGCTATAATATCCGGGAAAACAAGGTAGAAGCGAACTACTGTCACCAATTCTAACAGGAATATGTGATGCCCAGGATGCCCGACTGACACAACTTGTAATAGGATGAGCGGAGTGGGAGACGTGGTCGGGGTTGTAAGTTGTGGCCTTCTTTTAGCAATCTTCCTCTTTATTGCTGGTTCTGCCAATACATTTTGCGGTAGCTCAGCCCCAGCGGTCGTGTAGTGGTTGAGACATGCTTATGCACGCAGTCCAGGCAACGCGACACCAGGCTCGGTCAGCGGCTGTGCACGTGGTAGGAAGCTAGCGGGACAAGGCCTGGCCCAGCTCTCCTCGTGCAGACGCTGCGGCTCGTGACGACGCCGGGAATCGCCGGTGCAGCAGCGGGCAACGCCCACCGCCTGCCGCCCGCATCTCGTGGTCGTGCGGTAGCGTTCTCGCTTCCCACGCCCGGGTTCGATTCCCGGCGGGGTCAGGGATTTTCTCTGCCTCGTGATGGCTGGGTGTTGTGTGATGTCCTTAGGTTAGTTAGGTTTAAGTAGGGGACTGATGACCATAGATGTTAAGTCCCATAGTGCTCAGAGCCATTTGAACCACCGCCTGCCGGTCCTTTAAGACAGCGCCACTGATGACGACGACGACGTGACAGCAACCGGACGCCCAGTCGGTCGAACCAAATGCCAATGCCCACCTCTGATGCCCTTAAATAGCTCAGGCCGCTCCTCAATCCGCCGGTTACGCGGCGGCGTGTTATTAGAGAGTTATCGATGAGTTGGCTAACGCAACCGCGCCACACGCGGCCCGCACCTGCATAATTCTGCGAATGCTGGGTTCTGATGGCTGCCGCGTACATACACACATACCGACGCACGTTGCAGAACTATGTAACCTACATAACGCTCCGGTCCGTCTTCGTCCGCCGTTTACCGTGAGGCTGGGGCATCGCTCACTGAAACACCCTAAATCACAATTTCGCAGCGTATTTCCTAAAAATAGGCTCACTGACACCCTAAATCACAATTTCGCACCGTGTTTCCTAAAAATAACCCATTTTCCTCTACACCTGGGATAGGGTGGCAGCAGGAGCAAGTAGGTGGCACAGAGGCCGATGTTATTTTCTGAAGCCACGACCTGGGCTAGGGTGTCATGGTAGCCAATGTTAGCGCCTACTCCAACGACCTCGGCCAAGGCCGCAGCATGTGTGGGGAGGTGGAGTGGTGGCCAATGCGAGCGTCTATTGCAAGGACAAGTGCCAGCGTAGCAAAAGGTGCAAGCAGGTGGAGCGGTGGCTGATGTGAGTGTCTACTGCCTGGGCCTGGGCCAAGGAAGCAGGAGATGCGTTGTGGTTTCGTGGTTGCAGATGTGATCGTCTGTCGCCAGGTCCACGGAGGCAGGAGGCGTGAAGAGGTGGTGTGGTGGCTGATGTGTGTATCTACTGCCAGGACCTGCGTCCCGGTGGCAGCCTGCATGAGCAGGTGGAGCAGTAGGCAATGTGACCGTCTATTGTGAAGACCTGGCAGGGTGGCAATAGTTTTGTGGAGGTGGCACGGTGGCTGATATTAGCGTCTATTGCTAGGACTCGTGGCCATGTTGAGGGCAGGCACGACGACATGGAGCAGATCCTGATGTGTGCGTTTACTGGAAGGACCAGTCCCATGGTGGTAGCAGGCTGGAGGAGGTGGTGTGGTGGCAAAGATTAGCGTCTATTGATAGTATTTGGGCTTGTGTGGCAGCACATACGAGGAGGTGAAGTGGAGGACGATGTGGGCCTGGACCTGTGCAAGTATGGTCGCAGGCACGAGAAGGTGGCGCCAATGTAAGCATCTATTGCCAGGGCCTGGGGCGGAGAGACAGCAGTTGTGGGGAAGTGGCTGATGTGAGCGGTTATTGCCAGGACCTGGACCAAGGTGGAGGAATGTGCAAGGAGGTGGCACAGTAGTTGATAAGATCATCTATTGCCAGGACATGAGCCAGGCCGGCAGCAGGCTAGAGAACGTCGAGTGGTGGCTGACGAGGGAGGGTGTGGGCCCATTAGTCGATGTGAGAATCTAATGCCAGGACCTGGTCCATGTTGGCAGAAGGAGAAACGAGGTGTAGCGTAGCTGATGCCAGAACCTTGGCCAGGGTGGCAGCAGGACCAAGGAGGTGGCATGGACGACATTGTGAGTTTCTATTGCCATGACCTGGTCCAGGGTGGCATCAGGTGGAAGGAGGTTCTGTGGCTGCTGAAGTGAGGGACTATCGCCAGGTCCTGGACTAGGGTGGCAGCAGATGTGAGGAGGTGGTGCAGTGACAATGTGACCATCTATTGCCAGGATCTCGGTTAGGGTGGCAGCCCGTGGCAGCAGGTGGAGGAGTGGCTGATGTAAGTGTCTATTGTGAGGACCTCAGTGGGGTGGTAGCAGTCCTGTGGAGGTGGCACAGTGGCCAATATGAGCATCTACTCCTAGGATTCAGAGCACTGGTAGCCGCAGGCGCAAGGAGGTGTGGCTGTGGTTGATGTGAGTGTCTATTGCCAGGACCTGGGCCTGCGGTGAAGCAGGTGTGTGGAGGTTGCATGGTGGCAGATTACAGCGTCTATTGCCAAGACCTTCGCCAGGGTGGCAGCAGGATTAAGGAAGTGGCACAGTGGCTGATGTGAGATGACCTGGGCCAGGGTGGCAGGAGGTGTGGGGAGATGTTGCTGTGGCAGATGCGAGCATCAATTTCCAGTGCTTGGGCCAGGGCGGTAGCAGTTTTGGGGAGGTAGAGGAGGCGCCAATGCGTGCATCTATTGCCAGGACTTCCGCCACGGTATAAGAATGCGCGAGGAGGTGGAGCAATGGCTGATATGAGTGTTCATTGCCACGACCTAAGCCAGGGTGGCAGCAGGCGCAAGGAGGTTGTGTGATTGCAGATATAAGTGCCTATATCAAGGTCCTGGACCAGGATGCCAGCAGTTGTAAGGAGGTGGCGTGGTTTCAGATGTGAGCATCTATTAGTAGGACCTGGGTTAGGATGGCAGCTGGCACCAGCAGGTGGATCAATGGGCAATGAGAGCATGTGTTGTGAGGCTCTGCAGGACAGCAGCACTTGTGTGGAGATGGCACAGTGGCTGCTGTGAGCATCTATATCTACGACTCGAGGCCAGATTGGCAACTGTCACGACGAGGTGGAGCAGTCTTTGATGTGACTGTCTATTGCCAGGACCTGAGCCTGGATGACATCACGCACTAGAAGCTGGAGCAGTGGCAAATGTGGGCGTCTATTGCCAGCACCTGGTCAAGTGTAGCAATAGGTGCGAGGTGCGGGAGTGGTAGCTTATATGAGTTTCTATTGTCAAGACCTGTGCCAGGTCGGTAGCAGGCATGAAGAGGTAGTGCTATGGCTCATTTGAGCACCTATTGCCAGGACTTGGGTTGGCTGGCAGCTGGTACAAAGAGGTGGAGCAATGGCCAATGTGAGTGTCTATTGCCATGGCCTGGGCCACGGTAGCGAAAGGTGCAAGGTGGTGCAGCGATGGCTGACGTGAGTGTCTATTGCCAAAACCTGGTATTGGGTGGCAGCTGGTGTGGGGAGGTCGTGAGTTAGCCAATGTGAGCGATTATCCTGAGGATCTCGTCCAGGTTGGTAGAAGGCAAGATGAGGTGGAGTGGTGGCTGATGTGAGTCAATATTGCCAGGACATGGCCCCGGATTTCAGCAGGATGTTGCTAGGACCTGAAAGGGGGGCAGCAGTCATGATCAGGTGGAGTGGTAGCTGTAGTGAGCGTCTATTGCCAGGACATGTGCGAGGGTGGAAGCAGGCTCAAGGTGGTTGTGTGGTGTCTGATATTAGTGTCTATTGGCAGTACTTGGGCTAGAGTGATATCAAGCTCAAAGAGCTGGGGTGGTGGACAATGTGAGCGTCTGTTACTGTGTCCTGGGCAGGGTGGCAGCAGTTGCCTGGAAGTGACATGGTGGCTGATGTGATCAGCAATTGCCAGGGCATGTGCCAGGGTGGCAGCAACTGTGGGGACGTGTAGTGGTGGCTGATGTGAGTGTCTATACCCAGGACATGGTCCAGGATGTGCAGGAATCATGAGGAGGTTGCGTAGTTGCCGATGTGTATGTCTATTGCTAGATCCTTGGCCATGGTGGAAGCAGACAGGAGTAGGTGTCACAGTGGCTGATGTTAGTATTCATAGCCTGGACCTGGGTCTGGGTGAAACCAGGTATTGGGGAGGTGGCATGGTGGAAGATGTGAGCGTCAATTTTCAGGGCCTGGGCCAGTATGGCAGCATGCACAAAGAGGTGGCACAGTGGGTGATTTGATCGTCTATTGCAGAACGTGGGCCAGGGTGGCAGCAGCCTCTAAGAGGTGGAGCCATAGCTCTTGCGATCTATTGACAGGACCTGCTCCACAGTGGAAGCAGGCATGCAGAATTGGTGTGGAGGCCAATTTGAGAGTATATTGCCAGGAAATGGGGCGGGGTGGCAGCTGGTCACCGGAGGTGGATCTGCGGCTGATAGAAGTGTCTGAGCTTGGGCGACAGCATGTGTGAGGAGGTGGTGCTGTGTCCGATATAACTGTCTCTTGCCATTACCTGGGTCAGGGTGGCAGCAGTCATGATTAGTTTGAGTGGTGGCTGATGTGAGCGTCTATCGCCAGGACTTGTGCCAGGGAGGCAGCAAGTACAAGGAGGTCGTATGTTGGCCAATATGAGCATGTATTGACTGGACCAAAGCGAGGGAGGTAGCAGGTGTGGGGTGTTGGTGTGCTTTCAGATGTGATTGTTTACTGCAAGGAACTGGGCCGGTAGAAAGCAGGTGTGAGGAGGTTGAGTGGTTGCTGATGTGTGTGTCTATCGTCAGGTCCTTGACCAGAGTGGCTCTGGAGCAAGGAGCTTTCACAAGAGCCGATGTGAGCTACTATTGCCACGACCTGAGCCTGTGTGGCAGCCAGTATGTGGAGGTAGGGCGTTAGCCAATGTGAGTGGCTATTCTGGGGGCCTGGGCAAGGGGGGGAAAAGGACGGCAATAGGAAAGATAGGGTGTGAGTGAATATTGCCAGGACCTGGCTCATGCTATCAGCAGGATGGAGGAGGTGGTGGGGTGTCAGATATTACCATCTATTGACAGTATTTGAGCCAGTGTGGCAGCAGGTATGAGGTGGTAAAGTGGAGGCAAATGTGAAACTTTAATGCCAGTACATTGGCCAGGTTTTCAGCAGGATCGAGGAGGTGGAGCGATGGCTGATGTGAGCATCAAAATAGATATTTTCAGGAACTGGGTCAGGATGGAAGCAGGCACGAAGGGTTGGAGTGGAGGCTAATTTGAGTGTCTATTGCCAGGAACTGTGGCAACAGGGTAGATGAAGTGGAGTGTTGGGCAGTGTGAGTGTTTATTGTCACAACCTGGGCCAGGATGGCAGGAGGTGCGGGGAAATGGCGTGATGGGAGATGGGAGCGACAATTGCCAGGGCCTGGGCCAGGGTGGCAGCAGGAGCGAGAAAAATGCGTAGTTACCGATGTGTGTGTCTATCGCCAGGTGTTTTCCCCCAATGGCAGCAGTTGGGAGGAGGTGGCAGCATTAATGTTTATTGCAAGGCCCTGGGCCTGAGTGGAACTAAGTGTGTGGAGGTGGAGCGGTGCCCAGTGTCAGCGTCTATTACCAGGACGTGGGCCCTGGTAGCAGAAGGGGCGAGAAGGTGAAAAGGTGACCAATGTTAGCATTTACTGCCAGTCCCTTGGACTTTTGTGGAAGCATGTGTGGGGATGTTGCTTGGTTGCTTGGTGGCAGATGTGTGCAGCAATTGTCAGGCCCTTCGCCAGGGTGGAAGCAGGTGTGGTGAAGTGGTGCACTGGCAAAAGTGAGTGTCTATTGCCAAGACCTCGATGAAGATAAGAAAGGATTGTGGAGGTGGAGTGGTGGCTAATGTGAGTGTCTATTGCCAGGACCTGTGATGGGGCGGCAGCAGTATTCAGGAAATGGAGCGCTGACTAATGTGACTGTCTATTGAAAGGACCTGGGCTACAATCAGGTGCTAGGAGCAGGCCCTTTTTCTGGGGTGAGCGCCTATCGCAAAGACCTGGGGCAGGGCGGCAGCAGGTGGTATGAGGTGGCCTGGTGGCCGATTTGAGCGTCTATTCTACATCTACATGACTACTCTGCAATTCACATTTAAGTGCTTGGTAGAGGATTCATCGAACCACAATCATACTATCTCTCTACTATTCCACTCCCGAACAGCGAGCGGGAAAAACGAACACCTAAACCTTTCTGTTCGAGCTCTGATTTCTCTTATTTTATTTTGATGATCATTCCTACCTATGTAGGTTGGGCTCAACAAAATATTTTCGCGTTCGGAAGAGAAAGTTGGTGACTGAAATTTCGTAAAAAGGTCTCGCCGCGACGAAAAACGTCTATGCTGTAATGACTTCCATCCCAACTCGTGTATCATATCTGCCACACTCTCTCCCCTATAACGTGATAATACAAAACGAGCTGCCCTTTTTGGCACCCTTTCGATGTCCTCCGTCAACCCCACCTGGTAAGGATCCCACACCGCGCAGCAATATTCTAACAGAGGACGAACGAGTGTAGTGTAAGCTGTCTCTTTAGTGGACTTGTTGCATCTTCTAAGTGTCCTGCCAATGAAACGCAACCTTTGGCTCGCCTTCCCGACAATATTATCTATGTGGTCCTTCCAACTGAAGTTGTTCGTAATTTTAACACCCAGGTACTTATTTCCGAGATACAGGACCAAAATGGCAGCATTCACAACGAGATAGAGCGATGGATTACATGAGCGTCTACTGCCTGGATCCGCAACAGTGTGGCAGCAGGAGGTAGGAAGTAGAGTGGAGACAGAATGTGAGTGCCAGTTGCCAGGACCTGGGCCAGTGTGGCAGTAGTGGCGTTGCGGTGGAGCGGTGGACGATGTGAGTGTTTATTGCCTGGACCTGGGCCAGGGCCGCAGTATGTGTGGACAGGTCGCGTAATGGCAGTTGTGAGCAACCTTAGCCAGGGCCTTGGCCAGGGTGGCAGCAGGTGTGGGAAGGTGTAGCAATGGCAATGGCTAATGTAATCGTCTATTGCCAGGTCCTGGGCAAGGGTGACAGCTGGCCTGAAGAGGTGGCACGGTGGCCGATGTGAGCATCTATTGCCTGGACCTGGGTTACAGTGGCCCTCCGGCACGAGTGGGTGGAGCAGTATCCAATGTGACCATCTATTGTGAGGACCTGTGCAGGAAGGAAGCAATTGTGTGGAGGTGGCATGGTGGCTGATGTGAGCAACTTTTCCCAGGGCTGTGCTCCAGTTTGGAAGCAGGCATGGTTAGGTGCAGTGGTCTCTGATGTGACAGGAACTGAGCCAGAGTGGAAGCAAGCTCGAAGAGGTGGCACAATGTGAGTGTCTGTTGAATGGACGTGGACTGTGTTGCAGAAGTTGTGGGGAGGTGGCACTGTGGCCAATGTGAGCGTCTATTACCGGGATACAGGGACAGGATATCAGCAGTCACAACGAGATAGAGCGATGGATTACATGAGCGTCTACTGCCAGGATCTGGAACAGTGTGGCAGCAGGAGGGAAGAGGTAGAGTGGAGATAGATGTGAGCATCAGTTGCCAGGACCTGGGCAAGTGTGGGAGTAGTACCGATGTGGTGGAGTGGTGAGCGATGTGAATGTTTATTGCCAGGACCTGGGCCAGGGCCGCAGCAGGTGTGGGAAAGTGAGGTAATGGCTGATGTTAACGACCATACCCAGGGCCTTTGCAGAGGGGCAGCGGATGTGGGGAGTGTAGCAGTGATCGTCTATTGCCAGTCCCTGGGCCAGGGTGACAGCAGGCCTGAAGAGATCGTCGATGTGAGCATCTATTGCCAGGGCCTGATCCTGGGTGGCAGCTGGTGTGGAGAGCTGGTACAGTATCCAATGTGAGCGTTTATTGGCAGGACCTGGTCCACGGTGCCAACAGGTGCGAGGTGGTGGAGCAGAGGTGGGTGTGACCGTCTATTGCCAGGACCTGGGCCTGGGTAGCAGAAGGCACAAAGAGGTGGAGGGGTGTCTGTTGTGAGCAGCAGTAGAGAGGAACTGAAGTGGTTGCTGATGTGACTGCCTATTGTCAGAACCTTAGCCAGGATGGCATTAGGTGCCAGGAGTTGGCGCTGTTGCCAATGTGAGTGAATATTGCCAGGACCCAGCCCAGTGTGGCAACAGGATGGCAGAAATGCTGAGGTGGCCAATATTACATACAGCCTATTGACAGTATTTGAACCAGTGTGGCAGCAGGTACAAGAAGGTGAACTGGAAGCCTATGTGAGCCTATACTGTCAGGACTTGGGCCAGCATGGTAGCAGGTACGAAGAGTTGGAGTGGAGGCTAATTTGAGCGTCTATTGCGAGGATCTGGGCCAGGGACGCAGGAGGCTCGAGGAGGTAGAGTGGTAGCAGCTATAAGCGTCTATTGTTAGGACCTGGGAGAGTGTGGCAACAGGGTTGGTGAGGTGAGCGTTGGCTGATGTTAGTGTTTACTGTCAATACCTGGGCCAGGTTGGCAGTAGGTGTGAGGAGGTGGCGTGATGGGAAATGGGATTGACAATTGCCATGGCCTGGGCCAGGGAAGCAGTACGCGAGAGGAGGTGTTGCAGTTGTTGATGTGAGTGCTTATTGCCAGGACCTGGAAAAGTGTGGCACCAGGGACGACAAGGTGTTGCAGTGGCAGATATGCAGGTTTATTGCCAGGACCTGGGCTGTGGTGGCAGTAGGTGCGAGGAGTTTGAGTGGTGGCCATTGTTAGCATCTATCCCCAGGGCTTCCACCCAGGGCCAGGGAGGAAGCAAGGGTGAAGAGGTGGCATGGTGGCTGTAAAGAGCATTTATGGCCAGGTTATGGGCCAGGGTGGCAGCACGGGCGAGGAGGTTGTGTGGTTGCCGATGTGTGTCTATCGCAGGAAGAATGAGGTGGCGGGGGGACGAGTTGAGATTCTATTGCTATGACCTCGTCCTGGGTGGTAACGGGTGTGGGGTGGTGCCGTGTTAGCTGATGTGAGCACCTATTTTGAGGACCTGGCCGAAGGCAGCAGCAGGCAAGATCAGGTGGAGTGAGTATTGCCATTACCATACCCAGGCTGTCAGCTGGATGGACGAGATGGTACAGTGTGCAAGATTAGCGTCTGTTGACAGTATTTGGGCCAGCAGGTACGAGGAGGTGAAGTGGAGGCCGATGTGACCCTCTATTGCCAGGACCTGTGCTATCATGGTTGCAAGACATGGGCAGGTTTGCAGCAGTTGTGTGGAGGTGGCACAGTGGCCGATGTGAACATCTCTTGCCAGGGCCTGAGCATGGAGACAGTCCTTGTGGGGAGGTGTCGTGATGACTGATGTGTGTGGTTATTCCAAGGACCTGGGCCAAGATGGGACAATGTGCCAGGAGGTGGCACAGTGGTTGATATGATCGTCTATTGCCAGGACCTGAGCCAGGGTGGACGTGGGTTCAAGGAGGTTGAGCGGTGGCAGATGTATGCATCTATACTAAGGACCTGAGCCAGGGTGGAAGCAGGCTCAAAGAGTCAGAGTGGAGTTCTTTTTGAGCGTCTATTTCCAGTAAATGTGCCAGGGTGGCAGCAGGTGAGAGGAGCTATATCAGTGGTTCATTTAAGTGTCTGCTGCCAAGACCTTGGCTATGGTGACAGCTTGTGTGAGGAGGTGCCGTTGTAAGCGATATGAACGTCTCTTGCCATTACCTGGGCCTGGGTGGCAGCAGGTGTGGTGAAGTGGATCGTTGACGAAAGTGTGCGTCTATTGCCACGACCTGGGACAGGGTAGGAGAAGGCACGTTGAGATGGAGCGGTGGCTAAAGTGAGCATCTACTATATCGTCCTGGCAAGGGTGGCGGCAGTATCAATGTGGTTGAGCGGTGGCTGATATGAATATCTATTGAAAGAACATAGGCCAGGATGGCATGAGGTGCTAGAAGATGGCGCTGTTGCCAATTTGAGCGTCTATCGCCATACCTTGGCCAGGATGGCAGCAGGCAGGAGGAGGTGGCAGCTAGTGCCCGGTGACAGCTACTGCCCGAACCTGGATTAGGGTGGAAGTCGGCATGAGCTGGTGGGGCAGTGCCCAATGGGAGCATCTATTGCCAGGTCCCAGTCAAGGGCAGCAAAAGGCATGAGGAGCTGCATCGGTAGCTGATGTCAGTGTCTATTGCCAGGTTCTGTGCCAGGGTGGCAGCAGGTACAAGGTGGTTGTATGTTGGCCAATATATGCATCTATTGCAGAGACTTGGGCGGTGGAGGCAGCAGATCTGGGGTGGTGCCGTGGTGGCTGATGTTAGCGTCTACTGTCAGGATCTGGGCCAGGGTGGCACCAGGAGCGAGATGGTTGTGTGGAGGCCAATGTGAGCATCTATTGACATGGCCTGTGCCAGTGAGGAAGCAGGGGCGATACGGTGGATAGTAGGAGGATGTGAGTGTTTATTCCCAGGACTTTGGCCAAGGTGTCAGCATGTGTGGGGAGGTTGCGTGATGGCAGATCTGAGAATCCATTGCCAGGCTTTGGGCTGAGGTTGCAGCAGGAGGAGATTTTGTTGTTGCCCATGTGAGCATCTATCACCAGTTCCTGGGCCAGGGGTGCAGCAGGCATGAAGAGGTGGCGCACTGGCCGCTGTGAGCATCTACTACCAGGTCCTGGGTTATGCTGGCTGCTGGCACGAGCAGGTGAGCAGGGTGCAATTTGAGTGTCTATTGGGAGGACCTGGAAGAGTGGAAGCATTTGTGTGGAAGTGGCACAGTGGCTAATATTAGCGACTATTGCCGGGAGTTGTGGCCCGGTTTGTAGCAGGCACGACTTGGTGGAGCAATTCCTGAAGTGAGCATCTACTGCCTCGATTTGGGCCTGGGTGGCAGCAGGCTAGAGTAGGTATAGTGGAGGCCGATGTGAGCGTATATTCCCAGGACCTGTGCCAGTGTGGCAGCAGGGGCGATGAGCTGGAGCAGTGACAAATGTGAGTGTTTATTGCCAGGACCTGGGACGGGGTGGCAGCAGGTTTGAGGAGGTTGCGATGTTGTCATTGTGAACGACTATCGCCAGGTCCTGAGCCAGGGTGGCACCAGGAGGAAGGAGGTGGTACAGGGGTCGATGTAAGTTTCTATCGCCATGACCTGGGCCTGGGTGGCAGCCGGTGCATGGAGGTGGCCCGTTAGCAGAAGTGAGCGTCGATTCTGAGGACATTGGCCAGGGCGGCAGCAGGTAAGATTAGGGAGAGTGGTGGCTGATGTGTGTGAATATTTCCAGGATATGGCCCATGGTGTTAGCAGGATGGAGGAAGTGCTGCAGTGGCCAAGATTAGCGTATATTGACAGTATTTGGGACTGTGTGGCAGCAGGTGCGAGGAGGTGAAGTGGTAGCCAATGTGACCCCCTATTTCGAGGATCTGCGGCAGATTATTTGCGGGCGCAGGGAGGTGACGCAGTGGCCGATGTAAGCGTCTATTGCTAGGGCTTGGGCCAGGGAGACAGCAGTTATGGAGAAGTCGTGCAGTGGCTGATGTGAGCAGTTACTGCCAGGATCTGCCCCAAGGTGGCAGAATGCATGAGGAGGTGGCACAGTGGTTGATTTGATCATCGAGTGCCAGAAACTGGGGCATGGTGGCAGCAAGCTCAAAGAGGTAAAGCGGTGGCTATTGTGTGCATCTGTTGTCAAGACCTGGGCCACGGTGGAAGCAGGCAAGAAGAGTTGGAGTGGAGGTAACTTCGAGCGTATATTGCCAGGATGTGGGGCAAGGTGCAGCAGGCGAGAGGAGGTGCAGTGGTGGCTGATGTGAACTTCTATAGCCAGGACCTCGGTCAGTCTGGCATCAGGCACGAAAAGGTTGCATGGTTGCCGATGTGTGCTTCTATCGCCAGGTTTTTGATGGCAGTCGGCAGGACGAGGAGGCGCGGTGACTGATGTTAGTGTATATATCCAGCAATTAGTCATTAATGGAATCAGGTGTGAGGAGGTGAGGAGGTGGCGTGGTGGCAGATGTGAGGTCTAGTTGCCAGAGCATTGACTAGCGTGGCAGCAGATGTGTGGAGGTTGCATGATGGCAGATATGAGCGACCATTGCCCGAGCATTGGTGAGGGTGGCAGCAGGAGTGGGGAGATGGAGCAGTGGTCAATGTGAGTGTCTACTGCCAGGATCTGGGCCAGGGTGGTAGCAGGAGCGAGGAGGTATACTTGTCGCCGATGTGAGTGTCTATGGGACTGAGCGCCTGGTGCCTGTGGAGGTGTGGGTGTTTGTCCTTAGGACAATTTAGTTTAAGTGGCGTGTAAGTTTAGGGACTGTTGAACTTAGCAGTTATGTCCCATAGGATTTCACACACATTAGACCATTTTTTTGAGCGTCTATGGCTAGGGCTAAGGTCAGCATGGTAGGAGGGGCGACGCGTTAGTTGTGTCCGATGTGAGGGTTTATTGGCAGTGCCTGGGCAAGGGTGGTAGCAGGTGTGCGGAGGTTGTGTGATGGCAGTTGTGAGCGACAATTGCCTTGGCCTGGGCCAGAATGGCAGCAGGTGTGGGGAGATGGAGCGATGGCCAACGTGAGACTCTATTGCTAGGATGGCAGCAAGCACAATAATGTCGAGCATTGGCTGATGTGTGCGCCTACTGCCAGGATCTGGAGGACTGTCTTGACGAGAACAATTCTTGCTTTTGACCAACATTGCATCAATAAGTGTGTGCATTTGATATCTTTGTTATAGTAATTATGAAAAATTTTATCACATCAATATTGGCCACTGACCAAAACAATTTCTAAATTTTTCTGTGTGGAGCTTGGGGGCTATGAAAATAGGCTGTTCAGTTTTTTATGTTAGTATCGTCACATAGCATTCTATATGAAAATCACAGACTGTGCTGTGTGCAGCCTGAGGCTGGTTTGTATTGTTGGAATATTTGCTATTGTAGTGTTGGACAGCGGAATGAGAACAGTGCGTAGCGTTGCACAGTTGCAGGTGAGCCACCGGTAGTGGTGGATGTGGGGAGAGAGACGTCAGAATTTCAAGAGCGGACGATGTAGAAGTAAAAAAATGGCTCTGAGCACTATGGGACTCAACTGCTGTGGTCATTAGTCCCCTAGAACTTAGAACTACTTAAACCTAACTAACCTAAGGGCGTCACATACATCCATGCCCGAGGCAGGTTTCGAACCTGCGACCATAGCAGTTGCACGGTTCCGGACTGCGCGCCTAGAACCGCGAGACCACCGCGGCCGGCGATGTGGAAGTATGTCCGCCAGAAATGGTAAATTTGTAATACCGGATAGTGTGTGTGTGTGTGTGTGTGTGTGTGTGTGTGTGTGTATAGTGAGTTTTGAACATTATTAAGTTAAATACATTGATCGTTCTTTATCAAAAAATTTTGTTGTGATTTTTGAAAGACAAATTGCTTTGCACTAAAATATATTGTGTCAATTTAGTGTAGATCACAGTAAGTAAAGATAATGACGTTCAGTTTTGCTCACCTGTTTGAAATTCAAATAACATAGAGATTTAGCAGCGCAGTAACTCATTAATTTTTCAAAGGGTATGTTTCAAGTTGCGTGAACAGTTATTGCTAGGACCTGGGCCAAGGTGGCAGAATGCGCGAGGAGGTGGCACAGTGGTTGATTTGATTGTCGATTGCAAGAACCTGGGACAGGGTGGCAGCAAGCTCAAAGAGGTGGAGCGGTGGCTGATGTGTGCAACTATTGTCAGGACCTGGGCGATGGTGGAAGCAGGCAGGAAGAGTTGGAGTGTAGGGTGACAGCAGGGGCGAGGAGGTATACTGGAGGCCGATGTGAGCGTCTATTGGACTGAGCGACTGGTCCCGGCGGGGGTGTGGTTGTTTGTCCTTAGGATAAATTAGGTTAAATAGTGTGGAAGCTTAGGGACTGTTGAACTTAGCACTTAAGCCCCAAAGGATTACTCCCACATTTGAGCATATTTTTCAGCGTATATTGCTAGGGACCTTGCGAGCATGGTAGGAGTGGCGTCGCCGTAAATCGGTGGCCGATGTGAGTGTTTATTGCCAATACCTGGGTCTGGGTTGCAGCAGGTGTGGGGAGATGGAGCGGTGGCCAATGTGAGGCTCTATTGCCAGGATCTGGGGCCAGGATGGCAGCAAGCACAACGAGGTCGAGCATTGGCTGATGTCAGCGTCTACTGCCAGTATCTGGGCCAAGTTGCCGAATGGGCAAAGGAGTGGAGCATTGGCTGATGCAAGTGTGTATTGCCAGGTTTAGGTGGAATTTTATTGGAAATAATTAATGAGGTAAAACAATGGAAAATAATTTATGAAGTAAGAAATATGTGAACATATAAATACAGAAAGCATGCTTTAATAGGTTTTTTTTTTTGACTGTGAACAAATTTTGAAATAAGAGGACAGATATATGGAATGAAGTTTTGGTTGGACTGCAATACCAAATCATACACTGAAACGGAACATTTTGTACCGTTCCAATGTTTTATTAAATTACTAGCATACAGAAATCATTAGCAAGAGTTTCTTCTCTTGCAGGTAATAACTCAGCTGGTGTCCAAAAGGAGAGAATGGACTAAGCAGTGTTATTTATTGAATTTTTTCTGTTGTGTACCACGTTTCCCAATTTCCTTTCCTTTGTGCGGCCTGGACGGTATAAATGAGTGAGTGTGTGAACTAGCAGAATGCTTTAGGCACAGATTGTAACAATGCATGAATGGTCGTTCTAGGAGAGTGTAGTACCAACCCCCCAAGCGTGAACAAGTTTAGCAGAGACCAAGTTTGCAGGTCAGGGCAAAGATGACACTTAGGCGCGCGAATTGGCTCTGTCAGGTTGGCGCGCCACCCCCACCACGTTTGTAAGCGGAACAGTTAGGCGAATTCGATTAGAGGAGCACTTCTTCCTGGGTCGTGGTGCTGGACAGACATGGAGATGCAGCCCTCGTTTTTGGTAATGTTAACATAGGTATTATATTGTCTGAAATCTGCTCTGTAATGAAGTCCAGATGTTGAAATCAGGTGCGGAATTACCACTGAACCCCATAAGGGAACTGATTTTCTTAATTTACTGGAATTTCAGTAGACCTTGCGTTAGTGCCTCGTTCAGGCAACGCACCATGTGCCTTCAGCTCACGCTCACGTTATTGCTTTGTGCTTAACGGAAATTCACTCATTCAATGTAATTTAATCTGCTCTCCCATTTACAGTAATATTCTGGGGATTTTTATTTATTTTCCATATGTTTTCTTTGTGAACTTGCTTTCGCGCCACATGGTCGGTTGGAGAAACCACCGCATTGATAAATTGTAGTTTCGGTCTGAAAATATTTTGTACACTATGTATAACCATACGATAGTGAGCGAGCGTGAAGCAGGGAAGGAATAATCGTGTGTGTCCATATTTTTCTGGGTTTCTGATGGTTACTGAAACTTGGCCATGTGGGTTGAACAGCACTGAAGTGATGTTTCGTGTGCACCCCCATAACGAATTGATTTGTTGGCGATGTTGTGTGTTAAGTAAAATACTCGTGCCACTAGGAAAAGTATCGGATTTTAATGCCCAGTGATTTGATAAAGATTTGCGAAATACTCTTCCACCATGACCTAGTTTTGCTTGTAGTGCCTTTGCAGAACTTGTTCTTGTAGTTTATAGCAACTTAATGTAATAATCGTGGGTTTAGGTATAATTGTGCGGTTGTATAAAATTACATCGAAGCCAGGTCTTCGCTCCTCTATCCCAATACATAATTACGTGGCGAAACTGAACCATGTTAACTAGAGACCGGTTGTGATTATGTACATCACGCCTAGTTGTTGAAATACCATTGGTATTGAATAAATATCGATTAATCTCTACCCTAGACTGATTATTTTCTCTGTCCATCATAAAAAAATAAGTAGAAGTCAGTACCACTGTCGAATTCTGGGTCATGAAAGCAAAAAAAAGGTATATACTGCCTATTAAGCCCTGTATAGGTGCCTTCTGTAGTGGTTCAAAAAAAGCGTTATCTGTTGCGTTCAAATATTTACTGGTACGGTAAAACCTTCCGCTATAAATTATTAATACCCAGCAATAACTCACAGGGGCCAGTAATTTCGTGGACCACACGAATTTAAAAAACCATTTACTACAAACGGTAGCTTGCAGGGGCGGTAGGACATGTCAAAGCTAGGGTAATCTTCCTACTTAGCTAGAATTTTACCACCACCAGTACTGCAAGTTTACGTTGCATGTGGCGACCCTTCCAGGATTTCGAGTCGCAGGTCCTTCTGATCAGTAATTAGGTTGCATTAAATGAACAGAACTGAATGAAATAATATTTTTTTTCCTTGTATAGTGGAGCACAGCTCTGCTTGTGCTGAATAAAGCGTTGTTTCTATTTATGTTGTATTCTGCTTATTTTGTTGTGTCTTGTACTACTGTTGAATTTACGGGTGTTTTGGTACATAAAATCAGTTAATGAAATTTTTTGGGTTATTTTATTGTACATTGTGTACTGCGTAGGGGACAGTGATTAAAACCGTTAAGATATGTAATGAGTCAGATTATTACTATAGTGCCTGCGAAAAGCATAGCAGAGTTGGATAATACATTGCACGACGAAAACGGTGGTGTGTGCAGCGTGCAGGGATTGCTGGCTGGCGCGGGGTAGCAGACCAGACCGATGAACTTCGAGGGTCAATTGACCGCGGGCCATGGACAAATAATGGAGCCTAGTGCGTTTGTAACGGGACTCGGGCCCGAGGCAGGTAGTGAGGAGGCGACCTTGGAAGCCGCCAGCTCGAGGGAGGGTGCGACTTAGGAATGTACGGCAGCAAGGCAATGAGCAGAAGAAGGTAAATAAGGCCTTAGAAGACTCTAATAAGGCGTTACTGGACTCAAACAAGACATTAAATATAATTTGACCTTACAAATTAATAAATCAAATAAGACATTACGCGAGAAACTAATAAGAAAATTAAATGAACAGATAGGCCCGTTTCAACGAACAAGAACGCAAGCTAGGTTACCAACAGGAACGTCTAGAAGCGCTAGAAATCCGAATCGAAACAGCCACTGCTGGAAACCAGTCACTGGCTGACTCCATGTTAAAGGAGATACAGTCTGTGCAAACCGAAGTCAGCGTGGCCACAAGCAGACTCGAAAATCGGGTCACAGTGCTTGAAAGTGATCTATCCCTGCGAGAAATAGTGCTTCCTTCCAAGTCGCAAGTTAGAGAAGTATTAGAGAGCGTCTGCACGGAACCGAGAGAAATGGTTGCTCGTATGAGCGAACAGGTGGACCCTCAGGGAGAGCAGCTAACGGCGCAAGCAGACGAGATTGATAAGGTCATCAATCAGGTAGGCGCCCTGAAGAGTGCGGTAGAGAAAATCGCGCTGAATAATGGAACGGACTCGGACAGGATAGACAGCTCCTGTTGCGGAATCCGCAGAAATTCAGTCACTTCTGCAGCTCAAAAGGGTGCAGGCGGATATTAACAAACGCAATCGGGACATGATAGCTAACCTGCATAATAAGCTGCAGGAAAATGAAAGCGCCAACGGCAGTAATTCTGTTAGTAATGCGGCTAGGGGAGCAGAAAGTTCCAGCAGTGAACGTAGACGTAGAGAAGAAGAGGAATACCGTGATTTTGAAGAGATACTCGGTAATTTAAGACGTAGTCCGGAGACGCCTACTCGGACGACTGATGATGGTATGAATTTTGATAGTGATGAGGAAGAATGAAGGAGACACTTCGTCTCAGTGCAATCTTATTTTCTTTTCCCCGACCCAAACCACAACATAGTGGTGGCTCAATCAATTTGAACACTCGCTGCCTCGCTCCTGGGGAGATGCGCTAAGAAGAAAATTCGCGCGCTGTCACCTGAGAGGTGAAGCGGCTATCCGAATGCAAATAATGCTTAAGGACTGTCGAACGTACGAAGACTTTAAGGCGGCTTTCCTCAGCGAGTTCTGCTCTCGGAGCATGCAAGAGTGGGTGAAATTAGGCATCTTAATGCAAGAGAACAACGTAGACAGTACGTTCAGACACCCGGTAGAGTATTACAAAGACAGAGCAATCAGTTCCTTTACGCACCGTATGATCCTAAGGTACTCAATATAATCTGTCTTACTAAACTCCCGAGCAAAATGCGTAAAGAAATTAAAATTGCGTGAAGAGGCATGAATAAAGTTTGTGGCTTTCAGAACCTGCTGCAAGAGTTGGGTAATGAAAGAAATATAAGTGAGTAGCAAAACGTCATTTGGTTTGAAGGTAACCCTTACGAGAATGTCGGGCGAAGGCGAAACCAGAGTTGGAGACCTCAGTTTTTCGGTAATAATAATCATAGTCGTGGACATGACAGGTGTCGACGTGTCTCTTGGAGCCCGCGACAACGCAATAGAGGCTGGGAACACTCTAGGGAAGAACGGTTCCATCGTAACGAGCAGAATTCATGGCACGCAGCGGACGGGAGGTCAGAGGAGCAGCATAATTCCCGCGGTAATACAGAACGCGAAAACTGGGGATCAATACCTGGCAGACTTCCAAGGATTCCTGAACGTAATTCCACATGGGGCGACGAAGCTCAGTCCTACACTGGTTCTGAAGAATCAGTCACCTCCCAACAGAATTAGGGAACTGGTAGATTGGCCACCAGAAAGACGACCACGACACAGGGTAGTAGTAGAGTTAGCAATTGCAAATATCAGGAAGCAGGCGTTAAATAGAAAAAGGCAACAAAAGGGACGCGTTAGACAATTAGTACTGGAAATTGGCGATAAAGTTCTCGTGAGGACTCATAGATTGTCCAAAAGACACCGGCATATTAGCAGTAAGTTTTTCAACGTGTATTCAGGACCCTTTAGTGTGAGACGTGTCGAACATCAGAACGCCATTGAAATCTAAACTGTCAGGTCTCGTAAGCCAAGAGGCTCGCACCACATATCCAACATCTAAAAATGGATAGAGTAAGAACAAGGCACAGGAGGGTCATCTTTTACAGGCAACCATTTAGTTTAGTATAATCATAGTACTCCACAACATCTTAGGCAATGGATTTTATACTCTTCTTGCTGTCCTTGCCTGGTCATAAGTTAGAAGCTAATTGGATAAAACGAGTAGCGAAGGAGGATATTCGTACGCTATGGTGATGATTTGCTCTTGAGAAGCGAGGAACACTCGTAAGGGAAACGAGAAGTAGTTACGCTGGAAAAGATAAACCTTTGCAAAGTACTGTATATTGATGGGGAAACGCGCCATAGATACGCTTATGTCGTAGTAATGGCTCACGCCGAGGTAGCGACAGGACCATTTGTCGGTTGCAAAAAGGCACCGAATTTTTTGTGTGGTTGTGGTATATGTGTTTTAGTGTTGTGCCGAGACGCAGCGCTATAAAGTGTTACTGACTTATGCGGTGATGACTTTGAGAGACCCCGAGAGCGAACTGAACTTGGTAAGGAGTATGTGACAGACCATGGCAGGATAATGAGACGGAGGCAAGTTGAGGTTCCTGGAGGTAAACCATCCACAGGAATGAAGGAAGGACTGAATGAAGAGGAAGTCGCAGAGAGGTAACAAGAGGGAGTACCGGTTGCAGTCATCAATGACATCTCCTTGACGTAAGATGATGACACGCTAGATATAAGATGTAAAGTGTGCCCTTGGATTTATTACTATTAGTATGTGGTATGCGGTCTCTGCGCTTGAATGTTTGTTCCCAGGGAATAAACAGCACTAAAAGGGACGAGATGCTGATAAGAATGGCCTCAGATGAAATTGCGAGTAAAGAGGACTGATGTGATGAACCAAAGTTGTTTGTGTAATGTTCTCACGTCTTGTCCAAGTAAAAACCGTCGTAACGTATTCTTGACGGACTGATCTTAACAAAACCCAGATAGTCCTGAATTATTTGTTTTTGTTTTTTTAATTGATTTATATCATCTACATTCATTCACAAGGTTGTAAGGAAGAATGTAAAAACAATTTTGAGTATTTATTTTTATTTAGTATTTCCAAAAATGGGTGTCCTTCCAGAAGGTCGTCAGGACAATAAGGAAACATGTTTTTAATGTATATGACATTGCACAATTAACTTGTTTTGGTTTTTATTCTTTCAAATAAACATAAATAAATTTGAATTATGGGCTAAAACAGATAATACATTCAAAAAACAACAAAGAAAATAACCTATACACATATTTTATGCATTAGTATGATAAGACGAAAAGCAACAAACATGAAGTGGTTCGTCACATTTTACGCACATAGTAGTAGTTTTTTTCTTGTAACTTCGACATTTCAGCTGCTTCTTCTTTTTTATTATCTCGTCCATTGGTAATTTAGCAACATAATGTTCTCTTCCATCAAATCTAGAATTAAGTTTTGCCTCCTTACTGGGATGTCCTCTGCTGGTAGTTACTCTTTTGTTACTTTCAGCCGGCCGTAGTGGCCGTGCAGTTACAGACGCTCCAGTCTGGAACCGAGCGACCACTACAGTCGCAGGTTCGAATCCTGCCTTGGGCATGGATGTGTGTGATGTCCTTAGGTTAGTTAGGTTTAATTAGTTCTAAGTTCTAGGTGACTGATGACGACAGAAGTTAAGTCACGTAGTGCTCAGAGTCATTTGAACCATTTTGTTACTTTCAAAATTGCAGTGACAATTCGACGAAGAAACGAGAGATGATCTGTGGGTTCTTCGTTGTGCTTGTAAAGATCCCAGGCATTTTGCTCTGCAATGTCTATAAAATGTACAATGATCGGGAAATACCACTTTTTCCTCTCTCTTATAGAGCATCTACATATGGATACATTTTGGACAGCTCGATCTATGCCTCCTATACGGGTATTGTAGAAGTGTAATAAGTTAGTTGAGGCATGCAAATCCATTTCTTTTGTTCCCTGGAAACGGTTCTAGGCTCTACAGTCTGTAACGGAGGGACCGCTACGCTCGCAGTTTCGAATCCTAGGACGGGCATGGATGTGTGTGATGTCCTTAGGTTAGTTAGGTTTAAGTAGTTCTAAGTTATAGGGGACTGATGACCTCAGCAGTTAAGTCCCATAGTGCTCAGAGCCATTTGAACCATTTTTTTGGTCCAAAAGTTCCATCAGTGTACATCGTTTTCTGTGAATACAAAATGACAACACATTACCCTGACGTCCTTCTGGAAGGGCGGTTCAAACCATTATTGAATAACAACTTACGAAAACTATCAATCGTAATATGAACCCATAAATAATATAGGTCAATTCTTTAAGATATTATATGACAAGTTTCAGAATTATTGACGCAGTATGAAAGAAAATATACATTCCCATCGATGACAAGGGCAGTCAGTTCGTCCATGGTAAAATTGGCCCTATTTTCAAGACACAGTTCTCACTCACTATGAACGACAGCGTCAAACTGACTGTCGTACGCGCAACTGACTCTGCCTACTTCATATAAAAATGTGTCACAGTCTGCTGCAACAATGCGTTATACGCAAAAATAAATAATTTCAACAGTGAGTGACGTCATCCTTCCAGAAGGACGTCAGGGTTATCTGGGTTAACAAAACGGAGAGGAAACATCTGAGTCGGGTAAAGTATGAAACTGTAACGAGAGGTAATAATTCCAGGTGGTATCGTTCCAATGGACTTTTATTCTGTGTTTTTTCTTGTGATGTGTAACTAGCTACTCAGTGTTTGATGGCGTGCTAAATTGGTCATACCTAATGGATGAGCAAAGGTGAAAGGAATATCTAAAACGTTGAAGTGACATACGAATGTCTGGAGTAATTCTCGATTAGTTTGGAAATGCGAGCATGGAGAAGGAATGAAGATATAGAGGTATATCGTGGTGATGGTGTAGTGGTTTACATAACAATCCCCAAAACCCAAGATACCTCCCCTACTCCACAATCGAGACAGAAGGGTTTCTCCTTTATGGGCACTAAAATATGATTAGTATCTAAGGAAGTAACCATAAGAATTTAACAGTTGTCAGAGAGAAGTAAATCACCTGCAACCAAAAAATAGGCTAGCAATTTTTATAAAACGTCTCCCACGCAGTAACGCCTTTTGGAAATGCAGTTTTCTTTGTGGTAATTATTATTCAGGAATCAAGAAACTTGTATTTGAACTCAGTTACTGTAAATCGCCAAACAGATTAGCGTAAGATTTCAGAGAGGCCTGCGTATAAACAAAATGTAATATGTAGAGGTTAAGAATTATTTTGTATTAGTAACTATTTGCCATCCATTGTAAAGCTCTGGTAAAACCTGTAAATAATTAAGTTTTGTGTACTGAAGGTTAATTGAGAAATGTACTTGGTGTAATCAAGTGAGGAGATGATGACCACTAAAATTTAAGAGAATGGCTATTGTTCTGACTGAATGTTGCAAGGCGATGGCGAGAAAAGGGCGGCTTACTGAGTCCAGGTGGCAAGGACACGGGAGAACCTGTCCCGGTGCTACAGCTGAGTGTGGAAGGGCGCGCGCGCATGGGCCAGGCGGTAGAATGGAGCCTTGCACCCCTCCCCCGTCCAATGCGGCAGAGCCGGGGCGTGGCTCGTCGTCCACGGCGGCCCGCGGTGACGCACCACTCTCAGCTGCTGACATGCGCCGACGGCCTCGGGCGGCTACCTGCGGGGTTTCACGGGCCAGGCGGAGCGCCTAAGCCTTTAACTGCATAAGAGACCCTGATGTTATCGCTCCGGCGCACCTTGTCAGGCGGTAGAGGTGGTCCAAACGGTTATTCTGGAGTAACCGTTATCACAGTTCCAGTTATTCTCTGATAACCGTTATAGTTAACGGTTATTAATAACTGCCAAGTTATTTTTCGCTAGCGAATACCGAATACTCCGAGAGTTAAATAACGACACAGTTGGAATCCATCAGTTTAGTTATCAGTATAACTGTGAGTAGTGTGAAATGGCAGGAATGTCATATGAATCGTGTCATAACCTTAGCTTATTAACTCCGAGTACATATTTAGTTGATGTTAGAACGATTATTAGTGTTTCATAATTATATGTTTGTAGGTTATCGTTCGCTATTAGAAATATTATCTTCGCAGCTGCATCAGAAAGTACGTGAAACTTCGCCACAGCACTGTTTAAGTAAAATGTTAACAACGTGCGTTTTTAAGTGTGAAGTAATATGTAAACTGAGTACTGTAGGTTAAATTCGAAGCTTAATTTCTTGTGCTGCTCACATAGTAGAATAAAGTGTACAGCCTTGTAATACAACAAAAAGTGTACGTAATGTGACAGATTCGTTTACTCCTGTGCTGTAAAAGATAATCCTAGTGGGGAAAATGTGAGTACGCTAATCCAAGTTTTATGTTAGATTTGGAAACTGCTCGATTACTCCAGCTACAGCATGTTTATAACATATGAAGACATGCAGATCGAAAAGGTTAACAGTGTTAAATTTCTGGGACTACAACTCGATAATAAATTTAGTTGGGAAGGGCATACCACATTCTTTCACTCTATTATTTCATAAGGGAGCATATTCTGTGGTAACTGATTAAACGTAGCAAAATTTTTTTGCATATAAAAGCGTATAATAAAAATCGTTTGTGGTATCAATTCAAGAACATAATGTAGGAACCTGTTCAAGGGACTTTGTATTCTAACCACTGCTTCCTAGTATATTTATTCCTTAATGAAATTTGTTAGAAGTATTTCCAACCAATAGCTCAATACATAATATCAGTACCGTACTAGAAATAAGAACAGCAATCTACTTAACGACCTAAAATCACTTACCTTGGTCCAAAAGGGGTCCAATATTCAGAAACATGCATTTTCAATAAACTGCCAGCAAGTCAGCAACCAATAAAAACTTGGTTTCAGATAAAGAATGGTTACAGTGTGTTTGAAAGACTTTTTGATACAGAAGTGTCTGATTCCACCCGTCATCAATATGCCGCCAATTGCTATTTTAGGTGTGTCCATGACGTCACTACGCACATACACATGGCAACAAACACGAAGACACATATAAATAATACAATAACATCAACCACCAAAAATACAATCAAACCAACGGGACAACTGCGGGAAGTTGGGGGTTTTAGGGTGAGGACAAGCTAGGAAAAAAAAAAAAAAAAGAAAACACCATGACCCCAAAACACAAAATGAAGAACAAAAAGAAAAAAATATAGCATTCTGCTACACCAGCAAAAATCTTCCCTTGAACACTATAGGGTTTTTTGATAACTATCCAGTAACAGGAAATAATAAAGATTTTCAGAAATGTGTCTGTGTCAAATTACAATTCACGCCCCGCAAATGCGCCTTTTATAAATTAAAAGTGTTGCTGTTGGAAACGGCAATAACGCTTTCGTAATTTAAAACATGTGCATGTGTGCGGCCCCATCCCCATCGCCAGCTTTTCTATATGGTGTGTTCTTTACAGAAAGGCAAAGGTCCCATGTTCGAGTCTTGGAAGTGGAAATAGTTGCCAATACCTTCAACAATCGTTTTATGACAGCAGCAGATCAAATTCGATGTAAAGGGTCTATGGATGAAGCCATGAACCTTCTACAAAAAGCAGTGCAGAGAAAAATTAGCCTGATGTATGTTCCCTACATTACAGCAGATGAGTTTCAGAAGGTGATATGCCAAACGAAAAACAAAAATTCCACTGGTGTTGACAATATACTGAAACATGGCCACAAATATATTCTTAAAGTTCTGTGTCACATATGTCATGAATCTCTAAATCAAGGTAATGTCCCTAATAGACTAAAACTTGCAGTTGTTAAACCACTCTTCAAAAAGGGTGATAAAGCAGACGTTTCAAACTACCGCCCAAATTTATTGTTAACAAGTCTTTCAAAAAACCTTGAGAAACTTATGTACAATAGAATCATGGCTCACCTTAATAAATATAACATCCTTAATAAAAATCAGTTTGGATTCCAAAAGGGTGTTTCAACTGAACAAGCCATTTTCTCATTTGTCAATCAACTCCTCGAATCAATAAACAAGAAAATGTCACCAGTTGGAATCTTTTGTGATCTGTCAAAAGCATATGACTGTGTAGATCACAAGATTCTACTAAGAAAGACTGAGAATTATGGCTTGAGTAGTATCTAGATGACAGAAGTCAGTAGGTAGTATTAAAAAATAGTGCAAAAGTGTCTGCCAGCTCTACATTAAAATGTGGAGTGCCACAGGGCTCGGAGCTTGGTCCCTTACTTTGCTTAATCTTTGTAAATGACCTCCCATGGTGTGTGACCCAAGAAGCACACTTCAGCACATTTGCCGATGACACAACCATTATGTTTGACAAGGTACACAACTGCAGTTTAGCGAAGACTGTGACCACTATATTCCAAGAAGTTCTCAGCTGGTTCAGTGCAAATGGTCTATCGCTCAATGTTAATAAGACTCATTTCGTTCAGTTTCAAACAGTAAATTGGAAAATGTTGAAATAGAATGTGGAGACAAGGAAATAGTGAAAGTTGTATCCTCCAAATTCCTGGGTTTACATATTGATTACAAATAAAACTGGCCTGTCCACATCACTGCCCTATGTAAAAGACTTCAGCAGCATTTGCCATTCGCTCAATTGCATCTGTTTGTGACATGAAAACAATGAAAACTGCATATGTTGGTTATTTCCATTCACTTATGACATATGGCATCATATTCTGGGGGAATCAACCACAAGCAAATTAAGTCTTTGTTGCACAGAAGAGAGTTACAAGGATTATGAGTAGAGTGTATCCTAGATCGTCTTGCAGAAATTTATTCAAACATGCCTTGTCAATACATCTTGTCACTAATGTGCTTCATGAACAAAAATAATGCAATTTACAAAATGAATAGAGCATACAAGAAGAAAACATGATCTTCAAAAAGATTTTAAAAATCTCAGCATTGTACAGAAAAGAGTTCATTATTCAAGTATACAAATGTTCAATAAACTTCCTGTCCATATCAAATCAGCCATTGGGGATATTACTAAATTCAAAACAGAGATAAAACTTTATCTTTTGGATAATTTTTTCTATTCTTTACAGGAACTCTTTGATAATGTGTAGATGAAATACTTTACATGTATTTATGTAATCATCTATGTCATTACTGCACTATTATTTATTCAATCAGCTATGTCATTACTATTATGTGTTGTTATCTGAATTTTTGTGTGTAATTATTTGACATGTGGATGTTCTTTTTCATGTATCTGCTTATATATGTTAAATTGGTTGCCTCATGATCATCTACATGTGGCTATTACTGTAATAACCTAACACGTTAGACATCATAGTGATACATTCGCGTCAAGGATGCACGGAAATCGAAAATAAATAAATAGAAATAAAATAACGTTTTTACCATGGCACATTGCATATGGTAGTCCACTCGTAGATATTTATCGTTGTACTGAAAACTTTCGCACATATATGTAAGTACCATTTAAAATTCCTTACTAGAAAGTGTTTCATTTACCTGGATGCCCCATCTCTAATCCAATTTACTTCCACAGTGATTCTTTTCTAAGGGAATCACTGTATCTACGATGGCTCTTGTTGTACAGCTCTGAGTGTGAACGAACTAATCTTATTAAATACTCGTCGAAGCCCATTGTCTAAACAAAAACGAAATAAAATAAAATAACAAACAAGGAAGATACATGTAATTAGAATAAATAACAAATCGAAACTTTGAGCAATAAAAAATTGGGAAATTTCCAAGAATGATTCCTTCTCGAAGTCGCGGCGTCCAAACGATACATATCGAACGTGCGATCCTAAATCGATCAGGCGACTCTGGTGGCGGATGCTATGAGTATGTTTACGGTGGTCACTACACCAACATCAAAAGAAGAGCACTACAGAAATACTTGTAATTACAAAGGAGACGACTTGCCTCACTCACTGTGGGTGTTGTCGTCAAGTGAAAGTCCATGTGATGCGTATGCTACGAGAACAATTCTCTTTTTGTCATTAATTCGCGGAGGTGTGTAACTTAGAGCGACTAAGGGAACGACAAGAAACAGATAAGAATGACGATCACAAATAATTGATCACAATGTCTCCCACCAGAGTTCCTGATCGATTTAGGATCGCACGTTCGATATGTATTGTTTGGACCCCGCGACTTCTAGAGGCAATCATTCTTGGAAATTGCCAAAAATTGATACACAATCAACTCGTTCGTACTTCTCGTCTCTATAACCTCAGTCTTTCCAAATACTTACATGGCTCGAGCAAACATGGACGCGGTCCTTCGCAAGTCCCAGAGACGTACATCACGTCAACTCGCCATCATGAATGGGAAACTTTCTCCAAAAGACGGTGACGTAACGAAGAAGTTCCGGGTCGGTGACGTCGAGTGTGGACAGCGCCATTAGAAACACAGGGGAGAATGTTTCAACGTGACAGAGACGTTCCATTAAGTATAAATCGACCTTTAACCAGCAATTTCTGGCAAGGTAGTGAGATTAACCAGGAACTAAGTTTTCAAGACGGTAGGAATAGTGACAGACACACACAGCAGTGATGATATTTTGGCCGAAGTGTGCATGAGAATGATGAAGGAGAAGACAATGACACAATGCCAATTCCGAATTTATACACACATTTCGCTTGCTGAAGAAAGCCATGCTCCGTCTATTCAAACTTGTACGTGAGAAACTACAGAATATGACGGACAGGTGAGATCATTGCTCTGTTTTCTTAAATAATATTGCTTATTTATAGTAATATCAATTTGATTTCCGTACTCTGTGAATTCCGTCGTGTAAAACAGGCACATTAAAATGACGATTTGTGGAAAAATGGTATTGTTTATCTGGAATGTGTTACAATTGCTGCAGTAGGGGAAAGGACTGTTTCGTTTTCTTTAGCGGCGCTTTAATAGACATAACCAACCGAGAAACCACACCAGTTTGTTTTAACAGCGTTTTCCGTTTTAGACGAAACATTTGATTTTTCATGTTTCAAAACGTTTGGTCAAACAGTAGTGTCCCAGTTCCACTCAGCGACATTACGTCAATAGTAGAAAATGCAGTTCCACTCAGTTTTCTATTGTAAATGTACACAACAGTATCAGAATAACTTCCGCCTTTTGGTAAAAATTCTGGGATGACAGGCCCATTAATTTTTCAGAACAACAACATTATCTTCCACCTACCATTACTCACTGAAGCCTGTGAACTGTTTGTGTTTACTCATGCTAAGTTTAACCTAATAAAATTAAGAGGGAAGTTAACAATTTCTTGTTAAGTTGATGCTTCCCTGTACAAAACATAGCTTTCATGTTTTTCAGTATTATCTACATAATAATGCTTATAATAAAACAATAGCTACATATGTCTGTTATAAGAGCGGAACAGGAATCTAGTTTTTGAATCTGCATAGCTGTAGCATGTAGGAGTGCATAGAGTGCTATGTTTACAACCTCCCTTAAAAATCGAGTTGTTTTTAGTGTCCTCCTTTATGTCAAATTGTAGCTAGTCGAAGGTAACATTAACTGAAATATCTTATACGGTATTGTACATGTGTGAAGTACCATTTTTCTGAAACTTATGGCTTATTCTGATTATTTGCTGTAACAAAAAGTTTGATGGTACGCAAGTATCCTGAGTTCGCTCAGCGACATCTGTTCAATCTTGTATCCCACTGAAATAACATCTTTCCATATTTTAGTGAATGCTTCAGAGCAACACTTACAATTATTCCTATAATTATTCTTCAAGACAGAAGAAATTCAAGCAAGAAATTTAAGGAGATCCTCAAGAAACAAGATGATTATTTTTTGTATAAAATTACCACTACACCTGGCCAACAAATATTTTAACTCAGTGAACAATTATTACAATTTATTTGTGCTAACTCACGCTAAGTTTAACATGGCAAAAGTAACAAGGAAGTTTTTTCTTTTTTTTTAAGGAAACTTGCATTTCTCAGTTATTAGTTTTATCCACACAACCACATCCATATTTATCATAAAGTAATTGTTATCTTTCTGTTATAAGAAAGTAGGTATTTGTCATTCAGATAACATGAATATTTAGTTATTGTATCTACATAGTACAGTGGAAGTACTGGCTAGTAAGTTACCAGTATTTATTTAAATTTTTTCTCGATTTGTCTCATGTCATTCTTTGCTTCCTTTCAGAAAATGTCTCTTGTAATGTGCAATAAGCCGTCTTTATAACGTATATTCACAAATTTACAATGGTATCCTTATTTCGATTTCATCTGAAATGCTTTAAACTCTGACTGTATAGTAGTAGTATATGTTGTGCTAACACAATTAATCCTTGTGATTGAAAATCAAATTTCATAAAATTACTGTACTACAAAAAGACAAAATTTTGTTTACATGAATCATAATTGTTCTATTATGTTGTTGAGTGAATTCTTTTTCTGTAAATTATTTTTGATTTAATGTTCTATGTTGGGGCCTATTGATCATAGTATGACTATATCTTTACTGATTTATTCTAGAACGATGTTAACTGGGGGCAGTTGGGTTGTATACATGGCGGGGAAGGATGGATGGAAGGCACGAAGGAGAAATGTAAAGTATTATGGACTTGTGCACAAATGGAATGTATTTCATTGAGTGAACATTGTAAATACAGGGTGTTTCAAAACAGACCGGTATATTTGAAACGGCAATAAAAACTAAACGAGCAACGATAGAAATACACCATTTGTTGCATTATGCTTGGGACAACAGTACATTTTCAGGCGGACAAACTTTCGAAATTACAGTAGTTACAATTTTCAACAACAGATGGCGCTGCAAGTGATGTGAAAGATATAGAAGACAAAGCAGTCTGTGGGTGCGCCATTCTGTACGTCGTCTTTCTGCTGTAAGCGTGTGCTGTTCACAATGTGCAAGTGTGCTGTGGACAACATGGTTTATTCCTTATAACAGAGGATTTTTCTGGTGTTGGAATTCCACCACTTAGAAAACAATGTTGTTGCAACAAGACGAAGTTTTCAACAGAGGTTTAATGTAACCAAAGGACCGAAAAGCGATACAATAAAGGATCTGTTTGAAAAATTTCAACGGACTGGGAACGTGACGGATGAACGTGCTGGAAAGGTAGGGCGACCGCGTACGGCAACCACAGAGGGCAACGCGTAGCTAGTGCAGCAGGTGATCCAACAGCGGCCTCAGGTTTCCGTTTGCCGTGTTGCAGCTGCGGTCCAAATGATGCCAACGTCCACGTATCGTCTCATGCGCCAGAGTTTGCACCTCTATCCATACAAAATTCAAATGCTGCAACCCCTCAGCGCTGCTGCCATTGCTGCATTAGAGACATTCGCTAACGATATAGTGCACAGGATTGATGACGGGGATATGCATGTGGGCAGCATTTGGTTTACTGACGAAGCTTATTTTTACCTGGACGGCTTTGTCAGTAAACAGAACTGGCGCATATGGGGAACCGAAAAACCCCATGTTGCAGTCCCATCGTCCCTGCATCCTCAAAAAGTACTGGTCTGGGCCGCCATTTCTACCAAAGGAATCACTGGCCCATTTTTCAGATCCGAAACGATTACTGCATCACGCTATCTGGACATTCTTCGTGAATTTGTGGCAGTACAAACTGCCTTAGACGACACTGCGAACACCTCGTGGTTTATGCAAGATGGTGGCCGGCCACATCGCACGGCCGACGTCTTTAATTTCCTGAATGAATATTTCGCTGATCGTGTGATTGCTTTGGGCTATCCGAAACATACAGGAGGCGGCGTGGATTGGCCTCCCTATTCGCCAGACATGAACCCCTGTGACTTCATTCTGTAGGGGACACTTGAAAGACCAGGTGTACCGCCAGAATCCACAAACAATTGAACAGCTGAAGCAGTACATCTCATCTGCATGTGAAGTCATTCCGCCAGACATGTTGTCAAAGGTTTCGAGTAATTTCATTCAGAGACTACGCCATAGTATTGCTACGCATGGTGGATATGTGGAAAATATCGTACTATAGAGTTTCACAGACCGCAGCGCCATCTGTTGTTGACAATTATAACTACCGTAATTTCGAAAGTTTGTCTGCCTGAAAATGTACTGTTGTCCCAAGCATATTTCAACAAACGGTGTATTTCTATCGCTGCTCGGTTAGTTTGTATTGCCGTTTCAAATATACCGGTCATTTTTGAAACACCCTGTACATGGCAGCAAGGCATCTAGGACTATTAAATATAAAAATTATGTACAAATCAGTTTTGTCATCTACAATATTCTATGCCAACCTATAGGACTTCCAGATTTACAATAGAACCTGGATTCCAGACAGAAGAAATTCAAGCAACAAATTTAAGGAGATCCTCAAGAAACAAGATGAGTATTTTTTCTTTAAAACTACCACTACACCTGGCCAAAAATATTTTAACTCAATGAACAATTATTACAATTAACAGTCATCCAATGTGCATGACAAAGGAGGTCGTTAAATTCTGTTCCACCAATGAACCAAGTGCCTGCAAACACTAAGATATTTTGCCTCTGGTGATTTGCTTCTGTCCACTGGAGACAGCCAGCAGGATTATTAAGAGGATGTGTACAACACTGGACAACATGCACGAGAGAGTTTTTCTGAATTATTCCTCTTGTGTGATGTACTTAAATGCAAATAAAATAATCGAATGTATGTGGATTAATATATTGTTATTTTGAAATCATTTGTTTTAATTTTTATTTTTTGATCCTAATTTTGAGCTTTATGCTGTTTTTAACGAATTCATTTATTCCTCCATTCTCTGGATCTTGTCAAGCTACTGCTGAAGCACCTCCGCCAATTCTTTCAGATTTGATAACAGGTATTTTTATTCTGAAAACAAAACCGACAGTCCTGAGCTTTGATGCTTATAGAAAAGAAAGAACAACAAAGTGAAGGTGTCTCATCACAAGTTACTTCCCCTCCCCTCCCACATTAGATATAACTGCTCGATGTGATTGCACAAGCTAAAATTGGGTGCGAAATAGTTACTGAACCTCATACTTGGGTGAGATACACTAACAACAGAGTCCTGTTTAGTATGTGCCATAGGTACACTTCTACTCCAGGATTATATAAAGATAATTGTTGCTTATTGTAAATGTTGGCATCTTGCTCTACGCCCTCAATATAATTAATGAGCACCACTTCATACAAAAAGGAATTGCAAAGTAGATGCACACAGTAATTCAGCGTTTCTGTAGAACAACCACTGCTGGTGTAACGAATTAATCATTCTAAAACATAAATACAGAATTTCCAATCAAATCAGTCTCCATGGGGCCTGTTGTTTCACAATTTATTGGAAAGACTGAAAAGTCCAACTATTTCACAAAGCAGACCACATTCAAGTCGCTTCCGTATAAGGGGTAGTCAGTATTAACTGCCAGAATTATACAGATGGTACATCTCGGTGTGCTTTACAAAAAAGGTTTAATGAAATGTCATTGTATCAAGTTCTTTATTTTTGTATTTCTAAATGACAGATTTTTATAGGGCTGATAGTGAATGCATTTCTGTTTACATTGTTAGCTGATGCCACACAACCTTGTTTGTAAGAACCTTCAACATCGCAGCGCGTCAGCAGTCGTTGATTAATATATTAAAAAACTAAAAACCCACCTCGATTGCGAAAAAAGCACCTAGTGTTGAGTGTTAACCCAGGTTTCGGTGTAGATAACTACACTGAAGAAGGTGTAGTTATCTACGCTGAAACCTGGATTAACACTAAGTGTTTTTTCGCAATCGAGGCGGTTTTTTAGTTTTTTAATATAAACCTTGTTTGTGTTTACAGACATCGATGCGTCGGTCAGAAAAAAGGAACGAACAAATCAGAGCAATATAAACATTGGACATGTACAATCAGGCAGCGCTGTGGCAGGTACCACTGAAACAAGCAACGTAAACAGTCATTGGGTCGTCAAAAACGTGTAATTCATTTTATGTAAACAATGAATTAAGTACAACCAGATGTTTCCTCTTTTACATCATCACCACAATGGAGGTAATGGTAGTAAAGAAAAGCTAACATCAAATAAAATGTGTTTCTCTTAGTACAAAACCAATCAATTTCTTGTGCACTAATTTACAATCAGCTGTTTCCTCTTTTTAAAATACCGTAAAGAAAATTAAATTCAGATCATTTACTTTTCCTACAACAGTTTCGTAACGAAAATGAACACCACATTACTTTGTTCCCTGTAACACCAATACTATAATAAGTGTTCAAAAAGGATGGCCATAGCGTCCTATCCATTGTGAAGGAAATCGTCTATTCTAAAATTTTCGTACTCTGTGACCAATGTGGAGTAGAGCAACATCGTGAAGGAACCATGTGTAATAATGTACGGCTATATTTTCTAATAACGTTGGTAGCAATGTTTCCTCTAGAAAGGTTCAGTAATTGTTACTTGTCCATCATGCAGGTAAAACATAAGGCCCAATACTGTAATTATCGATTATACCTGCCCATAAATTTATGGAGAAACGTCACTGTGTTGCTACTACTTGGTGTGTACTGTGTACACTCCATGTGTGCATGTTATGGAAATTAAGGAAAAGATAGCGTAAACACTGGAAGAATATGTCACTTTCACTGAGCAAAGTTCACTAAACTATTTGTAACATTAGCAGTTTGTAGTCCGAAAATCAAATGATGTTAGCAATAAAATAATGCTTGATCAAAGAACTAAGCCTAAAAAAAAAAAAAAAAAACAAATAAACGAGATGCGACCTGAGAGCACAGCATGTGAAGCATTTCGAACAGTGCAACTGGCGCGTAATAATTCTATAGACAATAAGTTGGTTAAACATGATGAAATTTCAAAGGTGTCCCTAACTGCACTACAACATCGACTTGTTACTTCAGTGGAAATTACATTTATTCTTTCTGATGAATTTAATTATTTCGATTCACAAAGGAATATGCATTCAAAACCATCCGTACAAGAATTTATGGATGTGCTAGCTTTATCTTGGTCTACTCAGTAACAAATTTCTTTTGTAAAAGAACATTGCAGGGGAGATACCATTAGATGAGTGAATAATGTGGCTAATGTGTGCTCTGATTTACAAGAGTTCAGGAATAAGAGTTTAAAAGAGTGTTGCTTGGGAATAGTTCAACAGAAATTGTTCGCAATTTATGGAGTGGAACAAAGAATCAACTAGATCATGGTATGACAAAAGGATCTTGTGGATACTGGTGGAAATGTACACAATATCTGGAGAGAGAGTAAACTGTTTGCCGTGGGGAAAAGAATGGATATCGCCATTTTATATTCAGTGAGAACTGATGGCAGCACCACAAGACAAGTACAAGAATTATTTATGTTCGCTAGAAATAGTAGAATACTTGCATAGCAATTACAGCAATTTCCAAATGTACAAAAGAGTCCACTGCAAGGTCACAGGCTGGGACACTCAAAGCACTGAATTGGCCATGGCCTGGAACCACACGTGGCACACATAATAATGGCAATGCGGAATACAGTAGTGAGCATATCCCACAGATTCTGTTAAACTAGATGGTGTCTCGATGCGGAGTCAGCCTGAGACAGAGAGGTCTGAGATTCCAAGTTTAAGGTGAAAATGCCCGATATCCAAATTTAAGGTGAAAACGGGCAGGAAATGGTAACAACAAGAGAGTACATGATGTGCAGATGGCAGCAGACATTGGTGACCTTCATAGCAGAGAGGACCAGAAGATGAGAGGAGTAGGCTCACTGACTGGCCTGTCTGCGCAACAACAGTATTTTAGCGGCCTTTGTGGCTGAGGGAGAGACTTGCCCAGAGTGCAATCTGGGAAGGCAAGGATGTGTGACCATAGAAGTAGGAGTTTTATTGAGTGATACTCTCAATAGAGAAATAGCAGCGCACAATACAGGGATCATATCCCCATTTGAAGAACACAAAACCAACTGCAACAGCAGCGATAAGTGGTACAAATTCACTGAGCAGACAGGTACAAGAACACTGAATGGCAAAACAAGATATAAGCATGTCAAATACTTCTGAGACATGAGTGATAGAACACAAACAAGCACCTCAATCAGAATAAGCGAATGTGCCTTTGGAGGGCAGCAACATTATTTATGAATTCATATTCGATGGAGATAGCAAGTACGAACTATCCCTCAGGCTCGATAACTATTCTGCAAAGCTATTTAACTCCGCAGCAGAGTGGCGGGGCAAGAAGCATTTGTGAACTGCTGCTTCACGACAGAATGCTTTAAGTGTTAAATGTCTGCCAATAAGGAAGGTGAAGAATAAGAATTTGATGGTGCCTCCACAGTGTGACAGGAAAGCCATAATAGAAAATGTTATACAAAGAGCCAGACCCATACCAGCTGATGTGCATCATGCTGTTAAAATAGTTATATGTGGTTTGGACTGTGAGTTATTAACAGACAGAGATCCAGAAATTTCTGGGGTTTTACGACAGTATTTTCCAGCATTGTCAAATAAGAGGGAGATGGCAGTGTTTTCTTTTACTGAGCTGCAGGGATGGTGTCCAAATCCATACAGCATGAAGCCATCCTGTCAGTGCAATTCAAAGCTGTTACTCTAAAGCACACGTTTTTGATCATTCGTAAACTTAATGGAAATCATTATCAGGATCCATTTTCTGGAATTATTTAGTTGTGAGGTAAATTTTAAATTGTGTGTTTCAAATGCATGTCGCAGGAAAGGCAGTCAGATACCATTTTTACCACAAGATGAGCGAGGTAAGTGAACCTCTGAAAGTAAGAGAAGGGGTTATAGTAATTTTGATAAAGAAATAGATATTTATATTGTTTTTGAATTCAAAGAGAAGCAGAAAACGAATCAAAAACAGAGAAAAGGTAGGCAGATTGAGGCATGACAGGGGACAATAAGTTATAATGTAAAACTTTAGGAAACTTCACAGTTGGGCATCTATGTGCACATGAGCTGTGTAGAACAATTCTTCTTTTCCCTGCTCTATTTTCTTCCTTTCTGGCTTTATCTATCAGTATTTGTCTTTGTAGAAAATGTTCAAGAAGCCGTGAAGTTTCAAGAAATACAGGGCAGAGAAATAGTATAAATGGCAAAAGAAAATTTGAAGTAACCAGAGGGGTTGTAAGAGGTTGTGAAGGTCACAGGAGAAACATAGAATACGCCAAGTAGAGCCATGTAAGTTGTGAAATATAAAGCATGTAACGAGATCTGACAAAGGTAAAGATGGTATGTAACCCTGGGGAAGCCAGAATATGGGAAGCAATGCTGCGAAATGTCTATGTATGAATAGTGGTTTTGGTGGATAATTCAAAGGGGTTCAATGAGTAAGGAGTTAAAAAGAATTTAGCTTGTAACAGAAGTTACAGTCAGAAGTGTGGAGTATATAGGCAAGAGAGAATGTTATGTCAAAGTGGATGATTGCTGGTTAGAACAGACAAACAAGTTCTTCAACATAACAAACAAAGACTGGGAAGAGTAAAGCACCAGAATAAGTACAAGACATCTGCATGTCATATTTGGGTAAATAGTAGGTTGAGTGGTACAAAGCGCCAGTACAGTTGTAAATGTTTCTTTTACGATTAGCTATAAGCTTGTAAAAGTGAAAAAGACTAAGTGAGTAACCAAGAAGTTAAATTACGTGATGTAAGCATATGAACATCTACAAATTACCCAAAAACTAAAAAGAATATAAGAAAGTGTGATATTCAGTCAGTTGATACAATCGTGAAGGGCAGCCGTGATTTGAAAGAACCTGCATGTGTAGTAATATGAAGTTTGAAATTTTCCTTATCATGAGGAAAGGTATACAGGAATTATTTGCTCAAAATGTAGTAAATCTAACAGAAAACTTGGGGTTCCGCTCGACAGTTCTTTTTGCGAGGTAAGACAATTGGTAGCTTTCAGACACTAATGCATGGCCTAACATCTGAGAATTGTACAGCTCACCTACAGCTGAGAAAGGCGGCGAAGGGGTAGCAGTTAGCGCACACAACAGGAATGTCGAGGAAGAAGGCAATGTCACCACAATGTGAACTGTAGCAGTAGCCTCCTTGGACCTTTGTATAGTAGTCTTCAAGGTTGAGAGTAAGTGTCACTTATTCCACGTCCTTTCGATTACTGTTTCAACACTAATGTGAGAAATAGTGTGGTGAGGTCTATTTGATGTAGTAGATTGGGTGACGAAGTAATTCCGAATAACAGGGTGTATACGACCCGGGACAACCGGGAGATCCGGGAAAAACCCGGGAATTTTTTCATGCAGGAGAAAACCGACAAAACCCAGGGAATTTTTCACTGTTTTAGTTTTAAGTTAAATTTTTGTAATTTTGACTGGTAAGAACGAATACTCTAACAAAGAATATTACTGTATCTCGCTACTGCAGAATAATAATGCAACAATAAAATACGAACGAGAAAAAAAAACGAAAGTAAAACTTAAGTTGCACAGGAAATTCACCATATACAAGAACAAAACACAGTGCTCATACAAGCGTCTGCCAACAGCAAAATGTGTCAAAGGCTTTAGGAAGACTATGCAGTGTTTCATAACAACAGATTGTCCCCGATGAACGTAACGTCGCAACTGTTTACATTAGATTCGTTTGAGCGGTTGCGAGCGAGCTTATGCGCAAAAACAGGTGAGTCGCCTATGATTAGTACCTTCTCCCGCTTTTGGCTACAGAAGTGTGGCAGTTAGCTGTATAAGCAGTAACAGCAAGCAGCCAGATGCTACCCGATAAAAATTTACTGGTGCGCCTAAGCTGCCAGATTCACGTATGCCCAACAGGCGCGGAACAAGGGGGCCGGGGCAAACCGGGGTACCTGCCCCGGCTGTCAGTTCCGGGGTAGGGAGGGGCGCCAAATTCATATTATTGAGTAAAAAGACCTTGTTTCACAAAGCGCCTAGAATCCAGCGCACGTTGGTCTGTCGATTACTCATATGATTTTGAACCATCTCTGTTGGTTTTTGAACATTTTTGATCAAATTCTATACTGATTTCTGAATGAATCGTAAGTTGATTTTTGAATGCGTGCATAGTGTACGTGTTGTCTCTGCCAGATCATATCTAGAAATAAACTTTCCTGCAAACAAAAGGGGACGGGTCTACGTGCAATACACGGTGTCGACTTCTTTGACATTGCAATGTAATTTTATGCACACGTAATTAATAGCGAATTTCATACATTCAGACTACCAGAGTGGAAATAAACCACTAACAGGAATAACAGGCAACCAAGATTACATATTGTCTTCTCAGTGATCCAAGAAAATGAAATTTCGACAGAAAATTTTTGGCCAGCCGGCTACACTACTAAGGGCCAGATACTGCCTCCGGCTTGCACCCATTTAAGTTCTATTCTGGAAGTAGCGCGGAAGACGCGTTGTACGAACACGTAATAACGCCTAACCGGTGACTGTGGCAGGGTTTGTGAAGTTAACCAGAGAATAAATTTTGACAGCGGCAGGAATAGTTACAGAATTAGTGATGAGAAGATTGTTTGTTAGAACGAGGAAGGAGAAGAAACGGGGACTCCCACAAATTACGGAAGAATATGACGATTCCAAATTTATATAAATTTTTGTACTACTACTTTTCGATCTCATGGTTCAAAAGCTAGAGAGTATGAACGAAATGTGAAACTATTACCTAACATAAAACTTTTTGCTTGTAGTAGCCGTAATAGGCATTTGATGTTGGTATTTCGTGAATTATATTCTGTCGTGTTATAAAAATGACCATTTGTGTTAAAACAGTCTCATTTATTTGGTTTATGTAACAATTGCTGGAATATTGGGCAGGCCTATTACGTTTTATCTAGCAGACAGTGACAAAATACACGTAATCAGATCGAGAGGCCACACCAGTCTTGGGTACTATTTGTATTAACAGCTTTTCTAGTATTAGACAACATTTCGGTTTTTCATGTAGCAAAACGTTGACGAACTTTGATGAGATAATCGATTCTTTGCTAGAAAGAAAAGCACGCCACGTAAAGTTGTAGCAAGATTATAAAGAAAAAAAATGCTATGACTTAAGGATTGAAGAAACTTGTACTGTCTTGGTTGTCTCCTATCTTTACTGGTTTTATGTATCCTATATTTCATTTTATATCACACAAAACTGCAAGTTATTAGCTAATAGGCAATAAAGAGTGCAAATTTTTTAAGGAATTATTGTTCTTCCGGTTACAAATAATCCCATCCAGTATTAATTGCGAGTTTATTATTTTAAGAGGGACAGGATGTCAAACCGGCCGACAGGGGGCACGAGAGGCGCCACAGGACATTTTAATTTCCACTGGCCTGAATATACACTCCTGGAAATTGAAATAAGAACACCGTGAATTCATTGTCCCAGGAAGGGGAAACTTTATTGACACATTCCTGGGGTCAGATACATGATCACACTGACAGAACCACAGGCAACAGAGCATGCACAATGTCGGCACTAGTACGGTGTATATCCACCTTTCGCAGCAATGCAGGCTGCTATTCTCCCATGGAGACGATTGTAGAGATGCTGGATGTAGTCCTGTGGAACGGCTTGCCATGCCATTTCCTCCTCCGCCTCAGTTGGACCAGCGTTCGTGCTGGACGTGCAGACCGTGTGAGATGACGCTTCATCCAGTCCCAAACATGCTCAATGGGGGACAGATCCGGAGATCTTGCTGGCCAGGGTAGTTGACTTACACCTTCTAGAGCACGTTGGGTGGCACGGGATACATGCGGACGTGCATTGTCCTGTTGGAAAAGCAAGTTCCCTTGCCGGTCTAGGAATGGTAGAACGATGGGTTCGATGACGGTTTGGATGTACCGTGCACTATTCAGTGTCCCCTCGACGATCACCAGAGGTGTACGGCCAGTGTAGGAGATCGCTCCCTACACCGTGATGCCGGGTGTTGGCCCTGTGTGCCTCGGTCGTATGCAGTCCTGATTGTGGCGCTCACCTGCACGGCGCCAAACACGCATACGACCATCATTGGCACCAAGGCAGAAGCGACTCTCATCGCTGAAGACGACACGTCTCCATTCGTCCCTCCATTCACGCCTGTCGCGACACCACTGGAGGCGGGCTGCACGATGTTGGGGCGTGAGCGGAAGACGGCCTAACGGTGTCCGGGACCGTAGCCCAGCTTCATGGAGACGGTTGCGAATGGTCCTCGCCGATACCCCAGGAGCAACAATGTCCCTAAGTTGCTGGGAAGTGGCGGTGCGGTCCCCTACGGCACTGCGTAGGACCCTACGGTCTTGGCGTGCATCCGTGCGTCGCTGCGGTCCGGTCCCAGGTCGACGGGCACGTGCACCTTCCGCCGACCACTGGCGACAACATCGATGTACTGTGGAGACCTCACGCCCCACGTCTTGAGCAATTCGGCGGTACGTCCACCCGGCCTCCCGCATGCCCACTATACGCCCTCGCTCAAAGTCCGTCAGCTGCACATACGGTTCATGTCCACGCTGTCGCGGCATGCTACCAGTGTTAAAGACTGCGATGGAGCTCCGTATGCCACGGCAAACTGGCTGACACTGACGGCGGCGGTGCACAAATGCTGCGCAGCTAGCGCCATTCGACGGCCAACACCGCGGTTCCTGGTGTGTCCGCTGTGCCGTGCGTGTGATCATTGCTTGTACAGCCCTCTCGCAGTGTCCGGAGCAAGTATGGTGGGTCTGACACACCAGTGTCAATGTGTTCTTTTTTCCATTTCCAGGAGTGTAGTTTGATGACATCCATTACAAAATATTACACGTTTGAATTCCACAGAGCGAAATACAGACGTGTGATGGAAGAATGCTGTGAGGAGGCATGGCACTGCAGTTTGGCACATTTAGACCATATAACATGTCTTACGTTCCGTTGAACATATATGTTTTATGTATCAGACATCTTCAGAAGGACGTGTGCTACAAAATGAAGATATTTTTGAAAAGGCGATTTTTTAAATTTTTGGCATCCTACCTCAAATACTCTAGTCGGGGTGAGAAGCCCGCTGGGCAGAACAAGTAATAGGTTTGTGGAAAGGGCCAAGGGTTGAAGTCAGTTTCTGCTTCTCATTGTCGTTTATTGCAATTTAGCAATTCTTTCATGGCTGAAGGCCTCCAACAAGAAATCTTAACAAGATAAGAATCCAATTAAGATAGCAATACAATAATTCAAAAAACAACATACACAAGGTGCAATACAAATGGCTGAGGGCCACAATCAATTTCCAAAATTTTAGAATATATTACCATAATTTTTAAAGGCAGAAGGCCACAGTGTTTAAGCTCAGGGGGAATGCCACTATCTCATATTGCCTCAGTTCAGAAATATCGTAGATCTGGACCTGATGCACAGAGCAGCCTGAGTTTTAGTGGGGAGGTGATTTTGTTGTTCCATCTACGTCTACTGCTCTCTCGTCAAATGAAAACAAAACGGATTTCTGTGTTCGGCAGCAATCAAGTGAATTAAAATTCATTCACAATCACGGAAGGCTAAAATACGGTACTGGTACTCCAAGAAAATTTACATCTGAATCTGGACATTCGAATGAGCACTTTCAACCGAATTATGCCTTTAGTATGGTTCATAAAATTCCCATGCTCTTGGAGTATCCGCTAATGTCTTGTTTCTTTTATGACATATGTAAGATCTTTTAATGTCTTACATGTACGAACGTATGGACTCCCTGCGCCACCGTAGCTGCACAAGCGCGGCGACACCCGTCATCTCGAGCAACTGCTGAAACGTATTTGAAAGGTAGCGGGAAACTTTCCGAATGGTTGTTTGAAAAGCATTATTTTCAAATAAAGTAAATTTCCTTTTACAGAAGATGAACTCTGTGCACTTTCATGATACGAAAATATGCAGTGTACATGTTGCTGCACATCAGACATCTTGCCAAAACGTGTTTTTTTTTTTTTTTCCTCCCCCATGAGTTTCGTTCTCTAAAGGGCCGTGAAATTCTATGCCGGTGTATAAAACCACAACCGTTGAAAGGATTGATAAGTTTCACAGTTCTGAGGAAAGGTATACTGTTACTTAACATGGTAAAAGTGTATTTTTCATCTGGGAGAAAGTGTATTTTTAACCGGGAATTTTTTTTTTCCTCGTCCACGTATACACCCTGGAATAAACTGAAAGCTACAGGTATTTTTAAGGTGAACTGGTAAAGTAGATGAAAAGGTCAGACTCAGAGGCTGTAATGTGTAGAAAAATTTATAGTGCAGGAAAATAATGATGGACATTAAATTCATCTGCATAACTAAATAATAAAAAAAGAAAGTTGTAGTAATGTTCTTTTAAAATTCATAGAAGTTTTGAAAACATTGGGGGTGGGGCGGGGAAGATGTGGCAGTGTCCATGCTCATTATACTCTATGTGTATGACTGGGTAAACTAAATATATTAAAAACAAAGATTCCAAGACTTACCAAGCGGGAAAGCGCCGGCAGACAGGCACATGAACAAAACACACAAACAGAATTACGAGCTTTCGCAACTGGCAGTTGCTTCGTCAGGAAAGAGGGAAGGAGAGGGAAAAACGAAAGGATGTGGGTTTTAAGGGAGAGGGTAAGGAGTCATTCCAATCCCGGGAGCGGAAAGACGTCCCTTAGGATGGATATGTGTGTGTGTGTGTGTGTGTGTGCGCGCGCGCTAGCGTACACCTGTCCTTTTTTTCCCCTAAGGGAAGTCTTTCTGCTCCCGGGATTGGAATGACTCCTTACCCTCTCCCTTAAAACCCACAGCCTTTCATTTTTCCCTCTCCTTCCCTCTGACGAAGCAACTGCCAGTTGCGAAAGCTTGTAATTCTGTGTGTGTGTTTTGTTCATGTGCCTGTCTGCCGGCGCTTTCCCGCTTGGTAAGTCTTGGAATCTTTGTTTTTAATATATTTTTCCCATGTGGAAGTTTCTTTCTATTTTATTTACTGGGTAAACTAAAATAGTTAAAGAAAAACTAAGTAAAAGCAATGTAGCCATAAAGCGAATTTTTTTATAATAATGATGGTGAAAACCGCAACATGATCCGAGTAATGCATCACAAAATATTGATGTTTTAATTCAGAGGAGCAATCTTAATTCACATGTCACAGAAGCAAATGGGCTGCACCATTATCGCAGAGTGAGTGGTGGTGGCGGAGATAACGCATGTCATTAGGGCATGGGTGAAGCCACTGTCTTCTGAAGGTTTGACAGCTAGCGGATGGAGAGAAACCATGCCCTACACAAAAATAGTCCCCCATTCGGATCTCCGGGTGGGGACTACTCAAGAGGACGTCATTATCAGGAGAACGAAAACTGGCATTCTACGGATTGGAGCACGGAATGTCAGATCCCTTAATCAGGCAGGTAGATTAGAAAATTTAAAAAGGGAAATGGATAGGTTAAAGTTACGTATAGTGGGAATTAGTGAGGTTCGGTGGCAGGAGGAACAAGACTTTTGGTCAGGTGAATACAGGGTTATAAATACAAAATCAAATAGGGGTAATGCAGGAGTAGGTTTAATAATGAATAAAAAAAAATAGGAATGTGGGTAAGCTACTACAAATAGAATAGTGAACGTATTACAGTGGCCAAGATACAGTAGCCCACGCCTACTACAGTAGTACAAGTTTATATGCCAACAAGCTCTTCAGATGATGAAGAAATTGAAGAAATGTATGATGAAATAAAAGAAATTATTCAGGTAGTGAAGAGAGACGAAAATTTAATAGTCATGGGTGACTGGAATTCGAGTGTAGGAAAAGGGAGAGAAGGAAACATAGTAGGTGAATATGGATTGGGGGTAAGAAATTAAAGAGGAAGCCGTCTGGTAGAATTTTGCAGAGAGCATAACTTAATCATAGCTAACACTTGGTTCAAGAATCATAAAAGAAGGTTGTATACATGGAAGAATCCTGGAGATACTAAAAGGTATCAGATAGATTATATAATGGTAAGACAGAGATTTAGGAACCAGGTTTTAAATTGTAGGACATTTCCAGGGGCAGATGTGGACTCTGACCACAGTTTATTGGCTATGAACTGTAGATTAAAACTGAAGAAATTGCAAAAAGGTGGGAATTTAAGGACATGGGACATGGATAAACTAAAAGAACCAGAGGTCGTACAGAGTTTCAGGGAGAGCATAAGGGAACAATTAACAGGAATCGGGGAAAGAAATACAGTAGAAGACGAATGGGTAGCTCTGAGAGATGAAGTAGTGAAGGCAGCAGAGGATCAAGTAGGTAACAGAAGAGATATTGAATTTAACTGATGAAAGGAGAAAATATAAAAATGCAGTAAATGAAGCAGGCAAAATGGAATACAAACGTCTCAAAAATGAGATCGACAGGAAGTGCAAAATGGCTAAGCAGGCATGGCTAGAGGACAAATGTAAGGATGTAGAGGCTTATCTCATTAGGCGTAAGATAGATACAGCCTACAGGAAAATTAAAGAGACCTTTGGAGAAAAGAGAGCCACTTGTATGAATATGAAGAGCTCAGATGGAAACCCAGTTCTAAGTAAAGAAGGGAAAGCAGAAAGGTGGAAGAAGTATATAGAGGGTCTATACAAGCTCGATGTACTTGAGGACAATATGATGGAAATGGAAGAGGATGTAGATGAAGATGAAATGGAAGATATGATACTGTGTGAAGAGTTTGACAGAGCACTGAAAGACCTGAGCCGAAACAGGGCCCCAAGAGCATACAACATTCCATTAGGACTACTGACAGCCTTGGGAGAGCCAGTCCTGACAAAACTCTACCATCTGGTGAGCAAGATGTATGAGACAGGCAAAATACCCTCAGACTTCAAGAAGAATATAATAATTCCAATCCCAAAGAAAGCAGGTGTTGACAAATGTGAAAATTACCGAACTATCAGTTTAATAAGTCATGGCCGCAAAATACTTACGCGAATTCTGTACAGACGAATGGAAAAACTAGTAGAAGTCGACCTCGGGGAAGATCAGTTTGGATTCCATAGAAATGTTGGGACACGTGAGGCAATACTGAGCCTACGACTTATCTTAGAAGCTAGATTAAGGAAAGGCAAACCTACGTTTCTAGCATTTGTAGACTTAGAGAAAGCTTTTGACAATGTTGACTGGAATACTCTTTTTCGAATTCTGAAGGTGGCAGGGCTAAAATACAGAGAGCGAAAGGCTATTTACAATTTGTACAGAAACCAAATGGCAGTTATAAGAAGGGAGCGAGACAGGGTTGTAGCCTCTCCCCGATGTTATTCAATCTGTGAAGGAAACAAAAGAAAAATTTGGAGTAGGTACTAAAATCCATGAAGAAGAAATAAAAACGTTGAGGTTCGCTAATGACAATGTAATATTGTCAAGAGACGGCAAAGGACTTGTAAGAGCAGTTAAACGGAATGGACAGTGTCTTGAAAGGAGAATATATGATTAACATCAACAAAAGCAAAATGAGGATAATGGAATGTAGTCAAATTAAATCAGGTGATGCTGAGGGAATTTAATTAGGCAATGAGACACTTAAAGTAGTAAGGAGTTTTGCTATTTAGGAAGTAAAATAACTGATGATGGTCGAAGTAGAGAGGATATAAAATGTAGACTGGCAATGGCAAAGAAAGCGTTTCTCAAGAAGAGAAATTTGTTAACATTGAATATAGATTTATGTATCAGGAAGTCGTTTATGAAAGTATTTGTTTGGAGTGTAGCCATGTATGGAAGTGTAACATGGACGATAACTAGTTTGGACAAGAAGAGAATAGAAGCTTTCGAAATGTGGTGCTACAGAAGAATGCTGAAGATAAGGTGGATAGATCACGTAACTAATGAGGAGGTATTGAATAGGATTGGGGAGAAGAGAAGTTTGTGGCACAACTTGACTAGAAGAAGGGATCGGTTAGTAGGACATGTTTTGAGGCATCAAGGGATCACAAATTTAGCATTGGAGGGCAGCGTGGAGGGTAATAATCATAGAGGGAGACCAAGAGATGAATACACTAAGCAGATTCAGAAGGATGTAGGTTGGAGTAAGTACTGTGAGATGAAGGAGCTTGCACAGGATACATTAGCATGGAGAGCTGCATCAAACCAGTCTCAGAACTTAACACCAGTACAACAACAACAACAACAACACAAAAATACTGAACAGTTTAAAAACAGTGGGCATTTCTTCTTTCCAAACAGGTGGATGAGTTCAAAGTAATATAAAAAGTCAGGGACAAAGTAGGGCCTGATAAAGATATGGATGAGAAAAATTATGAGACATAAAATTTTGGCAGATATCATTCTTCAAGGGTGTCACTTGGAACTATCGATGGATAGTATTCTAATATCAAAAACATTAACAATTATTAAAAGTAATAGTGTGACTTTTTCATCACTGTTGGGCAGCAGTGAGAATGATGCATCATTGTCCAAAGAGAACGTGCAAGGAGCCTGAAGCAAATGGACATACTGAGAAACAATTCAGCAGTTATGGCAAAATACACTTTGTATTTGTGCATATTAGATACATAATGTGTCTGCAAGTCACAGCAAGTACAAAATGAATTTGTCACCAGTCAAAAATACTTACAACCGATTTTATGTATTTTTGACTGGTGACAAATTCACAGACTAGATGATACAATGTACAAACCTTGTCAGTCATAATGCCATTACTACAATACATCCAGGAACGTTGGTTGCCTTTATTTGGCATCACAGATTACCATTTGGTTGTAGCGGGAATAGATTTCTGTTAGTTTGTTATTTGTTGAGAAAGCTCCAGCATTTCCTAAAACATCCTGGTGGTGTGTTGGGTAGACCTGCACGGCAGGTGAAGTTTCAGTTTGAAACAGGGTTGATTACTTGAAGATTATTATTGTGCATTCTGGTGCAAGTAATGTTTCCTGTGTACTGGAAGTTTCAGGCTGAGAGGCAAAAGTTAAATTTGCAAGCACACAGTGAATCAGTGAGAACCAGCAGGACCTTTACTGTGTGGAATGTACACCAACGAAACTGGACACTGGGTCTCGGCAATGTATCAAGGTTTTACTAGATTTCTCTGTGATTTATTTATGAGGCTAAGAACTTCCCTAGAGAATCATTTTTTATACTACATTCGTATTCAGAATTCACAGGCTGGTGAGTAGCATGCTGTCCTCTGGATACATCAGGTAAATGTGACAGGTGTAGATGGTGCGGTTGGATTTCAAAGTTGCAAAACCAAAAAGGTAGGTCTGCTAAGCACTAGATCCCCACACTCCTGTTACAGGTTGTATCTTGTGGTCTAGAGTTTGGACCAGTGTTATTTTCTCTCACACCACACCAATGTGCTTTGTTTTGTTTATGCGAAAATGTTAAGAAGTCAAATTCATGTAAAATATGAGAGGGAAGACCAAATATGTTACGATGGTACTGTCTCACTATTTAACCTTGTGGTCACTGATCCCTGTATCTATCCTAACATTCTGCTCTGCATTGTTTTGTAGCTACGAGGTCTAACATGTCGACACCACCATTTATACTTCATTACACTTTGTTGGTGAAATATTTAACATATAAAATTTTGGCAAATCAAAATTTCATGAACCAATACCTAAAAGCATTCCTCACAACTCGTGTCCTGTATGTTGTTATGTAGATGTGATAAATCTGTAGTCAACATTTTGCAAGCGCTTTTCTACGCTAGTCCCATTAGGTGCTGTGAACAATGGCACACTCAGTCCTAGTTGCACATTCATGGAATAATGTTCCTGCTGGTCAGTAGGTAGGTAGAAAATGTGTATTGAGTTAGACTCATTTGTCTCAATAATGGAACTCCTGATCTGAAAACTTATCAGCGACAAGACATGTTTTAAATGAAAATTAACTTCAACAATGTCAATTCTAATGATGGAAGCTAAAGAATTTTTATATTTAAAATAATTATTTAAAATTGTTTAAGCCCCTAGAAACTAATTTATTGGACACCAAATTGACAATCAAGACAGTCAGGTTCAAAAATGTTTGATTTCTCACCTAACATTCTTTATTTCAATAAAAACATTCAAATTTAGACAAGCCATTCATGCTAGTAATAATTTTCTGCACAGACGTATGCTCAAAGGATTAAGTTCAAGATCAGGTAGCTCATATATTCAATTGCCATCATCAGAGTTTGCACCATAATAACAAAATTAACCATGCTATATTACATAGAGAAGCCAGTGTCGTAAAAGTATGCTCTGATGTATCATTACCCATCTGGATGATGGCGATGGCACCGGACCTGCTGTGGATGCCTCAGTCACTGAAACTAATGGCTAAGCAGCCACAAGTTATACAGGGTAGAGAGAAGGCACTCCAGAGCCAATGGGGAACAACTTACATATCTTTTGAATCTTCATTCTTCAGTATTCATCTTTTAAATTTAAGTAACCAAGAAAAGAGTTTATATTCATTTATGGTTCATAAAATGCATGCCAAACTAGTGTAATTCATTAACTGAAGTCCAGATGCTCAAAGGGATATGTTCAAGTTCTATAGCTACTATAGACTCAAATGATATGTAAGTTGCTCCCCATTGGCCAACAGCAATGCCTTAAGCTCCAGAGTGCCCTCTCTCTACCCTATATAACTTGTGGTTGTTTAGCCATCATCCAGATGGGTAATGATACAAATACTTTCACAACATTGGCTTCTCCATGTAATGTAGTACTCCTACTTTTGTTATTACAGTGCTACCTCTGATGGTGACCTATAATTAAAAGGCCGAAACCAGTCAGAAGTTAACTTCTGCTGAGAGCAAGACTGCTTTTAAATAATTTTATCACAATAAGACTCCAGCAATGTTATATCAAATTTTGAATGAAAACTGTTTTCTACTAGCATGTAGGCACTGTATCTTTTATTGTTATGTATACAGGTCTATTATTACAGTTACATAGGTTTTATGCACTATGTAACAATGATTTTGAATTCAATTACTTGCATACAAAGCAACATTTGAAATTAAAAACAGGAAGCGTTTTGCATGTACCAGCTACACTGTCTTATTCATTAAGTGAGTGAGATCTTATTCATGTTATTCCATTCGCAATGAAGAAATAATTTAAGTCGATAATTACTTCCATCCTCCACACAAAAAGATTTATATACCATCAATGACAAATAAACATCATGCTTAAGACACAATATAGCATCAATTCACATCCTGTAGATATGTACAGATACGACTAAGACTGAGGGGGAGGGAGAAAGGGGGGGGGGTAAAATGTATTCACAGGGTAGTCACTCACCAAGGACATGAAAACAAGGAGGATGTCAAAAGAAAAAGAGTAACAAATAAAGTAAGACCCCCAGAAGTCAGAATTTGAGTGTAACATGGGATGATTACCAAACATGAATAGAAATTCTCTGTGATTGTGAGATACCTAAGGCCTGCCGTTAAAATTGAATTAGAAAGTAACTTATTAACAATCAGTCAATTTGCAAACATAACTCTACCTTCAATTTTTATTTGAACAGTCGGCTACAAGACAGTGGCTGCAAAACAACTGTACTTACTGAACAGCTCTCCATAGACAATTCAGATAGATAGTCATAACTTCATGTTCTAGCAAGAATCATACTATGTAACAATGAGAACTCTTTCGATTATTAACACATCAAAGTCGACCACACTTCTGGAGATTTATGACACATTCTGCATGAAATGTCATATTATCACAAAAAAAGGCTCCCTCACAAGACTCTTCACCCATAGCACAACAGACTCTTCATCCATAGCATTAAATGAATCATGTTAGTCAAACAAAATTACAATAATAGTCAGACCCATTTGGTTTGCTTCAATATAACTAATAAAAATTACAAGCAATTTGCAAAATAACATAAGGAATTTTATGATGACAATCATTCTTGTTCATTTTGTCGCTGGTGTTACGGACAATGCATTGAACATTAAATTTCAAACATCTATAGCAAAATATTTTAAGTAATAAATCTGCATTCATATCACTTTTTACAGAATACACTGGAATTTAAATGTGAAAGCGCTACACTGATTAACTTCATTCCTCATCTCGGTGCTCATATTATTTACCATATACATAATATCCTTCAAAAATATATGTAATCAAACAATGGAAAATCCAGGATTTACAAAAATATATGTTAAAATAGTGATAACATGTCATTCTTTGAAACAACTAGCAAAACATACTAAACTGAGTAAATGTACATAATATACATAATGTTCAGCAATCCTGGGGACTGTAACTGAGACAGCCATCTACAAATATAAATTAAACTGTCTATATGAGTGCTAATCTCAGGAAATATTGTAGAGATTTCGATACAGTGTTCAAAAACAGGTACACTGATTCAAGAGGAAGGTTTCTGTACATAATTTATTACAGCTATACCAGACAGGTCATATGGCCAAAAGTACTTGGTGCTACTCATGCGAAGCCACGGCAGGCTGCTAGTTTCTTGTTTCTAATCCAGTAAACTCTCATTCCCATGATGCTTGCAGCAGGAAAAAAGGACTTCATTTGCTCTACTGATGGTGCTTTTCTTCAGATGGTTGTGAGGCAACTTGCTGAACTGCCATAAATTCTAAATGGCAAACATGCGGCATGTTGACATGCTTCATAAATTAATGTAGTGAATAAACGTAATGCATTTGTTTTCAGCATGGCAGAATTAAAACAATTGGGGTTATGGAAACTAGGCATTTGTTGCTTTGTTGTTAGCATGATAATGAATGGACAATGATCTTATAAGACCCATAATGTATGCCAGCAAGTAATTATACTTTGTGTTCAATATGAAGGCTCACTCCTGCAGTATAAAATGCAAAAGACAGTGTGTAATGTATTTTAAGTAATCCTGAATACAAACTGCTGATACCAGAATCAAAAATTTGTGACAAATGTTATAAATAAGACTGTATTAGATCACAAATTAAAGACTGTTTTGCACATCAACCTTACTATCATACATTTGTTCATTTAAATTGTTTTTAAAATTTAACAGTTCTCTTTCGAACTATTCACAAAATTCAATTATCTTGAGGTTATAATTACATGGCTGCCACTCAGTATTATTGAAGCTTCTGAATGTTTCACCTCAAAAAGTGATCAGTTACATGCTTTCTGAATTCATTGCATGTAATAGTATTGTTTCAATATACTACAACTGCAATATTGACTGCAGTATTTTATATATTTTTATACTATTTAACAAAGAGGTGCATGTCAGAGGGTAAGATTAACAGAAGCAAACTTCCTAACAACAGTAGTTAGCAATAACACAGTTAATATGCAGCATCTCAGCTGTACTAATATAGGTACACCATTGAAACACGCTAGTTGTCTAATATTTTTAATATAAAAATTCATCAAAAAAGGGCATTACAAGACAGGCCACAGGAACAAAACAGAGCATACGGAAGTCCATATGTAGAGTTTATTTTGACATTCTGGTTCATCCAGGCTGCTATTTCAAGTTTTGTTTCTTTTTTTTCTGAAATTAAATTAGTTCCCAAAAACAAAACATTCATTTACAGGTCACTAGGATTTCACATATATCGAAAAATACGATAGCTTTTGTAAATAGGAACTTCTAAATGGTTCATTTCACAAAGAGGCATAGAAAGAAGAGAGAAAAACAAAAATATCAAGATAGAAAAATAACAATAATGTTTACAGTAACGACAACAACAAACTGTAGCAAGAAGATACAAAGTAAAGTGTCTTATAAACATTAAAAACAGCACCAATGTGCAACAAAATTGGGTAAATTAAATATATGATGACAAAAGCAAAGTGAAGCATGCAAAACATGTATATCAAACACTATGTTAAGGTGTGATTAAAAAGAAAAGAAAGAAACAGAGAGAGAGAGAGAGAGAGAGAGAGAGAGAGAGAGAGAGAGAGAGAGAGAGAGAGAGAGAGACTGTTTATCTTCTAAAGTCCTAGCCTCAGATCTGACAATACTTTGCTCAGTACATAATTTCCTATAAGGAAACATTTAGCATATCAAAGTCACAATAATGACATAGCAATGTATGTACATAAAATTTTCAAAATTAATAATCTTACAAAAAGTGATGCAAAACAACTGCAATATAAACAAACAATCCTTATCACTTGTGATTTAACATACGATTTTTCTATGTCTAATTGTGTATTCACATGTTTTAACACATGAAAATTAATGCAGGTAACATGTAGCTATCGAAGTACGATATCACTCTTATGACTTCTGTTGTACAGGTAGCTTTTGTACTTTCCTCTCACTGTAGGTTAATTAATTCCATCAATCTAACCTTGGTCTCTTGGCAAGATGAGGTCCACATGTAACGGGGTCAGAATTTTCATCTGGCCAGATGCCATGCAAGCCTTCTCTCATAAGATTCTCTGCTTTCTTTCGCATTAATTCATCCTAGAACAGAAAAAATATTTTAAGTATACTCCAAAGTCAGCTAGAAAAATTTAGGTTTTAATTAGCAAGCTTTTCTTTCAGTTACGGACATGGATCAAAGGAGAACAGGATAAGAACTTTTACCCAAATAAGAACCAAAGGGCTCAAACATACAAGTAAAAAGGGCTCAAACATACGGGTAAACTATACACAGGAACAAAATTGCGAGCTGAGAAGGGTTCTCCCACCTCTTGCCCTCCATCCTTTGATTTAATCTGGATTAGTATACGTTTCTATGCTCACACAATGTCATGATGTAATTTCCACCACAGGTGCTATTCAGGTAACATTGTAAGAAGCAATGGCTGCCAAACAAATACCTATGATTAACAGGGTTTATGTGGCAATACGGCACTTCGTTCCTGGTGCTGCTGCTGGCATGCTCTGTTGCTATCCACTACAGCATTTGCTTGTCTCTGCACTGCATGGAACCAAATGTCTGAGGCCAGCTGTGATTTTCTTCGAATAGTATTGCTATTTTTGTTTGCAAGTTAAAACGATTAACATAAAAGCCCAACAAAGGGTGTTACATGTCTCCAAACTCAAGGACACTGCTGTAAGAGGTGACATCCTATCGACATCTCAGACTGCAACAGAAAAAGGTATGTGATGTTTCACTATGAACTGTACAGAGAATATTTGCAGAACTATGGGCAATGCAAACTTGTGGTCAAGAAACAGAGTTTCAATCTATGAGAAAAGATACTAGTGGAAGGAGATATGTCATGGATTTGGACAATTACCAGAAGGACGCCTTCATTGTACTGTACTGGAATTTCATGATTGTGATGAGTATCCTATAGCCAAAATATAGGTAATAGTTTAAATGACAAGGCTGTTTCCACAGAGGGCACCATTTGAATGCAAGAACTTTGAAGTTTTGGGATTTATGAGCAGAAAACACAATGACAGAAGATCTATTCTGATGGGGAGATGAAATATTGTAGCACCCACAGCTATTTTTCTGAGAAAAATACATATCAGTAAAGACAATCATCATCACAATATATTTATCTTGGTGAGATCTGGCTCAATCAAAATTATGCCAAAAAGCACTTCTGGCAGGATTCAAAGGCACTGGGAGGTTGAAATTACCGACTTGCAAAGGAAACAGACTTCTTATCTGTTGAGCAGGATCATCTGAATATGGCTAAAAAGAAGTGCCAATCGAGTAATTATAATGAAGAAAGGAATAGTGATGCATTTAAATACTTTTTTTTTGTTTAAAGATTTAATACGTGGTTTAGAATAGCGTGTGATCATTATGGATAACACCAATTATCATACCAGAAAAAAAGGAGAATTTTATGATTTAAGTACAAAGGAGGAAGACCTTGCACAATGGTTCTAACAGCGAAGTATTTCAATTTCAGGCTGAACACAAAAGCAGAAGTGTTGGAGGAAGTCAGGCGAGATTAGCAACTTACGAAAATATGAACAACTTTATAGAAGAAATGGACCACAAGGTTGTAAGGTTGCCCTCTTACTACTGAAAATACAATCCCACAGAAAATGTGTGGGCCTTAGTGAAAGGGACAATCGCAACAAGAAATTGCACATTGAGAACAAGAAAGTGCAGTATTTACTGCAGGAAGCAATTGATGATGTCACAGTGGAAATCTGAACTGAGTGTATACGTAAGGCTGAAAATCTACAAGAAAATGGCTTTCTAGAACAATGCATCTCAAAAATGTTTGTTGAAAGTATTGTCACTGCTGCAAATGACTTGTCAGTGTGTGGTCTTCAGGACAAGTGAACAGCAATAAATTGTGTTAACCGTAGCATTTCTTATTCCTTACCCTCTCCGAAGCTGTGAATACTGTTTCCTCTCCATGCTCCCTTTGCTGTTGGCACCCATTTCCTCTCCACCCCCAAAAATTATCAACATAGGGCAAAATATCTGCTAGGCATACACAGTCTTTGCTGGTTTGTTTGTCAGTCTTACATGCGGGGAATAGGAAACTAGTGTTTTGCTTTTCACCACTGTTAAAACTAACATGCTATGTTAAAAAAATTCCTAACTGTTCACATAATCAAAACCAAAAGATATTTATTATATAAAAGATGAGCATTAATAATATATTTGGCTGTAATATAGTTTCTAAAACACACAAGAAAACATTAACATGGAGAGGCTGCTGTTTCGGTAGAACATTTCGTAAGGGGTCCATGATCCCTTACAAAGATATGGCTCACATAGGTCCATGGCAGGCAGAGTCTACTGTCAAGTGCCATGAGAGATAAATAGTGAATGCAACAGTAATCGGAGCAGAGCTGTCAGCCAGTGAGTAATGCGTAGGGTTATATTGGCTGAATGTCCCTTCTCCTACCAAGGGTCAACTCTCAATAAAACTGAATCATGATACGTAATGTTACTGACAAGTGTTAAGACAGTTTATAGTGTGCTGAATATTCACGTTCATGTCAGCCATGCCGGCAACAGATTGGATTGCAGTGAGGATTGTGTGTTACCCACTGTTAAAGCAAGTGATGATTTACCAAAACATTGAACAGTGCTAAGACTAACCATAGCTAGAAGTGCTAGTTGAAAGTAGTGTCTGCCTCAAATCATGTCTAGTTATAATAAATAACTTATCAAATAGTGCACAATATATTGACATTGATTATTTCAAAAACCTCTCTTCATTTGTTTAACACTGTTGAGCAACCACACATTGATTAGAAATGATGCCCAAAGCAACTAAACCTTATTAACACTTACCTATTAGGTCCCAACCTAAAATAAAGTGATAAAAAACTCCCACCATGAAGAAACCGTAAAATGAGATCAACCGCCAAGGCACTGTCAGCTACCACCAGGGGTAGCGAGTCAGGAAAGCTAAGAGTCTATTGCAGGGTGGTTAAGTTGGGACAATCCAGTAAGAGGTGAACCACAGTCAAATTTACTTTGAAAACAAAGCTTTTTGAACCACAATTCGCAATATTTTCCTGCACTGTTGGACTCATTTCAGCAGTCGCCAAAAAGCGCCAGACAAGAAGCGTCACCGCGCTTGCCCAGCTACGGTGACGTGGGAAGCCCGTATGCTCTTACGTTTATAACATCGAAAAATCTTTCTTACATCATGTCATAAAAGAAACAAGACACCAGAGGATACTCCAAGAGATTTGGAATTTCGTGAACAATACTAAAATACATAGTTCGCATTAAAATGCACATTCGTATGTCCAGATTCCCAATGACATAAACCTTGATCCGATATTACGCTTTTCGGTGTGGTTTTGGGACATACATTTTCTTGGAGTACCAGTACTGTATTCATGTTTGGTTTTCTATTATGGCATAATACCATACATGCTAGAAGATGAAGCCGTGCACTTGAAATGCAGTGAACAGCTGAAACTAGACAATACTGTGGAATTAAACACTTAGTTTCAAATACATTAACTGCCTCAGTGGGAAAGATTAATGAAAGTCAAATTTCTTTAGCAGACAAAATTAACCTTATTGTTCTGCAAGGCGATTAATGCTTGACTGTCAGAAAGGTGGAAATAAAATAAAATCTTAAATTAGTAACATATTTTGGCCTTCTGTAATTATGTGAATGTATTTTAATCCACTTGATAGCTCCCAGCCACAGAAATTCGCCTTGTTTTCATTTGACGTGAGAGCAGTAAACGAAAAGGAAACTGAAAAATCACAAAATGTAAACACACTAACTCAGACTGCTCTGTGGGGGGTAGGGGGGGGGAGGCTTTTCAGAAATAAGTTAATTTTCTGGTGCATATCTTTCTGATGAGCCTGATATATATCTTCAAAGAAATGCAAAACATGTTATTTGCTCGTAAGTGAGCCGAAGTGCAGTGCCACACCTCTTCAAAAAACATTCTTATACCACACGTCACTGTATTTCGCTATGTGGAATGTGTATATTTTGTTATACCATCAAACTATTTTAGGACAGTGGAAATTAAAATGTCCTTTAGTGCCTCTCCAGCTCCTAGTCGGCCGATTTGACATCTTGCCCCTTTTAAAAATAAAAATAATCACTATTAATACTGGATGGGATTATTTGTAACCGGGACAACAAGAACTCTTCAGAAAATCTGGACTTTTTATTGCCTATTAGCTAATAACTTGCTCTTCTGTGTGATGTAAAATTAAATATAGGGTACCTAAAACCAGTAAAGACAAGAGACAGACAAGACAGTACACGTTTCTTCAATCCTTAGATCCTAGCAATTTTTCTCTCTGATATTGCTGCAGCTTTACATGGTGTGATTTCCTTTCTGTGAAAGAACTATTACCTCATCAAAGTTCGTCAAACGTTTTGCTACATGAAAAATCGAAATGTTGTCGTCTAAAACTGAAAATGCTGTTAATACAAACAGTACACGAGACTGGCGTGGTTTCTCGATCTGATTACATCTATTTGTCACCGTGTGCTGGATAAAACAAAATAGGCCTTTCTAATATTGCAGCAGTTTTAACACACACCAAATAAGCAAGACTGTTCTGGCAATAATTCACAAAGTACCAATACAAAAATACCTATCTGGCCTACTACAATCAAAAAGCTTTATATTAGGAAATAGTTTCACATTTCATTCATATGCACCAGTTTTTCAAGCAAGACTAAAAAGTAGCAGAACGAAATTTTTGTATAAATTTGGAATCATATTCTTCCATAATTTGTGTCGTGTCCCGTTTCTTCTCCTTCCTCATTATAATGATCTTGTCATCACTAATTCTATAACTATTCCTACCACTGTCAAAACTCAATCTCTGGTTAACTTTACTAACCCTGCCACAATAAAATCACCGGTTTAGTTATCCAGCGATTATCCTCCAGTTAGGCATTATTACGAGTTGGTACAATGCATTTTCCATGCTACTCCCAGAATGGAACTTAAGTGGCTGCTAGCCGGGGACTACAATTGGCCCTGTCTGGTGCATCGACCCGGCAAAAAAATTTGTCAGAATTTCACTTTCTTGGATACACCGTGAAGATAATACATAATCTTTCTTTCCTGTTATTCATGTTAGTCATTTATTTCCACTATGGTAGTCTGAATCTACGAATTTCACCAGTAATTATAACAACGCTGAACATTTGCAAACCGAATCAACCACATAAACAAGCAGCGGCTTTATTTCGCTCAGCTTGTATAGCACTGTCACATTTTGTCTGCAGGAAAGTTAACTTTTAGATGCAACGAGGATTCACCTGTCAAAGGCATCACGTACACTATGCACGTATTCAAAAATCAACTTACGATTAATTCAGACATCAACTTAGACTGTGTTCAAGAAATTCCAAAACCTAGCAGAGGTGCGTGTCAAAATCATATGAATAAAACGATAGCCCGACGTGCACTGGATGCTAGGTGCTTTGTGAAACAAGGTTTTTTTTCCCACAAGAATATGAATTTGCCACCCATCCACTAGATCCGGGACTGCTGCCCACGCATGAATCTGGCAGCTCAGGCACAGCAGTAAAATTTTTCTGAGTATCCCATGTGGCTGCTTGCTGCTACTGCTGCTTAAACAACCAACAGCCACATTTCAGCAGCCAGAAGCAGGAGAATGTATTACTCATACATGACTCAACTGCACGTGTGCATAACTGCTTAAAAGAATCAAATGTAAACAGTTGTGACGTCACGCTCATTGGAGGCAATTTGTTGATATGAAGCGCTGCATAGTCTTACTAAAGCCTTTGACACATTTTGCTGTTGATAGATGCTTGTATGTGCACTGTGTTATTTTATATGGCACCTTTCCTTTGCAATTTAAGTTTGTCATTTTTTTTCTCTCATTCATGTTTTAATTCTGCAGTAGCAGGATTCTTTATAGTATCAGTTCTTACCAGTCAAAATTACAAAAATTTAACTGAAAACTAAAACAACGAAAAATTGCCAGAATTCTAAAAAATTCTGCAGATTTTTCCCAGTTTTCTTCCAGATTGGAAAATTTCCGGGGATTTTCCTGGTTCTCCTGGACCGTATACACCCTGTGTAAGCATAACTAGTGTGATCAGCAACCATGGAGCCATCAGTATAAATCACTCCTGAATCCTGGAATGAACTGAGGAGACAGTAGAATTGGTGGTGAAGGGCCTCCGGAGGGACAGAATCCTTTGAATTGATTGAGAGATCAAGACAGAGCTGTGGCCGAGAGATGCACCACAGAGGAGTACATGTATGAGCACAGAAAAGAGGCGGTAAAGGGAAGTGCTGGATCTCGGAAAAGAGCGACTGAATGCGGGCTGCCATGGTAAGCCCACATGGTGGCCATCGCTGTGTGAGCTTCATCTCCATGTCTGGATAAAGGAGACCATCATTAGGGTGCTTTGGGGTGCAGCGAATGCAGAGCACATAAGATATCAGCTGTTGTTGGCACAAAAATCGCAGCGGTGGAATCCCAGCCTCTGTGAGACGGCTAATCATGGGGCTAGTCCAAAGGCACCAGTCACAAGTAGTACCCCACTTTGGTGCAAGGGGTTTAGTATCCGCAATGTCAAAGGTGCCGCAGAACCATAGGCAAGACTCCCATAGTCTAAACGAGACTGGACCAGCGCTTTTTAAAATCACAGTAGAATGGAGCGGTCTGCACCACAGGTGGTATTAAAAAGACATCTACGAACACTGAGATGTAACCAGCACGTCCTCTTCAGCTGGCTAAGATGAGGGAGCCATATCAACCGGGCATCGAAGATCAGACCCAAGAAGCGATGGATGTCCACCACCTTGAGGGATTGGCTATAGAGGAACAGGTCCAGATGGGGACGAACTGTACGGCGACAGCAGAAATGCATGACACACGACCTGGCACACCAAAAAGTGAAAACCATGGAAGAGAGCCCAAGATTGTGCCCGGTAGACGGCATTCTGCAGCTCCCATGACGGAGGAAGCGACATAGATACAAAAATCATCAGATTACAAAGAGGGGGACACTGTTTGCCCAGTAGCCACCACCAGTCCATGAATGGCTACTAGAGAGAGAGGGACACTCAGCACGGAACCCTGTGGACCCCCATTTTCTTGCCAATGGGAAGTGCTTGTAGAAGGAACCAACTTGGACCCAGGAAGAGCAACAAGAAAGAAAGTTACAGATAAAAAGAGGGCAGAGTGCCACGAAGGCCCCATTTGTGAAGGGTGGTGAGGATGTGGTGGCGCCAGGTGGTGTCGTAGGCTTTATGCAGGTCAAAGAAGACTGCAATGACGTGCTGCCGATGGGCAAAAGCCGACCTGACAGCAGACTCCAGGTGGACCAAGTTATCCACCTTAGAGCGGCCACAGTGAAAATCACCTTGAGTCGATGGCAACAGTTCATGAGATGCAAGGATCCAAAACAGCCACCCACTCACCAGGTGTTCAAGGAGCTTGCAGAGGGCGTTTGTAAGGCTAAGTGGACAGGAGCTATACAACTGAAGAGGCTTCAACACCGGTATAACAATGCTTTCCTGCCACTGGATAGGAAATACCCCCTCACCGCACAGATAGTTGAAAAGGGTCACTATACGATGGTGGCCAGCCACCGATGAGTGTTGGAGGATTTGGTTATGTATCTGATCCGGTCCACGAGCTGTGTCAGGACTTAGGGCGAGGGCACTAAATGGGTCATTATAATGCTCCAAGCAGCGAGAAACAAAAAATCAAAGGCAGTCGTTCTGAGTGCTCTTTCAGGAGGAGAAACGTGGGCAGATACTGAGTCGATGCAGAGGCTTGGGCAAAGTGTTGAGCAAAATGCTCTGCAATAATGTCCGAATGGGTAAGGACAACAACACACACACAAATTCCTCCAATGCCAGTAGGAGGCGGATGCATAAAAATTCAGCTGAGTTTCGCCCAGACTTGTGAAGAGGGGGCGTGCAGTCCTATGGCAGCGACATATCATCTCCAGCAAATCCGTTTCAGAAATTTGATTAGTAAATGGGCCCAGGCACGGAATCATTTAAAGACCAGAAGCAGAGCAGTATAAGGATGCCGCCTGAAGTGTTTAAGAGCATGACGGCGATCTTTTATGGCCGCAGCAATTTCTGGAGTCGACCAAGGGACCATAATCTGACGGGGGAACCCGAGGAAGAAGAGATGGCTGAAACAGCTGTGTAGGCTCATCAATACTGCCATGTGGTAGTACAGGGGGGACGATAGCAGAGGAGAAGGCACCCCAATCAAATTTAGAGAAGGCCCACCTGGGAGGGTGACAGAGTGAGATACACTGAAGGAAGGTCAAAATAATAGGGAAATGATTGCTGTCACGTAAGTCATCGTGGACACTCCATTGAATGGAGGGAAGAAGGCCAGGACTGCAGATGGAGAGGTCAATGGCAGAGAAAGTGCCATGTACCACACTAAAGTATGTGAGAGCACCGGTGTTTAGTAGACAGAGGTCAAGCAAGCCCTGCCAGAACAGCTTCAACTGCCCTGCCAGGGCAGTAGTCGTGTGACTACCCCAAAGAGGGTTGTGGGAATTAAAGTCCCCTAGAAGCAGGAAGGGAGAAGGGAGTTGTTAAAAAAGAATGGTTAGGGCAAGGCATGTGGGCGGCCTGTCAGGCGGGAGGTAGATATTAAAGATTGTGATTGGAGTGGCTGAGTGGCCAGATGGACCCTGACAGCAATTGCTTCCAGAATGGTATGGAGGGGAATCCATTTACTAACAATGTTCCTGTGGACCAAGGTGCAAACACCACCAGAAGCCCGCAAGGGGCCAATTTGGTTCTGACAAAGTGCGGAACCCACAAAGGGTGGATGAGTAAGAATTGACAAAATGAGTCTCCTGGAGAGCAACACAAGCAGCAGAGTAAGATGAAAGACGGGGCTGCAACTCCAGGAGGTGATGCAAATGTCCATTACAATCCCACTGGAGGATTCTCAAGCTGGAGTCCAAATGGGAAGTGAATGGACCGGAGCCAGTCACACCACTGAGTTACCATCTGTCACTTATAAGGATAGGGTAATGTCCATATAGGTGGGGTCAGACTGTTGGTTCATTGGCTGGAGGAGGGGAAGGCAGCACCTCAGAGGGGTACTGGAGGGGCCTCGCCCTTGTTCTTGTGTTTCTGCTTCTTCCCTAGTGAAGGAAGAGAAGGGCAGACTGCAGCGAAGTTAGGCTCGGAATTACACTGGCGGCTGCCAAAGAAGGGGAGCGCTTCTCCGGTGGGGGGGCGGGAGAGCAGCACCTGGAGGGGTGGGTATGGGTACTGATGGGGAGGCGGAAGGGGAATGGGAGAGGGAGGGTGAGGAGGAAGGTGTGGGCTAATGAGGTGGGGCTGGGAAGAGGAGGGGGTAGGAGAGGGAATGGACGAAACTGAAGCAAAAATGGAAGTTATAGGCATGGGATGTAGCCGGTCACACTTTCGACAAGCCGCGGTGTAGGTAAGTCGATCTAATGTCGTGTACTCTTGAACCCATCGTTCTTTCACATACACCAGGCATGCTGGCGAGCCTGGAGGATGCTTCCCATTACAATTTATGCACACTGGCAGGGGAGCACTCCCCTATAGTCATCGCACAGGGGATCATGGGTACAGTGGTAAGACGTGTCCAAACTGTAAGCATTTAAAGCATCTCATCGGTGGTGGAACGTAAGGTTTTACACCATACCGATAACAGCATCACCTTGACCTCCTCTAGGAGGGCATCCCCCTCAAAGGCCAGGATAAAGACACCTGTACAGTGCAATTGTTTTTAGGGTCTTGTTGGATACAGCAGATATATCAAGCTCCTTGCCACTCGATGTTTGCACGGAGCTTCTCGTCAGTCTGGAGAAGAAAATCCCGGTGGAAAATGATGCCATGAACCAAGTTCAAAGGGTGGTAGGGTGCAACGGAGACTGGGACGTCACTGAAATGGTCACAAGCACGCAGGGCTTCAGATTTGAAGCAGAAGATGTCTTTATAAGCAAACAACCAGATTGCATTTTACTCAAGGATGCCACTTCGCCATACTTATCTTCTACCATCTCCATGAAAAACAAAGGCTTGGTCATGGGAAAAACTTTCGCCATCTGTCCCGTTATAAATCAGGTACTGAGGGAAAGGTTTCAACCCAAGCCAGCGAGCTTGACCCTCTTCCCAGGATGTGGTCAGGGAGGGGAAGGCCAAAGAATCAGAAGGAGCGTCATGTCTTCTGTCACTCTTAGAGACAGCCACAGAATGGCCAGGATGTTGACACTTGTCACTTCATGTGCAAGGTGATGTGCAAGGTGTCTGCCCTAGTACCACCCACTCTGACCAGGGGCTCACCCCGTGGGTTGTCAGGCATAGTGGCCATTGTCGGGAGTTATGATGCCCCAAGTGATGAGCATCAACTCCTTGGCATACATAAGGCGTTAACAGCCAGGTACTTGCAGTGTGATCCCTGTGTTGTCAGGGGGTTCAGCCAAGTGGGTGCTTAACAGCCCCACCACACAGACTGGCTACCTACTGTGAAGGTGACCTAGCAGGAAGGGGGTCAGGGTGCAAGGGGAAAAGGGAGGGGAGGGAGAGAGGAGTCTACACTGTGAAAACTAGATTGGGAGTTCATCCCCAAATGGCTCACACTGAATAGAAAATGTTGGAACTGGAGGTCAGTATCCAGAGTAAAATATTCCCCCAATCGGATCTCCAGGATGGGACAACTTGAAAGGAGGCAAAAAATCAAAATGAGAATTGGTACCTGGAATTTTAGAACTCTGCTACAAGTACAAAAACTAGAAAACCTTAAGAAAGAGATGGGAAAGAATCATATGGACCTTGTAATAGTTTCTGAGGTATGATGGAATGGATGTGGAGAGTTACAGTCAGATGAATATGTATTGTACTACTCAGGAGGAGAAGTAGAAGGAATGAATAGAGTGGGAATGATTATGACAAAGGAATTGGCTAAATGTGTGGAATATGTGGACTGCAAAAATGATCATGTTGTTGATGTAAGGCTGAAAGGAGCATAAAAAGATTTACTGATTGTCCAGGTGTATATGCCGACTTCAGAACATTATGATCAAATTTTAGAGGAAACGTACACTGTAATAGAGAGAATAATGGACAAAAATAGAAAATGCTGCAAAATAGTAATAGGAGACTGGAAGACCATTGTGGGAAAAGGGAAAGCAGGAAATGATGTAGGCAGTCATGGTCTGGCAAAGAGAAATGATAGAGGTGAATGGCTAATTGACTTCTGCAGGGAAAGGCAGCTGAAATAGGCAAATACATGGTTCAAGAAGCACAAAAGGAGGCTCTACCCTTGGATAAATACAGAAACCAAATCAATTGTATACTGGTAGAGGAAAGATACAGAAATGGAATCAAGAATGTACACGCATTACCAGGTGCAGATATTAATAGCAACCACAACTTACTTGTGGCAGAAATAGAAACGAGAATTTAAAAAAAATTAAGAAGGTGACCACAGTGAAGAAGTGGGATCTAAAGAAGATCCAACAAGGAACAAATTACAGAAATGCTGTCATGTGAATTTCTTAACACATTACAAGACAAAGAACCACCTGATAATGTCAATGAGTACTGGATTATCTGAAACCAGCAATCAATAAAGCAAGACAGCAAAATATAGGATATGTAAAAGGGAAAATGGCAAAAAACTATGGGTCACAAAAAATGATTTCGAAGATGGAGGAGAGAAGAAAATTTAAAAACAAGAACACTGAAGATACAAGAAATGTGTACCAATGGTTAAATAATGAACTGTGAAGAGAAATGGAGCAGGCCAGGGAAAAATGGCTAAAAGAGGAATATGATGCAATTGAAGAACTGGACAGAAAGGGAAGATACAACTAACTATACAACAGAGTGAAGACTATGACATGGGATCAAAACACAGCAGGAAGGGCTGCTATGGAAACTCTGAGTAAAGACAAAGAGGTACTGTACAAAGATCACAGCGATGTTCTCCAGAGATGGGAAGAATATCTGAAAGAGCTATATGACACAGATCGCAAATCAGAAACAGTGTAAGTGATGACGGAAAAGGACCAACCATCAGGTACAGATACAATACCGGTAGAAATATTAAAATACTTGAACCAAGATGGAATAAGAGGAATACTGAGGTTATATAATACAATTTATCACAGTAGTGAACAGCCTGAGGACTTTCTGACAACATAAATAAAAAAAAGGAATCCTGAAATGCAGTGAGCACAGGACAATCAGCCTCATTTCACATGCAGCCAGAGTGATGTTAAGAATAATTAATAAGAAAATATGAGACTTGAAAAGTTAATGGACAAGAATCTTGCCGAGGAGCAGTTTGGCTTTAGACAGAACACGTGCACCAGAGATGGAATAGGGCTCCTATGAATTTTGGGAGAAAGGTTTACAGAAAAAGGAAGAGACCTCTATATGTGCTTCATCGATCTAGAAAAGGCATTTGACAATGTGGCTTGGGGCAAGCTGGCGACTATAATGAGGGAAAAGAGAGTGGACTGGAAAACCAGAAGACTTGTAAACTCTTTACATCTGGATCAAAAAGCCTCAGTTTAAGTGAGAGGAGAAAGTACAAACTGGATCAGACTAGGAAAAGGAGTAAGACAAGGACACTATCACCTACCCTTTTCAACCTCTACTTGGAAAATATAATTGACCAATGCTCATTTGATGACAAAGGAATCTAAACTGGAGGAAGAAGAGAAGGGTGCTTGAGGTTTGCTGATGACATTGTCCTTCTAGCTTCTGGGGCAAAAGAATTGTAGGATTTAGTTGGGCACCATTGAAACTAACGGAAAAAGACTATGGAATGAAAATTAAAAAAGAATTGGTACTAGAAGGAAATAAAGAAATAAAAATTATGCTGAATGGAGAAATATTAGAACAGGTGCAAATTTTTAAGTATCTTCGAAGCAGGATAGCCACAGACTGGAAGTGCAGCACAGAAATTAAAACAAGCATAGCAATGGCAAAAAGAGGCATTTTATAAGAAAAGGAGAATGTTCTGCAGAGAACTGAGGAAAAGTCTCATAAAATGTTTTGTATGGAGTTGTTGTTCTGTATGGCACTGAAACATGGATTTTGAAGCTGTCAGTTGCTCAAGAAGGAGTACATTATTCAGCAACAAAAATCTTTGATCATTTGCCCAACAACAAAGTATCTGACAGGCAGCAGATCAAGTTTTAAATCTAGATCAAAATCATTTCTTTTTGACAACTCCTCTTATTCCATGGATAAGTTTTTGTTTCAGAACTGGTAAAAAAAAAGTACACCTCTAAATGTAGTTGCATGTGTAGAACTAAAAATTCTAATATTAATATTAGCACTATTCATGTATGTATATATCTTGTAATCTGACTTGTTTCACATCATATCGATAAAATACTCTGGAAAATAATCTACGGAACACGACGTAACTAAAACTAAAAAACTAAGAAAGGCTGGAGGCTTCTGAGGTGTGGACATGGTGGAGGAGGATGGAAAGAATAAGTTGGATGGACAGAGTAAAAAATGAAGAGGTACTGAGAAGAGTGGGAGAGAAGAAAGAGAAATTGGATTGGGCATATATTAAGAAAGAATGACGGACTGACAAAAACAGTTTTAGAAGGTTATGTAGAAGGGAAGAGGAAGCGAGGAAGGAAGATATTCAGATACTGGATGACGTGATGGACGGTACAACATACAACAGCCTTAAGAAGGAAGCAATGGATTGCAGAAAATGGGGAGGCAAAGGGTCTGCTAAAATAGCAGAAAACTGACAGTGATGAGTACACTGACTTCGCTCCAGACCCTGTGTCCAACATAGCTAACCTCCAGTTTTCACTTTTGAGTAATAATGGGCTGTCATTCAATCTGCAGACATTCAGAAACTTAACTGAACAGGGCTTCGGCAGAGTTTAAATTTCATTAAAGTAAATGTAGGTGTACACACACACACACACACACACACACACACACACACACAATGTTATGTCTGCTAATATCAAGGTTGGGCTGACAGAGTTTGAGAGACCTAACTACGAGCTCATCGGTACCTCAAGTCTGTGTGTGTCCAGCCAGGAATAGTCCTCAGAGAGGAAGAGCACAAAAGAGAAATCACAATGAACATAAATGTATATGAGAAACAAGAAAATCAAGAGATAAAAACAAGAGGGGTAGAGGGGTGAAAGGGTGAGGGCGGGAGAGTGTCTCCACCCAGAAAGCTGCTGGAAGCATCTTGGACACGTTACGTGAGGGGGGACGCACCCTCTCTGCCCAACTGGTGCTTCCACACCATCTATCAGCACAAGAAAACCAACTACGTACACAAGTTTACTCAGGAAGGAGACTGACAACAACAAGGTGGTAAACCAATGACAGCTGTAAAGTAATAAGAATTAAAAAGGTGGAAGAGTAGGAGCTCAGTCAGATCACCGCAAGTGCAGCCATGGACCCTCTGGGTCGGAGCAGGTGACAAGGCACGACTCCAATCCTTAAAGCAGCTAATGTCGCCTATTTCAGATGAAGGAGTGAAACCACTTTCACAGATAAAATGTACAACCATATTAACTGCTCTGGTGTCATCCACTAGCACCAGAGGTAACAAATCAGCAACTTTAATGTTCTGCTGTATGGTGCCCAAACTAGGTCAGTCCAGTGGGATGTGGGCCACTCTTGAGACGGGCAACACAGCAGACAGCAGGGTGGATTCTCGTGTCGGAGGATGCGGTTGTGTGGAGGCCAAGTGTAGCCATGTGAAGCCGACAGAGCAGTGAATTCCCTCCAAGAAGCATGAAGGAAAGACTGCCACATGGATGCGCTCTCTTTTATGGTCCACTGTTTATTTGGAGAAACCAGGGCACATCAAACCATACTCCGAGCCTCCAACATTTAACAGCATAGTCGGCTAAAGATGGGGCTCCAGTACACCCATCTCCATAGTTGGCACCCTGGTAGCAAACTTGATCAACTGATCAGCATGTTCATTCCCTGGTATCCTGACCATCCAGCTTTGTGGAAGCCATACAGGAGATCATGGATAGTCACAACTAATCGGTGTCGAGGGCAGCACCAGTCAATAGCCTTAAGACTACACAGGGAGGCACTGTCGAATAAGAGTACCTCACCACTGAAAGAATAAAGACAGCTGAGGACTCAAGCAGTGGCAACCAATTCTGCAGCAAATACACAAACTGCATTCATTCAGCAGGGAGTGTAGTTCACTGCACAGGGCATTTGTGTAGTCAGAAGTGGTTCATCCATCAACTGTGAAGCCGTCAATGTATAAAGCTTATGACTGTGGAAATGTGTCAAGGGTGCCCCGGAACAAGAGGTGAAAATCCAGGAGATCTACACAGTCTTTTGGTCCAAAGGATAGCTCAAGACAGATCCGAGAACTGCAATCATGACTCCATCCCTTGGTCTCTGTTGTGGAAGGTAGGGTATGGAAGTTCAGATGCTCAGAAGACCATTAAATCGGTATTGCATGAGCAGCAGCTGTTGCAACCGGATTTGTAGGGGTGGGGTTCCAGCTTCTTTAAGTAGGCTCTACACAGCCTAGTCCAAAAGGCACTTGTCAGACCCCACAATTGTGTATCAGGTCCAGCATCAACCATCAGTGCCATGCCATATGCCAGGCTCTCATAATTAAGACAGGACAAGATCAGAGCTTTGTGTAGCTGCAAAAGTTGGTCTATGCCACAGCTGGTTTTATTGAGACAGTTAAGAATAGTAAGGTATGACCAGCACGTTCACTTAAGCTGTCAAACTGGGCATCAAAGACCAGTCCCAAAAAGTGATAATCACTCACACTGGAGGTCATTAAGGTAGGCTTCTGCTTCATTAAGCTCGGTAATTACTGCAATTCCTATTTCAATCATTTGTCATTTTCCAGTAAATATTATAAATGCAAATACACACACAGCTATAACCTCATCCATTATTCCAAATTTCAAATAAGCAAGAGCTTTCTTCAGAACAGTGATGGACAAAACTATCATGTAACACTTCTATACGGCACCCTTTATATTTGGAAATTCACTGATCTGTAATCCATAATCCAACTATCAAGCAGACCAATGTGAGTGATAGAATACATACAAGGTATTATTGTGGTTTGGGGCATATATGTCAACTGAGTGATCTCGACAACACCAGTTCCCATTTGCAGTTTGCAATGGTGGCTGTATTTATGCCTATGTGTGTGTCTTCATTTGTGATATCCACCTGAAAATAACCAAGCCTCGAATGTACAATAACCACAAGCAATTCTGACAATTGTAATGGTTACTACTACCTTTAGCATATTGTATTGATGTCAACATAAAATAAAATTTCTTGATGAGATTCTGATATCCCGGACTGATAAGTCTGAAAGCCTGCCAGAACACGTGGACCTAGGTGACAGCCACTAGGCAGCACTCCTAATATTTGTGAGCGCTGCTGTCGCCACCTCAGCACTTGGTGGAAGCCATGCCGCACATGCCAGCATATTGGTATGTCCATGGCAACATAATAAACATAGTAGTGCAGGGTTTAGACATAGTTCATGTTCCAATTGCCCTCTTGTACTGACTACTGTAGTCAGGGTTGCTTTCTTCATGATATTGACTACATCTAGGCTCTCAATTCAGTTCACCCTCCGGATTTCTCATTCTGTCATGTTGTCTCCATTGTCTGTCCACATTGCTGTTGTTTTTCTGCGATTTTGGCCACTCACCATCAACACAGTCAGCTGGTTGGTCAGCGTCTTCTGGTTGTGTCCGATTCCAGTTACTATAGTGTTTGCCAGTTTTACTGATGCCAGAAGCAATTTTGAAATATCAAGTGTCGATTTTAACTTATCTTTATTATTTGAGTGGCAAATGTGCACAGAGAAATAGTATAGTGAGTATAAAACACAATACCATTTAGTAACAAATTTGCTGATACAAGAATTTTGTTCTAGAAAGGAGTTCTGTTAGAAATGTTTTGGATAATTTTGGCTGAAGAGTGAGAGTAGGGATTTAGATTTTCAAGGAGGACAGTTATAGCCCAACTATGTGCTAAAGGATGTCATGTGACAAGATAAAACAATGCATTACACTGCAAAAATGTGGGCCTCTAATGAAAATGACAGTGGTGCAACAGTCATAAATAGGCAAAAAGTTTAGTAGTGCTACGTTATGCAGATAACATATAGGAGCTATAATAATACTACTACACGGATACAACAGCGCACACTTTTTATTCTGCTCAAGGCTGTACAAGCCAGACAAAACTGCAAATGTGGATCACGAGCTTGGTCTATGTTGACCTTCAGTGATGTTCTTTGTAGTGGCAGAGTGCCCACAAAGCCTATACTCCCTCTCCCTAAGTAGTGACCAGCAAAGTGAGAAAGTTGTGTAGAGAGTGGGTGCACCAAGGTAACATGGAAACAGTGTGGTAGTCTGGGTACCATACGGACACAGCAGATGTTTTGTTGTCAGTTGGGGTGTCAACTGAGAGAGGCATGTATGTTGTATAGCATACAAATAATAATCTTGGAGTCAAGCCAGCACATGGTGGGGATAGCTGAAGTATGAATGTGTGGTGGTGTCAGAGGTCAGACCTGAGGCGGGGTTGACACGAAGGCCAGGTGGAACACGACCTGGAGAATGCAAGTGTGGAGCCATAATTGTGAGGATACCACTGGGCAAAATGCTGGAGGTGACAGCAGCAGTATGAACATTGTGTGTTAACCTTACTGTTTTATGTAAGTGACAGGCAATACAGTCATCCAGAATCGACAGTCCAAATGTTGCCCCTCAATAATGAGGTCGTTTTCACTCAACCTGATGATGATGTATTCAGTATGGAAATTGTGGACATCAAGTCACAACTAATAGGTTGGAGGCACGCATGCAGTAGTGGGAGTCATTGAGGGAGCAGTGGGGCCAGTTTGGCTGGAATCCTCATCCAGTAAAGCTTCTTGCGGTGTCCACGTGAACTTAAAGACAGTTAACAGATACTGTTTTAGGCCTGACATTTAAGAATATCTAAAACATATATTTATCTCTCCCTCTTGTGTGTGCCCAAGTACAGGGCTTGTAACACTACTCATACCGTGACGTCACGTAACACGACGAACCTGGTCAGTTGTGATTGACATGGGAAAACCGAAGTGCGAAATCCAGCAGTCAATAAAGGCTTTGATGGTGGACTTGGCCATATCATTATGCGGTACCGCTTTTACCCATTGCATGATGTGGTTGTTCATTGAGAAAATGTAGTAATAGCCTTCGGAGATGGATTGGGGTCTCACAAAGTCAACGTGCACAGGTTGAAAATGTCCTTTTGCGACTTCAAAGTGACCAAGAGACAGTTTGCTCTTTTGGCAGCACAAACAAGCATGAGTCCAATGCTTACAATCCTCCTGCACATTACACCAGTCACTTACCCTGTGTTGTACCAAGTTACATAACTGTTTGAAGATGACATGGCTGAATGGATGGAGCCTAAGAGAATCGGATGGATCACACCCAGGATAGGCTGAAATTTGATCCATAGCTTCATCAAGGGGTCATGGGAAAGAGCTTGTAAGTACTGATCTTGCTGTTGCACTTTGGCAAAATGTTCCTAGTCAAATTAGAATGACATGGTACTGGTGTACGAGATGTACTCTGCCATGACATTTTCGACACCTTTCAGATGACATACGTCTGTTGAAACCGTCGGGGGCAAAGTCCTTCAGCAGGTTTTGGATAGAGTCAGCACACGGACAGTGGCCTTGGAAATAATAAGAGGGCTTCCTTTGATGTTTTGCCACACATAATGTGCTGCTACCCAGATTGCTAGTAGCTTTCAACCGTATGGCGACTACTTGCATACCGAACGCAACAGCTTACATGAGAAAAATCAGAAGCTGCTGAGCGTCTCCCCTTCCCCCACCTCTTGTTGCACGACAGTGCCAACAGCAGAGTCACTTGCATCAACAGTTACAAAGAGCTGGGAGTTGGGGAGAGGGCTCACCAAAGCAATCACTATGACAAGGCAATCTTCAATGGGTTCAGAACAGACTGAATCTCTGACATCCACATAAGTTTGCGTTTGACAGTAGTACTCATGCTGGTGAGTGCTTGAGTGTGTGGCACCTGACGCCAAACTGCCTGTGGGAGGTACCTAAGATAAAAAATTTACGATGCCCTAAAACCAATGCAGTTTTTAGTAGTGCTGTAGTGGTAGCTGTTGTTGAATGGTATATTTACACTGCAGTGTAGTGCAAATGCCAAAGGCAATTACTGCATACCTGAGAAGTTGTCAATTCTACCCTTTGAACACAACTCCACTGTCAGAGAGCACATCAAGAACTTGAGATGCAAGTTACGGAAGTCACTGTATGACAATAAACTTAGGATATCATCAAGATAGACATAACAAAATGAAAACTTGAACAGCACACCATCCCTAAAGACTCAAACGAGCCACTTTGTGAATACTGTCTGGGAACATATGGACTTACAGGCATACTATCTTGCAGTCAGTGCGATTATAAACACAGAGCTGTTCACCAAATAATAATTGAAATCCTGGATGTTCTGAACTGGGTAGCTGTCCACTACAGTGCAAGAATTGACAACCCTTCCATCACAGCACAACCTGACAGGTCTATCTGTTCTTTGGTGGTGGTGGTGGTGGTGGTGAGAGTTTATCTGCCACTGCCACTGCCACAGCCTTGGTGGCATGGAGTAAATCCAGCAGATGTCTACATGGTCTGTGATGCACAGGTGGGGCCACACATAGTGATAATCTTATGAACTATTCCAATTTTAATAGCACACTGCACAAACTAGTCTTGCAAGGAAGTGCTCAAACACACATTGGGGGTGAGCAAGTGAAAAGCACAATAATGACCTTTGTGACCACAGATAGAAATTGTGCTGTGTGTGTGTCCATAGATGTCAAAGGGATTCAGTGTTGGCACTGTGCAGAGGGACCAATGGGATGTTGGGATCGACTGGAGGCAGAAAACATAGATGGTCAAGTTGACTGATAAATAGTGTGAAGGCAGCTGGACATTTCTCTGAGTGGTGGGAGGTGCTGCGTACAGTGGGCCAAACTATCAAGAGGGTATGGCTGATAGCGCGTGTGGCAGAGCGCCCACTAGTTATGTGACTCAACATGCCGCCAGACAGATCAGTATCCAAACGAAAGTGATGGAAAAACTCTGTGCCAAGTAATCAGCAACTGTATAACTGTAAATGTACAGGTGTAAATGTCATCAAAACAAAGGTCAAGAGTGCAGGTCCAACATCCATAACCTCAGATTATAGTCATTTGCTGCACAAAGCTAGGTGACCTGGATGGAATCACAGATGACGAAGAGGCTGGCAAATTGCTGACTTCCGAGCCGGAGTGTTGGCTGCTGATGCTGTCAAGTATAAAGAGTCATCATCATTGTGAGGGTCTAGGTAATTCACATATCCTATGTGGCTCAGTGCGCCTCCAGCAAACAGTGTGTCGAATTTTGGAAGCCACAGGGTGAATGACAGTTGCAAGCAGATTTACCAAAATCTTCATAGTACCTGGAGAAGCAATTCCATGCAGACACGAGTGCAGAAGTGGCGGTGTGATGCAGTATGTGGGTGGGTGGGGATGGTTGTGGCGGCACAAAGGTCTCCACTTCAGCGAGGCAAAGTGACATTAGAGTTAGTGGAGGTCAGGTGAGGTAGCCTCAGGTCATGGTAGGTGGCAGGTCAGCTGTGTTCCCCCTGCAGTTGTTAGTCATATTCAACACCATTGTTGTCTGCATTCTTAATTCATTATCGATGTTGAACAATGGAAAATATTCTATCCGCAAGATTGAGTTATACATCTCTTTGCAGCTATTACTCATGGGCAGCTGTTGGCCATTGCACTTATGCGGACAGCTCATGATCCATAAGATCCATACGGAATGATCAAGAATGAGGTATAAATCAATTTCAGTGCTTAATGAACACTACAGCTCTGACAATTCTGTCTCCTCTCTTTGTCATGCAGTGTAACTGTTCCTCCACAGAGTGAGTGAGGTAGCAGGGGCGTGCAGATTTATTGTCAGTGGATGGGGTGAGGATGATATTACTGATCGTATCCACATGGTGACTCATGTGCTTAAGCAGTACAACAAATTTTGAGCTGTCACATGAATGATGCCCAAAGTGGCAAATAGGGTTGGTTCATCCGGTCAAAAAGATGGTGGCTTAAAATGAGTTCACTGTTCAGTAGAGGGAAAACGGCTGTGCAAGTAGTCTCTGTACATGGCATGACTTGATACCAGGTAGGCGAATTGTTAGACAATCCAGCAAGCTGCACGTAAGCAAGTGTGAATGAAATCGCGTGTGGCACGGAAGACACCTTGCCCAAAGTGAGAAAATACAAACCAACTGGTTGGATTGATGTGGCTCAGAGTTACCCCTGTCTGTGTGTGAAATGGAGTCCATTGTAAAACAGAGTAGTTTGTCCAACACACTCCACTGCTCATTCCTGGTGCACTTTTGTGGGGGTGTATCACGGTCACTTTTGATAACTTGAGATGCTTGAAGGTATTTTCTGTAATTACAGTTACAATAGTACAAGAGCTGCCATCCAGAAGCATCAATTGGGCAGCACAGTGAGGGTATGGCAGAAGGATTGTAGCCATTCAATAACTGTAAAAGTTCCAAATTAAACGTGAACAAGGTCATCATAGGTCACCAAGAAAATGCTACATAAAGTGGATAATACGCAGAAGGCATAAAATACTACATGGATTTAACAGATCACACTTTTTATTCTGCTTATGGCCGTATATATATAATGACCCAGATGTAACTGCACATACTGAAGCCATTAAATGAACTAGCTGTCAAAGACCAATGATTGTTGTAGCTGCAGAGGTCCAAATTCTGTGTGTGAAATGCAACTCCTAGCTGCATGATAAGTGTGTAAAAATGTGCTTAAAACTGACTAGTGAAAATACTCACTGGTCATGGCTAGACTGTTTGTAGGAAGAAAACATGAAACTAATTTCCACTGTGAGCTCACAGGAAGAAACTATTAAAATGATATGTAGCGCCTTTAACACTTTAAAAGTCTATTTATCAGTGCAGAAGCAAGAAAATTGTGACCTGAAATGTGGGAAAAAATGGTTTTTGAGACATAGCTGAGGAAATAGACGAAGACAACATCACAAATAGGTACAAAGCTACATCTGTTAGCTCAAACAAAGAGTCTCTGGAACCTACTGAAGAAACTCTTGTGAAGGTCTCAAACTCTGAAAATAAATTCCACAACAGATGCAGATCAAGACCCATCAGCTGAAGGGACACATTGGAAACTTTAACAACTCACAGGATGGTTCATCAGTGTCATCTTGGAAGAATTACAAATGAGTCATCACCAAAGGAGGTATGGATTCTCTTACAAGCAACACTGAAGAGGAAACGGTAAGTGAGATAAGACTTTTCACTTGATTTGCCAACTGTAAGGGTACAGACAACACTGTTTCATAATCAATGACTTTACTCTTCCACGCCACTGCCTCTTGTAAGTACCACTGATGATTCAGGGAACATCATTCTAGAAGCACCAAAAGCTTCGGCGCTGACCATCATGCAGGGTGTGGGAAGGCAGTCAGGTAGTAACCATCAAAAGAAGAAGATAGAACAGTAGAGTGAGTGCCTAATTACACAGATTATAGCAGCAACGGTTACCTCTGCGCAATAAATACAAAGCCTGTGTGAAAGTGCTTGTTAATATGAAAGAGTGAGGGCAGATAGCGAATACAAGTGTGATGTTATTTGCTTGAATAATAAAGAGATGGTATTTCAAAATTCAGATTTTATCTTTGCTACCCGTTCACGTTAATGACAATTGTTTGGAAGGAACTAAAGATATCTGTTCAGGAGGTGAAAATGAAAGAAAGGACATGGGCCGCTAGGTACACTGGCAGAGCTAATTAGTTTGGCACATATTCCGTGGGCATCAGATTCCCATTTTAGCTGCCTAACACAAAACAGTTAGACTTTCCTTGGAAGAAGTACAAGAAATTATTAAAAAAGGGGGCATGTGAAACAGGACTTGCAAATGTTGCAAGAATTCTGAGAACTGAACCATAAATAATGCATGTGATGAAAAAATATAGCGGACCATGTACAGATTCCGAGGAATCTGGATACAACAAGCAGATGCCTCACAAACATTCACAGCAGACTGTTGGAACAAGAGGAAGTCACACCATGCAGCAGCCAGTGAGCAGAGAAATTTCTACAATGCAATGGTGACTAAAAAAGTTGAGAATTCAGAAAGATACATAACAGCAGTGTAGACTGTGATTGGCAATACAGCAAAAATTGAATAAAGTGTCCAAAAATTGTGTGTGATAAGTGGTTGAGACTTTGTAGGGATTACCAGAGAAAGAAATTTAGCAAAATGGAACTGCTGGATCCCAGAAACATAATGGGTTGGGAACAAGGAGACGAAAAAGGTGAGTTTTGTGAAAACAGAATTTCCAGATTGGCTCATTTGACAAAACGGGAAAATACTTCGACAAAAATAACCTATGATTTGATAGGGAGTTCAACAGAAATTTGGGCAGATGACAGCATAAAGGCAGAAATATGAGCATGCCCCCAAGGAGCAGATGCAGAAACCTGACCCACATCCATAATGCCTAGCATGGGAAACAAAAATGTGCTAAGGAGGGCAGGGTGTATACACGGACAAGGAAAAATACTTTCTGGGTTTCTCTCAGGTTTACCAGTTCATAATACACTTTCTCCCGGATGAAAACAAACTTTTTCCGTGTTATGTGACAGTATATTTTCCCTCGGAACTGCAAAACTTATCAATCCTTTGAATGGTTATGGTTTTATACACAGGCATAGAATTTCCCAGCACTTTCAAAACGAAACTCAGGGAAAAAGACGTTTTGGAAGTATCTTTGATGTGCAGCAACATGCACGCAGCATATTTTCGTATTATGAAAGTTTACACTGGAATTCCTCCAAACAGCACAAGTTACTTTCCAAATCATTGAAATCAAGACTGTGATGTGCTTTTGCAAGCCAGTCATAGCTCATGTCACGTGATCTTGCCAGCCGATGACAGCGGATATTTAGAGCGTAGGACACATGATGTAGTCTGCCAACAGCAACATCACTATTAAGTAGCATGAACAAACAAACAGGTAAAGTTAATAGTTTTAAATTAATTTACATAGTGCTGCTACAAGAAAAGCAAAGCTTTCACATATAATATTGGCGTCTAAGGTTAATAAGCTGCAAGAGAAGCTAACCATTCATATATATAATGTTGATCTCTTTTGGGCATGTTACACTTTAAGATATATCAAACAAATGTGCCAGTAAAATTTTTAATAATGGTATAAATGTCTGATCTTCAAGGTTGGAAATTATTCCAAATGGCATATCAGCAAAGAGTTGATTTTTAAATGAGTCAAACGCTCTGCGATTTAAGAAATTCACGGCACATTCTCGCACGTAGTTCAACTTACGTAAAAGGATATTTACTTTGAAAGTATTGCTTTTCAAACCACCATTTGCAATATTTTCTTGCGACCTGTTGGAAATAGATTCGCTTCAGCATGTGCCAGAGAGTGCAGATAACAGGCATCACCGTGATTGCACAGCTACCATGATGTAGGAAGCCCGTATGTGTGTATGTGTAAAACATTGTAAGATCATACATTATGTTATAAAAGAAACAAGATATCAGAGGATACTCTAAGAGCATCCGAATATTGAGCACCATACTAAAATGTCCACATTTAAAGTGCATACTTAGAGTCCACATTTGTATGTCCTGATTCCCAATGAAGTAGACCTCGACCATTGTTGTTTTCAGGATGTAAATTTTCTTGGAGCACCAGTACTGTATTATACCACGTTTGGTTCTTTATTATGCCATAATGCCATACATGCAGGAAGATGAAAACGTGCACTTGAAATGCAGCGAACAGTTGAAACTAGCCAGTACTGCGGAATTAAACATTTTGTTTCAAATACATTGACTGTGCGGAAAAGGTTAATAATAAACAAATTTCTTTAGCAAACAAAAATAGTTTCACTGTTCTGCAAGGTGACTAATGCTTGACTGTCAGAAAGGTGGAAATAAAATAAAATCTGAAACCAATAACATATTTTAGCCTTCCATAATTATGTGAATGTATTTTAATTCACATGATTGCTCCCGGCCACAGATATCCATTTTGTTTTCATTTTCTGAAGAGTCTGACACACAAAACATATATGTTAGAAGAAATGTAAGACATGTTACTTGGTCTTAAGTGTGCCAGAGTGCAGTGCCACCTCTCTTCACACAGCATTCTTCTACCGGACGTCACTGTATTTCGCTCCGTGGGATTGAAACATGTATATTTTGTACAGGATGCCATCAAACCATATTCAGGCAGTGGAAATTAAAATGTCCTGTGTGGTGCCTCTCCCACTCCCAGTCGCTTTGTTTGACATCCTGCACCTCTTTTATATATATGTAAAACCTCAACCTCCGCTAATTTCAAGTTGCCACCACTCGTACCTCACCTGTCATTCATCATCATCTTTGTCTCTGTACTTCCACCTCGACTGACATCTCTGCCCAACCTCTTTGCATTTACACATGTCTGCCTGTGTCTGTATATGTGCGGAGATATATATATATATAAATAAAACAGAAAGAAACTTCCACATGGGAAAATATATTAAAAACAAAGATTCCAAGACTTACCAAGCGGGAAAGCGCCGGCAGACAGGCACATGAACAAAACACACAAACACACACACAGAATTACGAGCTTTCGCAACTGGCAGTTGCTTCGTCAGGAAAGAGGGAAGGAGAGGGAAAAATGAAAGGATGTGGGTTTTAAGGGAGAGAGTAAGGAGTCATTCCAATCCCGGGAGCGGAAAGACTTCCCTTAGGGGAAAAAAAGGACAGGTGTACACTCGCACACACACACACATATCCATCCGCACATATGTGCGGATGGATATGTGTGTGTGTGTGCGCGAGTGTACACCTGTCCTTTTTTTCCCCTAAGGGAAGTCTTTCCGCTCCCGGGATTGGAATGACTCCTTACCCTCTCCCTTAAAACCCACATCCTTTCATTTTTCCCTCTCCTTCCCTCTTTCCTGACGAAGCAACTGCCAGTTGCGAAAGCTCGTAATTCTGTGTGTGTGTTTGTGTGTTTTGTTCATGTGCCTGTCTGCCGGCGCTTTCCCGCTTGGTAAGTCTTGGAATCTTTGATATATATATATATATATATATATATATATATATATATATATATATATATATATATATATATATATATATATATGCACATCGTTGTTTACCAACATAAGTTCACCACAGGATCAACATAGCTCAGATTTAACCAACACTATTTCGACTTTTTTCATACCAGAACTCCCGTTGCTTTCTTGTTCACCTCATATTTTCATTTTCATTTCAGCCTCATGTTACACTTTCCACCTTCTAAATACCATGACAACCCCATTAAGTTTTATTTACATTCCCTCCGCAAACATGCCTTCGCCCTAGCCAGATTACGCTGCCGTATTTTATTTACTCAGGCTTGTCTGGCATTTGGCATTACCCCCAAAGGCCTCACGCATGAAGTTCCCATCTCTGGCTCTAACCCTTCTTTCCATCAGTCCCTATACCAATACCAGTTCCAAACTGAACAATCCATAGCCCTCACTCGCCTAATCCTTCATCTAAACTTCAACTCAGCCAATGAACACACCCGTCAACTCCTATCCCTAATAAAAGTCCTCAATCTTTCCTCTCCCACATCCACACTGGCTGTTCCAGAGCATCCTCCTACAGGCCAACCACATATTAGAGCAGCATGCCACCCTCCACTTCAAAAAACTATCCAATCTCCTGGTTTCCCACCCCCAGAAAGGCAACTCACTCACCCTCCACAACCTTTCCAACAAACCTCAACCTCCTCTCACTGCACACAGACCCAGTCTCTCCCATCTACTCAATCTCCCAACTTGCAGCTCCACTCCCCCCAAATCCTCAAAAATTCTAATGAACACAATCTGGAACAACACCACCCCAATTCAGTAGTTAACCTTTCCTCCAAACCTCTCTCCCAATCTGAAACCTCTGTCCTATCCAAAGACCTCACCTTCAGACCCACTCCCAGATTCAACCAAACAGCCCTTATCAAAGATTTATTGTCCTACACTCGTACTCTCTGCTGGCAATATCACTTCGCCATGAAGAAAAATAATCCTAATCCTACTCCTAATGATCCAACTCCCCAAGACACTATCCAAATTGAACCCTGCCTGGAACAGTTCCATCCTCCGTCACAGCGGGACCCACCTCCTCTTCCTCAAAATCACCCTCTCAAAACGTTCCAGGAATTTCTCACTTCCAGCCTTGCCTCTCAATCCTTCTTGAAAAACCTTAATCCTACTGCCAACATCACCACAGCTGAAGTCCAGGCTATCCGTGATCTGAAGGCTGACAAATCCATCATCATTCTTCCGGCTGACAAGGGTTCCACGACTGTGGTACCTGATCATCGGGAGTATGTGGCTGAGGGACTGCGTCAGCTTTCAGACAACAATACATACAAGGTTTGCCAAGGTAATCCCATTCGTGATGTCCAGGCAGAGGTTCAAGGAATCCTCAGAACCTTAGGCCCCCTACAGAACATTTCACCTGACTCCATAAACCTCCTGACCCCACCGACACCCCGCACCCCTACCTTCTACCTACTTCCTAAAATTCACAAACCCAATCATCCTGGCCGCCCCATTGTAGCTGGTTACCAAGCTCCCACAGAATGTATCTCTGGCTAAGTAAATCAACATCTTCAAGCCATTACATGCAGTCTCCCATCCTTCAAAGACACCAACCACATTCTCGAGCGCCTGGAATCCTTACCCAATCTGTTACCCCCGGAAACCATCCTTGTAACCACTGATGCCACTTCCTTAAACACAAATATCCTGCACGTCCAGGGCCTCGCTGTGATGGAGCACTTCCTTTCACGCCAATCAACTGCTACCTTACCTAACACCTCTTTCCTCATTATCTTAGGAATAACCCACAACTTCTTCACTTTTGAAGGCCAGACATACCAACAATTAAAGGGAACAGCCATGGGTACCAGGATGGCCCCTTGTATGCCAACCTATTTATGGGTCACTTAGAAGAAGCCTTCTTGCTTACCCAAGCCTGCCAACCCAAAGTTTGATACAGATTTATCGATGACATCTTCATGATCTGGACTCACAGTGAAGAACTCCAGAATTTCCTATCCAACCTCAGCTCCTTTGGTTCCATCAGATTCACGTGGTCCTACTCCAAATCCCATGCCACTTTCCTCGGCATTGATCTCCATCTGTCCAATGGCCAGCTTCACCCATCCGTCCACATCAAACCCACTAACAAGCAACAGTACCTCCATTTTGAAAGACACATTAACAAACACACACAAAAAATTCAAGCTTTCGCAACCCACGGTTGCTTCATCAGGAAGGAGGGAAGGAGAGGGTAAGGAGTCATTCCAATCCCGGGAGCGGAAAGACTTACCTTAAGGGGAAAAAGGGACAGGTATACACTCGCACATATCCATCCAAACATATACAGACACAAGTAGACATATGTAACGGAAAGAATAGGGAGGATCTTGATGAAGCGGAATATTACCATAATTTACAAGCCCAGCAGGAAGATACAGGAATACCTTAAGCCTGCCAAGGACACTCGCAAACCCTTGGAAAAAGCTGAAGTGTATAGGATTCCATGCAGCTGTGGAGATGTTTATTTGGGTACCACTAAAAGAACTGTTTCAAAACATTAGGAAGAGCACAAGGGCAATTGTAGAAGAGGAGAAATCGAATGATTAGCTGCTGCTAAGCATGCTTTCCAGCCAAGTAACCACCACATTCGTTTCGAGGAGACGCAAGTACTAGCGGCCGCGAACAGATATTATGAAAGGCTCTACAGGGAGGCACTCTAAATCGACAAACACCCTAATAATTTCAATCGAAAGGAGGAGGGCGTGAAATTAAACGGTATATGGATGCTGGTGTTGAAGAAGATGTGTACCACTCATCCACTACTGTGTGATAGCAACAGCAATCAACGGCAGCGGACAGCAGCCAATTGCACTGAAGTTTTCAAAACACGTGACGTCACGCCTCGGCGCGGGAGCTTGCAGACACGGAATTTGGCGGTAGTCAGTAGCGAGCCAGTGGGTGTGTTGGACCTTCATCGAGCTACAGACCCCCCTTGAAGATGTCCTCCGTAGACGGGGACGAAACGCTGGGAATTGACACAGAATTCATCAACCGACCACGGCATAACAGCCCAGATAATTATAATGGAGATGGCATTTCTGGCCTTGAAAGTCTACATTTTAGTAATGTCAGGTGAACGTGGTGGCCAGGCAATGGGACCTACACGTAAAATCCAATGGTTGGGAAATTTCCTATCCAGGAACTTGCAAACAGCCGTTGACCAAAGCAGTGGAGCCCCATCTTGTTGAAAAATGATGTTGGGTTGCAAGACTTGTATCTGAGGGTACACAAACTGCTACAACATGTCCAGATACACTGACCCATTCACTGTTTGTTTCGCAAAGAAGAATGGTGCAACAATCCTGTCGTGCATTAGCCCACACAAAATGTTTAGTTTAGGGCTATCACGTACATGTTCAATGACAATGTGCAGATTTAGCGAACCTCAAATCCAAACATTATGCCTATTAACCCTTCCTGATAGATGAAAGGTTGCCTCATGTGAGAATAAACATCTTTCCAGGTAGCTGGCATCCATATCAATATGCTGCAGCATATCCGCAGCAAGTTGTTGTCCGTGGGGTTTATCGGCAGATGTTGCAGAATTTGCACTTTGTAAGCAAACATAAGGAGATACTGGTGAACTACACAATGCAATGTTGATTGAGGTACATCAACTTGCCTAGATGCTTGAGAAATTGACTTACATGGGCTTCTCAGAAACGTTTGTCGAAGGTCCTCCACTGCCTCTTCTGAAACTGTGTAACATGCACTGCCAGAATGTTTCAGAACCCTTCCCGCTGCCAGAAACTTCCTACACCATTCCTTAATTGCTTTCGCATCAGGTGGATCACATTTATACACACGACAATAATTTCCCTGCACAGTAATGAGCACTTTTGTTTCTGCAAAACACACTACTGCTTGCGTATGCTGCTGTGAAGTCGCCATTTTCACTTAATGCGACCATGCTGCAGTCTGGCGACGATACTTGGCACTTCTGATGCCGGAATATAAATACTTTGACATAATCTACAATATGGTGCATCTTTCATTGTTGTATCTACTGTGGTTTTTCTCTCCTGGGGCCTTAAAATCGGGGAGGTTTGAGTGGGACACCCTGTATACTAGAATAAATTTTATGTCTATAAAACACACTGCACTGTACAATGTACTTGCAGTGAGGCAGTCACAGTTCCTGAAATCAATCGCCCATGGCCTCTGGTCTACTGTGGAGCACCACATGGATAAACCATGAAAATCTATCACATTATACTACACACAGACACACACGGCCAGCGGGCAGATCAGTGAGACTAGATCCAACAGGCAGGACCCGCATACTACTGGGAAACTATGGGCTTCAGATTGGCAGGCCCGATCCACTAGAGATATCCACAGAAATGGTCTGAGATTTTGACCCATCATGGAAGTCCACTTGTGTGGCCAGCTATTCACGTGTCACAGGCACCATGTTGTTGAAATGAGACTGTGGTGATCACCCACGCAACAGGCAATGTGCGCAAATACTCTGAGACTCATTACTGATGAGGATATGTAGCAACTCACTATAAAGATGATCGCTGAGCCACAGACAGTAACATAGAAAAGACAATCACACTCTCAACTAAATTTTTGGTTATAGCCTTTGTCAAAAAACAAGAGCACACACAAATTCACAGTACCACTCAGACACAACTCATGCACACATAATTGTTGTCTCCAGCCACTGCGTCGACAGTCTGAGAATCAGATCCAAACAAACCACTCCCAAGCCTCGCTGCCTTTCGTTGCTAACAGCAAGCAGTGGTGGCAGCACTGACTGCAAGCTGGGGGAGGGTTAGGGAAGGGAAGGGAAGGGAAGGGAAGGGAAAAAGCAGTAAAAATAAGAGTAGGGAAGTGGCACACACACTCAGCTGCACCCAGCCAGCAATGAAGCATGATACCTCAGTAAATAAACAATTTCAAGCTATTGTTGTTGTTGTTGTTGTCGTCTTCAGTCCTGAGACTGGTTTGATGCAGCTCTCCATGCTACTCTATACTGTGCAAGCTTCATCATCTCCCAGTACCTACTGCAACCTCCATCCTTCTGAATCTGCTTAGTGTATTCATCTCTTGGTCTCCCTCTACGATTTTTACCCTCCACGCTGCCCTCCAATGCAAAATTGGTGATCTCTTGATGCCTCAGAACATGTCCTACCAACCGGTCCATTCTTCTAGTAAAATAGTGCGACAAGCTCCTCTTCTCCCCAAGTCTATTCAATACCTCCTCATTAGTTATGTGATCAACCCATCTAATCTTCAGCATTCTTCTGTAACACCACATTTCGAAAGCTTCTATTCTCTTTTTGTCTAAACTATTTATCGTCCACATTTCACTTCCATGCATGGCTACACTCCACACACATACTTTCAGAAACGACTTCCTGACATTTAAATCCATACTCGATGTTAACTAATTTCTCATCTTCAGTAACGCTTGCCTTGCCACTGCCATTCTTCATTTTATATCCTCTCTACTTCGACCATCATCAGTTATTTTGCTCCCCAAATAGCAAGACTCCTTTACTACTTTAAGTGTCTCATTTCCTAATCTAATTCCCTCAGCATCACCCGACTTAATTCGACTACATTCAATTATCCTCGTTTTGCTTTTGTTGACGTTCATCTTATATCCTCCTTTCAAGACACTGTCCATTCCGTTCAACTGCTCTTCCAGGTCCTTCGCTGTCTCTGACAGAATTACAATGTCATCAGCGAACCTCTAAGTTTTTATTTCTTCTCCATGGATTTTAATGCCTACTCCGAACTTTTCCATTGTTTCCTTTAGTGCTTGCTCATTATACAAACTGAATAGCATCGGGGAGAGGCTACAACCATGTCTCACTCCCTTCCCAACCACTGTTGCCCTTTCATGTCCCTCGACTCTTATGAATGCCACCTGCTTTCTGTACAAATTGTAAGTAGCCTTTCGCTCCCTGTATTTTACCCCTGCCACCTTCAGAATTTGAGAGAGAGTATTCCAATCAACATTGTCAGAAACTTTCTTCTACAAATGCTAGAAATGTAGGTTTGTCATTCTTTAATCTTTCTTCTAAGATAAGTCGTAGGGTCAATATTGCCTCATGTGTTCCAACATTTCTACGGAATCCAAACTCATTTTCCCCGAGGTAGGCTTCTATCTGCTTTTCCATTCGTCTGTACAGAATTCGCGTTAGTATTTTGCAGCTGTGACTTATTAAACTGATCTGTCAACACTTGTTTTCTTTGGGATTGGAATTATTATGTTCTTCTTGAAGTCTGAGGGTATTTCGCCTGTCTCGTACATCTTGCTCACCAGCTGGTAGACTTTTGTCAGGATTGGCTCTCCCAAGGCCGTCAGTAGTTCTAATGGGATGTTGTCTACTCTCGGGGCCTTGTTTTGACTCAGGTCTTTCAGTGCTCTGTCAAACTCTTCACGCAGTATCGTATCTAATTTCAAGCTACTGTGGCAAAACCGAGATTTTTTCAGTCCCCCCCCCCCCCCCTTCCAAGTTTCATTACATACAAGTTTCATTACATACATTTGAAATTCCCTGATTTCCAGAACTTGTGGCGACCCTGATATACCAATCACTGACAGATCTCCTGTAGACAGTACCACTCGCAATTCTGTATGTTTTGTACAGGTAACCGACATTTCAAATTAATTTTCTTGTTTCTCTACAATTTCTTCTACAGTGTCACTCCATAGAGAACTGAAACTTTATACTCACATGGAGAAACACTCCTTCGTAATTTTTCCAAAATGCCTCTGCCAAACCGTCCTACGAACTACATATATTGCCAAAGTGTTTCTTTAACTGGCAGATCCTGATTCCGGGGCAAATGTCTACTATGGAATTTTGCACTACCACATTTTTGGGCAAAGAACTCTTTGTAACAGGAAATTTATTTTTACTGTTCTGATGCTTTGACACTTGTCCACTTACATTTGTTTTGAGATTTCCAAACCACCAACGTATCATTCCTCTCTCTCTCTCTCTCTCTCTCTCTCTCTCTCTCTCTCTCTCTCTCTCTCTCTCTCTCGTCAATCACCTCAGCTACCTTGCAAAAACATTTTGTTTATTAATAAATTTATTAATTTATCAAGAGTTTTAGGTCACAATTTTCTCGCTACAGCACTGATAATTCTGCTTAAGTGTCGATGTCGCTATGCAGCACTTTAATAATTTTGTTCCCGTGAGCTCACAGTGAAAGCCAGTTTCATGTTTTCATCCCACAAACAGTCTAGGGATGAACAGTAAATATCGTTGCTAGTAAATTTGAGGCGTATTTTGGCAAACTTTTCCTGTAGCTAGAAGTTGCACTTCACACACAAAATTTTTTTTACAGCCTATTTCTAACAATTTTCACACAATGCACTGTTAAAAGCACGGCAAACAACATTATGTCACTGCACTTTTTAACAGGTGCCATCTCGAAACACGGAAAGAGCGAGAGAGGGGAAGGTGGAAGTGACAATGAATTACTGGGCGATTTAGTGGAACAAATGACAAAGGATGACGGACAGGGGTGGGTGAAGAAGGGACAGTTGAAGTGGGGGTACTGACCATACATAACTTTACATATTTTTCTGTGTATCCAAGGACAACTGTTGTCATACATATCAGTTACAGCAGTAACAGTAATGAATTTCCCATAATTATTTAGTCACTTAAATACTCACCTGAAGCCATAAATGATTCACAATACCGTCAACAGTTATTCTCTGAATAGGGTCCACAGTTAACATCTTCCTTATCAAATCAATAGCCTCTGGTGACACACCTCTCCAGTACTGTATTGGGAAGGAGTAATTGCCTTTCCTAATTTGTTCTTTTAATGGGACTTTCTTGTTGTCAGGTGAAAAAGGTAAATAACCACTCAAGCTGAAAGAGAAACACATTTGTATTTTTACAAGTCAAGTCAAAGATTGGAAAATGTCAAGCCAAAGAAACAGAGACAATCAGAGACAGTGTTCAGGTGTGTGTGTGTGTGTGTGTGTGTGTGTGTGTGTGTGTGTGTGTGTGTTTTCTATTTCAGAAGAAGGCCTTTTGGCCAAAAGCTTGTGTGTTTCATAGTCTCTTTGTTGTGCTTGTCTGCAACTCAACATCTCTGCTGTAAGCTAAGTCAGATTCTTTTATTGATAGGCTATCAAAACCATATGGATTGCTGCAATAAATGCATTTTCCCTAATTACAGAATGGAATACCAATGACTTTTCCCATTACATATATTACTATACCCAATAAAAAATGCATTATGAACAGCAAAAACAAAATATTATCTCTTTAGTGATTTTACAAACAAATATGCTTTGTCCAAAAGCTAAATATTTAACAGCCTTTTCATTGTGCCTGGCTGCAACTAAGTGTACATTGGTACAGTGAGTAGCTGTCTACCCTTTTCCTTACATTGTTATGAACCTGATAATAATCATACTTACCTTAAGTTTCACAGTTCCAATGTCTGTCAGTTCTGGTTTACAGTTTTCATTGATTCACTGAACTGATATTTTACAGGCAGTACACTTTCAGCAACAGCGGGGGATATAGTCAGGAAAATTGGATTACTACTTGATTTGGTGCACCTTACACAAGGTTTGCAAAATTACATGAACAACAGTTTTCCTGATGGTGATGGAACTGCACATCCAACGTAGGCTGTTGAGACTAATATCTACCATAGTTTACATATGTTTGTTCAAGTTTATCCATCATTGTTTCACACATTTCTTGAGGTGTTTGCGGATCAATGTCAGTTCAATGGGTCATCTTTCAACTGTCACTGTATACTGTGCTCACTGAGTCCCCTCCACAAAACAATCTTGGCCACACGCCCTATTTCACTTCAAATGCTTTATGTTGTGATCTACTATAGGCCAGGTTTTGGCCATCATTAGCCATCTTCAGATCTACTCAACTTTGTTACAACATAATGCATCTACTTTGTTACTGTGTATGGTTGTCTCAACATTAAAATGGCTGTGTCTATATTCAAGTCAACCTGCCTGGATGTTCATACCTAGAGCTTTAATATTGAGGCAGCCATGCACAGCGACACTGTTGACGCGTTACACTGTCACTGAACTCAAGAATCAGAAAATATTGGCTGTGACAGAAAGAATTAATTATAACTTTCCAACAGATGCTGCTTCTCTCCATAGACATTATGTCTGCTTACTTTAAAATATATATATATGGAAAATCCAGGATGGAATGTAACAATACAAGAGAAGGAAAGTTGCTACTCACCATATAGATGCTGAGCCGCAATAGGCACAATAAAGAGATTCACACAATCATAGCTTTCAGCCATTGAGGCCTTTGTCAGCATTAGACACACACTCACACAAGCGCAACTTGCACACACATCTGTAGTCTCAGAGTTTCAGCTTTCCGAGACTGCAGATGTGTGTGCAAGTTGCGCTTTGTGTGTGTGTGTGTGTGTGTGTGTGTGTGTGTGTGTGTGTGTGTATACTGCTGACAAAGGCCTTCATGGCCGAAAGCTATGATTGTGTGAATCTTTTTATTGTGCCAATCGCAGCTCAGCATCTCCGCTATATGGTGAGTAGCATCTTTCCTTCTCTTGTATTGTTACTTTTTTAAATGTAGTTTTCCACATTTCATGCAAACCTTGAATGCTAAACGTTGCTCTATTTCTACAAATTAAACTCAAAGACACAGACAACAATAACAAACATCTGTAACTTACCACAGCAGATTGCTAGAGAAAGAGAGATGTCACTTGGCAAGACATTTAATCTATAATCGAGTCACTGTAAGAAGGTCCCGACAGTTGGAGTGAGCTGAGCACAGCAGCTTCATACACTTACTGCAATGAACCACATTACACAATTTTGTAAACATGTCAAAGGCAATGCCTCAGTGTTTCCGGAGTTGTGTAGATGGCTGTTGTTTTTTGCTTGCAGCTGTTTGTTGTTTGTAGCTCAAAGTTGGCAGTAGTGCTACTGGTTGTCCAGGATCAATTTACCTCTGAGTGCTTGTAGGCACTATAGTCTAGTCAGTGTATTTCCAACTGGGAGTGGGGAGGGGAGGATGGGAAGCAATCAGGAATTTTCCAGACTGTGTACTTCCAAGTAAGTTAAAAACGATATCAGGTATAAGACGATTTCCAAGACACGATCCATCATAATTTCTGTGGTACAACATGACTAATTTTGCAAATTATCCTTTAATGATTTGTGATAATGGAAGCATTGTTTTGTCTTGGGTTGCGGTTCATCTTTGTACACAACAACGAAGAGTTATTTCAGCAATATAATATACAGGACGAGTCAGAAAACACCCGAAGTATACCGAGGATGAATAAATATATCGATGCACAGTTTTCACCAAGTGATAGGAGGCAACATGATCAATTTGTTGACGTTTCAAAGTAATTTTCAACCACTATGATCTTCAAATTACAACATTGTCTTGTTTTCCAATCAACAATTTTTTTGGCATTTGAAAGAAGCTTCAAAGAGAACTTCAATGACATACATGTAAACATGTATGGGACTTTATCAAATAGTATCAAATTAAAAGCACCAAAAACACTAACCCACTGCCAGGAGAAGAGGTTCCACAAACATCTGCCCTATTATACCAAATGTAAGAAAACATAACTCTGGTACAGACCTTAGGTTTACCTGTTCTTAAAAGTCCATCAGTCATAAAGCTACTGAGGCATTTACAATAGATATGACTCTCAAAAATATGAATACGGTTTCTGGCAAATGTTGTCAACTATTAAAGCAGCGGTGTGGTTGTAGGTTGAAGAGTAGCCATCTCGCCAAGATTTCACAATTTGCCTTTGCAAGTATTATAAAAAAGTTCAAGAAGCTTGAAGTCTGGAAAATAAAATACACCAAGGAAAAAGAAGAACTGAGGAAAGAACTGAACCTAACATAGTAACAGCAGTAACACACAAAGCAAATGTCACCAACAGGCATCTTGGAAGTACGAGATGGATCAAACAAAAGAGTGGACTGCAAACACTACATTCCATCACATTTCATCCTCTTCACATTTCTCTGCACCTACAGCTTCACGACAGTGACCTTCAAAATTGGTTACAATTCTCTGCCTTATCTATGAAAAGCGCAAATTGACGTTCTCTGACTTATCTACAAAAAGTGCAAATTGATTTGGCATATCTACACCCAATTTTGTTTAAGAAAGAAGAATAGTTCACATATCATGGGTAAGGCAATCTTCGCAATATGCACTCACTGTCACTCCAAAATCCACAGTAATTCAAAAAGGGAATAAAAACAACACCTTTTGGCTATGAACATCTGGTGTGTTTTCCTACACCTGCACCATTGGTTTCTCTTACTGATAGGATTCTAACCTAATTATCTCAAGTTCATATGATATGCAGCAGTTCTTTGAAGACAAGATACAACACTAAGTGTGGTACCAACACGATGTACATCCTTCCCATTCCGCACATGTAAATACAGACACTCCTAAGACAATATTTGTAGGGCAGTGGAACAGTCATTCATGCAACTCAAAATGCCCTGCACACACTCCAAATTTAATGCCTGTATACTTTTATCTGTGGCAAAAATTAAACCAAAGGAAACATGAACGGCTCCCAAAGGTGTAAAATGCTTTAAGACTCCACCCTACCACTAACTCCAAATGATATTCAATGTGCAATATTGCTTCTCCAGAATCGTTTTATACAGTGTTGCAAGGCTAAAGGTGCACATTTAGTATAACAGTAATTGTAGCAAACTTAAGTCATACCTGGTATAATGGGGCAGACCTTTGTGGAACCACCTCTTCTAACAGCAGGGCAGAGGTTTTTGATGCAGTTAACTTGATACTATTTGGTCAAGTTTCATACATGTTATGTGGTACAAGTTCTCTTAGAAGTTTGTTTGAAGTGCCACACAAAAAAATGATTCGATATCATAATTGGCAGTTCTAAACTATAAAAATTTCTTGCAAACACAGGTAATTGTGCCATACTGCCCACTATACTTGGTGAGAACTGCACCTAGATATATTTGTTCATTCTGGATATATTTGGGGGTTACCTGTCTGAGCTGCCTCACCCTGTATACTGTCAAAGGTGTCAACCTAGGCCTCCACAAAAAGTGCAGAGGAACAATCTTTAGGTTAATTTTAAAATATTGTTCTTTGTTAGGATGAATAGCAAAAAGCATTTTCTTTTTCTGTTTCTCTTTTTGTTCTTTGTAACAAATGTGAAAAGTAACATGCTAACAAGGTGAGCCGTGCAAGATATAACAACCAATTTCCCTCACGAACATGTCTTGTTGCAACTGATAATACACAAAGGTTGAACAATTTTGTCACTATCAATACACATTAAAACTTTTAGCAACAGAGATGCAGGATCAAGGTGTATATGCGGACAGCAGGGGAGGTGGGGATTTTTCCTGGGTAAAAACACACTTTTTCTGTGGTGATACTATATTTTCCCTCGCAATTGTATAACCTATCAATCCTTCAAATGGTGATGGTTTTATACACGGGCGTAGAATTTCACGTCACTTTAGAAAACTAAACTCACAGCAAAAAACGTCATTTGGAAAGATCTTTGATTAGCAGCAACATGTACGCTGCATATTTTTGTTATGAAAGTACAAATTCGAATTCACCAAACACCGCTTATAACCTTCTGAAGCACTGTAATCGATATCGTGTTGCGCTTTTATAAGCCAGCCAAAAGCTAATGTCACATGATCTCCCCAGCCAATGACAGCGGATATTCAGGGCATCAGGGCATAGGACACATGATGTAGTCAGCCAATAGCAACATCACTGTTCAGTAGCGTGAACACACAAACAGGAAAAGTTAATGGTTTAAATTAATATACACAGTGTTGTTGCAAGATGATATTGGTCTCTAAGGTTAATACGCTACATGAGAAGCTAAGCTTTCACATATAATGTTGATCTTTTCATTTAAGATATATCACACAAATGTGCCAGTATAGTTTTTAGTAATGACATAAATGTCTGATCTTCTGAGCTCGAAATTCTTCTAAATGGCTCATTAAAAAATTGATTTTTAAATCAGATTCAAACGCTCTGTAATTTAAGAAATTCATCATATATTCTTGTGCATAGTTCAACTTGCGTCGAAGGGTGTTTACTTTGAAAGCAACGCTTTTCAAACCACCATTTGCAGTATTTTCTCATTACCTGTTGGAAACAGCTTTGCTTCAGCGCCAGGTAACAGATGCCACAGCACTTGTGCAACTACGATGACATAAGAGGCCCATATGTCCATATTAAAAGATCTTACGTTATGTCATAAAAGAAACGAGACACCAGAGGATATTCCAAGATCGTCAGAAATCCATCTAGATTCCCAACGAAATGGGTTTGAAACTGATATTAAGCTTTTCAGTGTGGTTTTCAGGATATAAATTTTCTTGGAGTACCAGTACTGTATTATATCATGTTTGGTTCTTTCTTATGGCATAATGCCATGTGTGCTAGTAGATGAAAACGTGCACTTGAAATGCAGCGAACAGTTTAAGCTAGCCAATACTGTGGAATTAAACACTTTGTTTCAAATACATTGGCTGCCTCAGCAGAAAAGATTAATAAAAGCCAAACTTCTTTAGCAAACTGTACAAAAAAAACTCAACCTACACTGTTCTGTGAGGCGATTAATGCTTGACTGTCGGAAGGATAGAAATAAAATGAAATCTGAAACTTTCATAATTATGTGAATGTATTTTAATTCACTTGATAGATCCAAGCCACAGAAATCCATTTTGTTTTCATTTGAAGTGAGAGCAATAAACGAAGAGGAAACAACAAAAATCACAAAACGTAAACAAGGGTCACGTGGAGGCTCCCCACTAAAACTCATGACTGCTCTGTGCATCAGGTCCAGATCTACGATATTTCCAAACCGGGCAATACTAGATAGTGGCGACCCCCCTTCCCTAGAGCGTTTGAGGTAGGAGGCCAAAAATTTTAAAAATTGACTTTTCAAAAATGTTCATCTTGTTGCGCACATCTTTCTAAAAAGTCTGAAACATAAAACGTATGTGTTCCAAGGAATATAAGACATGTTATTTGGTCTTAAGTGTGCCAAAGTGCAGTGCCACACCTTTTCACAAAGCATACTTCTATCACGTCACTGTATTTCGCTCTGTGGAATTGAAACATGTACATTTTGTAATGGATGCCATCAAACTATATTCAGGATAAAATGTCCTGTGGTGCCTCTCCTGATCCTAGTCGGCTGATTAGACATCCTACCCCTCTTTAAGAAAACCTCTCAATTAATACTGGATGGGATTATTTGCAACCGGGAGAAAGAGTACTTCATAAAAATTGCACTCTTTATTGCCTGTTAGTTAATAACTTGCTGTTTTGTGTGACATAAAATTAAACAGAGGAACATAAAACAAGCAAAGACAAGAGACAACCAGGACAGTATACATTTCTTCAGTCCTTAGCTCTCTCTCTCTCTCTCTCTCTCTCTCTCTCTCTCTCTCTCTCTCTCTCTAATCTTGCTACAACCTTACATTGAGTGCTTTCCTTTGTGAGGAAGAACCTATTACCTCATCAAAGTTCATCAAATGTCTTGCTACATGAAGAATCTAAAGTCACTGTCTAATACTGAAGAAGCTACTAACACAAATAGTGCCCAAAACTGGTGTGGTTTCTCGAGCTAATTATGTCTATTTTGTCACTGTCTGCTATATAAAAACAAAATATTCCTTCGCACACCAAATAAACGAGACTGTTTTGGCACAAATCATCATTTTTTTAACACGACGGAATATAAATCACAAAGTACCAATATCAAATGTCTATTAGGTCTACTACAAGCAAACATCTTTATGTTAGGAAATAGTTTCACATTTCATTCACACACTCCAGTTTCTCAAGCATGAGATCGAAAAGTAATAGTATGAAATTTTGATGTAAATTTGGAATCAACATATTCTTCCATAACTTGCATGATGTCCCCGTTCTTCTCCTTCCTCGTTCTAATAATCAATCTTGTCATCACTAATTGTGCTAATATTTCTGGCATTGTCAAACTTATTCTTCTGTTAACATCACTAACCCTGCCAGAATCACCGGTTTCGTTATCCCGCGATTATTCTCCAGTTAGGCGTTGTTACATGTTCGTACAACGTGTTATCCATGCTACATCCAGAATAGAACTTACATGGCTGCTAGCCAGGGACAGTATGGGGATGTCCACCCCTGGTAGCCGAGTGGCCAGGACAACGGAATCTCTCACCTAATGGCCTGGGTTCGACTACCAGCTGAGTCAGAGATTTTCTCCGCTAAGGGACTGGGTGTTGTGTTGTTCTTATCATCGTCATTTCATCCCCATCGACACACAAGTCGCTGAAGTGGCGTCAACTTGAAAGACTTGCACCAGGCGAATGGTCTACCTGACAGGAGGCCCTAGCCACATGGAATTTCCATAGTATGGGGATATGGTGAAAATTGTTTGTCAAAATTTCATTTTCTTGGATATACTGAGTAGATAATACCTAATCTTTCTTACCAATTATTCTTGTTAGTCATTTATTTCCACTCTGGTAGTCTGAATCTATGGATTTTGCTAGTAATTATAACAATGCTGATCTTTCGCAAACCGTATGAACCACGTAAACAGACAGCGATTGGCATTCATCAGTTCAGCTTTACACCACTGAGCTCATATAGCCCATTTTGTCTGCACGAAAGTTTATTTCTAGATGTGAGGAGGACTTCCCTGACAGAGACATCACATACACTATGCACGCATTCACGAATCAACTTAAGATTCATTCAGAAATCAATTTAGAATGTGTTCAAAAATGTTCAAAAGCCAACAGGAAAGCATTTAAAAATCATATGAATAATCGAGACCAAAGTGTGCAGGATGCTACATGCTTTGTGAAACTTTTTCACAAGAGGGGGTACCATTACGCCCCATTGTCAGTAACATCAGGGCACCTACATATTTGTTGGCCAAATACCTGACGGGAATATTAAGTCCTTATGTGGGTAAATGCCCTCATCACATCCGTAATTCCGTGGATTTTGTTAAACGCCTTGATAGCTTCAGGTTGGATGAGTCAGATATCATGGTGAGTATTGACGTCGTTTCCTTGTTTACGAGGGTACCCCTGCGAGAGTCGCTAGAGTTGATTAGTCAAAGGTTTGACGAGAATACCACTGAACTTTTTAGGCATGTCTTGACTTCCACGTATTTTCTTTTTAATGGAGAATACTACGAACAAACGGAAGGAGTCGCCATGGGTAGCCCACTCTCACCGGTGGTAGCGAATTTGTACATGGAGAACTTCGAGGAGGAAGCCCTGTCGTCATTCGAATGGAAACCTACTTGCTTTTTCCGTTACGTGGACGACACGTTCGTCATCTGGCCACATGGTATGGATAAACTCCTTGACTTCCTTACACATCTAAACTCCATACACCCCAACATCAAATTCACTATGGAGACTGAAACGGAGGGTAAATTACCTTTCCTTGACGTCTTGGTCAGGAGAAGGGCTGACGGCACCTTAGGTCATGGGGTGTATCGAAAGACAACACACACGGATCTGTATTTGCACGCAGACAGCTGCCACCACCCTTCACAGAGGAATGGGGTACTTAAAACTCTAGTACATAGGGCACGCACTATCTCTGACACAGAGAGTCTACCCCAGGAATTGGAACATCTGAGAACTGTATTTCGAAAAAATGGGTACTCAGAGTGGCAGATCCAACGTGCTCTCCGCCCAACCACTGCATCACAACCTGTTGAGATGGATGAAGTCACGAGGGAGGAGGTAGGCACTGCATTTATTCCATACACAGGCGCACTCTCGGGGAAAATCGCCCGCATTCTGAAGAAACACCGAGTCGGAACTGTGTTTTGTCCTCCGAATAAAACTCGTGCACTAGTGGGGAGCGCCAAAGATGACCTCGGTTTGAGGAAGGCCGGCGTGTACCAGATTCCGTGTCAATGTGGCAAGTTGTATATTGGTCAGACGATGCGTACCGTCAAGGATCGATGCCGTGAACACCAAAGGCACACTCGACTGATGTATCCGAGCAAGTCGGCGGTCGCTGAACATTGTTTATCGGAAAATCACGCTATGCAGTATGACCGCACGAGGATTCTGGTACAGACGTCGAGATACTGAGACAGCGTTGTTAGAGAGGCCATCGAAATTCGCACCAATGACGACCTCATAAACCGTGACTGTGGCTATAATCTTAGTAGGGCTTGGGAACCAGCGATTGGGTTAATCAAGAGTAAATCGAGTAAATGCATAGTTGTGACGACCACGGCGGACAGAGCCATCACACCGACGTCATCTCAGACGCCGTCGCAATCTGTTCCACCGCGCTACCGTGGCGCGGGGCGCGGACGGCGGAGGCAGCGCGCCGCGGGCGGAGGGTATTTAAATCGGCCGCCGCCGCGACCGAACCCAGTTCCCCCTGAGCAGCCATAGCATACGGATCTCCGTGCCGGCGCGTTCTCAGGAGCTCAGTCCGTCAGTTCACCTGATGATGGCGACATGTTTGATCGCCGAAATATTGTGCCCGTTGGACACTATAGACCGGCAGTACACCCGTGGATATTTTGATTTTTTTTTTCGATCAAGAATATGAATTTGGCGCCCAGCTCTCTTCTCCTACATCTGGGGCTGCTGCGCATGTGTGAATCTGGCAGCTTGGGCATGCCAGTAAATTTTTTCCTAGGGAACATCTAGCTGCTTGCTGTGACTGCTTACACAGCGAACAGCCACATTTCTGTACCAAAAGCACAAGAAGGTACTACTCATGGGCGACTCAATTGCGCACGAGCCCGCTTGTAACTGCTAAGCTGAATATAATGTGAACAGTTGTGATGTCACGCTCATTGGAGGCAATTTGTTGTTATGAAACATTGCAAAGTCTTCCTAAAGCCTTTGACACATTTTGCTGTTGGCAGACGCGTGTATGAGCATTGTATTTTGTTGTTGTATCTGGAGTGTTTCCTTTGTGACTGAAGTTTTATTTTCGTTTTTTTTTCCCCCCTCTCGTTCCTGTTTTGTTGCTGCAGTAGCGGGATACAGTAATATACTTTGTTAAAGTATTGGTCTTTACCAGTCAAAATTACAAAAATTTAACTGAAAACAAAAACAATGAAAAGTCCCAGAATTCTAAAAAAAAGTTCCTGTGTTTTTCCTGGATCTCCCTGTTGTCCCAGGTCATATACATCCTAGAGAACAGAAATACAATTTTCTGAATGGAATATTATACTTGTCAATGGCATTAATAAGCTTTTGAAAAATAATTACACTCATATTGTCACAGTCTTCAGTTCAACGACTGGTTTGATGCAGTTCTCCATGCTACTCCATTCCGTGCGAGCCCCGTTACTCTGAATAAGTACTGCTACCTACATATATTTGAACTGCTTACTGTATTTGTCTCTTGGTCTCCTACAATTTTTACCCTCCACACTTCTCTATAATATTAAACTGATGATTCCTTCTTATATTTGTCAAGTAATGCCACACGTTTCTTACCTCACCACTTCAGTTACATGATGTACCTTCAAATCTTCAGCACCTTTTTGTAGCACCACATTTCACAATCTTCCTTCTCTACATGTCTGAACTTTTATTACCAACATTTCACTTCCATACAAAACTACTCTAGACAAGTAACTTCTGTAAAAACTACCTAATACTGAAGTCTATATTCGATGTTAACAAAATACCATTCTTAAGAAACATTTTTTGCCTTAACCAGTCTACGTGTGATATGCTCTTTACTTCAGCCATAATCAGTTATTTTGGTGTCCAAATAGCAAATTTCAGTGTGTGATACAAATCAAAAATTTTTTCTTCAGCCAGTAAGCCCTAACACGATCAGGCGCGAATCCATTTGGCAGCCGCAGGACATGATAATATAACGGTGCAAATGATCAATTTTCTTGTCGACCCATTACTGCCCAAAATAACTGACGACTTTAACCGCTCTCTGATGTCCAGCATTTTTCCTACAGTGTGGAAGAAAGGGCTCATAAAACCATTACCAAAGAAGGAATCTGCCAAACAACCCCCTGATTACAGGTCCATTTGCATTCTACTAGCACTGTCCAAGGCGTTAGAATACATAGTCCACTAACAGGTTACCAATTATTTAACACTGAATTACCTCTTAGATGAATACCAGTCCGGTTTCCGGCAAAATCGCAGCACAATGACTGCTGTTATAAAAAAGACTGATGAATTAAAACATGGCATGGACAAACAACAGGCTACTTTTATGTGCTTCCTAGACTTCAGCAAAGCTTTCGACACTGGTGACCGACATTCTGCTTACTAAAATGTCTCGTCAAAATTTTTCTTCAAGCGCTGTACAGTGGTTCCACTCATACCTTGCATCCCACCAGCAGTGTGTAATGGTAGGTATTAAAAAGTCTCAGTGAAAGGATGTTGTACCAGGGGTTCCACAAGGATCAGTATTGGGCCTATTACTTTTCTCATTATATGTTGATGATGTGTCAACTATTCTCTCCCACTGCAGATACCACCTATATGCTGATGACCTTCAGTTGTATCACAGTGCAAGTCCAACAAACCTGCACACAGCCATCGATAATGTAAATGCTGACTTACTTTCTTTATCACAATGTTCGCAGAACTTAAGTCTGAAACTAAACCCTTCCAAAATGCAAGCAATCTTAGTTGAGCATAAAAGACTTATTGCAAAACAGCACAGAGAATCTCTTCCATGCTTAATTTTAAATGGCACACAAATAGCCTTTTCTCCTTCTGCAAAGAACTTGGGGATAATTCTGGACCACCACTTAGACCGGACTGAACACACTACTGCAGTCTGCAAGAAAGTTTCTGCATCCTTTCACTGTCTACGGACATATAAAAAAGTATTTCCATTCGAGCCTAAGAAATAGCTCGTAGAATCTCTAACACTTCCTATTCTCAATTATGGCGATGCTATTCTTCAAGGACTTTTGTATGAAAACTCTCGCAGGCAACCATCGGTTGCGATAGCTAGTAATTCTGTGTGTGTGTTTGTGTGTTTTGTTCTTGTGCCTGTCTGCCGGCGTTTTCCCGCTTGGTAAGTCTTGGAATCTTTGTTTTTAATATGTTAAATAATTTAGTTAGATGTGAATGTGTTGATGTGAACTTATTTAGCCAGAAATTTGCTATTTTATCTTTTCCAGGGGCTTTCCAATTGTGAATAGAATTAATTGCTTTGGTGACTTTATGTTGCAAAATTATCACTTCAGTTATTTGTGGTATCATCTTGTATGTGTCTGTTTCCGCTTCTATCCACTGTGCATGCCTGTTATGTTGTACCGGGTTTGACTATATGTTGCTCAAGAAGTGTTCCATGTCCGTTATGTTTGGTGGATTGTCTATTTTAATGTGTGTGTTATCTATTGTCTGGTAAAATTGCTTTTAGTTTGTGTTGAATGTTTGGTTTTGTTTCCTTCTATTTTCACTTTTTTGTATCTTCTAAGTCGTTTGGCCAATGCTTGTAATTTCTGTTTCTTTTCATCTAATTGCTCTATCGCTTCTTGTTGTGAGATTTTACCTAACCTTCTTCGTTTTTTTTGTGACATTTGATGTCTTATAAATTGTGTTAGCTGTCCAATGTCTTTTCTCAGTTTTTCTATTCTGATCTGTAGCCTGTGTTGCCATGCTGGTTTTGTGGGTTTCTTCTGTGTGTTGGTTGGTTTTGATCTCTGCCTAGTGTGTATATTTAGTATAGTGAGTGCTCCTATATAAACCAGTAGTTGTTACTCTTCCCTAGTTGTGTTTTCATTTATTTTGTTGTGTATGATTGTGTTGATAGTTTTTATTGGTTCGACTTGTGGGTTATTTGGCAGTCTATGCAAGAATGGTCTAATGTCTGTATTTGTGCCTTTGTATTCTATACATGTCAGCTGAAATTTTTCTTCTATATCCAACATGTGTGTCACTTCATGTTCTATTTGTACTTGTTCTGGTGGCAGTTTTAAGATTTCGTTTTCCTCTGAGTGTTTAATTGATGTGTGTGTTCTTTGTTTGCTCTGGGATGTTTGAGTCCATTACTGTATTTTCTTCTTCTGATTGCACATTATTTTGTTCCTGTATTTGTTGTACTTGTTGTTTGATGTATTCTATTTCTGACTGGGCTATCCTGTTATTTTTTATTATTACACAGATCTGATAAGCTAATTGTTGTTCTGTTAAAAATTTTAATTCTGGGTATCTGGTAATAAATGTTGTGTATACTTGTGATATGTATGCAGGTGTGTTGGTTCCTAGGTTTGTTGCTTGGTAATAATAGAACATGAGGTGTCGATTAACTTCATCTGACCATCTCATCCTCTGTCTTTGTTTTCCTTCTAGGGTGGTTGCAGGAAGCATATCCTGCAAAACACCCCTATTTGGATTTAAATCATTTTCCAGTTGGCTAGCAGTGTCGTTACCATTGTGGGCCGGCATAGGGTTCAAGCGTCGTCCCCGACCATGACGGCCCTTGTCTGAGGCTTCTTTAGTTGTGTCCTGAACCAACTAATCACACTAAAAGGGGGGTTAGCCCTATTCGTGGTTTGTTCTTTTCATCACCTTTTACGACTGGCAGAACATACCGAAGGCCTATTCTTTTCCCAGGCCTCCATGGGGATTATTATTATTATTATTTCTAAGATTCTTATCATTTTCATGAATGTTTTGGTAATATATCTGTGTGTGTTGTTCCTGGTCAGAAGCAAGAGGGGGCCTTGAGACCCTAATCTGGTCAGGCTAAATAAGCAAATAAATAAATTTTACGTACTACTTTTTGTGTCTCATTTTGTAATCTAATTCTCTCAGCATCACCTGATTTAATTAAACTACATTCCGTAACCCATGTTTAAAATTGGTGTTCAATGTTTTTGTAATATTTTGGTTGCAGTTATCTTTCCAACAGAGTTAACAATGAATCTTATTGTGGGTCAATTTATCCACTACCATATGACATCTCTCATTTCTGCTTCAATGCTTCTTGGGCACAGAGTTTTACACTGGTGAGGAAAAGTTAGACATGCTGCTCTGTATGGTGAATGTTTTAAGAAATTCCATCAGAATTTTATGACAGCATGGAGACATCTAACCTCATCACTTGTGGGCGACACACAGTTAAGACTGTTTCTCAAAACACTGGTGTGAACACTGTTCTAAAACTTCAAAGGATGAGGAGTAATACTGCAGCTGACAGAGCACATGAAGAGGCTGTTCAGACTACATTTATCACTGCGCTGTGGCACGAGACATATAGACAAGAAATGTGAAATCAGCCAGACAAGGGTCGATTGCATCTTGTATCAACATAAACGGCACCCCTTCCACCAATCATTACATCAAGCACTCTGGTGACATAAAACATATCATAGAAATTTGAGTCTTATGCGACACCTGCTGTATAATAATGCTCTTTGTCTGTATACTGCAGTACATGGTGAGAGTTACATGACACCCCGTAAGTTTTGCCTTGCCTTATGGCCCCAATTTCCATTCAAATTCTTATTGCTGTCTGTCAAGAGTGGTTATTTATACTGGATTTTTTAAACCTTAGAAAAAATAAAAATTTACTGCACACTCAACACCCATCACATATAGCGAGATGGCTTGACTGAGTAGTCCTCCCTATTATACTGGTGTCCAAAATTAAAGCAACATATGGAAATTTTGCCAGGTTTCATTAATTTTGCCACAAAACAGCATAAAGTTGAAGCAATGAAAAGCATGCAGAACATAAATAACTGCTATATGCATAATGGCAGATAAAAATTTTCTTCACTTTTACCAACTTAATGGATTTGAACAAACATTCAGACAACTGGCTAATGTGCACAGTATGAGGTGTGACCATCTCTGGCAGCAATTCAGGCCTCACAACAAGGCATGCTGTTAATGATGACATCAATCTCATGCTGAAGCAATAAGGCCCATTCCTCCTGCAGAGTTTCTCGCAAGTCTAGGAGGGCAGTTAGTGAAGCTGATGTGATGCTATCTGTTTCCCTAGACACGCTCTATGAGATGCAAATTGGGAGAGCACTGTTGTCCAGCAATACAAACTCTAGATCTACACCACCTTGTAACAACTGCACACGAAGTCCCACAATCTTGTCACGACACCTAACAGCTGTTAAACCTTGCAAATTCACCTATACAGTTTGATGTAGAGTTGTCGAGTGGGCCACATAATTCCTGCTCACACTATTAGGGATCCTCCTCGATATTGTTCTCTTTCCACAATGCTTGTGTCTCAAATTTCTGTTCCACACTGCTTTCAGATGTGAATGCTAGGAGAATCACTCTCCGGACCAAATTGAGACCCATCTGTGAAAAGACTGTTCGACGTTCAGGTGGTATGCTGATGACTCCACCCTTGACGTGAAGACACATCAGAGGTACACATACAGCAGGTCTTCGACAATAAAGGTCACTCTACCAAAGCCTTCTGTCACTGTTTGTCTCAATACAACATGTCCAACAGATGCTGCAAGGTCAAATGCCAGCTGCCATGCAATACTAAGCTGGTACCGTCGTGCCCTTACAGCCAAATAACACTCCTCTCTTTCTGATATCTCACATAGTTGGCTCTGCACTGACCTTCAGCATCCTGTTTCAGTTTCTATAAATTGTCAGCACATTAGAGAAACAACAGAACGAATCACATTAAGCCATCAGGCCAAATATGTTTGCAACTGTCCTCCTTCCATTCTTCCTATGGTCCTCCACTGCAGATTATGTGGTAGGCATCTTCTTTATGTCCTACTGCCCCACCTGAGACTGTATACATAGCAATTGGGAATGTGGGACTACCTGGCACACAATATCCCATTTGATAGGTGCCCTGATGTCATAAATAGTATGGTTGCCCATTCACCGAAATGCTATCTTCCATGTAGAACACAATTGCAGACAGGCATCTGTTAACAGTTTATTCAATTATACTGTGTATTAGACCAAAGACAGGGAAATAGTGATGTGCTGCTTTAATTTTGGACATCAGTGTAGATACTATTTCCTGAATCTACAGCAACATTCCTGAATCTACAGCAATCATATACACAGATATGGCTTGACTTGGAATGCAAATCTTAGTCCTAACCAAGCAGACACTAAAAATCTTTTGTGCTCTATCTCACTTTGTGTTCTTTGGTAATTACTTTATATTCCATTGACATTCACAGCATTGATATGACTATTATGTATGTAATAATGAGCTGTTGTCAAACTGCAGTTACAGGATAAGCTGTAACTATACAAACAATTCAGTCAGTTCCTGGTAGTATCTGACTTGTTATAACTATTGTTTAATGTACACATTAACTTGAAAAATGAGCTTTTAATGGGTTTTTGCAATGTTCTCATTTGCTTTCAAGTCATTATAATATCCCTGTATTACAAATAAAGAGCTATAAATGAAAATGGTTTAACTATCAGCTCAGGATAATTACCATGCATATAAAATTACGCCCAAGCTCCAAACATCAACTTGCATTGTATAGCCCCCTCTTCCATTTTTTACAAGTACCTCTGGGGCAGCATATAAAGGTGTTCCGCAGACTGTTGTCATTTCCGAGGTGACAAATCTTGATAAACCGAAGTCTGACACCTTAATCAGAGTTTCTTCTTTGTCAGAGGAGAGTAATATGTTCTCCGGCTGAAACACAATTTGAAAAGTAAAATTTGAAAAACATGCTATTGTATCACTTGAATTGATGTGCATAAAAGTTTACCATGAGTTTATCAAGAAACTGAACAAACAATACTAAACAAGTACAGTATATGGGCTAGATTCAAAAAGCAATTAATAGTGGATACTCTTCTTTTTACCACCTCTCTGATAAATTCCAATGAGAGAAAGGAGGAGGAGGAATATTATACATTAGTCTATTCAAAGATCAGCAACAGAAGGTATTAATTCATAAAACATAAAGCCATTATGTCTGTAACATTATGGTGCTTCAACGTGCTATGTATTATGGTGGCATCTGATAATGCAAAAGTGGTTTGTGTTGTGATATTCCACTGACTTAGGCCCATATGATACATGATACGAGAAAGTCTACTCAATGCCAGTAACTACCATGAGATTAAAACTCATGTCAAGGCTGTGCCAATACACTTTTCATGTGTCTATTGTAAGCATAGGACATAACTTGTTAATTTTTTCCTTGTACTTCGTATGTTTTGTAACTGTATGTGCATGCAGAAATAATTCACCTATTAGACAAAGATATTCTTCAGGAGGTACTATACTAATCAGGTTCTTTCATCTACCAGGTGACTCATACATGATACAAGGAGTAGTCCTCAAGTTTTCATCACCACCATAGAAAAAAAATCAAGTTGCAACCATGAAACTTGGATTACTCCTCCTCACCCTTCAATGCACAGTTTTTTTCTCTAGGTTGAGCCCTCAGTTGTTTTAGTCTGCATATTAGCTGTTCAGGAAACATTCTAACTCAAAAATCAAACAATGGAAAACCCAGGATGGAATAACGACAATTTTATGAAAATGAGAAGCAGACAGGCACAACAAAAAACTGCCAACACATACAAATCTGGCAAAACAACTGACACACATGACCACCATATCTGGCTCAGCTCGGCAGCCTCGAGGCCAGCCAGAGACAGTGGTCGTGTGTGTGTGTGTGTGTGTGTGTGTGTGTGTGTGTGTGTGTGTGTGTGTTCTAATTCAGAAGACGACCCTTCGGCAAAAAGCTTACTTGTTTAGCAGTGTACTAGGTCACTGTTTTGGGTTTCCTCTTATTAGCACAACTAGTTAGCACAGCACCATTACCGCCCAAAAAAGCAGCTGACATCACATTGCCCAATGATGGTCAAGTATTCACCTTTTTCCGTGGTGTGTTCTCTCATGGGCATAATGGTACAATAGCAATCATCCACAGCTATTAGGTGGTGTAGTAAAACGTCGAGAGAATTTGATACTTCATTCTATTCTCTATCTTAGACAGGTGTGCTAAAGTGGCGAAAGTGTCAACATGGTGGAAATGTTTTTTTTTATTTTGTTAAAAGCTGGTAGTGGCCAAATGTTTACCTCGCATATGTTTTCATCTACATCTGTATGGATGCTCTGCAAATCACAAGTGCCTGGCAGAGGGTTCATCAAACCACCTTCACAATTCTCTATTATTACAATCTTTTATAGTGCGCAGAAAGAAGTAACACCTTTATCTTTCCATACGAGCTCTGATTTCCCGCATTTTATCATGGTGATTGTTTCTCCCTATGTAGGTCGGTGTCAACAAAATATATTCGCATTCAGAGGAGAAAGTTGGTGATCGAAATTTCATAAGATTCAGTCTTCTTTTAATGATGTTCATCCCAAAACCTGTATCATTTCATATTTCGCTATAATACAAAAAGTGCTACCCTTCTTTGAACTTTTTCGATGTACTCCGTCAGTCCTATATGGTAAGGATCCCACACCACACAGTAGTATTCTAAAAGAGGACGGACAAGCGTAGTGTAGATTTGTTACATTTTCTAAGTGTCCTGCCAATAAAATGCAGTCTTTGATTAGCTTTCCACACAAAATTTTCTGTGTGTTCCAATTTAAGTTCTTCATAATAGTAATTCCTAGGTATTTAGTTGAATTTACGACCTTTAGATTTGACTGATTTATTGTGTAACCAAAGTTAAACAAATTCCTTTTAGCACTCGTGTTGATGACCTCACACTTTTCATTATTTACGGCCAACTGTCAATTTTCGTACCATTCAGATATCTTTTCTAAATCATTTTGCAATTTGTTATGATCTTCTGATGCCTTTATTAGTTGACAAACAACAATGTCATCTGCAAACAAACTAAGACGGCTGCTCAGATTGTCTCTCAAATCATTTACATAGATAAGTAACAGCAAAGGGCCTATAACACTACCTTGGGGAATGCCAGAAATCATTTCTGTTTTACTCAATGACTCTCCATGAATTACTATGAACTGTGACCTCTCTGACAGGAAATCACAAATCCAGTCACATAGCTGAGACGATAATCCATAAGCACGTTATTTTACTAAAAGCCGCTTGTGTGGAAGTGTCGAAAGCCTTCCTAAAATCCAGAAATATGGAATTGATCTGAGATCCCTTGTCAATTATACTCAAACACTTCAATCAGTAAAGAGCTAGATGTGTTTCACAAGAATGTTTTCTAAATCCTTGTTGACTGTGTGTCAATAGACCAATTTCTTCGAGGTAATTAATAATGTTCGAACACAATATATGATAAAAAATCCTGCTGCATATCAATGTTGATGACATGGGCCTGTAATTTAGTGGATTACTTCTGCTGCCTTTCTAGAATATTGTTGTGACCTGAGGAACTTTCCAGTCTTTGGACATGGATCTTTCATTGAACGAACGGTTGTATAGGATTGTTAAGTATTAAGTATGGAGCTAATGCATCAGTGTACTCTGAAATGAACCTAACTGGTATACAGTCTGGACTAGAAGACTTGCTTTTATTAAGTGATGTAAGTTGCTTCACTACTGCAAGGATATTTACTTTTACACTACTCATTTTGGCAACTGTTCTCAATTAGAATTCTGGAATATTTACTTCGTCGTCTTTAGTGAAGGCATTTCAGAAGGTTGCGTTTAGTAACTCTGCTTTGGCAGCAATGTCTTCAATAGTATATCCATTGGTATCATGCATCATCACTGATTGTTTCTTCACATATGACCAGAATCTCTTTGGATTTTCTGCCAGGTTTGGAGACAAAGTTTCGTTGTGGAAACTATTATAAACATCTCGTATTGACGTCCGCACTTAATTTCAAGCTTCTGTAAAAGATCTCCAATCTTGGGGATTTTGCGTCTGTTTAAATTTGGCATGTTTGTTTCGTTGTTTCTGGTACAAATCTCTCAATTGCTGCCAATACTATTTCTCTGAATTCAAGCCACATCTGGTCTACATTTAGATTATTAATTTGGAAGAAGTGAAGATAGTCTCTCAGGAAGGAGTCAAGTGAATTTTTATCTGCTTTTCTGAATAGGTATATTTTTCATTTATTTTTGGATTTGGGGGTTACAATATTCAATCTCACTACAACAACCCTCTGTTCACTAATCCATGTATCCATTTTGATGCTCGTTAACTCAGGATTATTTGTTGCCAAGAGGTCAAGCGTGTTTTCACAACCGTTTACTATTTGCGTGGGCTCAAGAACTAAATGCTCGAAATAATTTTCAGAAAATGCGTTTAGCACAATTTTGGATGACGATTTATGCATACCTCTGGATTAAACATGTATTTCTGCCAACATATCGAGGGCAAATTGAAGTCACTACCAATGCAATGTAATGCACAATTGTTTTTCTTACGACCGATTTGGATACAGTAAAAAATCTATACATTGTTCTATATGTAAAAACTTAGAAAGGTAATATTGACATTCATAGTGGCTGCGAGTGGCAGCAGCAATGCTAATAGAGACTGTTGAACATTGTATCTCTGGCTTTGTCAGCTGAATTGGATGTAATTTAAAATTTTTTTTGTTCGGTATTGTCTTCCTAGTGGGACGAGAGAGAGGTATATATTGTTGTATGAAAGAGATAGTCCGCCATTGGAATCAGAATTGTGACTTTAATGTTTGGTGTCTACATAGAAAAAATGGAAGGATTAAAAACCATTGTAATTCTAAAGAGTGCATCTTGATAACCAAATAGCGAATATAATCATCGTCAAAGACAACAAAACAGGTAAAGGTAATTCATTCTTTTAAAACTTCACATTGGACATTATATACGTTTAAGTCTTCCCAGCGAGATTTACATCCTCTTACAAAAATAATTTCAAGAGTCTGCATCGAATTTATAACAACACAGATCAAAACCAGTGACGAGCGACAGTGCCATCTTTTCCCAAAAGTAAGATTCAACAGCCCGAACATGGATTTATTCTCGCTACAATGATTAAGGACCTGCTGCCATTTTCATTCCCCTCCCATTTTTCTTTGAGATTGTGCAAAACCATCAATGCTAAATCATCGATTGCCACAGCTGTGGAGTCCCAGGATCGACATTGCTGAGATTCAGAAGGAGAGTTCTAACTCCAGAGAATCTCTATTGCTGGATATACAACTACAACAACAACAACAACAACAACAACAACAACAACAGTTACTTTCAGAGGATCTTCAAGATTTTTGTTAGGGAAAGTCCTGTATTTAACTTCACAAACATTCATTACATTCTTTTTTATTTTGCACAGTCAGAGAGTACAGTACACATTCATTCAAGAGAGAATTAGTACTTATTTCAGCTAACTTGGCGAAGGGATATTACAGTGGCCAGAGAGAGAAACCCCCCCATGAACCATGGACCTTGCCGTTGGTGGGGAGGCTTGCGTGCCTCAGCGATACAGATGGCCGTACCGTAGGTGCAACCACAACGGAGGGATATCTGTTGAGAGGCCAGACAAACATGTGGTTCCTGAAAAGGGGCTGCAGCCTTTTCAGTAGTTGCAGGGGCAACAGTCTGGATGATTGACTGATCTGGCCTTGCAACATTAACCAAAATGGCCTTGCTGTGCTGGTACTGTGAACGGCTGAAAGCAAGGGGAAACTACAGTCGTAATTTTTCCCGAGGACATGCAGCTTTTCTGTATGATTAAATGATGATGGCGTCCTATCGGGTAAAATATTCCGGAGGTAAAATAGCCCCCCATTCGGATCTCCGGGCGGGGACTACTCAGGAGGATGCCATTATCAGGAGAAATAAAACTGGCGTTCTACGGATCGGAGCGTGGAATGTCAGATCCCTTAATCGGGCAGGTAGGTTAGAAAATTTAAAAAGGGAAATGGATAGGTTAAAGTTAGATATAGTGGGATTTAGTGAAGTTCAGTGGCAGGAGGAACAAGACTCCGGGTCAGTTGACTACAGGGTTATAAACACAAAATCAAATATGGGTAATGCAGGAGTAGGTTTAACAATGAATAGGAAAATAGGAGTGTGGGTAAGCTACTACAAACAGCATAGTGAACATATTATTGTGGCCGAGATAGACACAAAGCCCACGCCTACTACAGTAGTACAAGTTTATATGCCAACTAGCTCTGCAGATGACGAAGAAATTGGAGAAATGTATGACAAAATAAAAGAAATTATTCAGATAGTGAAGGGAGATGAAAATTTAATAGTCATTGGTGACTGGAATTGGAGTGTAGGAAAAAGGAGAGAAGGAAACGTAGTAGGTGGATATGGATTGGGGATAAGAAATGAAAGAGGAAGCCGCCTGGTAGAATTTTGCACAGAGCACAACTTAATCATAGGTAATACTTGGTTCAAGAATCATAAAAGAAGGCTGTATACATGGAAGAAGCCTGGAGATACTAAAAGGTATCAGATAGATTATATAATGCTAAGACAGAGGTTTAGGAGCCAGGTTTTAAATTGTAAGACATTTCCAGGGGCAGATGTGGACTTTGACCACAATCTATTGGTTATGACCTGTAGATGAAACTGAAGAAACTGCAAAAAGGTGGGAATTTAAGGAGATGGGACCTGGGTAAACTGAAAGAACCAGAGGTTGTACAGAGTTTCAGGGAGAGCATAATTGAACAATTGACAAGAATGGGGGAAAGAAATACAGTAGAAGAAGAATGGGTAACTTTGAGGGATGAAGTAGTGAAGACAGCAGAGGATCAAGTAGGTAAAAAGATGAGGGCTAGTAGAAATCCTTGGATAACAGAAGAAATACTGAATTTAATTGATGAAAGGAGAAAATATAAAAATACAATAAATGAAGCAGGCAAAAAGGAATACAAACGTCTCAAAAATGAGATAGACAGGAAGCGCAAAATGGCTAAGCAGGGATGGCTAGAGGACAAATGTAAGGATGTAGAGGCTTATCTCACTAGGGGTAAGATAGATACTGCCTACAGGAAAATTAAAGAGACCTTTGGAGAAAAGAGAACAACGTGTATGAATATCAACAGCTCAGATGGCAACCCAGTTCTAAGCAAAGAAGGGAAGGCAGAAAGGTGGAAGGAGTACATAGAAGGTTTATACAAGAGCGATGTACCTGAGGACAATGTTATGGAAATGTAAGAGCCAGTCATGACAAAACTCTACCAGCTGGTGAGCAAGATGTATGAGACAGGCGAAATACCCTCAGACTTCAAGAAGAATATAATAATTCCAATCCCAAAGAAAGCAGGTGCTGACAGATGTGAAAATTACCGAACTATCAGTTTAATAAGTCACAGCTGCAAAACACTAACGCGAATTCTTTACAGACGAATGGAAAAATTGGTAGATGCGGACCTCAGGGAGGATCAGTTTGGATTCCGTAGAAATGTTGGAACACGTGAGGCAATACTGACCCTACGACTTATCTTAGAAGCTAGATTAAGAAAGGACAAACCTATGTTTCTAGCATTTGAAGACTTAAAGAAAGCTTTTGACAATGTTGACTGGAATACTCTCTTTCATATTTTGAAGGTAGCAGGGGTAAAATACAGGAAGCAAAAGGCTATTTACAGTTTGTACAGAAACCAGATGGCAGTCATAAGAGTCGAGGGGCATGAAAGGGAAGCAGTGGTTGGGAAAGGAGTGAGACAGGGTTGTAGCCTCTCTCCCCAATGTTATTCAATCTGTATATTGAGCAAGCAGCAAAGGAAACAAAAGAAAAATTTGGAGTAGGTATTAAAATTCATGGAGAAGAAGTAAAAACGTTGAGGTTCACCGATGACATTGTAATTCTATTAGAGACAGCAAAGGACTTGGAAGAGCAGTTGAATGGAATGGACTGTCTCTTGAAAGGAGCGTATAAGATGAACATCAACAAAAGCAAAATGAGGATAATGGAATGTAGTCAAATTAAATCAGGTGATGCTGAGGGAATTAGATTAGGAAATGAGACACTTAAAGTAGTAAAGGAGTTTTGCTATTTAGGAAGTAAAATAACTGATGATGGTCGAAGTAGAGAGGATATAAAATGTAGACTGGCAATGGCAAGGAAAGCATTTCTGAAGAAGAGATATTTGTTAACATTGAATATAGATTTATGTATCAAGAAGTCGTTTCTGAAAGTATCTGTATGGAGTGTAGCCATGTATGGAAGTGAAACAAGGATGATAAATAGTTTGGACAAGAAGAGAATAGAAGCTTTCGAAATGTGGTGCTACAGAAGAATGCTGAAGATAAGGTGGATAGATCACGTAACTAATGAGGAGGTATTGAATAGGATTGGGGAGAAGAGAAGTTTGTGGCACAACTTGACTAGAAGAAGGGATCGGTTAGTAGGACATGTTTTGAGGCATCTAGGGATCACAAATTTAGCATTGGAGGGCAGCGTGGAGGGTAATAATCATAGAGGGAGACCAAGAGATGAATACACTAAGCAGATTCAGAAGGATGTAGGTTGCAGTAGGTACTGGGAGATGAAGAAGCTAGCACAGGATAGAGTAGCATGGAGAGCTGCATCAAACCAGTCTCAGGACTGAAGACAACAACAACAACAACAACAACAACAACAACAACAACAACAACAACAAGAGAGAGAACCTGCTGCGTAAGTTTGATGGGCTTTTTGAAAGAATGTAAGCAACTAAACACCACAGTAGAAAATGTTCAAACTGTCGTGGAAGTTGTCTGAAAGTGACTTGTGACAGATTTCCACAGTCACCTCTACATCTGCATCTATATTCTGCAATCCATCTTATACGGTGCGTGGTGTAGGGTACCTCGTTATCACTACTAGTCATTTCCTTTCCTGTTCCATTAGCAAACAGAACGAGGAAAAAAATGACTGTCAATATGCTTCCGTATGAGCCCTAATTTCTTGTATTTTGTCTACATGATCCTTACGCGTAATATATGTTTGAGGCAGCAGAATCATTCTGCAGTGACTTTCAAATGGTGGTTCTATATATTTTCTCAATAGTGCTCCTCAGAAACAATGTTGCCTTTCCTTTGGGGATTCCCATTTGAGTTCCCAAGGCATCTCTGTAACACCTGCATGTTGTTCGAACCTACAAGTAACAAATCTAGCAGCCCACCTCTAAATTGCTTCAATGTCTTTCTTTAAACCAACTTGGTAAGTACCCGACCGACTGTCTGCCTGCTTAGCCGAGTGGTGACATGGTTGCCTACCACGTAATGGGACCGGGTACGATTTCCATCCAGATTGGAGATTTTCTCTGCTCGTGGACTGGATGTTGTGTTGTCCTGATCATCATTTCATCCTAATCACCGGCATGCAAGTCGCCCAATGTGGTGTGAACTGAAATAAGACTTGCAATTGGCAGCCGAACTTCTACAGATGGGGCCTCCTGGCCAACAATGCCACATGTTCATTTCATTTTTCCCACAGACTCTAGCAGTACTCAAGCATACATTGCACAAGTGTCATATATGTGGTCTCCTTTGTAGATGTTCCACACTTGCCTAGAATTCTGCCAATAAACTGAAGTCTACCATTGACCTTACCTACCACAATCCTCACGTACTTGTTCCATTACATATCGCTTTGCAGTGTTATGCCCAGATATCTAAATGACGTGACTGCGTCAATCAAGATGCTACTAATGCTGTATCCAAACATTACCAGTTTTTTTTCTACTTGTCTGTGTTAAATTACATTTTTCTACATTTAGAGCTACCTGCCATTCAACACACCAACCAAACTATAATAGTGGACCTACCACACTTCCCAGGGCACACCAAACAATACCTCTGTCTCTGATGAATATTCACCATCGAGGACAACATACTGGGTTCTATAACTTAAGAAGGCTTCAAGTCACATATATCCGTGAACCTGTTCCATATGCTCATACCTTCACTAACATCCTGCAATGGTACATCATGTCAAATGCTTTCCAGAAAGCAAGAAATATGGAATCTTGTCTGTTGCCCTTCATCCATACTTTGCAGTGTATCATGTCAAAAAGGGCAAGACGAGTTTCGCACCAGTGACGCTTGCTAAAACCATGTTGATTCGTGGAAATATGACACTGTCTCAAGAAAATTTATTATATTCAAACTGACAATATGTTCAAGGATTCTGCAGCAAACTGAACTTATGAACATTGCTCTGTAATTTTGCGGGTCAGTTCTTTTGCCCTTCTTATAAACGGTAGTCACCTGCACTTTTTCTGGTCACTTGGGAGTTTGTGCTGGGCTGGAGATTTATGAAAAATGCAAGGTAAGTAAGGGGCCAATACCATAGCGCACTGTTTGAAAAACTGAATTGGAGTTCATCTGAACTCCTTCAGCTGCGTCTGTACGTAATGGGTGGTTATTATTATGTCACCCATATGGGACTCCGTTCAGTGGTCAAACAACTTTACATTTGTACAATTCTACTGTGTGAAAGATTTATTAAAAACGAAATTTGAAACTCTGTCTTTCATTTTGCTACTTTCAACAGCCACACCAGAATGACAACATACAAGTGACCAGATGGAAGCCTTAGACACACTCAGTTATTTTACATAGGACCAGAATTTTCTACAGTTTTCTGCCAGATCATTTGCTATGATATGACGCTGGTAACAGTTGTATGCTTCGCACATAAACCATTTCACTCGTGCACAAATCACTAGCAACCTTTCCTTGCCATCAATTGTGCCTTCTACTTTGAAGCGCAAGTGGAACAGCTTCTGTTTCCTCAGCATTTTCCGAATTTCATTATTGAACCATGGTGGGTCTTTTCTGTCCATATTCCACTTACTTGGCACATAATTCTCTAGATGATAATTCACAATGTGCTAAAACTCTGACTGTAATTCTCCTGCATCCATCCTACTGGAACTAAGAGATACCAATTTACTGCTTAAGTGAGATGCTCTTTCTAGCAGAAAGATTCTCCTAGGCTTCTTCACTCATTTGTTAACTTTCGTAACCATAATTACTATAATGAAATCACCATTGCTAATCCGCATTTCTAAACTGACATTGTCGATAATGCCCAGTTTGTTTGTAGCTACAATGTCTGAGACATTTCCAATGCTTGTGCTCTCCCTAACCAGCTGTTCACGAACATTTTCAGAAAACGTGTTCAAAAGTACTTCACATGATTGTCTGTCTGTACCCCCTGCAATGAATTCCTAGTCATTCCAGCCTATACTCAGTAGGCTGAAGTTGCCTCCAACTAGTACTGCATGATCTGGGTATTTACACTCTACTACCGACAGACATTCTTTAAATGACTAGAACTATCATGGCAGAACCAGGCAGCTTGTAAAATCATCCAACAACTAGCCTGGTTTCACCTAGGCCAGTTATACACGACCAGATAACTTTATTGTTACACTCAACTTCGACTTCAATAGAGAGAATATGTTTGTCAACTGCAATAAACACTCCCACTCCTGTGACCATCCGAACAGATCTTTGAGATATCTACATGCAAAGAAACTGAACATTAATTTGCCACATACTGAGTTCATAAGCCTGCAACAAAACCATATACATTGACACCCCCCCCCCCCCCCCACACACACACACAGAAGTACAGGGTGTTTCAAAAAGGACTTTAGAACTTTAAAAATTAATATACATTTGTTGAATGAAGATACAGAGCTGGGTTTGGTGTCATTTTGTAAGGAAGCACATGGTCATTTTTACCTTAATCTGATGACAATGTATGTGGCTTCTGTTGGTTATGATGCCTACATCCCATCATAAGTCAATTTCTTCCCAAACTCGCTGTAGCATTGCAGGTATAATGTGGTCCATGGCAGAGTAAATTCTTGCTCTCAGATCAAGTAGAGAAGCCGGCAAAGGAGGTACAAACACAATATCCTTGATGAATAAAAAAAAGGAAGGTCGAGTGGTGTCAGGTCTGGGGAACATGGAGGGGGGGGGGGGGGGGGGGGTCATGCAACTGGCGCATCACGGCCAATCCATTGACCCTGAAAGCAGTCGCTGAGAATATCCCAAATGTCATTTAAAACATTTATGCCACTCATAAATTATAGGCCTACTACGAGACCTTTAGCGTAATTGGTACGGAAATTATACTGAACTGCTGTTGCCGAATCTGATTCTTCAAACCACAACACACAACTAGCATGCCCAGGCCCAGTGAAGGCAGCCATCTTTTAACGCAACTGCCGCTAGCATTCCTGAAAGTGCGATTCAGCACTAGCAAACTACGCAAGACAAAAACTTGATATATTTCTCTACAAACTGACACTACAATCACCTCTGTAGGTATTACAAATTAATTTACGTGAATTTTGAAAGTAGTAAAGTCTTTTTTGAAACACCCTGTAATGTAAAGGGCAGAGGCACTATAATGGAATAATGACATTAACTGCTGGTGCGTAATGTATTAAATTACGATAACGGGGAGCGGGCATTATGTCAGTAGAATACAGATCAGTTGCGAAATCAGGTCAGTCAGGGGCCGAGGCAACCATTCGCAAGGAATGGAAAATTCCAGGTTCGAGTCACAGTCATGCACAACTTTTCAACTTTCCCCCGATTTAATTCAATGCCCACTAGCAGCTAATGTCATCATGCCTTTGATTAAAGACAATAAAATTTCACACGGCCTTAGAGTAGTTCTACTCGTGGGCTAACCATACATAAAACTTCACAAGCCACTGTATTTTCAACTCTCAAGACAATGACTAAGAGGAGACTGAAAAACCAATTGTGCTGCTAGAATGTTTTTACTGAGCTGTTCTGATTGCTGCGAGTTCATTTTGAACCCCATGACCACTTTCAAGTTATCTGCAAAAAAATCAATCCTGATACACACATTTTTGTTACTTACAAATTACAATTTTGAACTACTTACATACTTAGCACATCATTATTGCAAATGTTAATACAGGTGGAGATGCATTAGCTGTCAGTTTATGCAGGTACTGCACACTACTTTTATGATGGTCGATTATTTTCATGTTTGAAAGCTTTTCATGATGTAGTATGGTTACAGCAGTGGATTGTTATTCTATGGGTTTGCTGTAGTTATTGTTATGTCTCTGATTTATATTATGGGTTTGTGAGTAGATATAATCTTCATTCTGTTTATTGGTACTATGGTTATGTCTCTTAATATCAATCTGTGAATTTGTATGATTTTGTTATCTTTTGTTTTGTTTATTGGTGGTGTTATCTGTGTTTCATTTATTCACCCAAGATCGATTTTGAATGATTTCAATAAAACTGTCAATATAGTTTTTGTTTTAATTAAGTTTGTTCATTTAAGAGTTGGCTGGGATATGTGCGAGTATGAGTGTAAATTTCCATTTCTTTGAGAAGATTTAGTGTCGGGCACTTCAGTGTTACGTGCAAGATTTCTATAGCATGTTCTAACTGGTTTACGTGGCAATTTTCTGTTCTGATGTGATGTGATGAAAGTCTGTGGATTGGTTTGTGTCATTATGTGTCTGTGTGTTCTTAATATCACATTTTGAAATTGTTTATTTGGCCTATATAGAATTAGTCACCGTCGCTGAATTGATTATAATAGCCCGGCTTGAGTGTGGATTGGTGGTTTTGTGTCTTCAGATCAGATTTGTGTTTTGATTATGTGCACAGTGCACAATGCAAATCTTACTATGGTTTTCTTTAATATTTTGTTTAACTTGTCAGATGTGGGTATCACATGTGCCTGCAGCATGTAGGTGATTTTTTTAAAGTTTTGTGTCATGTGTGTTATGTTGTGTACTGGCTTTGGGCAATTTTCATATAGTTGGTCTACTATAGTGGGGTTATAGTTCTTTGTGTTTGCTATGTATTTTGGTGTTGCTAATTCCTTCTGTACCACAGGATTTTGTAGTGGAGTGTTTACTAATCTGTTTATCATGGTTTGCAAATATGTGTATTTGTTTAATTCGCGATGGCATGAATATGCATCTATGATGTTGTCTGATGTGCTATGTGTCCTGTAAATTTCAAATTCAAGCCAGTTGTGTGTGTTTTTTTATCATTAGATCTAGGAAATGAATGGATTTTTTTTTTTATTTTCTAGTTCTCTGTTGAATTTCATATTTAGGTGCAGACTGTTTAATGTATTGTGGATGTGTTGTATGTCTGTCAGATCCATCTATTAGAAGCTGTGTGTCATCTACATAATGAAAGTAGTATATGATTTTATTAGTCCCTTGTTTGTAGGGCTGAATAGTTCTCATTCAAAGGTATTGAGAAAAATATCAGCGATAGCATCATCTATACTGCATTTCATTTCATGGCGGCTCCGACTTTATGGTTGTACAATTGTTATTAAATTTGAAATGCTTCTGGTTGAGTACTAGTTTCAGTAGCTCTATTATTTCTAGTATTGCTGAGACTGGCAGTTTTCAGTGTTGTACATGGTTGTTTTCTGTTATATAAACTCTCATTTATTGGAATGTTGATATACAGGTTTGTGATGTCGAAAGATACAAATTTTCCATTCTTTGTTATTTTTATGTCTGATTTTGTGTTAAGTCTCTGGTAAGTGTAATATTTGTTTTACAGACTGTAATTTTTTCCTAATTGTGAAGGTTGGATTATCTATCCAGCTGACTAGAGGCCATATTGGAATTTGGGGTTTATAGATCCTAGTCTGTGTGTGAAGTGTGGGTGTTCTTGGGTTCATAGAGATGTATTGCTTTTTCTTCCTGATCAGTGAGAAATGTGTTGCTACTGTTGTGGTACTAGTTATATTTAACAGATTGCAACATAAAAAAAACACCATAACTCATACGACTCCTTTCCTATAAAATTAAACAACAGAACAGCATATAAACAAATCAAGAAAAATATAAGTCATAAACTGCACCAGAGAAAATAATTACACATGACAATCACTCGCACACAGCATTATACTGCACATAACATTACTTTTTATTACTCTTTTGGTTTCGGAAGCATATTTGTTAGTTGGTTTTATCAGTATTTCTGTAATACTGTTTCCCGCAAAAAATTCTAGTACTCTTCATATGTAGTCATTTTGTTTCTTTATTACAATGCTATTCCTTTTATCTGCTTTGATTGCTGCTGCTTGATGTATGAGTAAGTTTTGGTTAATGCTTCTGATTATTTTAGGAACCCGTTGAGGTTGCTCGTTTGTTTTGAGGCCTATGGTGAAAGATTTTTTACGATTAATGAAGCTTGAACCTGCAATAACAATGTGCTAAGAACGTAAGTAATTAAAAATTGTAGTAACATCTTCAACTTTTGTAGTCCTGCTAAGCACTACAAGCTGGAACCGCGTGACCGCTACGGTCACAGGTTCGAATCCTGGCTTGGGCATTGATGGGTGTGCTGTCCTTAGGTTAGTTAGGTTTAAGTTCTAGGGGACTGATGACCTCAGCAGTTTAGTCCCATAGTGCTCAGAGCCATTTGAAGCATTTTCTTTTGAAGTCCTGTCTCCCTCAGTTGCATGTAAGATACAAAATGGTCATTACATCAATCTCAATGAGCCTACACATCGCCATTCCAATTTCATGCATGGAGCACTGATTTAACAAATATTAACTTCAAAGTAGAGGAAGAACAGCTGACACAGTAGACCTTATTGACCTTTATTTACGAAATATTTTTATAAAGAGCTATAGATGAGTAATAAAGTTCCATAAACTGTTTTTCTTGTAGCACTCTACAAAAATTCATTTTATATTTTTCACTTTTTCATCATTTAAGTTTATTTAACCTTATTTTCTTCTCTTTACATTGGTAGTAAAAGATTACAGAGTTATTGAAGAATACTATAATATAATTAAAAAATATTACAGATATTTTCAGTTAAATACAGTAGTGTACATTACATAGGTTCTGCGATCACTTATTCATCCCTCTCTTTGGAAACTTGTTCACACTTGAAACATATTTAACAGTTTCGCTGTTTACTGCTTTGTATCTCGTCTCTCTCAATTGTTACAGATTATAGTTGTTTTGTTCACTTGTTGTACTTCACTGCTTCTGACACGCTTTCACAACACAAATGACAATTCTCCTTCCTCCTTCAGCTTTCTCTGCAGCAAACTTCTGACAGATATTCTGTCCAAGAATACCTCCCACACCTGAAACTACACACTTTTCGAGTCCTCTAATATTCATAGCCCTTTCTTAGAAGTAGGGTTTCGTGAGCTGCAGTACCAATTCTTGAAGAAAAATCTGTTGTTTGTTAGATTTTGTCTTATTCCACTATGGAAAGTTGACCAGAAACAATATGAACCATTTAACACTGCTATGTCCACAAGAGTATAGAAAATAGGTAGTGGCCACCCTCTAGGTCCTCTTAATTGAAAATTTCTTTACTACCTGATCCACTGTGCCAACACTGTATTTTGTCTAATTACAATATAATCAATCATATTACTCTTTTCTTCTTAGTGTCAAACAATGGAATATCAACAATGTAGGAAAGGACCAATTGCTACTTACCTTAAAGAGGATGGTAGGCTTGTTGGTTTGGGCAGTAAAGGGACTAAACTGCTGGGTTATCAGTCCTTTTTACTAGGACACACAGGACTCGGATGAAACCTATACCCCAAATGAATCCTATCACTTAAAATTGGAGAAAGGAACAAAAGGTGTAACACGAACTGTGTAACAACACAGAAGAAAAACAAAAGAACCAAGCCGAAAGTGAAAACATTAACTGAAACGAAAAAAGCTGTAGAAGGTGGTAAAACAATATAGCAGTGGGCTGGACTGACTGACTGTAAGGATAGAAAAGGATGATCCAGCCACTCCACAACACACAAAACTCTCCAGTCTAAAATCACAAGCCCAGAGCGAGTGTGGAAGAGTTACAATTTAGGTAGGGTGAAGGCCTGGGAGAGAAGGGTACAGGTCCACTATTAGACTGAGTGGCAAAAACTCCCTCTTGAACAAAACGTAAAAGTAGATCAGCCTCTGAGGCACTGTCACCTAATACCAAAGGTAGCACATCTGAAAGGTTAAAGGGCAGCCACCGGACAGCTAGATTGGATCATTCTAGCAAAATGTGGACTAATATGAACTGAGAGCCGCAGGGACGGAGGAGGTGACCATGCATCAGCCAAATATGGCCAATGTGGAGCCAGCAAAGGACAACAGAGTCCCTGCAAGTGGCTCGCATGGATGACCTCCACACATCTGTTGTCTCCTTGATAACACATAGGTTATTTGATGTACTTAGGGTGTGCCATTCGATATTTCAGATCCAGAAAACTTTACGGTGTCAGACTGATCAGAGATCAGTCTCTGGTTGGCTGATCTACAGAGTCGGTTTACTGGTAGCTTGTTTGGCAAGCCTGTAAGCAATTTCATTTCCTGGGATTGCGATATGTCCTGGGATCCAAATGAAGGCCACTGAATGTCCATGGTTTTCAAGGGCATAGACAGACTGCTGGACAGTCACTGCCAAAGGATGGCAAGAGAAACACTGGTTGAGAGCTTGTAGGCTGCTTAAGGAGTCACTACAGTTGAAGGACTCACCTACACAGGAGCAGATACACTCAAAAGCACAAGAAATGGCTACCAACCTTGCAGTGAAAATACTGCAGCCATTTGGAAAGGAACAGCGTTCAGTATATCAAGTGCGAGCTTAGGCAAAGCCAACGTGACCATCGACTATCTAGCCATTGGTGTAGACTATTTCTGAGCTCTGGAACTCACTGAGAATAGAGAAAAATTAGCGGCGGAGTGCCTCAGGAGAAGCAGAGTCTTTTGAGCATAGCAATAGGTCCAGACAAGCTGTGGCCGAGGCACGGACCATGGAGGTGTACATGAGTGGACCCACAGGATAGGTAGTAGAGGGAAAACTAAGTCACTGAGAAAGGACTGTACACCAACAAACTGGAATCCCGAATCTAGGCCGCCATTGCGTGAGAGAGATCACTGTTTTAAATTGCAAGCAGTTGTTATCACCTGATCCGCAATGGAGGAACTCCAGCATCCACAAGTAGGCTTTTCACCAGTTTAGTTCGGAAAATTTCTGTCGCAAGTTGAACTCCACAGTGGTGTATAGGGTCCAGCATCTGCAATGCTGAGAGAGATGCTGAACCAAATGCCAGGCTCCCATAGTCACGATGGGACTGTACAAGGGCTCTTACAGTTGCGCAACAGTGTAGCACAACCTGCACCGCAGTTGGTGTGACCCTGGTGTCAAAGAATGTTAGATGACATCGACACTTTTTCTGAAAACTGACAAAGATGGGGAAGCCAAGTTAAGCAGGCATCGAAAACCAGTCCCAAAAGGCAATAAGCCTCCACTATATTAAGCAGTTGGTCATGAGCCATGACGAAATGTCACAGTTGGTTCTTTGCATTTCCTCCTTGTATGTAGCGTGTTTCTTTTGAAATTCCCGCTTCGCACTCTGTTGTTTCCTTACCCTAGCCAGAGGGCACTGTGGCATTGCTGCGGCCAGCTGTCCGCCGTGTTTGCGAGAGGGCGTCGGTCTGGAGGAGGGACTAATTGCGGACATCTGAGAGTGTACAGGAGGCCACGCCATTTTCTTGATGTTTGGCGTGACTCGTATCACGTGTGGTGCAACATTAAGATAATGATAGCAAAAAATGGTTCAAACGGCTCTGAACACTATGAGACTCAACATCTGAGGTCATAAGTCCCCTAGAACATAGAACTACTTAAACCTAACTAGCCTAAGGATGTAACACACATCCATGCCTGAGGGATTATCGAACCTGGAACAGTAGCAGTCGCACAGATCCAGACTGAAGCGCTTAGAACCGCTTGGCCACATCGGCCGGCGACTATGATAGCAGCCAATGTTACTCTCTTGGTCGCAGATGTATCAAAGGGATGGGGCTTGGTTGTCCACTGAAACTCCTATCCTACGGATGTCGCCAGACAAAGTAAGACGTTTTGACCATTATTTTGCATTATTTGCAAGTAACTGGGGATTCTGGCATCTGCAGTAATTCGGCAAAGATTCTTTGTTTCATCGGTGTGTAAATAATTGAACAAGGAGCAGTTTACGTAATGTTCATCTTATGCTCGTGTTCTGCGTCTGCTGTTTGCGAGTGTAACTCTCACCTTTGTCTGTTAATTTTGAGCGCATCATCAAATACTGAATCCAAGTAGTGACTTTCAATTAATTAGCTGGAGTCCTCCTTTTCCTCATCACAAAGGGTGTTAAATGGCAAAGCAGAATTTTAGAGCTTAACTTGCTACCTCTTTTGCGTGGCTTCAATAACTAACCTGTTAACTAATTAAGGTTTGTGGTAAATAAAGGTATTTAAGTATGTTGTTTTATATTATCTGAAATGTGTCAATGATTTATGTTGCACTAGTTGATTTTTGGGTAGGAACAGATGTGCTGGCACATCTGCCACGTAAGGGAATACTGCTAGTTTTGACTATGTTCTGACCAGGGTCCTTGCTTGACGCATGTCTTTAAATATGCCGCTAATCTGATTAGCATATGTTATATATATATCTAAAGACAAAGATGATGTGACTTACCAAACAAAAGTGCTGGCAGGTCGATAGACACACAAACATACACACAAAATTCAAGCTTACGCAACCAACGGTTGCTTCATCAGGAAAGAGGGATGGTACGTCACATCATCTTTGTTTTTATATATAGTTAACCTCCAATATGTTCCTAATAAAAAAAATTTAGTTTTTTATTGTGCCTGTCTACCTGCGATTTCCCGCTTGGTAAGTCATATATATATATATATAAAATCTAAATTTTTTTATTAGGAACTTATTGGAGATTAACTGTCACCATGCGGTGTAAGGTGTTGGGGACAGTGCACTTTCCTGATATTCATCTTGATGTTCTAGTGTAAACTTGCTAATTTTTTCTCTTTACATGGAGTGTGCTTGCCTTTATGTTATAAGTGACTGTTTCATAACCAGTTTTTTATTTTATTTTATTTTTTTTATTTTTTCAACACACCTATGTGTGTGTATATATATAATTATGGGAGAAAAAGTGTGTTCCCTGTTGAACTTTAGTTAAAGTGCAGAAAACTGAATCAGGTGTTTATTATTGTTCTAGTGCGACACTAAATTTTCTTGGTCTGTTATCAAGTGTTACAATAAATGCAAATTGCAGTGAAACGATGCACTATTTCAGTTGATCCCCTGATTTTCTATCTCCACATTTGTTAATCTAAACTCATATTAAATTGTTTAAATATTGGAGGGAGGTGTGTGTCCCAGGTCATCGAGGTAAAGTTCTAGATGTGGGTGGACAGTACGACGGCATAAGTGAATTACACGCCTTGCTGGCTGAAAACTTGAAAACTGAAAGCCATGAGTGAGTACCCATGTCTGCACCTTTTGTATGGCTCCCTGCAGCTGATGTTCAGCCACACTAACTGTAGATGAACAAACGTAAATACGGGAGTCAACAGTATACAAGAATGGTGATACTGAGGACCCCAATGCTGCTGTGAGATCATTAATGGCAATTAAAAGGAGTGGGATGGTCAGTACAGAACCATATGGGAACCCATTGTATTAGACATACTCCCTGTGTGTGTGTGTGTGTGGGTGGGGGGGGGGGGGGGCTGTGTGAAACACTAACTCCAACTTTGAAGGAGTTGAGCGACAAAAAGTTCTGTATAAATATTGGGAGCGGGCCCTTAAGTCCCCACTCTTGTAATGTAGCAAGGATGTAGTGGTGCGAAGTGATGTCATAGGCTTTCATCAGGTCAAAAAAGATGGCAATAAGGTGTTTGTGGGGAAAAGGCCATTCAGATAGCAGATTCCAAGTACACCAAGCTGTTAGTGGTGGAGCATTCTTGGCGAAAACCAGCCCGTAATGGAGCAAGAAGGCCCTGAGAATCAAGGAGCCAACACCACCGCCAGCTAACCATATGTTCAAGCAACTTGCACAGAGCATTGGTGGGACTAATAGGATGATAGCTATCCTTATCTAGAGGGTTCTTACCATGTTTTAGCACTGGAACAACGATGCTTTGATGCCACTGTGACGAGAACTCATTATTGCTCCAAATGTGGTTGAAGATGGCAAAGAGGTGGCACTGGTAATCTGAGAGATCAAAGGCCGAGTATGTGCTATGCGTCACCCTGAAACAAGTGGGGGCCAACTCTATTTAGGTCAAGTTGCGTTAGTACACCTCAAGATCTTTACCACAGTCAGTAATCTTGGTTCCACCCTACAAAGTGCTACAAGTGTTAAAATCACGCACAAGTAGAAAAGGTGGAGTAGCTGGGAAAGTAGCACAGCCAATACATGGTGCAGTACTTCACCATCTGGAGGTAGGTCCTGCATTGTTCTCAATAAAACTTTAAAGTTGTTTGAAGGGGTGCAGGTGTGCTAAATACAGTGGTAATATATATGAACTCCATCTGACCTCTTGTTACAGTCAATATGATTTTTTAATACCCCCGATGGCCACGAAGGGCGGGGATCCGCGTTACTGGAAAGCAGGTTTCCTGAAGGGCATGCAAAAAGCAGGTGCGACACAAAGCGTTGTTGTAATTCAGCCAGGTGGGGGAAAGATCTGCAGTAATTCCGCTGGAGGATGACACTTTCTGTAGTCTTGGAAGGCATGAAGTCACCAAAGGGGCAGTTTACATCTCTGATCACCTCCTGCCACCTGTTGAGGGCTTGTGGATTTTGTGTCCATTGGTTCTGAGGTTCCAAGGGGAGAGGGGACAGTAGGATCTCCACCTCATCCTCAGAATTTGAATCTGCCAGAAGCAGTAGTGTGCCGACCACTGGAATCACTCTTCCAGATAGGCTTTTTCTTTTGGTCCTCCTGCTTTTCTTTCAGTTTGTCTGGCTGGGAGGGCTTTACCGAGTTTTCTCAGGAACCGGAGATGATTTGGAAGTAGCAGCTTAGGGCTCCTTTAGCCACAGGCCTGTGTCTGGCTTCACCGCAGCAGAACTGTTGGAAGGCAATGTCCCAAAGGACCCCTTTCTTGCGAGAGGAGCCAGAGGAGGCTGTTGCTTCTCATTAAGAGGGGTGGGTGGGAACCACTGTCTCTGATGGGGAGGGGGAGGGGTGGCGTTGCTCCCAAAGCAGATGTTTGGGTAGGAATGGGAGGAGTGCCCCCAAGCAACAAGGAGGCAGATTTAGTCTGGCAGGGCTGAAGGCCCACTTTTCGAGTAACAGGTGGTGGGGTTACTGTTGCCAGAGAGGGCAACGTTCATCATAGCTACACCATAGGAGATCACGCGCACAGGATTTAGGTGGTCGTATTTCCGTTTTGCTTCTGTGTAGGTCAGTCTGTCCAGGTCTTATACTCCATCATTTTCTGCTCTTCCTGAAAAATGGCACAGTCCGGTAAACAGGAGGAATGGTGCTCTCCAAGCTCACACAAACCGGAAGGGGGGCACAAGGAACTTTGTGTGACAGACGCCCACAGTCCTGACATGTGGGGCTTGTGTTATGAGAGGACATATGCCCAAATTTCCAACATTTGAAGCACCACATAGGAGAATTAACCTAGGGTTTAAAGTCATACTGGTCTATCTTTTCAGGCAGCGAATCACCTTTGAAGGCCAAGATGAAGGCACCAATAGCAACCCTGTTGTCCTCAGGACCCCTATACACACGCCTGACAAAGTGTACAAATCATGGCTGTAGATTGGCATGCTACTTGTCATCGGACTGGAGGAGGAGATCTCTACGGAATATAATAACCTGGACCATATTTAAGTTCTTATGTGAGATGAAGAAGATCGGAACATCACCCAGTTTGCCACAGGTGAAAAATACAAGCAATTTGTCTTGGGGACACTGGTTTGTATTGAGACCAAACCGTTCCTCATTTTGAATATTCCTGCTACTTCCCAAAACCTGTCTACTAAGTGCTCAACAAAAAAAAAGGCTTTGTCATTAAAAAGGATTGCTATCAGACCTGGTGCAAACCAAGTACCGAGGAGGGTGAGTTTGTCCATTATAATGAGCCCTACATTCCTTCCGTAGTGTAGCCACGGAGGGAATAATTTAGGGTTATGTCTCTCAGCATTAAAGTGCTCCTTACCTCACTTGGAGCCTCTTGAGGCAATGTGATCCCTGTGTAGTGAAGGGGGCTACAACCAAGAAGGCACATGATGACCCCTCCAAGACCGGACTGGCTACTGTAATGGATATCAGGTGCGAAAGGTTCCATCACGATCATGGGTGCAGAAGAAGACAGCGGACAATGGAGGTGGATGGTACATCCTGCGAGGTGTCCTCACCCAAATACCTGGATTAGGGTGAAGTTGCAGAAAATCTTAATGCACAAAGAGTTTATAATGCACCACATAAGGTGTCCTTTCTCAAACTGCCTAGATGTCAGAAAAATTTGAAAGATATGGAGGTCAAATCATAAAAGGGGACCATAACTTATTAGAATGGAAAGTGGAAGAATCCTTTAGTCACCTCTCACAAACGGTAGGAATACCTAGGGCCTTTTCTAACACCCAAACCCGCAGGGGAGAGGGGCACGAACACACGCTAAGTTCCAGACAGGCACAATTAAAAGACACTTACATAAAGCATGTGGCCACAGCCTTCATTAGCCAAAGGGAAACACACCATGCACACACAAAGCAAGCACACCTCATGCACACACGACCGCCAACATCAGCGTGGGCCAGAATCCATTCTGGCCTGAAATGCTGGGTTGGTAGTCGTGTGTGTGAGGTATGCTTGTTTGTGTGTATGAATGGTTTGTGTTTCTCTTTTGCTGATGAAGGCTATGGCAAAAAACTTTATGTAAGTTTTTTTTTTAATTGTGCCTCTCTGCAACTTAATGTTTCTAATCTTTTCTTACATTGTTGATATTCTTCTTAGTGTTAGTAGGTGAATAAATTGCAGCATCATGTTGAATAGAAAGCAATGAAAGTTTTTTTTGGGCAAGGTGTGGGGATACAAGAAACAATTGTGACTAGGGTATTTCCAGTGCTAGAACCACTGAAAAAAAAATTACTTTAAAATAATTCTCTACTTGAAATGTCTTTCAGGTGTTGAAGTATATGCTTGCTATTAGTTTGTAATGTTTGCACAAGACTCAGCTTCTGATTTTTCCTCAACAATTCTTCCACCAAATCAACCGAAGGGTAATATATGCCTGTGGTGACATTGTGCCCTGAATTATGTATGGGAACAACCAGGTATTTCGCTACAGCTGCAGCTGAATTTGATTGTTATGGACTATCATTTTTCTTCCCTGCATATGGCACCATGCTGAGAGCATATCTGGTTTTAGAGTGTGTGAACATTCATGTAAATTAAAAGCTTTCCAGGTTTTTCCTTCAGAAAGACTTTGAAGGGACATCTGGCACATAACAATGCCAAGATTTATCAATAACAGTGTACATCCCAGCAAAATATCTTGGCAGTAACTAATTCATTTTATCAAACACTTGTTGCACTGTAGCAAACTTATCATGCTCCCTGCACTCATTTCACATCTCTCTGTCGTCATCAAATCTTACTATTTTAGTAAGCTGACGAAATGAAGTTCTACTCATAGTATACACGAACCTTCATGAAGTTCTGCTTCAATGCTTTTTCACAAGTAAGCTTTATTATGGTGTTAACAACTTCTGGAGAAAAATTCTTTACAAATTATTCTCTTATTGTTCCTACTTTATCTTCATTTCTCATGCCTTCTCACTGGTTCTTTGTGTTTTACGTTACTCAACTTGTAATATGAGGATGTTTGGATGTAAAATCATTCCCTGTGGTTGTAAAATACTTCTCACTGACCCAGCCAGCTGTGTCATCATCCACTGCAGGTAACTAGAGCTAGTCTGCCGAGTGTTTGTACACGATCACCATCACATCCTCACACGCAACACACTCCTCTTCAATTGCACTCACCACTTCCACCAAATTCTGTACATTCTTCTAAACTGTCTAACATTGCTCTTTCAATAAGAGAGCTGGGGGTACATTTTCAGTCTCAGTTGTCTCTTAACATTGGACAAAACAGCACTGTATAAGATGGAACAAGAGAGAATCTGAAGTGAAAGAGAAATGAATCATTGTTAAGACCACTGTTGCTACCCACACACAGAAATTCAGTGCCCATTGCTGAAATGTTACAATTTATGGAAAAAGGTATTTGTTGTCAAGTCACATCTACTACCAAGGACTTTATGACAACTTCATTAGACTAAAACTGATGGCTCAAGTTTTGCTGAATAAATTTATGTATTCATAAAATCTGGTTGAGGAAATAATAAAAAAACAGAAAATAATTTTATATTATAAAACACCAACTTAAATTACAATATTTACAAAAGGTGGGCACAAGCACCCCCCACCCCCTTACTGTAAGGATCAATAAAATCACCCAACATAAAACAACCATCACATGAAGATGATGTCCCCAGGATGCAACACATGATAGTTACGTAGAGCACATGTACACATTCACTGCTGCCACCCCCCCCCCCCCCCCCAATGCGCGCACGCACACACACACACACACACACACACACACACACACACACACACACACAACTATGCTTTATCACGTTACTGGTAAGATTGTTTTTGAGACAGACAAACTATTATTACTTACCTTAAGATCTCTGTGAGTTATTCCCTTTGAATGCAAATACTGAACAGCTACAACTATCTGATAAAATATCAACTTTGCCTCTGGTTCACCAAGCTGTTCTTTTTTGGTGATCCTGTCAAAAAGCTCCCCTCCCTCCATCAGTTCCAGAAACATGTACACTTTATTTGATGTATCCACAATGTCATGGATGGTTATAATGCATGGCTGAAACAAGGATTATCTGTCACAAATCCCATTCATATTCCAAATTAAAATCAAGAGAAATGGTCATAAAAAAAGTTTCACTATCTGTGTTACTTTGCTATTTCATCCCCAATTCCACATAGTAATTTAATAAAGCAATTACATGGAAACTCATTTAAGATTTTTAAAAAGACCATCGAATTTTTTTTTTACCAAAACCAGACTTTTACACAGATTGCAAAATGGCAAAAGACTGACTGTCATTCATAAGCATTGTAATTGTAAATTCCTTTGACTTTTACCAAGCAGTATACTGTGGCATTCATGCCAGTATTACTCCAATTTCTTCAATGTGGAATTGTCCACAGATCTCGATAATTTAACAAAATTGGAAAACCTCCATTGGCGCCAAAAAGGAGAATGGTATCTCGCTGCACAAAGCAAGAATGAATGGGGGACACTGGCGAAGCCACACCCCCTCTCCCAGCCTCACAATAACCCCCCCCCCCCCCTCCCAAGCAAACACCTTCATCCCATTAGGAGACGCATTACTTTGTCTTACATTGAACAGTCATTCTGAACTTTGTACTCTAACAGAAGTTTTTACTCAATGTGTGCATCAAGTGATCCTTTAATTTCAAAGACAGTTGTAAATATTTGGCACATACCTGTGGCAACTGATTGGATCAAGTTAAGTAAATCTTTTTACCATTCTTGTAATAAAGAGAAAATATCTCATATGCCATAGCTCAACGACACGATTGGCCACAGAAACCAAAACTCCCACAGCTATACTGGACAACAGTTGTTCTGTCATGTCTTAACACTCAAAGTACGTCAAACTTGCAGGACATAATGACCTTTCAATCAGCTAATACAAAATGTAATAAATTGATTATTGGGAATTATAATATGTATTTTTTTTATTTAAAAAATCACGATTAATAATGGATGAGATTTGTAATCGGGACAAGAACTCTTCAGAAAATCTGGACACTATTGCCTATTAGCTAATAACTTGCTCTTCTGTGTGACATAAAATTAAATATAGGGAACCCAAAACTAGTGAAGACAAGAGACTGACAAGACAGTGCACATTTCTTCAATCCTTACATCCTAGCAATTTTTCTCTCTGATCTTGCTACAGCTTTACATGGCGTGCTTTCTTTTCTGCGAAAGAACTATTACCTCATCAAAGTTCGTCTCCACATGAAAAATCAAAATGTTGTCGTCTAATGCTGAAAAAGCTGTTAATACAAATAGTACCCAAGACTGGTGTGGTTACTTGATCTGATTACATCTATTTTCTCACTGTCTGCTAAAAAAATGAAATAAGTCTGCCTAATATTGCAGCAATTGTTACACACACCAAATAAACGAGACTGTTTTGGCAATAATGGTTACTTTTATAACATGACAGAATAATTCATGAAGTACCAATATCAAATGCCTATTACTCCAACTACATGGAAAAAGTTTTATGTTAGGTAATAGTTTCACATTTCATTCATGCTCTCTAGCTTCTGAAGCATGACGTCGAAAAGTAGTAGTATTAAATTTTAATATAAATTTGGAATCGTCATATTCTTCCATAATTTGTGAGTCTCAATTTCTTCTCCTCCCTAATTCTTACAAACAATATTGTGGTCACTAATTTTGTAACAATTTCTGCCAGAGTCAATACTTATTCTCTGGTTAACTTCACAAACCCTGCCACAATCACCGGTTTAATTATCCTGAATTTATTCTCCGGTTAGGCATCATTAAGTGTTCGTATAATGTGTTTTCCATGCTACTACCAGAACAGAATTTTAGCGGCTGCTAGCCGGCGACAGTATAACTGGCCCTTAGTAGTGTAGCAGTCTGGCCAAAAATTTTCTCTAAAAATTTCATTTTCTTGGATACACACAGAAGATAATACATAATCTTTGTAACCTGTGATTCCTGTTAGTTGTTTATTTCCACCCTGGTAGGCTAAATCTGTGGATTTCAGTAGTAATTACAACAACTCTGGTCATTGCAAACCCAGTCAACCACACAATCAGCTATCATCATTCACCCGTTGGACTTTATAAGGCACAGCTCGTATAGCCCTGTCCCCTTTTATCTGCAGGGAAGTTTATTTCTAGATGTGATGGGGATTCGCCTGGCAGACACACCACGTACATTATGCACGCATTCAAAAATCAACTTACGATTCATTCAGAATTCAACTTAGAATTTGTTCAAAAATCAACAGGGATGCGTTTCAAAATCATATGAATAACTGATAGACCAATGTGCGCTGGATGCTAGGCGCTTTGTGAAACAAGGTCTTTTTCCACAATTTGGTCCCCCCACCCCACTAAAATTGCCACCCGGGCAGATACCCCAGTTTGTCCCACCCCTAGTTCTGTATACATGAATCAGGCTGCTTAAGCACACCAGTGAAATTTGCATCTGGCAGCCTGCTGCTACTGCTTATACAGCTAACTGCCACACTTCTGTAGCCAGAAGCGGGAGAAGGTATTACTCATACGCAAGTCAACTGTGCATGTGTGTGAGCTCACTCGCAACCGCTGAAACAAATCTAATGTAAAGAATTGTGGTGTCATGCTCATTGGAGGCAATCTGTTGTTATGAAGCATTGCACAGTCTTCTTAAAGCCTTTGACACATTTTGCTGTTGGCAGACACATGTATGAGCACTGTATTTTGTTGTTGTATATGGAGCATTTCCTTTGCAACTGTTTTGTTGCTGCAGTATTATTCTGCCAGTAGCAAGATACTGCAATATCATTTGTTAGAGTTTTGGTTCTTACCAGTCAAAGTAACAAAAATTTAACTGGAAAGTAAAACAATGAAAAATTCATTGTAAAAAAAAATTCCCAGGTTTTCCCCAGTTTTCTCCCGGGTGAAAAAATTCCCGCATTTTCCCTGGATCTCCCAGTTGTCCTGGGTCATATACACCCCGGTTTTCACATATTACTTTTGGCTAGCTGACCACTGATATACATCAGTTAAAATCTATGGCATAATTTCTGGAACAGTCCTATAACCCAGGGAGTGAACATGAGAGAGAAAAAAAATCCCTGGATATTTTCTGGATTTCCTGGTTAAAATACAGTTCACAATGCACTTTGGAAATATCTGTGATTCATTGCAACATGTACTCAGCACTTGTTTTTTATTATGAAAGTATAAGTACAAATTCCACCAAGCACAGCATGCTTCTGAAGCACAAAAATCTACTTTCACTGTGCGATGCACTTTTGACAGCTAACCACTGCTCATGTCATGTGGTCTCACCAGCCAATAACAACATCACTGTTAAGTAGTGCGATCATACAAATAGGAAAAGTTAATGGCTAAAATTGACATACATGCAGCACAAACAATGCAGGAAAAAAAAGAGAGATTGCTACTTATCACAATGATAACACGCTAAGTTACAGACAAGCACAATTAAGAGATACTTACACAAACTTTCAGGCACAGCCTTCGTTGATGAAAGAGAATTTTTTATTTCTTTTAATTGTACCTGTCTGCACCTTTGCTTGTTATTTTCACAGTATGAAGCATTCTAATTTACTTACAGTGTTTATATGTATACAGTATAGCCACAAGAAAGACAGGTCATCATAAATATTTTGCTGCTTTCTGCTAAGTGTGTGGTTAAGCAGGATCCTAAGAACACAGCTTAAACTGTAGGAGCTGAATTTATGTGACAAGCATGATTACAAATTTCACTGCTGTGCACTGAACATTTTGTGGGTTGCTTGAATGAGTACCTGTTCCACTGAGCACTTTGGGTTTTCCATAAAAAAGCCAATTACATGTAAAACTACTCAAAAACTCGCTTCGTGCTTTTTTAAAAATAAGGATAATTATACCTTTTTCTGTGGTTATTGGTGTAATTTGTGATCTACAAAAGATCTAAAATAATTACAAAAATCTAAAACTGAAGCTTTGTATTTTTAGCATGCATCTCATTGCACTTTCTCACACACTACATTATCCATCTTGTGTAAAAGGAAATTTATTTTGAAAGTAACGCTTCTTTTACCATCATTCATAATATTTTCCCGTGACCTGTTTAAAACGTAAACAGTTGCGACAATACGCTCACTGAAAGGAGTTTGTTGTGCGAAGTATTGCATAGTCTTCGTCTTAAGGTCTATGACACATTTTGCTGTTAGCAGATGCTTGTACATGTTTTGTGTATTGTTGTCGTAAATGGGGCATTTTCTTTGCAACAAAAGTTTTATTTTGGTGTTATTCTCTAAATTATGTTTTACTGCTACAGTATTATTCCGAAGCATTTAGCTGAAAATTAAAACAACAAAAACTTCCCGGAATCCTAAAAATTTATCAGGTTTTAACCACATGATTCCCATTTTTCCAGAATTTCCCGAGGCATGTACACCCTGTATAACCTCATACAATGCTACACCAATCTAATCATCAGTTAAAACAAGGAGTCCACAGGTAATTAATTATAGGGCTGTCCTCTTGCTTTTGGTGAAACAGTCAGGGGACTGTTTTCAACACAAACTGGTTCAGTAACACTTCATTCTATGTCTGTGTTCAGACTTGACTGCACTAGGCATAACTTATTTTCTATCAGTTCCAGCCACTCTTCCTCCTGAGAAAACAGCAGGTATCACAGTAATCATACAAGCTCCACTTGTGACCAGCAACAACATTTGACACTGACTCTGGGCAACACGCCCACCGGCATTCCAACACTACTGCAGATATGTGGCGCTGCCACTAGCACCTGGCAGACAGGATACACCCTGGTGAGTATGTAGATGGAGTTTGCAGTGAATTCATTTAATTTCTATTTCTTCCCCACAAATGCTGAATGCTGGCAAGTAAATTGAGAGAGAGAGAGAGAGAGAGAGAGAGAGAGAGAGAGAGAGAGAGAGAGAGAGAGAGAGAGAGAGAGAGAGAGAGAGAAGAGGGAGGGGGGGGGGGGGTCGGTCCCTTTTGCCAGATGCCAAATTTATGGGGGCAAATGCAATTCACTCTGAATACAGCAATGAGTCAATGTCAAAATCTGGCATAGCAATAACCACCTTGACTGACATTCTGTCCCCATCAAACAGGCAAGCAACCAAACATACGAAGGCTCGTGCAACTATAATACTCACTAATTCACGATTAAAGACAGAGCACCAGTCCTGCAAGCTACTACATTTTGTCAGCTCAGCTGATGAGAGGGCACTTTGCTCTGTAGTACTAGTCACTCTCATTGATACAGTGCCAAATGGGAATTCTGCTTTCTTCTCCCAAGGAAATGCGGCCAGTGCTACAACAGTCCAGCTACAAATCTCACATGCTATAATAGCGCACCTATATTTTTCTGAAGGTGGCCTGTCCTACATATAAATAATAATTTGCATTCTTTCAACATTCTGCGCACACAGAAAAAACGTATGCATTACTAGGAGCTGTCGTCGGGCACCTATACCAACTTTGACCGTCGAAAGATTAATCACTGAATCTGTTCAGCTAACTGAAGACTGGGCATCCCCAAATGTCAATCAATTGCTTAAACCGTTTATTTGTACTCCAACCCATGTCGAATTCATGAAAGTTACCACATATAAATGCTTCAATTTCAACTACATTACAAATGGTAAAATACATCAGTAAGGGCACAAAAACCCCTGCTTGCAACAATCTCTTGATTTGCCACATATGTGCCTCATCTCCCCACTCTGCCACAGTTTTGGTTTCCCTCAACATCCCTAAGTGAAGCATTTACTGGCATCGATACTGTCAAAGCAAGCAATTTTTTTTCTTTCTAATTAGAACAGTTATGAGTATTATATCACCGCCACATATAGTTTAATGCTGCACCATTATAGGACTGAAACCTAAGATATACATTGAGGTGACAAAAGCCGTGGGATAGCAATATGCATATATATACACAGAGGACGGTAGTACCACATACACAATGTATTAAAGGGCAATGCATTTGCAGAGTTGTCATTTGTGAAAAGGCTTCTGAAGTGATTATGGCTGCACACTGGCAATTAACAGACAGCAACTGGAGCTAGCCACATGGGTATTCCATTTTGGACATCATTACAGAATTGAATATTCCAAGATCCACAGTGTATAGCATGTGCTCAGTATACCAAATTTCAGGCACTATTTTTCATCACGAACAACACAGTAGCTGACGGCCTTTACTAAATGACTGAAAGTGGCGGAGTTGTGAGTAGTAACACACAAGCAAAGCAACACTGCATGAAATAACCACAGAAATCAATGTGGGATGTCCAATGAATGTATCCATAAGCACAGTGTGGCAAAATTTGGCATTAATGGACTATAGCAGCAAGTGACTGACACTAGTGCCATTGCTAACATCACATCATCATTTGCAGTGCTTATCCTGGGGTTGTGACCATATCAATTGGATTCTAGATGACCGAAAAACTGTGGGCTGGACAGGTGAGTCATGATTTCAATTATTATGAATTGATGTTAGGTTTCAAATGTGGCGCAGACCTCACGAAGCAAGGGATCAAGATTATCAGCAAGTCACTGTGCAAGTTGGTGGTGGCTCTATAATGGTGTGATTACAGGGAACGGACTGGGTCCTCTGCTCAAACTGAACTGATCACTGACTTAAGTGGTTATTTTCACCTATTTGGAAACCATTTGCTGTGATTCGTGGACTTCATGTTCCCAAATGAGTATCATATCACCAGGCCACAGTTGTTCGCAATTGGTTGGAAGATCACTCTGGACAATTTGAGCAAATGATGTAGCCACCTATATCACCTCACATTAATCCCTTCAAACATTTATGAGACCCATTTGTGGGAGACGAAATTTTGCACGCAAAATCCTGCACTGGCAACACTTTCTAAATTATGGATGACTATAGGCGCAGAATGGCTCAATACTTCTGCTGGGAATATCCAATGACGTGCTGAGTCCAAAACATGTTGAGCTGCTGCACTATGCCAGGTAAAAGGAGGTCAGACATGATATTAGGAGGTCCCACGACTTTTGTCACTTTGTGTAAATGTCTTATTATATTTCCTTCTTGGCTTTAATGACTCACCTTATACATATATAATCGGCAGCCAAATGAAACCCAGTCACAAGTGCAAAGCACTGGTAACCATTTTATTAACTCAAAAATGTAGTTATGCACAGTACACAGTCCAAAATTGTGGCCAAAACTGTTGGCACATTCATCCGACTGCGACACTAGCAGGTCGATTCCATCCTTGAAGCAGCTCGTAGACTGCTGTTGGATCCAGGCCTGGACCCAGTCACACATTTCGTCATCCACTGTGAATTGCTGTCCGTGAATAGCTTCTTTCAGAGGTCCAAACACATGCAAGTCACAAAGTGAAAGGTCAGGACTGTCGGTGGATGTTCCAGTGTTTCCCACCGAAACTGCTGCAATGTTGTCTTCAATGCATTGGCCATGTGTGGGCAGGCATTATCATGCAGGAGAATAATGCCAATGGACAACATGTCTTGGTGTTTCGCCTTGACGGCTCGCCTAACGTTCTGTAAAGTGGCTTGATAACGCTGGGCATTGATGGTGATTCCCCAATCCAGGAACTCAACGAGCAGTGGGCCATCGTAGTCAAAACACAAGGCTATCATGACCTTACCAGAACTGGTGTGATTTCTTTGGAGGTAGTGAAATCGCCTGTTTCCACTGCTTCCTCTTATGCTTGCTTTCCAGTTTAAAATGGTGACATGTTTCGCCATCTGTGACTATATGCAACAAAAAGCCATATGCCTCATGATAAAGTTGCAGATGACTCAAAGACAGCGCCATTCGAGTATAGCATTCAGAATGAGATTTTCACTCTGCAGCGGAGTGTGCACTGATATGAAACTTCCTGGCAGATTAAAACTGTGTGCCCGACCAAGACTCGAACTCGGGACCTTTGCCTTTCGCGGGCAAGATGGTAGTGTACTTGCCCGCGAAAGGCAAAGGTCCCGAGTTCGAGTCTTGGTCGGGCACACAGTTTTAATCTGTGAATATAGCATTGTTCGGCGGTCAGTTGGTGGAGAACCCACTGGGCACAAATTTTTTGAAAGTGCTGATGCATTGTGGTGTGGGCAGTGCCCACACTAATATCCAGTAACTGATGTATATCTTCCACGGTGATTCCTCAGATGTCCGAAACTGAAGCATTCACTTCCGCAACCATTTACAGTGTGATGACACGATGAGCCTGTCCAGGGTGAGCATTGTTTCCAGCGACTTGTGCCTCTCAAGGAATTGTTTGTGCCATTCCGTAACACTTTAACAGCTCAAACTGTACTCACCGTACACAGCCTTCATGCAATAGTACGTATCACAGCCTCCAACTCCCTCTGCCACCAAAAATCTAATCATTCCTCGTTGTTCCTACTTTCTTGCCTGCATGTTCGATAGTGGACGATAACTTGTGAAACCACACTGCTGCTATGCAACATCAAACAGCATGCATGCATGCATGCATGCATCATAGACACACTGACCAGGTTTCATTTGTATGAACCTCATAATATGCTTTTAATCTGAACCTCATAATATGCTTTTCATCTATCTGTCACAGCTTCATTCATTAAGTACTTACTTGCTAGTAAAATGCTAATTATTAAGGTATAGGAACAAGGCAGTCTATAATGTTTCAGTAAGTACAGTTCTTACTGAGCAACAAAATTTCTTTCCAGTACTAACCTCCTTATTTAATGAATTAAGCTAGTCATAGTGATCTTCACTTTCCAGTTCCTTAACATTGTCAAGAGTATATAATATTCTATTTCTCAACAACTGCCCTTCATATTGTTATCAAAATAAAGTTACTACAAAATAACAACCCAGAATGTATTTCATACATACGTGCTTCAAGGATGTCAGTATTTTTACTTCATTCATTACTTTTTCTGGGTCCAGTAATAAATGTCTTCCGCCTTTGGTTAATCGTTTTTTCTCCACAACCTTCATCGCAAACCTGTTACATGTTTTCTGTGGATATATAAAGTAACCAGTTAAAAAAAAGAGCTGAGAAAAAGTACAAAATTTCTATTCACTAAAGTGTAGCTCAAGGCATAGGCACCACCCACATTACACACAAATGAAATGCTTCAACCACTACTGCATTTAATGTCACATTCCTAAGCAAACTTTGATGTCACAATTTATCATTTAGTAGTTAATCTCAAGTACATGAAAATGAACTATTCTTGATATTCTGCCAGTAATGATCTAACAGCATGATTTTTAACAATATTCCTCTTCAATCACTCACTGGATCCACAGCTCTTCCACTGCATATACGTTCTTCACTCTCGTGTCTTTCCTTTCGCTCCCGAATGTTAAACAAACAAGAGATTCAGTGCCTTTTGTGTGGAACTAAATAAAATGAGACTTGTATAATGGAAACATAATACAGCCTTCTGTGTAAAAAAAAAGTATTACTTGAAAAATAACACATAAATGAAGACATGTATTTTTTTTTAATGCTGGAAATATATAGTCAATAACCAAGACAGCAGATTGTAAATAATAAAGAAAAAAGAGAAAACTTTCAGCATCATATTAACAACTTGATTAATGTATTATTATTATTACTATTATTACTATTATTATTATTATTATTATTACTATTATTATTATTATTACTATTATTACTATTATTACTATTACTATTATTACTATTACTATTATTATTATTATTATTATTATTAATGGATATTATGAAATTACCACCACAAAAATTTAATAGAAATAACAGAGTATGCTTGTTTTTACAAATTACTTTAAAATTACACAGGTAAATCAAAATGTTCAAAGAAATTCTACTTACAAGGCAGATACAGACAAAGGCACAAACATTGAACACTGAACACTTTTTTTACCTTGCTGAAGATGTGTTATGAGACCATGACAGAATAAAACTGAATGTGCAGAATATTCTTCCCAAAAGCTCCTGCCTTACGAGCATTACTGGAATTCATTTCCAAATCCACAAAACCTTATGCTTATTAAAACCATAAGTAGTTGCCAAAATGAACTTACTACAAATTTACATATGAAAACTAACTTCTGCAATCAGAAGTCGCTTCATTCAGTTAAAATACTTAAGGTTGTGAAGCGGAAAGCAATGAGATAAACCAGTGATTAAGCAGAGAAGTTTTTTTTTTAAAAAAGTAATACAGGTCAAGAGGAACAGCATCATATGCCAAGACAGATTTAAAAATTAGGTGTCATAGAGGGCAGTTGATAAGGCAGAGATAAATGGCGGTCAGACTGAAAATAGAAGCATAGGTGATATAAACATAATGGTCCTGACTACTGAAGAATAGAGCACTCTGTTGCTACATTGGATGAAGGAATCTCCAGTTCTGTGTCAATATGTGTGTGTGTGTCTATCTACTGCTGCCTCGTATGTACAACTTATTTATCATTATGCTCTCATTTTCCTTACAAGCGAAGGATTGTATTTTACCTTCTCAAACACCAGGAACACTTCCCCACATGCTCCAGCACCTAGTTTCCGAGATATCACGTACCGAGATCTTACAGCTTCAGGATAGTCCAAAGAGTCGTAAGAGCTGGCACTCATGAAGAGATAAACTGCAAATTGTACGATAAAGTTAACTGTCACTGATAGGTGCTATTAAGGTATGTATCAGAATAAGGACACTCTACAACCAAGACAAATTAAACTTATATAGATCATGGCAAACGTCCTTTAAAAGCAACATAGCAGGGCTCTACTGAACTACTGTGAACCATGTGAACAAGGTTGACTAGCATTGCTGCTACAAGTTGTCTTGCCAGTTAAGTGTCTGGCTTGGCAGAGAGTTCTTTGAACCACCTTCAGATTCCTTCTCTAGCATTCCATTTCCAACAGCACGTGGGAAAAAATCAACACTTTTTTTTCCATGAACTATTATTTCTTTTCTGCCTATGTAGTTTGACAATAATAAAATATTTGCACATGTAGAGGAGGAAGTTGGTGACTGAAATTTCATGAAAATATGTCAGCACAACAAAGGACGCCTTTGTTTTAATGACTGTCATCCCAACTCGCTTATAATACCCGTAACAAACTCCTCCTTACTTTGTGGTAATACAAAACAAGCTAGACTTCTTTGAACTTTTAAAACATCCTCTGTCAACCCTATCTAGTAAGGACCCCCATTCAGCACAAAAATGCTCTAGCAGAGAACAAACAAGAATAGTGTTGACAGCCCCTTTAGTAGATCAATTGTATCTGCTAAGTGTTCTGCCAATAAAACTGAGGTGACAAAAGCCCAGGGATACCAATATGCCCCTATACATGTGGTGATAGTATCATGTACACAATGTATAAAGGGCAGTGTATTAGTGGAGCTGTCATTTGTACTCAGATGATCCATGAGAAAAAGTTCCCAATATGATTATGGCTCCACAACGGGAATTAACGGACTTTGAACATGGAATGGTAGTTGGAGGTAGACGCATTGGATATGCAATTACAGAAATGGTTAGGGAACTCAATATTCCACGATTCACAGTGCCAACAGTGTGACGAGAATACCAAATATCAGGTATAAATCAAACAATGGAAAATTATGGATGGAATGTAACAATATTATGAGAAGGAAAGTTGCTACTCACCATATAGCAAAGATGTTGAGTGGCAGATAGGCACAACAAAAAGACTCTCAGGTATAACATTTACCAAATATTTCAGCACAGACAATGAAGTGACTGATGGCCTTCACTTAACAACCAAGAGCAGAGGAGTTTGCATAGAGTTGTCAGTGCTGACAGACAAACACTGACTGAAATGACTGCAGAAATCAATGTGGAAACATGATGAACATTCCATTATGACAGTGTGGCGAAGTTAGGCGTTAATGTGCTATGGCAGCAGACGATCGACAAGTGCCTTTGCTAAGAGCACGATATTGCCTGCAGTGCTTCTCCGGGCTTAGTACCATATCGAATAGACCCTTGACGACTAGAAAACTGTGGCCTGGTCAGATGAGTCCCAATTTTAGTTGAGAAGAGCTGATGGTAGTATGGTACAGATCCCACAAAGACATGGACCCAAGCTGTCAGTAATACATTGTGCAACCCTGTGGTGGCTACATCATGGTGTGGGGTGTGTGTACATGGAATGGACTGGGTCCTCTGGTCCCAATGAACCTATCATCAATTGGAAATCGTTCTGTCCGGCTACTTGGAAACCATTTGCAGCCATTCATGGAGTTCACATTCCCAAACAATGGAATTTTATGGATGACAATGCGCCATGTTATCTGGCCACAACCGTTTGCGACTGGTTTGAACAATCTGGATAATTTGAACAAATTGTTTGGTTAACCAGAGTGCCCAACATGGAACATAATTGAGAGGTCACGTTTGTACATGATATCCTGGATTAGCATCACTTTTGCAATTATGGACAGCTATAGAGGCAGCGCAGTTCAATATTTCTGCGCGGGACTTTCAACGATTTGTTGTGTCCATGCCATGATGAGTTGCTGCATTGCACCAGGCAAAAAAGGTCCGATATGATATTAGGCTTTGTCACCATAGTGTGTATATGTACAGAAAATGGGAAAGGATGTGTGTACCTACACCCTCCAAACACTGTCAATGACCGCCTTTTCCCCCCTCTCAAAGCCAATCTCCTCACTAAGTCACTCACTTCCATTCCTTTTCCAAATCAATCACCCTCCTCGCTCTACATCAATATCTCCATCCCCATCCCCCTACTCCTCCATGTCTATCTCCTCCTCCCCACAATCTCTCTCCATTACAATTTTTTTTCCCCCAACCCAACCCTCATATTACTAACAGAGATAACAGAGTCATCAAATTAAAGGCCTATTCCTCACTGTAGTGATAGGCAATAATTGAAACGGGTAGCAGAAAAAAATTATTGTTTACTATGATATAATAATAATAATGTTTTACTCTTAAAATCAAAGGAGAAATACCACACGAGCAGCATGAATTTTAATTGATCACATAACACAGGAGGGCACTCAGAAATTGCAACTACTGGTACGAACTGGAGGCACATCATATGTCCATACAGCAAAGTACTTACAAACTTTAGTACTGTCTAAAGAGAAAGAGTTCTCACAAACTACCATTTATTTAGTCAGTACTGCAATATTAAACTCTAGATAATTACATTTGCTTTATTCATATTTATTACACAAATGATGCACAACAGAGGCCAAAATAACTTTAATGAGAAGGAAAAAGGAATAGAAACTTCAAAAATAAACGAAAAAGTTAAAATGAAAGATAATAAAATGTACTGAACATTTTCCAAATGTACCAATTCTCTCTGTAAAGTTAGGCATGGAGCACGATAAAAACTTACAATGCCACCAACAAAATTGCAATGTATAATCATCTGTAAAGGATAAGAAGGAGTAAAAAAGAATGGAATGCACAGGACGCACATAAAATGAATAAGGGAGAACAACAGGACAAAGAACTGATGCTACTAGTTGGGGAGCAAAAGAAAATTTCAAGAAAGGTAAGATGCAGCAGGAATCATATCTGCAAGACAAGTTATAACAAAGGAAAATAATCAGATGAGCAAAGGGGGAAAGACTCATGAAAGGGAATGTGAAAACTGTGTTAGCAATTTTTGCTTTTGTTTTACTGAGTTTCATCACTAAGATAAGGAACAGAGGAAAAAGGGTACTGTGTATAAGTGCTGAAGGAGCAGAGTAGATCAACTGGATCATTTATTATAAATTTACTCCAGCAGTTACATAATTATTTCCCCAAAATACTTCCTGTCACAGTACGTAACATTTTCTATTCTTTGTAATCATCAACAACAAATACCAGGCCACACTTCTCAAGTAATATTGTTTAATACTGATGCATAAAACTATAGCTTTCTCATATATACAAAATTGATGCTCCCATCTCTTTTCCTTTTTCTCGGTGAACATGAGGACCGAGATGAGAGTCAGTGCGGCATTGTCGTGGAAAATGGAACCACTTTTCTTCTTCTCTAAGCACTCTAAACCAGAAGAAGTTTGGAGTGTGTAGCTCACAGCCAATAGTCATTGCCAGTTAAGGTTCCATATAAATGAGCATCACAAAGAATGAAATGGCCAATTTCTTCCAACAATTGCAATTCCTCCAACATCATCAGTTGAGGATTCATCAATGAAGTGAAAAACACCAAAATAGAGAGATTTCAGTTTCACAGTAATATAACAGTGTCTCAACACCAGTTACTATGTTGTCCAATTTTCTATTAGCACAAATTGACACCAGGCTACAGACTTTGAAGTTACAGCGACGAATAGGCATACCAAAGGTATCAAAATGTTTGTGTTCACTGATAGAATAACCTAGTATTGAATTAACGGTTATTCAATAAGAAGTTAAGCAGATTAATTCATCACTAAAACTACACATGCAATTCAGTGGTGTACAGCAATGGATTATATACTTCAATCTTCACTCCCAAGTCTCGTGTCTGCCTACGTTGCCTGTGTACTTACTGTCAGAAGCACTGTTCACAAAGTGGAACTCATACTCTGAGAAAGTATTGTGAGCATCTCCAAGCAAAAGACAGGCTTTGTTGGTGCTGCACGTTTTTGCATTTTGACCAAGAAACTGATGCTACAATGTGCATACTTGCACACTAATGTAGCAGTTGTCACAGACTCAGCTAAGTAAAAAAACTTGTGGAATTCACACATTTATCTTTATGTAAAAACCAACTTAGTAATTTTACTTTATGCAAGGTCATGTGTGCCAGATACTTGTGCTGATCTGAAATGGTAGCTCAACATATTTAACTGCTCAAGTTGCTTCTGCGCAATCTTTCACTGGTTGTGTCAATACTGCCCATCATGGTACAGAGTCATCCACTGACGTAAAAAAGCGAGTTAGGTGCACAATGTGGTTGTGGCATACCTCCTTCCAGCCACACAGGTGGGATGAGGTCCTCCTTCCTTGTATTTGCATAGGCGACAGTCCTATGAAGCAAGGCTCCTCATTTCAGCAAGAGAACTCTCCAATGTGTGATGCTTGTCGCATACAGAACACCATGCTGCTAGACGTCATTACTGCATGCCTATTCACTTGATATCAAAGAAGTACATTCCTTATACTCAAGCATATAGAAAACTACGTGCAAATTCCACGGAAGAAAATGTAGAATATAAAATGGAAACAATTGTGCCTACAAGACATAACAAATTTAATGGAAAAGGAAGCTTTATTAAAACAAGCACCTATGCTATATCTCTTTACAATTTCAAAACTATTTCGTTACAGAAAGAATTATAACTCACTAGCGAAAACATTGTCAAATGTTGACAATGCACACTCGTATCATGTCCACCAGATGGGAGCTAACCACAAACCACAGGCACAACAGTAAAATGGAATAAAAATGTCATCAGATGCCACAGCATCACCACCACATGTCGTCTATAAAACAATCGTAATTATCAATGTCAATCCTTTGTTGTCTTGACTATGAAAAAAACAATTTTTTTAATGGATCACAGCAGCAAATAGTAACATAACTGAATTTTTTTTCAGAATTCTACATTTATTTTTTTACCATTTTACAAAGCTGGTACTTCAAAGCACTGTCTGGCCCTCCCATGGGTTTCCAACCATGTTTCAGTACAGCACTTCTCTTAAGCAATGAATCAAAATGTTTTAGAATGCATTAAGTCTAGAAATCAGTGACAATTGAGATGGTAATTACACACTTACTGCATGAACTCAGAAAAAAAATTATTTTTATTGAGGCCGAGAAGCACTCAACAAAATAAACATTTTGCGTTTTAGTCTAGATTCCAGAGTGAAATTTTCACTCTGCAGCGGAGTGTGCGCCGATATGAAACTTTCTGGTCGAGATTGATACCTTCTTCTGCTACATACATACTTACTCATATCTTTTCCTATTTGATGGAAATTCAACGAAATGAACATTTATTTCCTAATCTTATCATTTGGGGCTAATTTCTTACTTCTGTAGCACATATTGCTACCTAGCACAACTTGCCTCACAGCTCTGGGATTGATACATATTGCATTTGCATGACCCATGAGCCCCTGAACAACATTTCTCGAGTTAGCCCCTCTCCGATCGTAGATCCCAAGAGGAAAAAAACGTGTCCAGTCCTTGAAAAAATTAAAAAAGGCACAAGTCACACCAGTCTACAACAAGAGTAGTAGAAATGATCCACAAAACTACAGGTAGTAGTCCAATACCCTTGAAATCGATTTGTTGTAGAATCTTAGAACATATTCTGAGCTCACACTTAATGAGGTATCTCTGAAAGAATGGCCTCATTAATGTCAAACAGCATGGATTCCTAAACCATCAATTTTGTGAAACCCGACTTTCACTTTTCTCACATGGCATACTGAAAGCTTTGGATCAAGGCCGTCGAGTACGTGCAATATTTCTTTATTCCTAAACAGCATTTGACTCGGTACCACATTTATGCTTATTGGCAAATGTAAGATCATATGGGGTATCAGGTGAAATTTGTAGTTGGATTGAGGGCTTCTTGGTAGGGAGGATGCAACATGTAATCCTGGATGGAGAATCATCATCATCAGAAATACTTTTGCCCCATGGAAATGTGTTGGGACCCTTACTGTTCACATTCTATACCAATGACCTTGCAGGCAATACGAATAGTAACCTCGAACAAGACATTCTACCATTTGTCAGTTTTTATCACCATGCTTGTTGTTGCTTGGACTTGGTACATCAATTAGCCTCCCACAGGTGCAAGAGAATGAAGTCCCACAGGGCTCCGTGCAGAGTGTTACACCCTTCCTTACTAATTTAAACAAGCTAGTTACCTCCAGCGGACCAGTGTTCATCCCTCTACTGTATGCCAGTGACTTTTGCATTTGGTATAGCTCCCAATATGTAATCTCAGCTGCAAGCAAGCTCCCAATCTGTAGACTTGGTTGAACAACAGCTCCAAGGTGCTGGTCGAGGGGGGCTTCATTTGGATAATTTCCCACGTCTTTCACTTCTCTCCCACAAAAATGCAAGTTTTGCATTTCTACAGTCTCACCACAGACCAGGACTCTAACATGACCTCAATTCCCAAGTGCTGTTCACAACTGATGTGAGCCCCTCCATTTTTCATATTATTTGCAGCCTCAATGCATTCTCATTAAGGAGACATACAATAATATACATCCACATTGAGAGTTGTCTACCATAGAGACAAATTTATACAGTATGTAAGTCACGTGTGTTCTTTCCGACATGTACAAAGAACAGACAACAATGAATAACTCTTGCAGGCTTTACATTCATAACTAAAGGGAAATTGGTACACCATAGTGCCTTTGGATGTTGAAATAATTCGACAGCTGTACTTGAAAATTTGTGACGGACTGGGATTCAAATCCAGATACTCTACTTCTCTGGAACAGGTTGCCTTAACCAGGCATCTGGACACACTTCTCTTCCAACCCAAATTCCCGATCGCCGTTTGCTACCAAAGTTGTGCCCCCATTTATTTTCCCCATTGCTCACAACTTCACCGCATTCCCACGACAAGATGAATAATGGTAAGCATCTGCTTTGAAAGAATCATCTACCCATCGAGGTGTGTCTCTACAACTATATGTGTAGTGTTTGCTCTTTTTGACTTTCTAATAAGTGTAACGGAGTGATCAGTTTTTGCAATATCTTCGTTTGCCACAGGAATTAGCGTAAAAGCCTTTACACAGTGCAGAATGCTAAACATATTTGCGCCACAGTGAGTACAATTGTAATCCCTTAACAGTGGTTCTGGGTATCTGTTTGGAATTGTTCTTGCATTAAACACATAGTAATCACCACATACACCTTACATGCCAACTATTTTGGGTTTAAAGACCAAAGACTATGAGGACAAATAACACCTTTCCTGAGCATCAAGTTAAGCTCAGTCTTTGAGGTCATGAGGTGATCGGGAGCTAACCATCTAGGACAGTATGAACCTGGCGGGCCACATGATGTTTCGATAAAATGCACAGTGTTGTGATGTACCTCCCTCAGTGCACTAGGTTGCCGAGCATCTCACTTTACCTGCTTTCTGCAATCTACACTGCGTCAGAATCCAGCAGCAGAAAGTGCACTGACACAATCGATAAGTCATGCATTTGCTACCTCAGGTAACAGATAGATAGAAGCCAGGAAGTCAGCTCCAATTATAGGCTCCATGACATCCTTCTGAATGAAGGCACAATGCAACGCCAAGTCCAGCTCAAAATGTTATGTATTGTAAGCTGTTATTTTGTTAGGTGCAGAAAGGCAGAACAAAGTTGTTGGTCGGAAATTTTACAGGAAAATCTATGGGATAACACACTAATCTGGGCCCACATCCAAATGTAATTTCCATCTAGAATTGAGTGTTCCAGTAATCGTTTGAATTCTTGGTTTTAGATGACAAACTGTGTGAAGTTTTTGTGGTATTGGTAACAGTTGTGGTTTAGTAGTATTAATAACTTAGTTCCTTTCTTAGTAGAGAGCAAAATTCAAGATGACTATTGTTAGTTTTTTAAATGGTTCTACCGCAGTAACTGAAATTGGGTAACACAGACATTTCATTTTTTCACTAAGTGTTAACATTTTACTGTGAGTGAGAAGTGTGGGCTTTGTCGCACATTTGTGAGTAATGGGTTACAGTGTCAGATTTGTTTAAAGAATTTTTATTCGCAGAATTATGTGCGAAAGCCATTGGGCATTCTAGTGAGAGCCCCTCCTGGAAATGCAGGATGTGTAGCAGAAATAAGATGATGGATGAGCAGGAGTGTGAGATTTGTGCCCTTCAGGTGCAGTGAAAAAGATGAAAATGAGGAATTAGATAGTACGAGGAGGATGAAGGGCACTGGGGAATGGGAACTGGCAGCTGGTACGAAGGCAACTAGGAGGAGGAGATATTCAGACACTTATTTTGCTTATAACCAATAGATTTGATCAACTATTACAATTTAGTGGAGAGGAGCCTCTTGCTCCTGTAGGTGTAGGAAACATGCAGCAGTCCTCAGCAGAAGATGAGCTTAAGTCAGTTCCAAATTCTAACAGAAAGAAGATTACTCTGTTGTTAGGTAGTCCATATAGCAGAGAAGTGGGCCCGCAGTTGGAGGAAGTGCTGGGGAGTGGGTACCATGTCACCAGCATTGTGAAGCCTAGTGCAGGGTTGGCTCAGGTGACTTAACACGGGGAGTGACGTAGGAATTTTACAAAAGAGGATTAGTTAGTGATTGTGGGTAGAGCTGGTACTAGTCTTGATAGGGACGGGGACCTGGTGAAGATAGCTACTCAAACTGGTGGCATTAATGTGAAGTTCATGCAGCTGTTGCAGTATCATGATCGGCAACATCTTAATGCTCCTGTTAGGCATGTTAACATGGGGCTGGAGAAGGCACCGATGGAGGAAGGCATGGCTTACATTGCAGTGGCTCCAGTTGAATCTATCAACAGATCAGGTTTCACTAGGCATGGCTTGCACCTGAATAGGTATGGGAACAGGAGGCTGACAAAGCTCATATGTGACAGTGTAGTGGGCAGTGGTGGGATCACTCAAGGAAAAACTCCTGTACTAGTTGGTGTTACAGCTGCACCTTTTTTTAGACTGAAGTCAGCTGATAGGTATCACTGCTTAAAGGAAAACTCTCCAAAGAAGGAATCGCCTTCAGAGATGGTCAGGTATTCAGGTAGTGAAGGAATTAGCTCTTATATTTCGTTGAAATATGCTATTATAGATAAAGTTAGTGAACTGCTCAGAGATGACTGACCTTATCGGTATATCAGAGCACCACTTAAATAATCTGGCAATTCAGAGGCTTCCTTTACCAGGATATGAATTAGCTGCCTGTTTTTCAAGGAGCTGTTTGCAAAATGGGGGAATGGCAATGTATGTAAAAGAAAAAAAAATTCATTTGAGTCTGTAGATGCATCACAGCACTGAACTGAACAGGTGTTTGAATGTCGTGCAGAGGCAGTCAAATTTAGTTAAACTAAACTTCTGTTATTATTTATAGATCTTCTAACTCTGACTTCAGAGCATTTCTGCTCGAGCTATACAGAGTTCTTGATTCACTTTATAGGAAGCACCAAATACTAGTTACATGTGGTGACTTTGGTATTAGTTATGTACATTATTGAGCAAGGAAAAGGATACTGGAAAATCTCAATTTGTATGATATGATGCAGGCTGTGTTTTTTCCCACCACGATGCACTGGCAGAGTCATAAGGTAATATTTTTATTTATTCTTCATTACCAGGCGGGCTTTATGTTAGTAAAAGCATGAATGGCCTTTCAGACCATGATGCATAAAATTTAACACTAAAAGGTATTTGTGTTCAAACAAATGTTACATATAATTACAATCTATGTATGAAAGCTAAGCCATTGGCAATAGAGTTTTTTAAAGCTCATTATGGAACGAGACTGGCAAGATGTCTATAGTGACGATAACACAGAAGACAAACATAATGCTTTCCTTAACACATTTCTCATGTTCTTTGAAAGTAGCTTTCCATTAAAATGTTACAAACAAGGTACTAGCAGTAAAAGGCAGTCACAGTGGCTGACTAGTGGGATACAAAATGTTAGAGATTGTCACTATCAAGCTACTGTACCCAATTACAAACAGTATTGTAAGATGCTTAAAAATGTTATTAGGAAGGCAAAGAGTATGTGGTATGCAAAAATAATAGCTAATTCACAGGATAAAATTAAAATCATATGGTCAGTCGTGAATAAAGTGTGGTCAGCAGCAAAAGGTCTACAATACAGTCAGTTCGTAATACAAAGGTTTCTGTTACTGATAAATCACATACATGTACAGTATTTAACAATCACTTTCTGAGCACTGCTGGTGAATTAAATGATAACTTAGTTTTAGAGGGAATCCTGTAACTTTATTGGAAAATGCCTTTAGAAGACTGGTGTCTTAATTAAATCACTGAAGACAACAGACTCTCATTGATTGATGGAGTACCTGGTAGAATATTAAAGTGCTGTGCTGCACACATTAGTCCTGTACTTAATCATATTTGTAATTTTTCCTTTAAGAATTGTCGGCTTTGTGAATAATTGAAGTACTCAGTAGTAATGCTGCTTTATAGAAAGGAGAAAGGGATCATGCAGACCATTTTTGACCTATCTCTATGCCATCAATGTTTGCCAACGTTACTGAAAGGCTGTGTATGTAAGGATACTTTATCATTTTATTTCACATAATTTGCTTTCAAATGTACAGTTCGGTTTTAGAAGTGGATTAACAACTGAAAATGCTATATTCTCTTCTCTCTGTGAGGTACTGCATTCTCTCTGTGAGGTACTGCATAGATTAAACAAAAGATTTCAAGTGCTAGGCATCTTTTTTGATTTAACTAAGGTGTGTTGATCTCAAAATATTGCTCCAGAAGTAGGACCATTATGGAATATGGGGATCAACTTACAATTGGTTCACTTCTTACTTTAACAATAGATAGCAAAAGGTCATTCTCCCAGTGTTGAAAATGGCTATGCTGTGGGGTCAGAGGTGCATGGATCAATGCAGGTTTCCCCCTGGGATCAGTGCTGGAGCCACTCCTGTTCCTTATTGATATAAATGGTACTCCCTCTAATATTACAGGCGATTCCAAAATATTTCTATCTGCTGATGACACTAGCTTGGTAGTAAAGGATGTTGTGTGCAACATTGGTACTGTTTCAAATAGTGCACTTCAAGGCCTAAGTTCATGGCTTTTAGAAAATAAATTAACACTAAATCAAAGAGCGACTAAGTTTTTACAGTTTCTAACACACACTTTTAACAAAACTCAATATTATAATTTCACAGAATGGGCATATAATTAATGAAACTGAACAATTCCAATTTCTAGATGTTAAGACAGTAAACTGTCATGGAAAGCTCTTGTTCAGGATCTTTTTCAAAGACATTAAGTCTTTTTTACTATTCGAACGGTATCTGAAATAAGTGATAGTTTGACACAGAAAATAGTCTACTTTGCTTATTTTCATTCACTCATGATGTGGTACTATATTTTGGGGTAACTCTTCCCATTCCCAAAGGATATTTTTGGCTCATATATGAGTATTTTGGCCAATAAGTGGTGCGAATTTGTGAACCCTTTGTCGACCCTGTTCATTAGTCTGGGTAATCCGACACTGGCCTCTCAATATAAAATCCTTTACTGTCATTTCTTGTTAACAATATAGACTTATTCCCAAGAATTACCCGCTTTCACTCAGTTAATACCACGCAGAAATCCAATCTGCATTTGGATTGCACTTGACTACTGTGCAGGAAGGCGTACAGTATATTTACTGTTGCATCCATTTTCAATAAGCTACTACAAGAATTCAAATCCACGCACTTTCAAATAGAAACTGAAGTTTCCTCATGGATCACTATTCATATTCTGTGAAAATTTCCTTGAAAGTTAAAGCTGATTCTGTGATGTATTGTTGATTGTGTTTACATAAACTTATGGCCTGTATTTTCTTGGGTCCATAAACATTTTATTTTAGCTGTTATTACTTTTATGTTGTAATTTCACGTATTGACACGTTCCATGACCTTGGAAGTTTGCTTTGCAGTTTAGTCCTATGAAATGAGATGTGTAAAATAACAAAATAAAAAAGATAACTAATACACATTTATTTAAAAATGTAGACTTCTTAAATATGCCCTGTGACACAGAGGTGACTTTCAGAACTGAAGTAACATTTTCTAAAACCATCATGGTTAGTGCATAGTACTAATGTCCCATCATTTTTCTAAGATCAACATATCAATCACAACAAAGGGACACTGACTCAACCTTTCAGACTGACACAAGGGAATACATTGAGAGGTATAATTATGGTCATGGTTCTCAAGCCATCTGCATATATGTATGGTTGTGAGCAGACACTTGACAAACACTGCATATACTCCTGGTCAGGGTGGTGAAGTTTGACCTATCCCCCAAACTGCTTCATCTTCACCCTCACCAGCTCTAAATTGCATCACTGAGTTTCCAACATTACCCACCAGATCATTTATAAATATCTTGACCAACAACATTTGCTTGGGAGCCACCTTTTGCAAAAGACAATTTTGCCCTCTCTAAGAACAGTCTCTTGATTTCTGTCTGACAGGAATCACTGAATACTGTAACATGACAAGACTGCAGATGTGAGCGTTATATGGAGCTGTGCAAGTATGAATTAAAGCCGAGGAAACCACATAGGGTTCCACTTCTGTGATAATGCCCAGAAGTGTGTACAATAACATTCAATCCGTAACGAATGTTGTGGAAAGGCCAGAGCAGTGGCTCAACCCTGAGGTATCTATGAGGCAGGTTTTAGTGAACAGAGTTGTACATTAGCCCAAGGAAGTCAAAGCCCAAGGAAGTTAAGTCATAAGTGTCGCAAAGCTGGTACAGTAATCTCAAAGCTCATATTCTATATTCACTTGGCGACAATTCTGGGTGTATATGGGGGGAAATGTTTTTTCCCCACATTACTCGGTTAAAAATATACTTTTTTCCCAAGTGAAAGATTTTTTCCATGTTAGGTGACAATATAGTTTCCCTTGGAGTTGTAAAGCATATGAATTCTTTGAATGGTAAAAGTTTTATACACCGGTGCAGAACTTCTCAGCACTTTAAGAAACGAAACCCAACAAAGAGCACTGCATTTGAAAAGATGAACACTGCATATTTTCGGATGACAGAAATATAAATACAAATTCCAAGAAATACAGTAAGGTAGCTTCCAAAGCACTGAAATCTAGATTGCACTAAGTGAGGCACTTTTGTGAGCCAGTCATTGCTCAACTGTGATGTAGTCAGACAATAGCAGAAGAACTGTCAAGTAGTGTTTACACACAAACAGGAACTGTTAATGGTTTAAATTAATGCACATACAGTATAGGTACAATAAAAGCTAAGAATTCACATATAATATAGGTCGTCAAATTTTTTTTTTTAGTTTTTTTAGGCAGGATCGTTATGGCACAGCTTAAATTGCATCACCTGAACATTACTAACAAGCACAATTATAAATTCCACTGCAGTGAACCAAAGAAACATTTCATGCGTTATCTGCCAGTGCACTTCAACTTTTCCACTGAAAAGCCAGTTACATGTGAAATTGCTCAATAACTCACCTCGTACTTTCTTTTTAAGGATTATTGTACTTTTTGCCATTGTTACTGCATCTATGAGAGAACTAAAACAGGTATGAAAAATTAATCTTAAGGCGTGATATTTTTTGCATATGTTACCCTTCAAGATATAGCAAACACAAATGTGGCAGTAAAATTTTAAATAATGGCATAAATTGCTGATCTGGCCCCAAAAGTTTTCTAAGTGACTGCTTCTCAAAGTGTTAATTTTTTAGAGAGAATGAAACACTCCGTGATTTAAGAAATTCATCACACATTCTTGGTGTTGTTCTCTTGTTTATGTTGTACTCTGCAGCAGCTTGCTACAGTAAAATTCATTGTTATAGTACCAGTTCCTACCAGTCAAAATTGCAAAAATTTAACTGAAAACTAAAACAATGAACAATTACCACAAATCTAAAAAATTGCCGGATTTTTCCTGCATCTCCCAGTTGTCCTGGGGAGTATACACGATGTAAGTGTATTCTACATGACTACACCGCTATTCACATTTGGGTGACTGGCAGAGGGTTCATTGAACCACCTTCACATTATTTCTCTATTGTTCCACTCTCTAACAGTGCATGGAAAAAACCACACATAAATTTGTCCATGTGTGCTTCGATTCTCTAATTTTATTATGGTGATCATTTCTCCCTATGTAGGTGCAGAACAAAAAAATACCTTTACATTTGGAGGAGAAGGCTGGTAACTGAAATTTCATGACAAGACCTCACCACAGTGAGAAAAGCCTCCGTTTTAATGACTGCACTATGTCACAGTTATCATATCCATGACACTTTCTTCCTTATTTCACAATAACACGAAACGAGTTTCCCTTGTTTGAACTTTCTCAATGGTGTCCATCAGCCCTGTTTGGTAAAAAAACCCAGACCATGTAGCAGTACCCCACAATATACGCATATTGCAGGCAGCCTCTCTAGCAGATATGTTGCCTCTTCAAAGTATTCTGTCAATAGCACAACTATTACTGGTGTGTGTGACATCCTACACAATGGTAAGGAGAGGTGGGCTATGGAGCCGTGGGACAATTGGCGTAGTAAGAAATCTGCAAGGGAGCAGAAATGATTAGCGAAGAGGTCAACACAGTACACAGAAGATTCACTTAAATTACATTTCTTCGAGTACACAAAGACTCATTACAAATAATGTAGCAAGCTCCCAATGTCAACAAGGAAGACGCCCTCTGTACTAAAGCACTGACGATGGTGTCAGAGCCATGATTAGGCATTGTCTGCATTGTGTTACATAGCGAAGAATGGGGTGGGTGACTTCTGCTGGCCATCCTATATTGCAGCGGCAGAGGGCAGTTATAGTCCATAGCTGCTGGAGGAACGGCTCAGTGTGCTCCGCTATCAGAGTCTGACGGTATCTTGCAATTCCTTTGTCTACACTGATGCCCGTGTTGTGGTACTGATAGCTGATACCACATTTGGGTTGCCTTCGCCACAACATTTCAATTTTTTAAGTTTTTCTTAATTATAATCCCACAGTATTTAGTTGAATTGACAACCTTTAGATTTGTGTTGATGACCATACACTTTATTATTTAGAGTCAACTACCAGTTTTCACATCATACAAATATCACGTCCAAGTCATTTTGCAATTGGTTCTGCTCTCTGATGAGTTGATTACATAGTAATTAAGAAGGCTGCTCAGATCGTCTCCTAAATTGTTTAGATAGATTAAGAACAGCATAGGGTCTGGTAAAGGTCACTTCTGCTTTACTCAATGATCTTCTACATCTACATCTACATCTACATCCGTACTCCGCAAGCCACCTGACGGTGTGTGGCGGAGGGTACCCTGAGTACCTCTATCGGTTCTCCCTTCTATTCCAGTCTCGTATTGTACGTGGAAAGAAGGATTGTCGGTATGCTTCTGTGTGGGCTCTAATCTCTCTGATTTTATCCTCATGGTCTCTTCGCAAGATATACGTAGGAGGGAGCAATATACTGCTTGACTCTTCGGTGAAGGTATGTTCTCGAAACTTCAACAAAAGCCCGTACCGAGCTACTGAGCGTCTCTCCTGCAGAGTCTTCCACTGGAGTTTATCTATCATCTCCGTAACGCTTTCGCAATTACTAAATGATCCTGTAACGAAGCGCGCTGCTCTCCGTTGGATCTTCTCTATCTCTTCTATCAACCCTACCTGGTGCGGATCCCACACTGCTGAGCAGTATTCAAGCATTGGGCGAACAAGCGTACTGTAACCTACTTCCTTTGTTGTCGGATTGCATTTCCTTAGGAATCTTCCAATGAATCTCAGTCTGGCATCTGCTTTACCGACGATCAACTTTATATGATCATTCCATTTTAAATCACTCCTAATGCGTACTCCCAGATAATTTATGACCACCAATAACGAAGAACTGAACTGCAACCTTTCTGACAGGACAACATGTACCTAGTCTCACAACTGACATGATACTCAATAGCCACACAGTTTTATCAGAAGCCACGTGTGATGATCTGTGTCACACACATTCTTAAAATTCAGAAATATGGAATCAATTTTAATTTCCTTATCAATAGGACTCATTACTCTGTGCTAATAAAGTGCTAGTTGTGCTTAACAAGGACGGATGCTTTCTGAGCTCATGCTACCGAGTCAATAGATTATTATTATTATTATTATTATTATTATTATTATTATTAACCCTGGAATGCTACCCAAGAATTTTTTATCACTGCTACCCATTCGTCGATTTGACGAACCAACATCTAAACTATAGAAGGAAACTCGCCAGGGGCTGCGTGCCACCGACTGCTCATGCCAAGGTCACGTAGACTACTGATCACTCTAAGCATAGCTGAGCGCACATGACACTAGTCAGCGGTACTGTGGCTCAATAAACATCCTTGCATGTTCGTCGCATCGAAGAAGGGTACCATTCCAGGGTTAAGGAACCTAATTGGTATACAATCTGAAGTGGGAGACTTGCATTTAGTAAGTAATTTAAGATGATTCACTACATTGAGGATGTCTAGTTCTAAGTTACCCATCTTGACAGCAGTTCCTCCAATCAAAATCTAAAATATTTACTTTGTCTTCTATGGTGAAGAAAACCAAGTTTAACAATTACACTTTCGTGACACCCATTGCTAACATTACCACTGCTTTCATGCAGTGAAGATATTGATGATGTGTTACCTTTGGTGTACTTTACATACAACCAGAATCTATTTCAGTTTTCTGCCAGATATCAAGACCGAGTTTTGTGCGGAAACTATTAGAAGTATCTCAAACTGAAGCACATGCTCACTTCCAAGCTTCAAAAACAAATCCAGCTAATCTTGAGGATTTTGGATTCTTTTAAATTTGACACGCATTTCCCATTGCTTCTGCAACATTGCTCTGACCACTTTTATGTACCACAGTGGACGAGTTCCCTCTTTTATTAAATTATTTGGTACACGAGTCTCAATTTCCATTCATACTATTTTTTTGAATTTCAAACGCATATTGTCTATGCTTACGTAGTCAGACTGGAAGGAGTGTAGACTGTCTCTTAGGAAGACGGCAAGCGATTTGTTACTTGCTTTTTAAAATAGATATATTTACGTTTATTTTTGATTGCTTATTTAGTCTCACAACAATGATCTTGTTATCATTAATCCTCATCTATCACAATGCTCTCTATTTGCTAAGGGTTATTTGCTTCTGAGAAAAATATGTTTTTGCAGCATTTTGTTTGGGCTCCTAAACTAATTGTTAGAAATTATTTTCTGAGACCACATTCAGCATACTTTGGACAACATTATATGCCTACGATTCACTTCAAACATATACGAGGGTTTGAACTTGAAAAGTGGCAATTATTTCTTCACAACCGATACAAAAAAGTTACATGTTTTCACCTATTACTGTCCTTCAAATTAGTCGCCAGCATTGTGTAGAACCCATTGCCAGTGATGTGGAAGGTATAGTATACCGTTAGCAGAGCTTGTTCTGTTGATGGTGCGAATGGAGTGGTCTACTGCCTGTCGAATCTCTGGAATAGTTCTGAATCAAATGCCACGAAGTGGTTCCTCCATCTTCAGAATCAAATCAAAATCACAAGAATTTAAGTTCGGGGAGTACGGTGGATGGTGCAGTACTTCCCAGTCCCACCAAACAAACAAGGCAGCCACGACTTCGGCTGCATGCGCCTGCACATTGTCGTGCAAAATGATGGGTGGGTTGCGTAGAATGTGTCACTGCTTCTATCACAAAGCTGGTTGCAAGTGATGTTCCAAAAACAAACAGTAATCCTGTGCATTGACAGACTGCCGTGGAGGAACGTAATGAGTTAGGATAACACAATCACAGTTGTACACGAGAATCACCATAAGGTTCACAACTGGGGCTCTGACGCACTTTCGACTTTGACAGCGACTCATAATGACGCCACTTGTTGGATTGGCATTTCAGTTTTGGCTCGTACAATGTGGCCCATGTCTCTACAGCCTTCAAGTCTCGACTGAAAACGCTATTTACACATTCACCCACCAAATGTTACAAGCCTTAAATAATAAAATATCACCAGCAGGTGGTTTTGGTGATCTTCTGAAAGTATCTGAGTGTTTAGATCATACTAACGATTTAAGAAAAATTTAAGTTTAATGGACTAGATGGCTTTACACATAACTGGTTTCATACTTAAACAGAATGGAGAAAGCTGTGATGAATAATTCAAAAAAAGTTGAAGAGCTAGAAAATTCTAGTGACTGGGAAGAGATCACAAACAGAACCTGTATGCCTGAATTAACATCCACACAAGACAAACTTTTGCAGGCAGTATTAGTGCTACAAAAAAATCCCATTAGAGAAAAGCATAATAGTTCTTAGGGACAGGTCACACCCACCTACAAGAAGGGTAGTAGAAATGATCCACAAAACAATTGTCCAATATCCTTGACATCCATTTCTTGTAGAGTCTTAGAATATATTCTAGCACAAACATCATGAGGTATCTCCAGCAAAATGACCACCTCAATGCCAACCAGCATGCATTTAGAAAATACTGATCATGTGAAACACAACTCGCATCTTTCTCACATGATATACTGAAAGCTTTGGATCAACACAGACAAGTAGACACAGTATTTCTTGATTTCCAAAACTCATTCGACTCAGTACCACATTTAAGCTGATTGTCAGAAATTAATCATATAGGGTACCAAGCGAAATTTTCGAATGGATTGAGCACTTCTCGGAAGGGACACAGCATGTTATCTTGGATGGAGAACCATCATCAGATGTAGACGAAACTACAGGTATGCCCCATAAAGGTGTGTGGGCACTCTTTTTGTTCATGGAGTATATTAATAGTAACCTCAAACTTTTTGCAGATGACATATTATTTTTAAAGACATACTGTCACAATCCCCCCCCCCCCCCCCCAGGAACCGCGCACCTCGCCATTGGTGGGGAGGCTTGCGTGCCTCAGCGATACAGATGGCCGTACCGTACGTGCATCCACAACCACAACAGGGGTATCTGTTGAGAGGCCAGACGACGTGTGGTTCCTAAAGAGAGGCAGCAGCCTTTTCAGTCGTTGCAAGGGCAACAGTCTGGATGATTGACTGATCTGGCCTTTTAACACGAACCAAAACGGCCTTGCTGTGTTGGTAGTGTGAACGGCTGAAATCAAGGGAAAACTACAGCTGTAATTTTTCCCAAGGGCATGCAGCTTTACTGTATGGTTAAATGATGATGGCATCCTCTTGGGTAAACTATTCCAGAGGTAAAATAATGCCCCAACCGGATCTCCGGTGGGGACTACTCAAGAGGACATTGTTATCAGGAGAAAGAATACTGGCGTTCTACGGATTTGAGCGTGGAATGTCAGATACCTTAATCGGGCAAGTAGGTTAGAAAATTTAAAAAGGGAAATGGATAGGTTAAACCTAGATATAGTGGGAATTAGTGAAGTTCTGTGGCAGGAGGAACAAGACTTCTGGTCAGGCGAATATAGGGTTATATATACAAAATCAAATAGGGGTAATGCAGGAGTAGGTTTAATAATGAATAAAAAAGTAGGAGTGCGGGTAAGATACTACAAACAGCATAGTCATGGGTGACGAATTCGGTAGTAGGAAAAGGGAGGGAAGGAAACATAGTAGGTGAATATGGATTGGGGATAAGAAATGAAATAGGAAGACACCTGGTAGAGTTTTGTGCAGAGCACAACTTAGTCATAGCTAACACTTGGTTCAAGAATCATGAAAGAAGGTTGTATACATGGAAGAACCCTGCAGATACTAAAAGGTATCCGATAGATTATATAATGGTAAAACAGAGATGTAGGAACCAGGTTTTAAATTGTAAAACATTTCCAGGGGCAGATGTGGACTTGGACCACAATCTATTTGTTATGAACTGTAGATTGAAACTGAAGAAACTGCAAAAAGGTGGGAATTTAAGGAGAAGGGACATGGATAAACTAAAAGAACCAGAGGTTGTACAGAGTTTCAGGGAGAGCATAAGCAAACAATTGACAGGAATGGGGGAAAGAAATACAGCAGAAGAAGAATGGGTAGCTTTGAGGGATGAAGTAGTGAAGGCAGCAGAGGATCAAATAGGTAAAAATACGTGGGCTAGTAGAACTACTTGGGTAACAGAAGAAATATTGAATTTAATTGAGGAAAGGAGAAAATATAAAAATGCAGTAAATAAAGCAGGCAAAAAGGAATACAAATGTCTCAAAAATGAGAATGACAGGAAATGCAAAATGGCTAAGCAGGGATGGCTAGAGGACAAATGTAAGGATGTAGAGGCTTATCTCACTAGGGGTAAGATAGATACTGCCTACAGGAAAATCAGAGAGACCTTTGGAGAAAAGAGGACCACTTGTATGAATATTAAGAGCTCAGATGGAAACCCAGTTCTCACCATATAAGGGAAAGCAGAAAGGTGGAAGGAGTATATAGAGGGTCTATACAAGGGTGATGTACTTGACAACAATATTATGGAAATGGAAGAGGATCACTGAAAGACCTGAGTCGAAACAAGGCCCCGGGAGTAGACAACATTCCATTAGAACTACTGACAGCCTTGGGAGAGCCAGTTCTGACAAAAATCTACCATCTGGTGAGCAAGATGTATGAGACAGGCGAAATACCCTCACACTTCAAGAAGAATATAATAATTCCAATCCCAAAGAAAGCGGGTGTTCACAAATGTGAAAATTACCAAACTATCAGTTTAATAAGTCGCAGCTGCAAAATACCAACGCGAATTCTTTATAGATGAATGGAAAAACTGATAGAAGCCGACCTCGGGGAAGATCAGTTTCGATGGCGTAGAAATGTTGAAACACGTGAGGCAATACTGATCCCACGACTTACCTTACAAGAAAAAATAAAGAAAGGCAAATCTACATTTCTAGCAATTGTAGACTTAGAGAAAACGTTTGACAGTGTTGATTGGAATACTCCCTTTCAAATTCTGGTGGTGGCAGGGGTAAAATACAGAGAGTAAAGGCTATTTACAATTTGTACAGAAACCAGATGGCAGTTATAAGAGTCGAGGGACATGAAAGGAAGAAAGTGGTTGGGAAGGGAGTGAGACAGGGTTGTAGCCTCTCCCCGATGCTATTCAGTCTGTATATTTAACAAGCACTAAAGGAAACAATGAAAAAGTTCGGAGTAGGCATTAAAATCCATGGAGAAGAAATAAAAATTTTGAGGTTCACTGATGATATTGTAATTCTGTCAGAGACAGCGAAGGACCTGGAAGAGCAGTTGAACGGAATGGACTGTCTTGAAAGGAGGGTATACGATGAACGTCAACAAAAGCAAAACGAGGATAATGGAATGCAGTCAAATTAGATCAAATTAAGAATGGCACAGGCATCAGCACAGCGATCTGTGTGTGGTCAGAAGGCTACAACCAACAGGATAGATGGCGGCCCCATCACAACGGACTGGCTACCGTGCTGGGCATCAGGTGCAAACAAGTCCATGGTCATCGTCGATGTAGAAAGTGACACTGCATAGTGCCTGATGGAAAACGCACCCAGGTAGGTGCTTTCACATAAGAAATGGAGAATAGGTGGGACTGCAATGTAAAGACGAGAAAGTGGGCTAAATATCTAGATGTGTGATGGACACAATGCACCATGAAAGGAGCCCTTCCCAATTGGTTCACTCTTCGGGAAAAGTTTGAGGAATGGAGGTCAAACCCTACAGGGGACCATCACATAAAGGCCGAAACGTGTGAGACTCCTTTTAGTCACCTCTTACGACAGGCAGGAATACCTTGGGCCTAATCTAACCCCCGAACCTGCAGGGGGCGAATACATGAGTACATAGCATACAAACTAGTAGCAACTGCTACAATTTTATTTATCTTATCGTCCATACTTTCTAATATGCACAACCTTCAACTAAAGATGAGAGAATTGAAAACCATTCAAGTGTGTCGATGTGGAAGTGTGCCCGATGGCACTCAGAAGCTGTCATTCCGTAAAGGCCATCAAGAGAGAGCTAGCCCAAATACAGAAATTGTCTGCATACAGAGCAGGTGTGACTAACAGTCTGGCAGAGGCCAGACGACCAATAATAGTGATTAGAAAAAGGATACTTAATATTGAGCCCTGTCAAATACCATTCTCCTGGGTCTGCTGAGATCAGAGAGTTATGTCAACCCAGATTCTCAATGACTTGAGGGACAAGGACTGGTGAACAAAAATCGAGATGGGGCCCCAGAGACCAAACTCTGGAAGCCTAAGGAAGCTGTGATGGCACCAGGCTGTGTCATAGGCCTTACGAACTGCAAGAAGATGGCGGTGTTGAGAGAGGGCCTGCCGAACTGCAGTTTCCGACTGAAGCAGATGATCGATTGGAGACTGTGCTTCCCAAGAGCTGCACTGGTACGGAGATAAAAGGTTCTAAGGACCCAATTGAGCCAATGAGGCACAATCTGTTCTAGTAACTTGCAGGGGACATTCATCAGAATGATGGACCAGTAGCTATCAAGGGATGACAGACCCATGCTAGGCTTACAGACAAGAACCCCAACACCATCCCTCCTTCAATTGAGAGGGGAAATTGCCTTTTAGCCAAATACAGTTAAACACCTGGAGGAGGTATTGGCATTGTTGAGGACTGAGGTGTTGAAGGAACTGGTAAGGCATGGAATCAGGAATATGTGTTGATCGCATGAAGAAGAGAGGTCCACAAGACGCTCATTGTAGCATTTCGCCTAACAAGGGGTAAAACATTAGTGAGTAGATTCAGCCAGCTGTTTCTGCAGGAGGAAGGCAGCTGGGTTGGAGGCCAACACCAATGCCATTGCAAAATGGGTCATGAGGTGTTCAGCGAGAACTGATGGATCTGCACAAATGCCCCCTGCAGGGGCCACTATGGAACTGGCCAACAGCAAAAGGGACCCGTCAAATGGGGAACGGCACTGCCAGCAGCACGGATTGTCTTATCAAAATGGTCACAGATGACTTCATCGATATAACCTGACAAAGAAGCTGAAAACACAACCTGACTGTTATATAGAAGCCAATCTGTACAATGGCAAGACCAGTGGGGTAACCTGGTCACTGCAAGGTGGGAAGGGAATGAGAGAATCAACATGAAGTGGACATTATCATAGAGGTCATCATATGGTGAACACTCTGAGGAAGAGAGAAGAAGAGGGGAAGACAATAAATGCCAGGAAATGTGCCATTTATGGCACTAAAATTAGTAGGGAACCATCATAAAAAGTCACAGGTTGTGGTCCGCAAGAAATTGGTCAGTGAGGAGCAACCAACTGGAAGAAATACAGCCCCATACAGGGTGATGCACATTAAAAACTCCAAACTGAGGACAGGGGAGGGGAGATGCTGAAGGAGAGCAGATAGGGCAGTGATGTCAGTGGCTTGTCAGGAAAGAGATCAGAGATTGCAAACCATGAACGCGAATGTCAACCATTTCCAATAGGGTATGAACTAGGATCCATATACTAACAATATCCAGGTGGACCACCATGCAGATGCCACCAGAAGACCTCAAAGAGATGACTCAGTTCTGACAAAGCACATAACCCACTATGGCTCAGTGAGTGAGCACCAGTAAAATGAGATTCCAGGAGAACAACAAAAGCTGCAGAGTGAAAGACAATAAGGGATTGGAACTCGGATGTGACAGCAGTATCATTACAGTTCCACTGAATAATCACAGAGCCGGCATATCCAAATGGAAGCCGAACAGGTTGGACACATAGCCGAGTTGTTGAGCACCCTCTAGCTCGAGAGATGCTGAGGGCGGTGGGCATAAAGGAGAGGGGCACTTCTTTGGCTGGGGAGGATCATCCAGAGAGGGGGGGGGGGGGGGGGGGGGGCATGGGAACCACAGAGGAGGGGGAGAGGAAAGGGTAAAGGGACTGGAGTAAGGAGCAAGGAGGAGGAGAAGGTCATAACAGAAACAAAAGTAAAAGCCATCAACACAAATTGGTCATATTTCTGATGAGACTCATTTAAAATAAATGATCCACGGACTTTTATCTCATTTTCTTTCTTGTAAGCCAGGCAATCTGGTGTGCGTGAAGAGTGAAAGTTGTGACAATTTACACATGTAGTTTGTGGAACACAGAAGCTTCCCTCATGGAGAGGGTATCCACAGTCAAACAGTGGGTCTGCTGTACATTGGGAAGATGTGCCTGATGCACAAGCATCCATGGCACCGAATGGGTGGCGAGACATAAGGCTTCACATTACAGTGAAACACACAACCATTACCTCGTTGGTGCGGGTACCTCCCTCAAAAGACAGAATAGAGGTGCTGTTATCTGTATGGTTGCCCTTACAATCTTTCTACACACAGCAAACAAAACGAACACTTTTTTTTTGTAGTTTTAGGGCGCACAACTACAATGGTTATTAGCGCCCTGACTAATTTAGGAATGTATTGCGAGGCACAAGGTTAAAACAGCAACTAAAAGGGACACTACTACAAAAGACGTATTAACAGGCATAGGATTAAAAAACTACAGCATAATCAAACGTCCTTAGACAGGTGTGTCAAGTTGATAAAACGAAGAACGCGAGCAGCAGCTCCTGGGTCATCCGCTAAATTGGCATCCAGAGTACATGGCAGGCCAAGATCAAGACGCAGCGTAGTAAAATCCGGACAGGACATTAAAATGTGGCGGACCGTCAGCAATTGCCCACATGGACAGAACAGCGCCGGCGTTGCCGTCAGCAGATGGCGATGGCTGAACTGGCAGTGTCCAATTCGTAGCCAGGCCAAAACGACCTCCTCCCGCCGAGGAGGATGTGAGGACGACGTCCAAGCTGCGGGAAGAGGTTTCAAGGCCCGAAGCTTGTTGTCCCTAAGTGCAGCCAAATCGGCATGCCACAGCGATAAAATCCGTCGACAAATGACCGTGCTACAATCTGATGAAGGGACACAACAAGAAGCCGTCCGAGGTTGGAGGACCTCAGCCTTGGCCGCGGCATCTGCAGCTTCGTTCCCAGGGATACCAACATGGCCAGGAACCCACATAAAGCTAACTGGAGACCCGTCATCCACCAGCTGCTGAAGAGAGTGTTGGATCCGGTGCACAAAAGGGTGAACCGGATACGGATCACTGAGGCTCTGGATGGCACTCAGAGAATCGGAGCAGATGACATAAGCAGAATCTCGGTGGTGGCAGACGTAAAGAACAGCCTGGTAGAGGGCAAAGAGCTCAGCTATGAACACCGAACAATGGCCATGTAGCCGATATTTGAAACTTTGTGCCCCGACAATAAAAGAACACCCGACCCCGTCATTGGTCTTAGAGTCATCTGTATAAATGAAGGTCATATTAATGAACTTCGAACGAAGTTTGACAAAACGGAAGTGGTATACTGAACCGGGGGTAACCTCCTTTGGGAACGAGCGGAGGTCAAGGTGAACGCGAACCTGAGCCTGGAGCCAAGGGGGCGTGTGGCTCTCGCCCACTCTAAAGGTTGCAGGGAGTGAAAAATCAAGGTGTTGAAGGAGGCGATGAAAGCGAACTCCAGGGGGTAGCAAGGCAGAGACATACAACCCGTATTGACTGTCGAGAGAGTCGTCAAAAAAGGAACGATGCGATGGGTGGTCGGGCATTGACAGAAGCCGACAGGCATAACGACAAAGCAGTATATCGCGCCGGTAGGTGAGTGCCAATTCACCGGCTTCAGCATGAAGACTCTCGACGGGACTAGTATAAAACGCTCCGATCGCTAGCCGTAAACCCCGATGTATGGAGTTGAGGCGGCGTAAGATGGACAGCCGTGCAGAGGAGTATACAAAGCACCCATAATCCAGCTTGGAGCGGATGATTGACCGATATAGGCGAAGTAGGACATTTCGATCCGCTCCCCACGACGTGCCACTGAGAACACGGAGGACATTTAGAGAACGGGTACAACGGGCAGCCAAATAGGACACATGTGGAGACCAACTAAGTTTCCTGTCAAATGTAAGACCTAAAAATTTTGTTGTCTCCACGAATGGGAGAGCAATGGGGCCAAGTCGTAAGGACGGTGGGAGAAACTCTTTGTAGCGCCAGAAGTTAATACAGACCGTTTTCTCAGCAGAAAAACGGAAGCCATTGGCGACACTCCAGGAGTAAAGACGGTCAAGAGAACGCTGAAGACAGCACTCCAGGAGACATGTACGCTGCGCGCTCCAATAGATGGCACAATCGTCCACAAAAAGGGAGCTGATACATCATCTGGGACACAATCCATTATTGGATTGATCGCTATGGCAAAGAGAGCGACGCTCAAAACGGAGCCCTGTGGCACCCCATTTTCCTGGCGAAAGGTGTCTGACAGGACAGAACCCACACGTACACTGAACTGTCGATCCATTAAAAAGGAACGAATAAAAAGAGGGAGGCGACCGCGAAAGCCCCATGTATGCATGGTGCGGAGAATGCCCGCCCTCCAACAGGTGTCGTAAGCCTTCTCCAAATCAAAGAACACTGCCGCGGTCGGGTGCTTCCGCAAGAAGTTATTCATAATGAAGGTCGACAAGGTAACCAGATGGTCAACAGCAGAGCGGCGCCTACGAAATCCACATTGTACATTGGTAAGTAGGCGTCGAGATTTGAGCAGCCAAACCAACCGAGAGTTAACCATTCGCTCCATCACCTTACAGACACAGCTGGTAAGCGAGATGTGTCGATAACTGGAAGGCAAGTTCTTGTCCTTCCCCGGCTTAGGAATCGGTACAATAGACTCGCGCCAGCATGCGGGAACATGTCCCTCAATCCAGATGCGATTGTAAGTACGAAGAAGGAAACCTTTACCCGCAAGAGAAAGGTTCTTCAGCATCTGAATATGAATAGAATCAGGCCGCGGAGCGGAGGACCGTGACAGGGCAAGTGCATTTTCGAGTTCCCGCATGGTGAATGGGGCATTGTAGTTTTCACAATTCAAGGAGTGGAAATTAGGTGGCCGAGCCTCCTCTGCCTGTTTTCGGGGGAGGAAGGCAGGGGGTTAATGAGTGGAGCTCGAAACCTCTGCGAAAAAGAGGCCGAAGGCATTGGAGACGTCCTCAGGGGCCACAAGGACGTCATTCGCGATCGTCAAGCCAGAAACTGTTGAGTGGACCTTAGTGCCAGATAGCCGGCGCAGGCTACCCCAGACAACAGAAGAAGGAGTAAAACAGTTAAAGGTGCTTGTCAACGCAGCCCAGCTGGCTTTCTTGCTTTCTTTAAAAATACGACGACACTGTGCACGTAATCGTTTGTAAGTGATACAATTCGCCACTGTAGGGTGGCGTTTAAAGGTGCATAAAGCACGTCGACGAGCACGTAAGGTGTCTCTACATGCTGCGGTCCACCAGGGGACCGGTACGCGGCGTGGAGAAGAAGTAGTGTGAGGGATGGAATATTCAGCAGCGGCGAGAATGACTTCCATGAGGTGTGCTGCCTGACTATCACAGCTTGTGAAGGTTTGATCCTGAAAGGTCGCCCTGGAAGTGAAGAGCCCCCAGTCTGCTTTGGAGATGTTCCAACTAGTTGAGCACGGAGAGCGGGTATGATGCAGGAGATGGATAACACACGGGAAGGGGTCACTCGAATATGTATCAGAAAGCGCATACCACTCAAACCGGCGTGCAAGTTGGGTAGTACATACAGAGAGGTCTAAATGGGAATAGGTGTGAGCGGTGTCTGAAAGGATAGTAGGGGCGCCAGTATTGAGGCAGACAAGATTGACCTGGTTGAAAACGTCTGCTAACAGGGAGCCCCTTGGACAGGATGCTGGAGAGCCCCAAAGAGGATGGTGAGCATTAAAGTCTCCAGTTAACAAAAATGATGCAGGGAGCTGAGCAATAATTTGCAGCATGTCTGCCCTGGTAACGGCAGACGACAATGGAGTGTAAACGGTACAGATGGAAAATGTAAAAGTGGGGAGAGTAATGCGGACGGCAACTGCCTGCAAGCCGGTGTGCAATGTGATGGGATCATAGTAGATATCATCCCGGACCAGCAACATAACCCCTCCATGAGCCGAAATACCTGCCACAGGAGGTAAGTCAAAACGCTCCGAGGTGTAGTGTGCCAAGGCAATTTGATCGCATGGGCGTAGCTTCGTTTCCTGGAGGGCTTCGACGAGGGGACGGTGCGAGCAGAGCAGCAATTTCAAGTCCTCTCGGTTGGAACGAATGCTGCGAATATTCCAGTGAATAAGTACCATCGTGAGAAGAAGAAGATGTAAGAAGGGGTCATCTCAAAGGCCGCTGAGGGCCCGGCTTCGAGCGAGCACTGCCGCCGCTAGCAGGAGGCGGACAGTCATCGTCCATTTGTTCTATAGATTCATCGGCCATCGTGTGAAGATGGCCGGGAGGGGGAGCTTCCTCCACTGGTGAACGGCCAGATGTTCGGCTACCAGCGGTGCGGCCAGGCAAAACAGATGACGGCCTGGGGCGGCAACCGCTGGTTGGCGCAGGAGGAGAAATGCGCCGTGGCGGGGAAGGAGAACTGTGCTTCCTATGAGCCTTCTTGGAAGGTCGTTTTGTGGAAGGATTGGTCGATGGCTGAGGGTTCGAGGTACGTAGAAAGTCTGCACGAGACAGTTCCTTCTTGAAGACCCGTGCTGACTTCTGGGTCTTCGTCCTGGCAGAAGCTGATAAAGGTGCTAAAGGTGCTTGTGTCGGAGGGGCGACGGGAGGAAGAGGAGAAATCGACCAGGCGATCTTAGCACTGGCCGAACGGACGACCGTAATGCTGAAGGTCAGATCACATGTCTGCGTCGCCACCTCCCTGGTAGTTCGAGGAGAGGCGAGGACAGTACTGTACTTCCCCACTGGGAGCAACGTGGGCTTCCTACTAGCAAACAGCTTGCGAGCAGGCGAGGTGGAGACTTTCTCTTTGACCCGAATTTCTTGGATACAGCGTTCTTCCTTGTAGATGGGACAGTCGCGGGAGGACGCTGCATGGTCTCCGTGACAGTTCACACAACGAGGAGACGGAGGTGGACAGTCACCCTCATGGGCATCCCTGCCACAAGTCACACATGTAGCCGCATTGGAACAAGACTGGCGAGTGTGATTAAAACGCTGACACTGGTAGCAGCGCGTAGGTGTCGGGACATAGGGGCGAACAGAAATAACCTCGTAGCCCGCTTTGATGCGCGACGGCAGCTGAACACTATCAAAGGTCAAGAAAAGTGTCCGGGTCGGTACAAGGTCATTGTTGACCTTTTTCATGACCCTATGGACAGCCGTCACGCCCTGCTCAGCGAGGAAAGACTGAATCTCCTCGTCAGTCAATGCGTCGAGTTATCTAGTATATACCACACCACGAGACGAATTCAAAGTGCGGTGAGCCTCCACCCGGACAGGGAACGTGTACAGGAGTGTGGCCCAAAGCAGTTTTTGTGCCTGAAAGTAACAAGGTACCATTACGCAACCTGGTACAAGACTTGACAGATCCGGCTATGGCATCTACGCCCTTCTGGATAACGAAAGGGTTGACAGAGAAAAAATCCTTTCCGTCCTCAGATCGAGAAACTACGAGGAACTATGGGGCAGGCGGTAGTACTTTTGTCACTGGTGGCTGGTCAAGTTTCCGTTTGTGGGCAGAAGTCGAGAGAGAAGAAGAAGAGAAATCCATTGCGGAAGAATCCCCCCATGATTGCCAGCGTCTCCAATGGCGCGCTCCTTCCTTGTGTGGACCCTCTCAGAGGGCACTCCCGCCTTAGGTGATTGTTCACACCTCAGGTCACACCTCCTGAGAAACGGACGGAGGGACCAATCGGCATGGTCGGAAGGTGTCAGCTCAGGCAATCACCCCTCCCTGGGCCTGGCCTTTACCAGAGGGTACGTGCGTGCCTTACTTGTCTACCCAGAGCGGGGAATTACGCGTTACCCCGTCACCGGCTACGCGTGCGAACGCGTGGGTCGGCCTTCAGGCACGCACAGGGAGGAAGAAAGGAGAGAGGGAAAGAAAGGACAGACTGTCTTAAACGCTGAAGCGGAGACCAGAGAAGGCGAAGAAGGCAAGGCGAAGAAGGCAAGGCGAAGAAGGCAAGGCGAAGAAGGCAAGGCGAAGAAGGCAAGGCGAAGAAGGCAAGGCGAAGAAGGCAAGGCGAAGAGTAAGTAAGACAGTGAGATGGACAAAAACAAAAAAAGGAACCAACCAAAGGAAGGAAGGAACCAGAAGAAGTGAAAAACCAAAATGAACGCAAATATAGGTTGTGAATCCGTCAGTCTCCGGACGCAGGCGCCAACTACCCCCTTGAGGGGGAGGGACTCCTTTTAGTCGCCTCTTACGACAGGCAGGAATACCGCGGGTCTATTCTAACCCCCCAAACCCGCAGGGGGGACGAACACCTTGTAGGAGCAGTGAGGGTCAGGGATGCCTACAGCAGGGAAGGAAGAAGGGATGGACGGAGGGATAAGAACCCATGCTGTTGACACTAGAAAGAGAATTTTTCCCAAATGGCTCACATTAAAGATAGAAAATTTAGAAGTGAGGATCGAACTCTAAAGGGAAGCAATAATGCCAAAAAGGAAGGATGCAAGACAGAATGCAAGCAGAACAGAACTGCAAGGAAGACAGGAGACCAGGTGGATAGCCAGGTCAACATAAGTAAGAACACTAAGAGAGGTGAAAGAGGGAGCAGGGAGAAGGAGCAAGTATGGGGAGGGAGGGGCACAGGAAAGGGAATGCAGCACGGGAAGGAAGAATGGGCTGAAATAGCTTGGGGCCCCGTGGCCACCACACACAAACTCACGAAGAACAGAGAGCCCTCTGGGATGGCAAACAATGTGATTCAATTGCTCCAATTCTGGGTGGTACTGAGTTATGAGGGGAGTGCTCCTCTGTGTCTGGATGATGGGGCTATGGAGGGAGTGGGTGACTGGAGAGAGAAGCCATGGGAGATCTGTTTCTGTACAAGGTTGGGCAAGTAATTTTGATCTGTGAAGGCCTAGTAAGATCCTTGGTATATTTCAAGAGGGATGCTTGTCACTACAAATGTGACAGCTATGAGGAAGGGACTTGTTGGTGTGGAATGGGTGGCAGCTGTTAGAGTAGAGGTCTTGCTGGCAGTTGGTAGGTTTGATATGGAAAGAGTTACTAATGTAGCCGCCTTTGAGGTGGATGTAAACATTGAGGATGGTAGCTTTTTGAGTTGGAGAAGGACCAGGTGAAGCAAATAAGGGAGGAGGTGGTTCTGATCTGGGCAAATGTGGGTTGGCATCATGAAGATGCCATCAATGAATCTTGACCAGATTAAGGAACGTGAGTGATTAGGAGGGACTCCTCAAGATGGCCCACGAATAGGCTGGCATCAACCTTTGTTAGTCATTGTTAGTCATTGTCCTTCATCCACCTATCCCCTTCCTGTCCCCACTCCACAGCCTTCTATTCCAAAAGTGCATCCACTCTTTACTTCTCTCTGGAAACACGACCCGTTATATAGAAGCCAATCTGTACAATGGCAAGACCAGTGGGGTAACCTGGTCACTGCAAGGTGGTAAGGGAATGAGAGAATCAACATGAAGTGGAAATTTTTCTGCTCCCCCTCCCCTCCTCCCATCTCCTCCCTGCCCACCTGCCCTCCAACTGCCCAACACTCTCTCCACCTCATCCCTGTTTGCTCCTTGCTCCATATCCTGCACTCCCTCCCCCTCTCCACCCCAGCCCCTTCCCTAGTCCCACTGCCCAGACTGCTTCTCTCATCATGTGCAGTTGCTCTGTCTAGCTGTGGCAGCTAGAGACTGACTCTCTCTCTCTCTCTCTCTCTCTCTCTCTCTCTCTCTCTGTCTGTGTGTGTGTGTGTGTGTGTGTGTGTGTGTGTGTGTGTGTGTGTGTGTTTCAGAAGGTGGTTTTCTGGCCAGAAGCTTACATGTTCCTTTGTTGTACTTGTCTAGGACTCAACATATCCGCTATTTTTTTTTTTTTTCCTTTGTATAACTGCTACTATTGGAAACAAACAAATCAACCTCTTAACATATTTTGCGTATTTTCACTCTATAATCTCTTATGGAATAATTCTGTGGAGTAACTCATCTCTTAGAAAGTACTGATGGCACAAAAATGTGCAGTAAGAATAATATGTGGTGTTCAGGCCAGATCATAATTTCTATCCGAGGAGATAGACATTTTAACTGCACCAAAACACTACATTTATATTCAGAAATGAAATTAATCATAAATAGCCTGTCAGAACTTGAGAATAATAGTGATGTCCACACCTACAACGCCAGAGGAAAAAAACCTTTACTACCAATCATTAAAGCTGTTAGGGACTCAGAAAGGAATTCAATATGTGGCCCAATAATATCAAATCTCTGATCTCGCAAAGAAAGTTTTACATTAATTCCAAAACCATTTCTCCTGGACTATTATTCCATGAATTGAACTAGTTTTAAAGGTTAGTTGCATAAGTAGGACAAAAAAGTACCGTGTTCATTAATGCTTAGATTAAATTTGTATACATAACCTGTAAACTGACTCATTCAACATCACTTCAACAAAAGATAAATGATTTATGGGTCAATCTATATGAAGTGGTTGCTTGACCATTTTTAAATATTTTATTTTTTATATTAATGCTCCATGTTTTACAAGTTCAAAACAGTTTTTTTAAGTAATTTATCTTACATCTTTACTGGATGGCAACCATTTTTATTTGTAGGCATGTGACGATTTTTCAGTCTGGAGACATTAGCGAAAATTTGAATATTTCTGCACTGGGTTAACTTACAACATTGCAACTGACATGATTGTTTTTAGAAAAAGTGTCCTCTACACCACTGTCTATTACACAACATATCCTAAATTCAAAAATAACCAGTCAAAATTGCCTCCAAGGTTTGGTACCCAAATTTTCAAAAATCCAGTTTTTAGGCCCTAAAATAACAATCAAGGAGTGATTTATGAGAGTCTACTTTTTCCTTATAGTTAGAAATCATACACTACTAGCCCCATATAGAGCAGGGCCATTCCGTACCAAGTGGTCCAATATCGAGAAATATTCCCACATGACCATCATGGATTTTGTATGAACATTCACACATGTTCTCAATGAACACTAGTAAAGCTTCACTTTCAGAAATTCAATACTTGAATAGATATAGTCACTTGTTTGAAACCATAGCACAGCTTCCAATAGTGCATCCTTGAATTTTCAGCAACTTTGGATATCTCTGCAAGTATTTGCATGAAAGAAACAAAACTTGCCCATCTTATACAACTTTTAGAGCTCTTTAAAGTAAAATATTAAGAAAAGGATTTCTGAGCAATTTTCATATAGATAGTTTGAAGCATAGTTGGGCGAAAAAAATAGCTGTTAAAAAATGCGAACTTTAGTTTTTTTTATATCTCCAAAAGTAATTGTGGGATGTACATGAAACTTTGCACACCATAACTCACCAACACAAGATCTTAGAATATAAAATTTCATTCTCCTATTGCTTTCCATTATTTCACAAATCTAGGGTAAAGTTAACAATTTTTCAAAAAGTGCTAAAAATGGATATTTTTAGTCAAATTTTTCAAAACTGTGTTTTCTTCAAACTCTTCTAAACTATGGTCATTAGAAAGAGCATATTCTAAACTATCTAGAAAAGTGGATTTGGTTTTGTAACGCAAGCATATAAGGCCCTAAAAAGTAGAATCATCAAAGAGGCACACTGAAAGTTTGAACACATTTTTCTGGCTCTCATGCCTAATAAATGTTTATTAGTGCCTTGAATAACTGAAATAAAAAGATCTGGTAAATAGGCAATGAGACTGTCAGAAAAACTTGAAAACCATGAGATGAAGCCCTCCTGCTTTTATCGTAAGTGTTCATCTGCATAAAACTCTTCTCATGTTTAAAAAAAGATGAAGCTGAAGAAGAAGAAGAAGAAGAAAGAGAGAGAGAGAGAGAGAGAGAGAGAGAGAGAGAGAGAGAGAGAGAGAGAGAGAGAGAGAGGGGGGGGGGGGGGGGTGCAGAAGAGAGAGATCATAACGAATTCAATGAATAATAGCTTCATATTTTTTGTACTTCTCAAAATTGTAAATATTTACAAGTGGAAAATGGAGACCTAATTTTTTAATTCAATTGTATAAAACATTTTTCCAAAAAGAATCGGTTTGCTTGAATCATGCATCAAGTGATGTAAATTTTCCAATCAATATTGCAGAGATTTTAATACCTAGGTGTTGTAACCTGTGAATTTTTGTCTTAAAGTTATTAGGGAAACATGTGAAATTGGTTGGTTAAACCTCTAAGATTTTTAATTTTGTATTTAATCACACTTAAATTTAGCCTACTACCTTGGTAAATACGTAACCACTAGTTTCACAGAAAATTCACAAGATTCACTGTTTATAGAAAATATAATGGTTGGTTGGTTGGGTGTGGGATTGAAGGGACCAGACTGCTAAGGTCATCGGTCCCTTGTTCCACGGTAAAATCACACGAAATAAAAACAGTCAGTCGTTAAAAACGGAGAACTGAGACAAGGGACGACACAATACAAGAAAGACAGACAAAGACCAGACAAACGGAACTAAAATCACACCGAGTGTGAAGGTGGTTGGCCGACCATGAAAATAAGGAAAAGCCAACCACCAAATGACATTAAAACCCACAGTTTAAAACCACAGGCCAAAGGCCCAAGTCAATACAGGAAATAAAAGGACAAACACTCAAATCATACGATAAAAACCCCCTGCCCGAATAAAACTAAACACGAGGTCCGCCATAGCAACGTCATCACATAAAAGGGCAGGGAGGGTATCAGGCAGCGCAAACGACTGCCTGAGTCCTGTTAAAAGCGGGCAGTCCACCAAAATGTGGACCACCGTCAGAGCTGCCCCGCAGCGACATAGCGGTGGGTCCTCCCGGCGCAACAAATGGCCGTGCGTCAGCCACGTGTGGCCAACGCGCAGCCGGCAGAGGACGACAGAGTCCTTCCAAGAGGCCCGCATGGAGGAGCGCCACACACCGGTCGTCTCCTTCACCGCCCAATGTTTGTTGGGCGTGGGCAGGGTGCGCCACTCGTCACCCCAGGCACCATGCACTTTCTGGCGCAAAAGCGACAGGAGATCACACTCCATAAGGCAGAGTTCCAGAGCCGGTGAACTCACTGCCTGTTTAGCCAGCGTGTCAACCCGCTCATTACCCGGGATGCCGACATGACCTGGGGTCCAAACAAAGACCACGGAGCGGCCGCAACGGGCAAGAGCATGGAGCGACTCGTGGATGGCCATCACCAGACGGGAACAAGGAAAGCACTGGTCAAGAGCTCGTAAACCACTCAGGGAGTCACTACAGATGACATAGGACTCACCTGAGCGGGAGCAGATATACTCTAGGGCGCGATAGATGGCAACCAACTCGGCAGTGTATACACTGTTCCCGGGTGCCAGCGACCGTTGCTCACAATGATCCTCTAGAGTAAGAGCGTAACCAGTGCGACCAGAGACCATCGAACCGTTGGTATAGGCCACGGCAGATCCGGGAAACTCGGCAAGGAGAGAAACAAAGCGGCGGCGGAGGGCCGGAGGAGGGACCGAGTCTTTCGGACCCTGTGCCAAATCCAGCCGAATGCATGGTCGGCGCACACACCAAGGGGGCAGACGGAGATTGGCCCGGAAAACAGGCGGGAGAGGAAAAAACTCAATCCCACACAGTAGAGCCCGGATGCGAACCGCGATCGTACACCCTGACCGGGGCCGCCTGTCTGGAAGATGGACGATCGAGTGCGGGAACAGGAGACGGTAGTTGGGATGCCCTGGCAAAATACAAACGTGGACAGCATAAGCGGCCAGAAGTCGGTCGCGCCAGATCCGCAATGGAGGAACACCAGCCTCCACAAGTAAGCTGTCAACAGGGCTTGTCCGAAATGCTCCTGTGGCGAGTCGGATCCCGCAGTGATGGATGGGATCCAGCAATTGCAATGCTGATGGCGATGCCGAACCATAAGCCACACACCCATAATCAAGGCGGGACTGGATCAGCGCTTGATACAGCCGGAGAAGGGTGGACCGATCGGCACCCCATCCGGTGTGGCTAAGGCAACGGAGAGCGTTTAAATGCTGCCAGCATGTTTGTTTAAGCTGCCTAATATGAGGCAGCCAAGTCAACTGGGCATCAAATACCAGTCCCAAGAAACGATGCGTCTCTACCACAGCAAGAGGTTCACCGTCAAGGTAAAGGCGTGGCTCAGGGTGAACCGTGCGACGCCGGCAGAAATGCATAACGCAGGTCTTAGTGGCCGAAAACTGGAAGCCGTGCGCTACAGCCAACGACTGCGCCTTGCGGATAGCGCCCTGCAGCTGGCGCTCAGCAACTGCAATGCCAGCGGAGCTGTAGTAGAGGCAGAAGTCGTCTGCATACAACGAAGCTGCGACGGACGATCCCACCGCCTCAGCGAGCCCATTGATCGCAATTAAAAACAGGGAGACACTGAGGACAGACCCCTGTGGGACCCCGTTCTCCTGGGCCCGGGAGGAACTATGGGACGCAGCAACTTGCACGCGGAAGGAACGATACGACAGAAAATTCTGAATAAAAATCGGGAGCGGGCCCCTAAGACCCCACCCATGAAGTGTGGCCAGGATGTGATATCGCCAAGTCGTATCGTACGCCTTCCGCATGTCGAAGAAGACGGCAACCAGATGTTGGCGGCGTGCAAAGGCTGTACGGTCGGCAGACTCTAGGGAGACCAGATTATCGACGGCAGAGCGGCCTTTACGGAACCCACCCTGAGACGGAGCCAGAAGGCCTCGAGACTCGAGGAGCCAACTCAACCTCCGGCTCACCATACGTTCTAGCAACCTGCAAAGAACGTTGGTGAGGCTTATGGGGCGGTAGCTGTCCACCTCCAGCGGGTTCTTGCCAGGTTTCAACACAGGTAGGACGATGCTTTCTCGCCATTGAGACGGGAACACACCCTCAACCCAGATGCGGTTGAAAACATCTAGGAGGCGTCGCTGGCAATTCACAGAGAGGTGTTTCAGCATCTGGCTGTGGATGCGGTCTGGCCCAGGAGCCGTATCAGGGCAAGCAGATAGTGCACTCTGGAATTCCCAGTCGCTGAAAGGAGCATTGTACGACTCCGCGTGGCGCGTGTGAAAGGAAAGCCTCCAACTTTCCAACCGCTCTTTCCGGGAGCAGAAGGCCAGTGGGTAATTCGTAGATGCGGAACACTGAGCAAAATGCACTGCTAACCGGTCCGCAATCGTGTCGGAGTCAGGACACACCACTCCATTCAGCGAAAGCCCAGGGACAGAGACAGGTGGCCGATAGCCATGGAGTCGCCGAATCTTAGCCCAAACCTGCGATGCAGAGGTACGGACGCCAATGGTGGAAACATACCGTTCCCAGCACTCCTGCTTCCGTTGGCGAATAAGGCATCGGGCACGGGCACGGAGCTGTTTAAAAACGATGAGGTTCTCCAAGGACGGGTGCCGCTTATGGCGTTGAAGAGCCCGCCGGCAATCTCTAATCGCCTCTGCGATCTCGGGCTGAACCGACTGAACCACCGCATCAATGGTGTCATGGGAAGGAGGTGCGATAGTGGCGAGAGAGGAGAACAAGCCCCAATCAGCCTTATTCAGAGCCCATCTGGAGGGGCGTTCAGAAGAGTGACGCTGTGGTAGTGACAGAAAGATGGGGAAATTGTCACTACCACATAAGTCGTCATGGACACTCCAGTGGATGGATGGTGAAAGTCCGGGGCTGCAGATAGAAAGGTCCTTGGCCAAAAATGTGTCATGGACTACGCTGAAATGTGTCGGCTCTCCCGTGTTTAAGAGGCAGAGGTCAAGCTGCGAGAGAAGAGTCTCGACATCTCTACCCCGGCCAGTAATCGCGGCGCTACCCCACAGGGGGTTATGGGCGTTAAGGTCGCCCAGTAACACAAAAGGAGGAGGCAGTTGTGCTATCAATGCAGCCAACACATGACGCGAGACATCACCATCTGGCGGAAGATACAAACTGCAGACAGTAATAGGCTGAGGCGTCCACATCCTTACAGCGACAGCCTCTAAAGGTGTGTGAAGAGGTACACATTCGCTGTAGACAGAGTTAAGGATGTAGACGCAGACTCCACCAGACACCCTCTCATAAGCTGCCCGGTTCTTGTAATAACCCCGATACCCACGTAGGGCAGGGGTCCGCATTGCCGGAAACCAAGTTTCCTGTAGGGCAATGCAGAGGAAAGGGTGACTGCTGATGAGTTGGCGAAGCTCAGCAAGGTGGTGGAAAAAAGCGCTGCAGTTCCACTGAAGTATCGCTTTGTCCATGTCCGAAAAAGGAGTGAAGGGACCGAGGAGGCAGATCACGCCACTGGGTCACCTGCTGCCACCGATGGAGGACCAGTACAATCTGCTTCCATGGTGTCTGGGGGTCCGGCGAGATCCAGGTCCTCAGCGGACGCCCGGATCTCCACCCTATCCTCGGACGCAGGGCCCGTAGGGAGCAGTGGGGTGGATGCCACCGCGTGTTCCTTGGCCTTAGAGGTCTTCTTCTTCGTCTTGTCTCTCTGGTCCTTGGGTTTCATTGGGTGGGAGGGCTCCAGCGAGTCAGTCTCCGGGACGGAGGAGGAGCGGGAAGCCCTGCGACCAGCCGCTGGTCTGCTTTTCTTCCATTGGCTGACGTCACCCTTCCCAGAGGCGGAAACCTGGGAAGGAAGGGACCCAAGGGACCCTTTCCGTGCTATTCGAGCCGGGGAAGTTTGAGGCTTCCCTAGCTTAGAAGTGGGGACTGATGTCCCCGATGGTTGGGGGGTTGCTGCTCCTGAGGCAGATAGTGCAGGAGCAGCAGGGAGTGAAGTGCCCCCCACCATCAAGGGGGCAGGTGTAGCATTCCGGCTCTGAGAGGTGGCAGTCTGAGGGAGAGCTAATGGGGCCATAACAGTAGTAGCCGCAGCGTAAGAGGCAGTCATTCGAACAGGATGGAGGCGTTCCAACTTCTGCCTGGCCTCAGTGTATGTCAGGCGCTCCAGGGTGTTATACTCCATGATTTTGCGCTCTTTCTGGAAGATCCTGCAGTCCGGCGAGCAAGGCGAGTGGTGCTCTCCGCAGTTTACACAGACGGGAGGCGGAGCACATGGAGTATTGGGATGTGATGGGCGTCCACAATCTCGACATGTGAGACTGGAAGTACAGCGGGAAGACATATGCCCGAACTTCCAGCACTTAAAAGCACCGCATCGGGGGAGGGATATATGGCTTGACGTCACAACGATAGACCATCACCTTGACCTTCTCAGGTAAAGTATCACCCTCGAAGGCCAAGATGAAGGCACCGGTGGCAACCTGCTTATCCCTTGGACCACGATGTACGCGCCGGACGAAGTGAACACCACGCCGCTCTAAATTGGCGCGAAGCTCGACATCGGACTGCAATAGAAGGTCCCGATGGAATATTATGCCCTGGACCATATTAAGACTCTTATGGGGCGTGATTGTAACCGGAACATACCCCAGCTTGTTACAATCGAGTAACCGGCAGGACTGGGCGGAAGACGCCGATTTGACAAAACCGAGCCCGAGCGCATTTTCGACAAGCCCTCCACCTCCCCGAACTTGTCCTCTAAGTGCTCGACGAAGATACTGAGGCTTCATGGATGTAAATGATTCACCATCAGCTCTCGTACACACCAGGTAGCGGGGCGAGTATGTTTCGCTGGCATCCTTAGTCTTTCGTTCCTCCCATGGTGTAGCCAGGGAGGGGAACGATTTGGGGTCATATGTAGTTGCGTTGTATTGAGCCCTGGAACGCTTAGAGACTGCTGGCGGCTGGCCGCCAGCAAGAGATGATGTACCACGCTTCATTGCGGGTCATCCGCCCTAATGCCACCTACTCCGACCAAGGGCCCTCCCCACGGGCGCCACCCAGCCTCAGCAACGACCACCTGGCAGGATGGCCATTGCCGGGAGTCCCAATGCCCCAAGGAGATAGGCATCTACTCCTTGGCATACGTGGGGAGTTAACGGCGCTGGCATCAGCAGAGCGATCCCTGTGTAGTCAGGGGGCTACAACCAACAGGGTACATGGCGGCCCCACCACAATGGACTGGCTACCTGGCTACTGGCTACCTGGATTTCAGGTGATGTAGTCCAATATCGTCATTGGCGCATAAAGCGACACAGCATAGCAGACTGCAATAAACTGCACCCAAGAACAAATCCACGCCCAAGAGATGGTAGGTGAGCGGGACTGCTAAGCGATGACGACAAACCTGGCTAGAGATGGTAATGCATGGTGGACACATCGCTCCTTGTAAGGCGCCCTTCCCCAATCGGCTCGCTCTTCGGAAAATTTAAAAGGATGGAGGTCAAACCCGTTAGGGGACCATCTCACAAGGCCAAAACGTTTGAGACTCCTTTTAGTCGCCTCTTACGACAGGCAGGAATACCGTGGGCCTATTCTTACCCCCGAACCCACAGGGGGAGAAAATATAATGGCAACAATTACTTTAACAATCAGATAGTTTCATTATTGTGAGCCTTGTTTGAACAATTAGTACTTCAGTGGTGTGTTTACAGTATAGTGAGTGGGTTCTCTTGACTGTGTGTGGCTTGTTAAGTGATTCGTACGACCATCAAAGTTTGTAATCTAATTTACAAAAAATTGTGTTGCATCTTTTATAGCATATGTCTCTTATTAGATTTTTTCATTGGTAATATACATTGTGTATAATTTCATTCAGTAGCAATTTGTCTAAAATTTAAGCAGATTATAATTTGCACTTAGAGGCCAAATACATTATTTAGTTACTGATTAGAGATGGATGCGGAAGGGAACAGCATACCTTCCTTGCTCAATTGGGCAAGGAGGTAGTGGAACAAAGTGTCATGTCACTTTCTTTGCCAAAAAAGCTGCTCTAAAATGGTTTGCTGATTTTAGTGATGAGGAAAAAAAAGAGTTGTTGGTCCGACGTTCTGAAGCAAAGCTGGACAATACCTCTCTAAGTTTGCCTACACCATGAAGCACTGTTATTGACACAATGAGAGGTTACAAAAAAAATTCTTCGCCCTTTGGGAAGGTGAATCATAATGTTAAGGCAGGAATTCGCACTCTTGATACTGAAACAGCTAATAAGGCTTCTGATATGTTGAAGCAGCAGCTTGTTAATAACTTAAAGCCAGGTCAGAAAATTTGTTCAACTTACACGACTACCTTAAATAAACACTTGGACGAAGCTTTATCTGCCTCATCATCACATTAAGATGAGGACTTTACATCAAAATAATAGTTAAATAGTAGCTTATTGTCTATCGGTATTTCACCCTTGAAGAGAACAGTAAGCTACAGTGATAAGCCCCAATATGTTTAGAAGAAAATTCAAAAGGCTCAAAATGTGATTAAAAACAGAACTGTAAATGCAAGGGGAGTAAACCGACAAATTGAAGATGCTAGTTAAATTAAGGAATGTGGAAACTGCCGACTATGCACATTTCCTGACTGAACTGAAAGCCAAGACGCAGAATGCAATTCATAAAGAACAGATGCAAATATTAACCTTGGCACCTGTTAGTTGGACAGTCAAACAGCAGCTCAGTTCGGCGTGTCCGAAAGAATGGTGAAGAATGCTCGGAAGCTTAAGGCAGAGAAGGACATTCTGGCACTTCTTGAAAATAAGCAAAGCAGGAAATTACCAGCAGAAGTTGCTAGTATGCGATATTTTTTTGAACATGATGAGTATGTAGGAAGTGCCCTGGTAAAAAGATAATATTTCAGTTAGACTTTTAGATAGAAAGACATACATCCAGAAAAGATTGTTACTTTGCAATTTAAGGGAAATATATGTTAACTATAAGAATATAAATAGTCCAGAAATAGGGTTCTCAAAGTTTTGTGAACTTAGACCCAAATGGTGTGTAACAGTAGGATCAGCTGGAATGCATGCAGTTTGCATCTGTGCAATTCACCAAAATGTTAAACTTATGCTCAGCGGAGCTGGTATACATAAAAATTATAAGGAGATTCTCAGCAAGGCAGTTTGCAGTTTTAACTCTAAACAGTGTATGCTACATCACTGTGAAAGATGTCCTGGGCCCGAAGCTATAGCATCGGGAATGTCAGCTATTTCCTAGATCATGAGCCACAGAAGTTATTGTGTTTAAGCAATGGATACATACCGATCAAGCCACACTGGACACAAAGCAAATAGTAGTGGATGAATTTATTGAAGATGTAAAAAATAAAATATGGAGTCTGTCATGCCATCATTACATTGCCAAGCATCAAAGCTTGCATCTTAAAGGCCTTAAATGTCACCTGAAAGACAAAGAGCTTGTTGCCCTAATGGATTTTGCAGAAAATTATTCATTTATCATTCAGGATGCTGTGCAAGGCTTCCACTGGAACAATAGTCAAGCAACAATTCATCCATTTGTTATCTACTTTCGTCAAAATGAGAAAGCAGAATCTTTAAGTTTTTGCACCATCAGTGATTGTTTGCGGCATGGCACTATTACAGTTCACGTTTTTATCGAAGAGCTCATCAAATATATAAAAGCACGGTTTGCACAGATATCCCACTTTCATTATTGCAGTGATGGCTCCAATGCTCCATATAAAAATTTCAAGAATTTCCTAAATTTGTGCTATCATAAGAGTGAGTTTAGAATGACATCTGAATGGATTTTTTTTGTTACTAGTCACGGGAAATCACCTTGTGATGGGATTCGAGGTACAACAAAGCGGTTAGCATCAAGAGCAAGCTTTCAACGGCCCCTTAATGGACAAATTCTTACTCCCCTAGATGTTTCATTTCTGCTCTGAAAACATTAACAGATTTATATTTGTTTTCGCCAGTAAAGATGAAATTGAACAAAAATATTGTATCACAAGAAGATAGGTTTAAACTTGGACAAACTGTAGCAGGCACTAGAGAAAATCATCACTTTTTACCTGTTGAAACAACAATTCACGTCAGCAGAGTTTCAAATGATTGTTCATCTTTTCTAGCTAAAATGGGTCACATTAATGGAGGAGGCGTTTTCGTGTCTGCTCTCCAACCAGGACAATATGTTGCATGCATCTATGAAAACGTGTGGTGGATTGGCAATATCTGTGAGACCTCCACAGAGCAAAGGGATGCATTAATAAACTTTATGCACCCACATAGTCCAGCAACTTCATTTTATTGGACACCAAGAAGTGACAAGTGCTGGGTTCTGGAACACCACATTATTGCAGTTATTCCAGCTCCATCAGTATATTCGTCTGGCCAGGAATACACCATTCCTCTTGATATTCATCAGACAATTAATGTAGCATATCAAAAATTGAAATAGGTTAGAGGAAACAATCTAAGGAACCCAGGAGTGCCTTCTAATTTTACACAGGGCACTTAAATTATTTTACTATCAGGCTTGGGATCCTGTGGTAAAGAAACCCACCTGTGGCTGCTGTTGCTAAGTTATCAGGCGTGGCCCCTATGGCAATGGGAATGCTGGTTTTCTCAGATGAAATGAAACTAGCAGTGGTTAAGCCACCATGGACCACCTACCTTCCAAACTTAACAGAAGCTCTCCTGCGAACCTTGCAGAACTAGCATTCCTGAAAGAAAGGATATTGCGGAGACATGGCTTAGCCACAGCCTGGGGGATGTTTCCAGAATGAGATTTTCACTCTGCAGCGAAGTGTGCAATGATCTGAAACTTCCTGGCAGATGAAAACTGCGCGCCACACCGGCACCTTGCTTTCAGGAGTGCTAGTTCTGCAAGGTTCGCAGGAGAGCTTCTGTTAAGTCTGGAAGGTAGGAGGCGAGGTACTGGCATAAGTAAAGCTGTGAGGAGGGGGCGTGAGTTGTGCTTGGGTAGCTCAGTTGGTAGAGCACTTGCCCGCGAAAGGCAAAGGACCCGAGTTTGAGTCTTGGTCCGGCACACAGTTTTTATCTGCCAGGAAGTTTCATATCAGTGCACATGCCGCTGCAGAGTGAAAAACTCATTCTGGAATAATTAGATGATTATGCAAATAAATTTAACGATTTACATTCATTCTCAATTATAATTGTGTGTGTGTGTGTGTGTGTGTGTGTGTGTGTGTGTGTGAGAGAGAGAGAGAGAGAGAGAGAGAGAGAGAGAGAGAGAGAGAGAGAGTGAGAGTGAGAGTGAGAGAGAGAGGGGGGGGGATTAAGAAATAACATTGTTTTTATTTTTATTCTTTTGCTATTCAGACTTAAGCTAGGTCCTATTCATCAGGAATTCTTATTTCACTTATCCCAGACGTTAATAAATCTGTATAAGGCAAAATAAAAGATTTCAGGTACAATTTGAGTGCCATAAAAATGTGTTCAAACTTCCAGTACACCTCTTTGATGATGCTACTTTTTAGGGCCTTATATGCTTGCATTGCAAAACCAAATCCACTTTTCTAGATAGTTTAGAATATGCTCTTTCTAATGACCGTAGTTTAGACGAGTTTGGGGAAAACACTTTTTTGAAAAATTTGACTAAAAATACCCATTTTTAGCACTTTTTGAAAAATCGTCAACTTCACCCTAGATTTGTGAAATAATGGAGAGCAATAGGAGAATAAAATTTTATATTGTACGACCTTGTGTTGGTGAGTTATGGTGTGCAAAGTTTTATGTACATCCCATAATTACTTTTGGAGATTAAAAAAATGCGAACTTTAGTTTTTTTTATATCAGCTCTTTTTCGCCCAACTATGCTTCAAATTATCTATATGAAAATTGTTCGGAAATCCTTTTCTTAATATTTTACTTTAAAGAGCTCTAAAACTTGTATAAGATGGGCAAGTTTTGTTTCTTTCATGCAAATACTTGCAGAGATATCTCGTCTCAAAGTTGCTGAAAATTCAAGGACGCACTACAGAAAGCTGTGCTATGATCTTAAACAATTGATTGTATCTCCGAAAGTACTGAATTTCTGAAACTAAAACTTTACCAGTGTTCATTGAGAACACGTGTGAATGTTCATACAAAATTTCATCAAAATCCACAAGGGTCATGTGGGAGCCTCTAGACCACTTGGCATGGAATGACCCAGCAATAACACTTACAAATGTTTCCTTAATTTTATGAATTTTTGAAATTTGAAAACTTTCATTTTTTGTAAAGTTTGGAGTTAGTTATCTCAGGTGAGACTAAATATAAAAATATGATTTTTGCAGTTTGTACACATATATGATAGAAATGTACTGTAAAAATTTCAACATTGACATCTAACTGAACAAAGATATGAATTTTTGAAAATGAGGAAGTAATTCACATTACTCTACAACTGATCTTATGGCTGTTGCCTATTTAAATGGTTTATTATTTCATTGTAATAAAATTTAATTGTGACATATATTTAGCTAACACTTTCACACAATATTCATGTAGTTTATTTTTAATAATGCATTATTAAACAATAGGAGCTCTTGCTTTTATTCTATGGTAATAAAAAATGCCGTTTACATTTAGCTTTATTGTGAACAAAGAAGTACATTATTACTGGGTGTGGCATTGTTGTAGTCAGTCTGTTCTGAAACCTCAGAGTGGGTGTACATACTTCATCGGGAGTGTAGAATGTGTTATGTGCTTTGTTCTGTGTGAAATTTGTAATTAATTTTGATAGATTAACTGGAATGCAACAACATGGATGAACAGTGCTCTGTTGGACATATAGCAAGTGAAGTGTGTCACAAAACAGTTAACGGTTCAGTTCCAAAAAATTCAAAAAATGTCAATGACTTTGTTGAAGTTAGACAAACTTAGTTTAAATTTAAAGTAAGTTGTTCTGTAACATCAGTGTGTGAGTATCATGAGAAGAAACATATTCTGATGTACAATTACGTTTTTGGAAGGAAGTGCTGTGACCCACTTCATAAAAAGCCTATTTTCGTGTCTGCTCTCCAACCAGGAGGTTTGAGGGAAGTAAAACTTCAACATTTGTCCTCGTTATGTGAGTGAAACAGCTTCCCAAGTGAAACGTAATGTGATTCCAGGAAACAGCTTCCCAAGTGAAACGTAATGTGATTCCAGGAAACTCCTTGTGTTCACATTGTTACTAAAAAAATATTTGTTGTGAATCCAGAACCAGAATTATGTAACCTTGTTAATGACATTTGTAATCCTAATGAGGAAGCTGTTAGCATATTGTATTTTGCTTGTTGTAAGTTAGACGTATCTCCTGCTTCGAAAATAATAAAATTAAGTAGCAGAAAAAGAAAAGCAACTATTGAAGATACCAACATTATTTCTAAAGAAGAAGAAAACCTACCACCAGCATCATCTGACACTGAATATTTGAGCTTGATAGAGAAATTAACAATTAAATGTTCAATGACATCTACAGAACGAAAAATTATAATTTTAAGTTTGCTCCCCGACTCATGGTAAAGATAAAAAATAGTTCATGAATTCAACATTTCTCATCCTTTGGTTTAATTAACCTGAAAATTAGTGAAAGAGCAAGGCATTCTTCCAATTCTAGGAAAGACGAAAGTAGTTGGTATAAGTGAACAAACAATTAAAAAGCAGTTTTTTGGAGATGATCAAAACAGTAGAACGTGCTCAGGTTGCAAAGACAGCAAAAGAGCTGCTATAAACGGAGTTAAAATAAAGCAGAAACGAATAGTGCTGTCAAATTTAAATGAACTTTATGTAGCTTTCAAAAATTCTCATCCTGAATGCAAAATTGGAAGGTCAAAATTTTGTGACCTACACTCTAAGTGTTGTATTTTGGCTGGATCCTCAGGGGCACACTCCATATATGTTTGTTTATATAATCAAAATGTCAAACTGATGATTGCCAATGCAAAACACAGTGATCTTAACTACAAAAAGTTACTAGATTCAATGGTCTGTGACACTAACAGTTGTGACAGCATGACGAGTTTCGTGTAATAAATGCCCTGGTAAGAAAACCGTTATTGAACTGTTTCACGAATATGATAAGTGAATGCCAGACTTTATTACCTTAAAACAGTGGGTCACAACTGATAGGGCAGAAATGGTAACAGTGTTTAAATCTCAGGAAGATTACTTGGAATCTTTACTTGATGACATAAACACCACTCAAAAGTCACCACTATGTTTCTACAATCCAAAGTAAGTTTTGTTTTTGACGGACAAAAGCACAACTTCATGAAACTGAATAGTGCTAGCTGATTTTGCAGAAAATTTTCCAGGATGAAATACAAGGGTACCACTGGGTCAATGACCAGGCAATAGTGCATCTATTTATTTTCTACTTTAAAATTAAGAAATGCGAAGTTTGCAGTTCTTCAATTTGCATTATAAGTGACTACTTGGGGCACAACACTTTGGCTGTACATGTGTTTCAAAAGTATGTAATAAATTACATTAAAGAAAATTTTTCAAGAGGTTGAAAAGCTGATATAGTTTTCAGATATAAGTGGTAGTCAGTATAAGATCAAAAAGAATTTTTGAAATCTGTGCAACCACAAAGTAGACTTTGGGTTGGCGGCTGAATGGCACTTTTTTGCATCTTGCCATGGTAAAGAAGCATGTGGTGGAGTAGGAGGTACAACAAAACGTGAAGTAAGTAAAGCCAGCCTACAAAGACCAGCCACAGATCAAATTCTCGCAGTACAGGACATGCATCTCTTTTGCAAGGATATTAGTAAAGGCATTACCTATTATCTGATCAATAAAGAAGCGGTTCTGAATATGAAAACAACACTTCAAACCAGACTTGAATACTGTATAGCAGTAAAAGGAACACGGCATTCCCACAAATTCCTTGGCATTGCCGAAAACTTAGTTTGATGCTACGTAACATCAGAAACTTAAATTTATGAGAATAATTGTGTCAGTAAAATTACATCTCTGTCTTTAACATTGAATGACACAGTGGCACGTGTAGTTGATGGACAGTGGTGGCTTGCTGAGGTTGAAAGAATAAGTTTGGAAAACAATGATGTTTTTGTGCATTTTTACCACCCTGCTGGCCCAAGATTATCATTCAAGAAATCTACTAGTGACAAAGTTTGGATACCAATGAAAAATCTTTTAAGGAAACTTTCAGTGCCTGAACTTACCACAGCAACTGGGAGGTCTTATTCTATATCACAGAAGCTGTGTGAAGAAATAAGTGTTCTTAACATTCACCACGGGGTTTATGGACAGTCGCATCTCTAAGGATGTTAATTGAAAATATTTATTTTAAGCACGTCAAAATAATATAAATGTTAATTTCAGTGATGTTTCCACTTTTTGTATATAATTCAGTACCTTACTTCAATAATAACTGATTATATTCCATCAATATCATACATGAATAGGCAACAGCCTTAAAGTCAGTTGTAGAGTAATGTGAATTATGTCCTCAATTTCAAAGATTCGTATCTTTGCTCACAGTCTGATATAAATGCTGAAATTTTTACAGTTTTTTGCTATCATATACATGTACAAACTATGCAAAAATCATTTTTATATTCCGTCCCACTTGAGATAACTAAATCCAAACTTTTCAAAAATGGAAATTTTCAAATTTCAAAAATTCAAAAAAATTAAGGAAACATTTGTAACTGTTCTTGCTCTACATGAGGCTAGTAATGTATGATATCTAACTATAGGAAAAAAATAGACACTCATAAATCACTCCTTGTTTGTTATTTTTGGGCCTAAAAAGTGGCTTTCTGAAAATTTTGATACAAAACTTGGAGGTCATTTTGACTGGTTATTTTTGAATTTAGGGTATTTTGTGTAATAGACAATGTTGTAGAGGATCTTCTTCTTTAGTGTTCAACCCTGAGGTTGGTTTGCAGCAGAGCGCCATTCCTCTCTTCTGTCTGCTTTCCTCTTCATTTCCACATATGTGTTACATCCAACGTCATTCATGATCTGTTGCATGCATGATATCCTTGGTCGCCCCCGCCGATTCCTTCCCTCAATAACTCCTTCTGCTATTGTTCCAATGATATTGTTGTGTCGTAGGATGTGCCCTACAAGTTTGTCTCTTCTTGTTTGGATGTGCCTCCACAGAGATCTGGTTTCCTGTACTCTTCTAAGCATCTCTTCATTTGTTACTTTGTCTGTCCAGCTGATCATCATCCTTCTAGAGCACCACATCTCCAGGGCCTCTAGCCGTCTTCTCTCTGCTCTTCCAACTGTCCAAGTTTCACATCCATATAGGGCCACACTCCAAACGAAACCTTTCATGATGCGTTTCCTTATTTTCAGACTGATGTTGTTGCTGGTGAGTAAGTTCCTTCTCCGATTAAATGCAATTTTGGCCTTTTGTATTCTGGTCTCAATTTCTTTCCGGCTTCTACCATCCCTTGTGATTTTGCTTCCCAGGTAAGTAAATTCCTGTATCACTTCCAGCTCCTCTCTTCCAATTCTAATTCTCGGAGGTTCATATTCTGCTCCTGTACTGCATACCATCACTTTAGTCTTTTTCTTGTTTATTCTCATTCCATACTGATTGTATAGAATTTTTTCCGTTGTTCTGAGGACTTCCTCTAGATCTTCTTCTGTCTCCGTGACTATAGCAATATCATCTGCATAACGTACCATGTCTATCTTCTGCCCATTAATTTTGATCCCCACCTCAGTAGTTTCTCGAACTTGGTCTATAGCTTCCTGGATGTAAGCACTGAATATAAGAGGAGAGAGAGCACATCCTTGTCTTACCCCTTTTCTAATATTTGCTTGTTGTTCCTGGTGACAGTTCCTAATCACTGCCACCTCATTCTTATAGAAACTGAGTATCACGCGGATGTCTTTGTACTTTATTCCAATTTTCCTCAGCACTCTGAACATCTCTTGCCAGATAACGTTATCAAATGCCTTTTCCATGTCTATAAAGGCAATATAAGTTGGTTTATTTTTCTGTAATTGCTTTTCGATAATGAGTCTTAGTGCCAGAATCACCTCTCTTGTTCCCAGTCCCCTTCTGAAACCAAACTGATCTTCACTCAGCATATCCTCCACCTTCTCTTCAATTCTCTTCAGAACTATTTTTATGAGAATTTTTGACGCATGTGATATTAGGCTAAGAGTTCGGTGCTGTTCACATTTTGCAGCTGCTGCCTTCTTTGGTATAGGAACAATGATACATTTCTGGAAGTCTGTCGGTATCTCTCCTGTGTTATAGATGGACCTAATAAGTTTAAGCAGCATCATTTTCATGCCGTCACCAGCATTCTTTATTAGTTCTGCAGGGATGTCATCAATACCCGTTGCTTTGTTGTCCTGTAGTTCTTTTAGAGCTCTGTCAAATTCTTCTTGCAGAATGTCATCTCCCTTGTCATCTTCGTCTAGTTCCTCTTCTCTTCCTATTACTTCCTCCGAAAGAGGTGTTCCAGCATACGACTCCTCTATGTATTCTTTCCATCTCTTCAGCATGTCTTCACCAAACAGCATTTTCCCCTCTTTATTTTCTATTGTGCCTGAGAGTACTGTTTTACGTTTGTTAAAAAAAAATTGATTTGCTGTTCTGTAGGCTAAATCAGTTCTTCCGTTTTGCATATTCTCTTCTACTTTCCTGCACATTTCTCCAAGAAAATTTTCTTTTGCTTTCCTAGCTTCTCTATTAACTAAATTCCTTAGTCTTCTGTATTCAGCTTTTCCTTGTTCCTCAGTTGCATTTTTGTATAATCTTCTGTTTTCTATAAGCTCAATAATATCTGCTGTAATCCATTTCCTCTTGTTTTTGGGTTCAGTTCTTCCAACTATCTTTTCTGCTGCTTTGTATATACCAGATTTAATCTGATTCCAGTCTTCATTTACTCCACCATGTTGAAAATTTTTAATTAGGTTGTCTGTTTCATGAGCATAGTGCTTTGCCAGTCCCTCAGTTTTCAGTTTTTCTAGTTCCCATTTAGGTTTTACTGGCTTCTTCTTCAAACGTTTGAATCTCAGTGAACTTTTCATCATGACCAGGTTATGATCACTGCCTATGTCTGCAGATGGATAGCTCCTGCAATCTTTTATCTGGTTCCTAAAACGTGCTTTCACTAGAATGTAGTCAATCTGTTGTCTCCTCAGGTCTCCAGGGGCCTTCCATGTATATCTTCTTCGTTTGTGGTGTTGGAAAAGTGTGTTTGCAACAACTAATTGGTGCTTTGAGCAGAACTCGATCAGTCGATCACCTCTTTCATTTCTTCTTCCAAGTCCATATTTGCCAACAATTCCTTCCTCCGGGTCTTCACCCACAATCGCGTTCCAGTCCCCCATGGCAATCAGGTTTTCATCTCCCTTAACATTTCTCATCGCATCACTTATTTCTTCGTATATTTCGTCAATTACTGCATCTTCTTCTTTGGATGTTGGCATGTATATTTGTATTATCACAGTGTCCTTTGGTTTAGTTTCAAGTTTGACTAGTATTATTCGAGAGCTATATTGCACATATCCCTTGACACGTGAGCCATAGTTTTTCCTCAAAATTATTCCAACTCCTCCCATTCCCGGTCTATCTTGGTCAGTTCCGGTGTGAATGACTCTGTATTCTCCAGACCAGAAATCACCTGGTTGGGGCCATCTCATCTCCGATATGCCCAGGATATCGATTTCCAGTCGCTCCATTTCAAGTTTTACATTTTCTAGCTTGCTACACTGAAGCAGTGTTCTCACATTCCAAGTGGCTATGTTAAAATTGGGATTCATTTCCTTCACGTTGTCTATATCTTTTGCAGTCCCCACCCGGAGATCCGATTGGGGGACTATTTTATCTCCGGAAAATTTTACAGAAGATACTGACATGGTTTACTGCTGATTGTAGAGGATACTTTTCTAAAAACAATCATGTCAATTGTAATGTTGTAACTTAACCCAGTGCGGAGATATTCATATTTGTGCTAACGTCTCTAAACAAACATTGTCGCGCATTTACAAATGAAAATAGCCGCCATTCAGTAAATGTGAAAAGTAAATTTTTTTAAAAAGCTGTTTTGAACTTCTCAATTATAGGGTAATCACACATAAAATAATTTGAATATTTACAAATGGACAAGTAAGCAACTTAGTTTTTATTGGACCATTTCATTTGGATTGACCCTAATGGAACATGTAACTAATCAACTAACTAACTAATTTGGACCCTTGCACAAACAGTGGAATCACATTCTAGATACAGCTAGAAAATGACTCAAATGCATACTGTTTTGGGTATTATTCTCAAAACGAATTCAAGTGTAATAACAATAACAACAACAACTTAAAAAAAGAAAAATAAATAATAAAAAGTCATGTGAAAATCTAGACTAAATATGTCAAGTTCATTCAACACTTACCACGAAAAGGTGCAGCAGCAAGGCTTATTTGGTCATTGCTCTGTAGCATTATTACTCTGCCTTTCCCTATTTTCTCACCATTAACAAATGTTCCGTTAAAACTGCAGTCTTCGAGGTATACAGCTTGTGCATCCCCGACTTTTGTCTTCCTTATTTTGAAATGCAATTTGCTTATTGTTGTCAGCACTTCTTTTTTAACTTCTCTTTCTGTAATTGTTACATCACAATTTGGCAATCGTCCAACAGTGTACTCATCCTTTGTTAATTCTGAAATAAAACCATTACGAATTAGCACAGTATTACAAACAAAGCATGCAAAGTAATTCAAGAACTTGAAAAATATACGGTGGTAAAAAAAAGAAGAAAAAAGCAGAAATGCCCCTCCAACAAACAAAACAAAAACACACACACACACACACACACACACACACACACACACACACACACACACAGTGCATTACCCTGTCTTACAAGATAATCTCCTGTTTTCATGTTTTGGCACATTCGCTTTATTTTAACTTTGTGGCCAGATGCTCATACTGTCTTAACAGCCACAGGATACCTAAGATTGGGAAAGTGTGTGTACCATCTGTCTGTCATATAAGCTTTATTCTGTGTGTTATAGTAACTCGTGAGGCAGGTATTGGGAACCACATCAGTATTTCCCTAAAAGAGTGTTGAAAATTGTATAGAAATCACACTCAGACTGTCTGGTGTACCAGTTCAAAGCGATACATTCATATATCGTAAGCTTGCTTCAGTGTCTTGGCACCACGCAAGAGGGGTTGATTTCCACACACGTTGGTTTTCAAACAGTGCATGAGCGTGGCACCGGAGAGGGATTTTGGAGGTACATTGGCCAGGGAGTCTCCTGGCAGTGGTGAGCACGTTAACATCATCCACATAAGGTGCTGACTGCCGACTCTAAAAGGTGGCGGATTTTTCAGTTTGGAGCTGGCTACATGATTGGTAGCCACGTACAACATCGGTCATTTCATGTTGTTTAAGTTGCTTATGTGGAACATTTCCATGTAGTGGATCCAGGTCTACTCCTGCCACAAAGGATACCTGGTGTGAAATTGCTGTGGCAGTCATTATCATCCTAGAACAGAAATTAGTATGTGAGCTTCTATCTGCTGAGTTACATCTTAATATAGCTAGTGAACTTGCATCAATAAACCTCAAAAATGGTCATACGAAATCAGCTAACTCATCATTTACATGATGACAAAAACTGGATCTGTGTTTGACACTTTTAAATCAGGTATCAGTTATTATGGTACATGTTATATTTGTGTTCCTTTTACTTCAGATTCTGAAGGGAGTGTGTAGTGTGCGTATAGTAAGACCTTCGGTACACACACCATCAGATTATTTGACTTGTCACTCTAGCGAAGTAGGCTAGTGTCAGCAATATGTCTCGTGGTCTTATCATGGCATGTTATCTTCTGCCGTTAGGTCAGATGATAGAAATGCCACTTGCACGCTTAGAGTAGCAGATTGACGGTGACCAACTTTAAGCAGAACTTTATTAATTTTCACAAACATTTATTAAAATAATAACAATCATAAGCCTTACTTAACTTGATTCTGGATGCTATTTACAATTGACAATCTGAAGTTCCTTTGGTCTTGGTTGTTGTTGTGGTCTTCAGCCCTGAGACTGGTTTGATGCAGCTCTCCATGCTACTCTATCCTGTGCAAGCTACTTCATCTCCCAGTACATACTGCAACCTACATCCTTCTGAATCTGCTTAGTTTATTCATCACTTGGTCTCCCTCTACGATTTTTACCCTCCATGCTGCCCTCCAATACTAAATTGGCGATCCCTTGATGCCTCAGAACATGTCCTACCAACCGATCCCTTCTTCTTGTCAAGTAGTGCCACAAACTTCTCTTCTCCCCAATCCTATTCAACACTTCCTCATTAGTTATTTGATCTAGCCATCTAATCATGGCAACACCATCAAAGAGGACCTCCGAGTTGGTGAAGGAGAAGACTGTCTGCCTTTCGTGGACTTCTTCAAGCCTTTCCAGTTAGCAGAGGAAGACTCTGGTGGTGTTTAGCTGGAGAGACATAGGAAGCCTTCACGGGAGTACTTCTCCTGTCCTTTTCGGCCAACCAGTTGTGTAGCTGGTGGCTTTGCCCCTTGAGGTGAGAGTTTGATGGCTTGTTGCACAGCTGGACAGGGCAATGGCGATGCTACCTTGACACTGGGTGATTTCACAACCACAGAGCTGAATTAGAGGTCGCATGTCTGCATGGCCATGTCCTTCATGGAACTATAGGTGCCAGGCAGGAGAACGCAGGGTTTACGACTAGCCAATAGCTTACGAGTGACTGCGTAAGGCACTTTTTCCTTTACCCGTGTCTCTTGGACAGACCGCTCATCAAGATACACGGGACAATCCTGAGAGAAAGCGTCATAGCCACCACTGCAGTTGATACAGCAGGGAGGAGGAAGCGGTCAATTGCCCTCGTGCGCATCCCTACCACTGGTTACACATTTGGCTGTGTGTCAACAAGACAGTCTAGTGTGGTTGAAAAAAATGACGCTGATAACAGCGCATCTGGTTCAGAATGTTCGGTCGGACTGTGATAATTTCATAGCTCACTTTGATTTTGGACAGAAGCATCACTAACAAAGGTGAGAAAAAAAAGAATGCGGGTGGCCACTAAGGATGAATCTACCTTTTTCGTCATTCAACGGATGGCAATGACACACTGATCAGAGATAAGACCGGATTTTGGCCTCGGTCAGACAGTCAAGCAGCCTAGTGCAAATAACACCACGGGAAGAATTCAGAGTTCTGTGGGCCTTGACACGAACAGGATAGCCATGGAGAAGTGTGGCAGCAAGCAGTTGCTATCAGAAGTAGTCTCCAAAAGCAAAGTGCCATTTTATGGAGAGCAGGATTTCACAGAGCTGAAAATTACATCAACACCTTTCTGAATAATAAACAGATTTACCATGGAAAAGGACTGACCATCCCAGTACACGAGAACACAAGGAACTGTGGTGCAGCTGGAAAGGTGTTTGAATTGTTAGCCTCATTCCATTTACGTTTCGTAGACATTGATTGTGCAGATGATCGGCTCACTGCAAGAAAAGTCCTCAAGATTGGCAGCATCACTGATGGCACGCTCCTTCCAACTGGGGGCCCTCTTCACATGGAGGTGATCTTCACATTTCAGGTCACACCTGAACACCAGACAGATGGACAAATTGGCAATTTGGGAAGGCTGCAGATCAGGCAATCACCCCTCCCTGGGCCTGTCCTGTACCAGGGGATACATGCGAACCCTACCTGTCAATCTGAGGCTGGGAATTACGTGTTACCCACTCATGCGTTACACATCAGACTCATGGGCTGGCCTTCAGGAGAGCACAGGGAGGAAGAAAAAGAGGAACCTCAATTGCCAAAGCAGAGGAACAAGAGGAGAAGGGAAACAAAGAAAGAAAAAGGGAATGAAAAACAGCAATAAGACTGTTCTTATGTCAGCAGCAGACAATGCAGAACATTCTCAATAACACCCCAGACATGTTCTCCAAGGGAGGGGAAAAAGAATAGCAAGAGGATAGAGGTGCAGCACGGAAGGGAAAAGATGCTGCAAAGGCTGGGGCCCCGTGGTAACCAAGCACGAACCCACTAAAGAATGGCGAGCCCCCTGGGGGGATTGTCAGATTTCAGGAGGATCCCTGGGTCACACTGACTTGTTTGGGGTAACAGCATGGGAATGTTATCTAACTTTTGAAAAGAGAGCAGCACCTATGACTGGGCAGGAAACCATGTTTTAATGAAGAGGGAACCACCCATCATCTTAGAATGGCTCTAACTTTCCTATATTTGTCTTCAATGTTTTCCACAGAAAATAAAGACTTTGTGACCAAAAAGGTGTCGCTGTCGGTCCTGGTACAGACCAGGTATCAGGGAAGGATTTTACTCCTTGTTGTCTAGTCTGCATCATTCAATGTAGTTCCTACTGTGGACTTTGCAACTACAATATGTAAATGGTCTGAGACTGCTATTGGTAATATCTTTGTAGATAAATCTAAAGAAAAAAGTCATTTCACAAAACCAATAGTAAATGGGCTATCTGATCATGACATGCAGTATCTTGTGCTAAATGTTGGAACTCGTCAGGATAAAAAATCTATTAAATGTGAGTACAGGAAGGTAATAAAAAGAGTCAGAAATTGAGAAATTCAGGAAACTGCTCAAAGACTGTATAGATGTTTACAATGCGTCTGACTCAAATGGAAAATACAAATCATTCATTCATTAATAAAGTTGCCTCCACTTTTGAAAATTGCTTTCCCCTAAAAGTAACTCAAATCATACAGAAGTAAAAAAAATAAACTGTGGATTACATAAGGAATAAAGATATCATGTAGAATAAAAGGTGACTGTATGTACTATCTAGATACAGCTCCAATGTTAGAATTGTAATGTATTACAAAGAATACTGCAAAATATTGAAGCAAGTAATCCAGAAATCGAAGCAACTTTATTATGAGGAAAAGATAATTACATCAGGTAACAAAATAAAAACTGTATGGGATATTATGAAGACAGAGACAGGTGAGGCCAAAAAGGAAGAGGAACAGATAACTCTAAAAACAAATGAGACTATGGTAACAAGTACATGTAGTGTTGCAAACCTCTTACACAAGTACTTCATTTCTATTACCTTAAGTTATTTGTGTAATCAATCTCTTATCAGTGGAACATTTCCAGACTGGCTAAAATATGTTGAAGTTAAGCCTCTTTACAAGAAGGGGTATAAGGAAATACCATCAAAGTATCAACCATTTTAACTTTTGCCGGTTTTCTTAAAAATATTTGAAAAGGTTGTGTTCAAGCGTCTCTTCAAGCATGTGAATGCAAATAATATATTGTCCAAGTCACAGTTTGGATTTCTGAAGGGTTCTGATATACAGAAAGCTATTTACACTTACAGTGAGAATATACTTAAATCATTAGATAATAAATTGGAGGCTACTGGCATTTTCTGTGACCTGTCAAAAGCCTTTCACTGTGTGAACCACAGCATTCTCTTAAGTAAATCAGAATATTATGGCACCACCGGAAATGCTGCGAAATGGTTGGTGTCTTATCTATCTAACAGGAAACAAAGGGTGTCATCTGGAAATACCTTTGCAGTAATCAGTCAGTCTTCATCTGATTGGGAATTAATTACATGTGGCGTTCCCCAAGGTTCCGTCTCGGGTCCATTGCTTTTTCCTGTGTACATTAATGACCTCTCATCTGTTACATTGCCAGATGTTAAGTTTGTTTTGTTTGCAGATGATAAACATTGCAATAAGTAGCAAGTCAAGTACAGATTTAGAAATAAGTGTTAATCAAATTTTCACTGACAGTAATATGTGGTTTAAAGGTAATTCACTGACATTAAACTTTGAGAAGACCCACTATATGCAGTTCAGAACCTGTAAGAGATTTCCTTCCAGCATGAGTATAACATGTTGAAGACATGCACATCGAAGATGTTGCCAGTGTTAAATTTCTGGGATTACAACTCAATAATAAATTCAGTTGGGAAGGGAATACCACAGAATTGCTTAAGTGCCTAAACAAGTCTGTATTTGCCATGAGAATGATGTCAAATGTAGGAGATATAAATACAAAAAAACTTGCATACTTTCATTCTATTTTGTCATATGGGATCATATTCTAGGGCAACTCATCAAACCGAGCAAAAGTTTTATGGTGCAAAAGCGTGTGATAAGAATCATTGGTGGAAGAACATCTTGTAGAAACATGTTCAAGGAACTTTGTATTCTAACCACTACTTCTCAGTATATTTATTCCTTAATGAAAATTGTTGAAAGTAATACATCTCTATTTCCAACCAATAACTCAATACATAGTAGCAATACTAGGAACAAGAACAATCTACATAAAAATCTAAAATCACTTCCTTAGTCCAAAAAGGGGTACATTATTCAGGAACCTACATTTTCAATAAATTGCTAGCAATCATAAAAAACTTGTTTTCAGATAAAACACAGTTTAAACAGAGTTTGAAAGACTTTTTGATATGCAACTCCTCCTACTCCATAGATGAATATCTTAACAGACTGTTAAGCCAGCTTGAGTAAAAATATCTGTTAGATTTAAGTTTTGACAACACTTCGTCACAACAGTAAAGATTAGGTATTTTGTGTGTGATAAATTTATTAATAGTTCATAACAGTGTTTCATTCTGACAGTGTAAATATTAGCTGTTCCAGTTTACTGCATTGTATTAACCTATTTCGACTATCTCCTGACAAATGAGCAGTGTAGTAAGTATTATATTCAAACGTTTTATGTTATACTTTCTGACATGTTCCACAGCCATGAGAATCATCTCATTTTTTGGGTCTATGGAACAAAAATTGAATATAATCTAATCCCAAGACGTCGCAAGGGAAAGGAATACATTGAGATCATACTTTGTTGCATAGTACAAAACCTTTCAATTTAAAGAGACTTCTTGGGCCTTAATACCACCAAAAGGAGAAAGTTTTAGTAGCTTCATGTGTGAACTATCTACCATTGCGCCACCAGCTCCAAACGGGGGCTCTCCCTATAGGCACGACCCAGCCACAGCAACAGCTACATGACCATTAATATATCCTCTCTACTTTGATCATAATCAGTTACTTTGCTCTCCAAATAGCAACACTCCTTTACTACTTTAAGTGTCTCATTTCCTAATCTAATTCCCTCAGCATCACCCAACAATTTGACTACATTCCATTAGCCTCGTTATGATTTTGTTGATGTTCATCTTCTATCCTCCTTTCAAGATCCTATCCATTCCGTTCAACTGCTCTTTCAAGTCCTTTGCTGTCTCTGAGAGAATTACAATGTCTTCAGCGAACCGCAAAGTTTTTATTTCTTCTCCATGGATTTTAATACCTACTCCAAATTTTTCTTTTGTTTCCTTTAGTGCTTGCTCAATATACAGATTAACATCAGGGAGAGGCTACAACACTGTCTCACTTCCTTCTTATAACTACCATCTGGTTTCTGTACAAATTGTAAATAGCCTTTCGCTCCCTGTATTTTACCCCTGCCACCTTCAGAATTTGAGAGAGAGTATTCCAGTCAACATTGTCAAAAGATTCCTCTCTCTAAGTCTACAAATGCTAGAAATGTAGGTTTGCCTTTCCTTAATCTTTCTTCTAAGATAAGTCGTAAGGTCAGTATTGCCTCACGTGTTCCAACATTTCTACAGAATCCTAACTGATCTTCCCTGAAGTCGGCACCTACTACTTTTTCCATTCGTCTGTAAAGAATTTGTGTTAGTATTTTGCAGCTGTGGCTTATTAAACTGACTGTTCGGTAATTTTTACATTTGTGAACACCAGCTTTCTTTGGGATTGGAATAATTATATTCTTCTTGAAGTATGCGGGTATTTCGCCAGTTTCATACATCTTGTTCACCAGATAGTAGAGTTTTGTCAGGACTGGCTCTCCCAAGGCCGTCAGTAGTTCCAATGGAATGTTGTCTACTTCGGGGGCCTTGTTTCAACTCACGTCTTTCAGTGCTCTGTCAAACTCTTCACGCAGCATCTTATCTCCCATTTCATCTTCATCCACATTCTCTTCCATTTCCATAATATTGTCCTCAAGTACATCGCCCTTGTATAGACCCTCTATATACTCCTTCCACCTTTCTGCTTTCCCATCTTTTCTTAGAACTGGGTTTCCATCTGAGCTCTTGATGTTCATACAAGTGGTTCTCTTTTCTCCAAAGGTCTCTTTAATTTTCCTGTAGGCAGTATCTATCTTACCCCTAGTGAGATAAGCCTCTACATCCTTACATTTGTCCTCTAGCCATCCCTGCTTAGTAATTTTGCACTTCCTGTCGATCTCATTTTGAAACGTTTGTATTCCTTTTTACCCGCTTCATTTATTGCATTTTTATATTTTCTCCTTCCATCAATTAAATTCAATATTTCTTCTGTTACCCCCCTCGTCTTTTTACCAATTTGATCCTCTGCTGCCTTCACTACTTCATCCCTCAAAGCTACCCATTCTTCTACTGTGTTCCTTTCCCCCATTCCTGTCAATTGTTCCCTTATGCTCTCCCTGAAACACTGTACAACCTCTGGTTCTTTCAGTTTATCCAGGTCCTATCTCCTTAAGTTCTCTCCTATTTGCAGTTTCTTCGGTTTTAATCTACAGGTCATAACCTATAGATTGTGGTCCGAGTCCACATCTGCCCCTGGAAATGTCTTACAATTTAAAACCTGGTTCCTAAATATCTGTCTTACCATTATATAATCTATCTGATCCCTTTTAGTATCTCCAGGATTCTTCCATGTATACAACCTTCTTTTATGATTCTTGAACCAAGTGTTAGCTATGATTAAGTTGTGCTCTGTGCAAAATTCTACTAGGCGGCTTCCTCTTTCATTTCTTAGCCATAATCCATATTCACCTACTACGTTTCCTTCTCTCCCTTTTCCTACTGCCGAATTCCAGTCATTCATGACTATTAAATTTTTGTCACCCTTCGCTATCTGAATAATTTCTTTTATTTCATCATACATTTCATCAATTTCATCATCATCTGCACAGCTAGTTGGCATATAAACTTGTACTACTGTAGTAGGAGTGGGCTTTGTGTCTATCTCGGCCACAATAATGTGTTCACTATGCTGTTTGTAGTAGCTTACCCACACTCCTATTTTCCTATTCATTATTAAACCTACTCCTGCATTACCCATATTTGATTTTGTATTTATAACCCTGTAGTCAACTGATCCGGAGTCTTGTTCCTCCTGCCACCGAACTTCACTAATTCCCACTATATCTAACTTTAACCTATCCATTTCCCTTTTTAAATTTTCTAACCTACCTGCCCGATTAAGGGATCTGACATTTCACAATCCGATCTGTAGAACGCCAGTTTTCTTTCTCCTGATAATGACATCCTCTTGAGTAGTCCCCACCCGGAGATCCGAATGGGGGCTATTTTACCTCCGGAATATTTTACCCAAGAGGACGCCATCATCATTTAATCATACAGTAAAGCTGCATGCCCTCGGGAAAAATTACGGCCGTAGTTTCCCCTTGCGTTCAGCCGTTCGCAGTACCAGCACAGCAAGGTTGTTTTGGTTATTGTTACAAGGCCAGATCAGTCAATCATCCAGACTGTTTCCCTTGCAACTACTGAAAAGGCTGCTGCCCTTCTTCAGGAACCACACATTTGTCTGGCCTCTCAACAGATACCCCTCCGTTGTGGTTGCACCTACTGTACGGCTATCTGTATCACTGAGGCACGCAAGCCTCCCCACCAACGGCAAGGTCCATGGTTCATGGGGGGAGGCAAACTATATAAACAATTATTTTGTAAATATTCCCCTTACTGTAAGTAGTAAATTTAAGCAACAACCAACAGTGACGAATCCAATGGTAAATACCAGCATGATGGCAATCCCAACAGATGAGCATGAAGTTCTAAAAGTCATTAAATGCTTGAAATCCAAATTGTCCTCTGGGTTGGTTGATGTACCTGTAGCAATAATTCAGAAAATTGCTCCATACATTATCAAACCTATAGTGCACATAACAAACTTGTCCCTTAGTGAAGAGATATTTCCAGATAAACTTAAAATCTCTGAAGTGATACCTCTATACAAAAATGGTGACAGACATAAAATAGAAAATTACCGACCTATATCTCTCCTCCCAGCCTTATCCAACAATACTTGAGGAATTAATGAAAATCAGGGTTACAAAATATCTAGAAAAACATAAATTAATAAATAACAGTCAACGTGGTTTTCGAACAGGTCACAGTACATAAACAGCCATATTGGACTACACAACAAAAATAGTAAGAAATTTGGAGTCAAATAAATGGGTCGTTTGAATTAATCTAGGTTTATCCAAAGCCTTTTGATACTGTGAACCATGTAATGTTACTAGGGAAACTTGAAGCAATAGGCATCAGAGGTACTGTTAAAAAAATTATTTGAATCTTATCTGCAAAACAGGTCACAAGTTGTTGAGCTGAGGTCATCCAACAATCTTCACAATTTTAAACTCATATCTGAACCAAAACAAATTGAAATAGGTGTTCCACAGGGCAGCATTCTGGGCCCATTGTTATTTCTAATTTACATCAATGATATACAGGCTCCAGACAGCTCAGCCAGAACTCTACTAGTTGCAGATGGCACTAGTATCATAATTAGTGATATAAAAGAATCATTGTGTACTACAGCAGAAAAAAAATGCTCTCATACATACAGCCATGGTTTTATTCAAATAAGCTGACATTAAATACAAAGAAAACAAACTGTATACAGTATGGAAGCAAGTGCCAAGGGGAAAATGTGTGCCTTATGCTGGATACAAACAAATAGAAAAAGTGTGCACCACAAAGTTTCTGGGAATGTGAATTAACCACGATTTAAGCTGGAATGAACACAATGTATATCTTACTCAGAAACTTAGCTCAGCTTGTTTTGCTTTAAGAATAATATCCAAGGTACGTAGCAAGGAATGTATTAGAGCGGTGTACTTTAGTTATTTCCAATCAGTTGCAAACTGTGGCATAAGTTTTTGAGGAAAAACCAGGTCAAGACTAAATGACATTTTTATTATGCAAAAAAGAGCTATTCGTATCATGACACACAGCCCAACACAAACTCACTGTAGACCCTTATTCAGACAACTAAAAACATTGACAATACCATCGATATATATTTTTAAATGCCTGGAAATGATCAGTAAAACTAACTGATCTCCAAACCAACTCAAGCTACCATGATCACAATACTTCCACATTCCCTATGTAGCAAAAACTAGTAGTCAGAAACATGTTAGCCCTTTAGGAATAAAGCTTTTAAATGCACTTCCATCTCAAATTAAAGAATTGAAAGGCAAAAATAATTACAAGTGTGAAGTAAAAAATATACTTGATGGAAAAATGCTACTACATTGTAAATGAATACGTGTCTCAGACTGTGGACTGAAACCTGTACTTATTTTTTAAAAATTCAAACTAATTTAACTACATTTTCAACTTCGTAATTATGGTACTTATGAAAAATCTGTTAAATATCTGTAATACGTTTTGTGTATAAGGCATAGTTCATGATCTATAATTGTTTATCATGAGCACGTACTTTTGTTTTTGTGTAATAAGTTCTTGTACACTACTTATGTACTATGTATATGTAATTTGTTTTGCTGTTTGTATATGTTTGTCCATTTATTATGTGTATGTGGTGTTATGTGTCACGTGTAATCAAATGACAAATCCTTTATCACATGTGTGATCTATTGGATGCCAAATAAATAAATCAACACTATGATTTACTACTAAATGATTGTACCCCTGCTCACCCAACCTCCTACAAGATGAAAACGCATCAAATTATGGTACTCCCATCTTCTGTGAAATCTTCACTTAATCCCACTAATTCCCTTTACGCCTGCCCTAGAAAACACTAAATACAGATTCTGTAAAACCACCCCTGATACAACCCCCCCCCCCCCCCCACATCCATACAACAATGAAACACGCCTTCCATACTACTTCCTCCCAAACTGCGATTCATCAACCTCCACCACCACCACCACCACCACCCCCCTAGGCCCCGCAACTTACCCTGTACTTAATATACTATGAACACAGTTCACGACAAAATTAAAACCAATCAAGCACAGTCCTCTCTCTCACACCAATCTCATGCGCACAGAAACTGTGAGAGGATCTACAACAAAAATAAGTCATGAACACAATTTCTTGCATGCCCAACCTAGACTTCTCGAACCAGGAACCTTGCCTTATAGAGCGCCATAGGTTATCCCTATGGCACCTCCACATGTAGCCGTACCTGGTCCCAGACATTGGAATTTTCGTCAATCTCATTTCCTCCTGACAGACAGAGGCACTTCACCCCTTCAACCAACAGCCCAAAAAGCTGGAGAAACTTTATGTAGGACAAAGCACTGTCCCCCATCTGTGGTGCACACAAACACGTTCTGTTCAATTTGTCAGTCATATCCATACCTAACAAAGGTGTAAACAAAGTAATTTAATTTTTAATTCACAAACGACGAACAGCAAACAACACTACAATAACTACAAAAATACAACCAAAACTAAATTGTTAACTCACTGAAAAACATTCCTGTAAACACACAGTCAACAGCAATACCGAACGCGTCAAAGACTAACACGCAACTAAACCCAATACACCACATAACATGCAACCCATAAACACACCACTAGAGAGCACCATCGACCACATCTAAATGACACCTACAAATATCCACACTCACGAACTAAACTCCGTGCTGTCGTGGGTCAAAGCCGACGGGTGGAATCGAAAGCTTCCATTGAACCGACATATTAATTGCTTAACTTAAGATTATACTTCAGACTTCAAGCAACAGCAGCAATTTTCAAATTTTGACCCTGGCCCCAAACAGCTGTACTGCTGAAAAAATGGCAAAATAATTTGCTGCTTCAACTAAAACGGTGAAGAAGGGTTGGAAACTAAAGATGGAAGATGGATTTTGGCAACACCTGCAAACCGAAGAGAGGAAAAAACTCATTGGTGAAATAAAATGTACTCACTTACTCTGAAGATGAGGAGTTTTCTCGTTTATGCCAAGGGAAAAAGGACTGTGTTGCAGTAAGAATAAATGGGGAAAGATTCACGAGGAGAGAAATGCCTGCTCCTTTGTAGCCTTCAAGAAATGTTCATTGCTTATTGTAAGCAATATGGAAATGAACTAAGCGTATCAAAATTTTGTGAGCTCAGGCCAAAATGGTGTAGTAAAGCTGGTGCTTCTGGATCACATTCAATATGTGTATGGGCAATTCATCAAAATGTCAAATTAAGATGAGTACAAAAAATTGATGAAGAAACTGTATGCAGTTTGTAATCAAAAAAATTGTATGCTGCAACCTTGCGAGGAATGTCTATGAAAAATGCGACTAGAGGCTTTTCTTGAAGAGTCTTTTAAAGACTATGACCCTGAAGAAATAATGTAATACAAGCAATGGATCCATTTTGGCAAACACACATTGGAGACTTGCCAGAGAACTGTTGAAGATTTCATGGAGGTATTGATTCTGAAAATTACCCGTTTAAGAAGCCATCACTGTGTCAGAACACCAAAGTTTATATCTTAAGCAGCTAAAAAGAAATCTTGCAGAAAATGAATTAATTATATTGATAGATTTTGCTGAGAAATATTCATTTGTTGTTCAGGATAGAGTGAAAGGATTCCACTGGGAGAATAGTCATGCCACATTTCATCCATCTGATGTCTATTTTGATGGCAAAGAATGTCAGAGTATTAGCATTCATTTGGTCAGTGACTGTTCTGTCACTGTTGTCCACACTTTTCAAATAAAGTTGATAGCATATTTAAAGACAAAGACTTAAAACATTAAGAACATTAATTACTTTAGTGATGCTTCAGCTGTTTAATATAAGAATTTCAAAAATTTCATCAATTTATGCCTGCACGAAAAGGATTTTGGTATTACCGCCAAATGGATTTTTTTAAAACAAGCCACGGTGAATTGCCCTGCGACAGCATTGGGGGAACAGCAAAAGGACTTGAGCCTGCGCTATTCTGCAGAGGGCCTTAGATAACCAAATACTGACTCCATATGATATATTCCACGCATAAAGCTTTTTTATGAACCAAAATATGAAATTGAAAAAATCCGCCCAGATCAAGAAACGAGGTTCACCATGGGATATACGGTATCTGGAACAAGAGAAAATCCATTAATTGTAATCAGCTCAAAGTAAGCAGAGTTTTTAATGATGCTACAGCATTCACAGTTAATGCCTTCGAAGCGGATGAAGAAATTCCAGGAGTCTCAGTTCGAAGTACTTGTTATGTATGGCAACTTTCGGTGGACTAGAACATATGAAGTTTCACTTGGACAACAAGACTTCCTCATCAGCTTTACGCACTTACAAGGTCATGTTCATTCCTTCCACTAGCCGACTGCTAAAGATACCTGCTGGATTCCTTAGCAACATATCTTCATGACTTTAGAAGCCCCATCACAACATCATCACTAGGATGACAATACAGTTATACACATTCTGTCATTGAAAAAATTGTAGAAGTGCTTAACCAAAAAAGGAACTGTCTCTTTAATATTTTTGTTCTGCTAATTCCCTGTATTTTGTACTATACTTGTTTATATGTCGTGCTAAATTAATGTTTGAAACTGACTTATACACATGAATAAAAATAATTAAGGGACTTAATGAGCAAAATATATGACTTTTCAATCTTCTCGAAGTGTTAAGATAATAACTTTTGAAATGTATTCTTACTCATTAAACTGAAAATCCAGAAATTAAACAATATTTCTTTGAAAGCTTAAAGCATAACTTTTCCAGCTATAGCAAGAAAAAGAGGATTGAAGAAAATGTAGTTGAGATACTGCCCCCAAAAATACCCTAAAATTTGCAATTAGAAAATTTTGGCTAACTTCACTGATGCATATCTTTCAATCTGGGCACACAATGTTAATAAATGTGGTCGATATACAGACATCATAGATATGAATAACCCGCTGAAGTTTTGGTGTGATTCGTTCATATGAAAGGTAGCAGTGATCGGTCAAACTATGGCTCTCAGAATAGAGCGACAAATTTTGTAGCCCCTTTAGAGGCTTGTATCTATAAGGCTAAATCCTTAATTTTTGCCATGGTGGGATTCAACATAAAACGTTGTCTGCGTATATTAAAGCAAATGACCAAATGTTTGATAGAACTTTTAAAAAAGCCTATCAAAGTTGGCACATTTGCACCTCCGTACATGATGCAGAGGTGAGTTGCCTCCCTTTAAAATCCCTTGAGAATTCAACCACTGAAGATAATAAACTGAAATTTGTTATGTAGCCACCAGAGACCATACAGAACCTCCACACCTAATTTCATCAGATTTGGAGAAGGTCGAGTGGGGACCCCTGGTCCCCTTGATGTGGAATGACCCAGATGAAACCACAACACAGGAAGTACAGAAGGTAGTGCACAGTCTTAAAAAACTACAAAGTACCAAGACTCAATGGAATAACTGCAGAACTGTTAAAAATGGAGGAACTGTTCTCAATAAGTGAATCCACAAACTTATCAGTTTTATTTGAAATCAGGAAAGAATCCCAGAAGAGTGGACTAAGTATGCTTCACCAAAGTAAGCAACATTGGCTGGTTCCAAGGCTGCAGTGTGAGTGGATGGAGAACTCACTAAATGGTTTAGAATTCGTAAAGTAGACAGACAAGGGGACACCCTCCATACAAAGCTCTTTAATGCAACTCTTTGAGTAGAAATTGAAAAGCTTGAAATATCTGGTTACATGGGCACAATGTAAAACTAGATATGTGCATGTGCTGACAATGCAGCAATAATTAGTAGAAGAGTTTCACTACAGAGAACAATGGGTGAACTGGAAAAAAAAGAGTAGCAATACTTAGAAGCCTGCTTTTAATAAAATGAAGGCTAAGTACTTGATTTTCACTGGGAAGAAAGCTAACCTGGATTAACTATCAGCAGCAGGTTTCAATTTTGAACATGTGCATAATTTTGACTACCTGGGATCTAATATTAATATGACAAATTCCATGTCAACTGAAATAAAACTGCACACTGCAAGGGATAACAGACACTCTCACATGTTTAACACCGAAGAGATTGTTGGCCTTTAGGTATTTAAACAGACAGCTGCAACTGCAAATTTACAAAGGCCAACTGTAGCCTACGGACATGAAAAATGTGCACTAAGGAGTACCGGTGAAAAGTAGCTCAGAATATTTGAAGGTAAAGTTCTGCAAAATATCCATGGGGTAATTCAGAATAGCAATGGTTTGACTGAACACTAATCTGGGCCGTCCTATATGAGGTGCGACATTGTAAGATTACTAAAAAGTAGGAAATAGCTTTGCTCGGACTTGTCTCTAGGATGGACACTGCAAGAACAAGAAAACAGACAGGAAGGCCTCAAAAGATAAAAGAAAGAAGGAAGATATGAAATGTGTCAGAGTAGAAGATAATGGAGAATTGTGCTGGGGAGTGGAGAATGAAGGAGGCTAAGATGTAAGCAAGCCTGTAACGCCATGAGAAGAAAAGGATTACGTGGTGGAGTCTCTCTGCACCTTTCAAAATTTAGGTCTACGTATATGTACACAACATGTATCAATATACTGTAATACTTGTACAAGTTCTAATTTAGCTTTTCTGAATTTATCGTGCAGAACATGGGTCACACCACACTACATTACAGGGCAGTCTGTTAGAACAACGTTTATTTTGCATTCACATTAACTGTATTTGGCAACTCTCAAACCAAATTATCACTTTCCAACCTTTGACTATGCTGTAGAGCAGATGCATCATCAAGGCTTCGTGTCAATGCCAACTCACTATGTAGACATAAATAATTAAACAAAACTTGAAAGAAACCAAATAACACCTTGGACAAATGCACCATGAGATTCACTGGAAGATGTGTAATTAGATGAATTAAGCAACCATGACTGAAGCGGCATGAAGCTGGATCTTTCAAGCCATGAAACACTTGAGGGTCGTTCTAGCGAAAGAGCTTGGAAGCTATGTATGGCATTTAACTTAGGTCTAGATCGTTAAACAAATTTCAAGAAAAATGTAACTTGCTATCCACTTCGACACATAAACAAGAGTGCAAGACCCCGATGAAGAAATATACGTACGAACATTCTGAATAAAAAGCCAAATGCGACCACTAAACAATGAATGCCTTCATATTTTCGACTATACATTTTCTGTTAACTATTTAACAATCTTGTTGTGTACGACTACTACATCCACACACTCACTGTTTTTACAATAAATATACTAATATGCCTTTGCACAATAACAAAATTAAAAGCAAACATAAGATACCTGCATATAGCACTCAGTTTTAAAAACTTAAGGAAAGACATGAAACAAAGTATTCCTACGTCAATAAGATGATAGAAGCAAAACAAATTTGAAGTGACAAAAACACTGAAAACGAAATGTTAGCCTTACCAATAGTGGTAAACTGCTTTCTTGTGGCATACAGCCTACCCCAGCTATTATTATCAACAATATCTTGACTATAATTAATTCCATCACTCTGCTGAGTATCTGGTAAACTATTTGGAACATCCATCGCTTTGTTATTCATACCTCCCACTCCCCACTCTCTCACACTCTAAACCCGGCATTCGGAGAGATAAAACTTCGTCACAATAATTTTTCTTCTATTTGGACTTTACAGAATATCTCTGCCCAAAGTGCATACAGCCTGCGATACTAGAATCAGGTAATTACGCAACGATCTGCCTGCGCACATATCTCCGCATAATTCTGTGCATGCATGATCGCAGCAAAACTAATATGTATACAGGACGCAAGTTCCGATCTACTGCTCGTCCACCATCTGTTGGTGTAGAACACAAATTTCAATGCCAAGCCAGCACACTTGCGTAACCTCAAGGTCTATTTCATTTATTCAGAAATGGAATAAATTTCATTATGATCTTGCGTTTGCAAACTGTGTTGCTAGACAGATCAACACAGTGGCTCCTTAATTGAAGGCGTTATCGCACGTAAATTTATTTCACGAGTTGTAGAACGAACTCGACGACTATCGTAGTTAGATGCGTCTGGATTTAGAAAAGTGTATTCATATTTTGACATTCGTTACTCCAAGTATATGAAACTTGTATGTGGAGAGAAATTTCGCAACATGGGAGGCGGTGCCGCTGAGGTCACTGGCAATAGAAGTTACAAGTGTCTAGAATTTGTTACTGCAGTGCAGTTCCGAAAATAAGCATTCACTTGCAACACATGAAGCTATTTACGCTGTCCTAGAGGATGATTTCAAGGAAGCAAGTAAAGTACTGTACCTCAGTTCTGCCAAGTTGCAGACAATATTTTTACAGCTGAGACACAGTATATTCTTAGGAATTATATACATGGCCAATGAGATATAATTAAGTTTGTTTCTAAGCGGAGATTTCCAGTTCCCTACCTTCTACCAGCAACTTTTGTATCAGAATATAAAATGCCGTCCCGTGTATCTGGAAAGACTTACTTGCAGTATTGTGGTAGTGAATTCTACACTTCATCTCTGAAACAATTCTTCTAGTTAAACACATACTACATTAGGGTGTAAAATAAGTGTAATAATAGGCATGTTCCTTAAGGCGCTCTTCCAAGATCTTCAATTATCACTTTATGTTGCTATGCTCTCATAACTCATATTAAATTATGGTGTACGACAGTACTTACAGAAAGTATGCTAGCAATCCTCCGGGTACACTCACATGTATCTGCCATTTTAAAATTTGCTATGCACACACAGACGAGAACACCTGACTGAATAAACAGCTGACTCAAACAAGTTTTAGCGTCAGATATACATTCTAAGAAATGAGACACTTAAAGTAGTAAAGGAGTTTTGCTATTTGGGAAGCAAAATAACTGATGATGGTCGAAGTCGAGAGGATATAAAATGTAGACTGGCAATGGCAAGGAAAGCGTTTCTGAAGACGAGAAATTTGTTAACATCGAGTATAGGTTTAATGGTCAGGAAGTCGTTTCTGAAAGTATTTGTATGGAGTGTAGCCATGTATGGAAGTGAAGTTTGGACAAGAAGAGAATAGAAGCTTTCGAAATGTGGTGCTACAGAAGAATGCTGAAGATTAGATGGGAAGATCACATAACTAATGAGGAAGTGTTGAATCGGATTGGGGAGAAGAGAAGTTTGTAGCACAACTTGACCAGAAGAAGGGATCGGTTGGTAGGACATGTTCTGAGGCATCAAGGGATCACCAATTTAGTATTAGAGGGCAGTGTGGGGGATAAAAATCGTAGAGGGAGACCAAGAGATGACTACACTAAGCAGATTCAGAAGGATGTAGGTTGCAGTAGATATTGGGAGATGAAGAAGCTTGCACAGGATAGAGTAGCATGGAGAGCTGCATCAAACCAGTCTCAGGACTGAAAACCACAACAACAACAACATACGTCGTTCTCATGTACACACGCTCCAGCTTCTCTGTATAGATGTCATTTCAACCCTCAGATTCGCTCAAATTTCCAACTTCGTAGTTTGCTCACACATCTTATCTGTGCAAATTTCCTGTTCACATGCAAATATCTGCCTGCACCAATGTGATGTGCCCAGACACTTGCCAGGACACAACATTGCCTGTGGACAGGGCCATAGACGTAACTCATAATTAATGTTATAGATCAAAACACTATCAAATGCTGAATAGTAATTAATTTTATCTCTCTTCTTCATGAGTGAAAACTAAATTGGCAGTCGATAAACTGCTCTGCCAAGAAACAACTCAGCTGTTGAGAACAAACATCTCAGCTGTTTGGCTAAAGAATTATTAACACTTCATTTGCTGTCCTTAAATGGAGTCTCCAACAACACAGCCTCTGCCTGTGGTATAGTGGAAACCAAGGAATGTGTGCCATCTTATGTCATACTTGACAAGTTACTCTTGCATATGTCAGTGGACCTCCTGTCATCGTTTGCAGTTCTGCTTGAAATGTTGGAGTTGGCTCAGCTGCCGATGCTGTGCCTCCTTGTCGGGGGAGGGGGGGGGGGGGGGGGAGGGTCGTAATCGGCAGCCCTCTTCTCTTGCTGTTGAGTAAGCATGTCTGTAGGAAACACATATGCAGGCTTAACCTGCTCCCATGATACTGTCAGGGACCAGTCATACTCTACTTGAACCATATGTTCACTGCATCTTAGCACACAGTAACGGACCGAGTTGGAGGTTGCAGTGAAGCACATACAGCAACAGTTCGCAACATGATTGCAGTATGAATCGTGAACTGACGTATATGTGAACTGATATTTTTTTCTGAAACTTTTGGTTACATCATGAGATGAGTCTGGTGAGCATTAGAAGGATCCAAGTATCATTTTATGCTCACTCCAGGTAATGAATCTTCCTCAATGTCACATGAAACTTCAATGTCTATCTCAGTGGATTTGAGTTTCTTTCGTTTATGCATCTGCACGTCTGTCCCTCCAATGCCGCCTCAGTACTAGCACCATCGTGGCATCCATTTGTCCACTGATACCTTTTACACTAACCAAATTGAGAGTAGGTATGCAGAAGCTGCCGAGCTACACTGTCAGACGAATGTGATGCTCTACTCAGCAGATATGCAGGCAGTTTGCTTGTCATGCCTAGCCACCCATGCTACCCCTCCTTCTTTGATGACCCCTTTGATTTCCAGTATCGGGTGCATCACTCTTCTCTCTTACCTCCTGGAGTTTGCTTTTGGCTATTGCTCTGGCAGCGTATCTTCAAGCTGTCTGCCAGTTTCCCAAAGTGTGTGAACCCTTCACCCCCTTGGCTTCGTGCCGTGGCCCATGTTCACCTTGGACTTCATTCACTTCCTAAGGACACTACTCCAGATTCCATCTGTTGTAAGTTTCTCGATCTTTGCACAAAACTTAGCGATAGTATCTTTGTGTACACTGATGGCTCAGACTGACTTTGGTGTCAGGTGTGACTTCATCATTGGTACCGACCATTTATGGTATTGGCTTCTGGACACTGCTCACTAAATACAGCAGAGCTCTTTGCCCTGTATCAGGCCACACAGTACATCTAGCGATTCTATTGAGGGAGCCAATGTGATGTTTATGTGGGTCCCTGGCCACGTCAGTCTGATGGGAAATGAGGCTGCTGACGCCTATGCCAAAGGCTGCAATCCTCGTACCTTGGCCCACAAGTTCTTCCATTTCTTCTGATTATATCTGTGTTGTCGTCTGTCAGCAGATGGTCTCATTTTGTCGTCACCACTGGTCTTCCCTTCACTGCATCGAGCTCCAGGAAATTAAACCTCTCCCAGCTGCCTGCCCAACCTCGTTTCGCCCTTCCTCCATAGGAGATCATTTTAGCTAGACTGCGTATTGGGCACTACCTTTTTAGCAATCATCATATCTTAAGCCGTGATCCCCCACTACTTTGTGCTCACTATCATCAACTTTTGACAGTTCGCTATTTCCTGACCGAATGCCCATTTTCTAACCACTTGCATTCTACTGTACATTTGCCATCTGAGTTATTGGCCATTTTAGAGAATGACGTGTGGGCTGTTGACCGTATTTTACTTTTTATTCGTCGTAGCAATATGGCAAAGGACATCTAATGTATAGTCCAGGACCTCTGTTGTCTCTATAGTGTATTTTGTGGATCTTTCTTTAAGAGGAAGCCCTTGCTTTTAGCCATCTTTCCTTCCGTTGATTAGGGTTAAAGTATAGTCGCTTTTAACTCCTTTTTCGTCTTAGTTTTCTAAGGTTCTGACATGACCAAATATGAACTTAATTGCTTTAGCGCCCTATAGCAAAGCAAAACAATCAACCTGCAAGTAGCATTAACCACTACCCAGGCTGTAGTCTGCCTTAAACTGTCTGAAAAAGTCCATTCCAAGAATACAATTTACTATTTATTTCTCAACCACAAAAAAAATTGCATTTGATCATAGTTATCTATGGTAGTAAGGTAGTAAGATTGCATGCTTGTAACTTTACATTTTCTGTCTTGTTTCCTAAAGCTGTTAATATTTTGCAGTTCTGTGTTGGAAAGGTGGATACATGCAACACCTTTCCTACCACACCAAACAAAATCTTGGACAAAACGTTAGCAGACACACCATATCCAGAACCACATGGATTGGTATATTGCCTATATTTGCATATATTATTGCTTGTGCTACTTTCTCTTCGTCCTTCCTTGTCTCTTTAGAGCACAACTCCTCCCACAAGTCGTGTTCCTCACTGTGCCTCATATAATGACTAGTTGCTGAATGCACTCACCTAAATCCAGGAACAGGTGGGCTAGCAATTTCTGGTGGTGGCATTAGAATACTCTCATTGCTATTAACCATCTCAACTATTGTTGATACCCCTTATCTAATCCTATTATTTGACACAGTGTTCATGTGAGCATTTGAGTTTCCATGATAACCATTGTTACTGTATAGATTCACATTAGGTGATACAGCACAAGAGTTTAGTTTATTCCAGTTATTAAAATTACCTTGCATGTTGGGGTAACCAGGGTTATATCTATTTCATTACCTTTTCTGAACAGGTTCATGAGGACATATATATCTATAAGCAGTCTAATTGAGTAAGTTATTTGTCACTATTTGAAGAAGTTCTCAACAACCTGAATATATGAATGACACAAGCTGTGGACCTAATGAGCTTATGTTCGACTGAAAAGAGTAAAATGAGTGGATTGACCCATTGCCAAAGATTTCATTTCAGCAGCTGTTGCACGATAATAGGTAAGAGAAGTATTAACCACGCTGACACAGCATAATAATGCAAGAAATAGGTACTATTCAAATACAATTAAGGGAAAGCCGGAATTGAAGGTAGACATGCAAGTGCTATTGCCTACTCACCACAAATCTTCTGCACTAAAGCAACACAAAGCGAAGTGGCATCTGCGGTACATAATTATCAACATACTGTACCCTGGTGCATACCTGTTGCAGAACCCAAAAACAAACAGAATCATTGAGCTTTACGCTCATCGAGTCTTAAGAGTGTTTCATTCTAAGCAGTAAACGTATATCTATAAGTAATGAGTAAGTAAACTGTGTATTTGTAAAACATAAATACCTCTCAGTACTGCTGCAAGGAAATTAGGTAGCATAAAAATTTTTACTTCAGCTGATCCAGCTAGCAGCAGAAAAGGAAGAAGAGATTTCGAGAATGAGATTTTCTGGAAACATCCCCCAGGCTGTGGCTAAGCCATGTCTCCACTGTATCCTTTCTTTCAGGAGTGCTAGTTCTGCATGTTTGCCAGAAGAGCTTCTGTAAAGTTTGGAAGGTAGGAGACGGATACTGGCAGAAGTATAGCTGTGAGTACCGGGCGTGAGTCGTGCTTCGTTAGCTCAGTTGGTAGAGCACTTGCCCACGAAAGGCAAAGGTCCCGAGTTCGAGTCTCGGTCGGGCACACAGTTTTAATCTGCCAGGAAGTTTCAAGAGATTTCGACTTTGGCAAACGTACATAACCAATATCAGTCTAGATTGCAATGCAAATGTTGTGATGAAATTTATGCAAATGTGATGGAAATATTTTTGAGGCAATATAATTGACTAACTGTCATGTCAGTCTAGGACTATTCATGACTGCTTGACATATGCACAAAACCACATGACAACTAAACACTATCACCTAGGAATGGATTAGATGCACTTTGTACTGTATAACACATGTTTATGTGAGGCCAAGGCCATATACACACACTCGTAATTCGAGAATTCTATCGGTTTGATTTCAGTGTATTGCTTTAGACATTTGTCCATTAGTATATGTGCACTTGGGCTTGTTTGCTTATGTAGCCAAATGTTGTGTCCAATCTTTCCAATTTCAGGTGACATCACTAGGTGAATGCAAAATTTGGTTAAAAAATCTGTAGAGTTTGAAAAATTGTGTAAAAACTAGTATTCCATATAAAGCCAAAATGTAATATATTTATGTGTAATTATCTATATTGACGCAAAGCAAAATGTAGTATGCTGGTATATAAATGTGATCAGAATTTGTAACACGCATCAAAATGTGTAAATCCAGGAGATTTATCACAAAAATACTACTTTAATGATATTCTACATACATTGCAATACCTGTAACTGCGATGAAGTATGTGTGCAAACTTCTTAAAAACTATTCTTTATATACCGCAATGAGAAAGATCACAATGAAATACTTATGTACAAACTCGTTAACAAAGATTCTTTGTACATCACCCAATAAATGGTGAGCACAATGGAACTGTGTGTGGAGTGCAACAACATTTGCCTAATGACATTTACTGCGATGCAGTTGTGCAAAATAAGGAACTGGTAAACCACTGGACCTATGGTTGCGATACACAAAAGCATTGAATACAACTCCATGGGTGGAGGCATTTTGCATGGGACTCCAGGAATATAATGTTCTTAGAATATGACGGCCACTCTCACCTGGACATCGATGCTAGCAGTTTGGGATCTGTAGTCTTGCATTCATGCCTCCATGGAATTTATGTTATGGAATGGAAATCCACTGGTCTTCAGTAATGCGACACATGACCTAGGAAGAACAGAGTTATCAGTGAAAATAAACAGCACAACAAGTGAACATGCCCACACATCGATTGTAAAATCTGAGAATGGTGACATCAGTGTGCAATAACATTTACATTATTTAAACTACCAAAACAATGCTTACCTTTGCGTTATTATTTTATGTATTATGAATATGAACTGCAAAGGGCGACACGTCATACAAGGAAAGATAATCTGAAACAGAAAGGCATTTAAATGCAATACTTTCCATAAGAGACAATGACCAATAATGAAACGTATTTTGCTTTAAGATATGTAATAGTTTTAAGGATATTGTACCTGTTTTAGATTTTAGTACATATTTTTTGTAAAATCTTCTTGGAATGTCATGTCATATATATTGCAAAAACGTGTATATACATTCAGAATATAAATAAAGAATTATTTAAGATATTGATTAGTATAAGCAGTTGTATCGGTTGTGGTGTGCAACTGCTGAAACATTAGAATAATTACGCAGTTCAGTTGTCTCGCCGAGCATATGGCACCTTTTTTGTTCTGGTGGCTGTCCAGGTAGGATGCCTACATAACCATCACTGCAGATAATTATTTGGCACACCGCCATCAATACATTTTATTGAGACACAATCTCACGAAATCAGGTTACCTTCCATTCAGATGGCTGTTGCACAAAGTGACTGTTATATTGACTTGTAAATAATGGATTTAAGCTATCAGTTGTCCTTTTTAATATTTATTGGTAGATCTAGATTTCAGCTAGGTACTAGCCATTATCAATGCATTATCAGTTTTTGTCAATGCGTGTAATACCTGTTGGTCGGGCTTCACCCACAGTTCATTGAATACCAATGAATATTTGTTTGGTGACAGAAATATAGGTATGAACTGTGGATGAAACCCGCACAACAGGCATTACATGCATTGATCAACAATGACAATGCCTTGAGAATGGCTAGTTTCTAGCTGAAATCTAGATCTGCCAATAAAATTCAAAAAGGATGACTGATAGCTGAAATCCATTATTTACATCTCATTAAGTGTACTCATAGTTGCACACAGCAACAGAATTAATTTTAGTGTCTATGTAATTTAATTTAACATAATAATTTGTGAATATGGTGATATTATTTAATCTTGTGTTTCATTTATGTTGCAAGCTATTGTTCCAATTAAACAGCATCTTGGCAAGGCTAAAGGTTCTGTGTTACAAATTATATCAAAGGTCCAGTACGAACAACAGTTTGTAACTGTTGAATTTATGCAGTCCGGTAAAGATATATTTTCAGAAAAATCACCCACGGTCAGACTTACAAGGGACAGACCTCACACAAAAGCCACTGCCAAGGGCGCAAAGATTGTATAAACTGATACATACTATTATCATTACTTCTTATTATTTATCTGTTCTCTGATATTCTCAAACCAGACATGAAAAGCCACGAAAAATCAAAATACCAGTAGAGGTCAGGCCTGACTACACCTAACACTGCCAACTGCAGCAAACAGTTGCGCTGTAGCCACTACTAAGTGCTTTGTTCAGACCAATCTGATTTGTGTTTTGGATTGCTTGTTTTTATCTTTCTAATTTTGAGGTGATGAAGAGACAAATCCTGGTGCTGATTGGGACTCAAACGAGTGTCTCACGACAAGGAAATGAATCAGTAATCCCTATGACCATTTTGTCAAATCTGCTTTTGTGGAAACATAAAAGGCGTATGTAATGTTTCGCCACAGTAACTAACGATTTCGCTGGTGCTGCCAGAAGCGGAGAAAATCGGCTTTACTTGAAAGATATTGATTTCTCTCGAAGTGCTGCCAACATCATGCTGCCCCTGGATGCAAAGTTTTACACTAGGCTTGCGTCCGCTGAAAAACAACTTTCGTAAGCACTTTCTGAGTTCAACGGAAACATTTTACTTCTGCAGGTCACTTGGATAAGTTTATTTCAGGAACTCGCCACAAGCACTTTTTACAGAAGTGCAGTTGTTCTTAAAAACCAGAGCAGTCTCCAGTGTTGTTGCATTATTATTAATGCATAAAAATCGTGACAAAACACAAAAATTAAAAAAAAAACAGAAAAATATTAGAGGAATACAAATGATGTTACCACGAAGCACTATTCAATTAAATAAAATCAGAGGGCTTCATTTAGGTTAAAAACTTTGAGGATATCCTATGTAACTTTGGGACATTTCTTGTCTGTTGTGTAATCAGGTATTGGATAATAGAAAACAAAAACGCAGAGTGGTATCTCATCGAGAGACTGCCCTTTAACTTATCTTCGATTGTTGCAAGCAGTATTTACTAGTTTTATCACAGATGTATTGCATTTATGTATACAGTAACATAAAAAATCATTTACAGTTACTGGTGAAACAAATTGATTAGTAAACACATTTAGCTGTTTTGGGATCCCAACAGCACATTTGTTTCGGCCCATCTGTGTTTGTGCCATTCTTCTTTTCAAAAATGATACTTTGGCACATTACTGAAAACGCACAAGGTCTGTAAATTTGAGAACTTCCAAGAGAAGGTAAATTCGGTAGGTACTTCCAATATGTTGTAAGAAACTAGAACGAATTTTCACTTCACATGGTAGTTTAGGCCTGCTTTCAAACTTCCTTACAAATTACTACTGTATGCAAGGCCGAGACTGAGATCTGGCACCTGACTTGGCACACAGTTTTAATTTGTCAGGAAGTTTCATGCAAGAAACAGTTTCCACCAACTTGTGAACTTTTCAAATGTGACGAAACTAGCGGACGTAGATTCGGAAGGGGGTTGCAGATATGGCCGTTCGTAATATTCCACACAATTGAGTGATTGCATGAACAATGCTTCAAATCATAGCAGGAACTTCTACAGAATGCCTAATAAATATGATTTCAGCATTTCAGTGTGAGAGTGGTGCGAGTCTGGTGAAAAAACAAGAATGACTCAGTGAGGAAGGCTGAACAGTTATCTAAAATAAAGGAAAATAAACCAGCTGTGGAAGTGTAATTCGTGGATAAAATGACTGAGAGCACAGGCCACAAATTAGTGCGTTTGACGTCCTGCGATTGCGATCTAAATCCTACAGTATTGGCTTAGGCCAAAATAAAACACACTTTCAGACAGGCCAGTGTCGCTGGTGACACGTCAAACGAAAGATTTCAGAATTTTCTTAATGCTGCTTTCCTCTCAGTTACTGTATAGGACTGGCAGGGCTACTGCAGAAATATGCTGTAACTGGAGAAAGAGTATTGGACTTGAGATGGGAGAATGGAAACTGGTATCAATGAAGTGATCATTAATACAATGCCCCAATGATCATAATCATCATCATCTTGAAACAAACACAAATGAAGTGTTCTTTAGTGGACAACATTTTGACAGTTGTTTCACTCGAAATTAAGAACGCTGTTTGGACTCTGCAACTCACTCCAACTGCCATCTAGTGGCAGCTTCCAAACTGGGCAGGTCAAACTGTCCGGTATAGTCTCGTCCCTGTCAGGTGACCTTGCAACCTACGTGCAGAAGTGGATCTCCTAGGTCCTTTGTGCATGCAGGTAAGATTAGCGCCGAGCAGGAAACTTCGAGACCAGATAACAGACAAGCATGTATGTCTCTCAGCTAAGCCAGCAGCCGCAGTTGGATCGTTGCCTGTGCACCTTGTAAAGTTTATTAGAATAAACATTTCTACCAGATATTGTGTTCTGTCCAATTATTGTGGGTGGAAATAAGGAGAGGACAGTGAGTCTTCTCGCACTATACACTCAAACTCAAATGTACAAACGTAGTGGGAAGAGCCTTTGTGTACATTTTTTGGTCCTCCAGGTTGGATACAGTGACCACGCAGAATTTACGTTCGTGCGGATTTATTTTCCGGTACTTGTGAACTTAAAACACGTGTGAGGTGCACAAGCTATTGGTTTCGTTGCTGACCGCTGTCGAGTGTCCAAAGGCCTGTTCGTAACTTTGACAATAACAGCCTTAACAATCTGATAAGGGACATACTTGTGAACGTTTAATGCGCCGACTCCACAGGCCTGAGGTGGCCTGAGCCCTCTCAAAAATTCGTTTGCGAGGGCGAAGACACCCAATAATTTAAGAAAATTATTACGTATATTATGCTTTCTAAAAACACAAAATTATGGTGGTCTTTTTTAATTTCCTTGTTTGACGATAGTTACCTTTTAAGATACATTCAGTAATGAGTTTAAAAAAATAATTATTATGGCAGTAAGCAGGTTAACTGAAAACGAATCATGACAGTGGTGCGGGCATGCTTTGAATTTGTCCCAGTGTACTAACCTTCGGGTAAAGTCTAGCGCCGGCGGGCCAACACTGTGGCCACAGTGACATCAAAAGGACTGGAGCAGAAGTGCCTGGAACCCTCTGCCTTGTTTCGCCTTGGCGCTTTGAGACATTACGACGCCGCGGCTATATAAAGCTCATCCTGCTGTCGCGGCATTCAGTGTGGATAGTTTCGTTCAGTGCATGCTGCAGACATGTTTAGCGTTCCGACTTTAGTGTCTAGTGGACTATTTTATATTACTATATTTTATTCGTTTACTTTAGTCTCTTAGTGTATTGTATATTAAGTTTGCAGTGGATAAATTTGTTACCAAAAAGGCACACTTGGTGTATTGTGAATTAAGTTTGTAATGGATAAATTTGTTACCAAAATGGCGCGCCGGCCGGGGTGGCCGAGCGGCTCTAGGCGCTACAGTCTGGAAACGCGTGACCGCTACAGTCGCAGGTTCGAATCCTGCCTTGGGCATGGATGTGTGTGATGTCCTTAGGTTAGTTAGGTTTAAGTAGTTCTAAGTTCTAGGGGACTGATCACCTGAGACTTTAAGTCTCATAGTGCTTAGTGCCATTTGAACCAAAATGGCGCGTTTGGAAGTTGATGATACTGCAAGTCAACCACCAACAATTATTTTGTCATCAATTGCTTAGTCGTCTTAGTCGTCTTAGTCGAGAACCGTTCACAGCCGAAACGTGGACAATACAGTAAGGGAAGATCATTTCAGAAGTCTTGGTTCATGAAATATACATGGCTAGAATATGAATCATCTATCGAAAAAGTTTTTTGCAAAATCTGCAAAGAGGCAGATGCTAAAAATCTATTACAATTTTCTTCAAAAAAGATGATCCATTTACTTCTGTAGGGTTTTATAATTGGAAAAAGGCTTTTGAAATAATCCATTTTCATGAAAATACATTTTTGTACAAAGAAGGTGTTCTGAAACTAAATTCTATCACTAACCGAAGTATGGCATCCCAGTTGAATGAACATTTGGACAGTGATATGAAGAATGGCCATTTATCTTTTGAGACAATTTTTACTACCATGCAATTTCTATGCTGACAAGGACTAGCAATTAGAGGGCACAAAGACGTAAACTCAATTTTTTTTAAATTGTTGGGACTCCAACAGAATGACATATTTCAGTTTAAAAATTGGTTAGGGCATTTGGGGTATGTGGACATCCTACGATATTCAAAACGAGATCATTGATCCACTAGGAAAGTCTGTGTTGAGAAAGGTATTGGCTTCAATCAAGAAGACTGGACATTTTTCTATTATAGTTGACGAAACAAGTGATTCTTCGATGCACGAACAAGTGTCATTTTGTATTCATACTGTCGATGATTCCTTCAAAGGACTAAAAAAAGTTAGTTTTTGATACACAACCAAAAGCACATTATGTGCTGTGCACTGCTCACAGTCTAGACTTGGCAGCTGTAGACAGTCTCCGCCACCTTACGTCTATGGGGGATATTATGGCTTTAGCCAAGGAGTTAATAAACACCATAAGGGAATCCAACAAAAGGATGGGACTTTTCAGAAGCATATGCTGTGAGAGTGTCAACAATCAAGCTAGTCTATGACCCCTTTGCCCGACTTGATGGACTATGCAGGCTTCCACTATCTTGAGAATACTGAAAAACTTTGAAGAACTTCTAGAGTTTTTGAATCTTTTTCTGCAGAGGACAAAACAGAGGCAGGTTACAAATGTGCAGACTACCTTGAGTCAATATTGCCAATTCAAGACTTATTTCTTTTTATGTCTTTATTGCCATGCAATGAACCCAGTAGAGGATGCCAATGAAAAACTTCAATGTCCTCATCTAAGTGTTGCTGATCTGGAAAAAATATATAAGGGCTTGATATGTATAATGAATGGAAAGCATGATAGTTTTGATCATTTTTGGGAATTGTGTTTAAAAGAAAAACCGTCACAAGATGATGATCCAATGAAAACAACGAAGCCAGCTCACTGCACACTTCCAAAACCCAAAGGAATATGACAAAGCTATTTGCATCAAAGTTTGTGAAACGGTGCAATCTTGCATTACTGAGCGGTTTGCTTCAACTGGACTCACACAGGTCATTGCAGGTGAAAAAGAGTGCTTGATTTTAGTAAGCATATGTAAAACAAATTTGGAAAAATCAATTGAGTGTTTCAAAAATGACCTAGACACTGAGAGACTGCGCTTACACTTGAATATGTTGGCCGATATCGTTAATAAAAAACAACTGGTCTTAAAAACATGTGTGATGTAGCAAAGTACATTACACAAGAGCTTGCAGTTGGATAAATGTTATGTGAGGGAGTGAAGTGCATTAAGCTTCTCCAAGTACGAAGGTGAGTCAAATGAAAACTTTAAACATTTTTTTAAATATCATTTACTGTGCAGAAGTGGTACAAAGCTATATCACTTTTCAACATAATCTCTCCCACGCTCAATGCAAGTCCTCCAGCGCTTACAAAGTGCATAAATTCCTTTAGAAGAAAATTCTTTTGGTAGTCTGGCAACCACTCATGCACAGAGTGGCATACCTCTTAACGGAACTTCTTTCCTCCCATTGCGTCTTTGAGTGGCCCAAACATATGGAAATCGCTTGGGGCAAGGTCTGGTGAGTATGATGGATGAGGAAGTGGTTGGTGGAAGTGAACCCAGGGTTCGTCCCCAGTAACGATTCTTGCAAGGATGTCATCACCTTCTCATTCAAAGCACATAAGAAGTTCTTCACAAACATCAACACATTGTTCTCTCTTTGTGAAATTGGAGCACATCATGCACAATCTGGTGTGCTGACCCCGACTAATCTGTAAACATGCTGCAATGTCATTCAGTTTCACTCGGTGATTTTCCTTTACTATGGCTTCAACTGCTGCAATGTTCTGTGGAGTCACAACTCGTTGTGTCTGGCCGGGACGAGGAGTATCTTCCACTGAAGTCACGCCATTTGCGAACTTCCTACTCCATTTGTAAACTTGCTGCTGTGACGAACATGTCTCACTGTACTGAACCCTAATTCTTCGATGAATTTCAATATGTTTCACACCTTCACTACGTAAAAACCGAATAACAGAACGCTGTTCTTCCCTGGTGCAAGTCGCAAGTGGGGTGGTCATCTTTATACTGATACTGCGACGGTATGTGTGCATCTGCACTATGCTGCCACCTACAGGCCATCCTGCACGCTGTTTGTAGCATGCTTACCAAATTACAGGATAAAGGCGCGAAATTTCGAATTGTTATTACAAATTTAAGGTTTTAATTTGACTCGCCGTCTTAGTTCCAATCACGACAGCAGCAGCAAAACGGTCATTTAGCTTCCTTAGACATCTGAAGTCATTTTTCCAATCAACAATGGGACAAAAGTGATTGAACAACTTGGCTGTTCTTCATGCCCACTGAGATGTTTTGGATGCATATGGATATCCGACCAGTCATCAAAGACTTCATATTTAATAATCTAGTCAGACGGTCGAAATTTGCATATTTCTAAAGACTCTCTAGCCCTAATAATAGCATTTAGAGCAACATTAAAATCAATATAAAATAGGGAATTATATATATATATATATGAGTGAGGTTTCCGAGGTTTCTACGGCTGCCGCCATCTCTCGGATCCCAATCTCCATCGTTCACAATCATTCCAGTCTCCTTCATTAAGACCTCTCGCCGCCATTGCTTCGTTGACGTCGTCTTCCCAGCATCTCGCAGGTCTACCGCACTTTCTTCTTTGATGTGGAGTCCATTGCCATGCCTGTTTTGGCCATCTTGTGTCTGGCATACGCTGTACGTGACCATACCAGAGTAGCTGCTTCCTATCTATGTAGTCTAGGATTGTGGTTTTGACATTCATAACCTCTCTGATCCTATCATTTCTAATATGGTCAAGTCCGGAGTATCCACAACTCCGTCTCCAGAAATCCATCTCGACAGGCAGCAGGCGATCTTTCTGCCTCTGAGTTAGTTCCCACAACTCTGCACCATATGTTGTGATACTTTCAATAATTGTGTGGTAGATGGTATGTTTTGCTGTGTGCGTTATGTTTTTGTTCCAGAGAGTACCGTTTTGTTGTTTTATGGCTCGCTTGCCCTGGCCTATTTTATTGTGCCAGGGATGCACACTTGCCCCTACACTCTTTAAGATCTACCTAGAGGAGGCACTAAAATCATGGACAAGGAAATGCGGAGGAATGGGTGTCCCTATAGACGACGAGATCTTGTTCACTCTATTTTTTGCTGACGACCAAGTGTTAGTAGCTGGAAATGAGGAAGATGCAAATTACATGCTCCCCAAATTAAAAGAAGAATATGAAAAATGCATCACCCATACTTCTACCATTGGATGACAGTGTCACTCCCAAGCACTTAAAATTATTACACCCTTTAACAGTATCAGAACTGAGCTGTCAGTCGTTAACAGTTTTTTCTCCCACTTTCAGAGATTCTGTTTTAGATACGTTTATGACAAGACCCCATTTTTCATATTTTTCTTTTAATTTGCGGAGCATGTAATTTGCATCTTCCTCTTCTCCAGCTACTAACACTTGGTCGTCAGCAAAAAATAGAGTGAACAAGATCTCGTCGTCTACAGGGACACTCATTCCTCCGCATTTCCTTTTCCATGATTTTAGTGCCTCCTCTAGGTAGATCTTAAAGAGTGTAGGGGCAAGTGTGCATCCCTGGCGTAGCCCCTTCGTCACCTCAAACTCTTGAGATAGGTGATTTCTCATTTAACCATTGCCGTACAACCTTGGTAGTGGAGTCTGACAGCTTTCACGTGGCTTGGTGACACACCATTATCAATTAGACTTGTCCGTAGCTTGTTCTGTGGAACTGTGTCATAAGCTTTCTGGAGGTGTACGAAGACAAGGTGGGTTGTAAGGTCCCTTTACGTCCTTTTCTCCACTGGGTTTTTGGGGTAAATGCTCCATTAGTACAGGAGCGACCAGATCTGAATCCATTTTGGTCTTCAGATTCAGTTATTTCTTCTTCTATCATCTTTTTTAGGATACGGCCATAGACTCCCGCCATGGGTGGCATCACACTAATACCACGATAGTTTGCACAATTCCTCCTGTTGCCCTTCTTAAAAATAGATGTAGTTGTTGCCTTTTTCCACTGCTTTGGGGCTTCGTCACCTCTAAGACATTTCTCAAAAATCACTGCCAATATATCAAAGAGTTTTGACGGTGCTGCTTTAACCAGTTGTATATAAATTAATCCTGGACATGGCGACTTTCTGTTTTTCATAGCATTAATTGCATTTTGGACTTCCTTTGGGGTTATCGGTGGTATATTATCATTACTGATTTCAATGCCTGGTGGGTTCTCAGTGAATGCAGCTCTGTTCTCAGTTAGTAGTCCTTTGTAGTGTTGTACCCATTCCTGCATGCTAATGAGGTTTATATTTGCTTTATCTTTATTCTGTGCTCTCATTGTTTTAATACCTTCCAGGATTTATTTGCTCATGTATTCCCATACGTTTTTTCCTGTCTCTTCAACGTTTTTCTGCCAGGCTTCGTTTTTTTGCCTTAATTATTGTTTTCTGTGCATCTTTTGTCCGCTCTCTGAATTCCAACCAATCATTGTCTGATATTGGGTCCAACCAATTATTATAAGCTTCCTTCTTACTTTCTAGCTTCTCTTGTACCGAGTGGTTCCACCACTCATCATATATTATACTGCTCTTTTCGATTTCTTTTTTTCCCAGTCCGTCATAAGCTGCGTTAGGGATGGCTTCTTTAACCATCTCATACATCTTATCTGCAGAGGTTTCTTCAATGGCAGCAAGTTTTTCTGCTAGCCTTTGTTGGTACAAGAAGTGGGTAGAACTATGGTCAAGGCTTTGTAAATTATATTGAATATTATTGGCTTTCTCTGGTTCGACTTCCACTTGAATTTCTGTGTCTTTGATAAACTTGGATAATATCTTAGACATTAGCACAAAATGGTCTGATCCGCACTCTCATAGCCCTCACATCTTGTACTACTACCTTTGTTGTTTGCTTTATTATGACATAGTTTGTAATGGACTTGAGGTTAATGCTTGATTTCGTCCATGTGTATTTGTGGATGTCCTTATGCTTGAACCGCCCATTCATAATTCTTAAGTCATTTTGCATGCGGAATTCTATCAATCTTTCACCATTATCATTTATGGTTTCTTCACCATATTGTCCCACTATGTTGTCACTAGCTTTCCATCCTGTTCTGGCATTTAGGTCTCCTAGTAAAATTACTTCTTTTCGATTCCCTATATTTTCAAGAGATCTTGTCAGTTTAGAATAAGTCTTTCTTCGCTACATCAGCGTCGTTGTTTGGTGAATAGACCACAAGAATCACCATAGGATGGTCCTTTATTTTCATCTGTACTTGCAGAATTCTATCACTGACATATTCCCAGGTGGTTAAGTTTTTCATGAGTTGTTTCTTTATAGCAATGGCAACTCTACTTTGGGCTCATTGTTCCTTTGGTACGTCACTATAAATGTATATGTAATCATTTGTCTCTTCTGTGCCATGCCCTTTCACTTTGGTTTCTGTTAGGCCCACTATGTCTACATCAAGGCGCTTTATTTCTTTAAAGACTTCACATTTCTTTGTAGAAATTCACTGTATATTCCATGTTGCAATTCTCATTGTCCTTTTTTGTGACTGTTGTCGTCTTTGTTTTGATTCATTCCATTCCGAGAATAAATTGGGAGGTTTTGGATTTGATTTCTTTTGCTAGGGTGGAGTGCAGGTCCAATGCCTAAACCCCCAACTTGGAAGACCAGGTGATTTTCATTCATGATTTTCTTCCACTAGACGATTGCCTTTCTGGGCTCAGGTACTCTGTCTATTCGTCCCTTGGGTTCCTCTGGGAATGAGGTCCCACTTACCCCAAGTCCACCGTACCGAAGTCCATCTTCTTCGCCTTCCTTGCCGATGTGGACTTCACCCATAACCCTGGGCATGGCTAACGCCTTATATCCCACAATACTGGGATCCCAGCAGAACTTTGCCACCAGCTCGAAAGACGGACCCACCCCCGCGATATGGACACGCCTGCTGAAAATTACCCAAGTGCGCTTAGAGAAGGGGGCTCTAAGCACCATGGGCCGGGTTAATGTGAGTGTATGATTCCATGCACAAAGGCATTATGTATGTATGTATTAAATACATACATAATTTTGAATTTTCAGTTTCGAAGTATTAGTACTAGTTTAGTAGTGATGTACTATATTATTATAGTACTGTATTAGTTATTTTCAAATACTTAAATATTTTTAGGGTGTAAGACCCAATTAAAACCTGGTATTTACATACTTTTTGACTGACAGTAATAGGCATTCTGTATTAAATTTATTAACTGTATTAAAGCATTAACTTTGAGATCTTGTTTTTATTTAATGTGCCCTGAGCCTTATTCAAAGCAAGCTTAAATTAGCTATTTCACTTATTAATCAAATGGCTATTACTGTGGGACAGCAATATTTTATGTGTTGTCTTTTAATGATACTTTAGGATTTATTTAAATGTAATTTCAGTCTTTTCAGAGCTGTATATTCACTGCTCTGTAATAGTCTATAAGCATGATTATTACTGTAAACTAAATTAGCTTTTTACGGAAATACAGCGTGTGTGTTTATGTTATGTTTTTTTTTTTTCAAAACCACAAAAATTTGTCAGGCTTGTAGAGTTTCCTGGATTGTCGAGTTACCGAGAGTCCAGTTTTTGGGGTTCTTTTGTTGATCATATGACTCTAAACCTCCCCCCATGAACCATGCACCTTGCCGTTGGTGGGGAGGCTTGCGTGCCTCAGCGATACAGATGGCCGTACCGTAGGTGCAACCACAACGGAGGGGTATCTGTTGAGAGGCCAGACAAACGTGTGGTTCCTGATGAGGGGCAGCAGCCTTTTCAGTAATTGCAGGGGCAACAGTCTGGATGATTGACTGATCTGGCCTTGCAACATTAACCAAAACGGCCTTGCTGTGCTGGTACTGCGAACGGCTGAAAGCAAGGGGTAACTACAGCCGTAATTTTTCCCGAGGACATGCAGCTTTACTGTATGATTAAATGATGATGGCATCCTCTTGGGTAAAATATTCCGGAGGTAAAATAGTCCCCCATTCGGATCTCCGGGCGGGGACTACTCAGGAGGATGTCGTTATCAGGAGAAAGAAAACTGGCGTTCTACGAATCGGAGAGTGGAATGTCAGATCCCTTAATCGGGCAGGTAGGTTAGAAAATTTAAAAAAGGGAAATGGATAGGTTAAAGTTAGATATAGTGGGAATTAGTGAAGTTCGGTGGCAGGAGGAACAAGACTTCTGGTCAGGTGACTACAGGGTTATAAACACAAAATCAAATAGGGGTAATGCAGGAGTAGGTTTATAATGAATAGGAAAATAGGAATGCGGGTAAGCTACTACAAACAGCATAGTGAATGCATTATTGTGGCCAAGATAGATATGAAGCCCACACCTACGACAGTAGTACAAGTTTATATGCCGACTAGCTCTGCAGATGATGAAGAAATTGAAGAAATGTACGATGAAATAAAAGAAATTATTCAGATAGTGAAGGGAGACGAAAATTTAATAGTAATGGGTGACTGGAATTCGAGTGTAGGAAAAGGGAGAGAAGGAAACATAGTAGGTGAATATGGATTGGGACTAAGAAATGAAAGAGGAAGCCGCCTAGTAGAATTTTGCACAGAGCACAACTTAATCATAGCTAACACTTGGTTTAAGAATCATGAAAGAAGGTTGTATACGTGGAAGAACCCTGGAGATACTAAAAGGTATCAGATAGATTATATAATGGTAAGACAGAGATTTAGGAACCAAGTTTTAAGTTGTAAGACATTTCCAGGGGCAGATGTGGACTCTGACCACAATCTATTGGTTATGACCTGTAGATTAAAACTGAAGAAACTGCAAAAATGTGGGAAATTAAGGAGATGGGACCTGGATAAACTGAAAGAACCAGAGGTTGCACAGAGTTTCAGAGAGAGCATAAGGGAACAATTGACAGGAATAGGGGAAAGAAATACAGTAGAAGAAGAATGGGTAGCTCTGAGGGATGTAGTAGTGAAGGCAGCAGAGGATAAAGTAGGTACAAAGACGAGGGCTGCTAGAAATCCTTGGGTAACAGAAGAAATATTGAATTTAATTGATGAAAGGAGAAAATATAAAAATGCAGTAAATGAAGCAGGCAAAAAGGAATACAAACGTCTCAAAAATGAGATCGACAGGAAGCGCAAAATGGCTAAACAGGGATGGCTAGAGGACAAATGTAAGGATGTAGAAGCTTATCTCACTAGGGGTAAGATAGATACTGCCTACAGGAAAATTAAAGAGACCTTTGGAGAGAAGAGAACCACGTGTATGAATATCAAGAGCTCAGATGGCAGCCCAGTTCTAAGCAAAGAAGGGAAGGCAGAAAGGTGGAAGGAGTATATAGAAGGTTTATACAAGGGCGATGTACTTGAGGACAATATTATGGAAATAGAAGAGGATGTAGATGAAGACGAAATGGGAGATACGATACTGTGTGAAGAGTTTGACAGAGCACTGAAAGACCTGAGTCGAAACAAGGCCCCCGGAGTAGACAACATTCCATTAGAACTACTGACGGCCTTGGGAGAGCCAGTCATGACAAAACTCTACCAGCTGGTGAGCAAGATGTATGAGACAGGCGAAATACCCTCAGACTTCAAGAAGAATATAATAATTCCAATCCCAAAGAAAGCAGGTGCTGACAGATGTGAAAATCACCGAACTATCAGTTTAATAAGCCACGGCTGCAAAATACTAACGCGAATTCTTTACAGACGAATGGAAAAACTGGTAGATGCAGACCTCGGGGAGGATCAGTTTGGATTCCGTCGAAATGTTGGAACACGTGAGGCAATACTGACCTTACGACTTATCTTAGAAGAAAGATTAAGAAAAGGCAAACCTACGTTTCTAGCATTTGTAGAATTAGAGAAAGCTTTTGACAATGTTGACTGGAATACTCTCTTTCAAATTCTAAAGGTGGCAGGGGTAAAATACAGGGAGCGAAAGGCTATTTATAATTTGTACAGAAACCAGATGGCAGTAATAAGAGTCGAGGGGCATGAAAGGGAAGCAGTGGTTGGGAAAGGAGTGAGACAGGGTTGTAGCCTCTCCCCGATGTTATTCAATCTGTATATTGAGCAAGCAGTAAAGGAAACAAAAGAAAAATTTGGAGTAGGTATTAAAATTCATGGAGACGAAGTAAAAACTTTGAGGTTCGCCGATGACATTGTAATTCTGTCAGAGACGGCAAAGGACTTGGAAGAGCAGTTGAACGGAATGGACAGTGTCTTGAAAGGAGGATATAAGATGAACATTAACAAAAGCAAAACGAGGATAATGGAATGTAGTCAAATTAAATCGGCTGATGCTGAGGGAATTAGATTAGGAAATGAGACACTTAAAGTAGTAAAGGAGTTTTGCTATTTAGGAAGTAAAATAACTGATGATGGTCGAAGTAGAGAGGATATAAAATGTAGACTGGCAATGGCAAGGAAAGCGTTTCTGAAGAAGAGAAATTTGTTAACATCGAATATAGATTTATGTATCAGGAAGTCGTTTCTGAAAGTATTTGTTTGGAGTGTAGCCATGTATGGAAGTGAAACATGGACGATAACTAGTTTGGACAAGAAGAGAATAGAAGCTTTCGAAATGTGGTGCTACAGAAGAATACTGAAGATAAGGTGGATAGATCACGTAACTAATGAGGAGGTATTGAATAGGATTGGGGAGAAGAGAAGTTTGTGGCACAACTTGACTAGAAGTAGGGATCGGTTGGTAGGACATGTTTTGAGGCACCAAGGGATCACAAATTTAGCATTGGAGGGCAGCGTGGAGGGTAAAAATCGTAGAGGGAGGCCGAGAGATGAGTACACTAAGCAGATTCAGAAGGATGTAGTTTGCAGTAGGTACTGGGAGATGAAGCAGCTTGCACAGGATAGAGTAGCATGGAGAGCTGCATCAAACCAGTCTCAGGACTGAAGACAACAACACATGACTCTAAAATGCTTAAAAAATTTAAAACTCATGATTTTTCATCTATAATTTAGAAAATTTCCCGGGCAAGACCCTCAGTATGGGCACCTCCCAAATATTTTTTTTTTAAGTCGGCGCCCCTGCTCGAAATGCGAGAAGCACAGAAACGTATCGGTGCCAGCATCATCGGTGACGTCACCTCCTGCTCCCGCCGAAACTTCGTGCCGTCGGAGACTGCAATACCTGCCACGCCAGCTGCCAGTGCCTCTGATGCCGCTGCTGTTCTAGTCCGCATTGCCTCGTATTGCCGCTTGCAACCTGCTTAGTGCAAGTGTTGGGTTGCTGCTATCATCTTCCCGGTCCTAAAATGGAGCCCTCAGCGAAAACGAAATTAGACAAGCAGAGAGGTGTAGCAAAGGCCGTTCTCGCGAGCTTAGGGAGCTTTGCGCAGTCTGCGGACAGTTCCAGCATCGAAATGCTGGAATCAAAATTAAGCCGATTGACTCAGATTCGGACTGATTTTGAGTCGTCTCAAACACGGCTGCAAACTGAAGACGAATCAGTAGATCATGGTAAGGACAGGGCAGAATTGGAGGACTGGGACTTCGTTTAATCCACTATCAAGGGTATAATGAAGAGATACACCCAGGTTTCGCAGTCTTTGGGCTCTAATTCATCAGGCACTGTCAGTTCTTTGAAGCTACCAGCTATTAACTTGCAAAATTTTGAAGGCAACTACCTTTAGTGGTCATCATACAGGCATACATTTTCAAATATCATTATGAATAACAATTCAATTCGTCTTTGCGAGGTGAAGCTAAAGACCTATGACACATATGCCTACCAGAGCAGGAAATCTGTCGATAGCTTGGGGACTTATTATGCAGAGACATAATAACTCAAAATAATTTCCCTCTGACATGGTAAGTCTTTGTTGGCCTTACCTACGGTCGGCCATGGCACAACGAGCGGTTATAGGAAACTAATTATCACGTATGTAGCCATTTGAAGGTCTTAGAAGCTCTCAAACGTGATGTTCCATTTCACGAAGTTATTCTTTCGGAAGAGATTCTGTCCAGAATGTGACCCACGGATCGTCATGAGTTGGAAGTAAAGATGTCTGGGTCGACGTTCACCACATTAAATCAACTGGTAGATTTTTTGGAAACAAAATGTCAGGCCCTTGAGTTGACCAGGTTCAGGAATAATACCGCAAGAGACCCGCAAGGAAATGGCAATAATTCAAATCAAACGGGACATGTGATGACGCTAATGCTGATACTGGGGAGTCATCTAATTTTTGTAGTGAACTTCATGCTATCATATAATGCCAGTCGAGGATATAATAATAATAATAATAATAATAGATAATAGATAATAATTAAACAATTAATTAATTAAAAGGAAATCACACACGCACACACACCACTTTCTTAGTCTCTATAACGAAAATTATTTTTTGTTCAAAGATGCACACGATGTTATCGAGTACATAAAAAAGTCACTTCACTCGTTAGTTAATTCTGCTCTTTTTTACCTTTTTTATTGTTTTGAAGTGAAGGTTGGTAGGCTCGTTGCGTGCTGAAAAACGCTTAATTTGGATTTGTATAATCTCAGGGAAATGACTAACTATATTCTCTCCTCGCGAGAAAATTCAGAATAGTTTAACTTAATTTCGTGGGTATCGCGTTGGTAACGTAAGAAAAAATATAGTAAAACAAAATTTGTAACATTCATAAATTGGGGATTGATGATCGTTACTATGAAATTAAAGCAGAAATGACAAATTAAACAATTACTATTTAATGAAAGAAGATTTTTGTACTGACATCTGACATCTCACGCATTAATCTCACAGTTGGAACGTAATAAAGAATTTTTGCAGGATTCCGGCAACATACATAGAAATTACAATAACCATAGCCCAACACTGGAGCAAAACAAAAAGAATTCATAGTAAAGTCACATCAGTAATCGCAATTGGCGATAATGATGGCACAATTAAACAAATTCCTAACAGGAATACAATTTCAGTTGATTTGAACAAAATGGAAGAAAATAAGAGTCTGATAGCGTAAGATGCTGACGGAAAGGCGAGCGACTAAAGAAGAGAAAGAAAAGACGAGCGCGCGTTATTATATAGACCATAAGACAGGTGATAACGCTACATCGCTCTCATTATCCTAAGCGTACATATTCGCTGACTTGCAGAGCAGTTCATTGACTCAGTGGTTAAATTATATCTTTAACTCTTGATATTTCGGTAGGAAAGGAAAATAGTATGTTAATACGTCGTGGGCAGTGCACAATATTGCATCGCCTCCCGGACGGGAATTTAAGAACTATTTACAATATTTTTGAAATTACCATTCAAATTTTGGTAAAAATTGATCCTCTGATTGGTCATAGACTGCTGTTACCTATTTCAATTGATCATAGGGTTTTCAATGCCTTTAGAATGTTCATTCTTTAACTTCCAGTGGCTTTCTATGACTGACATGTGCACCCTCACATTTGGACTACAGTTTTATTAATTTCAACGGGCTCACCCATTCGGCAGTGGAGGGTCCGCAAAAAACAAAACCGTTAAAAAAACGCCCCTTGAGCAGAGGGTTGCTCATGTCTACTAGTTATATTACAATCAAGTCTGTATGATACTTTCAGATAGTAGTTATATATTGCAGTACTACTGAGTTTTCAGTAAAATTCCTTTTCCATTGGCATTCACTATCCTCTTAGGTTGCACTATTTGGAAGTTATGCTTTTATAGAATATTACCAGGAAGTAAATATTTAAAGTTAATTCATTGAACTGGTGTTCGACTATGCTGATATCTTACGAATCCTTAAATATTTCAACTCAAATCTCAATTCATTACATTATCACCGAGCGATGTGGCGCAGTGGTTAGCACTGGACTCGCATTTGGGAGGACGACGGTTCAATCCCGCGTCCGGCCATCCTGATTTAGGTTTTCTGTGATTTCCCTAAATCGCTCCAGGCAAATGGCGGGATGGTTCCTTTCAAAGGGCACGGCCGACTTCCTTCCCCGTCCTTCCCTAATCTGATGAGACCGATGACCTCGCTGTCTGGTCTCCTTCCCCAAACCAACCAACCATTACATTATCACAGAACAATAAATACGTCTCTTTTGTTATTAACGTCATATTGGTACGGAAAAGGATATTACTTTGGATTATGATTACACAGCACATCATAAACTGTAAGGAAAAATCTTAAATATTTTATAATACAGTTACATTAAAATTTGCGTTACTGTGAATTAACCAGATTTCAATCAAAGTATACTTTAGAACTTTACTGTGTGTGTAGTGTATGTTTTGTGGTCACGTTTCATAAAAGCTTTCTATTTAAATCTTCACGTGGTGGAATGATGAATGACATGATTGAAGCATTGGTTGGGGTGGCGAAAAAGAACGGCGGACGGCGTGGACTGCTAGGTACAGTTGTCGCCCTCCCGTACGTAAGTATTAGGCTTGTTCCACATGTACCCGGCAGCCGACAGCCGACACCGGCTGCCCGGCTGTGGGAGTGCAGAGCTTACGGGAGGGACGTTTCACACCTACCCGGCAGACGACAGACGGCGTGACCGGCTGGGCGACAGCCGACAGCCTGGATGCCGGCGACCCCCACCGTGTCGGCCTGGCGGCGGCTGTCGTGGGGGAAACACGGCGCGTGTAGGGCGGCTTCACACCTGTCGTCGCCTGCCGACCAGTTGCGTTTTGCTTTGTTCTGGTTGTTCAGCCTGTTCTGAAGATTTCTAGTGTGCCATGGCGGAAATCGATGTCGAAATTCTGATAACATTAGTGCAGGATCGACCAGTTTTATGGGACAAGACTGTCATAAGGATAGAATACAAACCAGGAATGCTTCAGTCGAAGTGTGCAAAAAATTGAACGAAAGTTTTGAACGGATGTGTGACAAGGATAGAGACAACTATGGTAAGTACATATCTATATTTTTTATGTTAACTCCACAACGTTTTTTATAATCAGGGGTACATTGAATTTTAGATAATTGCCATGCCACAGATCCTTCAGGTGTCATAAAATAGTCCATCGTGATTTTTCGTACATTATTGGCTGAAATTCCCCCATATGCACGTTCACTTCTTGTTATACTTTCAAGTCCAGTTATGTACAGAGTATCCTCGAAGTTGTAGCCTTGGTTTTTAAGAACAAAATTGTGCAAAACAACACTAACAATGTCAAGAGCAAAATCGGGTTTTAAATTTATAGCTCTGTGGAAAATCCTCCATTCATTAGTCAGTATCCCAAATGAACACTCTATATGCCTCCGGGCTCTTGACAGGCGATAATTGAAGATTCTTTTAGCAACTGTTAATTGGTGTCCAGAGAGTGGTCATAGAAGATGTTGATGCAGTTCAAACGCTTCAGCACCAACAAAAACATAAGGTACCTTTGGAGTTACTGCACTAGGAAGGCATCTGTCTTCAGGAATTACCAACTTCTTCTCTATCAGTGATTTCCACGAAGAACATACTTTAAATATAGTAGAATCACCCACTTTTCCATAACTGCCGATATGTGCGTAGATAAAATTATAGTCTAAGTCTGCCATAGCCATCAGTACTATTGATGAATATCCTTTGTAATTGTAATACATTGTATTAGATGGATGGACAATACGAACATACTTCCCATCTACAGCCACCATGCAGTGAGGAAAATTTGCTCTTTGCTCAAATTTTGTAGCAGTGTTTTCCAAGTCTTCTGTGGTGGCTAGGGGCGTATATTCACAAAGTAGACACCAAATAGCTAAACACACACATCTGACTATTTTACTGATAGTGGAAATACCAACTCTGTAACTATAATGAAGATCTGTGAACGTACAGCCACTGGCCAGATATCTGAAAAGAAAGTTTCAGAACTGTAGAATGTCTGTGTAGCTTTCTGTGAAACTAAATTGAATATAGCATGTGCTGAAACGTAAGCAATAAAATGAACTATCCTACATTAGGCCCAATCCATATACAGTGATCTAAAATCGGAAAGTATTCCTGCATGAACATCACGGATTTTGATTAAATTTTGTATGAAGATTGACACATATCCCCAGTGACCAACGGTAATGTTTAACGTTAACCAATTAAATACTTCTGGAAATATTTGACCCTATGCTGCACTTTTCAGCAGTCCGCTCCTAGTTTTTGACAACGTTGGCCTATATCTCTGGCAATATATTTGTGAAAGAAACAAATCTACGACATATTGTACAACGTTTTTGCCTTCTTATGTGAAATAACAAAAAATTGCATGACCAATTTTCATAAAGACGATTTGGAAAGAAGACTGACGAAAAAATAGTCGCTTGAAAGAAGTGTGAGGTCAGGCTTTTCATATGTCGAGAAGAAATTTCACGATAAACTTTAAACTTCGTGTGTAACAACTTATCAACATACAGTTGTACAATGTAAAATTTCATTCTCCTACTGCTTTCCAATACTTTTTATATTGTGGGCAACACAAAAATTTAATTTCTAGACCACTAGAGACACTAATTTTTCCGGCTTTCATGACGCTTTTATATCAGACAGGTTGAAAACCATTAAACTTCCATTTGTAAGGATAGTAGTGTAATGTAGCTCTTCAGCTAGCATTTTTGTTTCAGGCAAATTGGTTATGAAGAAGTGGACGAATATTCGCGATTCTTTCCAAAGAAGCGAGAGGAAGTATGTCATCTCTAAAATCTGGGAGTGAGAGACAACCACCCAGAACATACATTTACAGCCAACAGCTTCAATTTTAGAAGAAAACAACAGAAACACGTCCGACTGCCGACAGTTTCTCGCTGACTGAAAATGCGACCACGCAAAGATCAGTTTCTGATGACACTTTTTCCTTCACTGACGACACTCAGGATCCAGAAACTGATTGTAATGAGACATTCACAGAGGAAGTGCGTAATTCTGACATATCGAAATCACGCAGTAGCCGTAAGAGGAAGCTTGACCCTGTAGGGGTAGAGCTGTCAATGCACTGCACAGAAAATCCAATCACAATATGTCTTTTTTCAGTCGGATAGTTCCAACGCCGGAAACATTTGACGACGATGAGATAGTAGAGTTTCAATTAAGAGTTATGCAGATTGTTTCTGAAAATAAACAGCGTAAAAATTCGTGGGATAAAAATAATACTGCCACTCATCCTAGTACATCACGTGAATACACATGTTTACCCCTTTATGAGGTACAAACAATTACAAATGCATAAGTCGATAGGCAACGTTCTACAACCGATACATAGTGTTACCAACAAGCAGTGGATCAATTTTCAGGGACATGTTCCAGATCCTCTACGCCATCACAAACCTCTGAACATTCATGTGCTGGGTCGTTCAATTTTTAAGCTTTGTTTCAATTTCTTAATATGATTACAAAAATGTACATCCTTCAGAATAATAAACTTTTTAAAAATTTAACTATTGTTTATCCCACTGATCTGATTGTAATTGCCAACATTTGTTTAAGCTGGATACATTATCGGAAGGACGTGTCGCGGCGTTGAATGGAACTCTTAATTCGATCATGTAGATTGTCAAAAGTTGGTATACTCATCCGAAAATCATTAAATAACTTACCTTCATCTCCCTTTAATTCCTCGAAAAGGACAAAGAATGCGCCCATTTCGTCTCTCCTCACAATCAGTGGATGAACCCAATGCATCCTTCTTCTTCTTTTCAAATGTCTGTACAAGACGAACCACGCTAATAACTGGTCGGGCTCTATTTGTCGTCTGAAAGTAACTGTTGACGGAAGGACGTCGCGGCACGGCATGCCGTGCTGCTGTGGGTGAGTGTGAAGAGACGCAGAGCCACGACAGTAGCTTGAATGTGAAGTTGCCTTCCCGCCAAAGGAGCTTATTGTTTCAAACTGATAACGGTCTTGGTTTATCTGTGCTACATAATTGGACTAAAATGTTGTTTGAAATCACTGTAGTGGTTTCTCAGGCATAAGGTATCTTTAACAGCTCAGCTTTAGTCAATACAATGGTCAACAAGTGTTGTGTTTCTGGCCGTGTTGGTAACAAAGTGCACGTATCTACATTCCCTTCAGATGAAGAAATTCGTGGAAAATGGTTATCTGCAATCAAAAGGGCTAATTTTATTCTTAGCAAGCATTCTGTGGTAAGTATATTTCTTTTTAAGCACTGACAGTATGACGAACGTACCAAGCAGTTCAATGTAGTTTCGTAGGAAAAATTTTAGAATGTCAATACCATATACGGTATTGACATTCTAAAATTTTTCGATATCAGGGAAACGAGTGCAGCAGATTCGAAGACGGGAGTTACAGTAACTTCACCTCTGAGCAAGCCAAAATTAAGAAAAACTGCTGTACCATGCAAATTTCCTAACTGCCCATCCCACTTATCCAAGAAAATGCCATCCAGCAGGGAATCTCCACGTGAAAAGCAGCAAAAACGTGTGGCTACTACACTGAAGTAGGTAATAGAATCCAGTGTTAAGTCGCTGGAGGAATACAATAAGAAGATAAATTTAAGCTCATTTGAAGGAGTAACGAAAAAGCTTGAGTGTGTGGAGTGTAGTGAAAAGTGGTCTACGGCAGTTAAGGAATAATATTTTTTTTAAATTTTGATATTGAGAAAACGTCACATGATGTTCTGTACAAAGTTATTAATTCAAATCTGAGCGTAAGTGTTTTTCTCAAGGGCCAAGAAGTCTCGTGCAAAAAATTGCAAAAACTGTAAGTACTATTATTGATATAGAGAAATTTATAACATTTGCAGCAGGTTTGATACATACTCAAGAAAAACGTCACCTACCTGATATTATTGTTGAGTTGCTGTGCAATTTATAGTGTGAAGGCAGAACTAAAATTTCTGTTCAGTTTATAAAAACGCAGCTTCAACTGAGCTTTTCACCTCATAAAAGACACAAATTTGCTCCTGATGTATTAATTTTTGCACCATTGTTGTTTTCCATTTCAAGTCATGCATACAGGTTTATATGTAGTACTGGGAATATTATTCTCCCCAATCAGAAACATTTTTGGTAATGCTGAAGTTAATTCTAGTAGCTCAATCTTTTTGGCATAAATTAGGGAGAATGTATTGAATCTGAAACCACATGAATGTTTTGTGATACTCATGTTGGATGAAATACACATTAAATCAGCCATGGATTATAAAGGTGGAACTCTGGTATGAATGGCACATGACAGTACAGCTCCTGCAACAACAGCACCCGTGTTTATGGTGCAAGGTATGATGTCACCATTCAAGGATGTTGTTCACATCTTGCTGTAAATAAGATGTCTGCTGACAACTTGTACAGTGTAATCCGAAATGTATTGATTGGGTTAGAAAACTTAGGTTTAAGAGTTATCTGTATTACAACAGACAACAACTCTATTAATAGAAAGGCAATATCCAATTTTGCAAACTCCACCACAATTCAGTATTGCTTACCCACACCCTGCAAATCATTCTAGGCCTTTGTTCTATGTTATTGACAGTGTTCATATTTTAAATGCATAAGGAATAATTGGATTAACCTGAAAAATGATATCATGACATTCTATTTCACTAGTTTTGAGAACACATCTATTACAATGCAAGCTTCATATTCTGCAGTAAGATCATTATTTGAAATTGAAAGCAACAAATTACAAAAATTTGCTTATGGTTTAAGACTGAAAGCATTTTGGGCATCTTCACTGGAAAAACAGAATGTAAAGCTTGTTTGCCAAATTTTCAATGAAAACATCCAGAGCAGTTTACTTGACTTAGGGCCCACATATCATATTGAATATGAAGGCACTGTTGAATTTGTAAACGTAATTAGCACTTGGTAGCAGATTGTTAATGTTAGGACCCCTTTTAAAGGACTAAGATTTAAGGAAATGATGCAGAAACCACTTACAAAACATCAAGAAGATGAAAGATGTGTATTTCTAAAGAAGTTTCTTGATTGGTTAGATAAATGGGAGTCCATGATTTTGTCAGTAGCTAAACTCACTAAATAAACACATTCTGCACTTAGGCATAGCACAAATGCATTAGTAGAATTGAGAACCTATTGTGTATCAGAACTAAAAATTTCATATGTACCACTAGGAAAGTTTTAGACAGATGCACTGGAAGCAGGGTTTGGATTATATCGAAGGCTCTCAGGACCCCAGTACCATGTATCAATAAGGCAGATCTATGAAGCAGAAAAGAAACTGAGAATGTCTTCTTTTTACAAAGTGATTCAACTAAGAAAATTATAATTAGATCTCTACCCAGTTGTGATCAATCAGAATATCTTGACACAGTTATTGACAGCTCTTTACCAAATACTTTGAGTCAAATAATTGTAAATCAGGCTGATTTTGAATGTATAACCCCAGAATTACCAGTGCCTACATTTATTGCAGGCTATTGATGCTACAGTGTCCTTAAAGAATTACAATGTAGCAATTGTGCTCAGTTCCTCACAGTGGATCGAGAACCGCCATGTGGTGCTGAGCACAAACTTATTAACACTTTAGACAGGGGTAGCTTGAAATATCCTCACAAAATTACAGTGTTGATTGTGATGCATTCTTTCTGCTGGATGCAAATGCTGTCATCACATGAGTCCTTCCTTAGACTTCAAAACCAGCATCAGGTAGCAAGCAAATCAATCCTTGATTCCATACTAAACGATGATGACTGTTTGGTAGAAGTATGTGACAAACATTCATCATCAGAAATTTGGAAGTCTATTGTGTTTACCAGCGTTAATATACTTCTTCAAAACTATTGTAAAATGGAAACGACAAGGTGCAAAATTCCTCAAAACAGAAAACTGTTTTAGGAGGACATATTTTAAACACTGAAACTGAAAAGAGGTGTCCATAATTTTATATGCTTCATGTATATTTATCAGTGACTTAGTAACTGTAAGTTTATGGCACCAGTTAAACAATTTTACACATGTACTCCCATGATTTTGTGTCCTCTCTTAAATGTGAGATATGTGATTCAAAATGCATAAATTGTTAAGGATGGAGAGGCAATAAGTTGTTATGTATTATATGACTTCACTTCTTTTCATGTTGTATTACCAGATGATTAATAAACAGTACAATACAACTCACTCCTGTTATTTGCAAGTGTGTGTGTGTGTGTGTGTGTGTGTGTAGATCTACAGAGAAACTTTATACTAACTGTATGAATCATTATTGAAGTCTACAAGTTTACCTATGAGATGTACTGTTACCTGCACTGTAGGAAGATGGTTCTGTCATGATTGGCTCATCTGTTAGCGTTTTTTATCTATTTATTTGTGATACATATTCCATAGGCCCATTATTGCGTGATAATGCATGGTTGTGGAATGAGTCAAAATAATAGTTTCATTATTTTGTTCATATCATTAAGAGCTACAGACAAAGGCTTGAAATACAAATTGGTAGTAATTAAAAAAACTACAATTCATAACTTAGTATGACCACTAACATGTAGAGTTTAAACCGTACTTGCATTTGGCATTACCTAAATTATATACCTGTCTCCAGTCCATGTCTTGGAGATGTGATTTGAAAGTCTGAATAGTTTCATCATTAATTTCCCTGTCTGTTTTCCAGTGGGACACTTTTATTCCCATAAATACTTGCGCTGTTAAGAGTCAGAGACAACTGACACCAGCTCTTTCATTTCTTTTTCTTGAAAAATAAAATAATAAGCAATTTGAACGGTTTTGTGCAATAAGCCTTACCAGAGAAGCAAAGTATTTGTACCTATAAGAAATAAATGTCAGCTTTCTGTTAGCTAATGTACCAGCTGTATTAATAAAACATATTTAGCATAAATAAAACTTGAGTATAGTGATAAACCTCTACTTTCTTCAATACCGAAATTTTCTTATTGAAGAATGTATTTGCAGAAACCTTTTTGAAAGAGAACTGTTGGCAACACCAACACACAGCATTTAATGCCATAAGCTGTACCGGTCTAAAACTTCTTTGGGGTTTGTAGCTGAATTCTCGTAATTATTTATTCATATAACTTGTCGTTATCTGTGTCAGTGTTAAAGAAACAACAATTATTTTGATACAAATGCAGTGATACAAATGCAGTGTAAAAGAAGTTTTGTTACAGTCATACACATCCGTTCTTTCAGAGCTGATGTACTTTACAAAACACCAGCTTGTAGCGTACTTGCTGTCAGTGATAGCATAATCAATAACGTCTTAATTACGTCATATTCATTACTTTGACATCCATACTTAGGGACAGGAATAAGTTGTTTCAGTGAATTTATTTTGCCAAACACAGGTGCTGTTTTTGCCAGAATTAAATGTTTTACCAATGATAATTCTTTTTTAAATTTGTTATTTTAGCCTGTTTCGCTGCTTTTCCCAAGTAAAAGTGGTTTACTATCCAATTTTGTGTTTTTAGCCAGTTTCAGTGTTTTTTTTTCAATTTCAGTGCTGTTTTGTTTACATGACATGATAGATTGTTACATGGGGAATGAACTATATTTTAAGATAATACACGAGTCACGGCGTTGAACAGTAAAAGGCAAAATAAAAGTTCAACATTCAAAAACTGAAAATTACGAAAATGTTGTAAACTGTCTTCTTCAGCTATTGTTTATACGAAAAAGTGACATGAATCACGCTGTTTCTTCAAATTCATATTTCAGAAAAAAAACACCAATTCGCGTTATTTATTGTTTTCGCGAAATTTTCCTGCGCCTATCCGTATTGCATTTGGCTGCCTGCTGTTTTTCGAGTTTCATAGTCAATCCAGTGCAACGTCTTAGCCCTCATAGCCGCATAGCTTGCCGGCTCCCGCCGCCCTAGACTCATGACGTCACATGCGAGTTTGCAGCCTTGTCTTCTAGGTGGCGTTGTCCGTATGGACGTGCTGTGGTTCACCGACTGGCTGCGACTTTCATCCTTCCTTCCTCTAGCACACGAGCACTTGCATCTCTCTAGAACGCGGCCCGTTATGGATGGGTGGCAGCTCGTTGCAGGTGGTCATGAAAAAAACCAATTTCATGCTGTAATAGTTGTATTTGTAGACGCTAGCTTATCGTCCTGTAAGGTAAGTTGAGTTATAAGACAGGTACTGGCTCCCGAATTGTGCTGTGCATCCTTAACATTTCACAGAGCGTGGAGCGCGATTGATAGCCGTTGCGCGCGAAGTCTCTCTACAGACGATTCGGTAAGCATTAGTTGGCTCCGCACAGCGCTCCGTAAACCTTTCCAACAATAGTCCAAGCGACACTAGCGGCAGCTGGGGAGGAAATGTTTTTGCCAAAGCAAGAACGTTGACTCAATGTTCCGACTACACACACATAGTCTTTAACAAGTTGATCAAATTTGCAGTTCTCGGGCGGATCCTGTGCTCTTTATCACACTTGTTTTCAGTTTTGTGGCAGTAAAGCACAAAATTCAGAGATCACTTTATATCTGGTTGCAGTTTATGGTTACTGAATGAAACACTTCACACGGTTCGCACGCAGTACTGTATGGGGAAATGTCACCAACTGTCATACCTTGTACAAAAATCGCCACACAAAACCTGACATGGTACCACTGTTCATTAAATAGAATTATTTTTATTCACAGTTCGTTGTGACAACCTTTGTTTTTATACACTCCTGGAAATTGAAATAAGAACACCGTGAATTCATTGTCCCAGGAAGGGGAAATTTTATTGACACATTCCTGGGGTCAGATACATCACATGATCACACTGACAGAACCACAGCACATATACACAGGCAACAGAGCATGCACAATGTCGGCACTAGTACAGTGTATATCCACCTTTCGCAGCAATGCAGGCTGCTATTCTCCCATGGAGATGATCGTAGAGATGCTGGATGTAGTCCTGTGGAACGGCTTGCCATGCCATTTCCACCTGGCGCCTCAGTTGGACCAAAGTTCGTGCTGGACATGCAGACCACGTCAGACGACGCTTCATCCAGTCCCAAACATGCTCAATGGGGGACAGATCCGGAGATCTTGCTGGCCAGGGTAGTTCTAGAGCACGTTGGGTGGCAAGGGATACATGCGGACGTGCATTGTCCTGTTGGAACAGCAAGTTCCCTTGCCGGTCTAGGAATGGTAGAACGATAGGTTTGATGACGGTTTGGATGTACCGTGCACTATTCAGTGTCCCCTCGACGATCACCAGAGGTGTACGGCCAGTGTAGGAGATCGCTCCCCACACCATGATGCCGGGTGTTGGTCCTGTGTGCCTCGGTCGTATGCAGTCCTGATTGTGGCGCTCACCTGCACGGCGCCAAACACGCACACGACCATCACTGGCACCAAGGCAGAAGCGACTCTCATCGCTGAAGACGACACGTCTCCATTCGTCCCTCCATTCACGCCTGTCGCGATACCACTGGAGGCGGGCTGCACGATGTTGGGGCGTGAGCGGAAGACGGCCTAACGGTGTGCGGGACCGTAGCCCAGCTTCATGGAGACGGTTGCGAATGGTCCTCGCCGATACCCCAGGAGTAACAGTGTCCCTAATTTGCTGGCAAGTGGCGGTGCGGTCCCCTACGGCACTCCGTAGGATCCTACGGTCTTGGCGTGCATCCGTGCGTCGCTGCGGTCCGGTCCCAGGTCGACAGGCACGTGCACCTTCCGCCGACCACTGGCGACAACATCGATGTATTGTGGAACCTCACGCCCCACGTGTTGAGCAATTCGGCGGTACGTCCACCGGGCCTCCCGCATGCCCACTATACGCCCTCGCTCAAAGTCCGTCAACTGCACATACGGTTCATGTCCACGCTGTCGCGGCATGCTACCAGTGTTAAAGACTGCGATGGAGCTCCGTATGCCACGGCAAACTGGCTGACACTGACGGCGGCGGTGCACAAATGCTGCGCAGCTAGCGCCATTCGACGGCCAACACCGCGGTTCCTGGTGTGTCCGCTGTGCCGTGCGTGTGATCATTGCTTGTACAGCCCTCTCGCAGTGTCCGGAGCAAGTATGGTGGGTCTGACACACCAGTGTCAATGTGTTCTTTTTTCCATTTCCAGGAGTGTATATTGTCCAGTAAATCACAACACTGTTCAGTGAAAAATACGATGATGCTTTATTTTAAAAGTCTTAATCAACGTATTCACTTTGGGTAAATTTTATAGTTACAGTATCTCGTTATTCTTTGAAACACAGGTCTGTGAGAGTCACTGCTACGTACATTTAGCTATACTCGCGTTGGAGGTTCATATACCGGATTGCACAGTAACAGCCACTGATCAAATGTTATTGCTTTAATGGAATGAGTAATTAGTCATGACAGAAACCTTTTAAACTCTGTTTACAAAGTCAAGGAGTAAACTCAAACTTTGAAACACTTGATGAATAATAAGTTCTTTTTGAAAAAGTTACATTTGATTATTGAATGAAGTTATTTACTTAACTAATTCGAAAGGAAAAACTTACGAGCTAAATACTGAAAGAAATATATTCACATTAGTTATACGTACATCATGAAATCTGTATACAAGTTAGATACACAGTAAAGTTGTTTACATACAAATACTCGTACACATGTAACAAATGTCATTACTTCAAGTGGTTAAGCAGCTCTTTGTCTACTAACATTTGCTCATTCATAATACTTTTTTAAATGTATCTGGTTGTAATGTCCCTTGACTTTGTCACTGAACAGTATCTTCAGTAGATAGCTTCCTTTTTTACTCCCCGGCACAGCATATGATGTCCTAAAAAAAGTTTCGTTTGGGGCAGCTCCATGTTATACTCAAATTTCTTTATGATGCCAGGTTTACCATTAAATATAGGCATATAATCTTCAATGAGATTTGCGAGATCTTCCTTCAGTGTTTCGTTCAGATAGGTCTACTCTGATACTTAGGCACAATTGATGCTGAATTGTTAGGTACTGCTGCGTCATTAATTTTCGAATGCAGAGATTCTGACGTCTCGAAATCCTTAGAAATGAGGAGCATTCTTGGGCCTACCAATTCAACAATAACATTACGACAGTATCTGTTATGTGTATTTGTAGACCTAATTAACAGTCATTATTATCATTCATTATTTATTTTATGGCCTTTATTGGACCACTCTTATCAAAAATACAAAGTTCTAAACAAGTTGTTACACAGTAATTAACAGTAGTGCAATTCTTTATCCCTTTTTTTGTAACCACATATTTTCCTGCAGGTAGATCAATCTTCGCATTTCTACCGCGTAGAAAAACCCATCCCAGGATGCAAAGAACTGATAAATTTTTAATTAGTAAGAAGTAGTACCTAAGTTGCTCGTCTTCTACATAGAGATCGGGGTGCACCTGTTGCTTAGCTATCTGTATGCCACAAAACTTGTCAATTTTGCACGGGCAATATAGGTAATCTCTTTATGCAGTTAATTTGGTCGAACGAGGTCTGATTCACAACACTTGTAGTCAGTTCGCTTGCAGACGCGGAATTGTTAAGACGTGCTACGCGGTCACTCTCCCGTGTGATGCTTGTGTTTACCTACTAGTGCACGCACTTAACAGCTTTCGTTTGGTACGGTTTTCTGTTAGGCACATTAACACCTGACATTACTATCGGTGACGGCAAGCCCCGCCATGTATGGTGGGGTGTATGGAGTAGGGGGAGGTGACTTCGACGCCCCTATGGGACAACATCAACAACAATCACCTGCCCAGCGGCTACATCCAGACGCAGCACCCTTACCAGCTCCTCCAGGAACTACATTGGACAACACGGCGGCTGTGATCAGCCACTCGTTAGCAGTTGTTCGGGGAGATTCTGGAATACAGCCGGCAGAAGAGCATATGGATTTATAGGAACAGGATTCCTCCAGCTTCTCCGCTACGAGAAACAAGCGACAAAGTGAGGTCAGTCTGGATTTAAGAAATTCCAAAACCTTCATAGCAGACGCTAATCAACTCTTACCTGTAACTGACGTTTCAAATGTAGCTTCTCCCCCTGTAGCAACTGCTTCTGGGCTCACTCCTAACCAACATGCTGCAACTAACACCACTCCTGTAGGACCTGCACCTACTCCGAGGTATCTCAACTTTGACAAACGTACAGATAGGGGACAATTCGTAGTTTACATGGAATGTTTGTACAAAAACTTAGGCCGCTTGCACCCTATGGCACTAGGGAAATTATTGCATATTTCCTTGCCAGAAGTGAAGAATTCTATACTTAACATCTCTTCAGCAGGAAAAACAAAAATTAAGGTGGAACTGAAAACCCCAGGCAAGGCTAATTTCCTAGTTACCAGTGAGGTATTAAAGTCAAAAAATATAGAGGCTTACATATCTTCCTTTGTTGTCCATAAGCTGGGAGTAATCAGGAAAGTAGATACCAACCTTGAAGAAGCGGAGATCTTGGAAGTCGTACAATCTCCCATCCCTGTTGTATGGGTTCGGAGGTTTACGAAGAGATATGGTAAAGACCAAATCGTTCAATTGCAGACCTGTTCGTTAACCTTAGACTCTCATACCTTACCGGAAGCCGTGTCTATTCGCGGAACAAGATGTCCCGTCGACCTTATGTACCAACTGTTAGGCAGTGCTTTAATTGTCTTCGTTATGGGCACATCAGCAAACAATGTCGATCTCAGATGAGCTGCATTAAATGTAGTGGTCCACATAATGTTGAATCCTGTGTCTCACCTATCACTATTTCCGCTCATTGCGGGGGACAACACGCATCCACGGACCGTTCCTGCCCGGAATACCATATACGGCGACGCGCTCAAGAATTAGCTACGTTCAACAACATTGACTTCAGGGATGCTCTGTCTATTGCTCGTATGCCAACCTATGCATCCGTTAACGGGGTTCAACAACATCACTTGCCGGCTCCGATCATTCCTGCTCCAACAAATTTGAGCTCTCCGGACTTTCGAAACCCACAACCCTTCCCGCCGCTGCCAGCCGCAAGCATGAGTTAACAACGCGGAAGTGGGGACGCAACTCAAGTGTGCAACTGTGCCCCAGCAGACACACATCGCTTACCGGCCTCCCCGGCGGCAGGCGCAAGTAAACAACCAAAGTAACGTTCCTGAGTGGTCTCAGTACCGCAGCCTGTTATATCCCATGCAACATTCATTTACTCCTATCAGCCAAAATCCATACCAGCCTGCTGCTCACAGATTAGCAACCCCACAAGCGCCGAATCAACGACAGCCTCAAGGTCATGCTGAACTTATAAATAAGATAATAAATGTGATTGATATTGTCATGCAAAACATGAGCCAAAATAGTGCTACGAACAATTCTAATATCCGGCACCTCGTTACTGGCATATTTCAATCTCTCTCCCCCTAAATTATGGCGGCTTTAAAAGTATTGCAGTGGAATGCGAGATCGGCTAATTCTAATAGAGAAAGCTTGCAACGAGAACTGTTCGTAAGTCAGCCTGATATCGTTCTGTTATGTGAACTGTTCGCTTTCAAAATTATTCTATAGTAAGGGAAGACCGACTCGATGGGTGGGGCGGCGTAGCTACACTGGTAAAGACTTCGCTGCCGTATAGACCACACCCGTTACACGTACCTGTCACCAACCTTGAATTAGTTGCTGTGGAGATACGAACTGCCCACAAAACCTTTACAGTTGTCTCATGGTATAACGCTCCCCACCACAGTATCGTGGAAAATGACTGGAGACAATCAATAAGTCAGCTTCGTCCTCCCTTTATCGTAGCTGGAGACGTGATTGCCCACCATATAGCGTGAGGAGGAAACGTGACAGACAGGAACAGCAGGACCTTGATAATCGTTATCGAAGATAATAACCTAGTGGTACTCAACGATGGCTCTCCTACTATAACTTCACCTCTCCGTAGACCCTCCGCAGTTGATGTAACTCTTTGCACCCCCTGCTTTACTGAAATATCTAATTGGTGCGTTAAAAAGGATTCAATGGGATCCGATCATCTCCCAATAGAGTTTCACTAACATCAACTTCGATACTACGCACATCTGTTACTCTAATAGTACGTGGAAAATCAAGGAAGCCAATTGGGCCTCTTATAAGGAAACGGTTCGGTGGGCACTCGCAAATACGAGACGTCACTTACGGGACGAAGATGCATACCCAGTTTTACTCAATGCTATGAACGTCGCAGCTGGCATCAGCATCCCTAAGAAAAAAGAGTTTACAGTAATGAAGCACCGTTCTCCTCCTTGGTGGAATTCTGAATGCTTTCGGGAAGTTGCGAAGCGACGACTCGCCTGGAAAACCTGTCGTCAGAATCCTTCATTGGACAACTTCTTGGCTGTGCAAAAAGTGAATGCGCGAGTTAACAAATTCCTGAAGAAAACCAAGAAGGACAGTTGGAAACAATTTTGCCTGTCCCTAAATAATGAAACCAGTATGGCAAGCATCTGGTATAAAATAAAAGCTTTTAGAACAAGAAGACTGTCTTCCTCCCCTCCCGCTACCACGGACTGGTTAGAGGAATTCATAGATACAATCGCTCCTCCCACGGTGCCATTTTTAAACCAACGGTTCCCCTCTGAAGAAGACCGCTATCATGTTCTCCTTCGTCCTTTCTCTAAAGAAGAACTCAACGAAGCTATTAAAGTATCTAGCGACAGTTGCCCTGGCATTGATCATATACACTACTCTATGCTTGCACACCTGCCTATAGAAGCGAAAGACTTTCTCTTGAACATTTTTAATCAGTACTGGATGAAGAAAGACCTCATATCAACATGGAAGACGAAAGTAATAATTCCAATTCTCAAAAGTTCAAATGGTTCAAATGGCTCTGAGCACTATGGGACTCAACTGCTGTGGTCATTAGTCCCCTAGAACTTAGAACTACTTAAACCTAACTAACCTAAAGACATCACACACATCCATGCCCGAGGCAGGATTCGAACCTGCGACCGTAGCAGTCGCACGGTTCCGGACTGCGCGCCTAGAACCGCGAGACCACCGCGGCCGGCTCTCAAAAGTGGTAAAGATCCAAATGTCGGTACTAATTATAGACCTCTTGCCTTGTCGTCGTGTGTTGCAAAAACACTGGAACGAATGGTAAAAAGGAGACTAGAATGGCGGCTTGAAAAAAGTAATTTGTTGCCTCGGAGTCAATACGGCTTCAGAAAAGGCAAAGGGACCATGGATAACCTGTTTTTGCTTAATATGGATATCACGTCAGCCTTTCAAACGAAAGAGACAGTAGTGGCAGCTTTTCTTGACGTTAAGGGTGCATATGATCACGTACAAATACCAATACACTTGGACAAGCTGACAGGATTCGGAATTCCTTCACGGATGATCTACGGTATCAGTACCTGATCTACGTCCGTTTCAAAGGTACCATGATCGAACCTTTTTATGTCTCCCAGGGCTTGCCGCAAGGTGCAATTTTAAGTCCTCTCCTGTATACTCTATGTACGCACGACCTAGAACGCATAATTACTGCCCCCACAAAAATCCTACAGTATGCTGGTGATATATGTGTTTATTCTACTGCTGCTTCATATCATCAGGCCAAAACGGCATTAACCACAACCATCGCACACATCGATGAGTGGCTCTCTGTCAATGGGCTGGAGATCTCGGCTGAGAAATCACCAGTCGTTACCTTTTCCAAGTCGACGACAGATCGCACTGAAGATCACATTACCTGTGGCAAGTACACCTTCCAAATAAAATCTCACGTTTTTGACTCTTGGTTAAGTTGGGCACCTCACATCCGATCCACCGTTACCAAGTGTGAAGAAGGTTTAAATGTAATCAGATCACTCACTCCTGTCTGGTGGGGAGCGCACCAGAGTGTTTTACTCACCATGTACCAAGGGATAATTCGATCTCGATTAGACTATGGCTGTCAATTCTACCGCACTGCGTCAAAGATTCATCTCTCCAAATCAGATACTCTTCAATATAGAGCCATTCGTACCTGTCTTGGAGCCATGCGATCGACGCCCACCAACGCCCTTTTAATAGAAGCAGGGGAGATGGCCTTGAGCATTAGGCGCCAAATGTTATCGGAAAAATTCTACATTCAAGGCATGGCCATTATGGACAGTTCTGTCTATCAAAGTAGAGACTGCATTTATGGACTGTGGATTGCATCCCACAGAAGGAATAAAGTGCCAGCCGTTTGTGCCAGCTTTGACATTTGGTTACCTGTAATACATTGTATACGTCGTTCAGCGCATCTACCTGTTTTTGAATATGATCTTCAAACGCTCTGCTCCCAGATCCCAGTCCATTATTTAAGTGCGAACTGGCTGGACAGTACTAATGTCCGCGTTGGCTTCAATCGTCTCGTTCAAGCACAATGGCCGGGTTTTCTCTGTGTATATACCGATGGCTCCAAAATTCCGCAAGAAGAGTGTACAGGATGCGCTTTTTTCTGCCCTCAGATCCAGATCCGCAAAACCTTTAAACTGCCTACGAGCACTTCTATTTTTATGGCGGGGACAGTGGCAGTTTTGGAAGCACTTAAGTTTGTCTCTAGCACTTCCCTCCCCAAGATACTGATAGTATCTGACTCGCAAAGTGTTCTTAAAAACATTCAGTACAGTCGATGGAACAAAACAACCAACAGTTATACCTTGGATGTGATATCTGAATATATTCGCAGCACACGCACGGGCCAGACGATCCATTTGTTGTGGGTACCTTCCCACTCTGGTATCCTCTATAATGACGAAGTTGATGCATTAGTCAAACAAGCGGCAACCTTAGGCACGGTCCTGGATCTGCACCTTCCTTATACAGACTACTTACGTGAAGTCAAGGATCACACAAGACAACAGTGGCAGGAAATGTGGAACGTTTCTCAACAGACAAAAGGCGGTTATTACGCAGTGCTACAACCTCGGATTCCTTCACTTCCGTGGTTCATGAGGACACATCTGGACCGATCCACGATTTCTACCATCAGAAGACTCCGCTTCAATCATGCCTCTTTCCCACAACATCTACATCGGATCAACGTTTACAGTTCACCAGCATGTGAGTGTGGTCCTGAGTCAGAAGCTGATGTCAACCACATCTTATTTATGTGCCCCAGATTTGACTGTGAACGGTTGGTCTTTCTGAAGACATTGCTGATTATGGGCTACTCTCTTCCTGAATCAGCTTCTTCTCTTTTGGGTACTAAAGACGTTCGTCTACATAAACTGATAGTTAACTTCATCAAGAGTACTGGTCACAACCTGTAGGTTTTAATGGTATACGTAAATTATAAATATGTCTTGCTGATGAAGATATTTCAGAAATGGTGTGAACTGTAGGCCAAGACACTTTAAATGATTTTCCAATTCAATTCAATTTTTAAAACATTATGTACAAACCTGTAACAGTTAAGCTTTTTATTCTTGTAAATATGCATTTCTGTATTTGTTTATTCAATTATGTATACATTGTCAGTATGTGTTGCTGAAGGCTAAATTGAGTACACACTCAAAGGCCAAACAAACAAAACAAAATAAAAAACCACTTGTAGTGGCACCAGTATCAATGATTGCTTACACATTAACACCGTTAATAGTGACCATAACTGCGGCTTGCACCCTGTGTTCATCATCATGTTTACAGACATTAGCTTCTTCTAATAATTCGTCCCTGATTTCGGCACCGTCGTTGCAGGTTGATTGTGGGATTGCCTCCACTCATAGATCTGACCGTCCTCGGGAGTCCGTTCAGAACGGTCGGCTCTAATTTGATTGTTGCTGCTTGCCGGATTCTTCAACTACTTCACGTTCTGTCAATGTGACTTTGACCGTTCGCGTTTGGAACGACGGGTACCGCTTGCATTAAATTCGGCGTCTAGTTACCGAACCAGAGAATTGGTTGCTGGTTTGACCACTGATTGCCGTTATTACTGTTCGGATATTGGATCTTGTTCCGATTATATGTGTTTGGCTGATTCGGAGGACTGTTGTTGTTACCCCATTGATTGCCATTCGGCTTTTTCCACGGTGTCCTTTTATCGTGGTAACTGTCATGGTAATTATTCCCATCTCCGAATTTGCGCTTATGGCTCGTGACGTTTCCCGTGTCAACCGTTGCCATAATTCCATTTATTGGCTACGTAACCAGTATTCGCGTCATTCGAAACATGGTTCGGATTATTGTTGTAACCAGGCACATTCACATTGTCGTGTTGACCTTTTCTGTGTTAGTTACGTTTACTCCGTTAATTATTGTTCGGATTATCAGTATTGTGACAATCGTTGCAGTTATTCGTGAATGTTTGGTAGGACTTTACGTCTTCTTGAATTAGATCTAAGGAGTCGATTACCGAAAGGAAGTGCTCCAACTCTTCCTCTGGCACATTTATTAATTTTTTCCTAATATGGATCGATAATTTTGTCTTTAATATTCGTAGTACTTCTTTGTGTGAGATAGACTCAGACCAATATCTCATTTTCGCAATGTATCGTTCAAAATATTTGCTCAGGCTCCCCTTTTTCGGTTAATACAGTTCGGGGGTATAAACTTCTTTGCGCAAACGTTCTTGCATTCCTGCAGACCAATATGTTGCAAGGAAAGTTTTTTCAAATTCTAGTAAGGGTATTTCATAATTCAGAGGTTTCGCTAGCCCATATGGCTGCGTCACCGGTGATGTGTGACATCACGAACTGAGTTTTTTGATATTCTGACCAGTATCTGGGCAAGATTTTTTTTGAAAGCGCGTATAAATACAATTGGATGGATGGACTTCTTGCCCTCGGAAAATATTTGAAAATGGCGATGCTTGAGCAAACTTTGCTCTATCTACGCTGAACTCACTATACGTTCGTCTTCGTGATTACATTTTGCTGGCGACAAGTTGGGTGTTTGGAATATTTTTTGTGGGTGACTGGAATGTTTTTTTATTCCTGAATGTAGTTTTTCGTGCATTGTCGTCGTTCGGTGGTTGCATAGGAAAATTCATTTCCGTTCTGCTGTCCGTCGAAACAGCTTTCTCCAAATTACGGACGCGAGCGTTTGTTTCCCGTGTCCACATAGGCATTCCTTTGTTTGGTTCGCTTTGTCCGTCTCACGGATTGTGCGCGGCGTCTGAATTCGCTTGTACGGCAGGAGATGTTCTTCCCGCACGCGGTGCACAACGTTGTCGACGACAACATTAATATTTGTATCAAGTTTCGTCTCTTTAGTGGGTTATCCTGTTGGATATTCCAATATTTATTTACCTTTTGTGAGATTCTAGCTGTTCGTCTAAAACCTTTGATTATTTATTTTAAGATTTGTAACTGTCAGATGTTAATTCTTCCACATCCGATTTCATTGCGGAATGCGAAGTTTTTAATTTTTCAACATCACTGTCCAGTTTATTGACTTGGTCCAAAATTGGTGCATAAGGTTGATTCATATTCATTAACTGGGACCTGATGTTGGCTAATTCGGTTTTTATTTCATCTTTTAGTTCTTTGTCTCTTTGTTCCTGTTTCTTTTCGCCTAAAGCTTCCCGTTCTTTTTGCCGCTGATCACGTTCGCGTAATTCCAACTTTTTCAGGAAAGCAGTAAGCGGGTCCTGGGCAATACTGTCTTCCGTCGTTTCATTCGATCGGTCCGTATCCGGTGCAGTTTCATTAATTGCAGTTGTCTGATTTTGTAACTCACTTGCAGTGAAATCTATGAGTGATTCATTTAGATTTACCGTTTCATTTTTGAAATCTGATGGTAAATTCTATTTTTTACCGACTTTGACCACAATATGAAATTTCGAAAGATTGTGAAATTTTCCTGGCTACGATGCTCTTTTGTCATTGAGCAGCGAAATCGGCCATTTTATGTTCTCTATTTTCACACGCAAAAACAATCTTATATCGTGCGCATTTTCAACTTCTCGTGGCGTAATGAATAATCCATTAAATTTCGCGCATGCAGCCGCGGAAATGAAATTTCCTCCACTGATATTTCGGCCGCGTATCCTTCGACCATCCTTAGAGTAAGTCACGAGACTGACGACAAGATGCCAACCGCGGCCTTATATGCTCCACCGCGGCGGTACTGAACATACGGGTCACACAGATGCTGGTAGGAGGCAAAGAAATGCGCTTACAGATGCGCCGCCTGTGGCGAAGGCGTACAGACATTCGATTCGCTTATCGATGTATGATGGGCGGCGGTGACACCATGACGACTTCTCTGCAGTTTAATTGCCCAAGAGCCGGATTCAATGTTTTATCCAAATTAAAACCATTATCTTTATTTATTAAATTATTAGCTAATCTAATCTCTATAGCTTCCTTGAAGACAGATTCTTAAAAGAAAGGGGTGGATGTAAAAATCTTTACATAACTGAAATCATGGAATGCCTTGTATCAATACATATTGGCTGACTTGCAGCACAGTTCATTGACTCAGTAGTTAAATTATATCTTTAACTATCGATATTTCGATAGGAAAGGAAAATAGTATTGTATTACGTCGTGGGCACGGCACAATATTACAGTGAGCGGCGGGCGTATGTGACAAAAAATAAGCTTTGTTTTTTGTGCATCCACTCTGGTTCAGATGGTTCAAATGGCTCTGAGCACTATGGCACTTAACTCCTGAGGTCATCAGTCCCCTAGAACGTAGAACTACTTAAACCTAACTAACCTAAGGACATCACACACATCCATGCCCGAGGCAGGATTCGAACCTGCCACCGTAGCGGTCGCGCAGTTCCAGACTGTAGCGCTTAGAACCGCTCGGCCACACACTCTGGTCATTTCTCGACTAAATGCAAGATTTGTCCTTGCAACACTTGTAAGGGAAGGCACAACATACTGCTCAACAAACCTGCTGATCCAAGGAGCGGGCAGAGTACTGAATCAGGCCATCAAACTACGAATGGGAAAGTAAACATTTATTGTGATGTTTTGTTGGCAACGGCTGTTATCAACATTAAGGACAGCATGGGCAGACAGCAGGTTTGCAGAGTTCTGCTAGATAGTGCGAGTCAGCTATATATATAGTTTATATCTAAGGCCATGGCAGAGAAATTAAAACCGAAACGAAGTAAACATTCGTTTCCTGGAAAGGCATAAACAATGTCTTTGCGGCCTCAGTGTCTTACACCTATAACGTTGAACTGTCGTCTAGGCTCAACCACATGTGCTGTCGAAGACGATGTCACCAGTGATCTACCGGCGAGCAAGATACACACAAGGTCCTGGAGTGTCCCACGTAATATCCGCTCGCTGATCCAGAATTCAACAAGTCTGCCACAGTAGGTTTAATTCTTGGTGCTGAGGTTTTCTCTGATGTTGTTTGTAAGGAAAGTCTGGTGAAACCAAGTCATCCTTCACTGATCGAAAGAAAATTTGCGTGGATTTTGTCTCGTAGGATGCCTTCAGCTGCATGCAACATGCCTCGTTCTACAGTGACCTAGTGCTTTGTTATAGGTGACAATTTAGATGCGTAACTGCAAAGGTTTTGGGAGTTACAGGAACTGTCTAGGAAAACGATGAATAAGAAGGATAAAATATGTGAGGCTCACTTTCAGGGCCACATGGCACGAGATGAAGAAGGGAGATTTTTGGTTCGACTGACAGTGAAACCTGACTGTAAACCCTTAGATGAATCACGAAAACAAACCTCTCGGAGACTGGCGCATCTTGGGAGGAGATTTAAAAGCCAGCCGAATATGCAGGAGGAATACACTGCATTCGTGCATGAATATGTTGAACTGCACACATGGACGTCTCTAATTCTCAAGGTATTATTGGTCCAAGGTGTTACCTTACACATCATGCTGTCTTCTAAGAATGCTGCCCCACTACTAAGTTGAGGGTAGTATTTGATGGACTGCTGCCACTTGTAATGGGGTATCTCTCAATGATATCTTGATGGTTGGTCTCACTGTCCAGCCACCTTTATTTTCCATTGTTATGAAATTTCGATCCTTTAATGTGGCTTTGTCATCCTGATGATAGGAACTTCCACAGATTTCTGTGGAGGGAATCACCGTCTGAACCGATGCGAGAATATAGACTGTGTACACTCACTTATGGAACAGCTCGTACTGCCTTTCTTGCTACTAGATGTCTTCAGCAGTTGACTTTGGAAGATTAAAAGAGGTTTCCAATGGCATCGCAAGCGTTGATGTCTAGCCTTTATGTGGACGACTTCTTAGATGGATCAGCTATGGAAGCTGAAGCTCAGGAACTTCAAATCTAGATGACTCAACTACTTGCTTCTGGGAGTTTCCACTGAGGAAAGGGCATTCCAATAGTCACAAGGTCGTAGAAAAAAATTCCTGTGCAGGACAGAGAAATGTCTTTGCCTTGTCGTCTTACATAGATAAGCCATAAAAACGTTACGGATATTATGGCACCCTGGTTCTGACATATTCCATTGCCATGTGCAGCTTAAGAGTCATCAGCTCTCAAAGGTTACGAAGCGCAATGTTCTGTCTACAGTAGCAACAATTTATGACCCATAAGGGCTTCTAGGTCCAGCAGTCATAAGACGTAAACTTTTCTTGCAGCACTTGCGGCAACCAAGCCTTGATTAGGATGAAATTCTTCCATCCAACATCACTGATGAATGGAATGCTGTTTGTGTATTTTGATTAACAGGAAGATCATTCCTTGTCCCCAGTATGTTAAATTAGAAATTCATAGTTTTTGTGATGCTTCCAAGTTGGAATATGGTGAGTGTGTATACGTCAGATGTGTTATTCCCAATAACAGCGTGTTTGTCTCATTGGCTCCTGCCAAATCTCGGGTTGTTCCTGTAAAACAAGAGTCTCTTCCATGAGTGGAATTATGGGGTGCTCTGCTTCTTACTCGACTCATTCACAAGGTGGCCAATGCCATAGACATCATAGATAGTGGTGACATTCATTTGTGGATGGACTCCACGATCGTCCTCTGTTGGCTGCACCATAGTCCTGGTCATTGGAAAACTTTTGTTGCCAACAGAGTCTCTGAAATCCAGGAACTGAGTTCAGTTGCCAACTGGAGAAATGTCAAAATAGAAGATAATCCTGCTGATCACTTATTGTGTGGTATTAATCCAGCTGCTTTGAGTTCAGTTGTTCAGTGGTGGTCCAGCCTGTCATGGCTATCCACTTGCGACCTCGACTGCAACACCTATACTCCACTCAGTGTAGAAGATGCGCCCGACAGAAGGTGTGTACAAGTATCCTTGGTGTTGGTCATTAAACTTGATGATGAACTGCTGTGTAAATATTTATCATTCAAGAAAACTTACAGAGTTTTGGTCTATGCACTGAGGTTTGCTAATAATATTAGGCTTCAGCACTCAGACAGGATAACTGGGCCACTCACCCCACAGGAATGCCGAAACGCTATCAAAAAGGCCTTTGGCACAGCGCAGCATAGTGAATATGCCAATGAGATCGCTTTGTTGAAGGCCAGTTCCCCTATTCCACATAACAGCAAATAAGAGATTTGCACCCATTTGTTGATGGCAAAGGTATTTTACTAGTGGGCAGGAGGTTAATGAAAGCTGATGTACCACATGATGAGAGCCATTCTATTATCGTACCGCATAAGCATCATTTGATAAAAATTCTCGTAATATATGAACATGACAATCTGTTGCATGCTGGGTCACAACTTTTGGTGGAGTTATTGTAAGATTATTTAAAGCTCTAATTGCTTTTTATTCTGTTGCTCATATAAGTGTGTTTATTGGTGGATTAACAACTATGGCTATGTTGCGTAGGAGGTTTTCGATCCTCAATGTGCGTGACACAGTCAAAGGAGTTATCAGGAAATGTTTAAAATGCTTTAGGCTTAAGTCCAAGACAGCAGCTCAACTCATGGGTCAGCTACCTGCAGCTAGAGTCTCGTCCATTCCAGCACTGTGGAGTAGATTATGCAGGCCCTATTGCTGTAAAGCATCGTGGAAGACGGAGTAAGGTTACCACAAAGGCTTATATTGCTTTATTCATTTGCATGGCAACCAAGGCCATCAATTGAGAATTAGTTAGTGACTTGGTAACAAGTTCATTTTTGACCACCCTCAGGAGATTCATTGAAAAAGAGGGAAACCTTCTCACATGTAAAGTGGCAATGGCACCACATTCGTAGGTGCAAACAATGAACTTAAACGTTTTTCCGCTAATGATGCTACTGTTGAAGGTGTATTGATTTTTTTGACCTCAGAGGGAATCAGTTGGAAGTTTCACTCCACCTTGTGCCTCTCACTTTGGTGGACTCTGTAAGGCAGGTATTATATGTATGAAGTTACATCTCAAATGCGTCATAGGCAGAGAACTGACTACTGTGTTAATTCAGACAGAAGCATGCTTGAATTCAAGGCTGTCGTGTCTTCTCTCTGATGACCTAGATCCTCCTGCCACTCTCACTCCTGGTCGTTTCCTAATCGTACAGCCCTTTGTGCTCATCCTGATCCCTCTGTCCTTGAGTTTCCCGCCGACAGGTTGCACAAATGGCAACTTGTGCAGCATTGGCATCAGTCCTTTTGGGAAGAGATGGTCCACAGAGTATATATATGATCTCCAGCAATGCTTAAAATGGACATCATAAGCAGTATGGCAATCCCAGATTGGCGATCATGTGCTGGTCAAGGAGGATAACTTGCCTCCCTTGGTGTGGAGGCTGGGTGTCATTGACCAGCTGTTTCCCAGTCCTGATAAGTGTGTGCGTGTGGTGATGGTAAAAACTGCTAATGGTCAGATTAAAAGGCCTATAGGAAAACCGTGTCCCCTGCCTAAGCAGTGAATCAATTAAGTGTGTAGTGGTATATGATACAGGGCCAAAGTCAAATTGCCATTCACTGGAATAACCTCTTAATTCTAACATCAGCTTTGAAGGCTGTGGATGTTTCTTGAGGTCTAACTGCTGTCAGTACTAATTTTCATTTTTTTAATGCAGTATGACATTAATACTTCATTTTTTTGTGTCCTGTATATTAGTAGACATGTAGTGTGACAGTGGTATTTTAGTGGTGTGGCCATCCCAAATGTCAGTGTATTCATGTTTTATGTGCATTGATGTTGTGTCTAGTTAAATTTTTATTGTTTATCTTGTTTTAGTTATGTTATTTGTTAAAATGATGGTTATTTGTAAAATGAGAAAACTCATTTTAGAGTGAGAATATGTTTGGACTGTGCAACTCACTCCAACTGCCATTTAGTGGCAGCTTCCGAACTGGGCAATTGAGACTGTCCAGTATGGACTCCTCCCTGCCGCGACACCTTGCGACCTACGTGCAGAAGTGGATCTCACTCCAACCGCCATCTAGTGGCAGCTTCCAAAATGGGCAGGTCAGACTGTCCAGTATAGTCTCCTCCCTGTCAGGAGACATTGCAACCTACGTGCACAAGTGGATTTCCCAGGTCCTTTGTGTGCGCAGGTAAGATTAGCGCCGTTGCAACGGCCGAGCAGGTAGCTTCAGACCCCAAAGCGGACGGACATGTATGTCTCTCAGCTAACCCAGGAAATTTTCGCTTACTTGTGTCTTCTTTTTCAATGTGAGGGCGAAATGATTCTAAATAAGCCTGAAGAGGTAAAATTTTTTTAACGTTTCATTGTCCACATACAGGAAGTTAACGTATCATCAGGTTCTGAATGTAACATTTCCATTAACAGGTATTCAGTTGTATATTTCTCTCTTATTTTAACCTTTGTATATGCGAGTGTTCAAACTGACGGTAATGCTTGGCAGGTGCTTCAGAAACCGCCACCGAGATTTCTATAAATATTGTTATTTTTCCGCCTTTTTACATTTAATATGAAAATTGACTTTTATAAACGAGTGGATACAGTCTTATAAAACGTATCTGTAGTTAGTTTAAATAAGGAAAATATTAAAGAAAAGCTTTGACCATTATTTTCAATGGAATACGTTTCAATTTAATATTATTACTTTTATTATTTTGACAACCACACGCCCATCCTTAGACTGAGTGATAAACCTCCCCCCCCCCCCCCCCCACCACCACTACCAATCTCAAATAAAATGTAAAACTAGATCAGCTGTAAAGGCACTGTCATCTGACACCATAGGTAGTGCATTCAGAAGGTTAAAAGAAAGCCTGAGGGCTGCTAGTTTTTAACAAAACGTGGACTACTGGCAATTGAGAGTCGCAGGACACTGGGGTAGGTCCTCATAATGGAGGAGGTGACTGTGACTCAGTGAGATGTGGCCGATGAGGAGCCAGAAAGGGTAACAGAGTCCCTGCGACTGACTCACATGGATGACCACCACACATTCCATGTCTCCTTGATAACACATAGTTTATTTGGTGTACTTAGGGTGCCCTGTTCAGTATTCCAGATCCTGGAAACATTACAGAGAAAGACTGGTGTGCTCATCACCAGTCAGTTTACTGGTAGCCTGGCAGCAAGTTCATTCGTGAGGATTCTGATATGTCCTAGGGGTACAAATGAAGGGCATTGAACTTCCACAGTTTTCAAGGCCATAGACTCTTGAATAGTCATTACCAAACGATGGTGAGGAAGCGCTGCCCGAGAGCTTATAGGCTGCATAAGAAGTCACTACAGATGAGGAAGGACTCTCCTGTACAGGAGCAGATATGCTCAAGTGTGCGAGAGATGGCTACTGACTCTCAAGTGAAAACACTGCAGCCATCTGGCAAGGAGTGCTGTTCAGTATGTCCAGTGTGAGCATAAGTGAAGCCAATGTGATCACCGAACCATCGGTGTATACTATTTTTGAGCCTTGGAACTCGCCGAGAATAAAGAAAAATTTGCAGCAGAGGACCTCAGGAGGAACTGAGTCTTTTGGGCCTTGTGATAGATCGAGACAAAGGTGTGGGTGAGGCATGGAGCTTGGAAGTGTACGTGAGTGTACTCAGAGGAAAGGAGGTAGAGGGAAAGACTTGAGTTCAGTGAGAAGGGACCAGACATGGACTGCAATTGTAATCCCAGATCTGGACCACCATTGTGGGAGATGGGTCACCACATTAGATGAAAGGAGATAGTAATTTGGATTTTTAGGTGAACTGCAAATATGCATAGTATGATTGCAGGCGTTCTATGGATTGGAGTGTAGAATGTAAGATCCATTAATTGGTCAGGTAGGTAAAAGAGATTGCTCTCAAAGTAGAAGCTTTGGGAGCAATAGAAAACGATGTGCTCTCAATAACCAAGGGGGGAGGGGGGTTTGACGGACGACCCTAGGGGCCCATTGTAAGAGACAGAGGCGAAGGGACTACCATCACCAAAGAGGGTGATGTCGATGTAGCTGCAGCTTATGAAGATATCAAGTGACTGGGGTGTAACCTTTCATATTTCTGTTTAGCCTCTTGGTAACTCAGCCAGTATTGGCTGGCTGCAGTGGTCGAGCAGTTCTACGCACTTCAGCCTGGAACCATGTGGCTGCTACGGTCGCAGGTTTGAACCCTGCCTCGGGCATGAATGTGTGTGATGTCCTTAGGTTAGTTAGGTTTAAGTAGTTTTAAGTTTAGGGGACCGATGACTTCAGATGTTAAATCCCATAGTACTTAGAGCCATTTTGAACCAGAGTCTTGTACTCCATTATTTACCACTTCTTTTGAAGTACTGTGAACTCCAGCAGGCAGGGGGACTGGTTCTCTCCACAGCTGATGTAGGTGGGAGGAGGGGCACATGGAATATTCGGATGCAGTGGACATCTGCAGTCTCTACATGTGGCGCTAGAATTGTATCATGAAGACATGTGCCCAAGTTTCCAACACTTAAAGCACCGCATAGGGGAAGGGATGTACGGTGTTATGGCACATTGGTATTCTATCACCATGACCTTTTCAGGTAATAAATCACGCTCAAAGGCCAAGATCAAGGCACCAGTAGCATCCCTATTATCGTTTTGGCGCCTATAGACGTGTCAGACTAAGTGAACACCCCATTGTTCTTAACTGACACATAGCTCATCATAAAAGTGTAGTAAGAGGTCTGATGAAAAATAGTCCCCTGGACCATGGTTGGTCTCTTATTGGGAGTCACCAAAATGGGAATATCACCGAGCATGTCACAGACTTGTCCCAAGTGATGCATGGGACTGGATTAGGGATGCTGTCTGAATCAGGACTGACCCATTCTGAATTTTAGGCAGTGCCGCTACTTCCCCAAACTTTGAGAACAATCCCTGCCCATTCCCCAGACGCTGGGGAAGTTGCACACCCCCTCCTCCCCTGGTGGAGAAGCAAAAGCCTCCTCTGGTTCCTCTCCCATATAAGGGATCCCTTGGGACTCTCACTTCCAAGATGTCCACCAGTGTAAGAGAGGACACCAGCCAGAGCCTCGAGTTGGCAGTCGAAGGACTTCATGTATTTCATCTGTTCAAAAAGTTACTTCAGAGAATCCCTCCCGCTATAAAGCAGTGAGAAGCTAAACTGATAAAGAAGAAATTGGTTAAGAAACAGAATACTCTGGTGGCCAGGGACTGGCTGGGGATGCTGTCTGAATCAGGACCGAACCATTCCAAATTTTTGACTGTGCTGTCACTTTCCCAAACTTATCCTCCAGGTTTCCTACAAAAAATAAAAGCTTTGTAACCAGAAAGGAGTCTCCATTGGTTCTGTTGCATACTAAGTATTGAGGCGAACAGGGCTCTCTTTTTCTGTAGCCTTAAGTTCCTCCCATGGCGTAGGTAGTGAGGGGAACGATTTGTTGTCATATTTCTCCACATTATAGTCTACTTTGCTCTTGTTATAGACTTCTGGGACCATTCAGTCACCAGCAAGAGATGACTCAGTCTGCTTCATTGTGGGTCATCCGCTCTGATGCCAACCACTCTGATCAGAGCCTCTTCCTATGGGAGCCACACAGCCACAGTAAAGGCTATTTGTCGCGATGGCCATTACCAGGAGTCCTGACGGCCCAAGAAGATCGACATCTACTCTTGGCATATGTGGGGAGATTACAGCTCAGGCATCTGCAGTGCAATCCCTGTATAGGCAGGGGGCTACAACCATGTGACCGTTCCATGATGGACTGGCTACCATGTTCGATGTTGGGAAAATTTGGTTTTATTCGTATTGTGTTTATAGAAGCACCAAGTAACATACCATTGCGCGGTCCTGTACATCGAGCAAATCACCTTCCTGCTGCTAGAAATTTCGTTTTACAAGAAATGGTGTTCAAATAATTTCTTTATTTGGCTACTCGCCATAAAGCGGAGATGCTGAGTCAGAAATCAGCACAACAAAAAGAGTGGCACAAATAAGGAATCGCCCAAAAATGTCTTTGTCATAAATAAATGACAGACACACACAAACACACACACACACACACACACACACACACACACACACACACACACACACACACACACACGGGTAAATGCAACTCACACAAACATGACTGCAGTAACTGGCAGCTGAAGCCACACTTGACTGTTTTGTGTGTGTGTGTGTGTGTGTGTGTGTGTGTGTGTGTGTGTGTCTTTCCTTGTTGGGTAAAAGCTTATTTATGACAGTCTTTTTATTGTGCCTATCTGTGACCCAGCATCTCTGCTATGTGGTAAGAAATAACTTCCATTTCCATGTTGTTGTTGTTGTTGCAGTCTTCAATCCTGAGACTGGTTTGATGCAGCTCTCCATGCTACTCTATCCTGTGCAAGCTTCTTCATCTCCCAGTACCTACTGCAACCTACATCCTTCTCAATCTGATTAGTGTATTGATCTCTTGGTCCCCCTCTACGATTTTTACCCTCCACACTGCCCTCCAACACCAAATTGGTGATCGCTTGATGCCTCAGAACATGTCCTACCAACCGATCCCTTCTTCTGGTCAAGTTGTGACACAAACTTCTCTTCTCCCCAATCCTATTCAATACTTCCTCATTAGTTAAGTGATCTACCCATCTAATCTTCAGCATTCTTCTGTAGCACCACATTTCAAAAGCTTCTATTCTCTTCTTGTCCAAACTATTTATCTTCCATGTTTCACTTCCATACATGGCTACACTCCATACAAATACTTTCAGAAATGACTTCCTTGCCCTTAAATCTATACTCGATGTTAACAAATTTCTCTTCTTCAGAAACGATTTCCTTGCCATTGCCAGTCTACATTTTATATCCTCTTTACTTCGGCCATCGTCAGTTATTTTGCTCCCCAAATAGCAAAACTCCTTTACTACTTTAAGTGTCTCATTTTCTAATCTAATTCCCTCGGCATCACCCAATTTAATTCGACTACATTCCATTATCCTCGTTTTGCTTTTGTTGATATTTATCTTATATCCTCCTTTCAATACACTGTCCATTCCATTCAGCTGCTCTTCCAAGTCTTTTGCTGCTTCTGACAGAATTACAATGTCATCAGCGAACCTCAAAGTTTTTATTTCTTCTCCATGGATTTTAATACCTACTCCGAAATTTTCTTTTGTTTCCTTTACTGCTTGCTCAATATACAGATTGAATACCATCGGGGAGAGGCTACAACCCTGTCTTACTCCCTTCCCGACCACTGCTTCCCTTTCATGTCCCTCGACTCTTATAACTGCCATCTGGTTTCTGTACAAATTGTAAATAGCCTTTCGCTCCCTGTATGTTACCCCTGCCACCTTTAGAATTTGAAAGAGAGTATTCCAGTCAACATTGTCAAAAGCTTTCTCTAAGTCTACAAATGCTAGAAACGTAGGTTTGCCCTTCCTTAATCTCGCTTCTAAGATAAGTCGTAGGTTCAGTATTGCCTCACGTGTTCCAATGCTTTTACGGAATCCAAACTGATCTTCCCCGAGGTCGGTTTCTACTAGTTTTTTCCATTCGTCTGTAAAGAATTCGTGTTAGTATTTTGCAGCTGTGGCTTATTAAACTGATTGTTCGGTAATTTTCACATCTGTCAACACCTACTTTCTTTGGGATTGCAATTATTATATTCTTCTTGAAGTCTGATGGTATTTCGCCTGTTTCATACATCTTGCTCACCAGATGGTAGAGTTTTGTCAGGACTGGCTCTCCCAAGGCCGTCAGTAGTTCCAATGGAATGTTATCTACTCTGGGGGCCTTGTTTCGACTCAGGTCTTTCAGTGCTCTGTCAAACTCTTCACGCACTATCATATCTCCCATTTCATCTTAAACTACATCCTCCTCCATTTCCATAATATTGTCCTGAAGTGCATCGCCCATGTATAGACCGTCTATATACTCCTTCCACCTTTCTGCTTTCCCTTATTTGCTTAGAACTGGGTTTCCGTCTGAGCTCTTGATGTTCATACAAGTGGTTCTCTTTTCTCCAAAGGTCTCTTTAATTTTCCTGTAGGCAGTATCTATCTTACCCCTAGTGAGATAAGCCTGTACATCCTTACATTTGTCATCTAGCCATCCGTGCTTAGCCATTTTGCACTTCCTGTCGATCTCATTTTTGAGACGTTTGTATTCCTTTTTGCTTGCTTCATTTATTCGTAACATTGCTATATTCCCTCCTGGACTTTCCACTATTTGATTTCTTTATTGGGCTATATCATAACTAAATTGCATCTCTTTGTTCACCTCTTACACTTCTGTAGCTTCCATATGGCGGCCTTAATCTTGAGAAAGAAATACTATCGTCATACCTGGAACCTCTGGAGGCACATTTTTTATTATCATGTGAAGGCCTTCTTGTACGTGTTTGCATTTACTGATTCACATATTCTACGATTGTCAACCCACATAATATTAGATTTATTCTGTTAGCAGTAGCACATAATGGCCTGTCTTACTGTAGGAAAGACTAACAAACATTTTTTATGGTGAGATAGATTTCTAAAAATGGACATTATTCTGACACATCGGTCCATTCAGATTATTCACTCCTGACATTTTTTATGCACATTGCCCACATTACTTATCAGTAAGTTACTAGCACCAGAAGAAATTTGAATTAGTCTATACCATTACAAAATTAGAGCAACACTCTTAGCTGTAATTGTTTTCCGGAGGAAGGAAAAAACTTAGAAAGCCTCAGACATTTGTGAGGTGAAGGATACAATAATTTATAGCCAAAAATTTATAATATATGTCTTTCTTCTATGGAACATAATGACAAAGAGTCTCAACATCGAGTTCTCTGCCAGCCATATTTAGAGAAAATCATGACATCTGATTTAGGTGAGACAAAATTGCGATACTTCTCTTGCAATTCGAGCTACGTAATGAGGCCAGATTGTGTCTGTATAAATTGCAAGGAGTAGCAGGGTACTTTTAAAAGAACAATGTGACCTTACTAAAAACCAAATATGCCATGTTGTTATGCTTGGTCAGCAATAACATTCATCAGACTTTTGGCATCTGGTAGCAGTTCATTGTTGCTTCTAAAGAATGGCAGAATACTCGGCCACTGAAAAACTGTGTGTCATCAATTTCTGACTTTTGATACACCTGTACATTAAATGATCTTTCCAGTTGAACTACGTGGAATCAACCAAACATAATGGAAAAGGATAACGTCCTGTGTCTGTCTGAAATCTTGCAGCTAAATACAGCTTCTGACGCTTCTGATTCTTCATCTGGTTTGATTCCATTGAGATTTTTGTACTGTATATGAATCTGCTATCAGGTGGTGCCTCATTTACAGCAGAAAATACCATGACTTCAAGTATTTGAAAGCAGTCATCACCCCTGTGTCTCCTGTACCAGCACTTGCCTCCAATACAACCTCATTCTTCCACCCACATGTGATGATTGTTAATTTTTAGTCTGTTACCTAAATGTGCAACCAACCAACAAATTACAAGAACCTGACAACATAAACAAAAACTGAAGCTCAGCAATTAGTCATCTGTGGATAAGTGATTTGTGATGCACAGGTGCACACAAAAAAGATTTGATGTCTCAAGTTTTTGAAGTACAGATATTTTTGTAGCATGTAGGTTCTAGATGAGAACTACACACGGACACCTAGACTGAAACATGAAGATATCTGTGTTGTGTACCAAAAGCAGCAACAGTATCAGACGCTGCATGAAGACAGCACAGAAACATTGACCAAAGATGTCTGTGCCCCATTTACGGTAAAATTAATTTTTCTTTTTCTTTCCTTATAGCAGTAAATGACTAAGGGTGTATACGATAAAAGATAGTAATCCACAGACTTCAGTGGCTTGAGGCTGTTCTAAAGAAGATGAAATGACTCAGCACAGATAAAGTTATCTGCGCAGAATGGCACAGACTGTAGAACAGTGATTATAGGCTTCCTGATAGTACTTCGTGAGATATAATTAATACAGTTACTGCTGCCTTCACTTAGTTACAACCGCTAAAAGGGCAAAACTCACTAATCTAAACTCTTACGTTCCTCAACTATCATCCCTTACAGACACTTCTTGTTTTGCACACTATAGCCAAGGTTATAGGTTCTGTTATTGATCAGATTCATAAAACAGCAAGATGAATATACAGGACTTATGCAAAAAATAGGTGCACCAATTATAGCTACTGCTACTGAAAAATCCTACAACTTTTTGCAAGGAAACACAAAAGTACATAAGTAACTTCATCTTTATAAATGTGTTGCTATATCAGAAGTTAGGATTCATTTGCTTCTACACAGACATGTATGCATTTTCGATATTTAATGTAGACTCCATATACATTTTTACATTTCTTGCATTTATCAATTTTCTTTACTTCTGGGAGTTAGGGTCGTTTTATTTTGGTTTTCATCACATCTCATTAATAATTTATATAACATGTGGAATAGTCAGGTCTACTGCCGGATGTTTGTGTCGCTCTGGCACAATATTTCGCCCACGTAACTCGTTGCCTTCTTCAGGTGCTAACTGAGACTGCCGTGTTGGAGGATCTTGTCAAGATTATGTGGCCGACATATTGTGCCAGAGCAACACAAACATCCGGCAGTATACCCGACTATTCCACATGTCAAGATCTCGCTGGGAAAGCCTGAAGAGTTACAATAATTTATGTTTTTTACTGCAGTTATTGAATTACGTCATGATGGGCTTAGATGGAAAAATCTATGAAATCTTTGATAAAAACATTGAAATTTGTGACGAAAAGTGGTTTGATGAGTTTTCAAATTTAAAAAGTAAATCATGGCCATTTATGATGGAAAATCTGAACGAGCCCGAGAAATGGTGTGAGTATGTAGAGTCATCTAGTAGTGAAGAACAGTTTAGTGATTCAGTGAATTATTGAAAATTATGCAGTTTTTCTTTGAAGTTCCAGACTGTAATACAAAAATATCCTCAAATTTTAGATGAGGACAGGAGTACTGTCTTTAACAGATACAAATGATGCATATAACTCATGTTCTTTTCTTTTTCATGAGATATTCTTAAATATGCTTTCCAAATACCATCCGTAATCAGGTCACATGCGAATACAAAACCAAATTCATGGAGTACAGCTGAATCAAATCGTCTTCTGGAACTCCAAAGAGGCTTAGTTCTAAAATGAAAGCATGTACAGACCCACAGTTATTAAAATACATCAGGAATTACGTGAAGGTATACTGAAAAGTAATTGCGAAGGCAAAATTTGAAGTAGCTTAATAGGACAGTCTGAAAGCAAATCAAATCCTATGTGGTTTACTATGAAGGCTAAAATAGAGAAGAGATACAAAGAACAGGACATCATTCTCAAAAATGAAATATATATATCAAAAGACAAGATTTGCCAAACTATATGCACATTTCTTTCATAAATGCAACAGCTTCATTAAGCTCTAAATTTACAAACCAAGAAAAACTGGAACTTTCAAAAACTGCTTGTACCATTAGGGTAGAGCCAACAAATGGACATGACATTTTAAAAGTGGCAAAAAGCTTGAAATCTATAAATTTGGCAGGATTAGATGAGGTGCGAGTGTCTATTACAAAAATGACAGCTCGACAGATTGCGAGGCCCTTGGCACACATAGGCAACCTATTATTTAGAGGTTGAAAATCTCAAAAGTGAATTTAAAAACAGTGACAAGTATAACATAGAAAACTATCAGCTAATACTCTCCTTCTAGCATATTCCAGAACATTATAAAAACTTGAAACTTGATGAAGTGCAAAATCAACAAATGTCTAAATAACAATAAATTTCTTAATACTATTTAGCATGGCTTCCAGGCAGGTAAAAACACCGAAACACCAGTAATAATATTATGAAAAGGAAAGTTGTTACTCACCATAAAGCGGAGATGCTGAGTCGTGACTGTTACATTCCATCATGGATTTTCCGTCGTTTGAAATAGCAGTTATGTGCTACACCAAACAAATAATCAAAAATCTAGAAAAAGACAATAGTGTAGTAAAAGTAAAGTAAGATTTCCCCTAAGGACGTGATAGTGTCAATCTGGCATTGTTTTAGAAAAATTGGGTGAATTGGGTGTTCAAGTGACATGCGAAAAGCGTGTAGTGCTTCAAGAATTTCGGAGAAATTCTAGAATCACCGTTTCAAACACATGCTATATTAGGTATGAGTAGGAGAAACGAATCCGCCGACTGCGCAGAGTTTATTCGTATGTGCAGGTCAAAAAGAACAGGCACAAGGAAAAAGATGGCCACGATGGCCGAACGGTCCACAGAGTTTTGTGTACGAAAAAGAAGAACAAGAAAATTTTCTGTAATATTCTCTGCTCTTTAATGATGTAAAAAGGCTAGTGGACAGTTGAAAGTAGTTTTCCAAAGGACACTGATGTATTGGACTTGCTTGAGACTAGAGACTTTTAAATTACTTCTCGTCTTGACTATGAAGGAAACAAGACACATGTATGCTATTTGAATAGCCATGGCTGGGCACTGATGTTGTTCCACATTGTTGTTCCTGATCCATAGCTTTATTGATGTTAGACCTAGCAATCATCTAAAGAAAATTTACCACCGAGTACAATAACTATAAGAACAGTTTATCATGCAATCGTCCCCTCAACTTTATCAAAAATTATTGTTTTTCGCTCACCCGGTGTAGAGCTCTAGCCGTGTTGGTGAGCAGACGGGCAGCACTGGCGCCGGCGGCGTCGGGAGTTGGTAACAGCGTTGTCGTCGGCAAGCGGACACGGAGTCAGCACCGGCGACCAGCAGCTGGTGCAGTCGGCGTCGGTGGTCGGTTACTGCGTCGGCGTCGGCGTCGGCGCGATTTACGTGTGTGAAGACTGCTTACTCTCCACACCCCATCTTCTTAGTCGAAATGTCGAGGTCCTCTCTCCAGTTTTCTCCGCTATTACTTTCTCACGTATTTTACAGCGTTGCACTCACAACTTTCTTCCATATGTTCATTGGACTGAATACGATTTCTGGAAACAGTTCTCTTATCTTGCTAGGATTGGCTGCTATGGCAACGCCTCATATTTTCTTTCCTTTTCTGTTTTTCAAATCCCCGTTTTCTTCGTGTCCTGTTACTTAGGTCGCCACGATCTAACGTTCTCTGGACGACGTCAAGAAACAGTGTGGTGCTGGGGTGCAAGACTCACACGTCTCTCAACTCAGTTAACTTGCTCGCTGTGCGTAGCCGATCTTCTCGGGTCAGACGGATGCGTCGATCCTCACAAAATCTTATTCTCCAAAGACCATAGCTGGTTAAAGGAATTGCAAAATAGACTCTTTTTCTACTCTTGGTATGATTCTATACTCTCAGGATACTTTTTGTTCGTCTCTGTTATGTTTTTATTCCACAATAAAACAACTTCACAAGTTTCACACAAGCGTTCAATTCTCGCGAGTCAACTCCGTCTTGGTCCATTAGATACTAACCGATATAATTACAATACGTTTGGTTTAATAACGCCTATAAAACCAGTTCTTGCTTCTCGCAAGTCCAACATCAGAAAGTCAAATGTATGTTTCTTTTGTTCAATACATAATTCATTCGTTCACAACAATACAGTCGCAACACCATCAAAGAGTAGAGCGTGCTTGCTCCTTGTACTGGACATACAGCTTCTATGGCGCGCGGTGTCAACACTTTTCCGCGCCGATCGACCGTCACTATTGCAGTATTTCCCCCATACAAGTCCATCCTGTACACACAAAAACAGGCGGCGAGGTAGACATACCTTCACTCTCTCATCCTCTTACTTAAAATATCGGGTGTTCGAGGGGGTGGGAAGCCGACTGTCTCCAGAACTTACACCGAAATTCTCGAGTGGTTTGAATCGTATCCTCAAGTAGATTTTTAAATCTAAAAAAGACAATGTTCATAGTGTTCACAAACAGAGAAAAGGAAGAACACATGGATATAATGATAGATGAAACAAGACTGGAAAAAGTTATCACTATTAAATTTTTGGGAATTACAGTTGACAATAATCTCCAGTTGAGTATACATATAGATAACGTTTGCTGTAAATTAACCACTGCAATATTTGTTATGAAACAGCTTGCACATTATGCCAACAAGGATCGTCTATGTACAGTGTACCATGCTCTTTTTGATCCATACCTACTACATGGAATTACTGCTTGGAGAAATTCCAGCAGCAAAAATATATAAAGAATATTTACATTGTAAAAAAATGCTTTAGGACCACCTTGAACAAGAAACAAAGAAATTCATCCAGAACTGTTTTTCATAGCCTAAAAAAAGTGATGTTTCCATCTCTATACATTTACAAAACAATAATATCATTAATAAAAGGAAATGCAGTACTACAAAGAAATGCAGACATTCATACATATGAAACAAGAATAAAGGCCATCTGAGAAATATACAACACTGACTGAGAGTTGCTGAAAATGGTCCTCGATACTTGGGTGTCAAACTCATAAACTGCCTTTCAAAGGGTTCACAGGACAATGTGAGCAAAACGCCATTCCAACAACTTTTAAAGGATTATTTAATGGAAAAAGAATTTTATAGTGTAGAAGAGTATGTCTCAATTAATGGAAAATGCTACTATTACTGTTATAGAAGTATTGTAACTAACTTGGACATATTATAATATGCAAATAACTTCAGAACATGAATACTCAGAGAAAAATGTAAATATGAGTATAACGTATGTAAATAATTTTTGGGAACTAAAAAATCGCTGAAAAATGTATGCAATATTATCATAAGTACTACCACTTTGATGTATTAAATTGTAATAAACAGGTTAAATATTGTAAGAAAATAGTTTTAAATTGACTTGTCCTATATTACAAATACACACTTTGTACAAAATAGAATCTAATGGGACCAAATAAAAATCAATGAATCAGTCAATCAATCATTTTTAGGAAATAGAACACAGTGTGTAGAAATAAAGCAAAAAGTCAACAATAATATTACAAGTGTCTATTCAAATTCTGATTATGTGAAATACAGGTTTCCTCAAGGATTCGTCTTTGGACCTCTACTTCTCATCCTGTATGACAATGATATGTCCAAAACAGTATCTCATAGTGTACCCATGTATGCAGATGGCACTTGATTTGTTGTTTCTAGGTCTACAATAGATGACTTGCCTGGTAATATTTTACTTAATATGAAAACAGAAACAATTATTACAACGAAAACAATCCCTTTATAAATGGAAACAACACAAAGTTTATGAGATTCATGCATACAAGAAACACACTTTGGACAACACTACTGTCAAGCTTGGAGTTCTAGAAGTAAAGAAGACAGACAGCTATAAATTTCTAGGTGTAACAGTGGGTAGGTATATGTCATGGGAGAATCCCATAAATAACACTAACCAAAATGGCCTTGCTGTGCTGGTACTGCGAAAGGCTGAAAGCAAGGGGAAACTACAGCCGTAATTTTTCCCGAGGGCATGCAGCTTTTCTGTATCTTTAAATGATGATGGAGCCCTCTTGGGTAAAATATTGCGGAGGTAAAATAGTCCCCCATTCGGATCTCCGGGCGGGGACTACTCAAGAGGATGTCATTATCAGGAGAAAGAAAACTGGCGTTCTACAGATCGGATTGTGGAATGTCAGATTCCTTAATCAGGCAGATAGGTTACAAAATTTAAAAAGGGAAATGGATAGGTTAAAGTTAGATATAGTGGGAATTAGTGAAGTTCGGTGGCAGGAGGAACAAGACTTCTGGTCAGGTGACTACAGGGTTATAAACACAAAATCAAATAGGTGTAACGCAGGAGTAAGTTTAAAAATGAATAGGAAAATAGGAATGTAGGTAAGCTACTACAAACAGCATAGTGAATGCATTATTGTGGCCAAGATAGATAGGAAGCCCACACCTACGACAGTAGTACAAGTTTATATGCCGACTAGCTCTGCAGATGACTAAGAAATTGAAGAAAAGTATGATGAAATAAAAGAAATTATTCAGATAGTGAAGGGAGACGAAAATTTAATAGTCATGGGTGACTGGCATTCGGCAGTAGGAAAAGGGAGAGAAGGAAACGTAGTAGGTGAACATGGGTTGGGGCTAAGAAATGAAAGAGGAAGCCGTCTGGTAGAATTTTGCGCAGAGCACAACGTAATCAAAGCTAACACTTGGTTTAAGAATCATGAAAGAAGGTTGTATACATGGAAGAACCGTGGAGATACTGACAGGTTTCAGATAGATTATAGAATGGTAAGACAGAGATTTAGGAACCAGGTTTTAAATTGTAAAACATTTCCAGGGGCAGATGTGGGCACTGATCACAATCTGTTGGTTATGAACTCTAGATTAAAACTGAAGAAACTACAAAAAGATGGTAACTTAAGGAGATGGGACCTGAATAAACTGACTAAACCAGGGGTTGTACAGAGTTTCAGGGAGAGCATAAGGGAGCAATTGACAGGAATGGGGGAAAGAAATACACTAGAAGAAGAATGGGTAGCTTTGAGGGATGAAATAGTGAAGACAGCAGAGGATCAAGTAGGTAAAAAGACGAGGACCAGTAGAAATCCTTGGGTAACAGAAGAAATATTGAATTTAATTGATGAAAGGAGAAAATATAAAAATGCAGTAAATGAAGCAGGCAAAAAGGAATACAAATGTCTCAAAAATGAGATCGACAGGATGTGCAAAATGGCTAAGAAGGGGTGGCTAGAGGACAAATGTAAGGATGTAGAGGCTTATCTCACTAGGGGTAAGATAGATACTGCCTACAGGAAAATCAGAGAGACCTTTGGAGAAAAGAGAACCACTTGCATGAATATCAAGAGCTTTGATGGAAACCCAGTTCTAAGTAAAGAAGGGAAAGCAGAAAGGTGGAAGGAGTATATAGAGGGTCTATACAAGGGTGATGTACTTGACAACAATATTATGGAAATGGAAGAGGATGAAGATGAAATGGGAGATATGATACTGCGTGAAGAGTTTGACAGAGCACTGAAACACCTGAGTCGAAACTAGGCCCCAGGAGTAGATAACATTCCATTGGAGCTACTGACGGCCTTGGGAGAGCCAGTCCTGACAAAACTCTACCATCTGGTGAGCAAGATGTATGAAACAGGCGAAATACCCTCAGACTTCAAGAAGAATATAATAATTGCAATCCCAAAGAAAGTGGGTGTTGACAGATGTGAAAATTACCGAACAATCAGTTTAATAAGCCACAGCTGCATAATACTAACACGAATTCTTTACAAACGAATGGAAAAAACTAGTAGAAGCCGACCTCGGGGAAGATCAGTTTGGATTCCGTAAAAGTATTGGAACACGTGAGGCAATACTGACCCTATGACTTATCTTAGAAGCTTGATTAAGGAAAGGCAAACCTACGTTTCTAGCATTTGTAGACTTAGAGAAAGCTTTTCACAATGTTGACTGGAATACTCTCTTTCAAATTCTGAAGGTGGCAGGGGTAAAATACAGGGATCGAAAAGCTGGAGGGTAAAAAATCGTAGAGAGAGACCAAGAGATGAATACACGAAACAGATACAGAAGGATATAGGTTGCAGTAGGTACTGGGAGATGAAGGATCATGCACAGGATAGAGTAGCATGGAGAGTTGCATCAAAGCAGTCTCAGGACTGAAGACCACAACAACAACAACAACAACATTTTCAGTAACATAGAGTCTAGGATTTTCCTGATGAGAAAAATGTCAAAGTCAATAAATAGACGTTCTCTGCAAATAATGTACTATTGACTAGCCAATTCGCACCTCTCATATGGTATCCTGGTTTGAGGAAATGCTGCAAATGTTCACAGACAAAGGATCTTACAAAAGAGAGCCATATGATGCTTTGCAAACGTATCATCTGGAGAATTCTGAGTATATAGTGTATGTGTGTATATATTATCTGCTTCGAATCTAACTGCACTGCATTGCTAAACAGAGAAGAGAATAGATGAACACAATATAGGAAGATAAAAAAATGACTATCATATCCAAGGAAATAGGCTAAAATTAACAGACAAAGAAATTGTAAAGGCTGGATTCATACTGTACAACAGTTTAGCACGGTACATAAAGATTATAGGAAATATGTATCTTCTTAAAAGAAAATTAAAATGCCATCTGACCATTCAAGTAAAAAATTGAATACTATGTCAGTATACAGTGCAAACAGAAACTGTAACAAATTTAAAACTATATATAGAATCATTTCCAATATATGGGGGTGTATGAAATAATATTTCCATGCAAAACATTGTTGCTGCTGTCGTTTTCTTTTCCACTGTTCCTGGCACTGGTGAGTGAAGACTAAGGAATTACAGAAAAATGAATTATATTATCATTGGTGTCTTTGATAATGTACTTTTAATGACTTCTTTGTGTAAATCCTGTAACATGTAATGTATTTCTCTACCTTTTTGTAACTAGCAGCTATATGTACCAGTCAGATTATAAATGTAATCATGCAGTAATTGATATGTTTGACTGTATTGCCACTGTATACATAAGCTTTTTGTAAACATTATGTGTCCAATATCATTGTAGAAAATGATCCATGGGAAATTAAAGACTGACAACAAGCTAAAGGCAAAATAAGTTTAGTATTAAATGGAAAAAAAGTGGAAATAAGAGAACCACAAGGCAGCAATCTAGGTTCCATATTCTTTTTTGCCTGTATATATGACATCCACATGTTAAATGGTGCGGCAAATGCCATACTATTTGCAGATGATACTAGTGTGATAATAAGTGCACCAAACCAACCACATCAAACAACTATGGTTCAAGTTCTAAAGGGTATCCACTCTTCATTCAGTGTGAACAGGTTGACACTGTATGCAAATAAGAAAACAGTATGCAGTTCAGAAAAATCAGCCAAAACAAATCTTGGGGTGTTGGGTGACAATGCCATAGACAGATTGATATCTACAAAATTGCTGGAATTCATGTTGATGAAAACTTAAATTTTAATAAACATGAGAACAAACTTTCACAGAAACTTCATTCAAATGTCTTGCTCTTAGAATTATTACATATGTTTTTGTCTCAGAGGGTACCAGGATGGCATATTTCAGCTATTTTCAGTCTCGTTCAACATACATAATAATATTTTGGGGCTTCAGCACTCTGCACCTAAAACAATTTTTTTTGTTACAGAGGGCTGTATGAATAATAAGACACTGTCATCCACAGGCTCCCTGGAAACCCATATTCTAAAAACTTAAAATACTAACAGTGCCTTAATATATACAAATGTGTTCTATATCTTGACGTCTGTAACTACAATACCCGAAATAGCGCAGCACTCTATACTCAACGAACAAAAAGAACAAGCACTGACAGGCATATGAGCCATACTGGTAAAAGACTTTAGAAAAGAGTGAAAGTTGGAAGATGAAAACAAATTTAGAGCAGAATTTAAAAAATTTCTAGTCTTGCTATATTCTGATAGGTAAGTGGCTATGTAGGCTAATAAACATTTTCTGAGAATGTGAAAGCCTTCTACTTACGTTTTAAATCTAAACTTTAATAATAAAGTGGGAAGGTACTGTTACTCAGAAATCAGGGAGAAGTTGTGATTTAAATGACAACAGATTTATTCATCCTTAACGTCAAAAGACTACAAAAATGACTAAAGAAACGTCACACGAACATTTTTATTTGACAAACGCTTCCACTAACATGGGGTCTATGGTGGACAAAGTGATCAGCTGGGGATCGACACACGACACTAACTGGAACACTAATCGCTTTATCTGACTTCATAGAGATGAATCTGGCTTATGATACAAAAACTATGCCACCATCAAGCATCTATACTCTAACATTCCAAAAAGAAAAATATGGTTCGAAAGAACAGGGTGCTGAGGAACGTATATTGGAGCCCTACGCCGCAGCAGAGAATACTTGACCCTCCTCCTGGTCGGGGTCGGGGCGGCACACCACGAAGTGTTCGGCGACTGGAGTCATGGACGGGTGGCAGCAATCTGTTAATAATGGCGAGCGCGCCAAAAATGCAAGTACACGGTCTCGCGTTCGATTAATTCGGAAAGCAGGTACTTTCCTATGAGCCTCTGAAACCCCCGGTGGATTCCAGTGTGCACGTGGACCCATTTGCTGGTCTGCAAACCAATTTGACTCCGTGCCATGACTATACGTAACGGAATATGTCATATGTTTGGCGTAGGAAAGATGAAATTTTATTAAAAGTCAATGAAAGCGCGGTTGGACAATGGAATCTGGAGCCGCTAGCAGAGCGTTGAAACAGTCGACAGCTAGTGGACCAGGAAATGCAAACATGGCACTCGCGAGTGCGGTGCTACGACGGCGATAATGCGTGCAAGAATTGCTTCGTGTGAAGCAACAACGACGCAGCATACCGCAGCGTTGCTTGAAGTTATTGTGATATGAGGCGAGGAATTAGGCCAGAGCCAAGTCGAGGCTTATAGATGGTTGACGGCTGTGAACTTGTCTCTGCAGTAGTTTCTGTCTCTCTCTGACACTACGTCAGAGGCGAGGGGAAGAGCAGTTTAAATAGTAACGTACTTTTACCTTTGGACAAGGTGTGTTAGGCCAGTCGAGCGTCGGGACGGACCTGTGCAGGTCCACGCTTATAGGGGCCAGTCTGGCAACAATCATGTAAATGTTGTATGTAAATCTTATTTTATTTCTGTGTACTTGTTCGGGATGTATTCTGCCTCCGGGACACAACACCGGGGCGGGACGGAGCGGTAGCCGGGTACTTTGAGATTGCACGGTTTGCAGACGGCAGCAGCGGGGTCGGCATACCAGGAGCTGCTGAGCCGGCTGGACTAGCGCCGAGGGCTACACACCGACGTTTCGCTGCATCCAGCGAAGCACTGTAAACTACATGAATAAAGAAATGCCACCAAATACCTCTGAGTCCCTCTGCACTGCCCCTTGACGCTCTTGAACTAGCTCAGCCTCCTGACGAAAAGCGACGTGGTGGGTCCCGGCTTCAGCTCGGCCATCTGGAGTCCCGGGTTCGGCCATCCCGACACCCCCGCAACAGTGGTGCCAGAAGTGGGGCCGGTTACAACGCTGGTACCGGATTTCCACTTCCACATTTTATGTCGAGCAAGTGGCGTTGAGGTGTGCCTGTGTAGAGGGGTAGTTGAGGTGTTTGGTTGCGTTCGTGACGGGTGGTCGTGCACTGCTTGTTACGTCTTGTCATTCGGGAAGTGTTCGTCCATACCAGTATAGGGAGGAAAGCAGGACTGTCATCTGCGCATGAGCATCATAGGAACGGGTGAGTAACGTTTGATCTATCGTTCATGTGTCTTTCTTTTTGTGTTTTAAGGGGTTAAATGTCCATCCCAATTGACTTTCTGAAGGTGTCTTTTGTAAGGCCGGAAGAGCCTGTAGATTTATCTGGATTCAGGGGAAATGGGGGCCAGGACGACATAGATGGGCTATGATTCGCCTCAAGGACTAAGTTTAAAGAGTGTCAGAGTGAAATTAATGGCGACAGTGGATTGCTTGTAGGTGCACAGATGGAATGCTGCTTATTAGGCTTGGTGAACGGAAGGGAACGGAGGTTTCTGGTTGACACGGGGCACACGTGTCTGTCATTAGTCTAGTTAGCAGGAGAAGGCTTGAGCCACCACGTTATAGGTTACGTGAGGTGGGGCATAATAAAGTGGAGTCATTGGGTACGACGGTACTTCAATTTGTGATCGCAGGAACTAAGTTTAGTGAGCAGGTAGAAGTGTTACCATGTGTGGGTGAGGGGTATTCGGTGATTCTCGGACTGGACGTCCTTGACAAACATCGTGCGAAGATAGATCTTTGGCAACAAACAGTGGCACTTAGTAGAACAATGTTTTGCAGGGGGGAAACGGTTGCAAATGGACGAATGTCGCAAGGTGCACTTAATGCAAGGTGACGCCAGCTGAACTGGGAACGGGTTCATTAAAGGTCAGTCAGCAGGATAACATACCGGCAGGTACAGGGAAGGGTAGTCTGGTTTCGATAAATACGGACTTACCAAGGGAGACTTTGTACGTGGTGGAGCCACTCTCGAGTAACGAGGTGTTGGATAATGTGCACTGTTTTGTGCGGAGGAGTTTAGCTCACGTAAGTTATGGGGAAGGAGATTATAGGGTTCCTGTAAGTACAGATAACTTCGGCAGACTGGATTTTAGCTTGTCCAAAGGGTTGTTATTGGCCACATTGGGTTTTTTTGATGAAGATGACCTCCATAGGGAGAATTTAGAGGCGAGCCATAAGCAAAACGTCGATGCAGCGCAATTAAGGGGAAAATTAGAGCTCTTGCAGGGAAACGACAGGGTCACGTTGGAGGAATTGTTATTGACATTTAGCGATTTATTCGGAACGGAAGGTAGGTTACAGGCAACACCGATTACGAAGCATCACATTCCAGCAGTGTTTAGGAAACCTAGGGTAGCACGGCATATGCAACCGCTACTAGAGGAGTTTACAGAACAACAACTACGGGATGGAATCAGAGAGCATAGCGATTGTCCGTGTTCAAGCCATGTAGTTCTCGTACCTAAGAAGTACAAGGGAATATAGGTTTTCTTGTGATTATAGGTTTCTGAATGCGAAAACCATTTCGGATGCATATCCGTTTCCGAATATCACAGACACATTGGACAATCTGGGCCAATGTAAGTATTTTAATACGATGAAAGTAGCGCCTGAGGATAGGGCATAGACAGTTTTTACTGTTCCCGGAGGACACTATCACTATATACGTATGACGTTCGGGTTGCACCGTTAACTTTTCAGCGATTATTAGATGTGATTTTAAGGGGATTGAAACCAAAGACATGTATGGTTTACTTAGATGACATTATAGTATTTTCACATGATATACCAGGGCATGTAACACGGTTAAGAGAAGTCTTTAGAAGATTACTGTCGGCACGGTTAACATTAAGTTTAGAAAAATGTAATTTTTCGCAGACGCAAGTCAAATATTTAGGTGACGCAGTTAGTGAACAAGGGGTTCAAACCGATCCTCGGTTATCTGAGGCAGTTCAAAATTTCCACATCGAAACAGTTACAATCGTATATTGGGTTACGTTCATATTATCGTAAATTTTTAAAAGATTTTGCTAAAATAGCTGAGCCGTTAACAAAGCTTTTAAAGAACTGGATTAAATTTCAATAGACGGAGGAATGCCAGCAAGCTTTCGATGAATTAAAAATGAGATTAGTGTCTGGTCCGGTGTTGGTGTTTCCGAGTTTTGAAGAAGACTTCATGTTATCGTGTGACGCTTCAAATGGCGCAGTAGGATGTGTTTTGGGACAAATGGTGAATGGACAGAACATCCAGTGGCGTATGCTTACAGACAGTTAAATAGGGCTGAGCAGAATTATTCCACAACGGAAAAGGAGATGCTGGCTGTAATATATGGAGTAACGTGTTTTCGTTGTTACCTTTATGGTAGGAAGTTTAAGGTCATGACAGATAATGCAGCGTCGAGACTCAAGGATCCTTCTACTCGGTTAACACTGTGGGCTCTAAAATTGAGTATGACTTTGAAGTAATTCATAAGCCAGGAAAGAAACATGGGAATGCAGATGCATTAAGTCGCAAGTTAGACGCACTAGAAGCAATGGGCAAGAGTGTCGCGGAATGGCAAACAGCCCAAGCAGAAGATGAGGAGTGCCAGGATTTTAGAACTCAACCACATTTCATTGTGGAGGGAAATTTGTTGTGTAGAGTTACGAGGCGTGGCCCACGCGTAGTGGTACCAAAGAGCTTGAGAAAGGAAGTCATAAAGCAGGCCCATGAATGTGTGCTTTGAGGGCGTAGGGGTCGAGAGCAACGGAAAGACGAGGCGCACAACGATTCTGGAGGAGCACTCCGAGAGGGGATGTGGAACGGTGCGTGGCGAATTGCGTACCGTGTGCGCAGCGAGCGCATGTCACGCGCGCCGTGATTCCACTGAAACGGTTACTAGAGGCTTCGAAACCTTCAGAGTTTCTCGGGCTAGATATATTCGGGCCATATAACTAAACACTGGCAGGGAATCGTTACGTTTTAACTATAATTGATCACTTTTCGCGGTTTCTAGCTATGGTCGCAATACCAGACCAACAGGCAACTACGGTAGCACAAGCTTTAGTCAGTAACTGGTTATTGAAGTTTTGGGTGACTGATACCTTAATTACGGATCAGGGAACGAAATTCATGTCCGAATTAATGTTACAGTTGGGTCGGTTATTGAGAATTAAAAAATTACGGACCAGTCCATTTCATCCGCAGGCGAATGTGAGAACGGAGCGAGTACATAAGATAATTTCAAAACTGCTAAGTTATTACGTGAATGGAAACCATGTTAACTAGGACACTTACCTTCCGTACGAGTTATAACACCAAAATACATTCGTGGGTCGGAACGCCACCGTTCGTGGTTGTCTATGAAAGAAAGATGCCATCACCATTTGACGTTGTATGTCCGAAATCGGGAGCTAAAGGGGACGCAGTGAGGAAATTTGCACGGACAATACGCCAAGTCTGGAAGTAGGTACAGAAGGCCAATACGAAGGCATTGAAAATGCAGGAAGAACCGAATAAGCGGTTGGCACCTTTACCACGGTACAGGGCAGGTCAATCGGTACTGCTCACGAATCCATATACACCTAAGTGAAAGATGTAAATAGTCTTGGCGAAGTACCACGGACCATACCAGGTCGTGGAGATGACTTTGCTTGTAAATGTGAAAAAAAGTGCAGCTGCCAACAAAAGCATCCATTATCCACGTTAGAAGGGTAAAGCCTTTTTTAAGGAATGGTGGACGGATTACCTCAAATACAAGGAAGTGACACAACTGCAGAGACTAGGCAAAGCAAACGGAAGAAGAATGTCGCGGCGGAGAGACAACAGCGGACGCATAACGTTCCGTATGCGTTACGGTCACGGAGGGAGTAAATTATTGTATGTGTAATGTTGTATGGCATGTTTACATTTTGTGTTTTGGTTTTTGGTGGGTCAGATAATAGTTTCGTTTTTCTTGTTTGTTGCTTTAGTTTTATCATTGTAACCGACAGACTATTTTCAGAGAATTCGATAGGGGCAGAGTGTACTATCGGGAATTTTTTGAGGATGTATTACGATCTTGTAGTGGAAAAGAGGTGGTACGTTCGTTCATTTTCTTCGCAGGGTCAGTATGTATTTGGACGTGCTGGATGACAGACTTCGGGATAGCTATACAGAAGAGGTTCTGGAGATATTACCAATGCGGAATCTGACATACACTCCTGGAAATGGAAAAAAGAACACATTGACACCGGTGTGTCAGACCCACCATACTTGCTCCGGACACTGCGAGAGGGCTGTACAAGCAATGATCACACGCACGGCACAGCGGACACACCAGGAACCGCGGTGTTGGCCGTCGAATGGCGCTAGCTGCGCAGCATTTGTGCACCGCCGCCGTCAGTGTCAGCCAGTTTGCCGTGGCATACGGAGCTCCATCGCAGTCTTTAACACTGGTAGCATGCCGCGACAGCGTCGACGTGAACCGTATGTGCAGTTGACGGACTTTGAGCGAGGGCGTATAGTGGGCATGCGGGAGGCCGGGTGGTCGTACCGCCGAATTGCTCAACACGTGGGGCGTGAGGTCTCCACAGTACATCGATGTTGTCGCCAGTGGTCGGCGGAAGGTGCACGTGACCGTCGACCTGGGACCGGACCACAGCGACGCACGGATGCACGCCAAGACCGTAGGATCCTACGCAGTGCCGTAGGGGACCGCACCGCTACTTCCCAGCAAATTAGGGACACTGTTGCTCCTGGGGTATCGGCGAGGACCATTCGCAACCGTCTCCATGAAGCTGGGCTACGGTCCCGCACACCGTTAGGCCGTCTTCCGCTCACGCCCCAACATCATGCAGCCCGCCTCCAGTGGTGTCGCGACAGGCGTGAATGGAGGGACGAATGGAGATGTGTCGTCTTCAGCGATGAGAGTCGCTTCTGCCTTGGTGCCAATGATGGTCGTATGCGTGTTTGGCGCCGTGCAGGTGAGCGCCACAATCAGGACTGCATACGACCGAGGCACACAGGGCCAACACCCGGCATCATGGTGTGGGGAGCGATCTCCTACACTGGCCGTACACCTCTGGTGATCGTCGAGGGGACACTGAATAGTGCACGGTACATCCAAACCGTCATCGAACCCATCGTTCTACCATTCCTAGACCGGCAAGGGAACTTGCTGTTCCAACAGGACAATGCACGTCCGCATGTATCCCGATCCACCCAACGTACTCTAGAAGGTGTAAGTCAACCACCCTGGCCAGCAAGATCTCCGGATCTGTTCCCCATTGAGCATGTTTGGGACTGGATGAAGCGTCGTCTCACGCGGTCTGCACGTCCAGCACGAACGCTGGTCCAACTGAGACGCCAGGTGGAAATGGCATGGCAAGCCGTTCCACAGGACTACATCCAGCATCTCTACGATCGTCTCCATGGGAGAATAGCAGCCTGCATTGCTGCGAAAGGTGGATATACACTGTACTAGTGGCGACATTGTGCATGCTCTGTTGCCTGTGTCGATGTGCCTTTGGTTCTGTCAGTGTGATCATGTGATGTATCTGACCCCAGGAATGTGTCAATAAAGTTTCCCCTTCCTGGGACAATGAATTCACGGTGTTCTTATTTCAATTTCCAGGAGTGTATTTAAACTCCATGTTAAATCCAGAGTTTTTGGAAACGTTGCATTCCTTTATTAATGCATAGGAAGGATCTATCATGATTAATAAAGTATTGGAACACGTTCGAACGTTACAACAGCATCGGAGCAACAGGATAATGAGAGTGAGCATTTCAGAAACAGGGTGCGCCATTTCTCTATTTTTCTTGAGTATAGCTTTGTGGAGAGTGTGGAGGCGTGAACCAGTAGAGGAAGTGCCAACACATGAGTTGCCTACTGCCTGCGTTACCAGTGTGAACAGTGTATAGGTTTTAATGATGAAAAAAATATTATTATGTAAAATGATGAATGAAAATGAAAAATGGGGAAAAATGGCTTTAAATATTTTTGTTATTTACTCTTTCAGTACGAACTTTGTTGTAGAACCCTTTATTTACGTGTGGTAACAAAAATTCATTTAGACAGAATTAAGCACATTTAAAATTACGCGAACCTTAGCAACCCTCTCATGCTGATAAACTCAGACTAACTGATTAATAACATTTATTTGAAACTTATTTAAATTAAATTTTTTTACGTATTTCGGCCTTGGCACACATTTTCTAGATGCAGTGAGTTTTTAATATTTACTGAATTCTGTCCCGGCGTTAGCTATGGAACACAAGACTGTCTCTGTTAGCATAAAATGGTTAAATATTGCCAAGCCGACCTGAACGTTTAATTATCATTGACAAAACACACTTCACTATACGTTTAAGTTATTTGCTTTAGAAATGGAAAGAACCAACAGATTAACAACTTCAACGTTAATTATCCGCCTATGAATGCACAAATGTAAAACCAGTAATAAATTCAGTCAGCCTCAGGATCGCTGTAAAAGAAAAATATATTTCCTAATTCACAGCTAATTTTAGCTGATCCCGATTTACGGGTTTGGTTAATTTTATAGCGGAACAATTCTTTAAATGTGCCGCCGCTGCAAATCGTTCGATCGCGGCACAGCCCAGCAACACCAACGATAATCGCTAAAAGTGCTGAAAATTCTTTAAAGAAATATTATAGATGACATGGGCAAGCTAATTTACATTATTAATACACAATTTAGATAAATTATAATGTATTTAGACCATAACAATAATTTAAATTACACACCTGTACAATTTCTCCTCTAAAGGCGGCTAAAGATAGATAAAGACAAACGAAGTCTACTCATTCATATAATGCTACGACACGGGTTCCTCTCTCTCTCAGCTCTCGAGGAAGACGACAAAGAACACACATTATGTAGCGCTATTTATATTATTGCTGATTGTGAATGTCTCTTTGTAATCTTACAACATTATTTTCCTCTGTGGCTATATTTTACATTTTTTCATCGTAGGTATTTACATATTTCGTAATTACATTGTTGTTGTTGTTGTTGTGGTCTTCAGTCCTGAGACTGGTTTGATGCAGCTCTCCATGCTACTATATCCTGTGCAAGCTTCATCTCCCAGTACCTACTGCAGCCTACATCCTTCTGAATCTGCTTAGTGTAGTCATCTCTTGGTCTCCCTCTACGATTTTTAACCTCCACGCTGCCCTCCAATATTAAATTGGTGATCCCTTCATGCCTCAGAACATGTCCTACCAACCGATCCATTCTTCTGGTCAAGTTGTGCCACAAACTTCTCTTCTCCCAAATCCGATTCAGTATTTCCTCATTAGTTATGTGATCTACCCATCTAATCTTCAGCACTCTTCTGTAACACCACATTTCGAAAGCTTCTAATCTCTTCTTGTCCAAACTATTTATCGTCCATGATTCACTTCCATACATGGCTACACTCCATACAAATACTTTCGGAAATGACTTCCTAACACATAAATCTATACTCGATGTTAACAAATTTCTCTTCTTCAGAAATGCTTTCCTTGCCATTGCCAGTCTACATTTTATATCCTCTCTACTTCGACAATCATCAGTTATTTTGCTCCCCAAATAGCAAGACTCCTTTACTACTTTAAGTGTCTCATTTCCTAATCTAATTCCCTCAGCATCACCCAACTTAATTCGACTACATTCCATTGTCCTCGTTTTGCTTTTGTTGATGTTCATCTTATATTCACCTTTCAAGACACTATCCAATCCGTTCAACTGCACTTCCAAGTCCTTTGCTGTCTCTGACAGACTTACAATGTCATTTACGAACCTCAAAGTTTTTTTTTTCTTCTCCATAGATTTTAATACCTACATCGAACGATTCTTTTGTTTCCTTCACTGCTTGCTCAATATACAGATTGAATAACATCGGGGAGAGACTACAACCCTGTCTCACTCCCTTCCCAACCACTTTCTTCCTTTCATGTCCCTCGACTCTTATAACTGCCATCTGGTTTCTGTACAAATTGTAAATAGCCTTTCGCTCCCTGTCTTTTACCCCTGCCACATTCAGAATTTGAAAGAGAGTATTCCAGTCGACATTGTGAAAAGCTTTCTCTAAGTCTACAAATGCTAGAAACGTAGGTTTGTCCTTCCTTAATCTAGCTTCTAAGATAAGCCGTAGGGTCAGTATTGCCTCACGTGTTCCAACATTTCTATGGAATCCAAACTGATCTTCCCCGAGGTCGGCTTCTACTAGTTTTTCCATTTTCTGTAAAGAATTTGTATTAGTATTTTGCAGCTGTGACTTATTAAACTGATAGTTCGGTAATTTTCACATCTGTCAACACCTGCTTTCTTTTGGATTGGAATTATTATATTCTTCTTGAAGTCTAAGGGTATTTCGCCTGTCTCATACATCTTGCTCACCAGATGGTAGAGTTTTGTCAGGACTGGCTCTCCCAAGGCCGTCAGTAGCTCCAATGGAATGTTGTCTACTCCGGGGGCCTTGTTTCGACTCAGGTCTTTCAGTGCTCTGTCAAACTCTTCACGCAGCATCGTAACTCCCATTTCATCTTCATCCACATTCTCTTCCATTTCCATAATATTGTCCTCAAGTACATCGCCCTTGTATAGACCCTCTATATACTTCTTGCACCTTTCTGGTTTCCCTTCTTTGCTTAGAACTGGATTTCCATCTGAGCTCTTGATGTTCATACAAGTGGTTCTCTTTTCTCCAAAGGTCTCTTTAATTTTCCTGTAGGCAGTATCTATCTTACCCCTAGTGAGATAAGCCTGTACATCCTTACATATGTCCTCTAGCCATCCCTGCGTAGTCATTTTGCACTTCCTGTCGATCTCATTTTTGAGACGTTTGTATTTCATTTATTGTTACCCAAGGATTTCTACTAGCCCTCGTCTTTTTATCTACTTGATCCTATGTTGCCTTCAGTACTTCATCCCTCAAAGCTACCCATTCTTCTTCTACTGTATTTCTTTCCCTCATTCCTGTAAATTGCTCCCTTATGCTCTCCCTGAAACTCTGTACAATCCCTGGTTTAGTCAGTTTATCCAGGCCCCATCTCCTTAAATTACCACCTTTTTGCAGTTTCTTCAGTTTTAATCTACAGGTCATAACCCATAGATTGTGGTCAGAGTCCACATCTGCCCCTGGAAATGTCTTACAATTTAAAACCTGGTTCCTAAATCTCTGTCTTACCATTATATAATCTATTTGAAACCTATATATCTCCAGGCTTCTTCCATGTTTACAGCCTACTTTTATGATTCTTAAACCAAGTGTTAGCTATGATTAAGTTGTGCTCTGTGCAAAATTCTACCAGGCGGCTTCCTCTTTTTTATTTCTCTGCGCCAGTCCATATTCACCTACTACGTTTCCTTCTTTCGCTTTTCCTACTACCGAATACCAGCAATAGCCCTGGAAGGCCGCCGACCGCGGGCTACGGCACCTCCGAGAACGGTGCTGCCCATGACCCATTTGTCGCTACACAGTCTGTCGAAGAACAGCACTGCCGGCAGAGAGCACCTCCCTCATCCCGCCAGCCGCACCAGACTCAAAGAGCACCATGGACGACTTTGAGGGATGCAGTTTATGAGTATAGAAATATGACAATCGTAAATACATCGAGAATATTATTACAGAAAATATTGCAATAATAACCAACGTCCTATACACAAAATTAAATAAAATTTTTGTTAAACAATTACAGTACATACGAATTGCTTCGAAGCGTTACAAGGTGTAGAATTAATGGTTTGATTTCTCGTTATAGTCCGTAGAACGTAACAAGGTATGCCAGGCAGCCACAAGCCACGTCTGTTATATTTCGATTCGGAACGAATCTTGTTGAAAGGAGGGAGGTGTGCTGCGCTAGTATTAGTCTTAGTCGTAGAAAAGAGGAAATTTTATTAAAAGTCGATGAACGCCTGGTTGGACGATGGAATATAGAGGAGATGCTGAGCCACAGATGGACACAATAAAAAGACTACTGAACACGTAACCTATCGGCCAGACGGCCGTCTGCCGAAACAGACGACATACGCAAAAACATTCACACAAATACAGCTCACACACACATGGCCATTGTCTCTAGCTGCCCTGTGGTCCGCAGCGAGTCATGTGTGTGTGAGCTGCACTTGTGTGAATGTGTATGTGTGAGTATGTGTTGTCTGCTTCAGAAGAAGGCCTTCTGGCCGAAATCTTACGTGTCTTTTTGTTGTGCCTATCTGTGCCTCAACATCTCCGCTATATACTTACATGGATATGGTGTCTGTTCTTTCGGAAATATCCGAAAGAACAGACACCACTGATGATCTACAGCCGCCTAGAACGAAATTAGAATTATATTAATACCGTCAGCTGCCGACGAGCGTTGATATATGTCAACGGGGACAGGTGAAAAGTTGTGCCCCGGCCGGGACTCGAAACCGGGATCTCCTGCTCACCTGGCAGACGCTCCAGCCATCTCAGCCACCGAGGGCACAGAGGATAGTGCGACTGCAGGGATTATCTCGCGCACGCCTCCCGCGAGACCCACATTCTCACCTTGTATGTCCACACACTACATTCGTAGTGTCCCACCCCAACACACTCATTACTCGTGGAAGACATTCTTATCAAGTCCCGTAAGAGTTCGGGGAATATGTGTGCATCCACACAGAAGAAGAAGGTCATGTCCAGTGTTGCTAGAACTATACAGGGTGGTCCATTGATAGTGACAGGGCCAAATATCTCACGAAATAAGAACTAAAAAGATCGAAATTTGTCTAGCTTGAAGGAGGAAACCAGATGGTTCGCCCCTTACATGGCGCTTCCATAGGTGAAACGGATATCAAATGCGTTTTTTAAAATAGGAACCCTCATTTTCTATTACATATTCGTGTAGTACGTAAAGAAATATGAATGTTTTAGTTGGACCACTTTTTTCGCTTTGTGATAGATGGCGCTGTAATAGTCACATACATATGTGGTATCACGTAAGAATTAGTCAGTGCGGACGCTATTTGCTTCGTGATACATTACCCGTGTTAAAGCGGACCGTTTACCGATTGCGGAAAAGGTCGATATCTTGTTGATGTATGGCTATTGTGATCAAAATCCCCAACGTGCGTGTGCTATGTTTGCTACTCGATATCCTGGACGACATCATCCAAGTGTCCGGACCATCACCGGACAGTTACGTTTTTAAGGAAACAGGAAGTGTTCAGTCACATGTGAAACGTCATCCACAACCTGCAACAAATGATGATGCCCAAGTAGGTGTTTTAGCTGCTGTCCGCATATCAGTAGCAGACAAATTGTGCGAGTATCGGGAATCTCGAAAACGTCGATGTTGAGAATGCTACATCAACATCGATTGCGCCCGTACCATATTTCTATGCACCAGGAATTGCATGGCGACGACTTTGAACGTCGTGTACAGTTCTGTACTGAGCACGAGAGAAATTACGGGACGATGACAAATTTTTTGCACGCGTTCTATTTAGCGACGAAGCATCATTCACCAACAGCTGTAACGTAAACCGACATAATATGCACTATTGGGCAACCGAAAAACCACGATGGCTGCGACGAGTGTAACACCAGCGACCTTGGCGGGTTGCTGTATGGTGCGGCATTATGGGAGGAAGGATAATTCGCCCCCATTTTATCGATGGCAATCTAAATGGTTCAATGTATGCAGATTTCCTACGTAATGTTCTACCGATGTTACTACAAGATGTTTCACTGCATGACTGAATAGCGATGTACTTCCAACATGATGGATGTGCGGCACATAGCTCGCGTGCGGTTGAAGCGTTATTGAATAGCATATTTCATGAAAGGTGGATTGGTCGTCGAAGCACCATACCATGTCCCGCACGTTCACCTGATCTGACGTCCCCGGATTTCTTTCTGTGGGGAAGGTTGATCGTGATACACCGACAACGCCGGACAACACGCGTCAGCGCATTGTCAATGCATGTGCTGTTGAGAGAAATGTCGTTACCCGTATTGCCAAATGCATTGCGGTTGACGGACATCATTTTGAGCATTTATTGCATTAATGTGGTATTTACAGGTAATCACGCAATAACAGCAAGCTTCTCAGAAATGATGAGTCCACAAAGGTACGTGTATCACATTGGAACAACCGAAATAAAATGTTCAAACGTACCTACGTTCTGTATTTTAATTTAAAAAAAACCTACCTGTTACCAACTGTTCGTCTAAAATTGTGAGCCGTATGTTTGTCACTATTACAGCGCCATCTATCACAAAGCGAAAAAAATGATCTAACTGAAACATTCATATTTCTTTACTTACTACACTAATATGTAATAACGATTGGGGCTTCCTATTTTTAAAAAAACGCAGTTGATATCCCTTTGGCCTATGGCAGCGTCATCTAACGAGCCAACCGTAGCGCATCTGGTTTTCCCCTTCTAGCTAGACGAGTTTCGTTCTTGTAGTTTTTTCGTTTGACGCTTATTTCGTGAGATATTTGGCTCGGTCACGATCAATGGACCACGCTGTATAGAGGGTCTGTACAAGGTCAATGTACTTGAGGACAATATTATGGAAATGGAAGAGGCTGTAGATGAATATGAAATGGGAAATATGATACTACGTGAAGAGTTTGACAGAGCACTGAAAGACCTGGGTCGAAACAACGCCCCGGGAGTAGACAACATTCCATAGAACTCCTGACAGCCTTGGGATAGTCAGTCCTGACAATACTCTACCATCTGGTGAGCAAGGTGTATGAGACAGGCGAAATACCCTCAGACTCCAAGAAGAATATAATAATTCCAATCCCAAAGAAAGCAAGTGTTGGTTATGGCCGTGCGGTTCTAGGCGCTTCAATCCGAAACCGCGCTGCTGCTACGGTCGCAGGTTCGAATCCTGATTCGGGCATGGATGTGTGTGATGTCCTTTAATTAGTTAGGTTTAAGTAGTTCTAAGTCTATGGGACTGATGACCTCAGATGTTAAGTCCCATAGTGCTCAGAGCCATTTGAGCCAAAGCATGTGTTGACAGATGTGAAAATTTCGAACTATCAGTTTAATAAGTCACAGCTGCAAAATAAAACGCGAATTCTTTACGGAAGAATGGAAAAACTAGTAGAAGCCAACCTCGTGGAAGATCAGTTTGGATTCCGTAGAAATATTGGAACACGTGAGGCAATACTGATCTTACGACTTCTCTTAGAAGAAAGATTAAGGAAAGGCAAACCTACATTTCTAGCATTTGTAGACTTAGAGAAAGCTTTTGACAATGTTGACTGGAATGCTCTCTTTAAAATTCTAAAGGTGGCAGGGCTAAAATACAGAGAGCGAAAGGGTGTTTACAATTTGTACAGAAACCAGATGGCAGTTATAAGACTCGAGGGACATGAAAGGGAAGCAGTGGTTGGGAAAGGAGTGAGTCAGAGTTGTAGCCTGTCCCCGATCTTACTCAATCTATATATTAAGCAAGCAGTAAAGGAAACAAAAGAACAATTTGGAGTAGGTATTGAATCAATGGAGAAGAGATAAAAACTTTGAGGTTCGCCGATGACATTGTAATTCTGTCAGAGACAGCATTGGACCTGGAAGAGCAGTTGAACGGAATGGACAGTGTCTTGAAAGAAGGATATACGATGAACATCAACAAAAGCAAAACGAGGATAATAGAATGTAGTCGAATGCAGTCGGGTGATGCTGAGGGAATTAGCTTAGGAAATGAGACACTTACAGTTGTAAAGGAGTTTTGCTATTTGGGGAGCAAAATAACTGGTGATGGCCAAAGTAGAGAGGATATAAAATGTAGACTGGCAATGGCAAGGAAAGCGTTTCTGAAGAAGAGAAATATGTTAACATCGAGTATAGATTTAAGTGTCAGGAAGTCGTTTCTGAAAGTATTTGTATGGAGTGTAGTCGTGTATGGAAGTGTAACATGGACAATAACTAGTTTGGACAAGAAGAGAATAGAAGCTTTCGAAATGTGATGCTACAGACGAATGCTGACGATTGGATTGGTAGATCACATAACTAATGAGGAGGTATTGAACAGACTTCAAGAGAAGAGAAATTTGTGGCACAACTTGACTAGAAGAAGGGATCGGTTCGTAGGAGATGTCCTGAGGCATCAAGGTATCACAAATTTAGCATTTGAGGGTAGCGTGGAGGGTAAAAATCGTAGAGGGAGACCAAGAGATGAATACACTAAGCAGATTCAGAAAAATGTAGGTTGCAGTAGGTACTTTGCGGTGAAGAAGCTTGCACAGGATCGAGTAGCATGGAGAGCTGCATCAAACTATTCTCAGGACTGAATACCACAACAACAACAAGGTGTAAAAGAAAGCATAGGACTATAAATAGAGAGATGCTGAATGAAACGCATTTGGCTGTGAAGAGACATATGTGTGATTCCTCGTTTGACTGCCGTAGCAGACTATTGTCAAGCGACATGTCACAAAATCTAAAGAAATTCTGGTCATATGGAAAGGCTGTTGATGGCACCAAAGCTAGTATCCAGTCCCTAGTGAATGAGACAGACACTGAAATTGAGGGTAGCAAAGAAAAAGATGAAATGCTTAACTCCATTTTCAAATGTTCCTTTACAACGGAGAATACAGGAGAATTACTCAAATTTAACCCCTGTACCACTGAAAAGATGAATGAAATAAGTATCAGTGTTGTTGAGAAACAGCGGAAATCGTTAAAACAACGAAGCTCGAGGGCCCACTGGAATCCCTATCAGGTTCTATAGTCAATTTGTTGCTGAGTTAGCCCCTCTTCTAACTATAATCTGCTGTAAATCCCTCGAGCTGAAAACTCTGCCCAGTTCTTGGTAGAAGGCACAGGTCACACCTGTCTACAACAAGGGTAGTAGAAGTGATCCACAAAACCACTGTCCAGTATCCTTGACATAGATTTATTATAGAATCTCAGAACATGAGATGAAAGATAGTAAGGTATCTTGGACAGAATGACCTCCTCAATGCCAACCAGCATGGATTTCGGAAACATCGAGCAAGTGAAACCCAACTCGCACGTTTCTCACATGACATACAGAAAGTTTCGGATCAATGCAACCAGGTAGATGCAGCGTTTCTTGATTGCTGAAAAGAATTTGACTCACTACCACACCTACGTTTATTATTAAAAGTGAGAGCATCTGGGGCATGAAGTGAAATTGTGACTGGACTGAGGACTTTTTGGTAGGGAGAACACAGCATGGTATCTTGGATGGAGAATCATCGTCAGATGTGCGAGGGGGTAGCCAAGAAACTATCGGAATGACGTTGCCGCAGGCGGAGCTTGTGAAGTACACATTTCTGCCGCTAGGCGTGTACAGCGCAACTCGTCGCCAATTCAGTGTCGCCAGTGTTGTCGACCTGACCTCTTCTGTTCATCCGCAGTGATTGTTTTTGCTAGCGCTGTTTTGTTCTTGTTTCGTGTTTTATGACGGCTAGTTTAAGCGAAGAACGTGCAGCTGTGAAATTTTCTTTTCTACTCGGAAACAATGCTGCTGAAACTGTTTTAATGTTGAAAACAGCTTACCAAGATGATGCTATGGGAAAAACTCAAGTGAATGAGTGGTCTGCTCGATTTAAAAATTGTGACATGTCGATTGATGACAAATCTCGTACTGGACGCCCATCAACTGTCCGAATCGACGAAAATATTGAAAAAATCGGAGAGCTAGTGCTCACAGACCTTCGACAGACAGCTAATCAACTGTCTGTGATTAGGGGATTACCTTTGAGCTCGGTTCAGCGAATTTTAACGGAAGTTTTGGGAATGAAAAGTGTTGTGAGCAAGCGTGTTCCTCGGATTCTGACTGATAATAAGAAGGAACGTCGAATTGAAACATGTTATGCTTTGAAACAACAGTTTGAAACTGATCCAGATTTTCTGTCAAATGCCAGTACTGGTGATGAGACTTGGTGCTGTGGTTACGATCCAGAGACAAAGGAACGGTCAAGCCAATGGAAGATGTCAACACTATCACATCCAAAAAAATGTCGTCAAGTCAAATCAAACATTAAAGCAATGGTCATTTGCTGTCTTGATGCCAGGGGTATTTAGTCCATTCAGAGTTTGTTCCCCCAGGGTCAGACTGTCAATCAAGCCTTTTATTTGGAAGTCTTAAGAAGTTTAGGTAACACTGCCCCAAAAAAGACCCCATGTGTGGCAGACGGCACGTCAACGCACCTGCACATGCAGCCATCTCTGTTAGACAGTTTTTAGCTAGAAATGGCATGGTTCCGCTGTCCCACGCACATTACTCGCATGATCTAGCTTCGTGATATTTTTTCTTATTCCCACACATGTAAAGGGGCATGAAAAGACACCGATCTGACAATACTGAAGAACTCAAGAAAAAACGAGGAAGAAGCTGTCATCCATTTACAAAGATGACTACAAAAAATGTTTCGGAGGTAGAAGCGCCAGTGGGACAAATGTATTATTGCAATGGACAGTTTTTGAAGGGGATAGGGTTAGTTTAAAAAAAAAAATTGAAAATATGCAGCTTTTAATAAATAATTCCGGTTTTTTTTGGGCTCTCCCCTCGAAAAAGCAACTTTGCATTTGCCCCAGGGAAGTGTGTGCTGTTCGTATCATATTTGAAGACAATATTTATAATAAAATCAGGCTTTTTGCAGGTGATGGAGTTATCTATAATGAAGTACTATTTGACATTTTGATGTGGATCTTGATAAGATTTCAACATGGTGGAGAGATTGGCAACTTCCCAGAAATGGAACATTTTGCACTTCACAAAACGAAAAAAAGTAGGGTCCTAGAACTAAAAGATCTATGAGTCACTGCTGGCATCGGTCAATTCATACAAATACCTGGTTGTAAAGCTTCACAGGGATATGAAACGGAATGACCACATAGGTTCCATCGCAGGTAATGCAGGTGGTAGACTTCGGTTTATTGGCAGAGCATTGGGGAAGTGCAATCAGTCTCCTACAGAGATTGCTTACAAATCACTCACACGACCAGCTATAGACTATTGCTTGTGTGTGTGGGACCTGTACCATATGAGATTAACACAGGCCATTGAATGTATACATAGAAGGGCAAAACAAATGATCACAGGTTTGTTTTATCCGCGGCAGAGTGTCAAAGTGATACTGAAAGAACACAACTGGAAGACTCTTGATGATAGATGTAAACTATCCCAAGAAAGTGTATCAACAAAGTTTTAAGAGCTGGCTTTGAAAGATGACTCCAGGAATATACTACAACCTGCTATGTATTACTCACATAGTGATCGTAAGGATAAGATTAGAATAATTGCTGCATGGACAGAGGCATCATTCAAACATTCTTCCCGCATTTTAGTGGTACAGGAAGAAGCCCTAATAACTAATACAATGGCACATACCATCTGCCATGCACCTGACAGTGGATTGCAGAGTATAGATGTAGATGTCGTTTAAGAATAGATAAAAATAAATTTAATTTGTTATTTGATGATCAGTGAGCTCGTGTTCTTATTTTTTTGGGAAGGAATTTTGGAGACCCAGTGTAAATTTGCCTTTAAGTATTCATCAATAGCGTAAAAGTACTGTGTGACAAGTACTTATTGTACTTTTTTCCTGAATGATAGCCCTTTACTATGGGAAGTGTATTGTACACTGGTCGTCTAAATTCCTGACACCACCTTGATAGCTACTTAATCTCTGTGGCAGCAGATGAATGTTCGAATTTCTTCTGGTATTGTGATCATGTATACCCCTCTTTATTATGAAGAGGTGAATGTTTTTTAAGAAATAATCTTTAATAGCTTTTTCTGCCTTATAAATATCTTTTTGTGTGATGACTGCCAGAAGCGTATGCCATATGTTGAAATGAAGTAGGCCAAAAAGATAGTTTTTTAATATATCTGTGTTGCATGTTTGGCTGAGGATTCTAAATGCATAACATAGACTGCTCAACTTATTCAGTACATATCCTTGTATACATGTCACTCCAAAGTGTTGTCTACCCATATCCCCAAAAATTTCATTGCTTAATGGATTTAATGGCCTTCTATTTCTATAGGTGTCATGTGTCTAGGGTGATTTTTTGATTAACAGAAGAGCATGTGGACTGTTTTACTTGCATTTTTATGAATCCAAGACAGCAGCCTGTCCGTTGAAGCTGATAATTGGTCACTCATTTGTTGCACTGATGTGCTACTGAACAACAGATTCCTATCATCAGGAAATAGTACAGTTTAAGTTTTAGGACAAGTAATGAGAACTTCGTTAGAGCAATGTCTTTCTTTGCTAATGCTAGAGACTTCAACTACTTGCATCCTATTTGTTAAGAACGACTCAAGCCATTGATTACATACATCTCAGATGCCATATGCAATATCTGCTGAGTAACCAAATCAAGTCCTTTGGTTAGGTCGATGAACAAACCAGAGGAGAATTCTCTGTGATTAAAAGAGGAGAACATTTGGTCAGAAAGAGCAAAAAAGGCATCATTAGCAGATCTGTGCTCACGAAACCCAGATTCATGTTCCCAAGTTTTTTTTTATATTCAGGAATTCCAACACACGATGCTGATGACGTTTACAATTACATTTGATACTTCTACTAGGAGGGATATTGGCCGATAGTTGTTTACATCATGTGGCTCATCCTTTTTGAAAACTGGGATGACTTTTGAGATTTTGAGGAGTTCCAGGAAGCAGCCATTGCTAATGAACTGTTTATTACATCACAAAAGTGTCCAGCAATTTCTGTGGCAATACTTTTATGAAATGGTCAGAGAAACCATCAGTAGCACAAAAGTATTAGTTTTCTCTTTCTCTGATAATTTTTATAACCCCTGCAGCTGATGTTGGTGTTAAGAAGAGAGACCTGTCTGCTTTTTTAGCAGTATTTCAAACTTTTTGTGGTTTGACCATTCCTGAAGAAAGATGGTTTATGTTATTTGTGAAATGTGCATTATACAATTCATTTATTTCTTTAGGATCAATTTTTTTCCATTCTCACTTAGAAAATCTGGCAGTGGTTGTTTAGGTTTCGTTCCTGTTGTACAACTGACAACTCTCCACACACTCACGCTCCTTGCGTTTTCAATGCACTGATTGACCGAGCTTTTTTGCCTTGTGTTTCACATTCTGAAGAACGTTTTTGTATATTTTGATATAATTAAGAAAATTAGGGTCTCTGTTACTTTCACTTTCCATGTATAGCCTTTGCTTCATTTTACAGGGAGTGAGTATATTGTTACCCACACTTTGTATTCAGGTTTTCTGGGGTCCTAATTACATGTTTGTTAATAGTAAAGTCAATATTATAACAGTGGCTCAGAGTGTCAACAAAATTTTTATCCTTTTTATCAGTGTCTTCTTCCAGGTAAACATTTTCCCAAGACTGTTGTTTTAACAAACCTGAAAAAAACTGTGAACTATCAGGACTGTTAATAGACCTCCAGTAAATTATTTTTCATCAGGTTAACGTGGAATTTACTTTGTATCTATATCTACACCTACATCTACATTTCTATTCTGCAAACCACCTTGAGGCACATTCATTGGACTTCTTCCTGTTCCTTTAATGTATGGAGTGTGGGAAGGATGAATGAATGTATGTCTCTGTGCATGCGGCAAGATTCCTAACTTATCCTCATGATCACTATGTGAGTGATGTGTAGTGGGCTGTAGTATATTCCTCCCAAAGATTAAACAAATCTGTGACCATTCATATTGCCCTTCTCGGTATACATTCAATATCCCCTGTTAGTCCTATCTGGTATGGGTCCCACACTCTTGGGAAATATTCTTGAACCAGTTGCATGAATGATTGGTAAGCAATCTCCTTTTGTAGACTGTTTCCACTTTCTCAGTATTCTACTATTAAACCGAAGTCTACCACCTGCTTTACCCACAACAGAACTTATGTGATCATTCCATTTCATATCCCTACAAAGTGTTATACCCAGGTATTTGTATGAGTTGATCGACTCCATCAGTGACTCATTGATGTTATAGTCATAGGATCCAATCTTTGCACGATGTTGACATCTTATCAAGATCTGACTGAATATTTATACAGCTTCTTCCAGATAGTATTTCATTGCAGATAACTGCATCAACTGCAGAAAGCTTGATTTTACTATAAATATTGTCTTCAAGGTCATTAATATACAATACGAACAGCACACACTTCCCTGGAGCACATCTGACAATGACTCTCCATCCAAGATAAATTGCTGTCACATATATACCAAAAAGTCCTCAGTCCAGTCACAAATTTCACTTGATACCCTATACTTCAACAATAAGTGTAGGTGTGGTACTGAGTTAAATGCTTTTTGGAAATCAAGAAATACTGCATCCACCTGGTTGCCTTGATCCAAATCTTTCAGTATGTCACGTGAAAAAAAGTACGAGTTGAGTTTCAAGTGATGGATGTTTTCGTAATCCATGCTGTCTGGCTCTGAGGAAGTCACTTTGTTCAAGATACATCATTACGTTGGACCTCAGAATACATTCTAAGATTCTACAATAAATATATGTCAAGGATATCCGAAGGTAGTTTCACGAACCACTTCTAGTACGCTTCTTGTGAATTATTTTCGGTGAGGTGGATATGCAGTTTATTTTATATGGTAGGCATACATCAAACAGGATCATTTGACAACTTCTCAACTTTTATTTCGGGGACATGGGAGTTACTCTAGTAGGTTCTGCTACAATATTTTCCATTGAGGACGTTTCTAGCACAATTCTTAAATCACTAGCATCATGTGAGGCCACTCCTAAATTTACATTAATTTCAGAGCACACTGTAACTCTTTTCGAAACACGATAATTAATTGCAGATTCCATACTTTGTAGAAAGTGAACCATGTTTTCATCTGGTAATCTGAAACTGCAAATGATGACTGTCTGCTGGTGTTTCAGTTCAGACACACAGTGTTCAAAGGGTCTTTCTATATTTAGATGAGACCTTTTATTTATTTCACTGGACTGAATCACATCTCTTACAAGTACAAAGCAGCCACCACCGGTTTTAGATGAACTGCAGTAGCTAGTGCATCCTTCGGAAAATTAAAAAATGAGAGCTCATCAGCTTTCATTCAACGTTCGGCGGAGCATATAATATCTACAGTAGGAAGGTCGGAGAAGCAATAATTTCACATTTTAGGAATTTATTCCGTATATATTGGATGTTTTGATAAAAAATACGAAAGGCATCTTTAGTTTCACAAGGCCTGTCACTCATAAAAAACATTTCCGCACTTGAAGGGCAACGTGGCCTTATTGGTTCTGTACTACCTGATATTGCAACATTCTGCAGTATTACGCCGACAGTATGCTGTGGCAGTCGACCGCGACCGTAAACAAACGAGGACTTGGACTGTCCGACGGCAGATGAGTGGTGCAGGTAAATAAGCCCTGCCTTCCTCTGAAAGGGCTGCCATCATTCTGTTTGTACAGGATAAGTTGGCGATTGGCGCCGTGGGTGTCGGGAACAGCCATGCTCCCGCATTACAGCTGCCGAAGGAAAAGGAGCAGTGAGCGGAGAACAGCGTCGGCTGCTTTTCATCAGTGCTGACACCACTACCCATGTCTTGCACTTAAAGGTCCCTGTAAACGATCAAATGTGTTTGACAAAATTGCTTTTATCTTGCCATGGATTTGCCAAGCAAACCCATACACGTTCAAACAACATTTGTCAGTTTAACCTTACTTTGAAGCAAATGCTTTTCATCTTCGTAAATATTTTGACATACTGAGAATGGCCACAAGTGCAGACAAACCAGTCCTGGCATTGACTTTGTCACAATGTTTACAGATGAAGAAAACAAGACTCTTGTCTAGGGAATGGCTAAAAATGAGAGATTTGCCCATGAATATGTGCTAAAGGAAATATTACCCTCAGAACACAATTTTTACATCAACTTTCCTCGAATGGATAATGACATTTTTAAATACTTGTTAAAGCCATCCTAAAGGAGGAAACTTGTCTGTTGAGTTCGTTCTTATTTAGTCACGGATGTGTTAAACAAGATCGAACACGTACCCACAAAGCTTGTCAATTTAACCTTACGTTTGAAGCAGAAGCTTTTCGCGTATGCTGTATTTTAGCACTAGAGGGAATGGCTACAAATGCAGATAAAACGTTTTTAGTAACATGGAGAGCTGCACCAAATCACTCTTCGGACTCTGGCACTGTGTTTAAAGAAGAAGAAAACAAGACGCTGGTCCAGGGAATGATTTAAAATGAGAGAGAAATATACAAAACCTGTCAATGGAATTGTTACATTCAGAATCTGATGATTTCATTAACTTCCTGCAGATGGACAGTGAAACGTTAAAAAAATTGTACCTCTTCAAGCTTTCCCGGCGTGATCTTGACATGTGGAATAATCGGGTCTACAGAGCGACACAAACATCCGGCAGTAGACCCGATTATTCCACATGTTAAAAAAATTGTTTAGCGTTATTTCGCCCTCACATTGAAAAAGAAGACACAAGTATGCGAAAATTTATTTTCTTCCACTTATTCCTCTAATGACAGTTCATTAAAATACCACAATGTAGGAGTATATAGCCCACGCGCTTTGTGGTAGAACCAGTGAACTTCGATTTCTTCTATTTCATTCGACTTCCGATTGAACGTGACTGTATTGATTTTGTTCATAACCTCTTCAAGCGTAATGTATGGCTGGGAAAAATGCTATACCTGTACCATTATGGTAACTGTCAGTGCTATTTTGGTTTTATACTTGACCGCCATTTCCACGGTTGTGGAAACTCACGATACGACGAGATAGATTGCTGTAAAACAGTTTTCCACTAAACATATGCGGCGAAACATCGTCACAAATAACATTCGCCATTGTGTCGAACTTTCCGTCAATCCAAATTTCTGTCAAACACGCCAGACGCGATCTATGCTTAACAAACATATCATATAGTTACATACATGGTCAAATATTTGACAAGCTTACTTGAGTTTGACAAAATGTTTATTCGTTTAGGGGGGGCCTTTAACACGAAATCGCAGGCGACACTCTCGGAAGTGTTGCCCGCTTGTCAATCATGTCGGATCGGAAATCACGTAATTTGTTGACATATTCATGCAAGAGTGTTTAATCCATAACTTATGTATTATTATCTATCGTAATCAATGAATAATGATAAATGTACGACTTACGACACTATGAAACAAAAGTAAAAAAACAGTTTTTTGAAATCTGTTTGCACATTACGTCCATTAAACCTAGACAGCAGGAATTTTATATAGTATTCTTAATTTCGCCTGAAAGGACTGTCCAAATGTTGTTCGCTGAAGATCACTTCTTTTGTGTTTGTTGCAAGATGATGAGGGTGATGATTATGATAATTGGGGCATTGTATTAACGACCAATTCATTGATGCCCGTTTCCATTATTCCATCTCATGTCCAGTACTCTCTCGCCAGCTGCTGCACAATTCTGCAGTAATCCTGCCAGTCCTGTGCAGTAACTGAAAGGAAAGCAACATTAAGAAGATTGTGCAATTGACATGTCACCAGTGACATTGTTCTCTCTGAAATTGTGTTTTATTTTAGCCTAAACCAATTATGTCGGATTTAGATCGCAGTTCTAGGGGGGTAAACACACTACTTTGTGGCCTTTGCTCTCAGTGATTTAATGCACGATGTACACTTCCACGGATAGTTTCTTTTCCTTTTTAACTCAACAGGTTGAAATCAGCCTGGACGTTAGCCGACGACCCTTCTCTAACAGAATGCTCCAGCAGTGAACGCTGATGTTTCTCTCTCTGACGGTGTAAACGATGTCTCTTTTCAGGATACAGTATGTGAAGTGTACAAGTTCATCATGGCCCTGTGTGACACTTCTCTCGCTATCCCCCACCCCCACCCCACCTAACCATCTACAGTGTTTAGAGTAGATGTTGTATGCCTTACTTTAGATAAACTCTCCACTGAAACGTGTGACAGCAAAGCATTCGTCTTCTTCGTCAGGGTAGCCACATGCATCCACAACCCACGTTCAAATGCTGGACACCTTCCAGCTGCTGACAGATGCAGATGACGACCATACCACAGCCAAAACCTCAAGCGAACGTGTTCTCTCCATTATCTTCTCTTGGACTAGACCTTGGTCAATGAAAGCTCCTTGCTCCCCTGTAGGCCATTGCTTTCACTCTGCTTTCACTCTGGCTACAGGACTTTGTCATGTCCAACATCTCCTGTACAGCTTCTAGCCATGCCCCGCACTACTGGGAGGGAGGAGGGAAGAGGGGGCTCTGTGGCGACCGTCGGCCACCCAGACACTTTATTTGTGCTTTTACTGAAGAGATTCTTTGGTTTAACTTCACTTTACTTTTTGTGTGCGGGCTGGTTTGCATACTGTGCATTTTTGTGTTAGATATTTGTGAAGAAAATTGTGGTCAGTAAGTTAATGTGTGTTGGTGCTACTATTCTCTCATCTACTTCAAGGGGATGGAAGTTACCACAAGATATTTCGATAATATCTGCCTACAGTAGTTGTAGATTTCAAGCATTGCCCACTTGACAGCCAAACCTGTGTTGGTCACCATTTCTTATAGCTGTTACGCAGTAGTCTCTATTTCCTTAGAGTTTTATTAAAGTGATTGTAAATCACGGAGAGTTGCTTCCATGATGAACTGTTCTTCTAGGTACAGTTCACAGAACAAAACTGCTCACAGGGAAAATGGCTTGGTCCCACGTCAGGCATTTTCAGTGTGTGCAGCCTCATCATAAATTATTGCAACACTAACGTTCTGTTAATGTTCATGTTGGTTTATGGCGGTAAAATATCATACCATCGAGACATACTATACACAACAATACCAATCACACTGCTGGTATTGTATATCAATAGCGATAGCAAAATATGTAATGATTTGACTGGTAGTGTTAGATATCTTCTGAAGAAAGTGTTAGTGTCACTGTACAAGTAGCTCACAGTCAAAGTTGCTGGTCATCACTGAATCACAGTTCGCTAGAACTCCGCCAAAACCAGTTCCAAGCCCGGTTGAAAAAGGAAGAGGGGGAGGAGTAACACGTCGTCAAAAAACCTTGGTTCACCTGGCCCAGATGATAGTACCTCGTGACGGCCCGCTGCCAGGGATACGGTGAAGACCTCAACGGCAGTGAAGGCGGAGATGAAGATCACCGGTACAGCGGCACTGGCGGAAGAGGCGGCCCAAATCCACTAGCGTCTGTTCTGGAATCGAGCGGGTAGTGGTCAGCGTCTGTTCACCTAGTTGGTGCGGCTGCTTCATGCTCTTCTTGATCTCAACAAACAAGTCGTGAACATGTGACCTTCATAGAGGATCACCACAAAACAATTCGAATAATCATAATGGAACAAAAGGAAAGAAATCCACTACCCCAGGCATCAGTCTCTAGACTGAATTTTCTTGTTCATCGGATTCTGGGGGACCAGAAACGGCGTGCGCAGAAGAGTCGGAGCTTCTCAAAATATCTAAGACCAAAACAAAAAAACTTCATAGGAACTCTCAACACAAACATACTCTCCAAAGTATGTAAACTGACAAATACTATGGAAAAATTCCATATAAAAATCCTTGCGATTCAAGAAACACGATTTACGGACGAAAATCATTTTTATTCAGGAAACTTCAGAATCTACAAAGGAAAACCTGCAGTCCAGCTGAACAAGGGACCCGAAGCATTTGGGATGGCTTCTGTTGTGCACAAAGCAATTATAGACGCGATAATAAACTTCCATTCGACATCAGAAAGAATTTCAATACTCTCAGTAAGATCTGGAAACAAAGCATATACACAGATAAATACACATGCCCCACAAATTATTACAATAGAAAAGATCCACAGGCAATAGATGACTTCTGGGAACTACTTGAGGAAACCTCAAATAAAATCCCTACTCATCACGTGAAAATTATTTTAGGAGATTTCCATGGACAACTCGGCAAAGAGAAAAAATTCAGGAAAACAACGGGAATTCATACATTTCCCAAGAGAACAAATAAAAACTGCGAGAGACTCATAAACTTCTGCGAAAATTTTGATCCTAAAATCATGTCTACACAACTTCTGAAACCTGTAAACAAACTTACAACTTGGAAATCACCGAATTCAACTTTGGGTGAATTTAAGATAGACCATGTTGCCATGTTGTTGTTGTTGTGGTCTTCAGTCCTGAGACTGGTTTGATGCAGCTCTCCATGCTATTCTATCCTGTGCAAGCTTCTTCATCTCCCAGTACATGCTGCAACCTACATCCTTCTGAATCTGCTTAGTGTATTCATCTCTTGGTCTCCCTCTACCATTTTTACCCTCCACGCTGCCCTCCAATGCTAAATTTGTGATCCCTTGATGCCTCAAAACATGTCCTACCAACCGGTCCCTTCTTTTTGTCAAGTTGTGCCACAAACTCCTCTTCTCCCCAATTCTATTCAATACCTCCTCATTAGTTATGTGATCTACCCATCTAATCTTCAGCATTCTTCTGTAGCACCACATTTCGAAAGCTTCTATTCTCTTCTTGTCCAAACTAGTTATTGTCCATGTTTTACTTCCATACATGGCTACACTCCATACAAATACTTTCAGAAACGACTTCCTGACCATTAAATCTATACTCGATGTTAACAAATTTCTCTTCTTCAGAAACGCTTTCCTTGCCATTGCCAGTCTACATTTTATATCCTCTCTACTTCGACCATCATCAGTTATTTTACTTCCTAAATAGCAAAACTCCTTTACTACTTTAAGTGTCTCATTTCCTAATCTAATTCCCTCAGCATCAGCCGATTTAATTTGACTACATTCCATTATCCTCGTTTTGGTTTTGTTGATGTTCATCTTATATCCTCCTTTTAAGACACTGTCCATTCCATTCAACTGCTCTTCCAAGTCCTTTGCTGTCTCTGACAGAAGGCCGCCTCTTCCGCCAGTACCGCTGTACTGATGATCTTCATCTCCGCCTTTCGCTCCCTGTATTTCACCCCTGCCACCTTCAGAATTTGAAAGAGATTATTCCAGTCGACATTGCAAAAGCTTTCTCTAAGTCTACAAATGCTAGAAACGTAGGTTTGTCCTTCCTTAATCTAGCTTATAAGATAAGCCGTAGGGTCAGTATTGCCTCACGTGTTCCAACATTTCTACGGAATCCAAACTGATCTTCCCCGAGGTCGGCTTCTACTAGTTTTTCCATTTTCTGTAAAGAATTTGTGTTAGTATTTTGCAGCTGTGACTTATTAAACTGATAGTTCGGTAATTTTTATATCTTTGACAGATGCTGACCACTACCCGCTCGATTCCAGAACAGACGATAGTGGATTTGGGCCGCTTTCTTTGGGATTGCAATTATTATATTCTTCTTGAAGCCTGAGGGTATTTCGCCTGTCTCATACATCTTGCTCACCAGATGGTAGAGATTTGTCATGACTGGCTCTCCCAAGGCCGTCAGTAGTTCTAATGGAATGTTGTCTACTCCCGGGGCCTTGTTTCGACTCAGGTCTTTCAGTGCTCTGTCAAACTCTTCCCGCAGTATTGTATTTCCTATTTCATCTTCATCTGCATCCTCTTCCATTTCCAGTACATCGCCATTGTATAAACCTTCTATATACTCCTTCCACCTTTCCACCTTCCCTTCTTTGCTTAGAACTGGGTTTCCATCTGAGCTCTTGATATTCATACAAGTGGCTCTCTTTTCTCCAAACATCTCTTTAATTTTCCTGTAGGCAGTATCTATCTTACCCCTAGTGAGAGAAGCCTCTACATCCTTACATTTGTCCTATAGCCATCCCTGCTTAGCCATTTTGCACTTCCTGTCGATCTCATTTTTGAGACGTTTGTATTCCTTTTTGCCTGCTTCATTTACTGCATTTTTATATTTTCTCCTTTCATCAATTAAATTCAATATTTCTTCTGTTACCCACGGATTTCTATTAGCCCTCGTCTATTTACCTACTTTATCTTCTGCTGTCTTCACTACTTCATCCCTCAGAGCTACCCATTCTTCTTCTACTGTATTTCTTTCCTCCATTCTTGTCAGTTGTTCCCTTATGCTCTCCCTGAAACTCTCTACAACCTCTGGTTCTTTCAGTTTATCCAGGTCCCATCTCCTTAAATTAGCACCTTTTTGTAGTTTCTTCAGTTTTTAATCTACAGTTCATAACCAATAGATTGTGGTCAGAGTCCACATCTGCCCCTGGAAATGTCTTACAATTTAAAACCTGATTCCTAAATCTCTGTCTTACGATTGTATAATCTATCTGATACCTTTTAGTATCTCCAGGATTCTTCCATGTATACAACCTTCTTTTATGATTTTTGTACCAAGTATTAGCTATGATTAAGTTACGCTTTGTGCAAAATTCTACCAGACGGCTTCCTCTTTCATTTCTTCCCCCCAATCCATATTCACCTACTATGTTTCCTTCTCTCCCTTTTCCTACAGACGAATTCCAGTCACCCACGACTATTTTCGTCTCCCTTCACTACCTGAATAATTTCTTTTATCTCATCATAGATTTCCTCAATTTCTTCATCATCTGCAGAGCTAGTTGGCATATAAACTTGTACTACTGTAGTAGGCGTGGGCTTTGTGTCTATCTTGGCCACAATAATGCGTTCACTATGTTTGTAGTAGCTTACTCGCACTCCTATTTTTTTATTCATTATTAAACCTACTCCTGCATTACCCCTATTTGATTTTGTATTTATAACCCTGTATTCACCTGACCAAAAGTCTTGTTCCTCCTGCCACCGAACTTCACTAATTCCCACTATATCTAACTTTAACCTATCCATTCCCCTTTTTAAATTTTCTAACCTACCTGTTCGTTTAAGGGATCTGACATTCCACGCTCCGATCCGTAGAACGCCAGTTTTCTTCCTCCTGATAACGACGTCCTCTTGGGTAGTCCCCGCCCGGAGATCCGAATGGGGGACTATTTTACCCCCGGAATATTTTACCCAAGAGGACGACATCATCATTTAATCATACAGTAAAGCTGCATGCCCCTGGGAAAGATTACGGCTGTAGTTTCCCCTTGCTTTCAGCCGTTCGCAGTACCAGCACAGCAAGGCCGTTTTGGTTAATGTTACAAGGCCAGATCAGTCAATCATCCAGACTGTTGCCCTTGCAACTACTGAAAAGGCTGTTGCCCCTCTTCAGGAACCACACGTTTGTCTGACCTCCCGACAGATACCCATCCGTTGTGGTTGAACCTACGGTACGGCCATCTGTATCGCTGAGGCACGCAACCCTACCCACCAGCGGCAAGGTCCATGGTTTATGGGGGGAGGCATGTTGCCATATCTAATAAGAAAACGAAAGAAATACTCAACGTCGAACAAGAAAGGGAGTTTTTGAGACAGACCACCATCTGCTGCAAATAAAGATTAGATTTCAACCTAACACAAAGAAACCATCAATGAACAAAGTAGAACTGATGCACATTACCTTAAATTTAAAAAGAGGGAAACTGCAGGAATTTGGGCAATCAAACGCAACGAACGAGAAGGAACTTGCAGAAGTACTGAAAAATACTATGAAATTTGGCAAACCCCCAAGAAAGCGAAAACACAGATGGTGGAATAGCGCATGTGATCAGGCAATAGAAGAAAGAATACAAGCTTGGAAAACTTTCAGAAGCAACAAAACTACAGAAAAATGGCAGGAATTTTTGAGAATACAGATGAGTTCATCCAAGGCAATACGAAGAGAAAAACGTAGATATGATTTAAGCTGGCTTAAAAAATTGATCAAGAATTTATCAATAACACCATCAGAGATTTTTACAAAATTTTCAAATAAAACCTAACATGGTATCAACCACTTAGTCTGTGCTTTCGCCGGCCTGATGGATCACTGGAAACCAAGCCTAAAAAGAACCGTCAAATTTTAGCTTAATATTTTCACTCACTTCTCAACTGCGAGCCCCCGACAGAACAATTAGATTTCGAAATACCCACATCCAGTCCCGATTCAAATCCACCATTACTTAAAGAGGTAAAGGAAATAATCAATTCTTTGAAGAACAACAAATCTCCAGGACATGACGGAATCATAGCAGAAGTATGGAAATTAAATGTCAGTAATCTCACACAAGCAACCCACAGAATTATATCAAATATTTGGGAAACTGAACAAATACCTGCAGAGTGGTAATGTGCATTAATTCACCCTCTCCACAAAAAAGGGGCAGAAACTTATCCACGTAATTGCAGAAGATTTTCACTGCTCCCTGGAATATACAAAATTCTTTCAAAGGTCATGTTAAACAGACTAGAAGAACAAGCGGAGCAGTTAAAAGGGGAGTGACAGGCAGGGTTTCGCAAAGGTCGATCTTGCATCGAGCAGATATGGAACTTAAAAACAATTTTGCAAATGAGAAGATGTAGAAATACTGTGGTAACTTTTGTCGATTTTAAAAAGGCTTACGATTCAATAGATAGACAAACATTATTCCACATTTTAGAAGAGTTCAGGATTGACGGGAAAACAAGGTCAATTATTCAACAAGCATCAACAGAGACAACCTCAAAAGTTAAATTCATGGGAGGAAGATCAAAAGCATTTCATATCCACACTGGTGTTCGCCAAGGAGATGGAATGTCCTTCTGAGGACAGGGGAAAAGGAAATGAAAGGAATTCAGCTAGGGATTAAAAAAGAGCAGACAATCAGGGTGAAGTTTCTGGCTTTCGCGGACGATCTTGCCATTCTAACGAAAAATAGAGAGGAAGCTAAACTTTCATTGGAAAAACTACGCGAAATCTCACAGAAAACTGGGCTACAAATTTCCTACTAGAAAACACAGTATATGGAAAACAAACCTGTAGATAATCTCTCCAATACTACTCAATACGGGAAAGGGGCACAAGTTGCCCACTTCAGATATCTGGGAGAGGTAATCCAACCATCAGGACTGAACTCAACAGCCAATAAAGATAGAATCAAAAGATTGCAAAAAGCATATAAGCTCACTTGGAATCAATATGATAAGAAATCTATTTATGTCAGTGCGAAACTAAGGCATTACAACACAGTACTCCTACCAGAAGCACTTTATGCTGCAGAAACTACAGTGATTCATGTTCATATGAAGATATGAAGATCATGAAGATCAGAGAGACTGAAAAGCAGGAAAGAAAAATTCTGAGGAAAATATATGGACCAGTGTTTCGGAAAGGAATTTGGATGAAGAGGTCAACTAGTGAGATTTACAAAGACATAGAAACAATAACCGACGCCATTAGAAAGAGAGGGATGAAATTTTATGGACATATCAGCAGAATAAATAAAAGCAGGCTCACAAGGCAAAAACAAGACAAAGTGGATCACAGAAACAGAAGAAGACATTAGAGAACTGGGGATCACACATAGGACAACATAAACAATAGAGAACAGTTTAGAAACATCATAAAGAAACGCACACTTAAAATACAACACACGGAGAACAGAACGGGAAAAAGATGGCCGGAAGAACGCAAGAGAGAACACAATGAACGTATGAAGAGAATTTGGGAAGAACGAAGAAAGAAGAAGAATTCATGACTACTCAAGTTCAATCGCTCTCTTAAAAGGGAATAACGGAAAATAATAATATGTATACTAGCCAGATGTAGACGGATGTAACCTATGCTTTCTTCCATCTGCTGGGCACGGTTTTCTGTTAGAGGAATCTACTACAGACCAGGGGTCTGGCTCAGCCGCAATATAAAATTTGATGGGGATTACGTAGGGCCATGGGTCTTTGTTCAATTTTAACGAGTGCGTTAACTCTTTACTGATTGCAAATGTTAAGCGTACAAGATAGAAGGTATTTTAAACTGTATTATAAAACAAGTGTAGAGAATAATATCTGGGGTTATTAGTGTTAGAATCAAGTATGGAAATAATTCGATTTGATATCAGAAATACCATGTGAGGCTAGACAATTAATTTTCGATTAAATACAATACTTAACTGCCTTATACGACGTTCGATTTTCCACGTGTTGGTCTTCATTTTGATCACATGGATACTCACATAGTTTCAGGTGCTTTAAGACCTAATATACACTAACTGATTTTCATTAACGACCATTGTACTGTAATTCATTATTTGTAACTTGTTGCATGTGTGAAAATTAAAATTTGTGCATAAACTTTTACCATTTTGAACCATCCATATACCTCGATGCTTCAAAATGTTCTTATAAGCAGGATCGCCTATATCGTACGAGAAGCTAAACATCCTCACCTTGTCGGATAAGTTTTTCTGTTAGCATGATTTCCATTGAGTGCACTGCATGCTCACCGATGAGACAGATCTGCCTGCCGCCGCTGCCGGCTCGGCCACCAGTGTGAGAACACGCTTGCCGTGCACAGCCAACGGCCGCGGCGGCGTATCTGTCGACTGGCTCTCGCTGTGGTGGCTGGCCGGACAACCTCCTGTACGAGGACGAACGACGCAGCAAAACGCATTTCAACAACGCGGCCTGACCGCCGCGGTTGAAAGTCGCAGACAGCGTTCTGTGTGGCCACACACGCCACGCCACTGACTGTGCCGCCAGGCTAAACTATAACCCAGCGTTGCTAACATTATTGTTTGTGTTAGAGTCTGCTGATGACTTTTATCGCAGATACGCCGTTACTCGATATTTAATAATATGAAATCGTACCCAGGGTAATGTGTTTGTGATAAATCTTCAAATCGTTCAAATGCCTCTAAGCACTATGGGACTTAACATCTGAGGTCATCAGTCCACTAGACTTAGAACTACTTAAACCTAACTAACCTAAGGACATCACACACATCCACACCCGAGGCAGGATTCGAAACTGCGACCGTAGCGGCCGCGCGGTTCCAGACTGTAGCGCCTAGAACCGCTCGGCCACCCCGGCCGGCGACTAACATGGGATGTTGAACTACACAGGAAGGGCCACACGAATGGTCACAGGTTTGTTTGACACGCGGGATAATATCACTGAGAGCTGAAAGAACTGAACTGGCAGATACTTGAAGATACACGCCAGAGAAAGCCCACTTACAAACTTTTAAGAACCGGCTTTACACGGTGACAGTAGGAATGTTCTACGTATCGCTTCCATGTCGATCGTGTGGACAATGTTAGACTAATTGAAGCAGCCACAGAGGCATTGAAAGTCATTTTTCCGGCGTTCAATACGTGAATAGAGGGGAAAAAGCTCTTACAAGTGGTACAATAGGGCGTACCCAGCCACGCACTTCACAGTGTTTTCAAGAATCTAGGTGTAGATATAGAATTATCTCTGGGTCCAAAAAAAAAAGCAATTAGATCTTGAATACAGTTTTGCAGAGGTGTTGCTTGGTTTTCTTTCCTTTAAAGGTATTCATTTATTGAAATGCAATACTGTAGTAGTCTACGAATCTATCCAATTACTGAAAATGCTCGGCAGTTAACTGCGTTATGAGATACTAGTGAGAATGTCTCTGTGGCTACGATAGGCTCAGCTTGATAAGTGTTGACGCAGTTAATATAATTTACGTAGTTGTGCAAAATAGGGCGTTCCCAGCCACGCACTTCACAGTGTTTTCAAGAATATAGGTGTAGATATAGAATTATCTCTGGGTCCAAAAAAAAAAAAAAAAGCAATTAGATCTTGAATACAGTTTTGCAGAGGTGTTGCTTGGTTTTCTTTCCTTTAAAGGTATTCATTTATTGAAATGCAATACTGTAGTAGTCTACGAATCTATCCAATTACTGAAAATGCTCGGCAGTTAACTGCGTTATGAGATACTAGTGAGAATGTCTCTGTGGCTACGATAGGCTCAGCTTGATAAGTGTTGGCACAGTTAATATAATTTACGTAGTTGTGCAAAACGATCCATATTTTAAGATAAACTAGCTGCAATGTCTTGAAAACGGTAGAATATTCTACATGAAGTGAACATGTGACTCTTCTACATTTGTTCATATTTGCCAGGTACATGGAAAAACACCATTATCAACCGAATACATGATAAAAAAACTACAGCAGTTTTCAAAGTATTTTGACTTTTCTTGTTTTAGTGTTACGGCTAATTTCGCCTTAGGTGTTACTGGATACAGATATCTGTTTGTTAAATTCTTCCCGAAAGTTTCTTTGTCCAGATCGAGGAAATAGTCAAACTGGAAAATATTTAACCTGAAAAACTCACTGAACTTTGTCTTCGTTTAATTAATGACGATTCGAAGACAAGTGCGTAAACGAAATTTTTGTAGAGCCTAAGACAATGCATGTTTCGACTTTTCCACTGTGTAACTGTTGTACCAGAATGTATTCTTAATCATCATTTTCATCCAGTAGTAAGCACAATAATAATTCGGGATGACTAATTTGAAAAGGGTGTGTGCATTGTGCTTCGACATGGCGAGCTCAGGCGCTCGGCGCCAGCCCGAGCAAATAAAGTACTGTAACTTCTATTTTCTCCATACTGTAATGAGATACGGGTTTTCCTCAAATTTACAATTTCAATATATTAGCTACATTTAGTTCGCAGCAACATAACACCCAAAACGAACGAAACGTAAAGTAGCCAGCGAGCCCTTCGAATTTTATGCTACGTAGTACTGGGAAAGTGGGTATCACAGTAACAATGACCAACATCGACAAAACAGACACTTCATCATCAAGCTATAATGTGAAACTATAATATATTCAAATATCAACTTTTTGTACCAATTAGTATCTTCCGTATCGAATGAGAAGTATTTTACAGGGACGGAAACACACAAACCGAAAGAAGAAGAGAATCTCTATAGAAAAACTAACTAGAGGAGTTGACGTAGTCTCGCTTCGTTTACATACAATACTTTTTACAGCAAGAAATTCGGAAACTCATTTTCTCGTGCGCCGCTGCGGACAACCGATTTGTGGGGGCCGCTGGAAGACGCTGGCAACCGCGCCGCCGGGCCACACTCTGCCTCGCCGGGCCTCCGGCTCCACACTGAGCGCGCCGCAAAATGGCTCTGCGCGCTCAGTTTTCCGGCTGTTGGTGCATCAAGGGAAGTGGCGTGTTTGCGCGCGCTCAGTTCAGACGGGGCTTCGGCTCGCTCCATCTTCAGACGGTGCGCGCGCTCCACGGGGTGCAGCAGCAGGGCGCAGCGCGGCGCGGGGCTGCGCGGCGCGGCGCGGCGCGGTGCGCTTAGTGTCGACCCGGGATTCTGCAACTATAAATGACATTTATGTTTTCCTTGTCAAAAATATTTAGCATTTCTTCTGAATATGTCACGAGTTCTTAGGGTGAGGAACTTAATATAATTCAATGTGCGTTTACATGTACCGTAAAAATTGCATATTTCCGAAAATGTATCCTGACAATGTTGCCCGGCAACACACAACACGAATTGCAGCCACTATTGTCCGGCACTGTTTGCAGCAGTACCTCGCCGACCGAGAAGCGTTTGCAAACAACCGCAAAATGGACGAAGGCAAGCTAGTGAAAGTCAGTGCGGCTCTATTGCTTTCGCCTTACCTAAGGTGAGACAGAACGAGAGAAATCGGGCTTTGTGGATGCGTTTTTTGATGTAAGTGGAATGCGCCAGAAAATTTAACTAGGAAACAGATGCTAGATACCTACCTGTTCAAGAATATAACCAGAATACAGAGCACGATTTAGAATACCTCGTACAAGCACTTTGTCTGAGAGCAACTAAAACCTGTTCGTTTTTTAACTACTTGTGATTCGTACAGAAGTTAAATGTACTTCTTTAAAACCTGTAACCTCATAGTTCCATAAACATGCAATGATCCGGTAGAAGAACTGAAAGATTTCATTAAGGGAGGTTTCAAATAAGAATAGAAGTTTTATTATTATATTGTTGTTGTTTATCAGCACACACATCTGTTTACGCTACAAAAACCTACTTCTGGTATGTCTCGACATAGCGTGAAACTCGTAGTATGAGACGCAAATCATGTGGATGGCGAACAACTTGCGCTTCCACTCTTCCTATGCAACTTGTTTTGCCTCGCTTTTAGTATAGGTTCGTAGACTTCGGAATTTTTTGTTTGCTTATCAAGGGTGATGCCGAGCTCATTGGTAACACTTGAAAATGTTTTTATAGATTACGATCACTGTATACAGGGTGTTACAAAAAGGTACGGCCAAACTTTCAGGAAACATTCCTCACACACAAAGAATGAAAATATGTTATGTGGACATGTGTCCGGAAACGCTTACTTTCCATGTTAGAGCTCATTTTATTACTTCTCTTCAAGTCACATTAATCATGGAATGGAAACACGCAGCAACAGAACGTACCAGCGTGACTTCAAACACTTTATTGCAGGAAATGTTCAAAATGTCCTCGGTTAGCGAGGATACGTGCAATCACCCTCCGTCGCATGGAATCCCTAATGCGCTGATGTAGCCCTGGAGAATGGCGTATTGTATCACAGCCGTCCACAATACGAGCATGAAGAGTCTCTACCTTTGGTACCGGGGTTGCGTAGACAAGAGCATTCAAATGCCACATAAATCAAAGTCAAAAGGGTTTAGGTCAGGAGAGCGTGGAGGCAATGGAATTGGTCCGCCTTTACCAATCCATCGGTCACCGAATCTGTTGCTGGGAAGCGTACGAACACTTCGACTGAAATGTGCGGGAGCTCCATCGCGCATGACCCACATGTTGTGTCGTACTTGTAAAGGCACATGTTCTAGCAGCACAGGTAGAGTATCCCGTATGAAATCATGATAATGTGCTCCATTGAGCGTAGGTGGAAGAACATGGGGCCCATTGAAGACATCACCAACAATGCCTGCCCAAACGTTCGCAGAAAATCTGTGTTGATGACGTGATTGTACAATTGCTTGCGGATTCTCGTCAGCCCACACATGTTGATTGTGAAAATTTACAGTTTGATCACGTTGGAATGAAGCCTCATCAGTAAAGAGAACATTTGCACTAAAATGAGGATTGACACATTGTTGGATGAACGATTCGCAGAAGTGTACCCGTGGAGGCCAATCAGCTGCTGATAGTACCTACACACGCTGTACATGGTACGGAAACAACTGGTTCTCCTGTAGCACTCTCCATACAATGACGTGGTCAACGTTACCGTGTACAGCAGCAACTTGACTGACGCTGACATTAGGGTTATCGTCAACTGCACGAAGAATTGCCTCGTCCATTGCAGGTGTCCTCGTCGTTCTAGGCCTTCCCCAGTCACGAGTCGGAGGCTGGAATGTTCCGTGCTCCCTAAGACGCCGATAAATTGCTTCGAACGTCTTCTTGTCGGGACACCTTCGTTCTGGAAATCTGTCTCGATACAAACGTACCGCGCCACGGCTATTGCCCTGTGCTAATCCCTACATCGAATGGGCATCTGCCAACTCCGCATTTGTAAACATTGCACTGACTGCAAAACCACGTTCGTGATTAACACTAACCTATTGATGCTACGTACTGATATGCTTGATGCTAGTACTGTAGAGCAATGAGTCGCATGTCAACACAAGCACCGAAGTCAACATTTCCTTCATTCAATTGGGACAACTGGCGGTGAATCGAGGAAGTACAGTACATACTGACAAAACTAAAATGAGCTCTAACATGGAAATTAAGCGTTTTCGGACACATGTCCGCATAACATCTTTTCTTTATTTGTGTGTGAGGAATGTTTCCTGAAAGTTTGGCCGTACCTTTTTGTAACACCCTGTAGATTAATTTCAACGCCCAACAGATAACTTGCTGTTATGAAATGCATAATTCTCTCGTTTGTCCATTCTCCATTGCTATACACAACAAACAATTACAAAACGTGTGGCTGTATTTAGATGTATATTGTTTTCGCTCAGACACTTGACTGTAGCGGTGAGTGAAGCAGAAAACAAAAGTGAGAGCGAGAGAGAACCGTTCACAAACAAAGACAGATATATGTTTTGCCCTACAAAATCTAAGCCAATACGAAGATACCCTCTGCAACTACCTGCAACAGCCTGCAATATGAACAATATTGTTCAGCCATACTGCGAAACTGCCTTCTACTGTGGCCACCAGCAGCAATATTTACGACAGTTCTGTCTGCTTGATTAGCTGAGTTGTAACGCGTTGCCAACCAGATTCGATTTCCGGCCCGGTTGGAGATTTTCTCCGCCCGTGGCCTGGGTGTCGTTGTGTCCTCGTCGTCTCATCACCAGTGACACGCAAATCGCCGAATGCGGCGTCACCTGAAATAAGACTTGTACCCGGCAGCTGAGCTTCCCGGTTGGGGCCTCCCAGCCATCAATGCCACACGATCATTTCACCTTTGTATGGCAGCTCTTCTGCGACCTTATATTGCCGACAAATATGGCCTAACTAAATGAAAGTGCAGTTAAAATTTCTGGAGTTGAAATGAAGAGCAGTGACGTTTATATACCTCACATGTCACAAATACTTGAATATTTTTTAGCCAACTACATTTTATCTCTGACTGCTAAAGAGATTGAATGAAGCAGTTAGGCGATAACCTTTTTATTTTTAAGCTCAAACATCATAAACTCACAAATCTCAGACAATACAAAGAATAGTAATAAAAATTAAAGAACAAAGAAGATTGTCCGAGTGCTTGTCGCCACAGAATAATGCCTTGCTTCACTCTGCATTCACGCGATTCCCCCCCCCCCCTCTCACCCCCCTCACTCCTCCGTTGAGCGGAGCTCCAGGAATGTTAGCGTATTTGTATTTGAGCCGACGCCCAGCTCTGGTGCGTACTGATGGCGTTCAGCCTCCAGTGTTCGGAGTCACAGTGCCACACAACCTAATAAATCTGCGGTGGTAGAGCAGTGTATTGACACTGGGCACCCTACGGTGTACGACAACGTCGAAATTTTAGCCTCGACTTCATCTTTCTGGGACTCCGTTGTGAAAGTAGCATTTGAAATTGGGTTAGCGACGAATGTAATTAATAGAGATAGCTGCTTCGGCTTGGACAAATTGTGGAATCTGGCAATTTCTGTACAAAAATCACAAAGACGCCGTTATCACCGTGTGGATCGACCGCACAGCCATAGATCTAATTCCATGCACATGTCATACCTCTTTGCCTTGTCTATCTGTGACCGCAAGCGCAGTGGTACAGTCCGAGGGCTTAAAAGGAGGGAGCAAGTGCTGTAGCGTCAGTCACCTCGACTCATTCAGAAGATGGCTGGACGTTATTCAGCCGAAATATTAGAGGAAGAAGTCGAATTTATGCTGCTGCACGCCCGAAATTTTATGGTATAGGCAGATATGGCCTACAGAAATTAACTCCTCCAAGCAACGAGCCTAGTTGGTGATAACTGACGATGAGAGCACGCCAGTGGGCTGATACCGGCTGGTGTTACTGAGTAGCCCGAGAATGGCACCTGACGTTGTCGAAGTGAACACTTTTTGATTCATTGACAGAAATACCATATGAATCAATGCATTGGTAAACCATCTTTAGATGCAGTTTTTGCAATTTCTTGGACACTGAAAAGACGAGGATGTCCTCGAGGAATGCGAAGCAGTATGATAAACTTCTTAGTACTTCGATGACAAACTGCTACCAAGCTTGTGCCACATTTTTCAAACCAAACGGCATACAGAAATATTCGAATAAGCCGAATGGTGGCGTGACTGTCGTCCTAAGCATATTAGCACGTGCGTCTGGTACCTGGTGATGTGACTTCCGGTGGTCAATAACACTAAAAATGGTCGCGCCTGCCAGTGTGTGTGTAAAATCCGTAGTATATGGTATCGGGTGTAAACCTTATTCGCGTCCGTAGTATAACAATATACGTGCACCCTGAGTAACGCTAAATGAACAAGCACATACTGGCAGTCAGATAATCTGTGAATCTTCTGACTATAAGACACTTTCAGAAAGAGTTATGCCACCAGAAAGACCAAACGGCCCTTCTCAGGTCTCTCTGACCAGGAAACTCGGACCTGTGGTTCGAATTTGTCACATAAACATAGAAGGCATAAGCTATGCTAAGTGCCAGATTTAAAAGAATTATTAAAAGATGAAAATATTGACTTGGTTGCTATACAGGAAACCCATTGTGATACAGTGCAACAACTAAATAAAAGGGGCAAAATACCAGGCTATGAGCTGTTGGGAGCGACCTATCATAGGGCTTATGGAGTAGCCACATATGTCAAACAAGATACTGAAAACGCTTTCCTAATTTCTACATCCACCAACGAAGACATTCATAATGTTGTCACAAAAATCGGAAGCATTACCGTCTCCAATATTTATAAGCCACCTGTTACACCTTGGCCAACCCATGTTCTTCAAAACTCAAACATATCCTGCTGTATACGTTGGGGATTTCAATAGTCATCATGAACAGTGGAAGTATAAAGACAATGATGCAAATGGAGAAGCAATAGCAAAATGTGCAGAAGACGATTACTTATACCATGTATTCTATGCTAAGGATCTGTTTACGTTTAGATCAGCTGCCTGGAGACAGGAATACGACCCTGGCCTGTGTTTCGTGTCGTCCAACATCAGAGACCAACATCTCATGGCCTCGCGTAGAGTTCTGCCCGACTTTCCGCACAGTCAACACCATCCAATCATAATAGAGATAGGAACTCAAATTCCCCTAATTACCTCTATTCCTCGCCCACGATGGAATTTTATAAAGACAATTGGACTGGGGTTTCCACAGATCTGGACAAATGTTTGGGATGGATACCACCTACTAGCAAAAATTACCAAAGATTTGTTGGTGCCATGATAAGCACGGCCAAGAAGCACATACCAAGAGTGTACCGCAAAGAATACATCCCTGGATGGTCCCAAAGCAGCGAAGAACTATACCACAGCTTCCTTGGATCCAGGGATCGGATAATAGCAGATAAACTGCTTCACAGCTTGGATGCTGCTAGAAGACAAAAATGGACGGAAACTGTAGAAAGCCTCAATTTCCAAACATCCAGCACGCAAGCACGATCACTGCTGAGAAAACTAGGGAGCGGCCCACCAGCACAACGACAAAAAGCAGCTGTAAGAACAAATGCCATAGCTGCACATCTGGTTAACATGTCTAGGACACAAAAGGATAAAACACATACAATCAAAGCGAAACTATAACTCAAAATTTTAAAAAATGAAGCTACAGAAACTGAACAATCACGCCCTTTCTCTAGCGAAGACATAGAAAAAGCTCTGAAAGATGTCGTACCAACAAAGGCACCAGGTTTCGACAACGTTCACTCTGAATTCATAATAAACTGTGGCTAGTATACAAAGGTATTGGGGGCTCGATTTTTCACAAACATCATACAAACTGGCAATATCCTACAAAAACTCAAACGCTCTAAGGTAATAGCTATTCTAAAGCCTGGGAAGCCAGCTGACAAGCTACAGACCAATTGCCCTGCTGTCTGTAATTTACAAATTACTAGAGAGGCTTATATATAACAGAATTATCCCAGAATCATTGAGGGTGACCCCAACTGAACAGGCAGACTTTCGGCCAGGAAGAAGTTGTACTGACCAGGTGTTGTCACTCACTACTTACATTGAGGGGGGGGATTCCAGAGAAAATTAGAAACATCAGTGGCCTTTATTGACCTCTCAGCAGCTTATAACACTGTGTGGAGAGAAGGCATCATGTACAAAATTCTCCAAGCAATTCCTTGCAAATCTGTAGCACGCTTAATAGACAGCATGCTCAATGATAGGGTGTTCCAAATAAGTATGGGCACTGACGACAGCTCCATAAAAAAACTAAAGAATGGCTTACCCCAAGGATCAGTGCTCACACCACTGCTGTTTAGCCTCTATATTGAAGACCTGCCGGAAACACAATCAATAAAGTTCGGGTATGCTGACGATTGGGCCCAAGCTACAAGATGTAGCACAATTGAAGCATCTGAGGACATCCTAACGAAAGGCGTGAAGATAATGGGTGAATATTTCCGTAAGTGGAGTCTTCAACCAAATGCTTCCAAAACAGAGGTTAATTGCTCCCATTTCAACAACAAACTCGCTGGAAAGAAACTCAACATTCGATTTGAAAACACCATTCTCAGGCACAATAAAACTCTGAAGTACTTGGGTATGACACTGGACAGATCACTATCTTTTAAAAAGCACCTAACAAAGACAGCCGAAAAATTAAAGACAAGAAACAATATTATTCAAAACGTCTGTGGTATTACCTGGGGAGCAATAGCCTCCACTCTCCTCACCTCTGCTTTAGCAATTGTATTCTCGGCTGCCGAATACTGTGCTCCGATTTGGCTAAACAGCCCACATGTAAAAATGGTCGATGTACAATTGCATAACACTCTAAGGATGATTTCTGGAGTAATTAAACCCACTCCGACGCAATGGCTCCCAATATTACGCCACATCGCAAAGCCACACCTGCGACGTACTGACGCCCTTGTACGTCAATCCAAAAAAATCATGGGAAATCGAAGCCTGCCAATCCACCAAGATATTGAGGCTGCAAACACTAATAGGCTTCGATCTAGGAACCCGCCAACAAGAGCAGCAAGGACCTGTGTACAAGAAGGTTTCAGTATCAGAAACGCATGGTCCGAAAAATGGAACGCATGGCAAAATCATAACATGCCTTGTATCATACAAAAGCCACCTGATTTTGACCTACCACGAAAAACATGGTCCACTCTAAATAGGATTCGAACTCGTCAAGACAGATGTGCTTACTATTTGTATAAATAGGGTAAAATACTATTCCCTCAGTGTGACTGAGGATAGAATCAGACCATCAGCCATTGTTGAAGAGTGTTCTAGAAGACCCTATAATGGGAGCCCCAACGGCTTGCTGCTCACGGCTCCAGAGTCGATAGATTATATTAATAGACTTGATGTTTGTTTGTAATCCTTAAACTTTGTTAAATTAGTGATGTTTGTTTGCAATCATTAACGTTTGCTTTATTAGTCATTTGTCTGCTTCTTTCTTATGTGTCTGTATTGCCATACGATAAATAAATAAAATAATATGGTATCGGAAACGACTGGGAATGCTACGAGTATTGAGTGCCCAGTAGTCACTACATCTTCCTTCTTTAGTACACGACGCGTCAATGACCATGGGGTGTCGGATCTACAGACGACTGCCTATCACAATAGTCTGTACAATTCTGCCTTCGCTGCAGCGAAAAATCAGCAGCTAACGTGCACGGGCGCTGGGATACTGGTTGACTGGTAGCAATCCTGATGTTATGGACCTCGTTGTGCTTACCTGTCCGCGCACACGGCAAGGATTGGCATTTTGCCGCGTGCGCCGTCACCTCATCTGTCATCCAAAGTAGGCAGGGTACCTTGTCCTAGGGTGCGTTAAATTCACTGTGTACCCTCGCAGGTAATTTCCAAGAATGTTGGACTGTCGAAGCGGTATCGAACGTGTGATTCTAAATAGATCACGCGACTGCGGTGGCGGGCGTTATGATAAATTATTTGTGAGATTGTAGGAAAACCCGAAGATTTATGATGGTAGCGAGTGGGATGTCTGGCATTGCAGACGTTTCTTCGGCTGATTGCCTCTCGTGGAAGAATCTAATTCTGTGCTTATGCAATGTAGAAAATTGTTTAAATTTTTATCGGAAATGTGACACTCCACCCATATTTTTGCGTGACATTGGCAGAGTCTACTCAGGTTACGGGAAAAGGGGAATGGTTCCGTAGCATACACATCAGGTGGCCGACAATGTCGACGAGTGAGGTACGCTCTTCTTTTGTCATTGCTGTTGTCACCACTATAAACAACGCCTACCACCATAGTCGCGTGATCGATTTAGAATCGTTCTCTCGATATCTATCGTTTGGAGCCCGCGGCTTCGAAAAGAAAACATTCTTGGAAATTACCTCCAGGTAAGTGTCTGACGAGCCGATAGCTACTTCTACTGCAAAATTAAACAAGAAATTAGCACCCAATATTGCGTTTGACACATCGAATATCACTAAGGTCCATGGTATATATTCTTGGTAACCGAGAACTACGTCTACCTGGCATTTTCCATAATTCATTATTGAAGTCTTGTTTGCCGCTGTGAGCTTTGATTGAGACGGAGAAAGTTTCACGTTGCAATTTCTAGCAGGCAATGCACTTAAGTCAGACCCTGAGTCGATTAGATAACTGCACCAGATTTAACGTCTGTGACAAGAAGTCGATGGGACAGCGCCGGCCGCGGTGGTCTCGCGGTTCTAGGCGCGCAGTCCGGAACCGTGCGACTGCTACGGTCGCAGGTTCGAATCCTGCCTCGGGCATGGATGTGTGTGATGTCCTTAGGTTAGTTAGGTTTAAGTAGTTCTAAGTTCTAGGGGACTAATGACCGCAGCAGTTGAGTCCCATAGTGCTCAGAGCCATTTGAACCATTTTGATGGGACAGCGAGCGTAAAGAAGAAAGGTTACTCACCAGTAGTTGCCCGTCATCGCTCACACGTCGCAATGGTAGGCTCTGGCGCTCGAACTTGCGAGCATTCGCGTGAGTGCAGGGTGATGTGCACCGCATCACCTTGTTTCCAAAGCTACGGTGGTACCAGCACAAACACTCCTTAGACACGTTGCCACCTTCCTTTCTCTTTTTATATGTGCCCGTCTTGTCTAAAAGCAAAGTCGATATCTGTCGTCGCAAGACATTAATCTGATTGTGTAGCTTTGTAATTGTTGAGTCCTCGTATCGTTACAGTTTCCTGAATGTATGTACCGCTGCGTTCGAATGTCAAGGACAACGTATGCCCTGCATCTAACGAAGTGTAGACCTTGTCGGCTATGGAGAGGAAGGATGAAAAATAGAGTGCGTCGGAAAAGCGCCACAGCCGTTATAAAGTCCCTCTGGCAACTGCACGCGCCATACATTTTGCAGTGTAGTATCTGTCAACTCGGTGTCGTCGACTTAACTTCGCGGGTGCTTCCAAAATTCCGAAGGCGATTTATTTCCTCTCTTTTCACCATTTGGTGCTTGTTGAATACATTGTTCTACCGGCCGACGCAGTCGGTCAAGGAGTACTCCTGCAGGGCGAGCGGGCGGAGTATTATATCTGCGCTGATCGTAGATGCTTTATTGTCGGGCACACTAACGGCGATCATAAATCTTCGTTTACAATGCCGTGATGCTGGAAAGTCAGATCAAGCATTGCAAGACATAATTCAAGTTTATCAGAAATGAAATGCGGTGAACGTATTTTCATCTTGCTACTATTAAACGCGAACGGCCGTTCGTTGATGCAATAGAAAAGTCCAGTGCACGTTTTTCTGATTTTCAACGTTGTGTCGTAAATCTTCTATGTGCTTCAACAATGTGTCGCGCCGATCCAGTACTCTGTGTCACGCGGACACGCCGACTCTGCGGTAGACGATACTGAATGGTGCAGCAGTTGTTCGCCTGCAACGGAATTCAGTGTACGTGGCCACCACTTTAGTCAATTAAAGCTTATCTTTGTCCGCTTCATCGAAGAAGTTAGGCAGTAACTTTTTTGTTTTTAAGCTCGAAAATCTAAGTCAGTTCTAAGAAAAGTGATAAAAATCAAACAGAGCAATGAAGATTGCCTATGTGCTCGTCACTGCAGAATAACGCTGCGCTGCACTGGGCACTCACAGATGTTATCTGGCGACTACCACAATTTATTTCCAAATACGTATCGATTTCAGACGCTGCGGCTATGCAGAACGTAAGAATACGGCTTAAAATGAATTTTCTAGGAGCTTGAAACAGGCAAAAACAAACAGAGAATGCAAAGCTCGTCTAATTCAGTTTACAAATGTGTACCTGCACGTGGTTGAAACTGCGCTTTTCGATTGGCCTTCCTATCCTTTTTTTGTTGCTCGCTTGGTTGGAAAACAGAGGATTTGGTGAGGATATTGCTAGAATCCGTGTTATTTCGTTTTTGTTCATTTACGAGAAAAAGCAGCAATGCGTTCTTCACGTTGTAACACTGTGGAAGCTCTGTAAATTTGCTCGATGCAATGAAACAATTCGTGCATGACCGTGTCATATATCATTCGATAGTGCTACTACGATGCCTTACAATTAGTGTCCCTCTTCCACAAGTGTAGTGGGTCTGAATGAGACAGCGTTTACGGTGGCACCGACAACTGCTGTCAGACAGCATCGTCAAAAGTCACCCGATAACATCGGCCGACAGCTTGGTCACGGTGCGTCTGATTTCATTCTTCAATTTTTGGTAGGCTCAAGGAGCTTAGGTTAGCTTAGAATCTATTCTATTATGTGCGAAGTAGGTTAGATTTTAACCTTGAGATGTGGGATGGATACCATGGAGAGAAGTCCTGCAACGCGGCATTTGCTATTACAAAGGTGATGAATGCATGCAAATGAGCTATATCGGTCTCCAAAACAATGTTACGAGTATTATAAGCTGTCCTCAGTTCCTGGAATTACTAGCCAATTACTAGCGTTTACGGTGGCACCGACAACTGCTGTCAGACAGCATCGTCAAAAGTCACCCGATAACATCGGCCGACAGCTTGGTCACGGTGCGTCTGATTTCATTCTTCAATTTTTGGTAGGCTCAAGGAGCTTAGGTTAGCTTAGAATCTATTCTATTATGTGCGAAGTAGGTTAGATTTTAACCTTGAGATGTGGGATGGATACCATGGAGAGAAGTCCTGCAACGCGGCATTTGCTATTACAAAGGTGATGAATGCATGCAAATGAGCTATATCGGTCTCCAAAACAATGTTACGAGTATTATAAGCTGTCCTCAGTTACTGGAATTACTAGCCAAATTTTACGAATATGTCAGATACAGGGAAAAGCACGATACAGCAGGAGTAAGAAGCACTTTAAGGCGGGATGTAACGGAAAATGTGAACATTTATTTAAAAAATCATTACAGTCATATTTATTAATGCACAAATCTAAAATTTTGCATGTTTAAAGCAAGAGAGCTGTGTTTTGACAGAAAAATATAATAAAATATGCAGGGTTAATATTTTTCCAGAAATCTGAATTTTTAATTTTCTTATTGTCTTTTTTATAAAACTCAAATTCTAATAATGCATTTAATCTGAAAATTTTATTGTAGTGTCCTGAGAAGGTTATAAGACCACTGAACTACAGTTATTAATTTATTGTATCACTAACAGGTTTTTAATTTTGCACATCCAAAATTAACTTTTTTCTACATACAATCATCTAAAAATCAGAATGTAATTGCCAGATCTCATATTTTGTAGTTCAAGAGAGGCAGCAACATGTTATGAAGAGTTCTGAAAAATTCATAGCATTAGCGCATATTCTTTTTGAGAAAAAGGGTTCTTATAACGTAAAAAATGTAAAACAGAGAAAATGAGGTAAAAGATTTTCTTCTCATAGTTCTATATGTAATAAGCTTACCTCAGTTTAAAAATCCTCCATACTGGTACTCCTCATCCTCCAGGTTTCTCTTCTCTCCTTTTCGAATCTGTGTAGCCTGTATTGTCAGGTAAGACACCTACCTGTTAGCTTTCTTGACCCTGCTCTCGTCGATGGTGTAAACTGCTTTTGCTATAAACACACCAGGATCTATACCAACTTCCTTCAGCACTTCAATACTGCCATTATTGTAACATAAAACTGTATCTTAGACACTTATTTTGAGTACTTCATGGCCACAGAACGTCCATTTTAAGAATCTAATCCAAGTTAAAATATTGAGGTTTCCATGGGCATTTTGTGTCTTTCCAGGAAGACACCTCCTCAGTAAATCAGGGATTGCAAGAAACCTGAATGTGGGCTTAATTGCATTTGTAACACATTCTGATAATGAGTGTTTATGTGAATACATCTATTTTCTATTGTTGAAATTACACCAATCATCTTTCGGACGCAGATTGTGCATTGGTGTTTGGTCAGTGCATATTTTGTGGAAAAAAATTGCCCACTAAGCTCACCTAATTGCCTCTAAATTATGTGTGTTCTCCTGATAGCTCTCCCATAAAATAAAATAATAGAATCAATTTCTTTCAGAGTAAGCCTGCTTTTTTCTCCTAGTGGCTTTCCATCCTCAAGTACTTTCTTCTCTTTCAGCAAGCGACGAAGACTCTTTTGGATGTGGACAACACATTCCAACTTTTCTATTGTTGTATTGTACTGATTCTCATCTGTTACAGCTTTGAACGAAGAAAAGTCCCCATCAACAAGGTATTTAGGTATCTAACACCATATTGGTCCGCACATCTGGAGACCATCCTCACAACTGCTGCAGCTTCCATGCCCCCACTTGAGCTGCTATAATTTTTAGAGCAAGCTACTGCATGCTTTTCTTGCCACAGTTTCTCACTGTCTTCATTATTGGACGTTTTCCTTGTCGCACTCTGGTGGCAGTATTTAGACATAATTTCTACATCAAAAACTTTACCTGAGTCAATACCAATATCAATAGTGCAACTCCATTCAGAGATGTGTGACCCCTTTCCATCCAGCTCCCATCTGCAGACAACTACAGGTCAGTAATATTTGTAGGAGATTCACTGTCATGAGTATCTCCCCTCCCCCCCCCCCCCCCCCCCCGATCGATTTCTTCCTATAAACTCTGGCAATATTGGATAAATCATCAGACATTTCTTTTTTTTTTCAATCTTTGCACAACGTGGAGAGATGTTCAGAAAACCGTACAATAAATTACCTCCTTCCCTGCCCTGTCCATGGCATTTCAGAGCACATGCTAATCTAAAATTGCTTTCATAGGTACCACTGTCAGCTTTTTGGAGGAGGAAAATGAAAATTCATAGCCACACGAATTACAAATTAATTTAAAATCACAAGCTATTCCCACTCTCCTTCCTTCAACAATAAGCATGCATTCCGTATTTTTATAGCTGATACATATGTGTTTGCTATAGTTTGGCAGAGAAGCTCTAAATCAATAAATATCAATCCAGTGGAATCCATATCAACATCATTGATGCACTTGTACAATTCTCCTGTCCCAAGTTTCGATGCTGAAGCTAAGGCCATATGTTCTTCATTTCGAGCTGTTTCTTCTTTTTCTTGGTACTTCAATGAAGCCTCCGTTTCCTAAACACAGTTTTTTCACTATCTATTATGCATAAATCTTGACTTGCCCATAAAGGTTTGCGAATTCAATGTTCCACCTACTAAAATGTGTTAGTATTGTAAAAACATAAATAAACCGCATGCAAGAAAGTTTCCAGGCAAAGATATAGATGTCAACTAGAGATACAGATGTCGGCAAAAGATAATCGAGAGCCTTCACACAGACAAAAATTCCGCTGAAGCAAGCACTTTCCCAAATGTCGGAAAAGGTGGTAATGGCCTCCAGTGCAGAGTTGATCAGTTTAAAAATTTAAAGTCATTTCTAAAGCCACTATCACGATAAAATTAACGCACAATAAAGAGTAAACTGTGTAGATCAAGAAAATAATTTTTTTTTGAAAAATCGACTTTTTGGACAAAAATCCATTACATCCCCCCCCTTAACTTTCTGATGGCAATTCCCATTTCCCATCACCCATTAGCGTCAGGCAGAGCTGCGACATTTGAAGCTAATTTGCCATAATTGATGTTTCTCATGTATTTTATTATGAGTACTACAAAAATATATAGTTCCAACGATACAGCGTATGAAGGACCTTTCCAAAATACGTTGGTGCGAGTATGGTTTATTATGTTACTGTAGTAGAATGTGGGAATAAAGGTTCTGCTAATGAGGTTTGAGCACACAGTAATTAATTTACGTGGTGACAGTAGATGACGTTTCTATTACATGACACATGGATAAAATCTGTATGTGAGCAAGTAAGTATTATTTAAGCGATGAAAGGTAAATTTGAGGTTTCACACCAGCTAACTTTATTCTAAAGGTGGCGGAAATTAAGGCAATACTGGGAGTAGGGTCCTACATTCAGGAAATCAGTTTCCAGTATGTAATGGAAATTTCAATGTTCTCTAAAAACTTGCACAGTGGATTTGTCAAGGGAAATAACAAAGCATCTTATCACAGTATTTACAGTCAAAGACTGAAAATGTTAGCTTTTAAATTAAGTCCTTAGAGCATCGCCAACAACATCCTACTTATCACAAAAAATCTTTGGAATTATACTTTTCAGAACGTGGAATAGTCCTAAATATAGGAAAGATGTAATCGCCAAATCTCATGTAGAGTTTTACTGGAGACAGTACTGTGTCTTTAATATATCAGATTTTTAATAGAATTCAAACCACACCTTATAACGCCAATTCATCAACCTCTCCTTATACCTTTTGTGTATGACCAGATTCCAGTAGAATGAGATTTTCACTCTGCAACGGAGTGTGCGCTGATATGAAACTTCCTGGCAGATTAAAACTGTGTGCCCGACCGAGAATCGAACTCGGGACCTTTGCCATTCGCGGGCAAGTGCTCTACCAACTGAGCTACCGAAGCACGACTCACGCCCAGTACTCACAGCTTTACTTCTGCCAGTACCTCGTCTCCTACCTTCCAAACTTTACAGAAGCTCTCCTGCGAAACTTGCAGAACTAGCACTCCTGAAAGAAAGGATATTGCGGAGACATGGCTTAGTCACAGCCTGGGGGATGTTTCCAGAATGAGATTTTCACTCTGCAGCGGAGTGTGCGCTGATATGAAACTTCCTGACAGATTAAAACTGTGTGCCCGACCGGTAGCTCAGTTGGTAGAGCACTTGCCTGTGAAAGGCTAAGGTCCCGAGTTCGAGTCTCGGTGGGGCACACAGTTTTAATCTGCCAGGAAGTTTCATATCAGCGCACACTCCGCTGCAGAGTGAAAATCTCATTCTGGAAACATCCCCCAGGCTGTGGCTAAGCCATGTCTCCGCAATATCCTTTCTTTCAGGAGTGCTAGTTCTGCAAGTTTTGCAGGAGAGCTTCTGTAAAGTTTGGAAGGTAGGAGACGAGGTACTGGCAGAAGTAAAGCTGTGAGTACCGGGCGTGAGTCGTGCTTCGGTAGCTCAGTTGGTAGAGCACTTGCCCGCAAAAGGCAAAGGTCCCGAGTTCGAGTCTCGGTCGGGCACACAGTTTTAATCTGCCAGGAAGTTTCAGATTCCAGTAGTCGTCTTCTACCCTAAAGTGTTTAAATTTGGTGAAAGTGAAGAGGTGTAAATGAATTAATTTGTACTTAGGTTTTCAGTTTTCATGAAGTGTTGAGTGAAATCTCCCACACTGCTGCTGCTAGTTGTGCAAGTTTATAAAAATAGATTTCATGGTAAGAGGTTTGACGTTTGTCTTTAAATGGAAACTCTTGGCCATGACGTTATTTTTCGCCAGATGGTTTACTTCCATATTCTGATTACACTTTCACTGGTGGTTACAGTATTCATATGTGTTAGTGATGACAACAGTTTTAAGTGCAACCCTCATAAGTTGTACACTTCCTACCATCCCTTACAAACAAGTGTGATGTCTGTCTAAAGACATTGAAGACCTCGTAAAATATTGAGGTTCAGGATGGAGCTATTATTCTGGATTTTATTTGCAAGCTTTTGACACAGGTTAATACTATTACAAAAATTAGAAAAATGTGAAACTTATAGGTTGAGGACAGTGTGCACAGTAACTATTGGTAATTACTTACGAGTATATGATTTTATATTCTATTGACAGTGGTGTACTTAATTTGACTTCACCGTGTTTTCCACTCCATCAAAGAGGTACTTTGTAGTTTTGTGTTTTAATTAATTTACGTCTGTTTTATGTTCACTACCAGAATTTACGAATAATGAAAGTAATTTTGGTGTGAATAGTGCTGAGTATCAACTACATTTTTGAGTTCAAAATTACTACACCATTTTCATATTTCAGATTTGGGTATTTTCTCTTTGGGATAGAATGTACAAAACCTAGACAGCATCTGTGTCTCTTAAGGTTTAGGATGAGTCATAAAGTTCCCAAAGATAATTTATTTAATAATTTAACAATATTGCACAATTTGTAATTTTCATCTTTTGGTTCGTTATTGAAGTTTACATGGCAATTTTATGATTTCAATGCTCAGAGGTTTGTTTACATGTTTATGGTCTCCACATGTTACAATGGATTCATGGTATTCCATTCATATTCCAGTATGAATGGAATTCTAACAAGTTAATAGGTAGTGACTTTAAAATTTTATGTTTTCATTGCAACCAATTTGCATTCTGTACTTCCTACGACAACTGTCTTAAAATTTAGTTTGCTGAAGTACACCATTATAAACACTGTTAACAAAGATTAAATAAATTTTACAAAATTTTCTTGATGTCGTGAAATAATATTAAGTACTTCCTGTTAGTACTGTCAGATGATTCTCGTGATGACATTGATCAGTTGGCTCTGGGTCATGGGACCTCGACTGGTGTTGGGTAACTTCTTGCATCAGTCTCTAGCTTCATGTTGTTTGCTTTGCAGATCTATATTATTTTAATAGGTTCTTCTGAACTAGTGCATTTTCTCTTCTATAATGTATGGGTTCTATGTCATCTACAGAATCCAGATCTCCCTACACATATTAATAAATTATTGTCTGTTTAGTAAATGACTTAAAGCTCATAGAACTGGTATCAAAATTGAATAATGATATAAGAAAATGTACTAAAATTTTGGTGTATCATTTGGGTTAACACATCACCTATGTATCGAAATCATAGTTTAGATGGACTGTACTCTATGAAAGTGATGAAGAGGAATTGACATAAATAAACGAATAGTGTGCTCAAATGTAATGGTGCACTCAAAAAATCAAAAGTAATTCATTCATAAAAGTATCTTACATCCTGCACATTTTTGATTAGAGGTCTCCTGGTACATAAGGAAAAGTTATGAAAATTCAAATGCATTCATCTAAATGAGAATGAAAAGCATTTTGGCAAAGGTTTGCTAAATAAGTACATATGTAGTTAAAGTTTCATAAAACATCATAATTGGATCAACTTAACAAACATATATGTTAAGGATACAGGTTACTTTTCCAGCACAATATTATGTAAAAATCAGCACCTATTTCTTTCAGGTATGGTTTATAATGTATATGTTTTACAGATTTGTTGGTGATATCAGGTAATACAGCACACTTTCTAAACAAATTAGAAGTATTTTGAATATTTCTGAACCTGCTTAGAGTTATTAAAAAATTACATAGAAACTGCTGCTATTTTTTTCCACAATGCTTTCTCAAATTAAGTTACCATTGAATCCAATGTTATACATTTGGAGGAGACCAAATTTTTACCAGGTTTCCATGACATGAGGGCTGATGTACTAGACCTATTTAAATCCACCTATTATGTATATTACAAGGGTAAAAAATATCACATCTTACATTTTAATATTTATAATTTTTTTCATACTAAAACATTATTTTTCTATAATTTAATTGATTCTGCAATAAAGTTTAGGTCTACTACATAAGCATGGACTATTGCAGAAAAAAATTCGAGCAATGCTTTATGAATTTTAGGAAATAGTTGTTCCTGAATTCTGAAAAACACAACTTGTGAGAAATTGTGACTGAAGATATGAGTCCAATTTAACTGTGCCACAGAATGTTCCTAAAGCATAATCTTCATCCTGCAGCAATTCTTCATTTTCTGCAAGCAATTGATCTTCCATATTAGATCCACATTTTATGTCTAAATTTCTCAGGACTTCCAACCTTCCTATCACTCCATCGTTGAAACATATCGCAGTATCTACTACACAAACTTTTAATGTATCTAGTCCTACAAAAACATTCTTGGGTAATCTTTCCCAAGTGCAATGGTTGAAATTTTCATTTGTATTCTGAGTGCCCCATGAAGATATTTATTAAGCAAAACAGGGTCACTCAGGTCTGAGGAAATTGATTTTATTTCATTCATAAGTTGTAGTCTGAGTGCCCCCATGAAGATATTTACTAAGCAAAACAGGGTCACTCAGGTCTCAGGAAATTGATTTTATTTCATTCATAAGTTGCTGAGGGAGGGAATGCTTAAGATGATGTTTTTGACCACTTTTTTGCTTTTTGGTAATCACAACAAGACTCTGCTCCTTTGGGGCGAAGTCCGTGAACAGTGTGGCCATCTGTGGACAACTTGTGAAAGTAGGTGGCCCATATAGCTTACTTATGAACGTAGGTGGCCCATATAGATTTTTTCATTGCTGCATCATCATTAAAAGGTGTAGTTCGTCTAAAGGCCAGTCCATAATAACTCTGAAGGAAGTCTCCTTCGGTTTCTGTCAATCTGCCTCGGCCAGCCAGAGATTTTCCATCAGACAGCAACTTTCCTTTCATTCTCTTGTAGCTTCCTCAGTCTAGCACCCATTCTCTTTTACACATGTCCACAACACTCCAGTTTTGTTACCAAGGAATCACCATAAACATTGAACTCATTAATTTTATTGAAAACTTTAGAGTCCCCATCGTCTGGGTACTTCGTATATCTAACGTTATAAATGGACGCCGACCCCTGAAATATTTTTAGAGCCCCACCACATTTCAAAGCTCCACTTTAGCCATCATAATTCTTAGAACATCGATGTTCAATATGTCCTTCAGTGTTACCATGGCAGGTGTGGTACTTAGACAAGCACTCATAAATAACTTTTCCATTCTCCAGAGAAGTAGCACTTATAACACCGTTGAAGGAACAGTGTCCTGGAAGTTGCCATATCCCACCAAGTGCAACAGTAATGTCCCTGGTTCCATTAATATTTACAGTTTGTTCTGGTGCACGTTTTATAGATTCTTTAGACGCAACCGTCAAGGAATATAAAGAATGTTTATGTACTCGCTGACTCTAGTGGGAGGAGGAGGAAACCACAAAACGTTTGAGCAACCTTTTGTTCCTTTTCCTATTGCACACATTGCATACACTAACTTGAAATTCACATCATATGAAGTATGCACAACGTTCGAAGTCATTTTCGAGGTAGATTTATTGCAGGATCTGCACAGAATAACAAATTTTTACGCTAAACCCTTCCTTCTACTTTGTTGTTTAGTTGCTTCCAGACAACCTACACCATCACATTGTTTACATTTCACCACTTCCTTTATCAGAGAAGATAAGATGCCCACTTCAACAACAAATCCACTATAAACAGAATCATTGTTAACACAGGAATTTGTGATTTTTCAATTTCTCCATGCATATTTTATGACGAAATAAATCTCGGGTGAGCAGCCTGGTATGAGTGTGTATAGGACACAATATTTCGGCAATCGACCACGTTGCCATCATAAGGTGCGCTGACGTACTGACCGGCGTCATGTATGTATGGGACAATCCCCCTCCCGCTTCTCCCTCAGGCGCGCGGTCCAGGTGCAGTATCCGTTCTCCCGCCGTCTGAGCGCTTCTCGTTCAGGAAGGTCTGCCGGCACCGCTCTCGTTATTCTTCCCTCCTCCCCGGAAGTCGGTACACTCTGGGAAATAACCTTATTCTTCTTAATCCGGGTGATCGCGGTTTCCCACGCCTTGCTAAGGATGTAACCGCTGTCACGATTTAGTTGTGGCTTCTTTGATGACACAGTCCTAGTATTTGGAAGTCTGTGTCAGGACTTTGGTTTGGTCATAATCCATGCTGTGGAGATCCGACAGGCAATGCTCAGCGATTGCCGACTTGCTGGGCTGCTGCAGTCTAGTGTGCCGTTGATGTTCTCGACATCGGTCCTCAATGGTACGAATGGTCTGCCCTATGTATACACTAGCGCATTGGCAAGGTATCTGATAAACCCCTGATTTACGTAGACCAAGGTTGTCCTTGACACTACCAAGAAGGCTTTTGGTTTTGCTTCGAGAACGGAAGATGGTTTTCACTTGAGGTTTACGTAAAATGCATCCAATTTTTCCAGATATACATAGCGCCGGCCCACCGCCGGTCAGTACATCAGCGCACCTGATGATGGCAATGTGGTCGATTGCCGAAATATTGTGTCCTATGCGTACTCATACCAGGCTGCTCATCCGAGATTTATTTCGTCACAAAAATTTGAATCACCAGGAGGCGTGCCATGTGGGAGTTTCTTCCCTAAAGAACTGATGCATAGGTTAATTTCAACAGTGTAGCTTGCTTTGTTTGTGAACTGGCTACAATTTCTTCATGTGTGGCATAGTTTGTATTTATTGCACACTAAAGGATATGTACTTCCACAAATATATGTAGCACTGGGGCAAACATTCAGTAACACGTGAATAAACTGTGGCAAAGAAAATCATTTATAGACTCTAGAAACCTGCACTATTACCAACATATACAATGTATCATACGTATAATCACTGGAAACAGAAATAAAGGGGCGTGGCGGCATACATGAATGTAACTTTAAAATTTGGTATATATAGGTCATTTTTCATTCGAAACCCTACAATGTATATATCAATGTAATCAGGAAAGACTATAGAATTTAATAAAGTCATAAAAAATTTTTCCACAATTTATTAAGTACCCTGTATCTTTAAAAGAATGTGTTGCATAATACTATCTTATAGTATAATGACTGAAGTACCTTATCAAAAAATTAAGGTTCAGTTTAGATATTACTGTTTTGCTTTCAGTCAGTGTGCAAGTACGACTATATTACAAAAGGAATGTCTACCTGTTGTGACAAGTGCTCGTATATTGCTCTGTTGAGGCCATAGATTAGATTATGTGCATTATGTATATCAGGAATTTCCCAAAACTCTGGGTTGAAATAATCACGATTTCGATAGGCGAGTGCACACAAATATGTCATTAAATTTTGTAAAAATGTACATAAACAGTCACAACCACAATAAACTTCTTTTTTATGAGGCTACTGGTTTCGATATGTTTTAACTATCTCTAGGTCTACCACCATGATGGTAAACAACGGCGGTGAATGGAGCAGGCACTACAGCTTCACAGATGCTAACTGACTTTTACATCATTAACATTACTGGTTCGTTCAGTAACTGTGTCAGACCATGTGGTTTCAATTACAGTGTTTGTATCTATGATTGCTTTATTTAGATTCTTATATTCAATTTAGGGTGTATTACACTGAAGCACCAAAGAAGCTGGTACTGGCATGTATATTCGAGTGTGGAGATATGTAAACACCCAGAATACTGCTCTGCAGTCGGCAACACCTATACAAGACAACAAGTGTCTGGCGCAGTTGTCAGATGAGTTACTGCTGCTACAATTGCAGGTTATCAAGATTTAAGTGAATTTGAAAGTGGTGTTATAGTCGGCACGTGAGTGATGGTACACAGCATCTCCGAGGTAGCGATGAGGTGGCAATTTTCCCATATGACCATTTCACGAGTGTACTGTAAACATCAGTTCAGCAAAACATCAAATCTCTGACATCACTGCGCCTGGAAAAAGATTCTGCAAGAATGGGGCCAACGACAACTTAAGAGAATCGTTCAACGCGTCAAAGAGTAACCCTTCCGCAAATTGTTGCAGAGTTCAGTGCTGGGCCATCAACAACTGTCAGCGAACCAATCATTCCAAGAAACATCATCGATATGGGCTTTCGGGGCCACAAGCTCACTCACGTACCCTTGATGACAGCATGACCTTAAGTTTTACGACTCATCTGGTCCCGTCAACACCGACACTGGGCCCTTTACGACTCAAAACATGTTGCCTAGTCGGACGAGTCTCGTCTCAAATTGTATCGAGTGGGTGGCTGTATCGGTATGGAGACAACCTTATGAATCCATGGATCCTGCATGTTAGCAGGGGACTTTTCAAGCCGCTGGAGGCTCTGTGGGGTGTGGGCCGTGTGCAGTTGGAGTGATATGGGACCCCTGATACGTCTAGATACGATTATGACACATGACACGAATGTAAGCATCATGTCTAATCACCTGCATCCATTCATGTCGATTGTGGATTCCGATCGACTTGAGCAATTCCATTAGAACAATGCAACACCACCCTCCTCCAGGATTGATACAGAGAGGCTCCAGGAACATTCTTCTGAGATTCAACGGTTCTACTGGTCACCAAACTCCCCAGACATGACCATTATTGAGCATGTCTGGGATGCCTTGTAAGGTGCTGTTCAGAAGAGATCTCCACCGTCTCGCACTCTTACGGATTTATAGATAGACCTGCAGGGTTAATGGTGTCATTTCCCTCCAGCACTACTTCAGAAATTATTCGAGTCCATGCAATGCCGTGTTGCAGCACTTCTGCATGCTCATGGGGGCCCTATGATATATCAGACAGGTGAATCAGTTTTTTCTCTTCAGTGCGTTATGTTGTGAAATGTTGGCAGATTCAGTGGTAAGGAGAACATTTTTTTGTGCAATGGCATTAATGTTGAGATACATCTTCATTAAAATGCTTTACAAATTCCCCTGTCCATCGTTTTCGTTTTGGCTATCTAAATTTGACTGGTCAGCAGACATTTGCTTCAAAAGCTGTACCACCTCTTCATCTGATTGTTAGTTTACTTCATTGACTGGATTCAACATTTAAAAAATGTACTCACTCTTTCCAAAATACCAGTACTAATGCACATATTAAATTGCAATAGATTCCACTATGACAACACAAATTTAAGAAATAAAAGTCGTACATCTACGTAACTTAGGTGTCCCTTTGTAATAGCTGATTCTAGAGTCTGGTGTCCATCTTGTTTTATCAGTCCATGGTGGCATCCATTTTTAATTTGTGGCTCTTGTGGCAAATATGGCGGCAGTATCCATCTTAAAATTTTCTTTGCATTCTATGGTTGTATGCCATAGAAATGACACCTCTAAATACCTTTTTCTGCAACAGAAATAGAGCCTATTAAAATTTGCATATTGAAATCCTGGACACGTATCCCATTTAACATCACTTCGTCAACCTGTCCTAATACCTTTTGTGTATGACCAGATTCCAGTACTCGTCATCTACCCTAAAATGTTTAAATTTGGACAGAGTGAAGAGGGCGTAGCTGCATTAATTTATACTTAGCTTTTTAGTGTTCTTGAAGGTTTGGGTGAAATCTCCCAGGCTGCTGCCTCAGGAAGTTTATAAAAATAGGTTCCATGGTAAGAAGTTTGACGGTTAAATTAAAACTCTTGGCCATGACGTTATTTTCCGCCAGTTGGTTTACTTCCACATTCTGATTTCACTTTCACTACCGGCTGTAATATTCATGTGTGGTAGTGATGACAACAGTTTTTAGCGCGACCTTCCAAAGACATCCACTTCCTACCATCTGTTGCAAACAAGTGCAATGTCTGCCTCGAGACGTCAAAGACCTCGTAAAGCATTCAGGTTCAGGGTGGAGACATTATTCTGGATTTTATTTCCAAGCTTTTGAAACAGGTTAATACTATAACAAAAACTAGCAAAATGTGAAACTTACAGGTTGAGGATAATGTGTACCGTAACTATTGGTAATTATTTACGGGTATATGATGTTTATATTGTACTGACAGTGGTCTACTTAATTTGACTTCAGTGTGTGTTCCACTCTGATTGTCAAACAGGTGTATCGCAGTTTTGTGTTTTCTATGAATAGATTCCATCTGCTTTATGTTTCTTACCAGGATTTACAAATAATAAACGTAAGTTTGGTTTGAATAGCTTTGAGAATCAAATATGTTTTTGAATTCAAAATTTCGACGCCATTTTCATATTTCATTAGGGTATTTTCTATTTGGGATAGAACTGACAAAAACTTGAGAACATTTCAGTGTCTGCGTCTTCTAAGTTTTCGGATGAGGTATAAAATTTCCAAATGCGGCGGGGCGGGGTCGTTCTGTCGTTCTTTCGTTTCCTTACTCTCTCTCAATCATCTTTCATCGAACAGTTCACCTACCTCTATATTTCTTCCTTCCAACGTCCCTTTACTCTGCAGTAGTAGATACATGCTGGGCAGTGTAAAGCAACATTGATGAAATCTCTACCTAATATCTACCACACTGAGGCCGCGCAACTCAAGTTGCAAATCAGTTCCTGTAAGTTCATTTTCACTAACTTCGGGCAGTAGGAGAATGGAGTTCAATTGCAGTAAGCATTTGAAAATACTATTAACGTCTTTTTATTCATAACGAAGCACATTAAGTGGCTATCAAGTCCCTATTTACTATGGTAATATCCTATCATTCAAAGTTCACTGTCTATCCAACATATTTCAGTCGTAAAAGCAGCCAGAATTCCTGTAAGTGCGACCCAATTAATTTTGCATTCTAACACTCACTGACCCACCACTATTAGCGAGTTGAACATTTGGTCGTTTTTTCAGTGGTCTTCCATGTCAGAAGTGCTCGCAAAGTATCTCATAAAGAACATGGAATTGTCACTATGACTGAAAATATCACAAGCTCATAAAACTTCAATTAATTAATTCAGAAATATCATACTTTCCTCAAAATGTTTGTAACTTAAACCGCTTTAGTCGTGACACGTTCTATCTGAAATGATCTCACTAGCTCTTCATTTTACATACTATTTTCGCGGAGACATCTAGCATGGTGTTACTCGGAAGCAGGTTAGCGAGCGACTCTCTCGATACTTCTATCTGCCTGTCTAATTATCTGCGCGTGGAAACCGCTTGGTTTTGATTGGCTATTGATCTGAATGACCAATCAGAATGATCCTTCCAGATCATTCTCGTGGCAAAACTTGCCTTATCCAACCACTAATCAGATAGTCATTTACATCATTAAAATTTCAACTTCTAATATATTGTTTAATAAAATAGAATGAAATGTAAGATATTCTTTAATATAGAAACTTTTTCCGCTTTAGACTTTCATTCTGGCTACTCTCTTACAAAAGCAAGCACACATCGACGTTCATCAGCATCGTGGTTGGAACACGATTTTCCCATGGCGCAATTTTATAACGTTTTACATAAAAGGTTTTAACGTATGTCCAGCATCACTCTCTCATTCTTTCCCATGTATTCACAAAACAAAATAATAATTTTGAATGATTTTTGTACGACGTAACTTAGAGTAATTAAAGTTTTTTTTCCAATTAAGTGATTTTACATACTGTGAGCTTAATTATGACTTCAGATGTTAATAAAAGACATTTGGTTATTGTTCCTAACTGAGTTTTGAAACCTAAGTGTCGTTGTTGGGATATTTAAGCAATGTTATCAAAAAATGGTTCAAATGGCTCTGAGCACTATGGGACTTAACATCTATGGTCATCAGTCCGCTAGAACTTAGAACTACTGAAACCTAACTAACCTAAGGAAAGCACACAACACCCAGTCATCACGAGGCAGAGAAAATCCCTGTCCCCGCAATAATGTTCTCAGTCTCCGTAACTATAATAGAAAAAAAACATCTGAAATTTTGATGGGATCCCTTCCTTAATAACAAAAGATTTACGTACCAAGTTTGAACAAAATCGGATGATAATTGCTTTGATTTATTTAGATTCATAGGTGGTATGAATTTGCGTACCGACTGAATGTTACTTGAGACCATTCACACGGCTGGTAGCGCCTGCTGCCCTGTGACTCAGAGCGAAGAAAGAACGTAGCCATCCTGAAGCCACCTTGCGTGCCTTTCTGCATCGAATGTTATCTCGTAATAACCTACTACGTTACACAATGACGATTTAATTAATAATTTATCAATATTTCACAATTAGTAATGTTCGTATTTTAGTTCATTGTTGAAGTTAACATTGGCTATGTCTATGAAGCCGGTTTTTCGGAGGTTCATTTCAAAAATTGGTGCTTTCTTGATAATTGTGTGATTGCAAATTTGGTTGTAACTCTACACTGAAGATAATTTCCGATAAGCTCTAAAATCCATCCTATATTTCTTATCTACAAATGTTATCTGTCGAAATATTGTGTGACAGTTTGAACAGCTTGTGAAGATGAATAAGAAATTTTTGCTGAGTCTATCGATACCATCTTTATAACGTTACAACTTCTACAAATAGTCAAAATTAGTTGTTCTTATCCGCAAGTGTTTCGTATAGTCGAGATGTTTCGTGCTAACCTAGAAAAGCAAGGTTACAAGCACTCTGTTTCACTGGATTTATTTGAAACTGTGCAGACATCGATTAACCGCCAATGACTGTCATTCAGCGTGCATGTGCAACTTTAGAGTAAGTTACTCTTGAACACCTAACGCAGTGAAGAGTGGGTATGTACCTTCAAACCACTTCATGTAACAGAAACAGAATTACTGCCCTATTGGCATTAAAAGGTGAGTAAGCAGTAATAGGCCTAATAAGCTGTAGATAAAGAAACAAATGAATGAACGACATTTAGCTGCGTATGTCCAATGATATTCATCAATAGGGAAACGAAAATTAGCGCCCTCAATGATCCTTTCAGTTCAGATGCACACCGCTCGCGAACTCTCACGGGAATCGACGGAACGTCGCGAGTAATGGGGATAATGGGCAGGAGCACTATATCAGGAGCATGTGAATTAGTTTAGAATTTGGGTCCGAAGGGAGGAGTGCTAGAGTAGTTTGTGCATCTGCCTAGTAAGCAGGAGGACTGGGTTCGAAACCTGCTCCTGCACGAGTTTTCAACCTCCACCATTGATGTAAATGATCGTCCACTACGCAGCGAAATGTCGTTTATTCCTTTGCGTCTTGATTTATGATGGCTGCCAGATCAAAATGGTGCCTGTTCTTCCAGAAATGTCGAAAGAACAGACACAACATTCAAAATTCCATATCGATGATAATTCGTTGACACTTATTGATGGCTCAGCATTGAAATCTGAAGCAATTTGCTGAAGGATTGCTCTTCTATCACGCTGAACAATTCTCTTCAGTCGTCATTGGTCCTGCTCTCACAGGATCATTTCCGGTCGCAGCAGTGTCGGAGATTTGACGCTTTATCGGATTCCTGATGTTTACAGTACACTAGTGAAATGCTCGTACTGGGAAATCCCCAGTTCCTCGTCCCACCAGGCAACATGTTTCCTGTCGTCAACACTCCAATATCGGTGTTAAAGTGCCCAGGAGAGGCGTAAAGCTTTGTGTCGTGCTGTCATCAAGGGTACACGAGTGCGCCTTCGCCTCCAAAAGGCCATTTCGATGATGTTTCGTTGGGTGGTCCACACGCTAACATTTGTTAATGGCCCAGCATTGAAATCCACAGTAACTTGCGGAAGGGTTGCACTTCTGTCCCATTAAACGATTTTCTTCAGTCGTCTTTGGCCCCTTCCTTGCAGAATCTTTTTCCGGCCGCAGCGATGTCGGAGATTTGATGTTTTGTCGAATTCCTGATATTCACGGCGTAATGTCTCTTGCAGCGGTCTCTCCGCGATATTTTCAGAAATTTTTGTAAATTATATAACTCAATACATATCTCGAAATATCTCTTCTTATCTTACTGATTCCTAAACTTTAATATACGATGATTATCAATGCAAAGTAGTTTCAAGCCCTATTATTCCTTGGAGCGTGCATTTACTCCATGGAATAGCTTCTCTGCTATTGATGTTTTCTCTTATGAAAAGAGTGATGGAGATATTGCCAATCAGCCGTGAAAGAACGGAGATGTATATGTATGTATTGTTGAGCTAGTCGCCATCTTGATGAGATTCTGTATGAGAAGGAATTTAATACATGAACTAAACTAAAGTTAAGTGTGTTCGTGTATTATTTAACTGATTATTATTGACAGTGTCTGCTTACTACGCTGTGTTGCACGGGATCAGTGGGGGACGTCTGACTTACACTGGACGAACCTGCCGTTTTGTATGCTCAAGATATCCAGTTTATTACTTTCAATAAATGGGCAAACACGGTCTTACCAGCAGATCTCCGGTCTTCCCCATGTGATCACCGAAAGTTAATAATTATTACAAATGTTTTCAGGAGATCGACTGACAATTTTCGTCGCACCGACACTTCGAAATTGCTTCACTGACTTATGGAATTTAAGTTAATCTCAATTTAATCAGGATAGAACAGTATTGAACTGTATTGAACTGTGTGAATATGATAAGCCTGCTTTGTGAATGAAAATTCCCTTAATATACGCACGTTTTTTACTATCCTGATCAGTAAAGCTAAATCAGGCCGGTGTGAGAGAGGTTTTTAAATTTCAGATCCAACACAAAAAAAATATTAAAACGGTACGGTCGCGAAATTGTCATACGGGAAAATCACCACTTCATCGCCACCTCGGAGATGCTGTGTCCCATCGGTCATGCGCCGATTGTAACACCACGTTCAAACTCACTTAATTTTTGATAACTTCCCATTGTGGTAGCAATAACCGATCTAACAACAGCATCAGACACTTGTTGTCTTACCAACTCGTTGCCGGCCACAGCGCCGTATTCTGCCTGTTTACATATCTCTGTATTTGTGTACGCGTGCCGATGCCAGTTGCCTTGGCGCTTCTGTGTATATCCCAATGATATTTTAATTCGGTTAAACTTATCAGCTTCTCACAATCCATGTTTCGTGTTATGAACGTCAATACGGCCGAAGAAAACAAACTAATTTGAATTTTACCGAGTGTCGTCCGAAACCGGTGACATCAGTCGCATTGCGGTCGTGCAGGTAGTGGCACACTGATTTGAGAAGTTTGGTCGATGCAAGTCATCGGCGGAATCAACCGGTATCGGTGCTGATGTTACTGTAGCCTCAGACATTTAAATTATGTCAGGCAATATGTACTAAAATCAGTTGGACGTGTGTAGTGTTCCAAAAGAGATATGAAGTTAGCAATCTGCATGACCTTCCAGCTGAACATAGTTTTCCAGTGTAAGAAATGCTTCGTTTCTCCATATTTTTTAACGAAAATAAAATTCAGTAATATTTGGCGGTCTGTAGGTATGAAACTAAACACGTCACATGACAGAACGCACTGTACCTTGCCTTGCTGTAACTGGAATTTAATTTGAGAAAACTGCTGTTTATGTTCTGATTTAACATTATTTTTAATTTCTCCAAATGTTAGTATCATTAGAGGAAATGGTTTTGAGTATAGAGGAAACATGCCTATTATGGGAGAGTTCGGTAATGTGAGGCAGGTGGATTCTCACTAAAGGAAGTGCTCGGTCGGGAAGTATCAGATCTTAGTTCTCACAACACCTTAGGTGTTCATCAGTGACAGTAAGACCATTTAGAGCTGGAAATTGTCGAGAATCCATGGTTTTAAAAGTGCTGAATTTCGAGTTTTGTGAGTGTGTTTGCTTCTAATATCTGAAGTTATGTAGCTGTTGCAACAATATTCACATTTCATTTGGTACAATGAATTGTCCTTCAAACTGAGCAGTTTAGCTATGAGGTTACGCTTCTAGGGCAAAATGGTTTATACCTAATCGACGATATCATGTATGTCCTAATACATGGCAGTAACTGATACACGAAACACACACCTTCGTAAACAAAGGCTAAACTTAAATGGTTCAAATGGCTCTAAGCACTATGGAGCTTAACATATGAGGTCATCATTCCCCTAGACTTAGAACTACTTAAACCTAACTAACCTAAGGGCATCACACACATCCATGCCCGACGGAGAATTCGAACCAGCGACCGTAACATCAGCGCGGTTCCGGACTGAAGCGCCTAGAACCGCTCGGCCACAACGGCCAGCTGGCTAAACTCATCCAGTCTTATGTTAACAATAAGATCGTTTCAAATTCGTATAGAAAGGTCGTTTCACATTCTTGTAGAACTAACCAACGCTGGGTTGCGTTTTCACATTAATTGAATAGGTAATCATTGACATGGAAGCCTTTTCATTTTCGTTCTGGTTTCAATATGTTCCTCGAGGAAAGTTACTGATTCACAAATACGATGGCGTTTCAGCCACAAATTCCAAAACTAATTCCGCCCGCCTTTTCAAGAAATAAAGGAATTATTCAAACACTTTTATCTTACGAATCGATTTATCACTTTCAATTCTTAATTGTACTTTCTAGAAAACTCTTCATATTATACAGGGTGAAGATTAATAAAAGTGACAAACTGCAGGGACAGATTCCTGGCTGGAAATGGAGGAAAGCAGGTGCTATGAAAATGTGTACGGAAACTGACAGCTTGCCCGCAACGTCGACAATCGTTCCGGAATACAGTACAAAGCTGCATCCCAACAGATGTCCAACGTTGCCTCCATGGGATAAAATGCACTTGTTGATGCTTCGCATAACGGATCGCAGCAAAGTTTCACAGGTATGGCCTGTCTTTGAATACTGTCATAGGTGTCGTGAACGCAGTGTTGATGGGCATGCGCAGCAGGAACTGGTTAAGCATACACAACCATTTTCACATGTGCTCAGAGGTAAAAACCCAAAGAGTTTAGGTCTGGTGATCTAGCAGGCCATGCTACATTGCCACCGTGTCCTATCCAACATTTTGGGAAGATGTTGTTGAAGTGTCAGTGAACTTTAATGCGCAAGTGGGATGGTCTTCCGTTATGCTGAAACCACATAATCTGTCTTACTGCCAAAGGCACATTCTCAAGCAGCCCAGGCAGAGTATTCAACAGAAGGTCCACGTGCATTCCTCCGTCAAGGCATTGTGGAATAATAACCAGTCCAAGACTGTTGTCGCCAAGAATCGCTGCTCACACATTGATTCTGAGCTGATGCTGAAGAGACACCTCAACCATTGTCCAAAGATTCTCTGTTGCCCATAGATGACGATTATGTGGATTGATGAGGCCAGCTCTAGTCTAGTGCAAAAACAGCTGAGAAAATCCTTCCCATAGAGGGAAATCCGCTGCTGATAATCCTTGCACTCGTTGCAGGTGATAGGGATAATAGCGGTTGTCATGAAGGATATACATACTCGTATTCTGACTTACACTGTGTTCGCAGGCCATTTGCCTGGTGCTTGTACTAGGGTTTGTTTCAATATCCTGTAGAAACCGGTCCTCCAAATCTGGAGCACACACAATTCGCCACATGCCTGCACGTTTGTCTGTCTGAAAGGACCACAATCCCACAAAGGCCCAAAAAGTACTTGAAATGTTGCGTGATATGGTTGGTGTCTGTGAAGGTACTTATTTTGGTATAGCTGTACTACCTCTCAGCTGTTTCGTTCTGCTTGACTGTACGCAAACACCATCTCACCTTGTTCCTGACATGAATACCAGACCATTCCACTGGTACTGTAGCAATGATGCATTTCTACCTGTTCATATGATCTTTTCTCCTCCATTTCCCTACAATTTGTCAGTTTTATTCATGTTCATTCTGTGTATCCACGATGCAGGTGCATGCAACTGTTCAATGCTGAAGCCCAACAACTACTCCCTGCCCATGCTAACATGTACTGCTAGGCCACTGATGAAATTTTTTAGCAAGTCAATGATTCCTTCAGAGAAAATGTGCTCTCAGATACCTATAAATAGAGAGCAGAATTTCGCTACACCAAAAGATAAATATTATGAAGAACCCAGCGATGGCTTCCTCCTGAGTAGCCATATTGTAATACCTGTACAATAAATTATCAAGCACACTTCACACTCTCTCGTCTCAGCACCAAACATATACAGTTGTTTACATTTTGGTTAATATATGTGGCAAGGAGGCAATGAACGATCACAGTGATGCAAATGGTCAAACAACTAGATTATACAGCAGTTAAAATTATCAGCTTACACAGTGCTTGTTAGTCCTCTGCCGACATATTGTGATGCAGTGTGGGATCCATAGTGGATTGGTTTGGTGGAGAACATTAAAAGAGTTCAAAGAAGGACAACTTATTTTGTATTACTGTGTAATAGGGGAGAGAGTATCACAGATATGATAAGTGGGATCAGTTGGCAATCATTAAGACAAAGACATTTTTTGTTGTGTTGTAATCTTTTCATGAAATGTCAGCCTCCAAATTTTCCCTTGAAATGCGGAAATATTTTGTTGACACCCACTTACGTAGTAGGGAGAAATGATCTACATCTACATGACTACTCTGCAATTCACATTTAAGTGGTTGGCAGAGGGTTCATCGAACCACAATCATACTATCTCTCTACTATTCCACTCCCGAACAGCGAGCGGGAAAAACGAACATCATTGTGAGAAATCAAAGCACACATGGAAAGTGTTAAGTGTTCGGTTTCTAGTGCACTGTTAGAGAGTGGAAAGGTAGAGAAACAACCCTAAAGCGTGTTCTGTGAATGCTCTGCCATTTACTTAAGGGTAAACTGCGGTACAGTCATGTAAATGTAGATGTAGTGTTCCTCTGTATATCAGTTAAGACTCTCTATCATACAATTCAAGTAGACAAATTCAGCTATCTCATTCACTCATTCTACTTGCTCCTTCACTAGTGACAAAAACTTACGTAGAACCTACCGAATTTATTGACTATAATCCAAGTTTCAGGATTAACTCACTTAATTTAATATATATATATATATAAGTCTATTTTATATTAAATTACTTGGAAAAATTAATGAAAATGAATGTTTTTATATTACATTCACCAATTTTTAAATAATTATTTTTTCATATAATAAAGTGTATTTCACATTAAATTACTTGGAAAAATTAATGAAAGTGAATATTTTTTCATATTGCATTCACCAATTCCCAAAATAATAATTTTTTTCATACAAAAGGTGAATGTACTATAAATTTAATATCTTTTTTTATAACAGGTGAATATAAGAAAATAAATAAAATGAATTATGATAAATTTAAAACAGTAAATAAATAAATTCATTCTCAAAAAGAGCAAAATTTTCACAGAGTGAATTCCAGAGCATGAAATTCATTATTTCTATTTTTAAGTATCTTCATTCCTTTATATTTGTTAGATCTGTTCTATTTCAATTAATTGAAAATCCCCATCAGTAATTAGTTTAGAATACCTATCTAGTAAAATAATCTTAAACTCGTTTTAAGCTCCATAAAATTTTTTTCTCCATATGTAGTATATAAATATTCACATTCAGTAATATTAAATAAAACCTGTAACTGTAACTCAGTTAGTTTTTAGTCTCGTTTGAGACACGTTGTTGAGCTTCTTCATTTATATATATAAAGTTTTATTACATTATTTTATAATTTCTAATGTCCCTATGGTAATATATAAATTTTTTATCGAAAATATAGAGTCTGCCAGAAAAATGTATACACACTTTAAGGAACAATATGTATTACTTATGTGTTCATTATACATTTCATAATTGATCACACATTTTGTACACCCTTCAGTTTAGCACATGGTTACTTTAAATCTTCAAAATGTTGCTGTTTTTGGCTACACACACAAGCAATGAGCGGTCACTGCAGCTAAATCAGTCGCTGTACATGATGCTGTAATCTTTTGGCGAAGTTCCTCCAGCATGTGTGGCTTATGTCGATAGGTGTTCTCTCTCACAGTTCCCTGTAAGTAAAAGTCCATAGGTGTTAGACCTGGTGACCGTGGAGGGAACTAAGTGGGCCCTCTTCACCCAATCATATGCCCCAGAAAATTATCATTCAGAAAAGCTCATATGGCTAGGTGGTAGTGTGGTGGCACCCCATCCTGTTGGTGGAAGAACCATTCATCAGATCCATAATGCGCTCATATATCTGGAATAATTGATATATGTAACATTTCTAGGTACACTACTTCAGTGACAGTAGCGTCAAAGAAAAAGGGTTCTACTAAGCCCCTAGATGATAGCCCACATGAATCCCTGGTAGACTGGACGACTTATCCACATAAACATGTGGATTTTCCGGTGCCCAGTACACACAGTTACACTGGTTCATGGTTTCAAAGTTTAAATTTTACCTCGTCACTCCACACTAGCTTCGTCACAAACATTCGTCATCAGTTGCCATTTGTTGATACCATTCGCAAAATTGCATTTGGCGATCAGGATCGTCATCATTAAAGGCTTGTAGTAATCGTGGAATGTAAACTTTCAACTTTGCAGCTTTCAAAATTCTTCATACACTTGTACTGCTACCCCCCACTTCATGTGTGCATTGTGTAGCAGACTTCTGTGGAGAATTAACCAATGTTTCAAATATGAGAGCTGATGAAGGAGGACTTAGGTGTACACTGTCTTCCCTTGTGAATATCACAAATAGTTCCAGGCAATTCAAACTTGTCAACGATGCATTTAATTGTTAGGCAGGTTGGCGGTTCTGTTTAAAACTCCCGCCTCCACTGACTTCAAAAACCACTGCACAACATATTTTTGTTGCTTGAATGTCAAGCATGCTCCAGCCATCTTGTTTGCTCAGTACCAACAAGAAAGTACTAAAATTTTTTGTGCCAAAGACCATACTATAACAAATTATAGATATAACAGTCTGTATCTTGACAACACAACTCAGTATTTTCTCAATCCTTCGATTCCATTATTCTATAGTGAAAATCATACGTCCATTCTTTTGATAAATCAACTATACTCATACCAACATAGATGAGTTTATTAAATGCGTTTTTTGTCTTATACATATGAACAGCAGCAAGATTTTCATTAATTATAGTACTTACTTTATAGTTTGGCTTTGCTATTAATTTGCCACATTTTTCTCTCTCCGACATTAATCTTTTATCCATTTTGTTTCTTATATTTTCCATTGTCTTACCAAATACTGAATTATTTACGAATTTATAGAAATCTTTTTCAAAATAGTTTTTAGCTTTACTTCTCCTTTCCTTCTTTCTTCTTCAACCATTCCAACTATTTACATTTTAAAACATTATATATTTTTGTTAATTTCATTCCTAATGATAAATCACTTATTTATTTTTATCATTCATAGTAGTTACCTTCATTCCAATGACTCCTGAAGCAGCCTCAAGACATTTGCTGGTATTTGTGTCTCTTCAAATTATTTCCAAGAATCTATCTAATCATATGGATATACTTATCTGATCACTAAATCGACTAAACGTCTGAGAAAAATTTTCTAATGGTTTCATTTGCTCTCTCTTCCAATCTGATGAAAGTTCATCAAGTAAAGAAGCCATAAATTTAAATATGGTAATCAATCTAAGTTTTAAACTTTCTGTTCTCTTACCAAAATTAATACACCTTTTTGTTGTTTAGTGTTAAATCTATTTCTTTTTCATCATAACCAAGATATTTCAGAAACAGATGCAAATCATATCCTGATATATTATGTAAATAAATTCGTACAAAACTCACATGTTTTAACTGTCAGTTACATTTCTTATACTATGGATTTATATATTTTCCAGTCACATGATTGTGATGATGAGTATTTTTAATTTTCAGTGAATAATGATGGTTATGCAATGGACATTTTTTTGATTTGCATATCTTGATTGTTCTTCATATGTTAATGGTTTCATTTCTTCAACTTCCTAATAAATTATTCCAATTTATTCAACCTCTTTTTTACATTCATTAAACTTTTAATGACAATTTGGTCCTCTGTAAACAACAGGACAATTATAGTGTCTATTTACATACTTAATATAATAGAAGAATCCATTTGGTTCGTGTTTTTGATATTTTACTGTATATGAATTTTATGGATTCGGTTGACAGCTGTCCATCTTCAATACTAAACTTTCAAAATCACTATAAATAATGAATGGAACTTCCTCTGTATGTTGATAGTTTTTAAAAATTAGATAGGATACTTTCCTTTGTATTTGTACTTTTAAGGGATTGTTAATTATAAATCAGTTACATACAGTTAAAATATTATAAGATTAATCTAAACACAGGCATCATCATCATCATCATCACTATATGAAAAATCTATGTCAGACTGAGTTGAAATACACTTTCCATTAAATCTTCTACTTCTACACATTGGACATTTAATTTGTTCCTTTAACCACTCTTCAATAGACTCTTTATGAAAAATATGATAACAAATATCCACGGGTGTACTGCCGGTCAGTACACCTGTGGATATTTTCATTATCAAATACGCCGGGAGAAACTCACGAATCACAATATGATTACAGTTTGTTTTTACAGACTGATGATTTTTATTACTTAAGCATATAGAACATTCATAATCTTTAGATTGTTCTGGCAGTATTTCATAATCTTTAGTTATTTTTTGTATAAAGGATTCAGATAGTTCTTGATATTTTAAAATTGTTTTCAATTTTAACTTTATTTTTAAATTGTATTACATAATCTTCTGACAAGTTTTGTTGACCAGATACACATTCGCAGTTTAATTTATCCTAAAATTCTCTCATAAAATCTTCACACATTTCTTATCCTCTTGAAAATCTTTCATAAAATCTTCAGACAAGCTTTGATCAGCTTATATGAATTTCCAGTTTATTTTATTCTGAAACTCTCAGTCAATTTTTGTAGAGTTGACGTAATATTCCAGTCTAATTATCTTGAAATTGTCTCATAAAATCTTCAGTCAAGTTTTGGTATGATGATGTTTCTTCCCAAAATTCTCTAATAAAATCGTTAGACAATACTTGTTTATGTATTGTATCATATTAATTTATTTTATATTGAGATTCTGTTCTAAGATCTTCAGATAATTTCCGATGTCTTGATGTATTATTCCAATCCAATTTATCTTGAAGTTCTCTTATAAAATCTTCAGTTATTTCATGGATTATTAGCATATATTCCAAATCTAATTTACCATTACATTCTGTCATTAATTTTTCGGTTATGTTATAAACTCTCGAAATTTCCATTCCAATTCACTAAATGGATTTTCCTTTTTAATATAATCAGCAACTGTATCTCTGTATGTTTCCTTTGATACATACAAGTAATATAAGTGTTCAAAATTCAAATTTTAAACATAAGATGAATCATATGAATATGTTCTTATTCTCTAGCATCTGGTTCATTCAACTCACTGAGATTACAAGAGCTGACTTTAGCCAGTGGCTTGCTATTATTATTGATATTCTTAATATTTTATTGTTATTGTTAATGAGATCAATAAGTTGTAGTTTTCTCAGTTTTTAATAACCATTAAGTCCTAACTGTTTTTCTATAGCATTCAATTCGTCTAAAAACTAAAAAAGCTCCTCACGTATGGGTCATGAAGGCCCAAAGGTACCGGCTGGCCGCCGTGTTATCCTCAGCCCACAGGCATCACTGGATGAAGATATGGAAGGTCATGTGGTCAGCAAACCTGCTCCCGGCCATATGTTAGTTTCCAAGAGCTGCTGCTTCTCAATCAAGTAGCTCCTCAGTTTGCCTCACAAGGGCTGAGTGCACCCCACTTGCCAACAGTGCTTGGCAGACCAGATGGTCACCCATCCAAGTGCTAGGCCAGCCCAACAGCAGTTAACTCTAGTGCTCTGATGGGAACCAGTGTTACCACTGCTGCAAGGCTGTTGGCTGTTCAATTTGTTTACTTTAAAACTATTTGGACTCGCTATATATTAGAAATAATTTTTATTATGTTTGTATAAAAAAGAATAACAGACAGTGTCATTTTCCTTTTAAACAATTACTCTATACTTCAAACAAACAAATGCATTAATTACAAATTATATTTTAACTTTCCTGTACATATTTCCAGGGTCCTGAAATTTGGACTGTGCGATTTCAAACAAATGAAAAAAGTTTGTATTGATTAGTGGTCAACAGCAATACTTACATTCAGTTATCAATTTTATTAATGAACCAAGATTGTATTCATTAATTTTTAAATCAAAAAAATAAAAATCTAATTAAAAAAATTTCTCTTAAGTAAAGTCGATAATAGACATCAGCAGCAGCAAACTTAGATATAATAATAAGCAAGTGTTTATGATTATTTATGAAATGATTAATCCATGGTGTTATCAAATCAAATTGCTGTCTTTTGGGATACGGTCGCCCTTGATAGGCTATAAAACTTCATTTTAAAGAATAGTATTGTAAAAAAATTAAAAATTTCAGTAGCAGTAGAATTACGCTTCCTAAATTAATACAAAATAAACAAAATTTGGCAATGAACCAGGTCTATATTCTTTAATTGTAGGGTCCAAAATGTCTCTTGCAGAAAATTTCCAAGATTGGGTTTGTGGAGATGTTTTTCCAACAGTTAGATAATTTGCAGAATATAAAATTAACAAATAAATAAAAGAGTTGTACAAAGGGCAAATAACTCAGTTATAAAATATAAACAGAGTTCGAGAAGATCCAATTCAAAATTCGAATGGTGTAGTTGACAGACCTATACAAACTTTAATTGAAAGAAACGAAGAAATTAATAGTTAATTACCACATCTTGTACTTAAAAGAGTTAATGAAAACTTAAGACCAACTTTTGTTCCTTTGAAATTATTTGACGATGGTTCTGATTACACCTACCATGTTATTAGACCTCTGAGAAAAATTTACAAAAACAGTCACATAGCCTCAAAGATAGACATCCAATTTGTGAAGAATCAGTCTGACGGTGTCGCCATGAGCAGTCCTGTGTCTCTTCTGGTGGCTATCTTTTTCATGGAGGATTTCAAGGAAAGAGCACTTGAATAAGCTGTTTGTAAACCAACTGTTTTTTGGAGATACATCGATGGTACTTTCATAGTGCGGTCCCAGGAGACGAAAAGTTAATGGGGTTTTTTCGTCATCTTAACTACATCCATGAGAACATTCGATTTACTATGGAAATAGAGAAAGATGATTGCCTTCCATTCCTTGCTGTTATGGTTAAATGGAAGAGTGACGGCTTGGTGGGACATTCATTTTATCATAAGCCCACTCACACTGATTTGTACAAACATCCTTCAAGTTTCCATCACCCATCCCAAACCATGAGTGTGTTTAAAACCCTTCTGCATAGGGCATATACGGTGTCGAATGCAGGGAATTTGCCTAAGGAACTTGCACATTTATGGATGGTGTTCAGAGGCAATGGTTACTCGACCCAGCCAATTAACAGGGCCTTCTCAACAAAGCCAGGAACCGAAAAGTGGATAAAGATCAGAAGCTGCAACCAAGCCCCTAGCTTGTCTTCCCTTAGTTGGAAATATCTCCTTCAAAATAGCGAGGATTCTTAGCAATTTTCATGTGAAAGTGGTTTTTCGTCCACATTCTAAGATTTCGAATCTGCTGGGATCGTGTGAAGGATGATTTGTTACTGCGGAAGGCGGAAATTTATAAAATACTGTGTCAATGGGGTATGGCAGATAAAGGACAGACAACGTGTACAGTGGAAGAGTGTTGAATGGAGCATCGACATTGCAATTGCCTACTTCAACCCAGTAAGTCTGCAGTTGCAGAACATTTTATTTTCAATGGACATTCAATGGAGCATGGATTTTGGGCACAGCAACAACCTTATGGGACTCCATTATCAAAGAATCCGTTGAAATACGCATTGCAGAAAATTTAATGAACCGTGACAGTGGTTACCAGCTGAATAATGCGTGGAATCCCGTCATCTCCGAAATTTGCTCTAGACGAAGACGCCAGAAGACTTCGATAGCTGCGGCCAGTGACAATAATGAAGGCAGCTGAGTCTTGCTGTTCCACTAGCGAGGGCGCTGCTGCTGGGTGGTGTGGTCCTACTGTTTCCGCACTTCAACTCATGTGCGACAGTACCATCAGTGCACTATATAAGATACAACAGAGAACATCTTCATCGGTCCTGGTTCAGCTCACCTGATGACAGCTGGCAGTCCAGCCAAAATATCGTGGAATGAAGTTTATGATGACCAGCTGCAATCCTGAAATATTTTTGAACAGTTGATTCGCCGGGGAAATTTTACATTTTACAGCAATGGACATTCTGCAAAACTCAAGACTTGCAATTATAACAGAAACCTTCCTGATTGGCAACTGGCAACATAAAGATATCTACAATTTTCACCTGATGGCAAAGAAGGGAGAAAGAGGACGAGCCATGGGAGGAATATCTATCCTACTGTAATCCTGGACGACCCCCCCAAAAAAATCGTAAAACAAGAAAATATTATGCCAGTAGAAGCATCAAACACAAAATAATTGCAGTCTATTTCCAACCACACAGAAATGCACTAGAAATAATTGATGAAATAGTCACACTCGTCAAACAATGTAACAGCAAACCCACCATTATTGTAGGCGATCACAACTGCAGAATAGACATGGAGAACTATAAAACAAGACTAGTCACTGAAACCCTAGAAGAAGATGGTTTCACCATACTGAAAGATCGACAAATAACTATATATATTTGCCACAGTGTGAAAAGCACCATTGATATTGCATTAAAAAGAGGAGAAATAAAAGGAAGTATTCAACCAATATGGCATGACTCCATCACTCCTATACGAAAGCATAGTCCAATGAAGATAAAAATAAATAACGTCACCTCACCACCAGCAAGAAAGACCCACCAAATCACACAAGGAAAATGGATAAAGAGAAAATAACAAAGCAACAAGAACAAATAATACAAATAGAAACTTTCATTGAGAAAGGAGATCTTGAAAAAGCATCAGACTAGATAGGAGACCTCCTAAAAATACAGTGATACAAACAAACCCAAAAACAAGGAATGCAAAAAGGTGATTTGATGAATGCTATTGCAAAGGAACACTGTTCTAAGAGCATTCCACAGATTAAGAAACCAGCACGACGAGGAAACATACAAACTATACACAGAACAGAGGAAATTCTACAAAAACTAATAGAGCAGAAGAAAAAATAATACATAGAAAGAGAGGCAGAAAGAGAAGCGGATTAAGCAGTGAAAGACCTATACATAATAGCAAGACCAAGAAGACTGGCTTATACAGCAAATATAGACACGAAGGAATGGGAGATACTGAACAAACAAAGAATCCAAACACCCCCAAAGAAGGAAAAACAACATCAAACAAAGGAAAAAGACTATGTATGGGAAACTATAAATGAAGAAGATGTAAAAGAAGTTATACAAACACTGAAGAACAAGAAAGCAGCAGAACCTGATAATATATATAATGAACATATACAAGATGCGAAAGAGGCTCTCCAACACATATGGATCAAGCTATTCAACAAATACCACGAACTTGGAAGAATCCCAACCCAATGGAGACACTCGATAATAAAAGTTCTCTACAAAGGTAGAGGAGACCCAATGGGCATAAACAAGTACAGAGACGTAGCCCTAAAAATACTCAGTTCAAGATGTTTTCAAAGATAATCACACAAAAAATCAAAGCCTGTGTGGACAGTAACCTCCGAGAACCACAAGTGGGCTTCAGATCTGGAAGATCAACGCTTACGGCAGTCAGGCTTCTTCTAAACAACATCGACAAAGTGCTACAAAAGAAACAAATGTTCTATACAGTGTTCATAGACTATACCAAAGCCTTTGACCTACTGGAAAGAAAGCTCATAGTCCAAAAACTGGAAAGCATAATGGGAGAAGACTGCATATGGGCAAGAACAGTCAAGTCAATCCTCGAATACAACTTATTCACACTGTCAGCCAAACTCTCTTTTTTTTAACCACGTTTTGCAATCAAACGGAGTCTTACAGGGTGACCCAATGAGCCCTTTGCCAGACGTTCGTGTCACTGAACAAGTACTGTGAACTGCAGAAAATGAAGAAGATGTATACATATATGCATACACTGACGACATAGCTGTAGGATCAACAGATATAAAGAAGCTGCAGAAAAACATTGAGAATATAGATATATGGTGCAGTGAACACAAACTACACATAAACATAACAAAGACCGAATGGTGATTTTCAGGAAAGGAGGCAAAACACCCAAGAATGCGGAAATCAACATTAGAGGACAAAAAATAAAAATCTCATCAGACTTTAAATTCATAGGGTGACATTGCAATCAACAGCCTAATGCTTCACAAAACATACAACAGAACTCGCAGCCCAAGCAATAATAGCAATACAGGACATCAAAAACATCTGCCTGCTCAGTCTAGGAACGGCCATGAAATTATTCAACCCAAAAATCTTGCCAATCCTGGGCTACTGGGTGGAAGTTATATGGGACCATCTAACAAAAAAATCTAGAAACACAAGAAAACGTAAAATCGACTATTCTAAAAAGAGCACTAGGTCTCTCAAAGACAACAAGATCTAGAGTAGTCTATCTGCTAGCGAGAGAGACATTTATAATCTAAGACATCATACTTCGATATATGATGCCACATACCAAGGTTTACAGAAAACAACTGAAGGTAATGGAGGATAAACGAGGTAAAGTATGGCCAGAGTTTTATGGCACCGAAGCAATGATGAACCGCTCATGGACAGCACCAAACTTTGAACTGCGACATGTAATAACTAGATTGTCTATTCACGGCTTCCACCATCTAATTTTCAAAAACAAAAATTATCATGACCCAACGACAACATGTGTGTGTGAACTGTGTAATGAAGCCTGTGAATGATATCACTTAGAACTGTCCAGTATAAGAGTGAAATCTATAAATGAATATGCAAAAATGTAAAATGTTAAGCCAAGTAATTGTATATGGTTACTTGGCTGCAATATTATTAAATAAAAATTTCCATTTACTTCTTCACCATTCAAAGCTCTTAATTTATATGTTATTGAATTGCAATGAATAACAGATTCAATTTCAACAATTCCTGCTGATCTGTTGGCTGTATAGCATTTTTCAAAAAGCCCTTTAAGTTTATCTTCTTTTTAAAATTTACGTTTATTTTTAGGTACAATAACAGTCGGTTTATAATTCTTTTCATTAATTTCCATTACAGTTAATAAATACTTATATCCTTCATTTATTTTTCAAATTCATTTTAGTTTTGCAGAGTCCATTTTGACTAAATCTGCTAGGCAAAAATCGTCTATACTGAAAGAAATTAATTTTTTTAATTTTTTCTTTCGTGTGTTTATGTAATTCACTAACAATTTCTTCATGAATATTTGAATAGTTCGCCTTGGAGACAATCCCTTCACCTAAAAACCTTTTTTAACAAATTCAATTCCTTTTGTGTTACATACTGTACAAAGAGCTTCGATACCTTGTCTTCCATTTTTAGTTGTTACTCTGTGAGGATTACGAGTTTCAGTAAATTTTTTGCACCTCAAACACAAGATATGCTTTTACATTTTTATGGAATAAAAACTTAATAAGATTTAAATTATTTATTTATATCATTATTATTTATTTACTTGTTATTTATTTAGTTATATCAACTAGAACTGTTTTCTTTACATTATCCTTTAATCTTACTGTTAGAAAATTTGATTTGCACACTTTTTGGATTGACCGGATGTTATGAGCTCTTTTGTAAAGTTTGACAAAAACACTCACCAAAAAACCAAAACCATTAATTGTTAAATCTCTGTTTTTGTCTTCACCACCAACAACAACTATTTTAAATGTAAAATCGTATTTGCTGAAATTTTGCTGAGAAAAGGAAAGGTGGGGACAGAGCCTAATGAGTTACTGTTAGTTGCAAAGAAAACACATACACTTTATTTTTAGAAAAAAACTCTCAACAATCATTTTTCAAAGATTTTACTACACTGGTAGCTGAAAGTCTTATTAGAAGAATTGCAAGTTATTGTCAGCTTAAGGCCACAGCCAGCCAGTGTAGCCGAGCGGTTCTAGGCGCTTCAGTGACCGCTATGGTCGCAGGTTAGAATCCTACCTCAGGCATGGATGTGTGTGGTGTCCTTAGGTTAGCAAGGTTTAAGTAGTTCTAAGTTCTAGGGGACTGATGACCTCAGGTGTTAAGTACCATAGTGCTCAGAGTCATTTGAATTTGATGGCCACAAGCAATGTTACACACAATCAACAGCTGAAGGCTTGATTAAGAAGGTTGAAAATTATTCGTGGGCAGAAGGCCACAAGCAATTTCAGAATACACAAGGGCTGACGGCCTGAATTAAAAATAAGATGAACAATTACACTTTAAAAATACTAAAAACCTTTCTAATAACCTAAATAACTTATAAGAAGCTCTAGTGACAGCTGAAGGCCCCACAAAAACAAAATTGAAAATTATTTGTCAGCTGAAGGCAACAAGCAATTTTACAAACAGTTAATGGCTGAAGGCCTGATTAATAAAGGATTCAAAATTATTGAGGACTGAAGGCCACAAGCAATTTTCAGAATACTCAATGGCTGAAGGCCTTAATTACAACTAAGGAAGACAGTGGCATGTTAAAATACCAAAACCTTTTAATTCAGTCTTAACGAACTGTAACAGGGTATAGTAATGGCTGCAGAGAGAAAATTGAAAATAATTTGTCAGCTGAAGGCCACAAGCAGTGTTACAAACAATTAACGGCTGAAGGCCAGAATTACAAGTGGGGATGGAAATAACATGTTAAAACATTAGTGTAAATTTTAAACAATTATGACAACTTGTCCAAATGAGATGGAGTGCTTCACAACAGTGCTCCCTGGATCGACCTGAGGAAGGTGACTACAGCTGTGTAAGTGGGAGATAGGCAACCAAGAGTTGTACATACGTGACAGGATGGCAACTCAGACTAGGGGTAGCTTAAGCACCAACCAACCGACTAACCAATCCGCCCAACGTCCGATCACTGATACAACAATGGAATATTTTTAGGCAAGAGCGAAGAGATGGACAGCACCACATTATCTGGAACACACCCAAGGCCGAAGGAAACACTAGAACCAAGGTACACCTTCCAAAAACATATACACAGTACAATTCAAGAGGCTGTCAGACTACACGCCGTGTCGGACACCAACACGACGAGGAAAGGTACACTATCATAAAAGTATGCTGTGGCTCATAGCTTCTGACAACTTGACAAACTCCACTTGTCGTGGATGGTCTCACTGAGCCTGGGAACAGCAACATGCAAACAACAACGAGATCTCAAACAGTGGAGGTTTCAGTACTGGACATGGTTCACTCTACTTCATACATTCTGGGTTTGGTCGTCGGCTACAGCACCTTGGTGCGACACTGCCTGCACGCTGCCTGCCGTCCCTGTCTGCCCTCGCGCTGCAGACCTCCTCGCTGCTTCATCCGAAGCCGAACTGCCTGACACACACGACGACCCAGAAATACTAGCCATGGCACCAAAAATAGTACCACAGTATAAGCTATCGATAACTGCTGCTGCCGTCGCTCGTGGGCAAACAATACTAGCAAAAATCAGTGGTACCATAAACACAAGAAGAAAACAAGACGCCACTGCCGCTATTACAAGACGCCAAGTTAAGAATGGCAAGAACGTGAGCCACACACAGCTCATGTGCATCTTTTGTTCATCTCCTGTCATAAAAGTAGATTCAGTAATTTGTTTATCATATACTTTTTCTTTGTGATCACTTAAATCGTTGAAGTATCGAGTTAAATCTATTTATTAATGTAAGTATTGAATTGTGTTAGGATACTTATATATTTAGGTTTAGTAACATATTGTTTTGGAGTAACAGCATCATAACCATTTGCTGGATCATTTATATCTACTATTCTTCTACCTTTAAAAACAATATATCCTTTAGCTGCTTTTAAAAATGTTATGTAAATCTTTATGAAACTATTTAATTAAACTCTATTTTTGGATCAGTTTTTGCTTTTGATTCATCTTTTATGTTTTCTAAATTTATCTGGCTATTATTAATTATGCCACCATTAGGCTGCACCTTATTTCCAAATATGTCCATTTATTAGATTTAAAATATCATGAAACTTGTAATACGTAGATAGTTTTTAAAGAACTACACATAAATGTCCACATTTTACTTCATCAAAATTTTGTGCTCTTCCAGTGTTATAATATAAATCAGTTTTTTCCTAAATAATTTACTAGCTGTGTTAGTGAATTACCAGCAGACAAATCAAATACAAAATGTTTATTATTATTCTTATAATAAAAAATCCAGTGAGTACCAACATGATCAGAAAGACCTAAATTTACTATTCCACATTCCCAAATAGTTGACTCAGTTGGTAATTCATCAATCATAAAAAGTCCACCTAAATATTTGACTTTTAATTGTTTAATTAATTCGTATATGACAAAATTAGATACTGGATTATTAAATTTTGTAGTTATTTCTTTGAAATTTTTTATTGCTTTTCGTTTTTCCTCCATTGTTTTATTCTGTCTTTTCTGTTCTTTTAGTTCTGCATTGGCTTATTTCTTCTTTATTACTGCATTTACGATTGCTGCAGAAACACCAGCAAGTGATCCAATAGATGATAGATATGGTAATGCAGCTAATAATAATGGAAAGAATCCACCTTCATATTGTGTTAGGCCTCTACCTTATTTCTTTTTTTGTTAGATATTCAATGAAGATATTTAATAATCTTTTTCACAACTGGAATACCTAATGTAAAAAGTTTATTTCCACCCATTTTTCTCTTTCTTCCTTTTTTTGAATATCAGCTAAAAATGGGTCAATACTGTTTAATTGCTCATCATTCAGTTTAAATTTAATTGATTTTGGTTTAGTTTTGCCACTTGGTAGTAAAGTATAATCAATTGAAAAGTTACTCATTATGTAGACAAAAAATTTATTAACATTAATAATTTTCACTCCTCATTCATTTTCGTCTAGTTCCTTCCCCATACCTAATTTTCGTTTTCCATATATTGTTCATCTAATTGCAGTTGCAGCTATTTTTTCTCCTAAAGAATCATCACTTGCTTGCATTCTTTCTTTCGCAGATAACTGAAATTCTTTATCTGCTTTGTGACTTTTTTTTCTAAATTTTCGTTATCTCTGTGAGCAATATCATATTGTTTTACAGGCTTCATCTACTGCATTAATCCCTGGATCCCCACGTACTAGTCTTTTTCTTATTTGTTCCCGGGTCAGCAGTACAAGTAGGCTGGAAGATGCACATCAAATCAAAGTGTTTACTAAACCTCTTCCATAATTTTCACTTCTCCAAACTGTGTGACGAAGATTATTCAAAAATCTAATCAGATTTTGGATTCCTTTGGGATTATTAGTGATAAAATCACTACATTTGTTTGTTACATGTGTTACATCTGTGTTATTCCAACTTTTCCATTATGATAATTTTTATTTCCAGCTGTTAATCTATCGATTACATCACTAACATCATTCAACCAAACATATTCGACTCTTTTTTTAATATTTCTTTATCAAACCTCCACCTGATTGTTTATCTGATCTTGATTCTGTATCAACCATATTTTCTCTTCCTACGTTTGGGAAATAGTCATCAACAATTTTTTCATCAAATGTTTATCTTTTTTACCCCTACTTAATTTTATTTTGTTTGGATGATTATCAGATTACTGAGTGGTAAAATATATAATTAGATAACTCAACACCATCTATTTTTTACCCATACTATCGAATGCAATATGTTATTGGTTAAAAGATTAATTAAGCTGTGTGTAGCTTCATATTGTTTACGACCAGTAGTCATTTTATCATAACTGAATGTAACTGGTAAACAACCAACATATTTATATGCGCCATCAGGCTTTAATCAAAAAGCTGTATCTTCACAATTGTTGACATACTTTAAGATTCTTTCACTTGTATGTATTCTTCTATATTTTTTAACATCACTGTCTTTTTTCTTAATGCACCCTGCACTTATTATTTCTCTTCTTCATATTTATTCAATGCATCTTGTATTTCTGATTCACTTAATGTACATCATACTTACCACTATCATCTTCAAACCATTGTGTAATTGCCATTAATCTATAAATTCTTCTAGATGATGATGTTGATGATAAGGAACCAATTGTTTTTCAGCTTCATATTTTCTTCAACAGCTTTTAACACATTATAATCTAATCCTTTGATTCATTGTTTTCCTTGTTCACTAGCATCAGTTATATTTTTGAAATTATGTTCTTGTTTTTTATAGCTTGAATTATTCTTTCAATTCTTCAGCTTTCTTTCTATTTGATTTAGCTTTTTTAACAACTTCTAGGTTATATTTTGCAAATATTTAAAAGAGATGAAAAAATTCAACTGTTTTAAAATGTTTATATTTACATTTTACATTTATGTTGTCACGAAATTCACTATTTTATTTCTGACCTTTCCTGCCTTCAGTTTTCTACTCACGTCTACGATACAAAATTCAAACTGATCATTCCAACATTCACTACACTTTCTTTAAAATCATCGAAATTTAAATCTCCACAACAAATTCATAATAAACATGATTTAAATTTGTATGATCTTGTCTAAAATATTCAAAAAAATTAAGATTATCACTAATTGTTTTGGTATTTTTGGATAAGTTTGAACTAAATAAAAACAATCTATTTCTCCATATCTTTCTCAAGTAAAATGTTCTGTAACTATATACTACTTTTCAAGAATGAAGTCATCAAATACTAATGGAACAAATTTTATCATTATTTTCAATAAAAGTAGTAATTTTTTCATTAATTTTATTTTAAATTTTTTACACCTTTGTATAATCTCTTGATACTTTGACTGTTCTTAACTCCTAGAATAAACATAGAAACGATAAAATTTTTCCAATTCGACTATCCTGGAGCTGGAATATAATTGTCGATCAATAATGTAGTTATTCTAGAACCACTTGGTCCTATGATTCCACATCAAACGCCATTTTACTTACCTTGTTAATTTTTATTTATTTTCTGGGACTCTTATTTGTGGTTTTCAAACTGTCATTTATTTAAATAAATTTTTATTAATATAAAATGGAATGCTGTCAAGATTACATCATCTGTCACAGTAGATTATCTGAATTAAGTGATAAATCATCTATTTTTTAAAAAGTTTAACTATTCAAATAAAAGAAACTTATAACACTGTTACATAATTTGGCTTTTATTAAACTTTTTTAATTCCAAATATTATATCAAAAATAGTAAACTATATTGTGATGGAGAAATTATAGAAACTCCTATAGGTCAGTACAGTTTTAAAAATTTAGAAAAATTTATTTATTCGAAAAATCCAAATATTCATATTAAAGCAGCTGAAATTTTAAATAGAATTGTTATTGAAAGTGATGTAAAATTATACATGGATATAAGAGATAGTATGGGTAGTACATTAGAAATTAGTAACCAGGTTCTTGAAGGCAATAAAAAAACTGTCGATTATTCCATTAGAATTAAGAAATATAAATTTCAGTCTAGCCAATGGTATGTTTGTTAAACATACTGATCATTTTCATAGGAGAAAATTACTTTTCTGCAGTACTAATATGCCATATGTCTATAGTGAATCGGCTGATGAGCTCTATGTGTTGGTGGAACTGCCTTGGCGAACATTTGTTGCTGTTGTTGTGGAAAGCTGACACAATAGGTTTATGATCCGTGAAAATTGTCACTTCAGTGTAAGGCCGAAAACAGTGTCTCACACTCTCATATATAGCGAGTAACTCTATATCATAAACACTCCATTTTGTCTGACAGTGCAGTAATTTCTCTGAAAAAGAAAATCAAAGGCTCCCAATGCCCATTCACTTCTTGGTGTAGTACTGCTCCAATTGGGACCTGGCTGGCGTCGACCACAATATTTAGTGGTGCACCCGTGACAGGATGAGCAAGCAACACTGCTTCTTCAAGATTGGTTACTCATTTCTGATGTCTATTGTACTAGTCTCTTGTCCTTGGCATTCTTAACCACAAGCGCGTCCGTTAGTGCTACATAGGTGGCAGCTGTTACCGGCAAATGACGGTGATAAAAATTTACGATAACTAAAAATCGTCAAGTTGCTTACAGTTTGCTGGCTTTCGTAGATTACGCAATGTGGCAGTCCTTTCAGGTAAAGGTCGGATCACATTCGCCAAGACTCTGTGGACTAAGGAAAGTTACCCCGCTTTTTCGCATGACGGACCACTCCATAGTTACACATCCTCTGTTACACTTCACGTATATGCTTGTAGTGAACTTGTGCATCAGCTTAATATTATAATATGTCATCTAAATGCGCAAAGCAAAATGGCTTCGTCAATGAATCTCTGACAGGTTTGGGCTGCATTTTTAAGCCCAAACAGCATATACAAAATCTCAAACAGAGCGAAAGGTGTAATAACTGCTGTCTTTACAACATCGGTACGCGTCACTGGGATCTGATTGTAACTTTCCGGCGATCCAGCACTGAGAAAACTTTTGCAACGGACAGAGAGTAGGTAAATTCTTGGATATTAGGTACTGGGTATTTATATGGGACTGGTCTTGCGTTCAGCCTATTGTAATCGCCACAGAGGTGCCATGTACCGTCTGTTTTGAGGACGATATAACGGGTACATCCATGGACTGTCTGAAATTCGTATAACACCAGCACGAAGCATATCCTCAAACATCGCCTTAGTCTCATCCAACTATTCTGGAGATAGTCTACGGACGCATTGTGAAACCAGTGGACCTGCTGTCGTGTGTATTAATAAATGCTTAACACTGCTTGGCTTGGCTACGTTTGCGGGATTGCCTGTTTACTTGCATCATTAATTACTCCTATCATATTGTCCACAGAACCCCTCTGAATTGCCTTTACCCTGTCACATTGTGTCCCACTTATAAGGCAGGCATTTACCAACTCTACAACCAGTGAAAAGTGCAACAGAAAATCAGCACCTAATGTGGACTGCGTAATGTCTGCCGCCACGAAACTCCAAGTGTATGGAGTAGAAAAACCAATGTCTATCGTCATATCTTTGTGCCCATGCGTTTGGATGCTGGAGCTGTTCACGGCTAACAACTATAACGATTCCTACATTGTCATCTTAACTGTGCCCATGACTCTGAACAAGTGTCCATTAAAAATCTTAAGCCTGAAATATTATCAGTCACGCGCAACCGACGCGATGTCATGCCGCGACTCATCGGAAAAGTAGTAAGCATGTCAACATGGGACTTACATTTGCCATGGGTCCATCTATGCGTTGCTGCAATTTGATTCTTCTTACGTCGTCGGCCCCGTTTGTGAGTGTCGCAACGCCTGGCGCCTAATTCGAACTATCCTCGCCATTTGGGTATTTAAATGGTTTCGTGCACTTTGTAGCACGGGCGCCGAACCGTCTGTGGTACCGGCAGCTATCATCGGCAGTAGTTTGACCTTGAGTGGTGTTTGACGGCTGGATGAACGAGGCGACCACGTCCCTTATCGGCGTCCCTCCGAAACTCCAAGTTCTTTAACTGCGAGACAATTCTCTCGAAGCTCTCCAGCGATGTCCGGTGATTGTCCACAAGAAGCGGCAGTACAATTCAGCGTCGGCTGCACCAAAAATGCGATGCCTGTTTGTCACCTTCTGTTGTGACGCTTGTATTTGTCGCTTCTACGCATATCACAGTGGTTGATTCCAATGTGGCATGTGCTCTATCAGCTACTTGCAGGAATTTATCCAATGGTTGTCCTTCATACACTATTAATGTCATCTGTACCTGAGACGGAAGCTGTTGTCGCCAGATATGTAGTAGCAAGTCATTAGATGTTACGCTACAGTCCGACGAGTTTCTGTGCCTACGTTTCTCCTGGTTAAGCACTTGTGAAAGCCTCTGCTCGGGCAGCTTCGCACAGCGAGTGATTAGCGAAGTCTTCAGGGCGAGGTCTGCTTGTTCGTGGGGTGAGTGTAGAATCACATCGGGAACTACTGTCGTCTCTCCCTGATCCAAATTGCTAATTGCCAGCGTAAATAGTTGACGGTCCTCTGTGATCCGTTGTCGTGCGAAAATGCTTTCCAGAATCGCAAACCATATGTCCTGTTGTGAGGGCGTAAATGGAAGTGCCACAATTGTAGGCGAGACGCAATTGACACGAACGTAACTGCACGCGGAAAATTTTCGACGCGCGTATGCGCACGCGGAGCTGCAGTTATCGCTCGAGTTTTTGATCTCGTCGTGTCCGTCTTGCTGTCATCTCTTAGCGTCGACTGTTGTAAAACTTTACTCTGTTGTTGTAACTGCAAGATCTCGTCACCAGTGGTTTGTAAAAATTTACTATCATCCCATGGTGGTCTGGGGGGGGGGGGGGGGGGGATGGTGGGAAAAGGACTCAGCCTTTGCTGGACTGCCGAAGAGAGGAAGGAGTGTACTTTATTTTTCTGGAACAATTTATTGAGGGGTAGATTTCAGGAAGTTTATTTATTACTATGATACAAAACACTCGCTCTGACATTGGGCTCACAATACACAGGGTACCGACCTGCAAACTACTCGTAAATTATCGAAATAATGCAGTAAACCGATGTACCGACACTCAAAAAACTCGTAAATTACCGAAATAACGAAGTACACTGATGTACAGACGCGCAAACAACTCGTAAATTATTGAAATAATGCATAGCACAGTCTGCAGACCTGTTCACAAAATAATGCAACAGACACATTCTCTTCAAGCAAAATTGTCAAAATAGTGTTGTATAACGCTCTGTCATCAAGCTCACAACGCTTAAACAGTGGAAAACAATGCATCGCATAAACACCCATTGACACAAAACCCACTTTCGAACTATCATTAAGATATTTGACCACAACGTATCAGGGGTTCCAACTTGCGCACGTGCCGACGCTGCTGGCTTAGGTCGCGAGCCACTGCCGGGTAGACAAATGCAGGGTCACGAGCCATTGCTCTCAGACCGCTGCCGCCTAGAGCCAGCAGGTGAAAATCGCGTCTACTTTCTGGCGTACACTCAGAATTCTTAGAGTGTATTACTGACGTCACATGCCTAAATAACAGCCACGTCCCCCTATGAGCGTGCTATAGAAATCTGTTGAAATGTTTCCTTGAATAATACAGGGTGCATTCTCCCTAGCGATCCTAATGGGACAGCCCGTCCCATATTAAGACGTGTCGGCAGCGCACACGTGTTTACCTCCCAGTATGGCTGATGCATAGACGTGAGATGTGCGCATAGTGTGGCTGGAATTTTCGGTATCCCACAGCTACTGGTCTGGTGATGTCCTAATAGCACAAAGTCAGATGTGGGACAGCATTACGCCAAAGATGGATGGTCTGCTTCAACTTGCCTTTTAACACCTGAACAAAGAACTGTAGACCTTGCCCTATATCTTGTTCGAACCAGTCTTTAGAGGCTCCTTTGTCCCAGCACAAAGGATGTCTTGTGAATGAATGGAGCATTCTGACTGGCTGTTACTGAATTTACATACCAAATTACTGATGCTACTGGTGGAAGCACTGTCCGCTTTATTTTCTGCAGACGAGACTTTCAGCGGCATTTTTTCTTTTTTTTGTAAATATTGCTGTATTGTACTGATGGTTAAACCCCGCTAAAGTGGTCTACAGATAGCCAAATTCATCACATGTACTCACCGTGCCACAGTGCAGCGCCGACGGAGGAAACTGCAACCGTAAATGCAGTCCATGACCGCAGCCGCAGGAGCGCATGTCAGCTAGAGAGACGCCAGCTGGCCAGCCGGCTGTGGACGGCTCCCCACCTCAGGAGGATGTCATAGTAGGAGTTCAAGTGCTATCAATGGTCGCAGCACAAGCACTTGTCCTACTGAATTCCGTAGAGCATATACTCGACACACTTGGTTTTCCTGTCGAGGCAGCATTCTACTGCACTTCTAATGAGGTAAAACTACTGTATTTGACGCTTTTCAGGAAAACAGAAAACCATCTGCCTCTAAACTTACATGCATCTGCGTTAAAGGATGACAGAAAGTGGATGGGGTGATCGATTGAGATGGAGCTGTAACAAAGAACGATTTAATGGCTGACAATGCATTCTAGAGAGGGAGATGTTGCTGCTGGGCATTTGACCATTTTTTCCGCTGTCCTGTCAGGATGCATCAGTTGCATGCCACAGTCTGCGTTTGACTTGTATACAAGCACGTGTTCTGTAGGTGACTTAGAGCAACGTCTACTTTTCATTGATAACAGCAAACCTCTCATCTCATGTGTGATGAAACGTGACCACCCTATTTCGACACATTCTTCTAAACGAACGAAGATTTATGTAATGTACTCCATTCATCTGTCGCATCTTGGGTATAAAGTCGAGACTTCAGTTTCATAACTAAGATGATTCTCAGTTAGCGACAGGTGTTTGTGAGGCACTACAATCCCCATGTATACATTTGCTTAACAGATGTGCTGTTTACAGAGTTAGTGTCAGCATGACGTGTTATTTCACATATCAGGCGTCGCTGCTATGCATTTATCTGCTTCCTTGGAACTGACGATCTTTTTATATAGGAATGATGCGGGAATAGTATAATTTCATCATCGTGATAGGATATGAACAGTCAAGACAGAACATCTCTGGAAAGCTATATTGTACAGTCGTGGACAAAACAAGCGAGACCCCTCGCTTTTTCGTTATGCTGATCTGCACAGCTTTAAAGTCTGCTACAGAACATAACAGGCAAGGCGACGAAGTGCTACCAACATACTATGCACAGGCATGAAATTGAAAAACTATCTGAACTTTGTCAGACTGTTTTCAATCATGTGTAAGACTTTAGTAATGCTGATTAGTGTGTTAAACACAACACGTAAATATGAGATATAAATGAAAGAAGAAACACTAATTAGTATGAACTGTACTAATAAAATTGAATTTTAGCTTATCGAGATAAGGTAACTGTTTTAGTAAGACAAAAAACCCCAGATCTTTACGAATTAGCAAAATATTATACCATTTGGCTGCGAAACGGTCTGTGTCAACGTTCAGACCAGTCATACTGGATTACCATTCCTGACCTAACATCATAATTAGTGTTCTGCCAAAAGACAGGTTTTCACATGGTAGTTCTCCAGGCTGTCCGGTTTTCTGCCATCCTCTTCAGGTCTGCATAATTTCCTCTTCCCTTTATGTCGTCTTGTATCTCCTTCTTCCTCTCAGTCTTCTCCCACAAACAAATCCTTCCAAGGCATCTGCTAGCAAGCACTCCCTTCTCAAATGATGTCCCAACCAGTTATTTTTCCTTTCTCTTACAACCTTCAGCAGACATCTTCTCTCACCAACCCTTTCCAATACCCTTTCATTTCTCACTCTTTCCATCCAGCTTATTCTCTCCACTCTCCTCCACATCCACATCTCAAATGCTTTTAACGTTTTTTCATCCTCTCGTATCAGCGTCCATGTTTCTGCCCCATATAGTTCCACACTCCAAACAAAGCATTTGCCAAGCCTTTTCCATAGTCCTTTATCTAATTTACCACATAAAGAGTCTCCTCTTTATGCTGAATGCATCCGTCGCTATGGCAATTCGAGTTTTCACCTTCTGGTGACATCACAAGTCTTCAGTTACTGTGCTTCCGATATATTTAAATGCACTTACTTGCCTAATTGTAGATTGTCCTATTTTAATACTGTACAGTCTGCGTATTGTACTGTTGACCATTCTCTTTGTTTTTGCTGTATTTATTCCACACAAGCTTCATTCAGATCTTTCAGGATGTTATTCACTGTCCGCTCACTATCTGCCACTACTACCATGCCATCAGCAAATCTTATACATTCTGTTCCACCAATACATATTCCTCTTTTCCCATCTAAGCCTTTCGTAATAATCTCTTCAAGGTATACGTTAAACAACATTGGGGAGAGGCAACAACCTTGTCTAACAACTCGTCCGAAGCTGCTTCCTTCTGACATTTCATTTCCTATCCTTATTCTTACTTTCTGGTGTAAATATAGATTCTGTATCAGTCATCTCTCTTTCCAATCTACTCCTTTCCTCTTCAAAATATCCATCAGCTTGTTCCATTGAACTCTGTCAAAAGCCTTTTCTAAATTTATAAAAAACAGCGAAGATTTCTCTACCTTTTTCCATACATCTTTCCCCTATAGTTCTTAACAGGCCAATAGCATCTCTTGTTCCTTTTCCTCTTCTAAATCCGAAATGCTCCTCTGCAATCCCTCTATCTAGCTTGCCATATAACCTTCTATTCAACACTCTCAGCAAGACTTAAGCTCCATGATAAATTAGATTGATGGTCCAGTGCTCTACAAATTTTTTAGTGTTTCTCTTTTTCTCTATTGGTATCATGTTGAAACGAAGTCCTCAAGCCATTCCCCTTTGTCATATACTGTACCTTCATTACCTTATTTTTCAACTTTTGCCCTATCAATATTCATACTCCATTTTAACCACTCTTGATTTCCCCTGTGTAAAAAACCTTATAATGTCCACTTTCTGTCTCTCCATTCTCTTCCCATCTCATTTCACACAAACCGAGTTCATCTAATCTGTCCCTTTTCATCTCCTGTTTTGCTTTCTCTAGCTTTCCTGCTTGCAGTAGTGTCCTCAAATTCCATGTTCCAATCATTATCTTTCCTCCCTTCACTGTTCCTTTCTTACTTTCAAATACGTCTACTCTCAATGTGTTCCACTCCCGGAGATCCGAATGAGGGGAGGTTTTAACTCTGGACTCTATCACATGGAGAGACATACCATGTACTGCTTGGGAATGTAATGTGGAAGTTTACCGTCACTTTCCAAAGACCTACCATGAAAGTGTGCAAATTTAGCAATGCGAGAAGAGTCATAAAGAAATTCAGTTAAAAATCATTCAGTGCCACACTTACGTCAATTCAGTTCTTGACAGAATTGGAAAAAGTAGGCAGCTACAAGTATGAAATTCTACAAGAGTTTCATATTGACATCCACAGAGCGCTGGTACAGAATAAAGGCAGCAATAAAACGTATTGGAGGCACGAGAATTTCTTAAAATGGCTTTACTGATAGTCTATCAGCCTCCATCGAGATTAGAACGCAAAACAAATCAGACCTCCCTTGCAGTAGCAAACACCTTTCACTACGCTAGCAGACAACCCAGGCAAACAGTCCTCTATATTTAGCCGGCCGCGGTGGACGTGCTGTTCTAGGCACTTCAGTCCGGAACCGCGGGACTGCTACGGTCGCATGTTCGAATCCTGCCTCGGGCATGGATATGTGATGTCCTTAGGTTAGGTTTAAGTAGTTCTAAGTTCTAGGAGACTGGTGACCTCAGATGTTGAGTCCCATAGTGCTCAGAGCGAGTCCTCTATATTTATCCAAGACATGAAAATTAAAAATGTTCTTAAGTTTCTGTTGAATAGAGCTATCTGGACTCAAAAACATGAATTTTCTACCTTTATATCACCGCTTGTGTGGCACTCATTCGGTACGTTTATCGAAATAACACAATACTGTTACTAGCGATTAAAGTTAGTAGGATAATTCTGCACCGACCCAGGAAATAATGGGCGACACAGCTGCCAGACGTATTCTATAGTGTTTCGAATTCTTCATTAGACTCGCCACAGCCAGAAAACGTTGATTAGCCGAAGTGTTTCTTAAGCTAGCTAGCAATGGGAATGCTCGCACTTCCAAAACGCGGTGGCATTAATTCTGGGATCTGAATGACCATGTGTAAAGGGAAATGGATTTTATTTGCATTCCTGTAGACGTGATTTGTATCGAAAGCGTAACTACGATTAATATGCTGATATATCGACTGCAACTAGAACATTTCGACTGTTGATTATGGGGAATTATTTATGCGGTCCTCATCTTCAGTAACTAACGTAGCTATTTTCTTTGTTAGGATTTCGTCACCTAAATCGGTAAAAATGGAACCCTACTAGTCTCACTTTCTTTGCCGTCTATCTATCTACCCAACCCTTAAAATCCGTTTACCTCGAGTACGCGTAGACATAATTAGCGGAAATGTATCCCACTTCCTGCGGTATACGGTCCCTTGGTGGTGTAAAAAAGTGAGCTTCTATGTCAACGCAATCAAAAGATACGGCCGTTTCTGTAAAGAAAAGTTACGTGAAAGGTCAAAAATGGCTCTAAGAACTATGCGACCAAACTGCTTAGGTCATCAGTCCCCTAGACCTAGAACTACTTAAACCTACATAACCGAAGGACATCACAAACATCCATGCTCGAAGTTCGCGCGGTTCGTGACTGAAGCGCCTACAGCTGCTCAGCCACCACGCCCGGCGATACCCTTTTCACCTCACGTATAATGGTAATATATACTGTCTAGTGAGGATAAACAGTATTCGCCAGCTACTGAGATCGTTTGATCACGGAACTTTTACGACGCTACATTCAAATTTTGTTCGAAGTTGTCTGGAATATCCACTTATAAACACCCTAGGGACGTCGTATGCGATATCCACTTCTGAAGACGCTGGCAGATATTGCAGTACCATAACAAGTAGTTAAGAATTTATTGTTATTGGTCCATGCATGACACTTTATTGCAGTATCAATTTAACGCACGTAGGTGTTTGTCTATGTCTGAAAATAATGAACAAAAAATAAATAAACAGTAAACAACTTCGATGTTCAAGTCAAATGTAACTCACATATCGCAATTACAACATAATTTCGTTGTTACATCTACATGAGTATATCTACAGGATTTCTTTGGAATCCAGACTTACGTGCCTGGCAGAAGGTTCATTGAACCACCTTCGGACTATTTCTCTTCCATCCCACTCAGTAACAGCATGTGGGAAAAAGGACCACTTAAATCTTTTCTTACGAGCCCTGAATTACATTATTACCATGGTCAGCTCTTCGCGTGTAAGTTTCCTAGGAAGAAATGTTTTGGGATTCAGAACAGATTTTGGTGATTGAAATTTCGTGAAAAGATCTCGCAGGACGAAAAAAGCTTTTGTTTTCATGAATGACACCCTAACTCGCTTATCAAATCTGGGACTCTCTCGCACCTATTTCGTGACATTAAAAATCGTGCTACTGTTCCTTGGACGTTTTTGGCGCGCCCCGTCAATCATGTCTGTCAAAGATCCCATATTGCGCAGGAACACTATAGCAGTGGACGGACAAACGTAGTGCAGGCAGTGTCTTCAGTAAACCTGTTGCGTATTCTTAGTGCGCGGCCAATGAAGCGCAGTCTTTCGTTTGCCTTCCCCACAAAAGTATGTTTGCGATCGTTCCAGTTTAAGTTTTACTAGGTACTGAGATGAATTGACAGAATTCCGACTTGTGTTTGGTCATGTAACCGGAAGTTAATTACTGTTACTGGACGCAGCTTTCGTGTTTCATGCATTCCTCATTCAACAGAGTACACTCCTCGTACACCAAAAGTAATTGTTTAAGAGTATTAAATTGTTACTGATGTCACCAAGTTGCAGTGGTCAGCTAAACTTGCCGTTTTGAAACAAAGCAAAATATTATAGCGAAATATGGCAACTCAGAAGCGGACTATCCAAATAAACAAACATTTCCGGTTCAAGTCGTTGCATTGTGTCTACTACACAGTAATATAAATTAGGTGCAAAGTCCATTAGTAGATCGTTATCAGGAAAACCAGCCATCGTAATGCAAACTGCCACTACAAGAACGAAAGTTTCCAAACATGTTAATGACTAGCCGAGGAAAGTGGGCGCATTCTGTCTACTGAATCCGAAAGCCCCCCACTTACGAGGGGACCCGCCAAGTGTCATACTCCGATCTTGCTGAAAATTTGCTAAGTGAAAGAGGGGACAAAGTATGCGAATACGTGTCTCTGCTTATGTGCATACACTCAACCGATTCTGAGAAAACGACGGTCATGGTTTTCAAGAGCTGTTGCTATATTGTAGACACCTTTTATCGTGTAAGGATTCAATTGAAGCGGTGGTTCAGCGGCTACGGTGGCGACTTCAGAACTTTGCGCTGCGAGTTCGAAACCCGCTTGTTCCTCCCCCCCCCTTACCTCATTCTCTGAATTATCTACGAAAGTTTATTCCAATTTATGTTGAAACAATGTTGTCGTTATTCGTCAATTAATTTTCTGTGTAATGAAAGAAGTTAAAAAAATGAGAAAATAAAGTGAAACATTTGTGAATGTCCTTGCAACTTTAGAGTTTGTAAGGAGGTTCAAAAATATTTCACATTATTTTCTCATTGGTTCACTTTTTTTAAATTCATTAATTTCAAAGTAATTTAATTGACGAATAACGACAACGTTATTTCAACATAAATTGGAAAAAAATATTCGTAGATAATTCTAATATGGAGAACAAAATATTAATAAAGAAAACCAATATGGTCTGTTTACCCCAAAGTTAAGAAGCAACGACGGTAATTACTTAGCCACTGCTTCAATTGCATTCTGGTTCGCTGAAGGTATCTACACTACAGCAACGGCGCGTTGATAACTTTGACCGTCGTTTTCTCGGAAACGGTCGAGTGTCTGCAAATAAACCGAAACACATGTTCACTTATTTTGTCCTCTCCTTCACAGAGCAAAGTTTCCGGACAATCAGTGTATGGCAGCTGGCGTGTTCCCCTCGATAGTCGAGTCGCTTCATACTCCCGACGAGAACTTTGTATGCCTCAGAGTAAACTGCGCCGTTTCGAAACACGGTGAGCGAGCATAAACACGTTTTCCTTCTTATAAGGCAACCTTCTATAGCTAAAATTCACCGAGTGTTCTTCAGGTTTCATCCGTTGTGGCCGAGCGGGTCTAGGCGCTTCAGTCCAGAACCGCGCTGCTGCTACCGTCGGAGGTTCCAATCCTGCCTCGGGCATGGATGTGTGTGATGTCCTCACGTTAGTTAGGTTTAAGTAGTTGTAAGCTCTAGGGGACTGATGACATCAGATGTTAAGTCCCATAGTTCTTAGGGTCATTTGTAACCTTTGCTCTTCAGGTTGTCTCAGATATTTCAGAAATGATTGTTGCTTATGCCTGTCGTATATGCAAAACGTAAACATTTCACGTTGATGCCTTCGATTTCCATGTTATACATACTTGTAAATTACGTTGTGGCTGCATTCGTGGAGGATACAGTCTGTTTCCTACCAGCGCTGTTTCCGCAGCAGATATTAACCGCGACGAATCATTCAGTCAACGCTAAATAGCCCATCTGGCTGAGGCAGACAAGGGCGCTACAATAGCACTCCATGCAGAGAAATTTTCAAATAGTTACATAAACAACTACGGGTGTTCACAAGTGGACGGTAGCTAGGTGGGTTAGACGGAAGGAAGGGGTGGTAACCTGAATGGAAGGCCGCGTGGCCGTAGCCCGCAAAACAACAGCAGCTCAGGATCGGCAGATACGCCGTTTCAGTAAGAACGACCCATTTGTCAACGCACGACAACTTCAGCAGACTTTGGGCCTCAATGTTGGCAGTAAGACCGTCACTCGTCGCCTAGGGGAAGGTGGTCAGAGAGGAAGAAGCGCTGCTATGAGACAGACATTGACTGTTTCCCACAGAGTAGCCCGCCTTGCTTTTGCTGCTGAAAATGTCGACAAACGTCTCCAGTTTTGGAGGCGAGTGATTTTCATGGGGGAAAAGTTTTCTCTACGGCATCAACCGGAAAAGTACTTGTTTACCGGCCAAAAGGTGCAAGGTATAATCCAAAATATATTTACAGTTGTCGAAGGAGTGACAGGGTATGGGCATAGGTATCAGCTAAAGGGTGTGGGCTCCAGTAGGAAGTGGAAGGAAAATTCGAAGCGCTCAATTACATATCAATACTGGAGAACGTGATGTTGCCTTCTGTGACAGCAAGATGTGGCGATGATCTCCAACAAGGTAGCTCGCCTATTCATATGGCAAGTGTGGTTTTACGACCATAGTAATTTTACTGTAATGGAATGGCCACCTAAAGGAACTGATGTGAATCCCACTGAGAATGTTTGGGCAGAAATGGTCAGAGTAATACGGGAAAAGGAACAGTTACCGTTGACTCGGCGGCTGCTTTCGGATGTTATTCATGACGCTTTTAGTGAGTTACCTGAATTTCCTAGTTATGTGGCTAGAGTTGTGTGCTCAATGCCCAACAGACTTCGAGCCGTTGTGGAAGTCGAAGGAGGCTATTCGCAATACTAATCAGCAACAGAAGGGTTTTTTCTTTCAGCCCTTAACCAATCAGCCCCTACAGATGTTTCAAGTTTGTTTTTGCACCTGATTATTTTATATAATTTTAAAGACACGTAGTAAGTGGAATCTGGACAAATAAATTAATTCACAACAAGATATGTAATATTTAATTTGCTAAGAGAAGAAATACTTACGTTATATATTCATGCAGTGTCTGTAATGTATATGACTCACGTGTATATGCAAGAAGAGTAAAAAGCAATTCAGCACAAATGAAAAATATCGAGGAAAAGCTCGCCAATGAAGAGAAACAGTAATATCAGAAATTGAGTCCGCCTTGATACAAAACACCTTGTTATTCATTTATTTCCTTATTATCCCAAACTACTTTCGACGACAAATATCACTATCATCAGCGTTTTTTTTTTAATCTAAAACATGCAGAAAATGGCATGGTTGTACAAACACAGTAAAATAGTATTACATTTCTAAAATTCGTCTTTTGAAATATAGTTTTCTATGGATACTTTCATACTACCTTATTTATTGTATGTTACTGACCGTTTTAAGCAATTGTTAACGCTGCTTGCGACATATTTTCTGTTCTCTTTTTTCCTGTTGCCGTCTTTTTACTTAGCGAACTTCATGTCATCTGCAACCATGTGAGTGGCTGTTTCTGCAACGAGTGGCTCATCTGCAACGATGTGGGCCGGCCGCGGTGGTCTAGCGGTTCAGGCGCTCAGTCCGGAACCGCTCGACTTCTACGGTCGCAGGTTCGAATCCTGCCTTGGGCATGGATGTGTGTGATGTCCTTAGGTTAGTTAGGTTTAAGTAATTCTAAGTTCTAGGGGACTGATGACCACAGATGTGAAGTCCCATAGTGCTCAGAGCCATTTTTTTGCTACGATGTGAGTGGCTGTTAGTGAACAAATACTAAAAGGTGAACTTCGTATGTCAGCAGTATATACTTGGGGTTGTGTGTAGTGTTGTGGAAACCAGTTATTTGGTGTGTACTGAGCTGTTGCTTAGCTATTCGTGTACTCACGTTGGTTGGATGGCATGTGGCTACTTTTATACACAAAATAAAAAACTTCTGCACTGCAAAGTGGTTTCAGTCATATCTTACTAATAGAAAACAAAGGGTGTCATTATGTAACACTTCAGCAGTAGGCAATCAGACGTCATCTGACTGGGAAGAAATTACATATGGTGTTGCCCAAGGTTCCATACTATGTCCACTACTGTTTCTTGTGTATATTAATGACCTGTCATCTGTTACATTACCTGATGCCAAGTTCATCTTATTTGCAAATGATACAAACACTGCAATAAACAGTAAATCAAATATAAACTTAGAAAGGGGAGTTAATCAAATTTTTACTGACATTAATAAGTGGTTTTTAGCCAACTCACTGTCATTAAACTTTGAAGAGACCCACTATATTCAGTTCAGAACTTCTAAGAGATTTCCTTTTGGTGTGTGTATAAATTATGATGACATGGAAATAGGAGAAGGTGAGAGTGTAAAATTCTTGGGATTACAACTTCAGCAACATACTAAACAAGTCTGTGTTTGCAACGTGAATGATGTCAGGCATAGGACATATAAGTATAAAAAACTGGCATATTTTGTTTATTTTCACTCCATTATGTCATATGGTATCATATTTTGGGGTAACTCCACAAAGAGAGATAAATTTTTTAGCGTATAATAAGAGTAATGAGTAGTGTAAATTCAAGAAAATCATGTCGAAACCTATTCAAAGAATTTGGCTCATTAACCATAACTTCTCATTATATTTATTCCTTAATGAAGTTTGCTGTAAATAATACATCTCTTTTTCCAACTAACTGTTTAGTACACAGTATCAATACTAGGAATAAGAACAATATACATAAAGATTTAAAATCACTTACTCTTGCCCAGAAAGGAGTCCAGTATTCAGCAACGCATATTTTCAGTAAGTTACCAGCAACCATTAAGAGTTTAGTTTCAGACAAAGCACAATTTAATCATAATTTAAAAGCATTTTTGGTGGCCAACTCCTTCTGTTCCATTCATGTGTTTCTCAACAAGTGCAGTAGACCATTTTAATGAAAATTTATTATACTTTAATTTTTGACAATACTTGGCTATAACAGCCCAGTAACCATCTATTGCATGAATGATGGATGTATGGAAAGCAGATGTAAGTGTTAAGTCTGTAAATAGTGGAAGTTTAATTTTATATCTTGTACATAATCTGACTGTTCTTAACTGAGTATCACTGAAATGAATAATTTACTTTAATTTTTGAGAATACTTGGCTGTAATAGCCAAGAAACTAGCAAATGTCTGAATGATGGATTTAATGAAAGCATATGTAAGTACTAAACCTGTAAATATTAGAAGTTTAAATGTAATTCATGTACATAATTTTACTGTTTATTGACTGAGGATCATTAAAATTAATGAAACTCAAGTTTTTCTAATTACATTTTTGTAATGTTTTTGTCTGACATGTTCCACACCCAGGAGGATTCCCTCGTTTGTGGGTCTAGGGAATGGATAATTAACCTAATCTAATCTTTGTTACTGATCCAGAATATTATGCCGTCTTACTGTTCCCGTGTCGCAAGAGCGCAAGAGGCGTATCGCATGTGGCGAGAAAGGCTATCAAAAACTGTAGCGCGAATTACGACTACTTCTGTTCATTATTTATGTCTTTGTGTGTGATGGGGAAGTGTTTCTTTTGCGTGTGTCTGATTTCTGTTCTGCGTTCTTGGTCAGTTCTCAGAGAGCAGTAAGGAGTGTGCTGTTGCAGAGTGTTGTGTTTTCATTTATTACATTTTTCCCTTCGACTATAGCCTTTTGTATGTAGTTATTTAATTCTATTGTTAGTTGTTGGCATAGACTGTTGCTGATTCTCAGAATGCGTAGATCGTTTTCGGTATTAGTGGAGTTATGGTTTCTGTTCATTAGATGTTCTGCAAACGTTGAATATGTGCTGTCACTTTTTAGACCTCTCATGTGCTCTGTGTGCATCGTTCGGAAATTTCTGCTTGTTTGTCCTATGTTGTGGGCCTGACAGGAGTTGCAAGTGAGTTGATGTTTCCAGTGTTGCTGAATTTGTCTGAGGTTTTTCTGACTGTTCTTAGTCTTTTCTTAACTGTATTGTTTGTTCTTAATGTTACTGGGATCTCTTGCTTTTTCAAGATGTTTCCTGTTCTATGTGATATTTTGTTATTGTATGTTAGTGTGTACCGTCTCTCTCTTTCTTCTGAAGTGGTTTGGTCTGTGTGTTGCTTATCTGTACTGCATGTTTCCGTTTTTTCTTGTTGTTGAGTTTGTTTATGATGTCTGTTTTGTAGTAGCTTTCAACAGCAATTTGTTTGGTTATATTTAGTTCCTGTGTGCAGTTTTCTGGTTTCAGAGGTGTTCTGTTTATTCTGTGGAGCATGTCTGTGAAACTGGCATATTTATGCAGTGTCAGGTTGTTCGATGAGCTGTGGGTATCAGTGCTTGTGGATGTCGGTTTTCTGTAGACAGAGAATTCATGTTGGTTGTTGTTTCTTGTGATAGTAAGATCCAATAAATTGATTTTTTCGTTGTTTTCTATTTCCATTGTGAAGTGGATTTGTGGGTATACTGTGTTGATGTTACTGTGTAGCTCTTCTATCCTGTTATGTGTTTCATCTACAAGACAGATCATGTCATCCACATATCGGTACCAGTAGATTATTTTGTACCTTCCTTGTTTTACAATGTTATTTAATATTGTGTTCTCTATATGGTCCAAGAAAACGTTGGCTAAGTTTCCACTGATGGGGGGCCCCATGGGAAGCCCCACTTGTTGCAAGGAGAAGTAGTTGTTGAAAGTGAAGTAATTTTGTTCTGTGATTAGTCTAAGGATGGACGAGATTTCATTTATATGTACATCTGGGAATTTCTTGCTGTTTAACTGTGGTTCTATAATGTTTACAGTTTATCTGTGGATATGTTTGTGTACATGGATGTTATGTCAAAAGATACCAGTTTTGCTGTTGGGGGGATGTTGACATTCCTAATTTTCTCCATTATGTCTCCTGTTTTTTTAGGCTTATGTTGTTTGTGTATGTGTATGTCTTCTGTAGGAATGTGTGCATGTGTCTCCCTAGTAAGTAAGATGGAGCTTTTCTGAAGTCAACCACTGGCCTGGCTGGGATGAGGGGTTTGTGGACCTTTAGTACGCTTGTTAAGAGTGGAGCTTTAGGGTTCTGTTGTGTCATTCTTTTTGTCTGCTTCTGTGTCAAGGTGTGTGTCATGTTTTTTAAGAGAGTCTTTACATTTCCTTGGTATCTTTGTGTGGGGTCACTGTTTGACTTGCTTATTTCGTTCTCTGCCAGATATTTTTCTGTTCTCTCAATGTATTCTGCCTCTGTTATTAAGACTGGGGCATTCCCTTTGTCAGCCTATGAGATGAGAACACTGTGTTGTTTTAGTTTTCTGTGTATACTGTTTATGGTTTTCTCATCAGATGTTCATCGTTTGTGCTTATGGATGGTTTGTTCTTTCTGATGATTTGTTTCATTTCCTCTGTCACTAAGCAAAATATGCCAGTTTTTTTATATTTATACCTCCTATGTCTGACATCATTCGCATTGCAAACACAGACATGTTTAGGCGCTTTAGCAGTTCGTTAGTATGTTGCTCAAGTTGTAATCCCAAGAATTTTACACTCTCAACTTCTCCTATTTACATGTTATCATATTTTATACGCACACCAGAAGGAAATCTCTTGGAAGTTCTGAACTGCAGAATAGTGGGTCTTTTAAAAGTTTAATGACAGTGAACAGGCTATGAAACACTCATTAATGTCAGTAAAAATTTGATTAGTTGCCCTTTCTAAATTTATATTTGATTTACTGTTTATTGCAATGATTATATCATCTGCAAATTAGACAAACTTGGCATCTGGTAATGTAACAGGTGACAGGTCATTAATATACACAAAAACAGTACTGGACCTAGTATGGAAGGGAGGTAATGACAGTGGCACATAAAGTGCCCTCCGCCACACACCGTTGGGTAGCTAGCGGAGTATAAATGTAGATGCAGATGGAACCTTGGGCAACACCACATGTAACTTCTTCCCAGTCAGATGATGTCTGACTGCCTACTGCTGAGTTGTTGCGTAATGACACCCTTTGTTTTCTATTCGTAAGATATGACTGAAACAGCCACTCACATGGTTGCAGATGACATGAAGTTCGCTAAGTAAAAAGACGGCAACAGAAAAAAGAGCACAGAAAATATGTCGCAAACAGCGCCAATAATTATTTAAAACATTCTGTAACATACAATAAATAAGGTAGTATGAAAGTATCAATAGAAAACTATATTTCAAAAGACGAATTGTAAAAATGTGATAATGTTTTACTGTGTTTGTACAACCATGCCATTTTCTGCATGTTTTAGATTTAAAAAAACACTGATGATAGTGATATTTATCGCCGAAAGTAGTTTGAGATAATAAAGAAATAAACGAATAACAAGGTGTTGAAAAGGAACTATAAAATGTTGTAATTTAATTTTAAAGCTACAAGAAGAAAATTTGTCCGACTGTCATACCAGAGGAATACTCTAAAAAACTTTTTTATCACTGAGAGACAAAGGACTAATTTCGAGATTCTTTTATTACTTCTAGTATTAACTACCTTTTTTGTTCTAATGTGCTGCCGTAAAGACGTACTGTATAGTTTCATGTCAATGTCTGTGTTAAATGAATTCGTTAAATTATGAAAAATGTGTTTTATAATTTCTGTCAAGATCAAGCCTAAATCCCATACCAATGGAGTACAAATTATTCTGTTAATTGGAGAAGGCTAATTTTAGATGGAGGCGACGATCTTTGCGACGGCGCTGCTCAACAATAGAGGTACGTGATTGTGCGCACTACTTTCCTTTGGTGGCCGATAAGATTAATTTCGATGTGTTTTTGCCGAGACATTTAGTCAGTCGTGCACATTGTTGTAAACCGTTTCTGTTAATATTCTGTGAATTGCATCTCCGCAATTAATTTTGTTTATGTCGCAAATCGCACTACACATGAAGTATTTATTACGCAAGTTTCAGGCTCCATTTAATGTCAAAAAATACCGAAGTACGGCTGACTAAGCAAACCGCTACAATAATTTAATATCTCTACAACTACAATAATAAAAAAATAACAAAAAACGAAAACAATAACAGAGAGAGGGTACGTTACAGTGTTTTGCATCAAGGCGGACTTAATTTCTGATGATACTGTTTCTCCAATTACGCCTTCATCGGCGAGCTACTCCTCGATATTTTTCATTTGTGTTGAATTGCTTTTTACCCTTTTTATATATACACGAGTGTCATATACCTTTTAGACACTGCATGAATATATAACGTGAGTATTTCTTCTCTTAGCAAATTAAATATTACATACCTTGTTGTGAATTAATATATTTGTCCAGATTCCACTTACCGCATGTCTTTTATATTATATAAAATAATCATCTGCAAAAAAATAACTTGAAACATCTGGTGGGGCTGATTGCTTTCTATTCTTCTGCAGTGGTCAATCCAAGGATTGCTTTTCAATAGCTACAATGGCAGCTTGTCTCCATTCTGCGCATCTTTCAGCTTTCCTCTTCATTTCTTTATAGGTGTTACATCCCACATCTTTCACGATTTGATCCATGTACCTCAGTCGTGGTCTTCCTCTTGGTCTTTTTCCCTTGACATATCCCTCTATGATTGTGTTCAGGATTCCTTTATGTCTTAATAGATGGCCTGTAAATTGCACTCTTCTTTTAACGATGAAATTCCAGAAGCTTCTCTTCTCACCTTCTCTTTCCAGAACCACTTCGTTTGTGACTTTGTCGATACATTTTATTTTGAGCACGCGTCAATAGCACCACATTTCAAAAGAATTTAGCTTCTGGTCTTCCTCTGTCCCGATCCTTGTTTCACACCCATGGCATGCCACACTTCACACATATGATTTCAAAAATCTTTTCCTGATTTCAAGGCTGAAGCTCTTAGACGCTAGAATGTTTTTCTTCTTGTTAAAAGCAGCCTTTGCTTGAGCAATTCTACTTCTCACTGCTGCCTTGCTCCTTCCATCCCTGGTAATATTGCTGCCCAGATAAGTAAATTTATCAACTTGTTCAAGCAGTTCATTGCCTACATGAACTTGGACTTACACTTGATCTTTTTTGTCGCATGCCATTACTTTTGTTTTTCCTTTATTAATTCTCAAATTATATTCTTCGTCCATAACTTTATCCATTCAATTCAGTAGGACTACAAGATCTTCTTCACTTTCAGCCAGGACAGCTATATAATCGGCATATCTTATCATATCTATTTGTTGGCCATGAATTACTGCTTGGTTAAGGGCTGCAAAAAAAACCTGCTGATGCTGATTAGAATCGTGAATAGCCTCCTTCAGCTTCCACAACGGCTCGAAGTCTGTTGGGCATTGAGCACACAGCTCTAGCCACATAACTAGGAAATTCAGGTAACTCATTAAAAACGTCATGAATAACATCAGAAAGCTGTCGCCGAGTCGACAGTAACTGTTCCTTTTCCTGTATTACTCTGACCTCTTCTGCCCAAACATTATCAGTGGGATTCATGTCAGCTCCTTTAGATGGCCAATTCCATTGTTGTTGTTGTTGTGGTCTTCAGTCCTGAGACTGGTTTGATGCAGCTCTCCATGCTACGAGGGTCGGTCAAAAAGTAATGCCTCCCATTTTTTTTCTACTTAAAAAAATTAAGTTAAGTGAAAAATTTGAATTTGGCGCCATTCCTCAAACCTTCTTCTGCAATCCACTGCAGTAGTAACTTTCTGTGTCAACAGGTGGAAGCACAGCAGAAGTTTGTAAGATGGCCGACATCGATGTTCGTTTGAGACAGCGTTGTGTGATTGAATTCTTGAATGCAGAAGGTGAAACGCCCATACGCATTCATGAAAGACTGAAGAAGGTGTATGGTGCTGTGACAGTGGATGTCAGCACTGTTAGACGATGGGTTCGTCGTTGTAAGGAAGCTGAAGGGCAAACACCGTTGACTGACGAAAAGCGGAGCGGCAGTCCGGTGAGTGCAGTGACTCCACACAACATTCAGCAAGTTGATGACATCATTCGTGCTGACTGTCGGGTGACTGGAGATGAAGTGTGTCGCATTATTTCTCTTAGTAAAGGCAGTGTGATCACGGGGTACTCAAAAGTTAGTGCACGGTGGCTTCCAAGAATGTTAACCGATCAGAATAAAGAGGCAAGGAAAACAATAGCCTCCCAACACTTCCAGCGCTTCCGTTTGGAGGGAGATGAGTTTCTGAAAAAAATTGTGACCGGGGACGAAACATGGGTGCATTTTTTTGAACCCGAATCAAAGAGGCAGTCAGTGGAGTGGCGTCACACAAGCTCGCCGAGGAAGAAAAAATTCAAAACTGTGCGATCGGCAGGGAAAGTTATGGCAACAGTTTTCTGGGATACAGAGGGTGTGATTCTGGTTGATTTTTTGGAGCAGGGATGCACAATAAATTCTGTTCAATACGTCACAACTCTCAAAAAACTTAAAGCACGTCTTCAGCGAGTTCGCCCAACAAAATCAATGGCAGATGTTCTTCTTTTGCATGACAATGCAAGACCACACACCAGTCGTCACACCTCTGACGAGATTGTCAAAATTGGATGGGAAGTTTTGCCTCATCCCCCATGCAGCCCTGACCTGGCACCATCAGACTTCCATCTGTTCGGGCCACTAAAAGAAGCTCATCGTGGGATTCATTTTTAAGATGAGGAGGCCGTCAAAACATCCGTGCGTCAATGGCTTAGGAAGCAGAGCTGTGATTTTTACCGTGCTGGGATACATGCCCTTGTTCAAAGATGGACCAAAACTGTAGAGATGGGCGGAGATTACATTGAAAAATGACAAAATGATCCTCAATGTTGTGGTTTTCAACCTATGTAATTGCATTTAAATTTCCTGACAATTAAACGTAGAAAAAAAAATAGGAGGCATTACTTTTTGACTGACCCTCGTACTCTATACTGTGCAAGCTTCTTCATCTCCCAGTACCTACTGCAGCCTACATCCTTCTGAATCTGCTTAGTGTATACATCTTTTGGTCTCCCTCTACGATTTTTATCCTCCACACTGCCCTCCAATACTAAATTGGTAATCCCTCAATGTCTCAGAACATGTCCTACCAACCGATCCCTTCTTCTAGTCAAGTTGTGCCACAAGCTACTCTTCTCCCCAATTCTATTCAATATCTCATCATTAGTTATGTGATCTACTCATCTAATCTTCAGCATTCTTCTGTAGCACCTCATTTCGAAAACTTCTATTCTCTTCTTGTCCAAACTATTTATCGTCCACATTTCACTTCCATACATGGCTACACTCCACACAAATACTTTCGGAAACTACATCCTGACACTTAAATCTACACTCGATGTTAACAAATTTTTCTTCTTCAGAAACGCTTTTCTTGCCATTGCCAGTCTACATTTTATATCTTCTCTACATTGGCCATCATCAGTTATTTTGCTACCCAAATAGCAAAACTCCTTTACTACTTTAAGTGTGTCATTTCCTAATCTAATTCCTCAGCATCACCCGATTTAACTCGACTACAGTCCATTAGCCTCGTTTTGCTTTTGTTGATGTTCATCTTATACCAACCCTTTCAAGACACTGTCCGTTCTCCTCAGCTGCTCTTCCAAGTCCTTTGCTGTCTCTGACAGAATTACAATGTCATCGGCGAACCTCAAAGTTTTTATTTCTTCTCCATGGATTTTAATACCTACTCCGCATTTTTCTTCTGTTTCCTTTACTGCTTGCTCAATATACACATTGAATAACATCAGGGAGACGCTACAACCCTGTCTTACTCCCTTGAACAGGTTTCTGTACAAATTGTAAATAGCCTTTCGATCCCTGTATTTTACCCCTGCCACCTTTAGAATTTGAAAGAGACAATTCCAGTCAACATTGTTAAAAGCTTTGTCTAAGTCTACAAATGCTAGAAACGTAGGTTTGCCTTTCCTTAATCTTTCTTCTAAGATAAGTCGTAAGGTCAGTATTGCCTCATGTGCTCCAACATTTCTACAGAATCCAAACTGATCTTCCCCGAGGCTGGCTTCTACCAGTTTTCCAATTTTTCTGTAAAGAATTCATGTTAGTATTTTGCAGCTGTGATTTATTAAACTGATAGTTCGTTAATTTTCACATCTGTCAGCATCTACTTTCTTTGGGATTGGAGTTATTATATTCTTCTTGAAGTCTGAGTGTATTTCGTTTGTGTCGTACATCTTGCTCACCAGATGGTAGAGTTTTGTCAGGGCTGGCTCTCCCAAGGCTATCAGTAGTTCTAATGGAATGTTGTCTACTCCTGGGGCCTTGTTTTGACTTAAGTCTTTCAGTACTCTGTCAAACTCTTCACGCAGTATCATATCTCCCATTTCATCTTCATCTACATCCTCTTCAGTTTCCATGATAATGGCTTTAAGTACATCGTACTTGTATAGACCCTCTATATACCCCGTCCACCTTTCTGCTCTCCCTTCTTTGCTTAGAGCAGGTTTGCCATCTGATCTCTTGATATTCATACAGATGGTTGTCTTTTCTCCAAAGGTCTCTTTAATTTTCCTGTACGCAGTATCTATGTTACCCGTAGTGAGATAAGCCTCTACATCCTTACATTTGTCCTCAAGCCATCCCAGCTTAGCTATTTTGCACTTCCTGTTGATATTATTTTTGAGACTTTTGTATTCCTTTTTGCTTGTTTCATTTGCTGCATTTTTATATTTTCTCCTTTCATCAATTAAATTCTAGATTTCTTCTGTTGCCCAAGGGTTTCTACTAGCCCTCGTCTTTTTACCTACTTGATCCTCTGCTGCCTTCACTATTTCATCCCTCAAAGTTACCCATTCTTCTTCTACTGTATTTCTTTCTCCCATTGCTGTCAATTGTTCTCTTATGCTCTCCCTGAAACTCTGTACAACCTCTGCTTCTTCCAGTTTACCCAGGTCCCATCTTCTTAAATTCACACCTTTTTGCAGTTTCTTCAGTTTTAATCTACAGTTCATAACCAATACATTAATATTAATATGGTCGTCGACCTCTTAACCACACGTGTCATATGAATAGGTGAGCGACCTTGTTGGAATATGGTCTGATCATCGCCAAATTCTGCTGTCACAGAAGGTAACATCACGTTCTCCACAACTGATATGTAATTGAACGCTTCGAGTTTTCCTTCCACTTCCCACAGGAGCCCACACCCTTTAGCTGATACCTATGCCCATACCCTGTCACTCCTTCGACAACTGTAAATATATTTTGGATTATACCTAGCACCTTTTGGCCGGTAAACAAGTACTTTCCCCGTTGTTGCCGTAGAGAAAACTTTTTCGACCGTGAAAATCACTCGCCTCTAAAACTGGAAAGTTTTGTCGACATTTTCAGCATCAAAAGCAATGCGAGCTTCTCTGTGGGAAACAGTCAATGTCTCTTTTATAGCAGTGCTTCTTGCACTCTGTCCACCTTCCCCTAGGCGACGAGTGACGGTCTTACTGCTAACATTGAGGCCCAAAGTCTGCTGAATTTGTCGTGCGTTGACTAATGGGTCGTTCTTACTCAAACGGCGCATCTGCCGATCCTGAGCTGCTGTTGTTTTGCGGGCTACGGCCCCACCCCTTCCTTTCGTCTAATCCACCTAGCTACCGTCCACTTGTGAACACCCGTAGTTGTTCATGTAGCTATTTGAAAATTTCTCTGCATGGAGTGCTATTGTAGCGCCCTTGTCTGCCTCAGCCAGATGGGCTATTTAGCGTTGACTGAATGATTCGTCGCGGTTAATATCTGCTGCGGAAACAGCGCTGGTACGAAACAGACTGTATCCTCCACGACTGCAGCCACAACGCAATGGCCAAGTATGTATAACATGGAAAACGATGGCATAAACGATAAATCACAAGCCCGTCCCCATATCATTACATAGTAGAGCAACTTATAATCTGTAACTTTTGTCTGAAGGGACTGGTCCGCTCTTGTCATGTCTTATCCTGCTAAATGTTACATGAAATTAAATGTTTACGTTTTGCATCTACGACAAGCATAAGCAATAAACATTTCTGAAATATCTGAGGCAACTTGAAGAACAAAGGGTACAAATGACCCTAAGAACTATGGGACTCAGCATCTGATGTCATCAGTCCCCTAGACTTAGAACTACTTAAACCTAACTAACCTAAGGACATCACACACATCCATGCCCGAGGCAGGATTCGAACCTCCGACCGTAGCAGCAGCGCGGTTCTGGACTGAAGCGCCTAGACCCGCTCGGCCACAGCGGCCGAAACCTGAAGAACACTAGGTGAATTTTATATGTAGAAGGTTGCCTTATAAGAAGGAAAACGTGTTTATGCTCACTCGCCGTGTTTCGAAACGGCGCAGTTTACGCTGAGGCATTCATAGTTCTCGTCGGGCGTATGAAGCGACACGACTAACGAGGGGAACTCGCCAGGTGCCATATGCTGATTGTCCCGAAACTTTGATCAGTAAAGGAGAGGATAAAATAAGTGAACATTTGTTTCGGCTTATTTGCAGACACTCGACCGTTTCCGAGAAAACTACGGTCAAAGTTACCAATGCGCTGTTGCTATGGTGTAGATAGATACCTTCAGCGCCCCAGAATGCAATTGAAGCAGTGGCTCAGTAGCTACCGTCGTTCCTTCTTAACTTCTTTATTAATGTTTCTTATTCCCTATCAGAATTATCTACGAATATTTTTTTCAATTTATGTTGAAATAACGTTGTCGTTATTCGTCAGTTAACTTTCTGTGTAATTACAAATAGTAAAGTTGCAAGGACATTCACAAAACTTTCACTTTCTTTTCTCATTCGTTTATTTTTTTAACTTCTTTCATTACACAGAAAATTAATTGACGAATAACGACAACATTGTTTCAACATAAATTGGAATAAACTTTCGTAGATAATTCAAAGAATGAGGGTAGGGGGGGGGGGAGGAACAACCGGGTTTCGAACTCGTAGCGCAAAGTTCTGAAGTCGCCACCGTAGCCGCTGAACCACCGCTTCAATTGAATCCTTACACGAAAAAAGGTATCTACAATATAGCAACAGCTCTTGAAAACCATGACCGTCGTTTTCTCAGAAGCGGTCGAGTGTATGCACATAAGCAGAGACACGTATTCGCATATTTTGTCCCCTCTTTCACTTAGCAAATTTTCAGCAAGATCGGAGTATGACACTTGGCGGGTCCCCTCGTAAGTGGGGGGCTTTGCGATTCAGCAGACAGAATGCGTCCACTTTCCTCGGCTAGTCATTAACATGTTTGGAAACTTTCGTTCTTGTAGTGGCAGTTTGCATTACGATGGCTGGTTTTCCTGATAACGATCTACTAATGGACTTTGCACCTAATTTACATTACTGTGTAGTAGACACACTGCAACGACTTGAACCGGAAATGTTTGTTTATTTGGATAGTCCGCTTCTGAGTTGCCATATTTCGCTATAATATTTTGCTTTGTTTCAAAACGGCAAGTTTAGCTGACCACTGCAACTTGGTGACATCAGTAACAATTTAATACTCTTAAACAATTACTTTTGGTGTACGAGGAGTGTACTCTGTTGAATGAGGAATGCATGAAACACGAAAGCTGCGTCCAGTAACAGTAATTAACTTCCGGTTACATGACCAAACACAAGTCGGAATTCTGTCAATTCATCTCAGTACCTAGTAAAACTTAAACTGGAACGATCGCAAACATACTTTTGTGGGGAAGGCAAACGAAAGACTGCGCTTCATTGGCCGCGCACTAAGAATACGCAACAGGTTTACTGAAGACACTGCCTGCACTACGTTTGTCCGTCCACTGCTATAGTGTTCCTGCGCAATATGGGATCTTTGACAGACATGATTGACGGGGCGCGCCAAAAACGTCCAAGGAACAGTAGCACGATTTTTAATGTCACGAAATAGGTGCGAGAGAGTCCCAGATTTGATAAGCGAGTTAGGGTGTCATTCATGAAAACAAAAGCTTTTTTCGTCCTGCGAGATCTTTTCACGAAATTTCAATCACCAAAATCTGTTCTGAATCCCAAAACATTTCTTCCTAGGAAACTTACACGCGAAGAGCTGACCATGGTAATAATGTAATTCAGGGCTCGTAAGAAAAGATTTAAGTGGTCCTTTTTCCCACATGCTGTTACTGAGTGGGATGGAAGAGAAATAGTCCGAAGGTGGTTCAATGAACCTTCTGCCAGGCACGTAAGTCTGGATTCCAAAGAAATCCTGTAGATATACTCATGTAGATGTAACAACGAAATTATGTTGTAATTGCGATATGTGAGTTACATTTGACTTGAACATCGAAGTTGTTTACTGTTTATTTATTTTTTGTTCATTATTTTCAGACATAGACAAACACCTACGTGCGTTAAATTGATACTGCAATAAAGTGTCATGCATGGACCAATAACAATAAATTCTTAACTACTTGTTATGGTACTGCAATATCTGCCAGCGTCTTCAGAAGTGGATATCGCATACGACGTCCCTAGGGTGTTTATAAGTGGATATTCCAGACAACTTCGAACAAAATTTGAATGTAGCGTCGTAAAAGTTCCGTGATCAAACGATCTCAGTAGCTGGCGAATACTGTTTATCCTCACTAGACAGTATATATTACCATTATACGTGAGGTGAAAAGGGTATCGCCGGGCGTGGTGGCTGAGCAGCTGTAGGCGCTTCAGTCACGAACCGCGCGAACTTCGAGCATGGATGTTTGTGATGTCCTTCGGTTATGTAGGTTTAAGTAGTTCTAGGTCTAGGGGACTGATGACCTAAGCAGTTTGGTCGCATAGTTCTTAGAGCCATTTTTGACCTTTCACGTAACTTTTCTTTACAGAAACGGCCGTATCTTTTGATTGCGTTGACATAGAAGCTCACTTTTTTACACCACCAAGGGACCGTATACCGCAGGAAGTGGGATACATTTCCGCTAATTATGTCTACGCGTACTCGAGGTAAACGGATTTTAAGGGTTGGGTAGATAGATAGACGGCAAAGAAAGTGAGACTAGTAGGGTTCCATTTTTACCGATTTAGGTGACGAAATCCTAACAAAGAAAATAGCTACGTTAGTTACTGAAGATGAGGACCGCATAAATAATTCCCCATAATCAACAGTCGAAATGTTCTAGTTGCAGTCGATATATCAGCATATTAATCGTAGTTACGCTTTCGATACAAATCACGTCTACAGGAATGCAAATAAAATCCATTTCCCTTTACACATGGTCATTCAGATCCCAGAATTAATGCCACCGCGTTTTGGAAGTGCGAGCATTCCCATTGCTAGCTAGCTTAAGAAACACTTCGGCTAATCAACGTTTTCTGGCTGTGGCGAGTCTAATGAAGAATTCGAAACACTATAGAATACGTCTGGCAGCTGTGTCGCCCATTATTTCCTGGGTCGGTGCAGAATTATCCTACTAACTTTAATCGCTAGTAACAGTATTGTGTTATTTCGATAAACGTACCGAATGAGTGCCACACAAGCGGTGATATAAAGGTAGAAAATTCATGTTTTTGAGTCTAGAAAGCTCTATGCAACAGAAACCGCAGATCATTTTTTATTTTCATGTCTGGGGTAAATATAGAGGACTGTTTGCGTGGGTTGTCTGCTAGCGTATTTATAGGTGTTTGCTACTACAAGGGAGGTCTGATTTGTTTTGCGTTCTAATCTCGATGGAGGCTGATAGACTATCAGTAAAGCCATTTTAAGAAATTCTGTCGCCTCCAATACGTTTTATTGCTACATTTATTCTATACCAGCACCCTTTGGATGTCAATATGAAACTCTTATAGAATTTCACTCTTGTTACTACCTACTTTTTCCGCTTCTGTCAAGAACTGGATTGACGCAAGTGTGGCACTGAATGATTTTTAACTGTATGGCTCTTCACAAATTTCTAAATTTGCACGCTTTCATGGTAGGTCAGCAATGGTAATCGAGAATGACTGGTTTGACACAGACCGTTTCGCAGCCGGACGCGCGTAATATTTTGCTAATTCGTAACGATCTGGGGTACTTTGTCTTACTAAAACATTTATCTCGATAAGCTGAAATTCATTTTTATTTGTACAGTTCATACTAATTAGCGTTTCTTCTTTCATTTATATCTTATATTTACGTGTTGTGTTTAACACACTGATCAACATTAATATAATCTTACACATGATTGAAAACAGTCTGACAAAGCCCAGAGAGTTTTTCAATTTCATGCCTGTGCATAGTATGTTGGTAGCACTTCGTCACCTTGCCTGTTACACTGTGTAGCAGACTTTAAAGCTGTGCAGATCAGCATAACAAAAAGGCGAGGTGTCTCGCTCGTTGTGTTCACGACCTTACGTTATGACCGACGAGGTGTGGTTCGAATGGTACAACCATTCGAGCCATTCCTCGTCTTGTTCACGAAACTGTCTAAAAGGTGGTATAGCAGCTGTAGTAGGTGATGCTTGTTCCATTGCGTGCGCAGCGTTTGACCAGTAGCTACTGGACCGTGTTGACTAACTTAGATATATACTGTGTCTGGAACTGAAACATATGCATTAGCTTGTAGCATCTAACGCTTGCGGCTGTGATGGCAGAGCAGGGGTGGGACAGGTTGGATGGCCATGTTGGAAGAAACAAATGCAGCAAACAAACAATTCAAGCAAGCAAATAAAACAAAGAAAATTTGTGCAACACCCACCCGAAATTACTGACTCGCAAAAACGACAAGAAACTGTGCAAGCAAATAAGCGCCCCTACGAAGTAAAGACAAGAGAGAATTAACGCCCCACCAACATAAAAAATTCGGTGGGCTTCAGGCGTGGGTTTGGTTTGTAAGTCCTCGTCTCAATGTGGGGTCCTGTCCACTCGTCTTGTATAGGCTGCCTTAAGGATACTGCGTTCTCGGAATGATATAGAACAATTCAAGCAAATCACATTAATAGTTTTTAGTACAAATTAAGAAGATTGACAATACTTAAATCTGAATTTATAATGGTGTTGTAAGCGATGGGCGATTTGCAAACAATCTCTTTCGCTGTAGACAATGTCCATACAATCAATGGACATGGACCACTATTAACTGCTATCGTTAATATCAGTGTTCATCTAGTGCTATCTGCTATTGCTGCTCTAGTACTGTGCTGGTCTGTGAGTCCTGGTCTGCTACTGTGTGGCCGAGGCTGGCAGGCTTATATTCTCTTCTTGTAGATGCCGCTCCCGTGTGAAGCTAAGATTAATGGTTTTGATATGCTATGTTATGGTAAAAAATGGTAGTGTTGACAATGCAACATATGTTAGCGTCAAGAGACACTATAGATCACAAATCAGATTAGCAACATATAGAGCAAATGATAAATTCATCAAAAACTCCAATAATAAGTGTAAGCCTGCGTGGTTGGTCATTAAAGCAGAATTAGGTACAGGTAGTCATAATGTAAAAGTTACAACTGGTGTTAATGTCACCCCAGATGAATTTAACGTCTTTTTTATCAATGCAGCAAACCCTAATCCTTCATCTCCTCGTAAGAAGAGTTCAAAATCAAATTCACAATCCACTTATATAAACTAGTTTTTACAAAACATTGCTGATACTGTGCCAACCTGTAATTGGGGACATGTGGAAATAAGTGATGTAATTAAATCAGTGGCAAAGTTAAGTGATTCCATATCAGAAGATATTTATGACCTATCAAATTTTGTGATTAAAAAAATAATTGACTTCACATAATCCCTCTCTGCACACTCATAAACTGGATATTTGACAGTGGTATTTTTCCTGAATATCTAAAGAAGAAAATAGTAATTCCATTACACAAAAAGGGTGATAAAGACTGCACTAATAATTATCGTCCAATTTCTCTGGTACCTATTTTTTCAAAAATAATCGAATATTGTATACAAAAGCGAATCAATGTGCATTTGTCAAAAAACAATATACTGACTAAGTCTCATTTTTTTAGTGCCCAGTTATCAACAATAAATGCTGTTGAAAATGTTTTTTCTACTGTGCAATCTTCTTTTGAATCCAAATTATCTGCTGAAGCCACACTAGTGGACTTAAGCAAAACATTTGATTCTGTAAACCACACAATACTGCTAGAGAAACTATGGTGTCATGGCATTAGGGATCTGGAACTCTCCCTCATTAAATCATATCTCAGTAACAGAAAGAAAACTATAAGCTACAACAGTCAAAAGTCACTAGAGGTGTTCCCCAGGGATCAGTGCTTGGGCCATTACTGTTCAAAATATTTATAAATGACCAGCCCAGCACTATGCCATGCAAATCTGTGCTTTACGCACATGATACAACTTTCATCAATTCAGGGAAGGACATAAATAAACTGAAAGAGCAAAGTAAAGATTTTCTCATATTATCCAATATGTGGTTCGAAGCCAGTGAGTTAACTATTAACTATGAAAAGACCGTAAATATATCCTTCAGTTTACCCAATGCTGATATTGAGTACACTTCTACCAAACTTCTTGGCATATACTTAGATACGAAATTAACCTGGCAGAGTCACATAGACAACATATCTCGAAAGCTTTCGAGAGTTATCTATCTACTGAAAACATTATGCACCTGTGTTTCTGAAAGCCTGCTGATTATTTCCTATTATGAATTCTTTCATTGCCATATTAGCTATGGTATTCTTCTATGGGGTAATTCTCCATGGTCCTGGAAAATTTTTAATTGGCAGAAGAAAGCCATCAGGAGCATCTCTGGGATTACCAAAAATAACACATGATTTAGGTCATACTTCAAAGAATTGCAGATAATGACAGTCCCTTCTCTTTTTATATACATCTGGCATTTGTACATAAAAGAAAACTTTAACAGTTACAACCTTAGGCAGTCCATTCATAATCATAACACACATAAGACAGTTATGAATACATGAGGATAAGGCTTTTCAACACATTACCTGTGCAGGCACATTGTGTCTCTCTTAATATATTTATAAAAGTAAGACTAAAAGATGGCTGAAAGACAAAGCTTTTTACAGTGTTAAAGAATCTGAAAACTATTCAAAAATAGACCTAACTTACGAAACAACTTGCAACTCTGTTTGTACCTCTTCCTAAGCTTTTTTGTGTCTGTAGTTCCACATTTAACTGTTAAACACGTGGAGAAATCCTTATGTATGACATGTATTCTTTTATTATGCGCCAGCTGGGGTGGCCATGCGGTTCTAGGCGCTGCAGTCCGGAACCACGTGACTGCTATGGTTGCAGGTTCGAATCCTGCCATGGGCATGGATGTGTGTGATGTCATTAGGTTAGTTGGGTTTAGGTAGTTCTAAGTTATAGGGGACTGATAACCTCAGAAGTTAAGTCTTATAGTGCTCAGAGCCATTTGAACGATTTTTATTATGCTCATTCTTTAAAATGCACACTTTAGTTATGTGGGTATCTTTATGTATCAAATGTATTCCTTTATTATGAATGTTATTTTAAAATGTATACTTTAGCTTTGTGTGATACCTCACAATAGATATATTTCTTAATATGTAAATTGTACATTACTCATGACAACATAGATGCTTAAAGATGGATAAATAAATAAATAAATAAATAAGGACTACTTGAAAATTGTTACATAGCTCGGCTAGGGCTCACTGCAAATCCCTATGTTTGCTTACTGTTCCCACTCTGTACATGTACAGATGTATCTTAATGAGAGGAGCTAGACTTGGTGACCTGCTAACCAACTCTGCTTAGCAGATTGCCACAGTTATAATACAACTGCAGGTTATTCCATATAGGACAAGTTAGAACAATTTGCATTAAAAGACATGTGAGCCATTTTGGTGCCATTCTTTATAATGCACTGCCAACATATATAAAAGAGGTTGGAGATGGGAACAGCTTCTGGATCAGACAAAATAACTTTTTGTTGAGAAGTGTTTCTATAATGTACATGAATATGTTAGCTTAAAGATTACTAGATCCTCACTCAATGTTGGTTTTTTTGATTTGCTAACTGATGTGCCACTGCTGCTGTGTTTGTCAATGCAAAGAAGATCCTTCTGTTGGTTTTCCATTTTCCCTGTTTCAGATGCAGGATGATACACCCCTTTGAGGAGGGATCTGGTGTTAGCCTAATTGTGTGGTGGTCATAGTGTCAGTAGGGGTTTATTCCAAATCCAGCCATTCTGACTTGGGTTTTTCATGTGTTCCTCTTATCACCAAGATGAATGACTGGGTGGTTCCTTTGAGTAGGCCATGGCCAATTTGCTGCCCTATTCTATCCTATTTTATTAACATGTTATTTTTGTAATGTTTCTGACATGACCAAGACTACTGTATTAAATGTTCCACGGATGAATAAATAAATGGTGGTGACAAAGACATTCATGTGGTGTGCTGAATGCGAGCACATGCAGGACACAATGTGGTCATGTTGCTCTCTTCCAGAATGGCGCCTAACCAGCTAACACATTCCTATTCCACTCTCCCGTGTCATCCTTGTGATTTTGATTATAGTGGCCAGGTTTCCACACAGTTGGTTGTTTCCTTTGTTTTCTCATATGTACAAGCCTTTTCATGAATACCCCTCCAGGGTTCCCTTTTGGAAATTTGAGCATCCTGATACAAATGTTTGCACAGATCCCACTCCTGGCATCCTACACAGTCGTCTCACATGCAGCCACACCATGCACTGCAAGGTCTACATCTGGGCACTTCTCGTTACAGGATACTTGAATGATTAAGTTCCATCGACAGTCAACATAGTCATTGCAGTATCTGTCCAATCCATGTTATTTCCAATATTTTCATTGCTACTTTTTTAGATTAATATTTCTGAAAGGTAGACCTGCCAAACAATCGCTGAACAGCTACTGGGATCAATATAGGGCATTGAAAAATCTAAACATATTTCTAGATGTTCTATGGACAATATAAAATGGTTCAAATGGCTCTAAGCACTATGGGACTTAACACCTGAGGTCATCAGTCCCCTAAACTTAGAACTACTTAAACCTAACTAACCTAAATACCCCACACACAACCACACCTGAGGCAGGATTCAAACTTGCGACCATAGCAGGGAAACAGGGAGTGGCTATATACACAAAACCTGAAAAACGTATACACCATAGACCTCAGTGCATAATATGTCAAACAGTTATTCAAGTGCTGTTCTATAGTAATTAACTTGGAAACATACAAGATTTATTCATGGCAGTCTATAGGCACCCAACAAAAAATGTTTCAAGCTTCATTTAGGAATTAAAAGGAGTACTAATAAGACTTGATATAAATAAGTGGGAATTGAGTGTAGATCGAGATTTAAATAAAGATTTAGTCTTCAATAGTTTTGTTTGAAGGCACCTACAGTTAAAGGTTGCAGTTTTAGGCTGACATCTATCTGCCCCACTTGGCCCCCAGTAACATCATGAACAATATAATGACATAGTGCAAGAGCAATTGATAGTTTATTTGTATTTTTATTTCTGAAGCCACCTGTCTTTAATGAAACAGACGTGACCCCCTTAATTAATGGTTTATCTCACTGTGATGGTCAAACTTCAACATTAAGGCATCCCCATCATTCACTGATTCACTGAGTTAGCTGTGAATCACAATATGAAGGACAGGCTTCAGGGAGACAGAACAAGTCAAGTTATGCATCGACAGATGGGAACAGACGCTGCTGGCTGCCAACAACAAATAATTCTCATCTTTGAGACACAATGTTTTCATTGCTCAAAAATGTGGTATAAGAATAATACGTAATGTTCATCGACTATCATCTTGTAGACCTCTGTTTAGGGGTTAGGCATTTTAACTGCTGCTTCACACTACACATATTCCCCAAGATGCTTTTAATCCATTATAGTTTAAATAAGACAAAGATGTGCAGAATTATAGAATCATAAGAAAACTGATATTCATTATTCTACTTTTGGTCATATCTAAAAGCTGTTACTGATACCAACGTTAGTGTGCAGACCTTCATGGGGGAACCAGGAACTGAAATTATGGTAACAAAGCAAATACTTAATTCTGTTTCGAAGTATTCGTTTACAAAGGAAAATTCAGGAGTATTGACTCTCGCACAATCATTTGTATGTTAGTGCCAATGACGTCGAGGAACAGCTAAAAGTGAACAAAGCCCAAGGAATCGTTCGAAGCTGCATAATATCCTATACAGAATTTTCGGCTGAGTTAACTTCCTTTCTAATCATAGGCTTGGATCCCTCCAAAAGAAAACACTCCCAGTAGTTAGAAGAAAGCTCTGGTCATATTTTTATACACGAAGGGTAGGAGAAATGAACCACTAAACTACAGCACAATATCTTTGAGATTGATTATATAACTAACTGTATCACCCACTGGTTTCGCTTCAGTGAAACCTCAATGCACAAAATCATACACCAATCCATATTATAGAAACATTATTTTCTAACCTATAACAGTAAGCGGATTTGTCATTCATTGTCGTGCCTGTTATAAAAAAAAATTTACAAAGATATACGTGTTTGTACTTAGGCCTATAAAGGCCACCCCACATGTTACTGTGTAATTGAGATTATGTAGAAAAAATTTGGGCAAGCATAAGGACTCTACAGTCAACTTGATTCTTTATCGAATTTCGATTATGCATGCTTGTGCAACAATGACCCTGACATTGAATTATTAAAAAATATTACAGAAAATTCAGTCAGTGTAGCATCAAAATGGTTCAGAGCAAATGGTTTATTATTAAATGAAAATAAAACACAGTACCTGTTTTGCCGATTAAGAGATACCTTATTTCTGAATGTTTCAAATAATGTTAAATTTATTGGTATATATTTAGATAGTAAACTTAATTGGAATTACCATATTTACTGTTGTGTTGGCAGAAGAGCCAACACCGTGTTACTAGAGGAGGCCGAAATGCATGCGTTTTATCTCACACAGGCTGGCGTGAGGAGGGAAGGACTATACTGACGTGAGGTCTGGAACATGACAAGGAATTAGAATTCAAAAAGCGGACGTAATTAGTTTGATACTTAACTTTAATCCATTAATGATGAACGTCGCTCTTGTCGGAACATGATTCACAATATTATCTGTTCCGAATACATTCATAGTTACTGAATATGGCGCCTTGCTAGGTTGTACCAAATGATGTAGCCGAAGGTTATGTGAAACTGTCGTCTCTGCAAATGAGAGCGTAAGTAGACAGTGAACCATCGCTAGCAAAGTCGGCTGTACAAGCGGGGCGAGTGCTAGGAGTCTCTCTAGACTAGACCTGCCATGTGGCGGCGCTCGGTCTGCAATCACATAGTGGCGACACGCGGGTCCGACGTATACTAACGGACCGCGGTCGATTTAAAGGCCACCACCTAAGAAGTGAGGTGTCTGGCGGTGACATCACATTAACTGTATATCTGCTAGGCTTTCTAGAGGAATCTGTTTGTTGAGAAGGTTAAAAGGTTGTGTATCAGATCAGTATATTAGATCAGCATATTTTGCCTTCTTTCAGAGCATTATTTCTTATGGTTTACTATTATGGGAAAACTGTAGCCATGTACCTGATATTTTCCTACAGCAAAAAAAAAAAAAAAAAAAAAATAGTTGTAAGAATTATCACTGAGTCTGGTAGACTAGATTCCTGGAAGCCATTGTTTGTGAAACTTAAAGGTATCACTGTTGTTAATCTCTATATGTATACTGTTGTTCTACGTACCATGAACAATTTACCAAATCAGCAATTAAGAGAAAATATGCATTCGTATGATACGAGAAACAGGAAACCCATTGATGTACCTTTTCAAGCATTAATCTGTTTTTCTCTACACAGTTGCAAAGGGCAGTTATTATAATCTGATGTAATATTTTTTTTATATAATATGTTTTCCTGTCTTGGTATTCTGTATACTGACCTTCTCCTGTATTTTGTACTGGTACCTTCTGATTCATTTGGTTGTACTATCTCACTTTATATATTGACTATTAATAAAACTATTGTAATATTGTACTAATAACTCCTGCATATAATTTTGTTTATATTTTGTAATTTGACGTTGTCTATTGCTTCTGTAAACTAAACGACAATAAAATATTGTTATTATTATTATTATTATTATGCTTGAGCGTGTGTACCAAATAGGGAGTCTTGTGCAAGCATTTGATAGTTATATGGTTTGAAATAATTTTTAGTTGGTCCTGTTAAATTACATTCTGTACAAAGGTTGTACTGTACTACAGGTCAAGTCAAACAACACAATATCACCCATACATGGAGAAAGTGGGAAGAAAATTAACAGTTCTGTGGGATAGTTTCCATAGCGTGTCTGTCACGAATAGTTAATACGGGAATAATGCTTTCCTTTCTTTAACCACTCTTTACTCCACGTATCACATTTTATCCTTTGTTTTCATTTTCATGACACAAGCAAAAAGGTTGCCAAAGCCAGCGCATCGTCGTCTTAACTCGACATTTTCTAAAAAGCAAAGTAATGCTCGTACAAGCACCCTTGAACCATGTGTAGGTGCCAGGAATTTGTGCCTGCTTGCTCAAGCACGCTTGCGCACTTGTGTTTGTCAAGCAAGCCTTTAATGGGCTGCTACATTTGCAAATATGTGCAAATATGTTCCATGTTGCTGACAAATATTATAAGAGATGCTTGGAATTCGAGGACATGCAGTTATCAAGCGAAAATACTGATGCGCTTATTGTGTGTCAGTTGTTTACTGCTTAAGCACCCTACATCGTTCGAGTATTGAATCGAAATACCGACATTCAGATTTCTCATGTTGTTTGTGTTTGCTGTACCACCGTTTGACAGTACAGCTACTGGAAGTTGAAAGTGTTGTTAGAGAAAGAAAATATGATGTAAGGAAGTGAAATTTATTTCTCTTCGTTGCTGGGTAGATTCCATAGTGTTGAGTACGTACATAGCCGCTTACGACACTGTGATTTTGAATGAAACATCTGGGTCCAGTCACCTCGAAACTAGTCACTGAGACTTTAACATATAAGGTAAACATATTCTGATACGGAATGAGTGAAGCTTTGATCAGCAAGACAATATTGCATGCTGGCAGCAAGTGCGTCACCTTCGAAAAAGGGACAAAGGTAAGTGTACACGAATGAATAAGTAAACGAAAAATAAAGAAAGTTATTCTCAGAGAGTCTGGTTTGTCTTCAAAGTTCGGTGACCCATCATCATAATTAGTTGGGTACTGTCAACATATTGTAACTGCAAAAAGTTTATGTAGCAACAAATGTGTTACTACTACGTATTTGCAACGTTTCAGTCGCAAATATGTTACGATATTTAAAGGAAGTGATGGTGGAGAGGGTGGGAACAAATACGTAACTGTGGCGTACCATCAGTAATGGTGTTTGAAGCCATCTGCTGTACAGGAAAATGGCGTGATTAGGTTTAGGCGTATAAGATCAAGAAAGTTGCTAATAAGATAAATGCGTGTGCAAACCATTTGTCTATAAACAGTGATAGTCATTACACTATTATCTTTTAAATGAGAAATTTGAACTATAGAGCTAATTGAACTGTATATTCTGATGATGAAACTAACAGTACAGCTAAATGTTTAATATACAAATTTGCATTCTTTTGAGGAGAAGGACCCATTTTCGATAGCATGTCGGGATACCTTTTCAGGACTGAAGTTTGAGTATTGCACCACTACTGAAATTTTGGTTCTGGTGACAGACTCATCTCGACCATAGTCCAAGACCCAGGATTTGAAGGTGGCAATTTGGTTGATGTTGGCGAAGCCAACGAAAATGAAAGCAGAAAATCTTATTGTGGTTCAAAATGATTGGAAGCGAAGCTTATTTTTACGTCAGGAACATTCCACATTAAATCGCACAGGTCATGTCACTCATTAGCTCAGATTTTCACGAAACTTTGCACACTTTCGTATACTTATAACATTTTAACTTATGCAAAATATTTTTGCTTTCAGGCTAAAACCTTTTTTTATATCGAATATTAATGAAGGGATATTCTGATAACTGGGCTCTGCTCAGTACAAAATGGTACTTATCTGCATAAATGCACATAACTCAGGTGTTTATGAAGGTTTTGATTTGGAATTTTTTCATAACTTACAAAGAGCACATGCTTAACAGACATGTAATTATTGGAGCAGGAAAGTTACAAAGAAAATACAACAGAATTTAATGTGTCACTTTCCAATTTCTGGTTAAACTACAGACCCATTGAAATATGATTATATCACATTCCTACAACCTGATGGGAACTTATTATTGGTCTTAAAAAAATTCCAAGACAGTACACAATGTAATAAAGTAAAATTATTAATGAATTTTCATGAATGTACACACAAATAAATCTGAAATCACTATACTTTGTGTTGTGATGAAACAAAAACAAACAAATCTAAGAAAGATCATCCACACATGACGCCCACTGCTTCAGATTTTCATGAAACTTTTTATACTTGATACTTTCTGCATCCCCCCATGAACCATGGACCTTGCCACTGGTGGGGAGGCTTGTGTGCCTCAGCGATACAGATAGCCGTACCGTAGGTGCAACCACAACGGAGGGGTATCTGTTGAGAGGCCAGACAAACATGTGGTTCCTGAAGAGGGGCAGCAGCCTTTTCAGTAGTTGCAGGGGCAACAGTCTGGATGATTGACTGATCTGGCCTTGTAACAATAACCAAAAGAGCCTTGCTGTGCTGGTACTGCGAACGGCTGAAAGCAAGGGGAAACTACAGCCGTAATTTTTCCCGAGGGCATGCAGCTTTACTGTATGATTAAATGATGATGGCATCCTCTTGGGTAAAATATTCCGGAGGTAAAATAGTCCCCCATTCGGATCTCCGGGCGGGGACTACTCAGGAGGATGTCGTTATCAGGACAAAGAAAACTGGCGTTCTACGGGTCGGAGCGTGGAATGTCAGATCCCTTAATCGGGCAGGTAGGTTAGAAAATTTAAAAAGGGAATGGATAGGTTGAATAGGAAAACAGGAATGCGGGTAAGCTACTACAAACAGCATAGTGAACGCATTATTGTGGCCAAGATAGATACGAAGCCCACACCTACTACAGTAGTACAAGTTTATATGCCAACTAGCTCTGCAGATGATGAAGAAATTGAAGAAATGTATGATCAAATAAAAGAAATTATTCAGATAGTGAAGGGTGACGAAAATTTAATAGTCATGGGTGACTGGAATTCGGTAGTAGGAAAAGGGAGAGAAGGAAACGTAGTAGGTGAATATGGACTGGGGCAAAGAAATGAAAGAGGAAGCCGCTTGGTAGAATTTTGCACAGAGCACAACTTAATCATAGCTAACACTTGGTTCAAGAATCATAAAAGGAGGCTGTATACATGGAAGATCCCTGGAGATACTAAAAGGTATCAGAGGAGTAGGTTTAATAATAAATAGGAATGCGGGTAAGCTACTACAAACAACATAGTGAACGCATTATTGTGGCCAAGATAGATACGAAGCCCACACCTACTACAGTAGTACAAGTTTATATGCCAACTAGCTCTGCAGATGATGAAGAAATTGAAGAAATGTATTATCAAATAAAAGAAATTATTCAGATAGTGAATATAATGGTAAGACAGAGATTTAGGAACCAGGTTTTAAATTCTAAGACATTTCCAGGGGCAGATGTGGACTCTGACCACAATCTATTGGCTATGAACTGTAGATTAAAACTGAAGAAACTACAAAAAGGTGGGAATTTAAGGAGATACGACCTGGATAAACTGAAAAATCCAGAGGTTGTACAGAGTTTCAGGGAGAGCATAATTGAACAATTGACAGGAATGGGGGAAAGAAATACAGTAGAAGAAGAATGGGTAACTTTGAGGGATGAAGTAGTGAAGACAGCAGAGGATCAAGTAGGTAAAAAGATGAGGGCTAGTAGAAATCCTTGGATAACAGAAGAAATACTGAATTTAATTGATGAAAGGAGAAAATATAAAAATGCAGTAAATGAAGCAGACAAAAAGGAATACAAACGTCTAAAAAATGAGATTGACAGGAAGTGCAAAATGGCTAAGCAGGGATGGCTAGAGGACAATTGTAAGGATGTAGAGGCTTCTCTCACTAGGGGTAAGATAGATACTGGCTACAGGAAAATTAAAGAGACCTTTGGAGAAAAGAGGACCACTTGTATGAATATTAAGAGCTCAGATGGAAACCCAGTTCTCACCATATAAGGGAAAGCAGAAAGGTGGAAGGAGTATATAGAGGGTCTATACAAGGGCGATGTACTTGAGGACAATATTATGGAAATGGAAGGGGATGTAGATGAAGATGAAATGGGAGATACAATACTACGTGAAGAGTTTGACAGAGCACTGAAAGACCTGAGTAGAAACAAGGCCCCTGGAGTAGACAACATTCCATTGGAACTACTGACGGCCTTGGGAGAGCGAGTCCTGACAAAACTCTACCATCTGGTGGGCAAGATGTATGAGACAGGCGAAATACCCTCAGACTTAAAGAAGAGTATAATAATTCCAATCCCAAAGAAAGCAGGTGTTGACAGATGTGAAAATTACCGAACAATCACTTTAATAAGTCACAGCTGCAAAATACTAACACGAATTCTTTACAGATGAATGGAAAAACTAGTAGAAGCTGACCTCGGGGAAGATCAGTTTGGATTCCGTAGAAATGTTGGAACACGTGAGGCAATACTGACCCTACGACTTATCTTAGAAGCGAGATTAAGGAAGGGCAAACCTACGTTTCTAGCATTTGTAGACTTAGAGAAAGCTTTTGACAATGTTGACTGGAATACTCTCTTTCAAATTCTGAAGGTGGCAGGGGTAAAATACAGGGAGCGAAAGGCTATTTACAATTTGTACAGAAACCAGATGGCAGTTATAAGAGTTGAGGGAGATGAAAGGGAAGCAGTGGTTGGGAAAGGAGTGAGACAGGGTTGTAGCCTCTCCCCGATGTTATTCAATCTGTATATTGAGCAAGCAGTGAGAGAAACAAAAGAAAAATTCGGAGTAGGTATTGAAGTCCATGGAGAAGAAATAAAAACTTTGAGGTTCGCCGATGACATCGTAATTCTGTTAGAGACAGAAAAGGACTTGGAAGAGCAGTTGAACGGAAGGATAGTGTCTTGAAAGGAGTATATAAGATGACCATCAACAAAAGCAAAATGAGGATAATGGAATGTAGTCGAATTAAGTCATGTGATCCTGAGGGAATTAGATTAGGAAATGACACACTTAAAGTAGTAAAGGAGTTTTGCTATTTGAGGAGCAAAATAACTGATTATGGTCGAAGTAGAGAGGATATAAAATGTAGACTGGCAATGGCAAGAAAAGCGTTTCTGAAGAAGAGAAGTTTGTTAACATCGAGTATAGATTTGTGTGTCAGGAAGTCATTTCTGAAAGTATTTGTATGGAGTGTAGCCATGTATGGAAGTGAATCATGGACGATAAATAGTTTGGACAAGAAGAGAATAGAAGCTTTCGAAATGTGGTGCTACAGAATAATGCTGAAGATTAGATGGGTAGATCACATAACTAATGAGGAAGTATTGAATCGGATTGGGGAGAAGAGAAGTTTGTGGCACAACTTGACCAGAAGAAGGGATCGGTTGGTAGGACATGTTCTGAGGCATCAAGGGATCACCAATTTAGTATTGGAGGGCAGCGTGGAGGGTAAATATCGTAGAGGGAGACCAAGAGATGACTACACTAAGCAGATTCTGAAGGATGTAGGTTGCAGTAGGTACTGGGAGATGAAGCAGCTTGCACAGGATAGAGTAGCATGGAGAGCTGCATCAAACCAGTCTCAGGACTGAAGACCACAACAACAACAACAACAACAACAACAACAACAACTTTCTGCATGGGAATATTCAGTACAAAATTTCTCCACATATGTAGTTTGGAGGGCAGAGAATGGAAATTTACAAACATAAATGCCGCAACTGAAGTTTGTTATTTTGATTGTGTTACTTCAGAAGCAAACAACAACAATAATAATAATAACAGAAAGTATCTTTTTCAACACCTCACTGTCATATTTAACAAGATGTTACAGGAGGGATGTTTCTTTATTGTAAACAAATATTAACTGTTACTTATGGGAATATAGTCAACTTAAGTTGTTATGGTCCAAACAATTATTTTTAAAATCTCTGACTGCTGATATACGATTTATTTTCATCAAAGCTGCTGCTATTTAAAAAGAAAAAAGAAGTAGCACCCTGAGTTTTGATAGATATTTCACATCATTGTTCAGAAGTTCTTTCAAATCAAATTATGTAAACTGACATTCTATGTAGTAAGGCTGCCTTATAAAAATACAGAGTGAAAAGTTATAAATTTAATTGAAACATTTACATTAGATGGGTTCTTTAAATGACAGTATTTGTTTCTCCAGCGAGTTATCAATTAATTTATTTTTGTTTAGGTCTATGTGGAAGTGTACAATTCCACCCATCTGCTTTGACCCATGACGCAAGGGTGGTGTTGTGTGTGACGTCATTATGATGTGGAGTTTGAGTTTGTGGTGTTTGACGTTATCCTCTGGTGGTGGTGGTGGTGGTGGTGGTGGTGGTGTTTTTAAGCTTTGGTGTTGAAGGTGTGAAGTCATTGGCAGTATTTGTAGCTCGGGATGTAAGGTTTGGAAATTTTTTTCAGTGAGTTATCAATTAGTTTCTTTTTGTTCATGTGTTTTACATTTTCTTTAGGTGTTGTTGGTTTGCTGTTTGTGGTGTGGTAGGACATGCCTTCTATTGTTAGATATTGATATGATTATGGAATATAACACTGCTAAATTGCAGTTGGAGACCTCCAGTTATTTGGATTGATTGCTGAGATTGTGAAGTGAAGTGTAGTGTAGAGAGAGAGAGAGAGAGAGAGAGAGAGAGAGAGAGAGAGAGAGAGAGAGAGGGAGTGTGGGGTGGGGGTGGGGGAGGGGGTGGCAGATAGCCAGCCTAGTTTGCAGTACTGAAAATTGTTAGTGGTAAGTAATTGTTTTCTTTTGGGTCTATTCTTCTCGAGTTGTGATGTCTTGTCTGTTTATGGTGTATTGATTGTGTTTTCATTCATCTAGGGATGTTTGATTTTTGGGTTTTTGAGGTGTTGCAGTTTTTATTTTATTTTTTGTGGTTGAAGGTATTTTTTGGCATCAGTAGTTGGGGTTGACCTATATAGGTCAAGGGAAATAACCGATTCCAATTTCTGTTGTTTTAGTTGTGGTTATTGTTGTTTTGGTGATGTCAGGTGTGGTTGATCTCTATAGGTCAAGTGAAATGTCGGATTAAAATTTTTGTTGTTGTAGGTGTTATTTTCTGGTATCGACAGTTGCCATAGAGCTATTATAAGTCAAGAGAAGTGTCGGATTCCTTTTGATTTTTGTTGGTGTAGCAGAATACTGTAATTTTGTTCTTGTTCTTTTTTCCCCGTCATTTTGTATGTGTGTCTTTTTTTATTTTTTAATTTTTTAGGTATATTTAGCTTGTCCCCACCCTATAACCACCAATTCCCCTCAGTTGCCCTGTTACTTAGATTATATTTTTGGGGGGAGATGTTACTGTCTTATTTTGTTCCTATATATTTTCGTGGTTATCGACATGTGTATCTAGCGATGTCATAGGCGCTGTATTGGAGATGCTTAGAATGGCCATTTTTGCCATAGTGATGACTTCATGTGTCAAAGCAGACAGGTGGAATCGGACACTTGTGTAATCCCATTCTAGCTACACTAATGTTAATTTAAAATGTACATGTTCGGTAGTGAAGATCCCTGAAACTATCAATGAAACTTCTTAAGAGCTCTTCTGTTTTTAATCCACTGTGACAAATTATATTCTCTTAACTTCATATCTTCTTCATTAAAATAATACTTTCCCCTTAATATTGTTGATTTAGGTACACCAACTGCACATAAAATGATTCCCAAAGGCACAAAACAAGAGGCTTCCTTTTTGATCCAGAAGAATGACACTGCTGGATCAGGTGGGTGGAGAGAAAGTAGTTCAGCATTTCCATCTTCATCACAGACATTCCTGACAAAGGCGATGTACCATGTCACCATATACAGCTGCTACAAAAGAATTTTGTTGAGGACGAGTGCATGTGAATTGAGGGGGATATTCATTGAATGAAAAAACCAAGGAAGTCTTTTCAGAATAAGTTAATCTTCTAATCATTAAAGAATCACAAGAAAGTGGTTTGTAATGGTGAAAATTGTGGTACAAGGTATTGTGTGGGTTGTCAAAAATGTATTCTCAAAGTTCTTGTGTAGGAATTCTACATTGACTTTCTCTAAGAAGAGAGAGGGAGAGAGGTGGAGAGGGGGGAGGGGGAGGGAGGACCATTTGTCAATATTAGCATTGCAGAAATCGTAAACACTCGATGCAGCTGTTATTTGAGCATAATCTGCTAGTTGAAGACTAGCCCTTCTCAGTACATATTTTAGAGTTCCTCCCAAACCACAGAAAACAGATTTACCGTGGCTAGTAGCTAACAAGGAATGCTCAGCGTTAATAGAAAAATCGTTTTTGTGCTCTCACATTTTTTTAAAGTTGTCTCTGTTCTTATATTAAGCAGCACATCCATCAATGAAAGAATACACTTTCTTCACTTGTGGTTAATGCTCTGCCAGCCACATAACCATTTCCTTCAAGAAAGCATTTACAAATCCAACATCATGTTCCATGTTATCGCTTATAAAGAGTGGTTTACTATTACCAATTTACTTTCTTCATTTACAACATAAACGCACAGGGATGGATTGTACTGGTGCTTCTTGTCCAGTGGTTTCTCTGAATTCTATGCTGAATTACAAAACTGTTGTTTTCAGCAAAGTCCACTAAGAGAATTGCTTTTTCCAGAGTTAGATTTCTGTCAATTTTTTCAATTATGTTCACTGACACTAGATACAAATAATTGTGGTTTAAGTGCCTGTAATTATGTTACCAACAAGTCTATGTATTCACCAACACTGGCAGATTGCTTTACCAATTCTGCCTGATTATATTTGTTTATCCACTGGCTGAACTCCATTTTATCATCAGCAACTAATTCTGACAGTTTGTCATCGCTGCAACAATTATTACAGTGATTAAGCGTGCACTTGTAGTTTTCAGTGTCACATACAAGAAATTTTATAAGTTCTTTGTTTATTTCTTCAATGTGTTCCACATCCAAAAGCAGTTCTACATTTTGCTGGATACCACACACAAATGCACACACTGAATGAGTGCCTGCTAAAATACATCACTTCGGTTGTAGTGAAGAAACTTTAGAAAGGCCAGTGTTAATGTTAGGATTCTGAAGTTGCAAACAATGAGTCTTTTTTGCATGTACACATTCTTCTGGATGCTAACTTTGTCTTTTGCTCCTTGTAACATTCGAGCATATTCATCATTTTGGTAGAAATCAGTGACAGTCTTCACCACTTCATCAGCAATAACTTTCCCACTTTTTGATTTAGGAATTGATAAAATACCGGAAATACAGAAGCGTCTGATTCCACCCGTCTGCTTTGACCGATGACGTCACAAATATGGCGGAAACAACTGTACACTAAGATTTCAATATGGCGCCTGTGACGTCATTACATAAACGTGACAACAAACATGAAAATGCTTTGAAAAAACAACACGCACATGTTCCACAAGAAACCTAATGAAACCAATGGGACAAATGTGGGAAATTGGGTGTTTTTGGGTGGGTACAAAGTAAATATACACACACCGCTATACCAAACTACACAAAATGATAAAAAAACTGACAGCACAAAACTCCCCAAATTCTACCAAACACAATATCCTCTGGAACCTGACACTTCCCTGGACCTATATAGCTCAACAGCAACTCCTGCTACTAGAACACCCACAGCCACAACCACTCATTGGGATCAAACAGTCCCCTTCACCCACATACGTCAACTGCAACTCCTAATACCAAAAAACTCTCAGATACGACCACAAATTGGAATCTAAAACTTCCCTTCAACTCTATACCTAGAAACCAACACACAGTTCCATATCACCAGTACAACAAACCACTCAACCAGAACCACTCCACCAGCCAGAACAACACACAACAAATACACTAAAAACTAGAAAAATAAAAACTTACCACAACAAAGTTCCAGCGCCGCTACCTAGGCCGGACACCATAATCACACCCAGCCACAAAAACACACACACACACACACACACACACACACACACACACACACACACACACACACAAAAAAATACACAACCAAGAGAAAGACCCACCCACACCCCTTACCCAACCCCCAAACCAAATCTCCCCCCACATCACAAAATAAAATACCCATAAACGAAAAAACAAATGCAAAATAAAAAAATCTCAACCACACCCTATAACTCAACAAAAACTGCAACAAAATAGATCCTCCACAACTAAATCACAAACCAGCACATCCCCCCCCCCACCCCCCCCCCCCACACACACACACAATCAATACCAACAAGTAAACACCCCTTAGCCCTTAAACGAAGGGGTGAAAAAAATCCTTGGGGATGCTCTTCTGCCAACAGTACTCATCTAAATGAGACTGAAGGTTAGAAGAGCGCCTCTTCCCCCTCCCAAGAACTGACTTAATGGCCCCCCACATCCCCTCTATATTATTCGTACAAGGCCCCATCTCATAATTATCTCTTAATTATGGTTCGCAACTAAATGATTGTACCATCTCTCGCCCACCCCCCTATAAGAAGAAAAAGCATTGGAAACTACAGTGGTACCTGGTTCTATTAACTCCTCAATTAACCCCACTAATTCCATCTTAGACCACCCCTCCACAACCCTAAAAACACATTCTGAACACCCACCCCCTGGTACAACAGCCCCCGCACCCAGAGACCAACCACAGACTTACTTCTTTTTCCCAAACTGTGACTCGTCCACCCCCACCACAACCCCAGGCCCACCCAACTTACCCCTGTACTGAATAAACTCGGAACATACTTCACGACAAAATGAAAACCAATCAAGCACACTCCTCTCATGCATGCAAAAACTTTGAGAGGGTTTATTACAAAAGTAATACGTCAACAACACTACAGGTGACCGCCAATAAAATGTTTGTTCTACTATGTTTGTTGTGTTCAAAGCGGCTGGAACACAAGTGACCACAGATTAAGACCAACCTATTCGTGTGCTAAGGTCACTGTCACCCCTATGCTATTCTGGCATCTTGTACATTCCATCCTTTAGGAGTTTCAGGGTTCCAACATCTTAAACACTGATGGTTCTAAAACAATAGATGTGATGGGATAATCTTTTACGTCTTCCTCCTGTCATGGTACATCATTTACTGCTGGGATCATGTAGTGTGTTCACAGCAGAGCTGCTAGCCATTAACAGGGCCCTCTGTTTTGTTACTGAGGTCACCCTTCACAGTGTTTTGTTTGTACTGATTCAGTGAGCAGCCTGTAGGCTATAGACTGATCCTTTTTTTGTCTTCCTTTGGTCTCTGCTCTCCATGACCTTCTCTCTGTCCTTGACTGTGCTGTCTGCTCAGTTGTCACTCTGTGAGTCCCACATCCTGTGGGCATCCCAGGAAATGAATTGGCTGACAGTTTGACTAGAGATGCAGATACTTACAGAAATGTGGTAGGGAGCTGGTGATGAGCGGAAAGGTACTGAGCCATAATGAGTTTATTAAGTTTCTAAAACAGTAATGATTTTTTTTAGCAAAATCCAAGCATGACATTAACTGAAAAGACTAAATTTCAATATCTCAATTGATAGCAAACACCTTAAAATGGCAACAGTGTAAAATCACTTCCTTTTGTCAAGTATGAAGTAAAATAAAGTACATTTACATTACAAATAGGAAAACATGTGATCAAATGATTGTCACAAATCAACCATCGGCTATTGCCAGTACTTACGAAAACACCATTGCCTTTGAAGAAACCAAAGTGACTGACAATTGGAGTTCTAATTTATGATGATAGATGTGGCGGCAAAGGCAATGCCAGTAACAATAATTCCTCCTTCTCTACTAACATTGGACGGCAGTTGCTGCTACCACAGTACTAGAAACCTCCATTAATAACTTCCATTGTGTTACACAGACATCTTTAACTAGATCACAGTTAACAAGAGATACACTCGCCTCTACTGTAACATGGAGACAATTCGTTAATTTTTTCAGAAAAAATTAGACGTACTGCAAATGCAGAAATTCTTCTTTAGATTTTTTTATGCAAACAATTGAGTAAACAGGCCGATCTTGTAATCCCAACCAATAGGTAACTATAGACATACCTCAGAACAAAGGTAGCTAGATTCACTAATTTTCAGTGACTATCAGGTACAATTCATAAATCGGAACAATTACATCTGCATTCTGTGCTCTTAGATACCAAAATCAGTTTGGAATAGTGCCATCCACAAGCCCAAACACATTGACAGAACTGAACTAGAGCAGAACCAGGCAAAACCTTCATAAATAACACATTCATATACGTAACAGCAGGCAACCAGGAGTCAAAATAGCCACCACACAACACCAAGTGGTGTGCATACTAATCAGATGCTCATAGTGATTTCTCATGAAATCCGGTGCCCATTGACATATGCTCGCTTAGAGGGCATCAAGAGAAGATCACTCATAGTCGGAAAACTGTGGGTATCGTCTTAGCATATGCCACCGCATCCAGTACTTGGAGAGGTCAGACCAGACTCCAACCTAGCACCACAGTGGACACGAACTGCTTGCATCTTCAATAGCAGAGGGCATGTCAAATACTGTGCATTCTGCTGAAGTAGCTGTTAATGAGCCATGTTCACAACTGTGACTGACACTCAGCCCCGTCAAATCCACAGTGAGTAATGGCACCACTCTTGCCAATGGGCCATGGCAGACATTTGGCCACAACACACTGCCTCACTTGCACTCTCCTCCGTCCCTGTCAGACTGTCCTTCTCTCCAGGTCGCCACAGCCCTTAACTACCTTCTCCACCTATCTGCCCTCTACCAGTGACAGTAACACTCCATGCACTCTTGCGGTCGGAGGGATTCTAAATCCACGGGAATTGTGTGAAATTAAATGTGGACGCATGGCACAGTTGCCTCCTCAATTCTCTTTCATGTTTTCATGTGCAGATATGTGGATCAACATCAAATCTCTTTTTGCCCAAAAGTTTAATGACATCTCGTGCACTAAAGCCCTTCATAATAAACTCCATACAATCAAGGTGATTACTGAAGTTTGCCACTCTTCTTCCTCTTGGAAGGTGTCTACTGTCTTATACCATCTACACATTGCTCATACTAGGCTCACCCATTGTTTTCCTTGCATAACAAGCAACCCCCCACAATGCGGTTGTGGAGCCAGACTGACAGTATCTCATATTTTGGTGGAATGTCCCCTTCTTGTCTTTAATATTAGCAGATGATTCATGGATGTTTGACCTAGTCCTCAGATCCCTTCAGGAAAGTAGTTTTTATTTTCATCAGTTATAAGGTTTTGCCTTTCTTCTAGAGCAGGGGCAAAGTGGCTGTGGTTCGAACCTCTCTTCATGTTTTCTTGGTCTGGGACCCATGACCACTCCCCCAATCAAAAATCGCTCTTTTATGCCTCAGTTTTTCCAGTTTTTAGATTTGACCTACCCTTTTATGCCTTCTAATGAGTGTGATTTTTAGCTTCTTTGCTTTATAGTTCAACCCCTCTGACTGGACACGCCCACTTTCTGTGGACACTTCTACCTGAAGCACATAACTTTTGAACTGATGGCCTCACTGTTTAGTCTTATGACCCTCATCAATCAAACAAACAAACAAAGACTCTCTCTCTCTCTCTCTCTCTCTCTCTCTCTCTCTCTCTCTCTCTCTGCCTTTTTTTATTTCCAAAGGGAGATAATGACTTAATTTTGTAAATGAATCTGCATTTAAAAACTAAAAGCTGTGAACATTTTGTATTATTGTGAAAATTGTACTGTAAATCTGCACTTGAAAACTCTTTGTTTTTCCTCAATAGGAGCTTGTCAGTATTGTTATAATAAGTGTGAGCATTTTTGTGATTACTTTTTACTTTTATTATATGTAATTTGGCAATAGTTTTATATGTTGATTACAATTAAAACAAAATACAGGAGTGAGTTGGCTGTCTATGGGAGTGGTGGAGGCTAGATTAAAAAGTTTTCTTTCTTTCCTGATGAGAAATTAGTCAATATTAAGTACATTTTAGTCAGTATTAAGTCAGTTTCTCTATCTGCAAATCAGTACAGTCATTAATTTTAGCTGTAGATTTGTTTTCTGTCTCTAGTAATAGCTGTATGAGTGCAAACTACCTGATTGATCACCATTTGTAACATTTATTTACCTCCAGGCAGGGTACTTATTTCCTTAGAAATGACCACCTTAATCCAACACCCCCAGCCCCTCCCTGGGGGGGGGGGGGGGGGGGGGGGGGATTTTAGTGCACATCACCCTCTGTGGTGAAGTAACACTTCATCTCGTAGGGGCCCTCTGATTGACCAGCTACTTTTCAATCTCGATATGTACCTTCTTTGGCTATTGACTTTATGATCTCTTCCCCTCTAGTCTCCTGGATGCACTACACTGGTTGCTTGATGATCATCTCTCTGCCAGTGACATGTGGTATTTCCTGGTGATCCTGTCAGTTTCTTATCGTCATGTGATGGACTACGTATCATGATGGGCTCTTCAAACAGCAAAGTGGCAGCGTTGACGAGATAGTGGGAGAAATCTCTGATACAATCACCCATGCCATTGAAACTACCATTCCTCTTTCTACAGGTATGTTTCACTGCTGGCAAGTCCCAGGTGGGCCAAGGACATTGCAGTCAGCCTGCATCATCATAGAACCATACAATCCTCACTTTTAAGTGACTGAAGTGTTAATAGTCACTATCTAATTGAGCGCAATAAGGAGTGGTGCTGAGAGCACAATGTCTCCTTCTTGGAAACATACGCTTCTTCATCTAAGGTGTGGTCCAAGCTCCGTAGTCTACTGGGCTGACAAAGACCAGCAACTATCCTGGATCTTTGTACCAATGCATCAGTTTTGCCTGAACACCTTTTGGTCCACTTTGCAACAGTGTCAGTGTCCTCTTGTTACTCAGCTACCTTTCTAAAATGCAGAAATGACAAGTTGAAGACATTTCCCTGTATTCCACTCTCCGCCAAGCCGAATTATGTAATGAAACTTTCCCTGACTGGGAACTGCTTTGCACTCTTGTCACCTCATCACATGGCCCTAGGCCCTCATTGGGGTCATAAAAAGATGATCCAACATCTGAATATTACTCAAAAGGATTCATCTACTAAGGGTCTTCAACAGTATTTGGCTCAAATGTGTCTTGCCTTTACAATGGTGAAATGGTGAGATTGTATCATTGTCCCAGTTCTTGAGTCTGATAGAAACCCTCTGTCCACCAACAGCTACTGATTGATTAACTCACCAAAATGCCCTGCAAACTACTTAAAAGAATGGGATCTCACAATTATGCTTGGTTCTCGACTCTCAGGGTGCTCTGTCCTGCTCTCAGTGTGGTTTGTGGGAGGAACAATCTGCAAACTGTTAGTTTACTTTGGAAATGGTGTCTAACAAGCTTTTTCTAAACACCATATCTCATCCCAGTCTTTCTTTCACATACATAAGCCAGGACACCATTTGGGGTCATCACATTTTACTCCTCCCATGCCTGGCACTTTTGAAGCTCCCCATCAGTTTGCTATTTCACTCAGCTCTGAGTGTCACAGTCTTCTCAGTTGGACTGCCCATCACCCCTGCAATGTGTGTTGATGACTTTTATATTTGCTACAGCTACCACTTGGTTGCTTCAGCTGAACAAGAGCTCCAAGGTGCTATCTGAAGTACCTCTGTTTGGACTTTTTCCTATAGTTTCTAACTCTTCTCTACAGAAATGCTAATCATGCATTTTTGCTGTCATACCACGGTCCATCAAGACTCAGAACTCTACTTTGATAACCATAATTACATACATAATTACATATGCCTCTATGATAAAAAGGTGACTTGGCTGCCCCATATATGTCAACTAAAGACTAGCTATATGTGAAAGCTTAATGCTCTGTTTCCTTGCCCACACCATTTAGCGTGTGGCCTATGCTACTCATCTCCGTATTTACTAGGCCCTGGTCTTGTCCCAACTTGACTATGGTTGCAAAGTATGGCTTGGTGGCACATTTAGCTTTGAAATTGTGACATAGTTCACCTTGGTCGTGTAAAAGTGGCCACTGGCACTTTTCTGACTAGTCCTGTGTACAGTCTCCTTGCTGGAGCTGGAATATTCCTTCTTCTGCTCCAACAGTGTCAACTATTGCTCATATATGCAGACACCATTTGACAATTTACTCATCAGACTTATCACTTTTTTTTTCTTATAGTGGGGCATTGACTGCCAGAAACCTACCTATGAGTGGGTTTACCAGTTGGAATGCATATTGCAGCCTTCTGTCAGAACCTCCAGCTAACTTCCTTATTAATGTATTCCTCACATATCATACCACCCCCCCCCCCCCCTCCCCCTTGGTTGTTTTCCAGGCGACAACTTAGGATTGATCTATTCCACGGTCCTAAAGTTTGTAACCCGATGACCTTTTGTTGTCTGTGCCTCTCCAAAAGTATCAGGTGCTACCATCATTCACACTAATGGGTCTAAAACTGATGGATATGATTTTACATATTTCACAGGTCAGTATCATCTTTCGTTTCTGCGAATGTGTAGTGTTTTTACAGCAGAACTGGCAGTCATTAACAGACCAGTACACCTTATTAAACAAGCCTTCCATGATGCAGTTTTACTTGGCAGAAACCCAGTGAGCAGTCTCCTGGCCATTGATTCTGTTACTCTTGTTGTCCTGTGATATCAGCTATTTGTGACCTCCTCTGGCCTTGATTGTGTTGCCCACTAAGTTTTCTTTCTGTGGGTGCCAGGTCATGTGCGTATCCTGGGGAATGAACCAGCTAACTGCAATTACTCACCCCACCTTAAGTTTGACAAGCAAAAGTGGGAATTTGTGGGTCCAAATAAGGCCATCCAACAGATGCCTTACCCATTGCTCTCTCAGTGCTTTTACTATTGGCGGTCCAGAACTGTCTTTGCCCTTAATTGGGGTTGATGTGATCAGATTTGGGGGGGGGGGGGATGAACTCTGGGAGACCCCTTGTCTGCTCTGACCTTTGTATGTATTGGCTCAATCGGTATGCACCTCCAGAAATTATTTCCCAGCTCTGTTATCAGTATTGCTTTCAGTGCCTCAGTTTTACTGCTCTTATGTACTTTCATCATGAGAACACATTCTTAGCAGACATTACTAATTACAGATGAATTACCCCTGAACCAAGGGAGCTCACTGTTTATAGTCCCTTAACAACCAACCCTTAACAGCATGGAGAGCTGCATCAAACCAGTCTCAGGACTGAAGACCACAACAACAACCAACCAACCAGTCACAATTTACCATACCACTAGATGTCAAATGTTGCTAGTAGATCTGCTTTTGTTCCCCATGTGATACTATTTGTAGGATTTTGACTTCTAGGACAGTGCCTCCATTGACTGGGTCTGGCATAGATCACTATTTCTGTCACCTGATTACAAATTTGTTAGGATCATTTCATATCTACTCCATGGTGCCCTCTCGAGTCACTCCACGAAGTAGCACTGTTTGCATCAAACCCCATTTGTGGAAGAAGTAACAAAGGAATCATGGGTGTGTCAGCCAATGTGGTAAGCAATTGCAGCCTAGGTAAGGTTACTGTCTTGATTGGTGCCAGTTTGTACTTGCTGCAAGCAATATGTTCTGTAAGCAATTTGAGCAGTTGTCCATACATACAGAGCAGCACCATAGGCTGTTAAAGATGCATTGCAAAACATGTGCACCTCTGCAGAGTAACTTGTGCCTGTCCTACATGGCCATCTACAAATGTGCAACAATGAATGATCAAGTTTTGAACTATGAGTGCCAACTAAGTGCAGAGTCTGTGGGCTAAAACTTCCTTCCACTTAAGACCCCTCAGTCACGTGTCTGGGAAGATAAGTTTGTCAACAATCCCAATGGATGTGAACTGATTGATAGGATCATAGAATGGAGCTACTGCTTGAGGAATGTTTTATCAGTTGCTAGCTTGTCAGTAATGTTTTCAGCTACCTTTTAGTAGTTAATGGAAAGATTTAGTATTTCATTTTTTTCCCCCCAAGATATGATTTGTGGTTTGGGTTTAAGACCTTTGGTATGCCATGTTAGAGCTTCAGATGTTTCAAGTTAGTTGCCTCTTTGGAAAGTGGAAGGCAAATCTGCAGGAAGAGTGCTGTAAGTTTGTGGTAAACAATTGCAACCTGAGCCCAGTCTCACACACTAGTTAAAAATTGTTCACAAATGTAGAATTCCATATAAATGCTGATACTTGTGGATATTTGTTACTATTTAGCATTGCTAGCTCTGTTATAGCTGCTGACAAAAGGAATGGGCTTGTCACAAGTACAAATGGCAAATATTTAAACTGATACGTCATCACAGTATCTGCAGTGGTGAAGGCACCATCCTCAATTTGTTCTACAGGGTTTCAAAAGAACCTAGTGAGATCTCTGTCCTCTTTGTTTCAGGTCAGATGTAAGAACGTTCAGTCGACATCACACACTAGTCCTATTAGAAGTTTGTGGTATTGTAGCAATGTTGCATGCATGTCTGGCAGTAAATTTGCTACTGTTTAGTGGCTGCCATTCAGAGACCGAAAGCAGGGAACATATGACATGCATCGAACATGATCCTGTATTTGGTACTTCGCTGCTGTGTTCCTTTACTATTTGGTGTGCTGAGTCAAATATGCTTCTAACTGTACAGTTCTCAGATGCAGCTTCTAACTGGTCCCTCTTAATGTAGTTTCATGCACTCTCGGGATAAATAAGCTTCAGTTCTTTGTTCTCCTGTATCTTATTTTGTAAGGAGTAAAAACATACTTTAGCAACAGTACAGTTTCGGGAGAAAAGAATATCCTCCTTCCGAGGCAGTTGCATGCACAATGACTCTCAAAACTCTTGTTAGACTGGGTTGTGCACGAGTGTCAATGCTTAATCTTGAGGCTCTGTTATTCCAGTTGTCTCAGAGCCCCAAAAGCAGCACACTGACTTATAATACATCTCATTGAATCTACCATGAATGAAGTTGAAAATTGTCTAGTTAACTGCAATGCAAGTTCTGCTTCCACCATTAACATATCTGAAGGGATGAAGAACTGATATGTTAATTAATTGTTCCAAGTTCATTGTTTACCAATCATAAGCAGTGCTGATCAGAACTTTAATAGGAAGAACTTTACTGTCTTCTCTTGGATATACCAGCTGTGTGCGCTCCCTCCAGATGATATCCCCTTCATCCTAAAGTACTGTTGGTGGATGTGAGAAATCATTGCTGCTTCAAAAGCTGTGGCGTACACTGACCCACATACCTTATCTCCAGCGTTGTGGTTCCAGTGACATTGACTTGAAGAGATTCAATCAGTGAATGATGGATAAAACTTAACTTTTTCCCTGTGTTTAAAATAATACATGTCAATTCACTCCTACTGGTTGGTCCTCTGACACTTACATGATCAATTTTGCAAGTGTGTGAAGATGGAAGCAGCCATTCCAAGCTTGTTTGCTATCTTGAGGTGGCTATTGGAGGTGTAAATATGGTGCTCACCCTCACATTTCTTATCCATGTATTTAGACTTCAAAATTTATTTCATCTGCTCATATGTGGCAGCTGTAACAGCAGTCCCAGCAACCAAATCCATGGGTTCATCATTTAGATATGGAGGTATATATGCTTATTCATAACTGACACCATTGCATTTTCATCTATGGAAGCTATGAATTGCTCCCAGAGCCAAGCCCATGCTTGTATGTCACCTGAGAAATGATGCAGTTTGATGGTAGGCAATATGATGTTTACATAGGCGCATTTGTCACTGCAAAGGCTGGTGAATCTGGATTGGATGTATTTCTTTGTTCTGAATATGCTCTTCATAAAAGCCCTTTTCACTTTTGGATAGTGTGTTTTCATTTGTCTGTTTAGTCCTCACAATGTTTTGTGTCAGCGTCCTATTCACTGTCATCCATCAAATCCTGTGTTGAGTCATTAAGTCTGGTCAGTTCTCAATGTTTTCCTACTGATATAGAGACAGTGAACATGCTTGTCTGTCTCACAATACATGTGGTGTTTGAATGCAGGGTTGTCTGCTTGTATTGCATTTTGAGGAAAATCATAGCTACACCCATCGTGGCCTCCTCATGAGTTGTGGTTGCTATAGCTAAGAGATGGTCATGCTGTCCAGTATTTACTGTTAGCAGTCCTTAGGAACGTTCTCCGTTGCCTAAAAGATGGCCCTGCTGTCTAGTAGTGTGAGCAGTCCCACTTGAACTATGTAATATAGGCCAGCTGCACAATATTGCACTGCCACCAGTATCATGCACCAGGTAACACCATAAGCTTAAACAATCAGTAATGTCCATGCAAGTACATTATAGCAATCCTGCCACTTATCTGTGTGTGCTGACTGTTGCATGTTGTGATCTCTCTCTCTCTCTCTCTCTCTCTCTCTCTCTCTCTCTCTCTCTCTCTCTCTCTCTCTCTCATATATCACACACGTGCAGCAGAGGAGAGCACTGATTGAAGCCCTTAAGGAATGGCACGAAACAGTGAACAGTTACAGTATTGCTAGCAAAACAAATTTAAAAAGTTAAGTCAGAGGCAATTAACAGTTGTTGAATTGCCCAACAGCCTCAGTTATAGCAACGATATTCTGATGGTTTAGGTGTCTGCAGAGCTTCAATGTGATGTGTTATAATATCATTGGCACGTGAAATCGTCCAAACAATTTTTTAATTCTTTGTTTTGATTTCCATTGTCCAGTTCAAAAACATGAAGTTTAGTAGACTGAGATAGAATATCATATATGTGTAATGGAAAAATTTCCACCCGACAGTGATTGGTAATAGTGGAATCCAGTAGCAGCCATAAAGGTTTTCATAGCAGCTAACGGTGACTCAATACAGCTTTTGAAAAACAGTGTGAAACTATATTAAAGCTTTTCCAGAAGTGAAGAGACATGGAATCAGGCTGAGAGCCACCACCTACAGCTGTACTTGAATTCTTTTGCTCTTTCTTTGTTGGAGTCATATATTAATAAATCAACCGTAGAAGATATGAAGGGATGTACATGAATTTAATTTTTGGTATAATGTCTACAGAACTGCAGCACTTGCTGTATACTGCTTGTTACAAACAGTTGTTTATTTAGCGTTGTGAGCACTTTGTCAGTAGAGCATCGACAAGCAGCTGTTAAAGAGATAAAGGGGTCATAAAATAACAACATAATAATGGTGTAATGAAAAAGGAGTTAATAGGTCTTACGTTTGAGGCAACAGTGATGTCTGCAGTGAAGTAAGGCCAAATGTTATGTCAGGTTGCCAAATAGAGGTCTACCATTATGCCTAGTAAGTTCTGGAAAGTTAGTACCTCCCTGCAGGCCATGTTTTTGAAACCGCACCTCACAAGTGGGATGCAATCAAATTGTCTGCTTATGGAATATCGTCTGTTATGCCATTGGACTTGTGATTTTCTGTCTGAGGGGTCACAGTGTGTAGTAACTAATGGAAAGTCATCAAGTAAAACAGAAAAGATTTCTTGTTTCCAAAGGTAGTTTTATAGCCCCTGCTACTCCTTATCTTTATGAATGACTTATGAGACAATCTGAGCAGTAATCTTATGTTGATGCCTAGAAAAGTCATCAGATGAGCAAAACAAATTGCAAAGATATCTTGTGTGCTGCAAAAATTGGCAATGGACCCTAAATGATAAAAAGTGTGAGGCCATCCACCTGCATGCTTACTGTAATTTGTTAAACTTCAGTAGCATAAAAAAACCAGTAAATCTAAAAGCCATAAATTCAACTACATACTTAGGAATTATAATTACCAGCAACTTAAATTGGAAAAACCAAGTAGAAACTGTTTTGGGGAAGGTGAACCAAAAACTGCGTTTTATTGACAGAACACTTAGAAAATGCAACAGATCTACTAAAGAAACTGCCTACACTATGCTTGTCCGTCCTCTTTCGGAGTATTACTGTGTGGTGTGGGATCCTTACGAGATGGGATTAACAGAGTACATTGAGAAAGTTCAAAGAAGGGTAGCACATTTTGTATTTTTGAGATATTTAAAAAGAGGAGACAGTGGCACAGATATGGTACAGGATTTGGGGTAGTCATCATTAGATCAAAGGCATTTTTCGTTGTTAAATAATAAGTCATGTTACTAGGGTCTCCCATCAGGTAGGCCGTTTGCTGGGTGCAAGTCTTTCGATTTGACAACACTTCGGCGACTTGCGCATCGATGGGGATGAAATGATGATGATTAGGACAACACAACACCCAGTCCCTGAGCGGAGAAAATCTCCGGCCCAGCCGGGAATCGAACCCGGGCCCTTAGGATTGACATTCTGTCGCACTGACCACTCAGCTGTCGAGGGCGGACATTTTTCGTTGTTGTATGATGTTCTTACAAAATTTCAGTAACCAGCTTTCTCCTCCGAATGCAGAAATATTTTGTTGATGCCAACCCATGTACAGAGAAATTATCTTCATAATAAAATAAGAGAAATCAGAGCTCACTTGGATAGATATTGATGTCATTTTTTTCTGAACTCTGTTTGAGAGTGGAATAATTAGAAAATTAGTGTGGTGGTTTGATGGGCACACTGCCAGATACCTAAATGTGGTTTGTAGATGTAGATGTTGCTCATTTTGTGCTATTTGCATATTACTTTTATGCTTTGGTTTAATAGTAATTTTGATTGTTGTACATTCTGATGCTCTTGCCTGATTTTTCCACTGGTCCTACCGCTTTTCATAAAATCAAACCTTATTTCAAATTTAAGCTTTTTTTTGAATGCCCATCTGAAGCATCTCGTACATGAAAAGTATATAAATTGTATTTAAACATTTTCCCATTAGGTGGTGTTTCATTTTCAAACCAGAAGAGCAGGAGATGAATCTCAGGTTTTGGACGATAGTAGAAGTATGGGCAAGCCAATGGAACTGGTTCTCGGCAAAGGGTTTAAGCTAGAAGTTTGGGAAACTGCAGTAAAAATGATGGCGATACATGAAGTTGCAAAGTTCAAAGTTGACAAAAGTGTAAGTATTGACATGTTAATTAAGAGTGGAAATTCTTAATATAGTGTTAAATAATTTGATTATGGAAATAATGTATGACCTGTAAAATGCATTATAGGTTTTTATCTGCAATTAACAGTTCGTTTTCAGAAGCAGTGTGTGACAAAATGGTATGCTCTGTATTTGGTTCACCAGTCATTTTGAAATTCCTTGCAATAAGGTAGTTTTGTAGTTTGTTGCTATGGATAAGTGGATTCACTTATGTGTTTTGTCTCTTTTGTGTCTGGGGACAAAAAGGTTGGTGAAAACTAAACTTACTTTCATATTCCTTATGCACTGAAGAGAGAAGGAAAGTGGTACACCTGCCTAATGTTGTGTAAGGCCATGCAAGCATGCAGAAGTGTTGCAACACGACATGGAATGGACTCGACTAATGTCTGAAGTAGTTCTGAGGGGAATTGACACCATGAATCCTGCAGGGCTGTCCATAAATCCATAGGAGTACAAGCAGCACATTGCAAGGCATCCCAGATATGCCCAATAAGGTTTATGTCTGGGGAATTTGGTGGGCAGCACAAGTGTTTAAACTCAGAAGACTGTTCGTGGAGCCACTTGGTAGCAATTCTGGACAGGTGGGGTGTTGCATTGTCCTGCTGCAAATGCCCAAGTCCGTCAGAATCCACAATAGACATGAATGGACGCAAATGACCAGACAGAATGCTTACGTACATTTCATCTGCCAGAGTCATATCTAGATGTGACAGGGGTTTCATACTATACCAACTGCACACACTGTGCCACACCATTAACAGTGTCCACCAGCTTGAACAGTCTCCTGCTGATATGCAGGGTCCATGGATTCATGAGGTTGTCTCCATACCCGTACACATCCATTCGCTTGATATAATTTGAAACAGGCATTACCTGACCAGGCAACATGTTTCCAATCGTCAACAGTCTAATGTCAGTGTCAATGGGCCCAGGCGAGATGTAAAGCTTTGTGTCATGCAATCATCAAAGGTACACGAGTGGACCTTCAGCTCCGAAAGCCCATATTGATGATGTTTCATTGAATGATTCACATACTGACACTTGTTGATGGCCCAGCATTGAAATCTGTAGCAATTTGCATAAGTGTTACACTTCTGTCATGTTGAAAGATTCTCTTCAGTCATCATTGGTCCTGTTCATGCAGGATCTTTTTCCGATGTCAGAGATTTGGAGTTTTACCAGATTCCTGATATTTATGGTACACTCGTGAAATGGTCATATGGGAAAATCCCCTCTTCATTGCTACTTCTGACATGCTTGTCCGATCAGTCGTGAGCCGATATTAAAACCACGCTCAAACTCACTTAAATCCTGATAACCTGCCATTGTAGCAGCAGTAACCAATGTAACACTTGTGCCAGACACTTGTTTTAAATAGGCATCTCTGGCCGCAGCACTGTATTCTGCCTCTGTATTTGAATACGCATACCAGTTTCTTTGGCACTTCAGTGTATACCCAGTTTGTAAACCGTGGTGTCTGGGTCATGTTAATTAGATCTCAATATTTTCCAATTCTTCAAATCTATTTAGTAGTTGACTACTTATTTTTTAAGTTCAACATCAAGGTTTTATATTTTTGTATGAGGATAGTCAGCAAAACTTCGCTTTACCCATAGATTGGAGCATTAGGTGTGTGTGAATACCATCCTTCCCACCCTCTCCTATTTGCTAGTAAAGCTTTCTACAGGCTCCATGTGAAATTGCATGACTTCTGTCCAACAGGTGGCAGTAGGCAGCTGTATGAATGAAGAACAGTTTCATGGTGTACACGATCCGGGACAACCAGGAGATCTGGGAAAAACCCGGGAAATTTTTTCATCCGATAGAACAGCGGGAAAAACCCGGAAATTTTTCATTGTTTTAGTTTTCAGTTAGATTTGTGTAATTTTGTCTAGTGAGAACCAATATTCTAACAAAGGATATTACTGTATGCCAGTATTGCAGAATAATACTGCAGCCATAAGAGATGAACGAGACAAAAATAAATAAATAAATAAATAAAACTTAAGTTACGAAGGAAATGCGCCATATACAACAACAAAACAGTGCTCATACAAGCGTCTGCCAACAGCAAAATGTGTCAAAGGCTTTAGGAAGACTATGCAATGCTTCAGAACAACAAATTGCCTCCGATGAGCGCGACATCACAACGGTTTACATTAGATTCCTTCGAACAGTTGCGAGCGGGCTCATGCGCATGCACAGTTGCGTCACTTATGAGTAGTACCCTCTCCCACTTCTGGCTACGGAAGTGTGGTTGTTAGCTGTACAAGCAGTAGCATCAAGCAGCTAGATACTACATGCAAAAATTTTACTGGAGTGCCCAAGCTGCCAGATTGCCAGATTCACCTATGCTCAACAGGCCAAGATCTAGGGGGGCAGAAGAGTGGGCAATTTCGGGGGGGGGGAGGGGGGGCAAATTCATATTATTGAGGAATAAACCTTGTTTCACAAAGTGACAAGCATCCAGTGCACGTTGGTCTAACGATTATTCATATAATTTTGAAACACATCCCTGTTGGCTATTGGAGATTTTTGAACACATTCTGAGTTGTTCCATTAAGTTTTGGGTGTCCAGCCGCAAGAAATCTCCTTCTTCTAATATTTCGGCTGTATACCGTCCAGCCATCTTCAGAGTGAGTTACAAGACTGCTGCTCCAGTGCTCACTTCGTCCCTTTATACTCGTGTACCGCGCGACTGCGCATGTGGCCACAGATGCAAATGTGTGAGAGACGTTGGCAGCAGAGACGTGCATAATGCACGAGTTGTATGTATGACTCCGCAGTCGATCTGTGTTTGCATATCAATGTATCATTGTGAGCTGCACTGTGACAATGTCTTTGTGAGTTTATTACAGCAAGTGCCGGATTCCTTGATTTATCAAGATTGAAACCGCTATCTCTATTAATTAAATTCATTATCAAGCTAATTTCAATTGCCTCCTTCACTAATGAGTCCCAAAAGGATGATGTAGTTGCCAAAATTTCAACATTGTCATAAAACATACTGTGACCATTATCAATACAGTGCTCTGCCACTGCCGAATTGTTAGGTTGTAAAAGTCGTGTGTACCTCCGGTGTTCTGTACATCTTTCTTGTACAGTACGAGTTGTTTGTCTGATGTAAGAAAAGCCACATTCACGTGGAATTTTGTAAACGCCAGATTTTCGGAGCAGCAAATCATTTTTATGGAGCCCACGAGTGCAGCTGTCTTGGGTGGAGGACGAAAGATCACTTTTACTTTGTGTCTGCCGAGAATCCGTCCTATTTTTGATGAGAGGCTACCCACATATGGCAGGGAGGCCATCGATTTAAAAGTTTCTTCATCTTTTTCTGATTTCTATGTGGCCTCTTTCAGCCCCCCCCCCCCCCCCCCCCCAAGTTTACAAGGCCATAACGATTCAATGGATTGATAAATTAGTTCCGAGAATAAATATACTGTCACTTAACACGGGAAAGGTGTATTTTCACCCAGGATAAAGTGTATTTTTAACCGTCAAATCCGGGATTTTTTTTTTTTCCTTGTCCATATATACACCCTGAGTTTGCAAATTGTCAAAAATGAGAAAATCAATTACAGTGTGTTTCAAAATGAATATAGGGGGTTTTAAGGCTGTGTAGCATTTAATGCATTCACCTTGTAGTTATAGGTAATACATCAAATGAAAGAGCAGCTTAAACAGTCTCTCTTGCAAGTGTGCAGTGTGCACACCATTCTTCACATATCCAGTCAATAGGCGGGTTCTTCCCAAACCTTCGTCAGTGTGTGCGGATTATTGTTGCATCTATGTGCTGCTTCTAAAGTTGCGTACATCAAGTGGTAGTGGAGGTACTGTGGCGGTCCCACCTTTTTTTTTTTTTTTATGCGATGCTACACTGGCTGAAAAATGGGTTATGGATTCACACCGACTACTCTAAATGATGTAGCCGACAGATACACAGTTACGTTTTACAGTTCTTTAATTTCACTGTTCTCATCACCCCCAATATTGCACAGTTATATGGCCAGTGCACTATTGTTTAAACTTTCCATAAGCCACATTAATAGTCTGCAGGCGAAACTACACATACTGGGGGGACTGATGACCTTAGCTGTTTAGTCCCCCTTAAACATCCCAACAACCACCACCTACTGTTGAACAGCTACGAGCAGTAAAGCCTAACCACAAAGTTCACAGGTCTTGAAGAATAATCAGGTACGTATGGAGCAGACACTGTCATTGTTTTTGCACATGGCCTAATTGTTTAACATGTATTCCACAGTTAATTTGTGGCATTGTTGTTCTAACCAGCACAGGTTACTCATCTGAAACTCAGCCATAGACTGACTGTCTTCTGACCAAAAATCGGGCCCTTATATATCATTACAATAATTTGTACTGAAACTACACATTGTTCAAACTTAAATTTACAGATATTACAATTAAAACTTGACTCATTAACAGAATACATTGAAAAAATTTTAACAGTGTCTTCAACTACAAGGGTTAAGCCAAAATTTTTGTTTAAATAATGAAATTAAAAAATAAAATTAAAAAATATCATTATGCAAAGAATACTTTTGACAAAAATGTTAATTACTTTGGAATTAATTCAGGGCTGGTGGTTTTGCGAACATGTATTCGAATAGATCCTAATAGGTACTTTAAGATTACTAGCATTTTGTCTTCCAGACATTTATAACTAGTGCAGAATTTATATTTGTGTGTATGTCAACAATAGAATTTAAGTTACCAAGCAATCACTTATTTCACCCTATAACAAATGATAATAACTAGGAATAGTCAAAATAAATTAGAATATCAATTACACACATACTACGGATCGGAGTGTGGAATGTCAGATCCCTTAATCGGGCAGGTAGTTTAGAAAATTTAAAAAGGGAAATGGATAGGTTAAAGTTAGATATAGTGGGAATTAGTGAAGTTCGGTGGCAGGAGGAACAAGACTTCTGGTCAGGTGACTACAAGGTTATAAACACAAAATGAAATAGGGGTAATGCAGGAGTAGGTTTCATAATGAATAGGAATGTGGGTAAGCTACTACAAACAGCATAGTGAATGCATTATTGTGGCCAAGATAGATACAAAGCCCACACCTACTACAGTAGTACAAGTTTATATGCCAACTAGCTCTGCAGATGACGAAGAAATTGGAGAAATGTATGACGAAATAAAAGAAATTATTCAGATAGTGAAGGGAGATGAAAATTTAATAGTCATTGGTGACTGGAATTGGAGTGTAGGAAAAGGGAGAGAAGGAAACGTAGTAGGTGGATATGGATTGGGGATAAGAAATGAAAGAGGAAGCCGCCTGGTAGAATTTTGCACAGAGCACAACTTAATCATAGGTAATACTTGGTTCAAGAATCATAAAAGAAGGCTGTATACATGGAAGAAGCCTGGAGATACTAAAAGGTATCAGATAGATTATATAATGGTAAGACAGAGATTTAGGAACCAGGTTTTAAATTGTAAGACATTTCCAGGGGCAGATGTGAACTCTGACCACAATCTATTGGTTATGACCTGTAGATAAAACCGAAGAAATTGCAAAAAGGTGGGAATTTAAGGAGATGGGACCTGGGTAAACTGAAAGAACCAGAGGTTGTACAGAGTTTCAGGGAGAGCATAATTGAACAATTGACAGGAATGGGGGAAAGAAATCAGTAGAAGAAGAATGGGTAACTTTGAGGGATGAAGTAGTGAAGACAGCAGAGGATCAAGTAGGTAAAAAGATGAGGGCTAGTAGAAATCCTTGGATAACAGAAGAAATACTGAATTTAATTGATGAAAGGAGAAAATATAAAAATGCAATAAATGAAGCAGGCAAAAAGGAATACAAACGTCTCAAAAATGAGATAGACAGGAAGTGTAAAATGGCTAAGCAGGGATGGCTAGAGGACAAATGTAAGGATGTAGAGGCTTATCTCACTACGGGTAAGATAGATACTGCCTACAGGAAAATTAAAGAGACCTTTGGAGAAAAGAGAACCACTTGTATGAACATCAAGAGCTCAGATGGGAACCCCGTTGTAAGCAAAGAAGAGAAGGCAGAAAGGTGGAAGGAGTATGTAGAGGGTTTATACAAGGGCGATGTACTTGAGGACAATATTATGGAAATGGAAGAGGATGTAGATGAAGATGAAGTGGGAGATACGATACTGTGTGAAGAATTTGACAGAGCACTGAAAGACCTGAGTTGAAACAAGGCCCCCGGAGTGGACAACATTACATTGGAACTACTGACGGCCTTGGGAGAGCCAGTCCTGACAAAACTCTACCATCTGGTGAGTAAGATGTATGAAACAGGCGAAATTCCCTCAGACTTCAAGAATATAATAATATCAATCCCAAAGAAAGCAGGTGTTGACAGATGTGAAAATTACCGAACAATCACTTTAATAAGTCACAGCTGCAAAATACTAACACGAATTCTTTACAGATGAATGGAAAAACTAGTAGAAGCTGACCTCGGGGAAGATCAGTTTGGATTCCGTAGAAATGTTGGAACACGTGAGGCAATACTGACCTTACGACTAATCTTAGAAGAAAGATTAAGGGAAGGCAAACATACATTTCTATCATTTGTAGACTTAGAGAAAGCTTTTGACAATGTTGACTGGAATACTCTTTTTCGAATTCTGAAGGTGGCAGAGCTAAAATACAGAGAGCGAAAGGCTATTTACAGTTTGTACAGAAAGCAGATGGCAGTTATAAGAGTCGAGGGGTATGAAAGGGATGCAGTGGTTGGGAAGGTAGTGAGACAGGGTTGTAGCCTATCCCTGATGTTGATGCAGCTCTCCATGCTACTCTGTCCTGTGCAAGCTTCTTCATCTCCCAGTACCTACTGCAACCTACATCCTTCTGAATCTGCTTAGTGTATTCATCTCTTGGTCTCCCTCTACGATTTTTACCCTCCACGATGCCCTCCAATGCTAAATTTGTGATCCCTTGATGCCTCAAAACATGTCCTACCAACCAATCCATTCTTCTAGTCAAGTTGTGCCCCAAACTTCTCTTCTCCCCAATCCTATACAATACCTCCTCATTAGTTATGTGATCTATCCACCTTATCTTCAGCGTTCTTCTGTAGCACCACATTTCGAAAGCTTCTATTCTCTTCTTGTCCAAACTATTTATCGTCCATGATTCACTTCCATACATGGCTACACTCCATACAAATCCTTCAGAAATGACTTCCTGACACTTAAATCTATACTCGATGTTAACAAACTTCTCTTCTTCAGAAACGATTTTCCTTGCCATTGCCAGTCTACATTTTATATCCTCTCTACTTCGATCAGCATCAGTTACTTTACTTCCTAAATAGCAAAACTCCTTTACTACCTTAGGTGTCTCATTGCCTAATTAAATTCCCTCAGCATCACTACATTCCATTATCCTCATTTTGCTTTTGTTCATGTTCATCTTATATCCTCCTTTCAAGAGACTGTCCCATTCCATTCAACTGCTCTTCCAAGTCCTTTGCTGTCTCTAACAGAATTACAATGTCATCAGCGAACCTCAAAGTTTTTACTTCTTCTCCATGTATTTTAATACCTACTCCGAATTTTTCTTTTGTTTCCTTTACTCGTTGCTCAATATACCGATTGAATAACATCGGGGAGAGGCTACAACCCTGTCTCACTCCTTTCCCAACCACTGCTTCCCTTTCATGCCCCTCGACTCTTATGAATGCCATCTGGTTTCTGTACAAATTGTAAATAGCCTTTCGCTCCCTGTATTTTACCCCTGCCACCTTCAGAATTTGAAAGAGAGTATTCCAGTCAACATTGTCAAAAGCTTTCTCCAAGTCTACAAATGCTAGAAACGTAGGTTTGCCTTTTCTTAATCTTTCTTCTAAGATAAGTCGTAAGGTCAGTATTGCCTCACGTGTTCCAACATTACGACGGAATCCAAACTGATCCTCCCCGAGGTCTGCATCTACCAGTTTTTCCATTCGTCTGTAAAGAATTCGCGTTAGTATTTTGCAGCTGTGACTTATTAAATTGATAGTTTGGTAATTTTCACATCTGTCAGCACCTGCTTTCTTTGGGATTGGAATTATTATATTCTTCTTGAAGTCTGAGGGTATTTCTCCTGTCTCATACATCTTGCTCATCAGCTGGTAGTGTTTTGTCATGACTGGCTCTCCCAAGGCCGTCAGTAGTTCCAATGGAATGTTGTCTACTCCAGGGGCCTTGTTTCTACTCAGGTCTTTCAGTGCTCTGTCAAACTCTTCACGCAGTATCGTATCTTCCATTCCATCTTCATCTACATCCTCTTCCATTTCCATAATATTGTCCTCAAGTGCATCGCCCTTGTATAAACTCTCTATATACTCCTTCCATCTTTCTGCCTTCCCTTCTTTGCTTAGAACTGGGTTTCCATCTGAGCTCTTGATGTTCATGCAAGTGGTTCTCTTCTCTCCAAAGGTCTCTTTAATTTTCCTGTAGGCAGTATGTATCTTACCCCTAATGAGATAAGCTTCTACATTCTTACATATGTCCTCTAGACATCCCTGCTTAGCCATTTTGCACTTCCTGTTAATCTCATTTTTGAGACGTTTGTATTCCTTTTCACCTGCATCATTTACTGCATTTTTATATTTTCTCCTTTCCTCAATTAAATTCAGTATTTCTTCTGTTACCCAAGGATTTCTACTAGCCCTCATCTTTTTACCTCTGCTGCCTTCACTACTTCATCTCTCAAAGCTACACATTCTTCTTCTACTGTATTTCTTTCCCCCCATTCCTGGGTTCCCTTATGCTATCCCTGAAACTCTGTACAACCTCTGGTTTTTTCAGTTTATCCAGGTCGTATCTCCTTAAATTCCCAGTTTCTTCAGTTTTAATCTACAGTTCATAACCAATAGATTGTGGTCAGAGTTCACATCTGCCCCTGGAAATGTCTTACAATTTAAAACCTGGTTCCTAAATCTCTGTCTTACCATTATGTAGTCTATCTGAAACTTGTCAGTATCTCCAGGCTTCCTCCATGTATACAGCCTCCTTTTATGATTCTTGAACCAAGTGTTAGCTATGATTAAGCTGTGCTCTGTGCACAATTCTATCAGGCGGGTTACTGTTTCATTTCTAGCCCCAATCCACATTCACCTACTATGTTTCCTTCTCTCCCTTTTCCTACTGACGAATTCCAGTCACCCATGACTATTAAATTTTCGTCTCCCTTCACTACCTGAATAATTTCTTTTATCTCGTCATACATTTCATCAGTTTCTTCATCATCTGCAGAGCTAGTTGGCATATAAGCTTGTACTGCTGTAGTAGGCATGGACTTTGTGTCTATCTTGGCCACAATAATGCGTTCACTATGCTGTTTGTAGTATCTTACCGCACTCCTATTTTTTTATTCATTATTAAACCTACTCCTGCATTACCCCTATTTGATTTTGTATTTATAGCCCTGTATTCACCTGACCAAAAGTCTTGTTCCTCCTGCCACTGAACTTCACTAATTCCCACTACATCTAACTTTAACCTATCCATTTCCCTTTTTAAATTTTCTAACCTACCTGTCTGATTAAGGGATCTGATATTCCATGCTCCGATCCGTAGAAAGCCAGTATTCCTTCGCCTGATAACAATGTCCTCCTGAGTAGTCCCCGCCCGGAGATCCGAATGGGGGACTATTTTACCTCCGGAATATTTTACCCAAGAGGACACCATCAACATTTAATCATACAGTAAAGCTGCATGCCCTCGGGAAAAATTATGGCTGTAGTTTCCTCTTACTCTCAGCTGTTCGCAGTACCAGCACAGCAAGGCCGTTTTGGTTAATGTTGCAAGGCCAGATCAGTCAGTCATCCAGACTGTTGCCTCTGCAACTACTGAAAAGGCTGCTGCTCCTCTTCAGGAACCACATGTTTGTCTGGCCTCTCAACAGATACCCCTCTGTTGTGGTTGCACCTACGGTATGGCCATCTGTATCGCTGAGATACGCAAGCCTCCCCACCAACGGCAAGGTCCATGGTTCATGGGAGGATTAACTGAGTGAAAGCTACAAACTCTTGGGAATAGGCTAATATTGCAAACAACAAACAACATTAAAGAAAATATATGCTGTGAGGGCAATGTCAGAATTCCCAGACTATTGAATATAGGTCGATAAGAGGTTCTTGAACTTACACCACATATAGCTCGAACAGCCCATTTTTGAGCCAAAAGTAACCCTTTTTGAATCAGAAGAATTACCCCCAAAAATAATACCATACGACATAAGCGTATGAAAATATGTGAAGTAGACTACTTTTTGTGTTGAAGTGTCACTTATTTCAGATACTGTGCTAATGGTAAATAAAGCAGCATTTAGTTTCTGAACAAGATCCTGGACATGGGCTTTCCACAACAGCTTACTATCTATCCGAACGACTAGGAACTTGAACTATTCCGTCTCGCTTATAATATGCCCATTCTGTTTGATCAAAATATCGGTTCTTGTTGAATTGTGAGTTAGAAACTGTAAAAACTGAGTCGTACTGTGATTTAACATCAAATTATTTTCCACAAGCCACGAAGGTATTTCATGAACTACATTATTTGATACTGTTTCAATATTACACACAAGATCCTTCACTACCAGGCTGGTGTCATCAGCAAACAGAAATAAGAAACAACAGTGGCCCCAGCACCGATCCTTGGGGAACGCCCCACTTAACAGTGCCCCATTGGGACTGAACATCACTACAACTGTCAATATTGTGGAGAATTACCTTCTGCTTTCTGTTTTTAAAGTAAGAGGTGAACCAGTTGTAAGCTACTTCCCTTACTCCATAATGGTCAAACTTCTGCAGTAATATTTTGTGGTCAACACAGTCAAAAGCCTTCATTAAATCAAAGAAAACTCCTAGCGTTCGCAACCTTTTATTTAATCCGTCCAAAACCTCACAGAGAAAAGAGAATATAGCATTTTCAGTTGTTAAACCATTTCTAAAACCAAACTGAACATTTGACAGCAAATTATGTGAATTTAAATGCTCCAGTAACCTTGTATATAAAACCTTCTCAATAATTTTAGCAAACACTGATGGCAGAGAAATAGGTCTATAATTGTCAATGTTATCCCTGTCTCCCTTTTTATAAAGTGGCTTCACTACCGAGTACTTTAATCGGTCGGGAAACCGACCACTCCTAAAGGAAAAGTTACAGATATGGCTAAGTACTGGGCTGACATACATAGAACAATACTTCAGTATTCTGCTAGATACCCTGTCATATCCATGAGAGTTCTTGGTGTTTAATGATTTAATTATTAACTCAATCTCCCTCTTATCAGTATCATGGAGGAGCATTTCAGGTAACAGTCTTGGAACTCTTTTTTCTAAGAGCGCTATATGATTCCCTGTTGGGACTAGTTTTCTATTTAGTTCACCTGCTATTTTCAGAAAGTGATTATTAAATACTATACAAACATGCGACTTATCAGTAACACGGATATTCCCACAACGCACTGATTCTATATCCTCGACCTGTCTCTGCAGACCAGCCACTTCCTTTACGACTGACCATATGATTTTAATTTTATCCTGACTTGGTTATTCTATCTGCATACCACATACTTTTTGCCTTCCTAATAACATTTTTAAGCACCTTACAATACCGTTTGTAATGGGCTGCTGCATTTAGGTTCTGACTGTTTCTAACGTATTAAGATAATTGCCACTTTGTTCTGCAAGATATTCTTATCCCTCTAGTCAGCCACCCAGGCTGCCTGTTTGTGCTAGTACCCTGTTTTGAACGTTCTAACGGAAAGCAACTTTCAAAGAGCACGAGAAAAGTCTTGAGAAAAGCATTATATTTATCGTCTACTGTATCACCGCTATAAACATCTTGCCACTCTTGTTCCTTTATAAGGTTTACAAAGGTCTCTACAGCAACTGGATCAGCTTTCTTAAACAGCTGATGACTATATTTAACACGTGTTGCAGCACAAAAATCTTTTAGAGTTTAAATTTGTGTATCATGATCTGAAAGGCCATTCACCTTTTTGCTAACAGAATGCCCTTCTAGTAATGAGGAATGAACAAAAATGTTGTCTATGGTTGTTCTACTGTTCCCTTGCACTCTCGTTCGAAAGAATACGGTTTGCATAAGATTATATGAATTAAGGTGGTCTACCAGCTTCCTCTTCCTTGCAGAATCACTTATACAATTAATATTGAAGTCACCACATATAACTAACTTTTTGTATTTCATATAAAGTGAACCAAGAACCTCCTCTAGCTTTAGCAAAAATGGTGTGAAATCAGAGTCTGGGGATCTATAAATAACAACAGTTAGAAGTTTAGCTCCATTAAATTTAACCACATCTGCACAACATTCAAACACCTTTTCAGTGAAGTACTTTGAAACATCAATTGACTCAAATGGGATTCTGTTTTTCACATACATGGTTACTCCCCCACACCACAAAGATCTCCTCGAAAAGCTGCCAGCCAACCTGTATCCTGGTAAAGGAAGCCTCTGCATTATCTCCTTATTTAAGAAGTGTTCAGATACCCCAATAATTTCAGAGTCAGATGGCAAAACAAGAAGGAGGCAGATGGCAAAACAAGAAGGGAATTAAAATTATCCCAGATTGCTTTGTCACATCACCCTGTCCTTGACCAGATAGGTATTGCTGATAGCTAACTGGACAATTCAATGACCACTAGTGACGCCAGAAATTGGGTTTCAAATCTACACACAAAATAATGATTACATACAAAATCTTACCAAAAATTGCAGGAAATATGTTTTTCAAATTCTTACTTATGTGAACTGGCCATACAAAAATACCCATACAAAATATTTACACACCAATCACAAAATATCTACAAGTTTTACTTTTAACAAAATTTATCCATCTTTGTCATAAGAGATGTCCTTTTTGAGTTAAACAAGGATTACATTTTAAAACACATACCACTTTGTACAAGTCCTGTCTTGCTAAACAAAATAGACCTTCGTGGATTAAAGAGAAGACTGTGCATTGCAGTTCTCTTGCTCAATGTTCAGTATTTTTCACAAGCACTTTCACTTTTTCAACAAGCTTTAACACACTTTCTCATCCAGCTGTCCACACCTTCAACAGGTCCAAGTGGCAGTTAGCAAGGAAATGCAATGCGATTAGTTCCATTGGAGGTGGTTCTCCTTCACCACAGTACATGCAAAAATCAAACTAAATACCCTACTTTTGTACACTTATTTTTATTTCTAATTTAAGTCTAAGGAAAAATGTTTAACACTATTGGCTAACAGCAGTCATTTCATCATAACTATATACGTTACATAGTTCTCATAACATTACAATAATTAACAATAACATAGTACAAAATGTGTGGACTAGAAAATCTGTTAAATCAAGTGCACATAACATTACAAAGCATTACTCTAAGTGATAATTGCCTGAAAGTGGTCAAATTTGAATCTCTTTCCCCTTTTGCGAAATAGCAAAAACTCAAGATGTGCATTACCTCAAGTAAAAATTCCAGATGTGCACTAGCAAATCGTTATGTTATGAAGAAGGAATAGAGTCACCATTACATAATTTAATAACTATTCAGGACAAAATTAAGGGGATGGAAGTCGTACCAAATCGTTGCTCTACTTCTCTACTCCACTCTGAGCTCTACTCTCATTCAAACTGAAAATTAAATCCTCACAAAATGTTACCTAATGGTTGACATGTCAAAACTATTTACATCATTCTAGCACCACTGTTACCATTTAATCAGTAAACTTATTGTTATTCGTCCCAGCTTCCAGCTCTCCAGAACACAAATAGAAGTTTTCAGATAATGTATAGAACTGATGATGCAGCATCATATGACTTGTACCTCACTAAATTATTGCTCTTTATCTTAAGTCAATGCTGCAGTGTCATGATTTGCACAATATACACAGTACCCAATGCTGCCTAGAACTTCAATAGAGTTACACCACATTTGTTTGTATACAGTTATCTTTTTCATTAATCATGTCTGTCAGCTCCATTATTTTACTTGCATTTCTTACCTTGTTAACTAGTGGAGTGCATTCTCAAAAAATATCCCTACTGCAGAGACAGGCTTCCTAACCATTAATACCATAACATTATTCATTATTTTATTGTTTCATTATCTATTAAATAAACACCTGCTCTGCTTAACTAATGCAAAATTGACTCTATTTAAAAACACTCCACTGTAACAGATCCTTATGCTAAGGTAAACTTAACTCTCTTTACTGATCAGACCAACCATTATTTCACTGTATTCCATCAATTTGCTTGATATTCTAGCCTGAAGCACGATATACATACAAACCATGCTAATATAGTCCACACACATTACTCCAGGCAACTATGTTTAAAGCTATAATTCCTTAATGTTAGAAAATTTCATGCTATTACAAGTGATACTTTATTTATTTATTTATTTATTTATTTATTTAACCTGGCAAGATTAGGGCCATCAGGCCCTCTCTTACATCTAACCAGGCATTCTACTTATTTTACAGTCATATGTTTCAGTAGGCATGTTAAACTACATCTAATACAAAAAGTGAGATAAACAATTAGAAAGGTACACCTCGAAAAATACATTATTGAAGAGAAAGATTTAAGATAGGAGTGCTGGCAGCAGGGAGTATGAGGGAGACTCATGGTGAAGGGAGGAGAAGAATAGAGAGACATGATGAAACATAATTAAGGAAAATATAAAGGAAAAGGAGGCTGCGTGGCTAATAGAGATAGATGAAGAGGAAGGCATCTCAGGAGTAAGATAGGAGACGCTGGCTTTGCTATTTGACAGATGAGAGGATTGGCCTTGCACATTAATTTTGTGGAGAATTTTATGCGGATGATAGTAGGAAATGCTTCAACTTCTTCTTAAAAGCAACAGGAGATTGAATTTTCCTCAAGGTAAGGGGCAGTTTGTTCCAGAGGCGGACAGCGGCAACTGAGAAGGAGTTTGCAAAAGTTTTTGTTTTGTGAGTGGGCACAGTTAGGATACCAGATAAGAGTGACCTCGTGTTTCGATTATGATGGCATGACAGGTTTTTAATCTCTGAAGCTAGGTACTGGGGTGCTTGCGCGATGAGGAGTCGGTGAAGTAGACATAGAGTGTGGTAGTCACGCAGTTTGTCCAGCCGCAGCCACCTAGCTCGGAGTATGAAGCACTAACATGATCATATCGCCGAATGTTGCAGGTGTAACGCACACAGGCATTCATGGTTAGCTCTAGCCGTCTTTTGTTTTCACTACTCATGCCTTGTTGAATCACATCACAATAGTGGAGGTTCGGTAGAACGAGTGCTTGCACGAGCTGGCGTTTCAAGTCCTGTGGGAATATGTTCCGAAACTTTTTGAGAGCATAGAGACAAGCAGACGTCTTTCGGCACACTGCGACTGTATTCTCCGCCCAGTTGAGATGCTCGTCCAAAGTTACACCCAAGTTCTTCACTGTTTTCTGATATGGTATTGGAGTACCTTCGAGCAGAATAGGAGGTAGCCGTTCGCGGAAATCTGAACTTATTAATTTCTGATGGGCTATTAAGATTACTTGCGTCTTTTTTGCATTTAATTTAAGCTAGGAGTAGCCAAATAAATCAGAAAATCAATTACATACATAAAACTAAGCACAAAATTAGATCTGGTGTTGTTTACTTTAAAACTGAGGACCAATCTTTCTCTTTTACGAAGATAGAGATTATATTCATGTATGTTCATGGTAAATTGTAAAAAGTGAGAAAACAAATTTGTGGAAGTCAATGTCAAAACAAGAGGGGAATTAAAATTATCCCTGCTTGCTTCATCACAGCATGTTCACAAGAGCCTTTGTGAAGTTCCAAAGGTAAAACTCTAATGTGTATGTGTAGATCATGCAAAACAAGCCCTATAATCCAGCCCCTTGCAGCCTATCCAGTGGACAGGTACAGTGTATTTTAACCAGTCACACACTGAGTTATGCCAGTGAGGTGGCACATCATCTTGCTGCCAAATAAAGTTCTGGGTCCAACTTCTTCCAGTTGAAAACAGCCATAGTTCTAGTTTATGAAGATAAGAAACACTGCCAAGATATGACACAGGCAACATTCAATTTAAGGGAGTCTCTTTGTAACTGTATCATCTTGTAGGGATTTCCTGAACTTGAGATATGCAAGTTGTGTGTTCACATTTACACTTACATCAAAAGTCGAGTGATCAGGATATAGTTGAACGTGTCTCCTTAAAAATCTCCACACAGGTGTCATTGGAGTTACTAATTAATAACTAGAATTACAGATTGATTTCTTGGGGCTACACATGAAAGACTCACTCATTCAAAATGTTCTTCAATCATTGTTGGTCATTCTTCACTCTTCGCATTGCTCAGAGGTGTACAAACAAAATTGTTTAATTGTTTGAGTTGTCTTTCATGTAACGTATGATTTATAACTGTAAGTTGAATGTAACAAATGCTCCAAAGCTTCAAAGCCCTTATATTCATTTTGAAACACCCTGCTGAAGTGATAAAGCTTATTGAAAAATGGAGATATGAAATGAATCAAAATTAATTAGATACTTGTAAATGTTTATGATCACAATTCTCCTCCTGTTTGCGTCATGAAGAAATGGACTGTAAAATTTAAATGAGGTCTTGTATACATGACACCAATAAAGTGCACCAATACCAGAAATTGTCCAAAAAGTGCATGGTGTGATCCTGAAGATGTGTGAAATTGCTAAGATTTTAGAAATTTCAAAAGAGTGTATATTTTGCACGTAACAAAAAGATCATGCAGGAGTGGTGCCATGTCCACCCCAGGGAGGTCATAAATGAATTTCCATGACAATTTCCAAACAGTGTTTGGTGCAATTTAAAAAATAAAAAAATAAAAATTGCTTTGCACCAGACTCAAAACAGCAATTGAAAGCTCTATGTTGAATCCTGTTATTCCCATGTCTTTGTGTTGTTCTGTCACAAGTGAATAACGGGTTGGATGAAGAGAGATTCATGGTTTAATGATATATAAGAAAAGTAACCCAGGACCCCTGATCAGCGTAGACTTGCTAGATAGGTCTAGAGGAAAAATAGATCATTGAGAACCCTATAGTTTAGAAATGGCAGAGGAAAATCAGGGTGGTGGTGGTGGTGGTGGTGGTGGTGGTGGTGGTGGTGGTGGTGGAGGCAGTGGCAGCAGCGGCATGAGGTGATATATTTAGTACTATCAGTAGCACAGATTAAGGTAATCAGCAGTATCCCACCTTTGGGAATTATTAGTCTCATCCTTGGCGAGGAGAGAGGCTTAGATCAGGGGAAGTTACAGAGGAAGGGCATACCACTCAGATGCCAGGACACACATCTTTTGAGAATGAGAGAAGACAAAGATGTCGGGTGAGGGTCAGAGAGGTCAATAGTAATATATCATTAAGCAACATGCCTCCGTAAGTCCAGAGGCAATGACAAAGTGAGAAGTAACAGTGTATGAAGTAGAAGAGAAATTAACCCTTTTGCAGGCCTTGTGGGTATACTTCCCATTACATGTGATTGTTTACAGTGTTTTAAGGAATATATGTTAACACTTCTATGCATTCTTTGCATCTGGTGGCAGTTTGCTGCACCAGCTGTAGTCTCTGTTTATTGTGAAATACAGCTTTCAGGACTGTGGGAAGTACATATCCCACCAAACAATGGTGATTTAACACTTATTGGGAAGTACGGTTAGCACACTTCTATGCATTCTTTGCATCTGGTGGCAGTTTGCTGCACCAGCTGTAGTCTCTGTTTATTGTGAAATACAGCTTTCAGGACTGTGGGAAGTACATATCCCACCAAACAATGGTGATTTAACACTTATTGGGAAGTACGGTTAGCACCAAAGTAGTTTCCGAAAGGGGCTTTGGAAGTGTACTTAGCGGAAAATTAATCTGTCATTTGTGGTCGTTGGGAGGCATACTTACCACCAATTTAGGGATACTGCAAAACTTTTGAGAATACGTCTTACCACATCTGTCTATATCTGACATCTCGTGGTAGTACACTGCATCAGGTGTATTAAAACTGATACAACAATCAATTTCCATTTGTCATGGGATCACTGCTATTGTCGAAACACATTGCTTCACTTCTGTAAAATACATGGGATGTAATAAAGTTTCTAGGATTGTTTTCACATTGTGGCAACTAAACTCTAATAACAGTAACAATTATTTTCTACATAAAGTTAAAGAAAACAAAATATTAACAGAAAAGAATCGCAACACACAATAGTTCACATCAAGGAAATGGGAAATCCATTTATCACCATAGGTGTCATGGTGATATTTACACCACCATAGTTTTTGGTCATAAATTACAAAAATTAAATTATCAAAAAATAAATATAGAAAGTTGATCACAATTCTAATAGGACAGGGTGGAGGGGGGAATGATTTTCGCTGAGTTGCTACAAAAAATTCGTCCGCAAAAGGGTCAATAGTTTGGTTAAAAATGAGGAGGAAAACAAGATGTAGAAGATAATGTGAGAAAACTAAGATTGGGTGGGAGGATCAAAATAGCCCGTGTGGGCTCTCAGGCACTCAAGTCTCTTGAATCACCTTGTTCACTAAATGACAGTGTGGAATTGTATCAAATGCCTATCTGAAATGATGAAATGTGACACCAGTGTGTATTCTGGATCTCGTGGACAAGAAGAGTGATGTGAATTTCACAGAATCTGTTTTTGCAGAGTATATTTTGATTTTTAGGAGATACTCGTTTTCTAAAATGTCATATGTTCCATAATTCTGCAACAGACATATGTCAGCAATATAGGCCTTTCTTGTTGTGGAAATAACAGGCCAGAGTGGCCGTGCAGTTCTAGGTGCTACAGTCTGGAGCCGAGCGACTGCTCCGGTCGCAGGTTCGAATCCTGCCTCGGGCATGGATGTGTGTGATGTCCTTAGGTTAGTCAGGTTTAATTGGTTCTAAGTTCTAGGTGACTGATGACCTCAGAAGTTAAGTCGCATAGTGCTCAGAGCCATTTGAACAATTTTTGTAATGGCAATAACATTATTTGTTTTTTTTTTTCTCTCCTCACACTAGCCACTCTTTGTTGCTCCAATGGTCTACAGTAAACTACTTCTAGAAGAGCAAACTCATTCATATAGTGAATTTGATGCAATTGCCTTTGGAGTGCTGAGTAATTTTAGTTGAGTTTCTATTCTGCAGTCATCTATATCAGTACCTGCCGATTTAGCGTTTGCACTAGATATGAAAGGGGGACCATATTAGTCTTCTACAACAGCACAATATTGCAAGAACAGATTCAGTAGTTCGGCCCTCTGTTTGTGACTTAGTGAGTGAACAGATTTTGATACACTTACTGACTTCATATAGGAGGACCAAAACTTCTCAGTTAGAGTTTTTAGTCACAACATTTGGGAGAATTTTACTTTGAAATTCATGGAACAATTCTCACATTGTTCTCTATAAGCGCATTTTCACTTTTTTCAGCTTTTGTTTCTCAAGTTTTTGACTTTGTTTAAATTGGAGATGCAACTCTCTTTGTTTTCGTAATAACTTTCTAACTTGACTGTTGAGGCACAGTGGAGTCTTTCTCATCACTTATTTGACACTTACTTGTGCAAAGTGTATTATCAATACATCTGAATTTCATCCACTTTGCTCTTGATCTTCCTTGTCAGAGTTGAATATTTGATGATGAATACTAAGGTATTCTGCAACATGCATCCTGTCACTCATGAAAAAAATGAAAATGTCACCCATGAAAAAATGAAAATGTTTTCTTACTTTTCTTAACATGTGTTGTAATACCTGTAGTTATTGATGTTATGTAAGGCTTGTGATCACTGATGGGCACCTCCTTAATAACTGATTCGAAAATTAAGTCTGTTTTTGGAGGTCTAAGACATTGCCCTCTTGAGTTAGTTCTCAAACTATTTGCTTGGAGTAATTTTCAGAAGCTATGTTCAGAACAGTATCACATGACTCTGTCTCTGGAACTGGTTTTGATAGCATGACTTTCCACTGCTGTAGCTGACAAATTGTTGTAGTCACCCTCTACTACAATAGTATCAGCAGAAAACTTACCTAATTGTTCTGAAAGTTCTCTCTGAAGCATTCTGCCACTGCACTTTCTGATATTGTTAATCTATAGAACTGTCAGATTACAGTTTATGAACTGCATTAGATGTTACCAAATTTTTTACAGCAATAAATACTCTGCCATCATTGGCATCTAACCTTCCTTTGTGATATATGTTCCACTTTAAATTCATTATTTTGTTAGTGTTCCAACTGCTGTAAAGAAATTATTCTGTGATAGTAAATGGCACAGAGAAACAAATTAGTAAATAGCACAGAGAAATAAAGTTTTTCTTTCCCATTTGATTGTCAAATATAGCAATGTGTGAATCACGCAGCTGCTCAAATGACAGTGTGCATCAGAACTATCCTTCATCTGCCCCCCCCCCTTCCCCCCCGCCCTTCTTCTGCATCAGTGTTTGAGGTCTCTCTTCGTTTCTTCTTCCTCCCTGTGCACTCAAGGAGGCTGCCCCATGCATTTGATGCATAACGTATGACTGGATAATGAGTAATTCCCAGCCCCAGGTTAACAGGTGAGGTTCATGTGTACCCCCTGGTATCGGCAGGGCCTAGGGAGGGGTTTTTGCCCAAGCTGTTACCTTCCCAGTTGCCAGCTGGTCCTTCTGGTTCGGAGGTGTGACTTGAGGCTCCCACCCCCCGCCCCCACCCCCACCCCCACCCCCACCCCTCTGAGGGATCTCCCAGTTGGATGGAGCGTGTCATCGGTGATGCTGGCAGTCATGGGGGATTTTTCACAGTGAGCCAGTAATCTTCATCTCAGTATATGTCAAATGAACATAAATGGAAGAAGCTAAAGATTCAATGAGCCTCCCAGCTGCACCTCAGGTGCTTGCAGTGTCACATACCAAAAGAGGTCAGACTTTTGCTACAACTAATCCATTTATTATTCACAAATGTGTTGAAGCAGTTGTTGGCCCTGTGAAGTGCTGCTCTTATAGAGCTTCTGGAGACCAATCGTGATTTTTGAGCCCAACAGTTGCTTACAGCTCGCTCCTTCTATTCATATAGAAGCCCATTGCACACTGAATTCTTTGCATGGCATTGTTTATACTTGACTGCTTGATGGTCTGACAGAGAAGGAAATCCAACATTATTTCTCTGATCGGTATGTCACTGCGGTCCATTGATTAATGAAAAATGTTGATGCAGACTTAATGCCTACACACTCTCTCTTTCTCACATTTGATCGAGTAGTGCTTTCATCTAAGATTAAGGCAGGCTATGAAGTTGTCGTGGTCTCTCCTTACATTCCAAACCTGATATGTTGCTACCAGTGTCAGTTTTATAACTACACATGTTCTGTCAAAACACGGCCAGATGTGTTACTTGTGGTGGAGATGATCATGAGGGTGACTGCCTGCCCTTGCTGTATGAATTGCAATGGCGACCATGCCACCTCATCCCATGAGTGTTCCGTGTATTTTGACGAGCGGGCCGTTCAGGAAATCTGGGTGAAGGAAAATGTACCTTACACTGCTGTTAACAAGTTGTTGGCTGTCGAAAGCCCTGTGTTTTACAATCCAGCACTTATAGTACCATTTTTGATACACCTCACTCCATGAGGGACATGGCCACACAGACCTGTGGCCTTCAATTTAGTACTGTAGTTGTGAAATCGTCCAGTATCATGATGGCATCACCATCTTCTCTACAGCTGTGCAGTCAGCCACCAAATCTTCACCACTGGCAGGGAAATCACCTTCTTCAGAGCTGGCAGGCCAGAAAGGACAGCTGGAACACTCCTGTGAAGACTTTTTATGTCCCTCCGTCCAACAAACGTCTTCGTCTTTGTCTGCCAACCATAAAGGCTCTAGGAAGTTGAACAAAGATAGATGGCCATCTCCTTCCCAAACTCAGAGATCCTAACAGTGTCACCATGTGACACCCTCATCCTGTTCTGCTGGTGCACACCATTTTTCTCCCCTGGAGTCTGCAAGCCAACCCAGGGAGAATGCCAATGGTCCTCCAGGCTTCAAGAACCTGGATAGCCCAGCCTCTGCGCCATGTAGCAATGAGTCTGAAGACTGGCACATGGCAGGTGTCGAGGTGATTAGACATTCATTTGTTCTCTCTTTCCCATGGTTGTTTTCTACTTCCAGGAAATGAAATTCTGTCCTCATGACCACTTTGACCTCTTGCGTTTCCTTCCAGTGTGCTTTGATCTTTCTTCCAGAGGACGGCATTCCATCTCAGGGGGAGTCGTGCAGCTCATTGAAGATGTTGTTCACAGCCAAACCATCTTTCACTTTTTCTCTTTGTAATGTCTACATCCCTTCATCTACGGTGTCACCAGGACAGACGTAGTCCTATTGATCAGCTTCCACACCCCTTTTTGCTGCTTGGTGACTTCAATGACCAGCATCCCCTTTGGGGCTCTTCGATAACCTATCCAAGAGGTTCCCTATTGGCCGACCTTCTCAATGAACTCGCCCTCATCCGTCTTAACACTGGAGCACCAATGTTCCTTTCAGACTCCACGCACACCTAATCCCTTTTGGACCTCTCATTCTGCACTGCCCAGCTTTCCCATTGTGTCGAGTGTTCTGTCCTCTCTAATGTGTACTTGCATGCCATTTCCAGTGTGCTATCCCTTTGCTGACTCTTACCCCATCTACATATAAACCAAATTGGCAACTTTCAAAGGCCGACTGGAGGCTTTACTCCTCCTCCCTGGTGATAATTGAAGAACAACATTTACCCAGTTATGATGACCAAGTAGTGTACATTATGAACATTATCCTTGTTGTTGTTGTTGTGGTCTTCAGTCCTGAGACTGGTTTGATGCAGCTCTCTATGCTACTCTATCCTGTACCAGCTGCTTCATCTCGCAATACGTACTGCAGCCTGCATCCTTCTGAATCTGCTCTTTGTCTCCCTCTACGATTTTTACCCTCCACGCTGCCCTCCAATACCAAATTGGTGGTCCCTTGATGCCTCAGAACATGTCCTACCAACTGATCCCTTCTTTTTGTCAAGTTGTGCCACAGACTCTTCTTCTCACCAATCCTATTCAATACTTCCTCATTAGTTAAGTGATCTACCCATCTAATCTTCAGCATTATTCTGTAGCACCACATTTCAAAGGCTTCTATTCTCTTCTTGTCCAAACTATTTATCGCCCATGTTTCACTTCCATACATGGCTATACTCCATACAAATACTTTCAGAAAGAACTTCCTGACATTTAAATCTATACTCATTGTTAACAAATTTCTCTTCTTCAGAAACACTTTCCTTGCCATTGCCTGTCTACATTTTATATCTTCTCTACTTCGACGATCATCAGTTATTTTGCTCCCCAAATAGCAAAACTCATTTACTACTTTAAGTGTCTCATTTCTCAGCATCACCCAACTTAATTCGACTACATTCCATGATCCTCGTTTTGCTTTTGTTGATGTTCATCTTATATCCTTCCTTCAAGACACTGTCCATTCCATTCAACTGCTCTTCCAAGTCCTTTGCTGTCTCTGACAGAATTACAATGTCATCGGTGAACCTCAAAGTTTTTATTTCTTCTCCATGGATTTTAATGCCTACTCCGAATTTTTCTTTTGTTTCCTTTACTGCTTGCTCAATATACGGATTGAATAACATCGGGGAGAGGCTACAACCCTGTCTCACTCCCTTCTTATAACTGCCATCTGGTTTCTGTACAAATTGTAAATAACCTTTCGCTCCCTGTATTTCACCCCTGCCACCTTCAGAATTTGAAAGAGATTATTCCAGTCAACATTGTCAAAAGCTTTCTCTAAGTCTACAAATGCTAGAAACGTAGATTTGCTCTTCCTTAATCTAGCTTCTATGATAAGTCGTAGGGACAGTATTGCCTACGTGTTCCCATATTTCTACGGAATCCAAACTGATCTTCCCCGAGGTCAGCTTCTACCAGTTTTTCCATTCGTCTGTACAGAATTTGCGTTAGTATTTTGCAGCCGTGACTTATTAAACTGAGAGTTCAGTAATTTTCACATCTGTCAACGCCTGCTTTCTTTGGGATTGGAATTATTATATTCTTCTTGAAGTCTGAGGGTATTTTGCCTGTCTCATACATTTTGCTCACCAGATGGTAGAGTTTTGTCAGGACTGGCTCTCCCAAGGCTGTCAGTAGTTCTAATGGAATGTTGTCCACTCCCGGTGCCTTGTTTCGACTAAGGTCTTTCAGTGCTATTATCCTTACTGCTGTGAAAAATTCCTTCCCTTGCACTTCTTCTTTACTGTGCTGTGTTCTGGTCCGCTGGTAGACTGAGGCACACGACGACATGATTCATGCGTGGAGATGTGCATTCTGCATTTTTGACTGTCATCCTATGATTGCAAAATGTATTCGTTATAAACAGTTGAAAGTGATTGCAGTGTCGCATTCTTCAGGATATTTTTTTTTTTTTTAAAAAAAAAAAAAAAAGCTAGATGAATTTTCCATTGTGTGGGGTAGTCCCCATCATCTCTCTGGGATGAAAGTTCATTCCCTGATTCGATTTCTGGCCTGACTGTAACAAATGATGTCATTGTGAACCCTATTGTTATCTCCAATACCTTCAGGTCCTCCTACTATTTCTTATCCTTCTCCTCTCAGAATTGTGAATGCTATAGTGTTGCTTTTACTGGGAGGGATCTTGACCATGCTCTCACCTCTGGCATGTTTCTGGATCCCCTGCAATGACATTTACCTGCAACTTAGCACTGCTATGCAGGTCATCACTCCAGCTCTGCAGGTGCACCATGTGAAGGCAGCAGAACTTCGTCTCGCATGCAGAAAATAGGCTAGTTCCGAGGGTGTGCACAAGAGCAGTAGAGGCCGGCATATCTATGGATCTTATGGTTCATCCAATGTGCCATTTTCCTCAGTCAATTGGAGCCCACATCACCAGACCAGTAGCAATCTAATAGCCATTTGCCACACAAGTACAACTGCCCTTCACCATCGAGCAACAGGAAGTTCCATCTTCGCCAGCAGAAGCATGAGATTGCCTGCATCATGCCGCCACCTAGACTCAACGTTGCCCTTGCTGTCGAGAACAACGTACACAGCGATCGCTGCTCTGGCTGTGAACTCTGGTGCTGAAACTCCTTGTTCTGCTTGTGAGATGGGAGTTTAATTTTCTGCCACCTGTTGATTTCTAAGAAGTTAGTTGTTTTTGTTTGCAAGAGAAATTTTCAGAAGATAGTCTCATGCAGATATTTACTTATGTTGTTTCCCAAGAGCCTTAAGTTGTCAAAGAAATTACTCGTTTATTTTCAAGAAGGACTTTTGTTATTTATTTTGAACTGCCAGTAGGTCGCAGAACGTAACATTTGTGAACATAAACTGAGTATGTCAATAAAATGATTTGTGAGTGTAATCATTGACTTACTGTGAAAGTGCCCCAGCTAGGACACTTCCTCATCTTCCACCCCAGGGTTGGGCGAGGCTCACATTCAGGTGTTGCAGCACCAATCTCTTGCAGGCAAGTACTTTTTCCTTTGTATGTACAATTGCATTTGGGGAGCTAGCACATTTCTCAGTTTCTGGTGTGAAGACACTGTGACATCCACACCTAATCTCGTAAGGACGAACGTCTTCCTTCTAGCTATGACTGCATTTGCATTTGACCATCTCTTCACTTTGTCGATCCATGCTGTGAACAGTTTTCTGCAGAAATACCAGCCTGTGGCCAGGATTTTTAATTTGGAGAAAGCCTGTGACACCTGCTGGAGGACTAGTATCTCCCATACTCTATACACAAGGGGCTTCTGACACCATCAGCTCCATTTCATTGAGTAATTTTTAAAAGACTATGTTTTCAAGGTAAATATGAGTCTGTCCTTTCTGGGCACCTTTATTCAGATAACGGGGTGAGTCACATCAGTCTGACAGGAAATGAGGCTGCTGATGCTGCTGCCAAGGCTGCAGTTCTACCTCAGCCTGCTAGTTCTTCCATTTCTTCGAATGATCGCTGTGTTGCCATCTGTTGGCAGAATGGTGTCACTTTGCCATCACAAATGGTCTTCTCTTCACGGGAACAAACTCTAGGGAATTAAACCTCTCCCAGCGGCTTGGCCAACCTCCACTGATTTCCGTCATTGCGAGTTGCATATTGGGCAATGTCATTTTAGCCATCGCTATTTGTTGTGTGGTGATCCCCCCACCACATTGTGCTCATTGTCATCAATCTTTGATGGTCCGCCATTCCCTTATCCACTGCCCTTTTTTTAACTGTATACATTTCAGTGTTATCTTCGCCATCTGAGTTATTGGCGGTTTGAGTGAATGATGCAAGGGCTGTCATTTGCGTTTTACTTTATATTTATCGTAGCAATATGGTGAAGGACATTTAATCTTCAGATAGGGGCCTCCTCTGCCACTACGGCATTTTTTGTGGGCCTTTCCCCAAGGGTAAGTCCTTGCTTTTACCTCTCTTTTCTTTCGTTGATTGGGCTTAGCATATAGTTGCCTTTAACTTCTTTTACTTGTTGGTGTTGTAATGTTATGACGTGAGCACTTATGAGCTCAGTTGTTTTTGCGTCTTAAAATAAATAAATAAATAAATAAATTTAAGAAAAGAACTGGATGACTCGAGAGACTAAAGTGCCCATTGCTGCTTCACAGTGTGGGCCCTTTGGACCCTCGCACCTAATACCTGTTTCTCTCAACTATGAAGACAGGATCTCGCCCTCCAACAACGCCTCACATTTCGACATTCTCCCCGAATTAATCTTCACTAACACATTTCCCCATCCATCTCTTTATTAATTGTCATCCTGCTGTTTCATTCTATTATTATATATTTATTATGTCTCATTATTGCATTTGCTTTTTCATCTTCAGTCTCTTCCTTCCCCTCTTTCTCATTTTTCCATGTCCCGGCTTTTAATTGCACTATTCATTCCTCTTCCTCTTAATCTATCTTTAGTCCTCCTTTGTCTCCCTTGTCCTCACTACAGGGTGTCCTATCATGGCCTGGGGTGATAGTGGCCTGCTTTTTCCATTTTAACATTCCCCAAGCTACCCTTTTCTCCTTCCTGAGGAAGGAACTAATAGTCCTGAAAGCTGCGATAGTGTTGAGTGTTTGCAGACGTGCCTATCAGCAATACCTCTGAATTTTTGCGCTGCCCAGCAATTTGGTCTCATAATTTTATAATTTTTTGGAGCAATTTTGTTCCTGGCAGAATATGCTAAAATGAACAAATAAGAGGCTGTTCAGTGTCTGCACAGGTGTAACAATGCCCTAACACTATACTGTTGGTGTGGCTACTTCACGGGGTAAAGGTGACTTGATAATAACTGGAGAACAGGACCTTGTGTGACTCAATCTATGGCAAGCAGAAAGTCTGAAACCAAATAGAGAAATGCACAGGTATAAACTCGGCATGCGACTGGTGCAAGCAGCAGACAGAGCACTCGACAACACCACTCATCCCTCTGCGGGTCCGGGAGTTAGAATAGGCCTGAGCTATTCCTGCCTGTCGTAAGGGGCGACTAAAAGGAGTTACACACGTTTAGACCTTTATGTGATTATCTGCTGTAGGGTTTCACCTCCATTCAAAATTTTCCTGAAGAGTGAGCCAGTTGGGGATGGGCGCATTACATGGTGCATTGTGTCCATCGTACATTGAGATCTTTAGCCCACTTTCTCATTGTTACATTGCAGTCCCACCCATTCTCCATCTCTGGGTGCGTTTTCCAACATGCACTATGCAGTGTCGCTTTGTGTCAATGATGACCCCCTGACCAAACAGGGGTTGCTCTGCTGATGCCTGCGCCGTTAAATCTCCACGTATGCCAAGGGGTAGATGCCCATCCCCCTGTGGCATTGGGATTCCCGGCAAAGGCCATCCTGCCAGGTGGCCTTTGCTGCTGCTGGGTGGCACCTGTGGGGAGGGCCTCTGGTCAGAATCGGTCTCATCAGGGCGGATGGCATGCGATGAAGCATAGTGTCATCTCTTGCTGGTGGTGAAACACCAGCAGTCTCTAAACATTTGTGAGCTCAATTCAAAGCACAGAAGTGTGACTCCAAATCGTTCCCCTCCCTGGCCACACCATACCATGGGAGGAACGTCAGGCCAAGGATGGCAGCGGATCTTATTCGTCCCGGTACCTTGTATGTTTTAGAGCTGATGGGGAATCTTCCATGACACTGAAGCCTCAGTTTGTTGTTGAGCATTTAGAGGACAAGTTTGGGGAGGTGGAGGGCTTGTCCCAAATGCGTTACGGGTCAGTCTTGATTAAAACAGCATCCTCTGCCCAGTCATGGGCATTACTCACTTGTGACAAGCCAGAGGATATTTCTGTGACCATCGTGCCCCTTAAGAGCTTAAATATGATCCAGGCTATCATATTACACAGGGACCTTCTTTTGCAGTCCGCTGATGAGCTGCGCACCAATTTAGAGCAGCGAGGTGTACATTTTGTCCGGCATGTGCTGTGGGGTCTAAGGGTTAATCAGGTTACCACTGGTGCCTTTATCTTAGCCTTCGAGAGTGATACTTTGCCCAAGAAGGTAAAGGTGATGGTCTACCGCTGTGATGTAAAGCCCTATATCTCACCTCTGATGCAGTGCTTTTAAGTGCTGGACATTTGGACATATGTCTTCCAGCTGTACTTCCAGTGTCACATGTCGAGATTGTGGACGCCAATCACATCCCAGCCCTGCGGGTTCGGGGGTACGAATAGGCCCGCGGTATTCCTGCTTGTCGTAAGAGGCGACTAAAAGGAGTCTTCAAAGTTTCGGCCTTATGTGATGGTCCACACTTGGGTTTGACCTGCCATTTTCAAAATTTCCGTTGTTAGTGCGTGCCATTTGGGGAAGGACGCCATACGTGGTGTTTTTCTATTGGTCCATCGTGCACCTCCATCTTGCATGCTATCTATTATCGTGTGGAGGGATTTACACCCCATGTCTTCTGGGTTGCCTCCTCGTCTTGTGCGCACTCCCCTTCTTAGCGCCCACGGCAACTGTGGACCCTTTCAACACCTAAAATCCAGCACGGTAGCCAGTCCGTTGTGGTGGGGTCGTCATGTACCCTCTTGGTGGTAGCCCCCTGACCACGCAGGGATCGCACTACAGATGCCAGAGCTGTTTCCTCCCCATGCATGCCAAGGAGTATGTGCCCATCTTGTCTGGGGCACGGGGACTCCGGGCAATGGGATATCGGCCAGGTACCCGTTGCTTTGGCTGGGTGGCGCTCTTGGGGAGAGCCCTCGTTCGGAGTAGGTGGCATCTGGGCGGATGTGGCGCAATGAAGCGCAATAAATCTCACCAAGCTGGTGGTCGCACTGCCACCAGCGTCTCTAAGCGAGGCAAAATTGAATTCGATGCTGCACAATATGATCCTCAGTCGTTCCCCTCGTTGGCTGCGCCATGGGAGGGACGCAGATCTAGTGCCAAGCAGGAGCCTTATGTACCACAATACCTTGTCTGCAGCAGGACTGATGGTGACTCCTTTCTTTCGACAAAGCCTATGTTTTTTGTGGAACACCTGGAGGATAAGTTTGGGGAAGTGGCGGGGTTGTCTAAAATGAGGAATGGGTCCATCCTCCTCAAGACGTCCTCCCCAGCCCAGTCACGGGCGTTGCTCTTGTGTGATAAGCTGGGAGACGTCCCTGTTACCGACACTCCCCACAGTAGCTTAAATATGGTCCAGGGGATTATTTACCATCGCGACCTCTTGTTACAGTCCGATGACGAGCTGAGAGCTGACTTGGAATGACGTGGTGTGCATTTTGTCCGTCGTGTGCGCAGAGGACCCAAGACCAACAGGGTGGCCACCGGAGCCTTTATCTTGGCCTTCGAGGGTGCTGTATTGCCTGAGAAGGTCAAGGTAATGGTTTACCGTTGTGACGTCAAGCCATACGTCCCTCCCCCGATGCGGTGCTTCCAGTGCTGGAAGTTTGGGCATATGTCCTCCCGTTGCCCATCCAGCGCCACATGTCGAGATTGCGGACACCCCTCTCATCCCGATTCTCCATGTGCGCCTCCGCCTGTCTGTGTCAACTGTGGGGAACAGCACTCTCCATGCTCGCCGGACTGCCCCATTCTTCATAAGGAGCATAAGATGATGGAATTTAAGACCCTGGACCGGCTTACTTATCGCGAGGCAAAACTGAAATTTGAAAGGTTGCATCCTGTCCCTCTTCAAACTTCTTATGCTGCAGCCACGTTATCGTCGCCCTCGCGGGCGGCAGTTGTCGCCTCCTCTGTGCCCCTTCAGTGGGCCCTCAGGGCCGTACATCTCTGTCTGCCCCCCTCGTGTCTGGGGGCAAGCATTCCTCTGTTGCCCCCTTAGCAGTTGGGGGCAAACCCCCTTCTGTCACTCCCCCCGCACATGCTTCGGGAGTGACATCTGCTCCAAAACCAGGGGGCTCGATCCCTCCCCCTCCCCCTCCCCCTCCTTCTCCGCCGGCGTCGTCTCTGCCGGCTCCTGTCTCGCGGAAGGGGTCCCTCGGGGCCCTCCCTTCTTCCATTTCTTCTGCTACCCCGTCGGATGTCAGCCAGTGGCTGAAGGTTCCTCCACCTGCTGGTCGTAGGGCTTCTGCGTCGTCGTCAGCCTCCGACGCTCCTTCAGAGAAACTCTTCAAGCCCTCTAAGCCAAAGGACAGACGCGAGAAGAAAGAACGGAACGTGTCCAAGAAGAAGGACGCTCCGGCAGTTTCAGTACCGTCTGCTGTCAATAGTTCTGGCTCTGGGGATGCAGTGGAGATCCTCACCTCTGCCACGGATCTCGCTTTCACGGAACCCTCGGGGGCCTCTCCTATAGACACTGCTGACTCTCGCCCAGTGGCGGCCGTTGACTCTGTGGCACCATCTGCCTCTTAGTCGCCTTCACGCCCTCCCAGTCCCTTCCTGCTTCCATTCTCCAGTGGAATTGCGGCAGTTATTTCCGCCGCCTGCCTGAGCTCCGGATGCTTCTGAGTGTTTCCCCTGTTCTCTGCATTGCTCTTCAGGAAACTTGGTTTCCAGCAATTCGGACCCCTGCCCTTCGCGGTTATCGGGGATACTATAAGAACCGCGCTGACTGTCAACGAGCTTCAGGTGGAGTTTGCCTCTTTGTTCACCACTCTATCTGTAGCTCGCCAGTACCCCTTCTGACGCCTTTAGAGGCAGTCGCTGTCAGGATTGAGCTCTCGCCGGCTATTACTGTTTGCTCCGTTTACGTTCCTCCGTATGGGCAGCTCCCCCGACATGTCTTGGCTGAGCTGCTGGCTCAACTCCCGCCGCCATTGCTGCTTCTGGGCGATTTCAATGCCCACAACCCTCTATGGGGTGGGACTGTCTCCGATGATTGCGGTTGCGCTGTGGAGCACATGTTGGCTCAGCTCGACCTTAGCCTCTTGAACACCGGTGCTCCCACGCATTTCAGTGTGGCCCATGGCTCGTTCTCAGCCATCGATCTCTCTCTTTGCAGCCCCGGACTTGTCCCATCCCTTCACTGGAGAGTGCATCCTGACCTGTGTGGTAGTTACTATTTTCCCATCTATTTGTCACTGCCCCAGTGTCATTCTTTTGGGCGCCTGCCCCGCTGGGCTCTCAACAGGGCTGACTGGCTGGCTTTTACTTCTGCTGCCACCATTACTTCTCCCCCACAGGGTGACATTGATGAGGTGGTCCGTGTCTTGACCTTGTCCATTTGTCCATTATTTCTGCGGCCGAGACTGCCATCCCCCGCTCTTCTGGACTCCCTCGGAGGAAGTCTGTCCCCTGGTGGTCGCCGGAGATTGCTGAGGCTATTCGCGACCGTAGGCGGGCTCTCCAGCGTCATAAGCGGCACCCGTCTCTGGAGACCCTCATTGCCTTTAAGAAGCTCCGTGCCTTGGCCCGTCGTCTTATTGCACGGCGTAAGCAGGAGTGCTGGGAGAGGTACATTTCATCCTTGGGCTCCCGTGTCTCCCCGTTGCTCGTGTGGTCCCGCATCTGGTGGATTTATGGATACCAGACCCCTATGGGTGTCCCCGGAATCTCCCTGGACGGCGCTGTCTGCACGGACGCTGCCACCATTGCTGACCACCTTGCCACGCACTTTGCTACGAGCTCTGCGACTGCAACTTACCCTCCTGCCTTTCGCTCTCTAAAGGAGCGCGCCGAGCGGACACCGTTATCATTCCACACACGTCGTTCTGAAAAATACAATGCTACTTTCAGCGATAGGGAATTCCTAGCTGCCCTCGCCGATTGCCCTGATACAGCGCCAGGACCGGACTGCATCCACGCGCAGATGCTGAAGCATCTCTCCGGGGACTGCCAGACACACATCCTCACCATCTTTAACCGCATTTGGAGCGAGGGCATGTTCCCGTCGCAATGGCGAGAGGGTGTTATCGTCCCCATCCTGAAGCCCGGTGCGGACCCTCTGGCGGTGGACAGCTATCGTCCCATTACCCTCACCAACGTTTTGTGCAAATTGCTCGAACGTATGGTGGGGCGGCGTTTGTGTTGGGTCCTTGAGTCGCGCGGTCTCCTCGCTCCATCCCAGGGTGCCTTCCGTCAGGGCCGGTCTGCTGCGGACAATTTGGTGCGGCTGGAATGTGCTATCCGTACTGCCTTTTCCCGCCGTCAGCATCTCGTTGCTGTATTTTTTGATCTGCGGAAGGCATATGACACAACATGGAGGCATCACACCCTTGCTACGTTGCGCGAGTGGGGTCTTTGTGGTCAGCTCCCAGCTTTTCTTAAAAACTTTTTATTGCGCCGCTCTTTCCGGGTGCAAGTCGGTGCCGCCTCTAGTTCATCTGATATACAGGAAAATGGGGTCCCGCAGGGCTCGGTGTTGAGCGTTTCCTTATTTCTAGTGGCCATTAATGGTCTGGCTGCAGCCGTGGGGTCGTCGGTGTCTCCTTCTTTGTATGCCGACGACTTCTGCATCTCATTCAGCTCAACGACTAGAGGAGTCGCCGAACGCAGGCTGCAAGCAGCCATTCGCAAGGCGGCATCATGGGCTCTGACTCATGGATTTCAGTTCTCTGCGGCCAAGACTCAAGTTACGCACTTCTGCAGGCGTCGGACGGTCCACCCTCATCCGGAACTTTACCTCGACGGTCACCTACTTGAAGTGGTGGACACTAGCCGCTTCTTAGGACTCGTCTTTGATGCCCGGCTCACGTGGGTTCCTCATATTACTCAGCTGAAGCAAAAGTGCTGGCAGCACCTCAACGCCCTCCGCTGCCTGAGCCATGCGTCTTGGGGTGCAGATCGCAGCACGCTGTTGCGATTGTACAGAGCCCTTGTGCAGTCCAGGCTTGATTATGGGAGCCTGGCCTATGGGTCTGCATCGCCCTCAGTGTTGACGTTGTTGAACCCCATACACCACTGTGGGGTTCGGCTTGCAACTGGCGCTTTCCGTATGAGCCCCGTGGATAGTCTGCTGGTGGAGGCCGGGGTTCCCCCGCTGCGGATTCGCCGCCACCGACTGCTCGCCAACTATGCTGTCCACGTGCATTGCTCACCGGGCCATCCCAATCATCGCCTGCTTTTCCCTGCCAGGGTCCTCCCTCTGCCTGACCGGCGACCTAAGTCTGGGCTTTCCATTGCTGTCCGCGTCCAGTCCCTGCTGTCGGAACCGGGGTCGTTCCCTCTTCTGCCGCCCTTCCGGGCCTGTGCACCTACTCCTTCCTGGTGTATGACCCGTCCGTCCGTCCGCCTGGCCTTGGCACGGGAACCCAAGGACTCGGTTCCGCATGTGGCCTTCCGTCACCGTTTTCTTGCGCTCGTCGCCTCATTTTCAGGCTGTGAGGCTGTTTACACTGATGGTTCCCTGTTGGATGGTCGTCCTGCCTACGCTTTTGCTCACGCTGCCCATGTTGAACAGCGCTCCTTGCCAGCTGACTGCAGTATTTTTACTGCAGAGCTGGTGGCCATATTGCGCGCTCTTGAGCATGTGCGTTACTGCTCAGGTACGTCCATCGTCATCTGCAGTAACTCCCTGAGCAGCCTCCAGGCTATCGACCGCTGCTATACGTCTTCTCCTCTGGTATCCTTTATTCAGGAGTCTGTTTTTGCCATTACTCACTCTGGTCGTTCGGTGGTCTTTGTTTGGACGCCAGGTCACGTTGGCATCCCGGGGAATGAACGTGTCGACAGGCTGGCCAAAGGGGCGGTCGATGCCCCCACTTTGGCGATCGGCCTCCCGGCTCGTGATTTGCACCTGGCGTTGCGCCGTAAGGTGCTTCAGATATGGCGTGACGAGTGGCGTAGCCTGACTTCTCTGAATAAACTGCAGGCTGTTAAGGACACGACCGATGTATGGCGGTCCTCCCTGCGGGCTTCTCGCAGGGACTCTGTCATCCTGTGTCGGCTCCGCATCGGCCATACCTAACTGATGCACGGACATCTTTTGCGTCAGGAGGATCCCCCCTTGTCAGTGTGGGTCCCGGTTGACAGTCGCCCACATTTTGTTGGAGTGTCCCCACCTGCACACCCTCCGGCAGACTTTTAATCTGCCAGGCACGTTGCCTTTGGTTTTATGCGACGATGCCTCCATGGCTGATGACGTTTTAAATTTTATCCGTGGTAGTCCTTTTTATGGTTCAATTTAGGGGGGACCTGTCCCTTTCCCTTTCTGTGTATCTTGTCCTCGAGTGTCTCATTGGTTGCAGATTTTAATGTGTGTATTCGGATGGTTGACTCTTTCCCAATTTTTGTTCCCATGGTCACTCAACCAGTCTCCGGCCCTTTTCTTTTCTTCCATTTCTTTCTGTCCAGTGTTCGTCTGAACTCTTCTTGTCTCTAGTGTTCGCTGCCACATTGGTGTTCTTTCAGTGACTGGGGGGAGGGGCGTCTCCCCCCACCCCTCCCCCCCCTTGGGGTTTTACTTGTTCCGTACATTTTGTTTCGCCTGTTTTTGGAATGGGGGACTGATGACCTTAGTTGTTTAGTCCCCCTTAAACATCGCAACGACAACAACAACAACAACGATACTGCGTGAAGAGTTTGACAGATGACTGAAAGACCTGAGTCGAAACAAGGCCCCTGGAGTAGACAACATTCCATTGGAACTACTGACGGCCTTGGGAGAGCCAGTCCTGACAAAACTCTACCATCTGGTGAGCAAGATGTATGAGACAGGCGAAATATCCTCAGACTTCAAGAAGAATATAATAATTCCAATCCCAAAGAAAGCAGGTGTTGACAGATGTGAAAATTACCAAACTATCAGTTTAATAAGTTACAGCTGCAAAATACTAACACGAGTTCTTTACAGACGAATGGAAAAACTAGTAGAAGCCGACCTCGGGGAAGATCAGTTTGGATTACGTAGAAATGTTGGAACACGTGAGGCAATACTGACCCTACGACTTATCTTAGAAGCTAGATTAAGGAAGGGCAAACCTACGTTTCTAGCATTTGTAGACTTAGAGAAAGCTTTTGACAATGTTGACTGGAATACTCTCTTTCAAATTCTGAAGGTGGCAGGGGTAAAATACAGGGAGCGAAAGGCTATTTACAATTTGTACAGAAACCAGATGGCAGTTATAAGAGTTGAGGGACATGAAAGGGAAGCAGTGGTTGGGAAGGGAGTGAGACAGGGCTGTAGTCTATCCCCGATGTTATTCAATCTGTATATTGAGCAAGCAGTGAAGGAAACAAAAGAATAATTCGGAATAGGTATTAAAGTCCATGGAGAAGAAATAAAAACTTCGAGGTTCGCCGATGACATCGTAATTCTGTCAGAGACAGTAAAGGACTTGGAAGAGCAGTTGAACGGAATGGATAGTGTCTTGAAAGGAGGATATAAGATGACCATCAACAAAAGCAAAACGAGGATAATGGAATGTAGTCGAATTGAGTCGGGTGATGCTGAGGGAATTAGATTAGGAAGTGAGACACTTAAAGTAGTAAAGGAGTTTTGCTATTTGGGGAGCAAAACAACTGATGATGGTCGAAGTAGAGAGGATATAAAATGTAGACTGGCAATGGCAAGGAAAATCGTTTCTGAAGAAGAGAAGTTTGTTAACATCGAGTATAGATTTAAGTGTCAGGAAGTCATTTCTGAAGGATTTGTATGGAGTGTAGCCATGTATGGAAGTGAATCATGGACGATAAATAGTTTGGACAAGAAGAGAATAGAAGCTTTCGAAATGTGGTGCTACAGAAGAATGCTGAAGATTAGATGGGTAGATCACATAACTAATGAGGAAGTATTGAATGAGATTGGGGAGAAGAGAAATTTGTGGCACAACTTGACCAGAAAAAGGGATCGGTTGGTAGGACATGTTCTGAGGCATCAAGGGATCACCAATTTAGTATTGGAGGCCAGCGTGGAGGGTAAAAATCGTAGAGGGAGACCAAGAGATGAATACACTAAGCAGATTCAGAAGGATGTAGGTTGCAGTAGGTACTGGGAGATGAAGCAGCTTGCACAGGATAGAGTAGCATGGAGAGCTGCATCAAACCAGTTTCAGGACTGAAGACCACAACAACAACAACAACAACAACAACAAGAAGCATACAACATGACCTGGCCACGACATGTTCTTGCCACACTGGATGAGTGGGGTCTCCGGGGTCCGCTCCCGATTTTTATCCAAAACTCTGTCGCTTCGTACTTTCTGTGTCTAAGTTGGTATCTCCCATAGTTCCATCCATATCCAGGAGAATGGATTCCCACAGGGACCTGTATTGAGTGTCTCTTTAGTTTTAGTGGCCATTAACAGTCTAGCAGCAGCTGTCAGGCCCTCCATCTCATCTTCTCTGTATGGAGTCGACTTCTGCATTTCGTACTGCTGCTCCAGTACTGGTGTTGCTGAGCAGCACCTATAGGGAGCCATCAACAAAGCACAGTCATGGGCTTTAGCCCACGGCTTCCAGTTTCCAGCTGCAAAGTCGTGTGTCGTGCATTTCCGTAGGCATCGTACCATTCATCCGGAAACAGCATTTTACCTCAAAGGCGATCCACTCACTGTAGTGGAGGCATATTGATTCCTAGGACTGGTATTATATCTTATCTTCGTGGTCTTTCTGCGAAATGTAAGTTGGCAGCAGTAAAATTGTACTGCACTCAGCCTCAAATGCTGGTTCTCTAAATTTCCTCAGTAGTGATTCACGAAAAGATAGCCTCTTTTCCTCTAGAGACTCCCACCCGAGTTCCTGAAGCATTTCCATAACACTCGCGTGTTGATCAAACCTACCAGTAACAAATCTAGCAGCTCGCCTCTGAATTGCTTCTCTGTCCTCCCTCAATCTGACCTGATAGGGATCCCAAACGCCCGAGCAGTACTCAAGAACAGGTCATATTAGTGTTTTATAAGAGGTCTCCTTTACAGATGAAGTACACCTTCCCAAAATTCTACCAATGAACCGAAGACGACTATCCACCTTCCCCACAACTGCCATTACATGATTGTCCCACTTCATATCACTCTGCAATGTTACGCCCAAATATTTAATCGACGTGACTGTGTCAAATGCTATACTACTAAAGGAGTATTCAGACATTACAGGATTCTTTTTCCTATTCATCTGCATTAATTTACATTTACCTATATTTAGAGTTAGCTGTCATTCTTTTCACCAATCACAAATCCTGTCCAAGTCATCCTGTATCCTCCTACAGTTACTCAACGACGACACCTTCCCATACCCCACAGCATCATTAGCAAATAGCTGCACATTGCTATACACCCTATCCAAAAGATCATTTATGTAGATAGAAAACAACAGCGGACCTACCACACTTCCCTGGGGCACTCCAGATGATTCCCTTACCTCCGATGAACACTCACCATCGAGGACATCATACTGGATTCTATGACTTAAGAAGTCTTCGAGCCACTCACACATTTGGGAACCAATCCCATATGCTCGTACCTTAGTGAGGCGTCTGCAGTGGGGCACGGAGTCAAACGCTTTCCGGAAGTCAAGGAATACGGCATCTGTCTGATACCCTTCATCCATGGTTCGCAAGATATCATGTGAAAAAAGGGCGAGTTGAATTTCGCAGGAGCAACACCTTCTAAAGCCCCGCTGATCCATGGACAGAAACTTCTCTGTCTCAAGGAAATTCATTATATTCAAACTGAGAATATGTTTGAGAATCCTGCAACAAACCGATGTTAAGGATATTGGTCTGTAATTTTGAGGATCCGTCCTTCTGCCCTTCTTATATACAGGCATGACCTGCGCTTTTTTCCAGTCGCTCGGGACTTTACGTTTGGCAAGAGTAAGGAGCTAATGCAGTTGAGTACTCTCTGTAAAACTGAATTGGAATCCCATCAGGACCTGGTGATTTATTTATTTTCAACCCATTCAGCTGCTTCACAATCCCAGGGATGTCAATCACTATGTCCTCCATACAGGAATCTGTATGAGACTCAAACAGCGGTATGTTTCTACGATCCTGCTGCGTGAAAGATTTCTCAAACGTCAAACTTAAAATTTCAGCTTTCGTTTTGCTGTTATCTGTTGCCAGGACAGACTGATCAGTGAGTGACTGTTACCGATTATACGCAAGACCAGAATTTCCTTGGGTTTTCAGCGAGATCTATTGCTAAGGTATGACGGTGGGTAGTGGTTGAATGCTTTGCGCATCGCTCTTTTTACAGCAGCGTGAATCTCTACTAACTTTTGCTTGTCCTCATTCTCCCGATCTTTCTTGTACAGGGAGAGCAACTGTCTCTGCTTCCTGAGCATTCTCCGAATTGTGCTGTTAAACCAGGGTGGATCAGTTGTAGAATTTTGGGACATGTATTATGTACGAGTATAATGACTTTTCTGGAGACTAGAAATCTAGTCTGTAGGAATCAGCATGGGTTTTGAAAAAGATGGTCGTGTAAAACCCAGCTCGCATTATTCGTCCACGAGACTCAGAGGGCCATAGACACGGGTTCACAGGTAGATGCCGTGTTTCTTGACTTTCGCAAGTCATTTGACACAGTTCCCCACAGTCGTTTAATGAACGAAGTAAGAGCATACGGACTATCAGACCAATTGTGTGATTGGATTGAAGAGTTCCTAAATAACAGAACGCAGCATGTCATTCTCAATGGAGAGAAGTCTTCCGAAGTAAGAGTGATTTCAGGTGTGCCGCAGGGGAGTGTCATAGGACCGTTGCTATTCACAATATACATAAATGACCTGGTGGATGACATCGAAAGTTCACTGAGGCTTTTTGCAGATGATGCTGTGATGTATCGAGAGGTTGCAACAATGGAAAATTGTACTGAAATGCAGGAGGATCTGCAGCGAATTGACGCATGGTGCAGGGAATGGCAAGTGAATCTCAATGTAGACAAGTGTAATGTGCTGCGAATACATAGAAAGATAGATCCCTTATCATTTAGCTACAAAATAGCAGGTCAGCAACTGGAAGCAGTTAATTCCATAAATTACCTGGGAGTACGCATTAGGAGTGATTTAAAATGGAATGATCGTATAAAGTTGATCGTTGCTAAAGCAGATGCCAGACTGAGATTCATTGGAAGAATCCTAAGAAAATGCAATCCGAAAACAAAGGAAGTAAGTTACAGTACGCTTGTTCGCCCACTGCTTGAATGCTGCTCAGTAGTGTTGCATCGGTGCCAGGTGGGGTTGATAGAAGAGATAGAGAGGATCCAATGGAGAGCAGTGTGCTTCGTTACAGGATCATTTAGTAATCGCGAAAGCATTACAGAGATGATAGATAAACTCCAGTGGAAGACTCTGCAGGAGAGACGCTCAGTAGCTCGGTACGGGCTTCTGTTAAAGTTTCGAGAACATACCTTCACTGAAGAGTCAAGCAGTATATTGCTCCCTCCGACGTATATCTCGCGAAGAGACCATGAGGATAAAATCAGAGAGATTAGAGCCCACACAGTAGCATACCGACAATCCTTCTTTCCATGAACAATACGAGACTGGAATAGAAGGGAGAACTGATAGAGGTACTCAGGGTACCCTCCGCCACACACCGTCAGGTGGCTTGTGGAGTATGGATGTAGATGTAGATCTTTTCCATCCGTAACCCACTTTTTCGGCACATACTTTTCCAATGCGTGATATACAGTATGTTTAAAATTTGCCCATAATTCTTCCACATCCATTGTACCGGAAGTAAATGAAGACGATTCATTTACTAAGTGAAATGCTAACAACTGCTTATCTGCTCTTTATAGTAAGAATACTCTCCTAGCCTTCTTGACAGACTTTTAAACTTTCGTAACCATAGTCTTAATGACATCATCAGGATCACTAATCCCTGTCTCAACACTGACACTGTCGATGAGGTCTGGTGTGTTCGGGGCTACCAGATCTAAAATATTTCCATTACGAGTTGGCTGTCGGTTTAGCTGCTCAAGACAGTTTTTGGATAATGTGTTCAAAAGTAATTCACACGACGGCTTGTCTGTACCACCTGTAATGAATCCATAGACATCCCAGTCTATACTAGGTAGGTTGAAGTCGCCTCTGACTAATATAGCATGATCCGGGTACTTCTGCGATACAGAGTGTAGACTCCCTTTGAATGATTCTAGAACCATCACAGTGGAACCTGGTAGCCGGTAATAACACCCAACAATTAACTTTATTTCTCCTGGCCCTGTTAAATATGTTCAGATAACTTCACAATCACACTCTACTTCGACCTCAGTAGACAAAATATTTTTGTCAACTGTAATGAAGACACCACCTCCTACGGTGTCTAATCTGTCTTTCCGATACACCTTCCAACCCTCACTAAATATTTCAGAACTTCCTATCTCAGGGTTCAGTCAGATCTCAGTCCCAATGCTCTACTCTGCAGCAACTCTACAGAATCCTTGTCCAATCCCGAATTGACTATGGGAGTGTGGTTTATGGTTCGGCAGCACCTTCAGCATTTCATTTACTCGACCCTGTGCACCACTGCGAGGTTCGCCTAGTGACAGGAGCTTCTAGGACCAGTCCAGTGACCAGCGTACTGGTGGAGGCTGGGGTCCCTCCATTGCACATCAGATGTGCGCAACTGCTCGCCAGTTATGCAGCACACATTTGTAGTTCCCCTGAGCATACGAATTACTGCAGTCCTCCCACATCGGTGGCCCAGGTCGGGGCTAATGATTGCGGTTTGTGTGTGGTCCCTTCTCTCCACACTGGAGTTCTTCCCTTTACCACTTCTATTTGCGGTCCACTCATGGACGACTCCATGGTGTACACCTCTGCCGCAGCTTCATCTGGACTTTTCATGTGGCCCTAAGGACTCAGTTAACCCTGGGGCTCTCCGCTGTCACTTCCTCTCAATTCTTGACATGTTCCGAGGCTCTCTGTGGTTTTTTGCAGACTCCACATTGACCATGCCTGGGCGACCCACGGCTACCTCCTGTGCCGTGAAGACCCACCTCAGTGTCGGTGCAGTACCCGGTTGACAGTGGCCCATATTCTTCTGCTCTGTCCTCCTTCGGCTGTCCTGCAACTTCATCTTTGGTTGCCGAACTCGTTATCATTGATTTTAGCAGACAACGCGTCATCTGCTGATTTGGTTTTACGTTTCATTCGTGAGGGTGGGTTTTATCATTCGATCTGAGTTTTAATGCCTGTCCTTTGTGCTCCTGTGTCATCCACCATATTGCTTTTACTGTGGAAGTTTTAATGTGTTGCAGGGTGGCTGGCTTTTCCTTTTTATTTTTGTGGTCAGCCAGCCACTGTAATCTGCTTCCTTGTTTTACTCTCTTCTGTTTCTAGCATCTCTCTGTTGTTTTCTTGTCTTTTTTTGTTCCTTTTAGTGTTTGTTGCCTTTCCTTAGTTCTTGTGGTCTTTCCTTTCTTTCCATTTTCTGTTATATGTCTTGTCTATTTTATTCTCACACTTGTGGCATTTTTTTATTAGGAACAAAGGACCAATGACCTAATAGTTAAGTCCCTTTCCCCGTCTTTTAAATCAACCAACCAACACCACTCATTATGAAGTGAGAGGGACCAATAATAAAAGTAAGGCACTCTCATGTTTATATTCTTTTGGAGATGTGTATAATTGTCAACTGGAATGGATTTTAGACTCGGGTGCATCTGAGCATATTGTTAAAGACAAACCTCTTGATGTTAAAGATAAGACTCATATGGGAATTCTGCTGTTGATGGGAGCAAGCTCCAATGTCATTTAGCTGGGAAACTAGACCTACATGTGAGTGTAATCGATGAAACCGATATGGTTACAGCACATGATGTTCATTATGTAAAGTATGTTCTGACTAACCTTCTTCCTGCAAGGGAAATTGTCAAGAAGGGAAATACAGTCACTTTTAACATGCACGGAGCAAGACTAATCAATGAAAGGGGTGAAGTTAAAACTACAGCAAGTACCGATTCGGGCGTGATATGCAAAACACGTTACATCTCCAGTTACGATCTGACTCAAGAAGCCATCACCTTCTTCGTGATAATGAGTCAAGAACTTCATCGCACACTCAAATTTTTGCTTTTTGTTATCCTCTGTTAGGAGTTTCAGGACCCAACTGGAGCACAATTTCCTAAACTTTAGGTGTTCAGAAACAATGTTGTAAAGCACTGATCTCGACACATCAGGACATTCATTTGAGAGACCTGTTATTGTGAAGCGCCCGTTCTCACGAATCCTCGCTTCAGCTGAAGCCGCCAAATTATCTGCAATCAAAGAAAGGTGACCGGAGCAGTCCTCATCGTGGATGTTGTCATGGTCATCTTTGAATTCTCGTACCGACTTCCGCACTTTCCTTTCATTCATAACAGTATCACTGTACACTTCGCAAATGTGTCGATGAATATCTACAGCAGACAGGTTCCTTGCTGACAAAAACTGCATCACTGAGCAAATCTCACATGCGGCGGGAGAGCTGATAGTCTTAAACATTTTGAAAGCACAGAACTGTACAGGTTAGCTACAGAGCTGAAACTGAGCACAGTTGTTCCCAAGGCATGCATTACACGACGCACATGCTCGTTGCGGTATGCATGTGAACTACTAGTGTCAACAACAAAATGGATCTTTCTTGAAAAACACACCTTATAATTACATTTTTATTTATTTATTTATTTGTGATACATACACACATCTGTTGTGAGAGAAACAGTAGTACAGTATAGAACTGTACGAGTATTTAAAACTAATGAAATGCGTGACATTTTGCTTTACAGCTGCTTCCTGCCTATCCATTTGTGTCGAAAACTCTGCGGGAGTCTCTGAAACCACATAAGGAAAGGTCCCACCACTGCTGTGCTGTTACACTGCAAAATGAGGGGACAGGCTATGAAGACCTGAACCAGCTCATCAAGGAGCCCTGTGACCTGGAGTTCATTATAGGTATAAGTACACTGAGAATGAGTGAATAATTGTTGAGCTTTTTCTGATAGTGGTGCCGCAGGTTTTCTCTCTCTCTTTCATAAAAACTGCTAATTGCCAGTAATTTGGATGCTACATAATTTTTATTTATAAATTAAGCTTTAATCTACAATAGTCAAGAGTTGGTACTTGATTACTTACTTAGTTCTGCAGCTTCTGTTAACCAAATGTACTAGACTTGATATTACCAACAACAGAACTGATAAAAAAAAAGAAAAAACTTTAAGCTTTGGGAAGGAAGGGAGATTATAACAGGTGGAATTATCCCATAGTCAAATCATTCATTCAAATTCACTATTTGCTATTGTGGATGATATTTGTCAGACAGAGAAAATGTGCAACAACAAAAATAATCAATTTTTCACAATATAATATAGTTGCCTAGATAAAAAATCTAGTCACCACGTGGCAGCAGGAGAACACACCTTTCTTTGTGCGTGTTCTACTGCCACTGCTGGGTGAGCAGATATTTTTATCTGCGAGATTATATTATAAAGACAGTGTATAGAATGTCTCAGGGAAGTGTGCTAAGAGCATACCCTTTTCATGAGAATCACCAGTAAGGCTGGCAGCAGTTTGAGACAGTTCGCTGATGTCACTGCCGTCATTTATTAAATGTCTAGGTATAACATTGCAAAACAGTGTTAAATGCAGTAAGTTATAGGTTAGGCAAATGGCTAGCTACAGTTTTCTGGGTTTTATGGAATAGTGTTGCATGTTAATGCCACCCATTCTTGAGTGCTGGTGGAGTTGATATGACCCCAAAAGATATAAAGGACGCAGTCGAAGCAATTAGAGGACATTTTGCTAGATTTGTTACTGGTTAGTTTGAGGATGTTATGAGGGTAATCCCAAAAGTAAGGTCTCATTTTTTTAAATAATATAAGTACAGAACTCTGTTTGTGTGGCAGTTGGTCACACTGTTATGAAGAGTGCTTAAAGTGCTGTGTGTAAACATGCACATGCCCCACTGAGGTGCTTAGTCATGGCTTGAAAGCCGTTGAGAATGAAGCCGTGCATGGATCTCAAAAATGTTCGTAAGTGGTGTAGAGAGCTTGCAGCTGGTCGGACCAAAATTCTCGATGAACAAAGGAGCCAGTGTTGAAGGTTGTGCAAAGCATGCGTGAAGATCGGCGGATCATCCTGGATGATCTCTGCACGTTGGTTCTTGAGGTTTTCTGAAGCACTGCTCACAGAATTTTAACGGAAACATTGAACTACCAGAAGGTGGCAGCAAGAGGGGTGCCACGCATGGTGACTGAGGGCCAAATGCGGCATCAAGTTTATGTTTCCCGCCCATTTCTTCGCAGCCTTGCAGCCAAACAGGACAAAGGGGTATTGTTGGTTGACTTTGTGCCCACTGGGATCGCAATTAATGCTGGCAGGTACTGTGAGACTCTGAAAAAACTCAAACGGGCAATTCAGAAGTGGAGAAGAGGAATGTTGAGCAAGGGCGTACATATTCTCCATGACAACACTCGCCCACACATCGCTCGGCAAACCGTTGCTCTCCTGCAACAATTTCAGTGGAACATAATCACCCACCCATCCTATAGTCCTGACTGAGAACCCAATGACTATCACCTGTTGCCTAGGTTAAAAGAACATTTGGCCAGAAAGCAATTCAGCTCCCCATGACAAGGTGAAAGAAGAGGTTCACAATTTTTTGAACAGCATGACTGCAAGCTGGTATGACTTGGGCATACAAAAACTGCCACAGCAGCTACAAAAATGCATCGATAGAAATGGTGATTATGTCAAAAAATAAGTAAGTGATCAAGCTGTAAACTGATGTAAACCATTATAGAAATAAACAGGTTTATGTACTTATAAAAAAAATAGGAGACCTTACATTTGGACTACCCTCGTACATAAATGCTCTGTGGGCTTAGATGGGAATTCTTGGACAGAAATGCTTTTGAGGGGTTTCAGAAAAACCAGCATGTGGGACATATTAGAGAACAATTCTCGTGCCTCTCAACATTCATCTCTCATTAGGACCATTAGGACAGAATAAAAGACATTAAAGATCTTACAGAGAATCATTTCTCCATTACTTTGTTTAAGAATGGAACAGGTGACTACTGGAGCAGTGGTACAAAATACCTTCTCCAACGGTTTGCAGAATATGTATGTAGGGGCAGAAGTGATAATATAATGTATTATTTTTGGTGAAGTAAGGCTTTCAGCAAGTGACATGAGCAATGCAGAATCACCAATCTAATGATTCCTTTCCAAGAAAAATACTCCAGTCAACCCTTCTGTCAGCATTCAGGTGACTGACAACAGCAGTACAGTTTGCTGTTGAGACTGGTTAGACATCCGTAGATCCTGGAGAGAGCATAGTTCATTTCTATCTGGCATGTTACCAGTTGGTTTGGAAATATCCACATAAATTTATACCACCAAACATTGCATGGCTGAAAATGGTACTATTTAAAAATACCACAAGTGTGGCTCAGTGGTTAGTGGCAGACTACAGATCCAGACATCTGAGGTTGGATTCCCAGACAGTCGAATCAGCATTTTATTCTGTCTCTTATTAATTCTTTCACCTCTGGCAATACTTGGTTCAAGTGAAAAATGACAAATTTGAACCTTGTTTAAAACCTGCAAGGTAAAAAAATTCAAAAGTTAGAGTGAGGAAAAGGGCACATCTAAATAATTAATGGAAAATCTCATATAAAGATGTGAAACAAATACTAACAAAGAGATAGGGGGGCTGGCCAGTACTTACCTCAGCTCAGTACAGCCGATAGATACACAAAAAACGACCGAAAATTTACGTTCCTAGCTTTTGAAATAAATGTTCCTTCATCAGGGGGAGAGAGGGGAAAGAAAGGGAAGAAGGGAAAGTGGATTTAGTTACTCACAACCCAGGTTATGAAGCAACAGGGAAAGGAAAACAGGGAGGGTAGCAAGGATGGAGGCATGGTTGTCAGAGGGAAGCCAAGGATATTCTACTGTAGGTACTGTGCCAGCTTCAAACCGAAGAGGATGCATACAGAAGTAAAGAGGTATATAGTATAAAGATGTAGGATGAAAAGATGCATGAATGGCTAAAGAGGAAAGGGAAAGAGGAGAAGACTGAAGAGTAAATGGGAGTGAGGTTGTTTAACGTAGGTTCAGTCCAGGGGGATGGCGGGATGAAAGGATGTGTTGGAGTGCAAGTTCCCATCTCCGCAGTTCAGAGGGACTGGTGTTGGTGGGAGAAGCCAAATGGCACATACAGTGTAGCAGGTTCCTAGGTCCCTAGAATTATGCTATAGGGCATGCTCCACTACTGGGTATTGGACATCTCCTAGGCGGACAGTTCGTCTGTGTCCGTTCATGCGCTCAGCCAGTTTAGCTGTTGTCATACCAATGTAAAAGGCTGTGCAGTGCAGGCATGTCAGCTGATAAATGACATGTGTAGTTTCACATGTGGCCCTGCCTTGAATTGTGTATGTTTTACCAGTAGCGGGGCTGGAGTAGGTGGTTGTGGGGGGATGCATGGGGCAGGTTTTGCAGTGGGGTCGGTTACAGGGGTAGGAACCGCTAGGTAGAGAAGGTAGTCTGGGAATATTGTAGGGTTTAACAAGGATGTTACAGAGGTTAGGGGGGCGATGAAAGGCAACTCTGGATGGTGTGGGGAGAATTTTGTCAAGGAATGATCTCATTTCAGGGGTTGACTTGAGAAAGTCATATCCCTGGCGGAGTAATTTATTGATGTATTCGAGGCCAGGATAATATTGGGTGACAAGGGAGATGCTTCTGTGTGGTCTGAGGGTAGGAACATTGTTGTTGGATGGGGAGGAATGTATTGCTCGGGTGATCTGTTTGTGGACAAGGTCTGCAGGATAGTTGCGGGAGAGGAAAGCACTGGTCAGGTTATTGGTGTAATTGTTGAGGGATTCGTCACTGGAGCAGATACGTTTGCCACAAATACCTAGGCTGTAGGGAAGATAGCGTTTGATGTGGAATGGATGGCAGCTATCAAAGTGAAGGTACTGTTGTTTGTTTGTGGGTTTGATATGGACAGAGGTGTGGATGTGAGCTTCAACAAGATGAAGGTCAACTTCCAGGAAGGTGGCTTGGGTTTTGGAGAAGGACCAGGTGAAATTCAGATTCGAAAAGGAGTTGAGGTTATGGAAGAAATTAAGGAGTGTTTCTTCACCATGAGTCCAGACCACAAAGATGTCATCTATAAACCTATACCAGGCCAGGGGAAGCAGCTGTTGGGTCTTCAGGAAAGCCTCCTCCATGCGGCCCATGAAGAGGTTGGCATAGGACGGAGCCATCCTGGTTCCCATCCCTGGTTCCCCTGATTTGTTTGTAGGTCTGGCCTTCAAAAGTGAAGTAATTATGGGTGAGGATGAATTTGGTAAGTCTGATAAGGAACGAGGTTTTTGTAAGATCTTCAGGTGGGCATTGGGAGAGTTAGTGCTCAAGGGCAGAGAGACCATGGGTGTATGAGATGTTTGTGTAAAGAGATGTAGCATCTATGGTGACAAGAAAGGTTACAGATGGGAGAGGAGTGGGAATGGATTTGAGGCGTTCTAGGAAGTGGTTTGTGTCCTTGATGTAGGATGGGAGTCTGCAGGTGATAGGTTGGAGGTGTTGGTCTACGAGAGCTGAGATACGTTCTGTTGGGGCTTTGAAACGTGCTACAATGGGACGGCCAGGATGGTTCTCTTTGTGGATTTTGGGTAATAGGTATAAGGTAGGGGTACTTGGCTCAGGTGGAGTGAGTAAGTCTATGGAAGCCGTTGTGAGGCCTTGTGAGGGACCTTGGATTTTTAGGATTTTCTGCAGCTCAGTCTGGATGGAGGGAATGGGATCCTGAGTAACAGCTTTGTAGGTTGAGGTGTCGGAGAGTTGACGCAGTCCTTCTGCCACATACTCCACACGGTCAAGTACCACAGTTGTGGAGCGTGTACCTGCCGGGAGGTTTACAATAGAGCGGTCTGTTTTAAGCTCCTTAATGGCACGGGATTCAGCTGGGGTGATGTTGGGGGTTGTCGGGATGTTCTTCAAGAAGGACTGGGAGGCAACACTAGATGTGAGGAATTCCTGAAATGTCTGCAAGGGATGGTTTTGGGGGAAGGGAGGAGGATCCCTTTGAGAAGGCGGTTGGAACTGTTCTAGACAAGGTTCAACACTGTGTCTAGTATTTGGGGGCTGTGTTTGGGTAGTGAAGTGATATTTACAGTTGAGGTTCCGGGTGAATGAGAGGAGATCTTGAACCAGGGCAGTGTGGTTGAATTTAGGTGTGGGGCTAAAGGTTAAGCCTTTTGATAGAACAGATGTCTCTGGAGGAGAGAGGGATCTGGATGAGAGGTTTAGAACTGAATTGGGGTTGGTGATATGTGGCATTTGACTGTGGTTATAGTTGAGGTTTGGTCTGTGTGGGGTATTTGCTGGGATGGGGAGATTGAGTAGGGTGGCTAGGCTAGGTTTGTTGGCTGTGAGGGGGGTTTGTTGACGGTTCTGTTGTGGTTGGTGTTTGTGAGGGATAGGGAGAGGGACCCCACTTCTTATGTGTTGCACTAGCACTGTGGATAGTTTTTTCAGGCGGTGTGTGGCATGGGACTCAAGTTTGCAGCTGGCTTCTAGGATGATGTTCCTGAGTGTGTTCTCCAAGCAAGGGTTTGAGAGGTGGAGGACTTTGAAGAGAGATAGGAGCTGTTGGGAGTGGTGGTTACATGAAGTAGTGTAGAGATTCAGGACATGTCGGGTAAGGGCTAAGGATTGAAGGTTCTGGAAGTCTAGGAGAAGGTAAGTCCTTTAGGGGTAATTCCAAAGGTTAAGCAGGAACAGAGGAAGAGTATATGGGATTGCAGTTTGGCTATGGTAAATGCGTGTTTCCGGAATAAATGTAAATAATGTGGTATAGGATTAGAGTACATAGTGGGTAACTGGTGGGTAGGGAAATTAAATAACTAAAGTTAAAATAGTAATCATAAGAAGGAATAAAACACGGAAGGAAGGACGAGAAAGAAAGAAATTGTGTTGGTAATGTTAAATACTAAAGAAAGACCACTAAATAAGAAAAGTATGGAAAAAGTTGACCAGACCAAGCAAGTATGTCCAGATCAGGGGAAAAGAACACACGTTGCTCAAAAACAGAGATAGCGAATAGTGAAAAAAAAAGTGTCGCATGTCGCAAAGGGCACATCATCTGCCTAGTAAAACATTGGCATGCTCAAACTGACTTTCAGGTGGAAGACATGTTTCTAACTTGGGTATACCATTTATAAACACTACGTGAGTTGTCCCATGCAGCAGCATACATAGGTGCATATCTACCATTTAATGCCAAGTAAATTACACCATTTTGGCACTTAACTGTGATCAAATAACGTTCTTCAGTAATTATAAAGTACTCTTAACAGTACCTGAAGTATAAATAGGGAACATTTGCTACCCTTTGAACTAAAACTTGAAAGAATTAGATCAATGATCCATATGTAAGCATGCATTCCAAGGGGTATGGGCAGGGCAAAAAAAAAAAAAAAAAAAAAAAAAAAAAGTATATAATCAACATTTACAATGATTATTTTCTTTTCTAAAGAAGTAACAATACCTAAGAAAAGGATGGCCAAGTGTACTGTGAGCAGCAGTGGTGTAGCTATATAACAAAGGGCTCCAAGGCAAAAATGAAATTGGGGCCCTGTTTAAACTAAATTATATGGTTTACAGATGCAAAACTACATCATCATCAGCCACTTAATAACTGCTTCATGGAATAATAAGGCAAACCCACTTTCTATTAAGTAAATTATTATGTCTAAACTAGTAAATAATATTTAATTGCACTTCCTAACAATATTATGATTGTGAAATGTTGTTTGTTATGCTTTCATGCAAAAAGCTACTGGCTGGATATGGATGCAATTTTGCACACAGATAGAGTTCACCCTGCATAGGACACAGAATACTTTCATACCGATAAAAGGATCCCTTGGGATAATTTTCAGTGTTGATCCATAATAGCCTAACGAAATAGCAGGCATAAACTAGCAAAAAATAAATGACGAAGTATTACTCAGCCACAAAAACATTGTCCCTTGCTGCGAAGCGCACTGGGAACATTCAAGTCAGGACTTGGGCGTCATCCATGGTACAGAGGTGCAGGGAGGTGGGCTATTGTCAGTGCTGGCAACTCACTGTGTACTGATCGGCCTGATTTCATTTAAAGCTACGATTTCCGATTGGTAATTGTTGGTAAGTGTCTGAGCCAAGAGCCATGTTTTTGTGGCTGTAGTGGATTACAGTTAATAATATAGCTAGGCAATAAAACAGACTAAACAATTTTATTTTAATGATTTATTTTACAATCTTTTTCTGGCTTTAGTTTGTGCAAAATCATCAATAAGTACTGTTAAATCTAGACTTGATGTGACCTTGTTTTCTATTGCTGTAAGTGCCAAATGTCAGAGTTCAGCTTGAACTGTACTGTTCCTTAAATGAGTTTTCATTATTTTTAATTTGCTGAATGGTCTTTCGGCTGTTGAAGGAGTGACAGGTATTGCATAAAATAATAAAATCACATAAACACTTCTCTAACGTAGCATTCTAGCGGTGCATGTTTGGTTATAATTTCCTAACATAATTGCTGAACAGTCCATGTTGGAGTCAATTTAGCTAGAAGGAGGTGATAAGTATTAATAGACTGTAGTGAAAAATTAGGGACTCTGTATAAAAATATTTATTTTGGAATTGATAATATTTTTGTAATAGTTGCTTTACCTACAGTGAACAGAAATGATGGTGTCAGGAAATTAAGTATTTGACAGACTGCACTCATGCCCATAAAACGTGGATGTAACTGATTTGTTATTGTGTGTGGTACTTTTTTTTTAATAGTAACTTTAAACATTTCTTCCCTGTGTTCAAAATTGGTGAGCGGAAACTAGTATCATTTCTATAAAATATCAATTTTGTTTTAACATCTGGTAAAGCTCTAGTTGCCTCGTCCAAATCAATATCACGTTTTTCTAAAAAATTTTATGCATAATTGATGTCATTCAGAATTTGATGCATGAATTCATAAAGACCACTGATCACACTGATCGCATCATAACCAAACCCACACACTTTTTAAAAGCAATATTTTTGTCTGTAAAAAATAATTTAGTGAGTTGCTTGACTAAATCTGCTGGGTTTCATAACTGCATGCAAGCCTAGAAATAATTTTTTTACTTCTATAACGATTGGTTGTCCATTTTGAGATCTGCTTATTACTGAATATCTCAGAACAATACTTAGATCATCTACCTTTGGTATATTCAGGGTAGTGTCCACTACCATGGCAGAAAACAGTGATGCTCTAATTTATTCTAGCAGTTTATTTTCAAGTTGTCAACCATTTCATTTTGAATTGGTGGACACCATGAAGATCCTAAAAACACAAAGGAGTGATTTTAAAAATGTTTTCAAATATAAGCAATTGAAAAAATAAACAAAATTAAAATGCAAAAAGAAATTCTTAGAAGCAAAAATGGTTACTTTTGGGCATATCCAAAACTTGCCACAAAATGTGATTGTACCGGGCGACAACCTCTACATCTGACAGAAAGTTGCTGTGGTATTCTTCCCCCTGACTTAAATTCCCTCAAATTCCACTGAAAGCCAATGAATTTGTTGCTAGAGTAAGAAAGATATCAAATAACCTTGTAAGAATCACTTTCCAAAATGACACATCTTTACGAATTTCATTTTTAACGTCCCTGTTGATAGTATTGTCCTTTTTCCAAAGTTTGTACACAGCACATGCTTCCGTATGGCCACTTGAGAAAATGTGTTCTTTAATTCTTTCTGGTAAGTGCTTTCTGTCCTGATTATTCATACACCATGCATTATTCCGTTGTGAAGCAAACAACCAGTAGGTAGATGACAGGCAGCATCCAGAATTTTGGAATAACACAGCCAAAAACAATTAAGTGGTCCATACTTAGAAACTGAACCATAGTACAATGTTCAAAATCCCCTGTTGTTCTGGTTGTTCTGACGGGGATCTTAAGAAAATGGTCCTGAAGGCTGTAACAGCCCCATATCGAGAATTAGACATTTTTCAGTGTCTTGTCATGAAGTTTCTGTAGTCATAAGAAATTTTTTTCACCTTTTTGATGACTGTGTAAGTTGACAATTCTTTCCCTGTTTTGTATGCTGTGAAGATGTCGTCGAGATGATCGGTTGTGTTTGCATCGTTGTGGCTGGCGGTATTGTTGGAACGTCTTCAGTAGGCTTCTCAACAGATACCACATTATCTGAGTCCCAATCAACACAAATTGTTGTGTTGAAGTACTCGTAAAAGGCTCAGTAAAGAATTTGTCAATTATGGTCAGTTTTTGTTTACTCTCTTCTTTTTCCTGACATAGTTTCTGCTTAAACAAACCGATGGATTTCTTGTTTTTATCCATGATTTTACATCTACATCTACATATATACTCCGCTAGCCACCAAGCGGTGTATGGCACAATTCATGCCATGGTCATATTCCACCCACCCCCCCTCCCCTCTCTCTCTCTCTCTCTCTCTCTCTCTCTCTGTCTCTCTCTCTCTCTCTCTCTCTCTCTCTCTCTCTCTCTCTCTCTATCAGTTTAATAGTTTAATAAGTCATGGCTGCAAAATACTAACGTGAATTCTTTACAGACGAATGGAAAATCTGGTAGAAGCCGACCTTGGGGAAGTTCAGTTTGGATTCTGTAGAAATATGGGAACATGTGAGGCAATACTGACCCTAAAACTTATTTTAGAAGCTAGATTAAGAAAAGGCAAACCTACGTTTCTAGCATATGTAGACTTAGAGAAAGCTTTTGACAATGTTGACTGGAATACTCTCTTTCGAATTCTGAATGTGGCAGGTATAAAATACAGGGAGCGAAAGGCTATTTACAATTTGTACAGAAACTAGATGGCATTCATAAGAGTCGAGGGACATGAAAGGGAAGCAGTGGTTGGGAAGGGAGTGAGACAGGAGTGAGACAGGGTTGTAGCCTCTCCCCGATGTTGTTCAATCTGTATACAGAGCAAGCAGTAAAAGAAACAAAAGAAAAATTCGGAGTAGGTATTAAAATCCATGGAGAAGAAATAAAAACTTTGAGGTTTGCCGATGACATTGTAATTCTGTCAGAGACAGTAAAGAACTTGGAAGAGCAGTTGAACGGAATGGACAGTGTCTTGAAAGGAGGATATAAGATGAACATCAACAAAAGCAAAACGAGGATCATGGAATGTAGTCAAATTAAGTTGGGTGATCCTGAGGGAATTAGATTAGGAAATGACACACTTAAAGTAGTAAAGGAGTTTTGCTATTTGAGGAGCAAAATAAGTGATTATGGTCGAAGTAGAGAGAATATAAAAGGTAGACTGGCAATGGCAAGGAAAGCGTTTCTGAAGAAGAGAAATTTGTTAACATCGAGTATTGATGTAAGTGTCAGGAAGTCTTTTCTGAAAGTATTTGTATGGAGTGTAGCCATGTACGGAAGTGAAACATGGATGCTAAATAGTTTGGACAAGAAGAGAATAGAAGCTTTCGAAAGTGCTGCTACAGAAGAATGCTGAAGATTAGATGGGTAGATCACATAACTAATTAGGAGGTATTGAATAGAATTGGGGAGAAGAGGAGTTTGTGGCACAACTTTAGACTAGAAGAAGGGATCGGTTGGTAGGACATGTTCTGAGGCATCAAGGGGTCACCGATTTAGTATTGGAGGGCAGAGTGGAGGGTAAAAGTCGCCGAGGGAGACCAAGAGATGAATACACTAAGCAGATTCAGAAGGATGTAGGCTGCAGTAGGTACTGGGAGTTGAAGAGCCTTGCACAGGATAGAGTAGCATGGAGAGCTGCATCAAACCAGTCTTAGGACTGAAGACCACAACAACAACATTAATAGGGATTTTCGCCTTGTTATACGCAGTAGGTTACACTTACTAATATTGAGAGATAACTGCCAGTCATTGCACCATGTATTTATTTACTGTAAATCCTCATTGATTTGTTCACAACTTTTGTGTGTCACTACTTTCCTGTAGACTACAGCATCATCGGCAAACAGTTTAAGGCCATTGTCAATACCATCAACCAGATCGTTTATGTAAAGCGTAAAAAGCAGAGGACCTATTACGCTGCCTTGGGGGACACCTGAAGTTACTCTTGTTTCAATTGAAGTCACCCCATTCAGGACGACATACTGCTCCCCGTCTGTTAGAAAACTTTCTAGCTAACTGCATATGTCATTGGACAGACCATAAGCACGCACTTTTTGTAGCAAGCGACAGTGCGGAACTGAGTCGAATGCCTCTCAAACGTCAAGAAATATGTCATCAACCTGGGAGTCAGTATCTAGAGCCTGTTGTATATCATGCACAAAGAAAGCCAGCTGTGTCTTGGATGACCGCTGTTTCCTAAAATCGTGCTGGTTTCTGCAGATGAGCTTCTCGGAGTCTAAAAAGGTCATTATGTCTGAACACAAAATATGTTCCATGATTCTACAACTAATCGATATCAGTGAAATTGGCCGGTAATTATGTGCATACGATTTTCTACCCTTTTTATAGATTGCTATGACCTGGGCCTTCTTCCAGTCCCGTGGAACTTTCCGCTCTTCCAATGATCTCTGATAGATGACTGATAAGAATGGTGCTATATTTGTAGCATAGTTAACATAAAATCTTACAGTAATACAGTCTGGGTCTGATGCCTTTCTGGCGTCTAAGGTTCTTAACTGTTTTACAATCCCAGATAAACTAAACATTATATCAGCCATCATTTCATTTGTTCGATAATTGAAAAGGAGAATGGTGCTGCAGTTCTCTATCGTAAACGAGTTTTGAAAGCTAGGTTTAGAATTTCTGCCTTCTGTTCATCATCATCAGTTACATTACCGGTACTGTCAGCAAGAGAAGGTATTGAATTTTAGTTCGCTTTAACAAAAACTTTGCAAACTAAAGAAACAGCCCTAATGCTTGGTTACCCACATTTGATCGTATATGACTATACATTGTTAAGAATAAACCTTATGCAAATACTGCGCTATGTATACTTGTGCGATTTCTGTTACCTGATTTTCCCGTCATTTACGTGGAGATTAAAGCACACTCAAGTAAGGTGATAATAAGACACATTGTGCTGTAATATCACTGATAAGACAGCAAAAAATCTCACAACTGCAGAAATATAACAGGTACATTTGCGCTGACTGGCCAACTGTGCCGCTGACTCATAATTATCTGAACACCTGCAGATAATTTGTAGAAATGACAACAAACAGAGAAGTAACAAAACACCAAATGCTAACTGATTTTAAGACAATGAAGGCAGTACTTATGGTTATAACTCATCTTCATCTTTTAACTCCTTTGATGTTTGAATCCTATGGATTCAGCCATACGAGTCACCAGTGACGCTGTTATTTACTAGACTGATGACGAGCTGATCAGTAACACAATCCACAAAACCATCCAATATGAAGATCCACATTTTATCTTCTTCTTTTATGAAATTTAGAGTGCAATTGGTTACAACATTTTATCAGGATCATTGGCTTAGGGGAATTCCGGAATTCTGTATGAGAACAGTTGAGTTACCATGCTTAATGACATATTATTGCTTGTCCACTATGATGTGGCTCCTCACTGCTGCGAAGAATTATGGGACTGAGTGGAGCAAGGCCTTGGCAGACATGGAGAGAAAAAGCTGGTGCTTTGCAGGGCCTGCAATTTCACGCACAATACCTATCATTTTTGACGTTAGAAATGACGCAAGACAGCAACAATTTTCTGTAATAATATATTGTAGACACATCATATTCAAATGTGGTTGCACACTGTATTGCTAAACATATTGCTAGTAATTCAGCACCACTCACTGTTAGTTTGCAGAGATTGGCAGTCATGGCAACTCCAACTTCAACTGACAACATTCAAACAGCGGCACCATCCAGGTCTTAGGGGACAAGCAATACACCCTGTCATTTCTATGTTCTGGAGGTGGGAAAAATTTTGTGATTTCGCTTTATACCATTTGTGGTTTGTTGGTCAAGGTGCAGAATGTTAGAAGTCAACAATTCTTGATTCAACTAAGATATTACACAAGTTTTTTGCACATTGTTCATGGAGATCAAGGGCCCCCTTGAGGTTGGGGCCTCTGGGCCATTGGTAAGAAGTCTATTTAGTAGATCTGTTGCATCTTCTAAGAGTTCTGCCAACGAAACATCATCTTCGATTCACCTTTCCCGCAGTGTTTTTGATATGATTCCTTTTTAGCTAGATCACAGTACATAGGTATTTAGTTATATTGACAGATTTTAACTTTGCGTGATTCTCCATGTAATCAAAATTTAATGTATGTTTTTAGTGCTCCTGTGGACAACCTGACACTATTTGTTTTTTAGGGTCAATTGTCACTTCCCACATCATGTGGATACATCTAAATCATTTTGCAATTCCTTTTACTCTTTTTATGACTTTACTAGACAGCAAACAACAGCATCATCTGCAAACAGTCTGTGAGGGCTGCGCAGATTCACTCCTAAGTCATTTATACAGATTAGTATGTAAAATAAAGTAAAGGCAACCACTAACCTGTAGAGTGATAGGTGGAATGCGGAAACACATAACAGAAAACAGCATTTGCACTAGCTTTCAGTCACTAACTCTTTTTTTTTTTTTTTTTTTTTTTTTTTTTTTTTTTTTTTTTTTTTTAGCAGAAGTAAACACGTTCACACACAAAGCTGTGTGTGAATGTGTGTACATTTGCTAAAAAAAAAGAGGTAGTGGTGGAAAGCTAATGTGAATGCTGTTTTATTTTGCATGTTTCCGTGTTCCACACACTGATCCACCTCACAGCTGTGTCTGGCTGGCACAGGGAAGGTCAGGTCTCCTTTAGCTTGTGTTAATAAGAGCTGCCTTGCTCAAGGTCTCGCCATACTTTTTCTCACTGCCAGGTCTCTGTAGACGTTTTGCAAGCGCCTATGAATGCACTATAGGGGATGAAGTGGAAATATTCCATGATGTCCCGCAACAAATTCTGTATTTTTTCTGCCAAAATTGACTGAGGGGAAAAGAAAAGTGTTGCATTGCTATTGAACATTCCTTTGTAGATTAAGAATGGTAGACAACTTACAACACTTCCTTGGAGAACCACACACATTTTTCTGTTTCACTTAATGGTTTCTCATCGGTGTCTACAAACTCCGACCTTTTTGACAGGATACCACAGATCCAGTCACCCAACTGTAGCGATATTCCATAGACATGTGATTTGATTAGAAGCCACTTGTGAAGAACAGTGTCAAAAGCCTTGAGGAAATTTAGAAATGTGGAATCTGCTGGAACTTCCCTTTTGATAGCATCTGTTACTTCATGTGACCAAAGAGCCAGTAGTGTTTCACAAAAGTGATGTTTTGAATCCATACTAGTTATGTGTAAGATGATCATATTATTGTTTTTCCTAGGTATTTTACCATGTTTGATCACAGTACATGTTCCAGAAACCTACAGTGAATGGATGTCAGTGATGTGAGTCTGTAATTCTGCACATTTCTTCTATTTACTGTGTGACATGTGCCTCTTTTCAGTCTTTAGGCACAGATCTTTCGTCAAGTGAGAAGTTGCATATGGTTGCTGAAAGTGGAGCGATTTCATGAGCGTACTCCAAAAGGGGCTTAAACAGATACAATGTGAGCCAGAAGATTTGCCTATTTTGAGTGACTTACATTGCTTTGCTCCACTGAGAGTCTATATACTTCCACTTTAATGGTACTTTCATCAGTAAGATAACCATTTCTATTGCTCAGTGAAGGTGAGAGTTCTGCATGTTGGAGGTCAATGTCAAAAAAGGTAGCTTCGAATTTCAGAAATGACCAGATGAATTTGTTTTGAAAAATGGAGTTAGCTGTCACAGAAAGTAGAGGAATTAGTCTTCACTGAAAGTCTGGACGACAAAGATATCATTGATGGATTAGACTGTGCTGTGCTCATATATTACTGCGTGATAGTATGTGATTGTGATATCATTGTGATGCATTAGAAAAATAAAGTTTGCCGTAAAGGGCAACAAAAAATTAAAAAACAATTAAAAGTTTCACAGAAAAACAAAGATAAGTATCAAACTTTGTAATGATGGTTGATCTTGGAATGAAACTTTAATTGTTGTTTTTCATTATATGATTTGCTTCATTAATTCAGGTCTACATACAAAAATATGTCAGTACTGATGTCTGTGTGACCTCCTAAGAAATTGAAAATCTAGTTGCATCAAAACTTGTTTCCAAACTACTTATTACAATGAATTGTCAGTATATCAAAACCTCATTTGGGATCAAATTATCAAATTAGTTTTGTCCATCCAATCTGCTGCACTTAAATTTCTTTAGCTAGCCACATTAGAGGCTTAAATGCAAGACCCTCCTTCACTAAAACAGACAGTTTGGGAAAGAGACTACTGTCCCACTTCGAGCTCTTGCATGGATCATTAGTGCCCATTGTGGTTAAATAAAAATTGACCTCATCAATAGATTGAGCATCACTTGCCCCACAGTCTAGGCACTTCTATAACACAGACATTTTACAGGTGTCACGCAAACAGAGTGAGGTATTACCATCATGTTATAACTGTATTGTAGTTTACCTGTGACTAATACTTCATCACAAATTTTATCCACAGCATTTAATGTCTCATCTGTATTTGCGATGAACATAATTTTTAGTAGTTTGAAGGGTGGACATATAAATGTTGCTGTTGCATGCAACATCCGAATTTTTTTACTTTTCGCCCCACAATATGGAGAAAATGTTCTTTCACCGCTCTTGTTATGTAGAGATAACAAGTAATACCACGTATCAGTGGCACTTAAACTGGCATTTTTCAACTCAGTACATGTTGTACACACATCATGTATTCACTGAGGAAGATGTATATACACTAATTAAAAGAAAGGTATTTCTGTCTTCTCAAGCACTGCTTTGCAGTGACTTTTTAGCAGTTATGTCAGTTGGCATTCTGTAAGAGGTGTTCCACATATACACCATTTCTCGCTTCAGTTTTGCATATGAAGAATTCACATCAACTTTTTTTTTATGATACTAACAGTGTCTTTGGGAACCATCAACAGTGTAAGAAAAGAAAGATTGCTACTTACCGTAAAGAAGACACGTCAACTTGCAGACAGGCACAATCAAAAAGACACTCACATATAGCTTTCGGCTACAGCCTTCACCTTTGTCAGTGAGAGAGAGAGAGAGAGAGAGAGAGAGAGAGAGAGAGAGAGAGAAGCAAGCAAGCACACCGCACCGACTCATGTTTGCCAACTCGAGCATCACGGGCAAAGATGCTACAGTTGGTGGTCGTGTGTGTGTGTGTGTGTGTGTGTGTGTGTGTGTGTGTGTGTGTGTGTTTGTTTGTTTCCATGACAAAGGCGAAGGCTGTGGCTGAAAGCTATATGTGAGTGTCTTTTAATTGTGCCTGTCTGCAATTTCACATGTCTTCTTTATGGTTAGTAGCAGTCTGTGTTTTCCTACATTGTTAACAGTGTCTTTGGAAACATAAATCGCGTAATAAACCACTGCAGTCACATTTTCCAAATAAGTGTCATAAAAAATGTGTGGGAGAACTATGTTCAAAAAATCTGTAATGCCTGCTGAAATAACTGCAGTGACTATTGTATATTAGTATCTCAGTTAGTGGAAATTAAATTTTGTGTGTACAGTGGTGATTTATTCCTAAATTAAACTATTCCAGTCTGATTGATAATAAAGTCCTCTGATTTTATTCTTGTCACTGATACTGTATTTATTAGTGTCCAGTGCTAATTAACAAAGTGTGCAGTTATAGATAGACAGCACCTTTTTTCTGTATGATTTGGTCCACGTACACTGAGACAACATTGTGACTACCTGCTAAATAATATGTTGGACCATCTAGGGAATACAATACAGGAACATTTCTGCATTACATGGGTCTGGTGACTCCTTCGTAGGTTTGTGGAGGTACATGACACCAGGTGTAAATACACAGATGAAGCAATTCCTGGCATATGGAGCTAGCGGTTGTTAATGTCTGAGGTACAATCACCAGGCTGAGATCAGATGAGTTTGGTGGCTGAGATAAGAGTGTGCATACTCCTCAACCTCTGTAGTGCCCCTGTGACATGGACAGTTACCCTCCTGGAAGATGCTGCCATCCTCAATGAAGTCATAGAGCATAAATGGATGCAAATGGTAGTAATGTTAGGATAGTCTATGGCTGCCGTGTACCTTTGAATATTACAACAGATCCCGTAGAAGCCTAGGTGAATGTTCTCTTGGCGTAGTGCTGCCCCTACTGATCTGTGTCTGTGGCATGGTGTCTGTATTAAGCAGCCATTCGCTCGGATGATGCCATATCTGGACATGACTACTGACGTGATGTAGCGAGAAACATGATTTATTTAATTGGGGGATGTGTTTCCCTTGGTTCACAGGCCAACCCAAAGATCTCATGCCGGGTCAGCATAGGAATGTGTAGACATTGTCTGCTGTGAAGCCCAATGTTTAGCAGTGTGCACCAAATGGTGTGAACTGTCATTGTGCTTGGTTGGCAGGCTTGTCACAGATTGCCACCTATCCTGGTTTATTGAGCAGGCAAGCCTTTGACCTCCACATTCTGGGATGAGACATGGACATTGGACACCTTTCAATCTAATTGTGGTTTCACCATCCTTCAACTGATTTCCATATATGATCATGGTAGCAGCAAGCAAACAGATTCACCGTTTTGAGATGCTCTTTCCCAGGTTCTGGAACATAACAGTGTGCCCCCTCATAACAATATAAAGAAAAAATAGGTTGCTGCTTACCATAAAGATGACATGATGATATGTTAAGTTGCAGACAAGTACAACTAAAAGACACTTTAACTCCCAGACACAGCCTTGATCAGAAAAAGAAACACTCCCCCCCCCCCCCCCCCCCCCCCACACACACACACACAAACACACACATTCACAAAAACAAGAATGCCTGACACACATATGACCACCATCTGACACCTCCGACCAGAATGCAAGTGTCACATGTAATGAAGCAGCAATCTGTAGGGGCAGGGAAGGGGAAGGTATAGGAAAGTGTGAATGGGGTGAGAAGAACGCTATTCGCAGAGAGTGCAGGGATTAGACTGCCAATTGGCACAATGTCGGGAGGCTGTGTGGGAGGTGGGGAAGCAGGAAACAGGGAGCAAAAAAGAGAGCAGTGGGGAAAGATAGTCAAGTGCATTTGGGGGATGAGAGTAGGGAGCAAGTGATAGGACTAGGTTGATGGCAACTGTTGAGTGGAGGTTGATATTTGAACCTGGAGTTCCATTTATTGACTTTGCCCTATGTTGAAGTCGTTTATGTTAGTAAATTTCCCCTTTTGTGACCTATACCATCACTATAATGATGCCCCCATTAGTATATGCTGTGTTTATATACTTTCCTTACATCACGTGCCCCACAACACCAAGCAGCAACATTAAATCTCGAGTAGGGTGTGGTCTAATGTTTTGTCTTCAGTGTATCTGCTGTACATGAAAAGGCATCCATGCCTACGGTATGGACAATAGTCATCCTCATACCATCAGTCAGTCTTTCAGTGTTCCGTGACACTGGTCTGGACAAGGCACAATGTTTGAGATGTCCATCTGCCCTCCTGAAATTGAGCATGACATCCTTCACCTAATATTATTAATGTTACTGGGTGTAGACCTGTGGCACACATGTCTATGCATTTTTTTAGCTGTATTGCCTTGAATTAAAGCCAGTATTACTTCAGAGAGTAGAGTTTGGCATTTTCTACTGATGTGTGTTTTCAGGAGGATTGTAGTGGAACTGAAAGAGGAGAGAGGGAGGGAGGGGGAGAGAGAGAGAGAGAGAGAGAGAGAGAGAGAGAGAGAGAGAGAGAGAGAGAGAGCACGCACCCGCCACAGTGGAAGTAACCAATATGGCTTCCATTTTGCTTAATCAGTAGTTAAAATCTCTCCTAGACAATGCCAAGAGAGCTATCTTCCATTCTTTGTATTCTACATTTTCCTTAGAACCTACCTTAACTTTCTTTAGGCTCAGATCCACAGTCACTATGCTTCAGCTGGCAGCCTAGCAGTAATCAGAGGATGCTGCAACAAGTATGAATGAAGCTGAATAGACTTACTACCCAATCCATAGTAGCTGCATGACTTTTGCTGGACTACCATATAATTAAATGCATCAAGCGATTTCTTCAAACATGAATGTCAGGTGTAGACCTTCAGCTACTGGATGAGAATTACTCTTGTATCATGGCAGTCAGCTCCAGCCAAAACAACAAAGTGTCATTCCACCTACAATACGACCTCATGGAGGGTTGAGTAACCACCTGAGGCCATCACTATTTCCAGCTACATCTCCTGGTCAGCCCAGCTCGAAACCATTGCTTGCCATGCTTCCACTCACTACATACTGCCCCTAGCAAAGCGATACAATCTACAGTGTGGCTCCACTGAGCTTAGACTACAGACAGTGATATTATGGAGCCTGGTGAGATTTGTTAACTGATTGACTTATTTATTTGACCGACTTGATACAGTGTGCCACAAGTTCCTGTCTTATGCCAGCCTCTTCTTCTCACTTATGTTTTCAGTTACTATCAGCATTTTCTGTATGTTCCTCTCCTTCCCAATTCTGCAGAGAATCTCATTATCCTAGTCTTATCAGTCCATCTAATTTTCAACATCATTCTTTAGCATCACATCTCAGAATCTGAAATTTTCTTCTATTCCAATTTTCCTGCAGTCTGTGGCTCACTGTCATACAATACTGTGCTCCAGATGTAAATTCTCATAAATTTCTTCCCCAAATGAAGACTAATGTTTTGACACTTGTTGACTTCTTTTGTCCAGGAAGATCCTCTTTGCCTGTACCAGTGTACTTTTTATATTTCCCTTACTTTGTCCACCATGTATTATTCCTTCACTTCACCTACCTTGTTGCCACCAGTTTCAATGTTAAGTTTATCTCTAGTCTAATTTGTGCTACTTCTCACTCCTTTCATCTCTCTTTGGCTTAAGTCTCAATCCTATTTCTGTACTCATTAGACTGTTCATTCCATTCTATTGCTGCTGCAATTCTTTCATCACTTTCACCAAGAACAGCAATGTCGTCAGCAAATCCTTGCTCTCTCTTCACTATGAATTTTAATGCTACTCTTGAAACTTTCCTTTAATTTTTCTTTGATGTGTAGATTTAATGTTTGGGCAGAAGACTGCATCCCCATATTACACCATTTTTAATCCGAGTCCTTCATTCTTGGTCTTCCATTCTTATTGTTCCCTCTTAGTTCTTCTGCGTATTGTAGGTACCCATATTTCTTTATAGCCTACTCCTATTTTTCTTAGAATTTCAAACATCTTTTATCATTTTACATTGCCAAACTCTTTTTCTAGCTCAAAACAGTTCTGTGAAGGCGTCATGATTTTTCTAAGTGTTGCTTCCATTAGCAGTCACAGTACCAGAACTGCCTCTCTAGTGCCCTTACTTTTCCTAAGTCCAAACTGATTGTCATCTAAGAGGGCGTCAATTTTCTTTTTCATTCTTCTCCGTGTCACCTACTTGGACACATGAGACACTAAGTATTTTGTGTAGTAATTCTCACACTTCTCTGCTCTAGCTATCCTCAGGATTGTACAGATGATATTCTTGTGGAAGGCTGATGTTATGTCTCTAGTCTCACAGATTCTACACATCAGATTGAATAATGATTTGGTTGCCAATGATTTTATGAGTTCTGAAAGGATGCCAACTATGTATTCCTTCTTACTTGACCGCAAGTAGTCCAAATGTCAGTTAAACTCTGGTTCTAATAATGGATGCCCTGTGTCTTTCATATAGGCTCCAATTTCTTCTTCTGCATCTCATCAGACTATGACAAAATCACAGCTGATAAATTCTGACATGCATACTACACCAAGCAGTCAAAATCAGATTTGACAGTCCACTCTGAGGGAAGACCCACAGATTGTAACTAAGACTTTGGCAAGTGCACCAGAAGCAGGCACACCAGTGAGACAAACTTTTTCGCAACCCAGTGCACTGCTTTGCCTGTCATTGAGTAGAATGTCCCCCAAAGCAGAATCTGTCAGTTGTAAGAAAATCATGTTGTGACCAGACAAACTACAATCGCTGGTCACAACTGTGGATTCTTTGACTGCTCTGGGGATGGGACTTTTTTAACTACAACAGATGAAATATTAGTTCAGTCTATTACATGAATGGATAAAAAGATTTACTTAACTTGGGACAGTTCTTTGCCACAGGAGAGTGTAGAATATTACAACTGCCATTGACTATGAAAGCATCACTTGATGCTTACAGTCACAGACTGTTCTCTTGAAGTACAGTGTTCATCATTAACACAGCTGCACATTCCACTGAGACTTCGACTAACACTGCCCTACTAGACGATGTCGACTGCCGAGGCCGAGGTCACAAACTGGGCCAATCTCTTGTACACTCGACACTATATTTACCTCAGTGTGAAGGTGCCGGTATGCTGAGAGAAGGTATGGTCTTCAGGAGCACCTCTTGCATGTTGTCGCAGATTGCGACGAGCCTTCGTGGCTGTTGCTGACTTTGTTGTGGCATCGCTATCTCTGGATGATACCACAAACTGTAATTGTAGTCTGCCACTAACCCTATCTCATGTATAAAATAACTTCAAAATTCTGATCATTGTTCAAATGAGTTAATGTGTTAAATATTTTATGCTAAGCACGTAAAACCTTTATAGTCTTTATGGCTAAAGAGACAAAACCCCAAATATGTCAGTCTTACTAGTTTCCATTTATTCACCCATAGGCTAATGAAAAGTACAAAACCAAAACTAGTAATAAATTACTCGTCATTCCTGATGCTGAAGTTTTACCACATTCTGAAACACCAGACAAATATAGGCTGGGTAATTTGCAGGCAATTGAGTTATGCTGCCTCAAGACGTAGCCTATACACAGTTTTTAACTGTAATACTTGACTTAATTTTGTTAAACCCTTAACGTAAGATTAAGCTCTTAATGTGGAGATTATGGCAGTGTTTCAAATTTTGAAATTCAGTTAATTGTGTGAAATACTGAAAATGAAAGTTGCAAATGAAAGTTTTGTTGCTCCTGGAAGCCTTAAATAGATAACCTGCAGCTGGAACCAGATGGCTGTGGTTGGGTTAGCCATTTAGTAATGTAGATGTGTCATCTCTGCTTATTTCTGCCTGAGGGCTGTAGTAATTGTACAGAGTTGTGCCTCAGTTTCATGTTGTGGTTGTTCTCCTTGCCTTGAACTCAGTAAGTATTCTTGTCCAGGGACCTAGTAGAGGTCTGGTCACTGTTGGCGAATGTTTTTCTCGTACTAGCTTGATATGTAACTGTTTTGAATGGTCATGTAGCATTCTATTAGAAAAGCTTACCTATTATTATTATTATTATTGTTATTATTATTATTAATTGTGTTTGAAGGAAAAAGGCTGTTTTTATTTCAGAGCTAATTAAAGTTGAAGGTCCAGAAGAGTACAAGAAAGAATCTTGGCAAATGAATGCAGATGAGAAACTTTCTGCTGTTCCGAAGTTACGTGAGAAAGGAAATCAGTTATACAAGGAGAAGAATTTTGATGAAGCAGCAGGCCTTTATGCCGAGGCCCTTGGCCTGCTGGAGCAGCTAATGCTAAAGTAAATATATCTTTCATAAGTATGTCTTGCTATTTTCTACACTATTATCATTGTTTACGTCTTTTATATGTATTCTATTCCTCATGCATAATTTATAAGAAAAGTGAGATACTTATGATTTATCCTGTTGCTTATTGATTTGTGTATACTGAGGTGACAAAAGTCATAGGATAAAAATATGCTTGTACTGTATTTGGATAGCAGTAGTATCACGTATGAAGGTATAAAAAGGGCAGTGCATTGGCAGAGCTGTCATTTGTACTCAGCTGACTTATGTGAAAATGTTTCCCATGTGATTATGACTGCGCAACAGGAATTAACAGACCTTGAACACAGAATGGTAGGTAGAGCTAGACTCGTGGGGTATTCCATTTCAGAAATCATTAGGGAATTCAGTATTCTGAGATCCACAGTGTCAAGAACACCAGATTTGAGGCAGTACCTCTCACCACAGACAACACAGTGGCAGAAGGCCTTCACTTAATGGTCGAGAGCACCGGCATTTGCTTAGAGTTGTCAGTGCTAAGAGACGAGCAACAATGCATGTAAGAACCACTTAAATCAATGTGGGACATCAATCGACTAACATATCCATTAGGATAGTGCGGTGAAGTTTGGTTTTAATGGGCTACGGCAGCAAATGACTGATGCAAGTGCCTTTGCTAACAGCAAGACATTGCCTGCAACACTTCTCATGGGTTCATGACCATATTGGTTGGGTGTCTGTCTGAAAGGACTCATGATTACACAAACTCCAAAAAAAAAGGGACTTAAACTGTTGAATGATGTGGTTGGTATCTGCGATGGAATTTGTTTTGTTATAGCCATCGTGCTTCTCAATGGTTTCCATCAGCTTCGCCATATGCAAACACCATTGTAGCCTGTTCCCAACATGAATACTGAACCATTCTGCTGCTTACAATACGCTACATCAATCGTGCAGCCCACAACACGTAAGGAACACACGGCAGGCGATCAGAGGAACTTTCATTCATCAGCACCATCTGCCATGGCAATCATGCATTGCTAGACACGTGTTCATAGGACCTTTTTTCCTCCATTTCCAGTCAGGAATCCATCCCAACAGTTTCTAAGTTCTATTAATGTTCACCCCCGTATAGCATGATGTAAACTACACCACAAAAAGTGGTATACATCTTGTACAATTCTGCTGTGTTTTTCTTTGGCTTTCTACCTATAAATAGTCTTACAACCAAAATTTATGAAACAAGTGCTAAATAAAGAAGGGGAGAGACTCAATCGTGTTGAACACCACAGTAGATATTAACAAAAACCATCTTGGCTGTATTATTAAACATTTATTGTCACGAGACTGTTTTCTTTCTTTAGAACATCATTAGGTTTCTTGCAGTTAAACAAACATTTATTGTGAATCTCTTGCCTGGCACAAAGTTCCAAGTGACTGGAAAAAAGCACAGGTGACTCCTGTATGTAAGAAGGATAAAGGAATGGCCCACAAAAAAGAGACTAATATCTGTAACATCAGTTTGCTGAAGTATTGTTGAATATATTTCCTTAAGACAGGGTAACTTCTCTCCACAAATAAGCACAAATTTACTGAGCATCGATCTTGTGAAGCACAGCGTGTCCTTTTCTCACACAGGCTTTGTGAAACGTGGATGAAGAGCAGCTGGCAGATTTCCAGAAAGAGTTTGACACAGTGCCCCACTGCCGAGTGGTAACGGAAGTACAGGCATATCGAACCAGACTGTGAGTGGCTCGAAGACTTCTTAAGTAACAGAACCCAGTACATTCACCTTAACAGGATGTGTTTATCAGAGACAAGGATTTCATCAGGAGTGCCCCTGGAAAGTATGATAAGACTGCTCTCATTATCGGTATACATAAACGATCTGATGGACAGGGTGAGTAGGAATTTGTGGGTGTTTGCTGATGACTCTGTGATGTTTGAAGAGGGTCATCATTGAGTGACTCCAGAAGAATATAAAATGACTTCAACCTAATTTCTTGGTAGTGTGATGAATGGCAGCTTCCTGTAAATATAGAAAAATGTAAGTCCATGCAGTTCAGTACAAAAAAGAAAATCTCAATATTCTAATACAACATTATTAGTGTGCTGCTTGACACAGTCATGCCGATTAAATATCTAGGCATTATGTTAAAAAGTGGTATGAAATGAAAGAAGGATGATAGTGGGGGAGGCGAAAGCTCAACTTTGGTTTGTTGGGAGGATTTTAGGAAAGTGTGGTTCACTGGGAAAGGAAACTGCATTTAAAAAACCGGTGTGACCCATTGTATTGAGTACTGCTCGAGTGTTTGGGTTTCCAACCAGGTCGAACTGAAGGAAGACATCGAACCAATTCGGAGGTGTGCTGCAAGGTTTGTTACCGGTAGTGTAATGGAGATGCTTCGTGAAATCAAATGCAAATCCCCAGAGAGGATACTTTGTGAAAATTTAGAGAACCAGAATTTAAAGGTGATTGGAGAATGATTCTGTGCTGGCATAAGCTGACGCCAGCACTCCGATCGGCAAAGAGACTGTGACAAGATCGATAGTAGGCACTGGAGCGAGCAAGCCTATCAGGAGAGGGGCCAGTGACAGACTCCCAAAGAAAGTGTCAGCGCCCTCTAGACTGCCAGTATTTAGATCACCGCCGCAGATCAGAGAGCCCCATCAGTCATCCAGTGAGTCGACGAGTCAAGTCGTCAGTCACAGCCCAGTGAGAGTCGGAGTCGCAATTACCTCAGCCTTTACCTCAGAGTCAGTCAGTACCTAGTGACTTGAGTAGTTAGGGTACATAAAGGGGCTTGTACTTCACCAGCAGTGTGGCTAACATGGACTATTTCGGAGAACTTGTACTACAACACCTGGACTATCTTTAGTAGCTTCCTGTTCATATTAATAGAGAGTACTGTTAATACACGCATACAGTTGTGTTACAGAAAGTGAATACTGGCCATCGAACAACATCCTCTCCTTGCTTCCCATGGTACAAGCCTACAGTGACAAGGAGATAACACAAAAACTAGCAATGAGTATAATTCAGTACAGATTTTGCTTGCTTATCTTGTGTTTTGGCTTGCAGGTGTACTTTTTTCTCATTGCTAATTTGTAGTTGTGTTCTTGCATGTATTCCAGGAGGGGACCCACAGAACTAATCAAATTTCTCTTTTCAGAGGCTTTGCTTGTTTTCTTGTATAACATATTAATGTAAACCTTGGCTACCCCACCCTCTGCCCCTGGCCGTTGGCCACATATAGCCAATGTGATGGATCTAACACAAGCTTTTCAGTTTAAGAACCAACAAATTGCTACCCTAATAACAACGGTTCAACCACTACTGGCTGTACAAGCTGTGTCAGCCACCCATCAGACAAACTTCCAAGCGCAACAAGTGCCACTGACCAGCACACCAATGTTCTGGCAATTTAACGACATGAAAGAGGAATGGCTCGAATACCTGACACAGTTCCAAGCACATTGTGAAGTTCATTGAGTTCAAGGTACTGTGCAGCTACAACACTCTTTCGATGCGGGATCCCCAGTGTTCACCTTAAAACAAAAACTATTCCCTATCGCAACCCCCAATGGGCTCAGCTGTGACAAATAATTGCTGCCTTAACTCAATATTATGGCCAGCAAGTCCAAGTAGCTGCAACCAGATATCAGTTCTGTCACTTGTGGAAAAAGCCAGAACAGTCTGTGGTGCACAGAATTAACAAGCATGACTAGGAAGTGTAGTTGTGGCAACTTTTACAGTGATTTAATTATTAAAGATGCAATAACATTGAATGCTCCAGATTGTAGATTATTGGACATCTTAAAGTACTCTGATCCATCGCTTCCTCAAGTATTTCAAATATTGTAGCGATATGGTTTGGATCTTCCCCCCCCCCCCCCCCCCCCCCCCCCCCCCCCCCCTGAACCATGGACCTCACCGTTGGTGGAGAGGCTTGCGTTCCTCAGCGATACAGATGGCTGTACCGTAGGTGCAACCACAACGGAGGGGTATCTGTTGAGAGGCCAGACAAACATGAGGTTCCTGAAGAGGGGCAGCAGCCTTTTCAGTAGTTGCAGGGTAACAGTCTGGATGATTGACTGATCTGGCCTTGTAACACTAACCAAAACGACCTTGCTGTGATGGTACTGCGAACAGCTGAATCCCCCAGGGGCTCAGCATTCACTTGCTGAGTACGGGCTTGGCGACCCCGGGGTCCTGAGCTGGGGACTGGTCTGCGCCGCCAGTCTCCTGTCACCGTAACCCCCGGACATGCTTCATCGACCACCGTAGTACGGTGCGGTGGTGAAATGTTGTGTGCTGCGGGGAATGGTAATCTTCGCTTGACCGCCTGGATTGCGAGGAAGGCCAACCTCTATAAAAACCCCTCAATCTTTCGGTGTGCTCTGCGCCTAGAAGTTGCATGGCTGTTGGGGTGGAACAGTCGCAAGCGGGCAACCTCTGGGGCACCTGCCGCACCCCAATTGTATAAGGCTTACTCAGGCACGCGGGGCTCTGTCTGTGCGGACCTTAAGTTCCCTAGCTGCTCGTGGGACCACAATGGACCCTTCGACCTCTACATTTCCTCCTACCAGTGGCTTGGGTGGGCCACTGGTAGGAAAACACACCCCATCGGAAAAATGGCTACGCGCTGAGAGTCCTCCAGTGCCTGGTGTTGCTAGAGATTTAACAGACTGTAGTAACGGAGCACATGCTGATAATCAGAATGTGTTTTTGATTATTAAAAGGAAGGAGGATAACTTTTAGAGGGTTTCTCCCTTTTACATCCACAAAGGTCTTGAGGGAATTGCAGGAACACTGAAATCTGTAAAGCGACTGCGCAATGGGTCTCTGTTAGTTGAGACTTCTAGTTCCCGTCAAGTCACTTCCCTTTGGAAAGCAACCTGTCTAGGAGAGTACGCTATCGAGACCGCGCTCCACTCCACTTTGAATTATAGTAATTGTGTTGTGACGTGTAGGGACTTGGTGGATATCCCCATAGACGAGTTAAAATCTGAGTGGGCTGATGAAGGTATTGTTGACGTGCAGCATATTATGAAACGAGTCGATGGGGACCTCATCAAATCTGACTCGTTTATTCTCACGTTCAGTTGCCCGAGACTCCCAGAGCATGTTAAAGTGGGGTTCTTATGTTTGCCAGTATGGCCATATTTCCCCAACCCAATGCACTGTTTTAAATGTCAGCGATTTGGGCATACTACGTTGGGGTGCGATGGGATAGCCACTTGTGGTAAATGTGGTCAGCCTGCCCATGATGGAGCCGATTGTTCATCGCCTGTGAAGTGCGTGAATTGCACTGGGAGTCACCCTGTCTGGAGCCGGATCTGCCCCATCTATCTCGAAGAACGGAAGGTACAGGAGATAAAAACATCTAAGCGCATCCCCTACGGTGAGGCCAAGAAGCTCTTTTAAGGCCATGCAACCTCCTGTGTTTTCAACATCTTTCGCTTCCGCTCTCAAAAAACCGGTACAACTGGCCACTGTTGCTACGCAAACAGAGGTTGCTAGTGTTAGCACAAATACCTGCGCTTGCCAGTGCACTTGTGCTGCTGCGGTTGTTTTGCAACCTGCGGCTCTTCCCACTATGTCGGACAAGGCCGTGGTTGCTGACATTGGGTACTTCCTGCCTCTCCCCATATGGCGCCTTCTGCCCAGGCGAGTAAAGCTCCAAATGTTGACAAGGCTCTGCATTCTAAGCCCCCCAAGACAAAGCCTCAGAAGGTGAAGGTTTTGTCACCTGAGGAGACTAGTCACCGTCGGTCCAATGACGAGGCCACAGTACTGTCTGACATCTCCCGTGGGTCGTCATCGGAGCTTATGGACATTGATGTCGACCGGGGGAGATCTTCTCACCCCAGGAATAAATCTCCGGCCAGTACGGGCTCGCCTCCAAAGCACAGAGGCAGGGTGAAAGCTCAGCCACCCTGATCACTGGCTCCCATATTACAGTGGAACCTGAATGGGTTCAGGACGCATGTGGCCAAATTAAAACTCCTTATACAAGAGTGCCCCTTGTGCTTATGTCTCCAAGAGACACTTTTTCGGGCCACTGATGCTCCTCCTTTATGGGGCTATACCATATATCGAAAACATGATCTGACGGGGGAAAGGGCAAAGGGTGGTGTTGCGGTTTTTGTCCGTGACATGCATCCCTCATCTGAGCGCCCTCTCGTCACCGACTTGCAAGCAGTTGCAGTTGACATTCTTGTGGGTCGGAGGCTCACAGTCTGTTCAGTTTATTTACCGCCTCGGGATACGATAGACTCTGAGGCTCTCACGGACCTTATTAGCCAACTCCCCCGCCCATTTCTTTTTCTAGGGGACTTCAACGCTCATAATGTCTTATGGGGCTCTCCAACTACTTGCCCCAGGGGTCGCATTCTGGAAAGCCTCATGATGTCTGAAGAACTGTGCCTCCTCAACTCTGGTGCTCCCACTCATTTCTGTACTGCTTCCGGGTCGTCATCGGCTATTGACCTTTCCTTTTGCTCTCCAGCACTTGGGGATTCTGCTATGTGGGAGGCTGCTGCTGATCTCCATTCTAGTGACTACTTCCCCCTTTGGATGAGGCTGTGGCATTACCAGTGCCGCCCCGGTGGCACCTCTGCAGAGCTGACTGAACACTTTTCAGCCAACTGGCTGTTTTGGAATACCGTGCCAGTGTCCACGAATGGGTAGACCATGTTACAGCCGTGATTTCCCATGCTGCTGAATTGTCAATCCCACGGTCCCGGTCATCCCAAGAGGCGTGCTGTTCCTTGGTGGACCACTGAGTGCCGCTCAGCCATCCGAGCCCGCCGTGCAGCTCTGCGCCGCTTCAAGTGCCGTCCCTCAGCTGACAATCTTGTGGCCTTTCAGGTGGCAAGGGCCAGAGCGTGGCGAGTGATTAAAGAGAGCAAACGACGGTCATGGCAATTGTGATTGAACTCCATCTCTCGCTTCACTAGTTCTACGAAAGTATGGGAAGCCATCAGGAGGATTTCCGGTAAACTCAGCCAGCTACCTGTCACGGCATTGCTGCATCAGGGATGTCTCCTCACGGTGCCGAGAGACATTGCCCAGACACTGGCCGTGCATTTTGCGGACTCTACCGCCACTATTAACTATGATCCAGATTTCTGTCATTACCACACTGCCATCGAGAGGGGTCACTTATATTTCCAGTCTCTAAATTCTGAACCCTACAACTGCCCCTTCACAATGTGGGAACTGGATTCTGCACTGTCTGTGGCTCATGATACTGCGCCTGGTCATGATCAAATCCGGTACAGCATGCTGCGACACTTGTTGCTGCCATCCAAGGAAGTTCTCCTGAACTGTTTTAATATGATATGGTTATCCGGCACGTACCCTGACTCGTGGAGGGAGGCAATTTTGATTCCCCTCCTCAAACCAGGGAAGGGCCGAACGCATCCCAGTAGTTATCGGAGTATTGCTTTGACGAGCTGTGTTGGGAAGACGTTGGAACGCATGGTCAACCGCCGCCTGGTTTGGCTGCTAGAGACCAGGCAGCTCCTTAGCCCCCCTCAGTGTGGCTTTCGGAGATGTCGTTCCACTATAGACAACTTGACCCCATCCAGCAGGCCTTCCTACATAACCAGCGTTGTCTAGGGGTCTTCTTTGACATTAATAAGGCGTATGACACTACTTGGCGCCGCCTTATCCTCAATCAACTCCATGAGTGGGGCTTTCGTGGCCGTCTCCCCATCTTCATTCGGTCCTTTCTTTCTCACCTCCTCTTTCGGTATCGGGTTGGTAATGTGCTATCTGATTTGTACGTGCAGAAGAATGGTGTTCCTCAGGGCAGCGTTTTAAGTGTCACCCTCTTTGCCGTCGCTATTAACAGTATCACATCCACTATCTGGAGTCCTGCCCAATGCTCCTTGTTTGTGGACGATTTTGCTGTTTTCTGTTCTTCCTCCAGTCTTGTCACTGCTAGTCGGCAGTTGCAGCTTACGATAAAGCACTTAGAGGCATGGGCTGCAAAGACGGGTTTTACCTTTTCTGCAGTCAAATCTGTGTGTGTTCATTTTAATCGTTCTCAGCGCCTTTTTACCTCCCCTGAATTGCGTCTGAGGAACACCGTTCTTCCTATTAGAGACACTGTGAGGTTTCTGGGCCTCACTTTTGATTCCAAGTTGTCGTGGTTGCCTTACCTTAAAGACCTGAAGGTGCGGGCCTTGAAGGCACTGAATATTTTGAAGTGTCTGAGCCATCAGTCCTGGGGAGCAGACCGGGCGCGTCTGCTGCAGTTTTATAGGGCTTTCGTCCGATCGCATCTTGACTATGCTTGCACCGTGTATGGGTCAGCAAGGCCTTCATATCTGAAGATCCTTGGCACAGTACACCATGAGGGTATCAGGCTGGCAACTGGTGACTTCCGTACCAGTCCCATCCCCAGCCTGTGTGCTGAGGCAGGGGAACCGCCGCTCGCCATCCAGCAGAAACTCCTCATGGTGCGACGGGTGTATCATTTCCTTGCCTGTCCTACCTCCCCTGCGTACCCTACCGTTGCCCGACTGCCTATGGAACGTCTCTTTTCCAGTCGTCCCAGGGCAACGAGACCATTTGTGATTCGTGCCAAGCATTTGATTGAGTCCCTTGGTGTGGAGCGTGTGGCCCCCGAACGACAAGGTTTTACTCGCCTTCCTCCCTGGTTGCTTCAGAGGCCCAGCATCCTTCTAGACTTGTTGGAGAACTGGAGGAACTGCACTCCAGAGTTTGTTTTTACCTCCTTATTTTACGATATTTTAAACCAGCATCCGGACCATGTACCTGTATTCACAGATGGCTCTAAACAGGGGGACTCTGTTGGTTGTGCTGTGGTTTTCCCTGATCGAGTCGTCAAGTTAGGGCTTCCTGCGGCGTTTACCATCCTTGATGCCAAATTGTTTGCAATCTTGCGGGCATTGGAGCAGATGAGATGTGTTCCCAGCCTTAAGTTCCTCATCTGTTCTGACTCCCTGAGTGCCCTTCAGAGCATGCAACACTTGTACCCAGCGGATACGGTCATCCAGAACATCCATGATGCCCTACTCCACCTGCAACGGCAGGGGAAGGTGGTTTCTTTCTGCTGGGTGCCGGGGCACGTGGGTATTAGGGGAAACGAACTGGCGGATATGGCTGCCAAAGATGCACGTTCCCTCCCTCACGTTGTTGAATGTGCCGTCCCCCTCCATGCTGTAACCTCCCTTTTGCGTTTTCGTGTTATGCATCAATGGGAAGAGGAGTGGCTGGCAGTTTCTGACAATAAGCTGCGTCTGGTAAAGGCCACTTCACGACCATGGCGTACGTCCTACCATTCATACAGGCGGGATGAGGTTCTCCTCACTCGCCTCCGCATCGGGCACAGTCCCTTAATGCATGGTTTTTGACTCCGGCGGGAGAACCCCCCAATCTGCAGTGCTTGTGGCGTCCAGATTAGTGTCCGCCACATTTTACTTGACTGTCTATTCTCTGACCAGAGGGCGGTGGTTTCTTTGCCACCGGATTTGCCCTCTATTTTGCAAGACGACGCAACGACTGTGGTTAAGGTCTTACGGTTTTGTGTCCTGTCCAATCTGTTGCCTCGGATTTTAGGGAGAGGGTTTTAATGTGCTGCTGGGTGACTGGCTCACCAAGGTTTTAGGTAAGAGGTCCGCCAGTCACGATTACCTCCTTGTTTCCCTTCGGTTTCTGTTCTCTTTTCCTTGTGTTTCCTTTCCTTTTTTAGTGTGTTCCTTCTCCTCTTGTTTTGCCTCTGTATGTGGGGATTTAGAACTGCGTCAGGTCTGTGTCTTTTGGCCATTCTCCTTGATCGCTGTTAGTCTTAGTCCGTTCACTGCATGTGTTCCTGTTTTTATGTGCCTGGGCGCTGATGACCACACTGTTTAGTGCCCGTAAACCTCAAACACACACACATACACACACACACAACAGCTGAAAGCAAGAGGAACTACAGCCGTAATTTTTCCCGAGGGCATGCAGCTTTACTGTATGGTTAAATGGCGTCCTCTTGGGTAAAATATTCCAGAGGTAAAATAGTCCCCCATTCGAATCTCCGGGCAGGGACTACTCAAGAGTGCGTCATTATCAGGAGAAAGAACACTGGTGTTCTACAAATCGAAGCGCGGAATGTCAGATCCCTTAATCAGGCAGGTAGGTTAGAAAATTTAAAAAGGGAAATGGGTTGGTTAAAGTTAGGTATAGTGGGAATTAGTGGAGTTTGGTGGCAGGAGGAACAAGACTTTTGGTCAGGTGAATAAACTGGTAGAAGCCAACCTCAGGGAAGATGAGTTTGGATTCTGTAGAAATATTGGAACACATGAGGCAATACTGACCTTACGACTTATCTTAGAAGAAAGATTAAGGAAAGGCAAACCTATGTTTCTAGTGTTTGTAGACTTAGAGAAAGCTTTTGACAATGTTGACTGGAATACTCTCTTTCAAATACTAAAAGTGGCAGGGATAAAATACAGGGAGTGAAAGGCTATTTGCAATTTGTACAGAAACCAGATGGCAGTTGTAAGAGTTCAGGGACATGAAAGGGAAACAGTGGTTGGGAAGGGAGTGAGACAGGTTTGTAGCCTGTCCCTGATATTATTCGATCTGTATATTGAGCAAGCAGTAAAGGAAACAGAAGAAAAATGCGGACTAGGTATTAAAATCCACGGAGAAGAAATAAAAACTTTGAGGTTCGCTGATGACATTGTAATTCTGTCAGAGACAGCAAAAGACTTCGAAGAGCAGTCGAGCGGAATGGACAGTGTCTTGAAAGGGTTAGTATAAGATGAACATCAACAAAAGCAAAACGAGGATAATGAAAGGTAGTCGAATTGTCAGGTGATGCTGAGGGAATTAGATTAGGAAGTGAGACACTTAAAGTAGTAAAGGAGTTTTGCTATTTGGGGAGAAAAAGAACTTGTGACAGTCTAAGTAGAGAGGACATAAAATGTAGACTGGCAATGGCAAGGAAGTCGTTTCTGAAGAAGAGAAGTTTGTTAACATAGAGTATAGATTTAAGTGTCAGGAATTCGTTTCTGAAATTATTTGTATGGAGTGTAGCCGTGTATGGAAGTGAAACATGGATGATAAATAGTTTGGACAAGAAGAGAATAGAAGCTTTCGAAATGTGGTGCTACAGAAGAATGCTGAAGATTAGGTGGGTAGATCACATAACTAATGAGGAGGTATTGAATGCAACTGGGGAGAAGAGGAGTTTGTGGCACAACTTGACAAGAAGAAGGGACTGGTTGCTAGGACATGATCTGAGGCATCAAGGGATCACAAATTTAGTATTGGAGGGCAGTGTGGAGGGTAAAAATCTTAGAGGGAGACCAAGAGATGATTACACTAAGCAGATTCAGAAAGATGTTGGTTGCAGTAACTACTGGGAGATGACGAAGCTCGCACAGGATAGCGTAGCATGGAGAGCTGCGTCAAACCAGTCTCATGACTGAAGACAACAACAACAACAACAACAACAACAACAACATGGTTCAGGTGCTATAGCAGCGGATAAGTTTTACAAGGCTTCGATTTGTTGGGTTGAGTCACCACTTTGTCGTGACCACATCAAACAGCCACAACAATGAGTGTGTACAAAGCTGCGTGGGCAGGAATGTAGACAGGTAAACAGGCCTGTGAACTTAGTGAAGTCTTTCCCTAGATGTTTTGCTTGCCATAAAAGACAGCATTGCTCATCACATAATGAATCATGTTATACTTGTGGAAAAAAAGGCCATGTCCAAGCAGTTTGTTTGCAGTGGGACAAAAATGCCAATTTTGCTCTCTTCCAGAGAAAACAGGCTCGCGCATATGCAGTGAACATTGTGTTTTCCAAACCTACAACAGGTTTTTACATAAGTAAAATTAAGGTTGTGCCTCCTTCTCACCCTAAGGCTGTGCAACGACGTCCTACCAAACTATTGGACTCATTGCGAATTGCTGGCCATCGTGTGAACTTTCAGTTAAGACACAGGCACCTCAGAAACTTTGCTTAATTGTGCCACGTACAAACAGTTAGTCTCACCACGCATTTCTACGTCTAGCAAGCACCTCACTGCTTACAACTAACTGGAAATTCCAGTGCTTGGACAGTGTAATTAGCCTGACACTTACAATATCTCACACTAGAATGGTGAATTTTACTGTGTTGAAATCAAGAGACACTGAGAACATATTCGGTTTATATGCCTTTGACTTGTTTGGCTCTAGCATCCAAGACAACGTACTTTCCATATTGGCTTGTGATCCAAAAGACAGTGTTTCTAGGTTTATTAAAGAATTTCCTGATCTATTTTCAGAGGGAATGGGAAAAGCTAATAACTTTTGTAGCACATGTTACGTTGAAAGACAATGCACAGCCTAAGTTTTTCCGCGCTCGTCCTGTTCCAATTGCTTTAAGAGACAGAGTAGCCAGTAAATTGAAAGAATTGCAAGATTCCCATTCAAGTTAGTCAATGGGCAAGTCCCCTCGTTTTGTTGCCTAAGCCTTCTGGTCGCATTTGTATTTGCATTTGTGTTGACTTCAAGTTTACAGTCAACCCCCCCCCCCCCCCCCCCCCCCACAGTAATGACACTTGTTCATTGCCTCACCCTGAGGAAATCATGGACAGGTTTAGTGCAGCATGTTACTTTTCTAAGATAGATATGCATGATGCCCATTTGCAAATTCCATTGGATGAAGAATCACAGGAAGTGTTTGTTGTAAATACACACTTAAGAGTGTTAAAATATTTGTGTTTGCCCTTCGGCAGTGCTTCTGCATCCACCAGATTTCAATGTTAATTGGAACAGCTGACTACAGAAGTGCCATTTTGTTCAAACTACCTTGACAATATTGTCATCTCACATTGTACACCTGAGAAACACATTGTCAATTTGCATGCTCTTTTTCGAGTGTTCTCAGAAGCAGAACTCAAGTGTCATCTCAAAAAGTGGGTTTTTCTTCAAACTGAACTACAGTACGTGTGATAAACAGTTTGGGTGTGCACCCCCTTCAATCCCATTTGCTTGCAATCCATGACGTGCCTGTTCCTTGCAATGTATCTGAAGTGCAGGTGGTACTAGGCAAGATGACGTACTACATTCAGTTCATACAGAATGCCACTCAAACCTCCATTGCATTTCCTGCCTCGCAATTTGTGTGGGCTAAAGACTGTCTGGATGCAATTCAGAAACTCAAAAATGTTTTGTTTAGTGACAGATGTTTAGTGCATTTTCACCTTGTCAAACCAATAGTTTTTTAATTCAATGCTTCTTCATACAGAATCGGTGCTGTATGTTCGCACAGAATCATTGCACAAGACAGACCTATTACTCTTGCCTCAATGTTGTTAATTCAAACTCAGTGGAATTATTGTCAAATTGGAAAAGAGGCTCTCGCTATTGTGTATGGTGTGACAAAATTCCATCACAGCAAGATCTACTTAGTGCCAGATCACATGCCTTTGCAGTCCTTGTTTCATCCATCAAAGCCGGTTCTTACATGCACTGCTCAAAAATTACAAAGCTGGGCTTTTTTGCTTTTGCAGTATCAGTATGAAAATGTGTACAGACCTACTGCAAAGCAGACACCCTATCTGCCTTCTGATTGGTACAGACTCTGATTTTGATGCAGCAGATGCATCTTGCTGCCAAATAAATGTGCAGGGTTCTGAATTGCTGGAAGCTTTCCCCTTGCACTACAGAAAAATTAAACAGGTGATGGAAGCAGAACCACACCTCAAGATTTTGTTGCCTTGCATTTGCACTTCTTGACCTCGTTCATTGAACAATATCCAGAACTCAGTTGTGCATCGATAGTTTGATCATTGGCATAACATTTTGGTACAACAAGGTGTGATTCTAGTTCAGAATGACAGTGAACAGTCACATGTGCTTATTCCCAAAGTATTGGAAAAGGATGTGTTGTGATTGGTTCACCAAGGACACTGGGGAATTGTTTGCACCAAACAACTCGTGCGAAGGCACTGTACTTGGCAATGCATGGATGCCCACATTGAACAGATGATATAACTGTGTCGCGCATGTATGAAAAACCAATCTGCTCCACCACAGACATTTGCAGTTTGGCCTAAGGCTTAGTTTCCATGGCATCGAGTGCACATAGACATTGCAGGACCATTCTGGAACACTCATTGGCTCATAGTGGTAGAGTCTTTCAGCAAATTTCCATTTGCGATGCCTATAGCTTCTACCACATCATGTAGCATCATTCAAGTGTTGTCCTCCATATTTTGCATAGAAGGTTGATCAGAAGTACTTGTCAGAAAATGGACCACAATTCACTTCACATGATTTCGAACTGTTTTGTGGGTGAAATGGCATTCATCTTCTAACAAGAGAACGATTTCACCTGCAGTCCAACGGAGAAACAAAACACTTCATAAGCACTTTTAAGGAACAGATGGCCAAGCTTCGCACTACCCACACGTGGGAACAGATGGTGTGACTCTTTTTCGCCTCTTATCACTCCCACCCATGTGACATACTATCACCGACAGAGGTTCTGCATGACCAACACTATTGGCTGCTGCCTGATTTGCTACACCCATTGTAGCACTCGGTGCCACCAAGGGTGTGCAAGTATCACTTTGTGCCGCACGGTCTTGTTGTTTTCTGGCTTTATGGCAACTGTGGGTGCTGGGAAAGAGCAGGAGCACATATGCTCTTATATGTGTTTGTTTGCAGGTCCCAGTGGTTTGCAACACTGTCACCAGAACCAAATTCACGCATGTCATTTACTCCATGATTCTGCTGCTTCCCCCCCCCCCCCCCCCCCCCCTCCCCCCGCCAAAGATACATGACCTCACAGGACCACGTGGCATTTGCAGTCACTCGCTGAGGAGCAGATAGAATGGACAATGCACCCACACCCCTGCCATCCCCACTTACCGACCCCATAGACCTGGATCTACCATCACCGTCACGGTCATCACCCAAACACGTGCCCTCAGGCCTGGACAAGTGCCCTAGCAGGAGTTTTCTGGGGGGTGCTCCTGTTACCTCACAAGGCAGATGGTGGGGTACAGTTGGCAGTATACCATCCTCCACAGTAATGGCTCTTGGCTCATCTGTACGTCCAGCATCCTGCCTCCCTCATTCACAATCTTACTACGTGACAATGGTGTGGCATTTCCGAGGGGGGGCGGGGGGGGGGGGGGAGATGTGCTGACATAAGCTGGCGCAAAGAAGCTGTGAGAAGATTAATAGTAAGCACCAGAGCACAGAGCAAGTGAGCCTATCAGAAGAGACTCGCACGAAACGCGATGCCAATGCCCTCTCCACGGCCAGTATTTAGATTGCCACCATGGACTAGAGGACCCAGTCACCCATCCAGTGAGTCGAGTCATTAGTCGCAGCCCATTGGGAGTCGCAGTCACAGTTAGCTCAGCCTCTAGCTCAGAGTCAGTCAGTACCTAGCAACCAAAGTTGTGTACGTAGTGGGACTTGTACTTCACAAGCCGTGAGGCTAACCTGGACTATTACTGAGAGCTTGTACCGCAACACGTGGACTATCTTAGGTAGTTTCCTTTCTATATTAATAAAGAAGCCTGTTAATGCATATTTGCTTTTGTATTACAGAAAGAGGATACTGCTGCCAATGTACATTTCCCATAAGAACCACAAAGATAATGAAGGAGAAATTTGGGTTTGTATGGAGGCATATGGGCAGTCATTTTTTTCCCCTTGCTCAGTTTGTGAGTGGAATAGGAAAGAAAGTAGTGGTAGTGCCCTCCTGTTTGTCGTTTCTCCACGATACTTCGAGAAGCAGGTTCGTTGCCATCTTCTGATGGTATCTGGTTCCTGCTGCTCTGCTGTTGTCTGCATCTCCCTATGTCACCCCGCTTCTATCCCTGTCTGCACTGTTGCGACGGTGAATGGTAGCAATGGTGGGGCTAGCAGTGCCCAGCTGGACTCTCATCTCGAGCATCCAGACTAACGCTATTGGGTGTGGTCTTTACCGTAAAAGAACCCTTTTGTTTTTGTAGTCTCTCTACTGACTCAGTTGTAAGCCACTGTTGTTGTTAATCAGATTCTCTTGTACTCCAATTTCAGTGGCCTCTTTAATCAAGCAATTCCATAATTGGGAATGTTGTGTAAGTATTCTGGTGTTGTTGTAAAGCCAGTTTTAATGCTGTGGTCATTCCTGATGACTTCGTTTTCCAATGTAATTCAGTGCGTGTCTATTTTCATGGTGTCTCTGTTCTAGTGTACATACAGTTTCCCCAATGTATGCTTTGCTGCACTGGTAAGTGCTGGTTTGGGAAGACCTAAATCATCCTTCATTGAGTGTTGTAGTTTCAAGGTTTAAGGGGGAGGGGTAGGGGGGCAAAGCAGACATTTAACATTGTGTCACTCCATGCTCTGCCAATTTCTTCAGCGATATTATTGAGAAGGACGTACGCTAGTGATTCGTGCTCCTCTGTTTGTTGCTACTATTATCTAGATATAGCCTACCTAAACACATACCTTACCTGCTTGCTGCTGCATCCATTTCTTCATAATGCTATCTCGAGGTGCTTCAGGTCAGTTGGTTGGCTGTCTTGATCGCAGTTGTCGTAATTATATTGCAATTCATTCTGGTCATCTGATGACTTTACATTTTGGTAAATGACAGCATCATCTGCAAACAATCTAAGAGGGCTGCTCAGATTGTCCTCTAAATAGTTTGTTGATCAGGAACAACAGAGGCTCTGTAACACTTCTTTGGGAAATGCTAGATGTTACTCTGGTTTTACTTGATGACTTTCTGTCAATTACTATGAATGGTGACCTTTCTGATAGGAAATTGTGAATCCAATCACACAAGTGAGATGATACTCCATAGTAGAAGTTGCTTGTCAGGAACGTTGTCAAAAGACTTCTGGAGATCCCTGATGAAAGCACTCATTACGTCTTGAGAACAAAGAGCTAGTTGCATTTCAGAAGCATGCGATTTTCTTAATTTTTGTTGGCTATTTATCAATAGATCATTTTCTTTGAGGTATTTAATTATATACAAATACAGTATATGTTCTCAAAATCCTACTCCAAATTGATGTTAGCCATACAGGTCTGTAATTCAGCAGATTACTCCTATTTCTTTTCTTGGCTGTTTTTGTGTGACTTGTGCAACATTCAAACCTTTAGATATGAATCTTCCGAAGAGTTAGAGGTTCTATAAGATTGTTGTGGAGCTATTTTGTCAGCATACTCTGAAAAGAAAGGGGGACATGCACACACTGTGTTGTGTAGTGTGATGATGATGATGATGAAGAGGATGAAATCAGTTCCAGCCCATAGCCTACTCTGCACGAGTAGCACCTACAGGGCCTCCATCAGACAGATCACCATCAATATTGTCATGTGCCCTCGCTTCATGACACACTGTAGAGTGATTCAGTATTTAAACCAGAAGACTTGCACTAGGTCTGGTGATTAGGAGCTTTAAGCCACCACATTTCCTCCCATTGCTGGGCAAATACTGGCAATGAAATTTTTTTCCACCACTAGAATTTAAACCAGCTTACCCCCAGCTTGAGCACCAATGCACAAGCATGCGTGAGTGACCTTGGCTATGTATTATGTCATATGATTGAAAATCAAACTGTAAGGTGCAGTCAAAATGTTTCCATTTGGTTTCTGTACAGTCTGAAATCGGTATATCATTCAGACAAAGTCACAAATACAAAATCAAATAGGGGTAATGCAGGAGTCGGTTTAATAATGAATAAAAAAAAATAGGAGTGCGGGTAAGATACTACAAACAGCATAGTGAATGCATTATTGTGGCCGAGATAGACACGAAGCCCACGCCTACTACAGTAGTACAAGTTTATATGGTAACTAGCCCTGCAGATGACGATGAAATTGAAGAAATGTATGATGAGATAAAAGAAATCATTCAGATAGTGGAGGGAGATGAAAATTTAATAGTCATGGGTGACTGGAATTCGGTAGTAGGAAAAGGGAGAGAAGGAAACATAGCAGGTGAATGTGGATTGGGGCTAGAAATGAAAGAGTAACCCGCCTGATAGAATTTTGCACAGAGCACAGCTTAATCATAGCTAACACTTGGTTCAAGAATCATAAAAGAAGGCTGTGCAGATGGAGGAAGCCTGGAGATACTGACAGGTATCAGGTAGATTATATAATGGTAAAACAGAGATTTAGGAACCAGGTTTTAAATTGTAAGACATTTCCAGGGGCAGATGTGAACTCTGACCACAATCTATTGGCTATGAACTGTAGATTAAAACTGAAGAAACTACAAAAAGGTGGGAATTTAAGGAGATACGACCTGGATAAACTGAAAAATCCAGAGGTTGTACAGAGTTTCAGGGATAGCGTAAGGGAACAATTGACAGGAATGGGGGGAAAGAAATACAGTAGAAGAAGAATGTGTAGCTTTGAGAGATGAAGTAGTGAAGGCAGCAGAGGACCTAGTAGGTAAAAAGACGAGGGCTAGTAGAAATCCTTGGGTAACAGAAGAAATACTGAATTTAATTGAGGAAAGGAGAAAATATAAAAATGCAGTAAATGAAGCAGGCAGAAAGGAATACAAACGTCTCAAAAACAAGAGCGACAGGAAGTGCAAAATGGCTAAGCAGGGATGGCTAGAGGACAAATGTAAGGATGTAGAGGGTTATCTGACTAGGTGTAAGATAGATACTGCCTACAGGAAAATTAAAGAGACCCAGTTCTAAGCAAAGAAGGGAAAGCAGAAAGGTGGAAGGAGTACATAGAGGGCCTATACAAGGGCAATGTACTTGAGGACAATATTATGGAAACTGAAGAGGATGTAGATGAAGATGAAATGGGAGATACGATACTGCGTGAAGAGTTTGACAGAGCAGTGAAAGACTCTCTGGAACCCCTTCAGCTATGTCCTTGTTTGGACCATGATGATGATGATGAGTCCCATACTCCGTTTACCGAGCGTAGGGGAGCGACGCGGGAGACCCGCGCCGCCATACTAGGCAAGGTCCTAGTGGAGGTGGTTTGCCATTGCCTTCCTCCGACCGTAATGGGGATGATTGATGATGATGATGAAGACGACACAAACACCCAGTCATCACGAGGCAGGTGAAAAATCCCTGACCCCGCCGGGAATCGAACCCGGGACCCCGTGCTCGGGAAGCGAGAACGCTACCGCGAGACCACGAGCTGCGGACGTTTGGACCATAGACCTCAATTTTATTAAGTGACTTAAGCTGATGAAAAGCTGTACATCCAGCCACCCATGAGGTGCTTTCAGTGCTTGTGTTTTGGGCACGTCTTCCCAATGTACGATGGATCCTCTATGTACTGTCTGGTTGGTGCGGGTGTACACACAGTTTGGGAGCCTGTGTGTTCCAAGGCCAGTGTGTGTAAATTGTCATGACCACTGCCCTCCATGCTCATCAAATTGTCTGACTTACAAGAAAGAAAAGAAGATACAAAGGGTATAAGTGTCTGTATCATTTAAAATACATTGAGGTTCATCAGAAATTTGACCATTTTCATCCCGTGTTGATGGCTTCTACTGTTGCCTCTGTTATATCCTTTCCCCCTCCTCCGTCTTCCATACTCCATTTCTATTCCCCTTTTACTATCCCCCTTCTCTTCTGTTTCCAAACCCTCCCCTACGAGTGTTACTCCCCTTCCCGGCCGAAGAAGTGCCCCCCTTCTTAGGCATCTGCTGGTGATTGGGCTCCATCCTGGCACACCTCCCCACAACATGTCTCAGCCTGGAGGCCTGCTACCACAGCTTGGCTTTGAGGCAGACAGTCTGTGCACCCCAAGGTCACCTGTTCTCTTTGGGTTCCATATGTTGCAGAAGCCTGCTCTCCCTCTGTGCCTGCTCTTCTCAATCTATGAAATAGTAGTAGAAGAAGAAGAATATAATTCCCAGTACAAGGCCCTCCAGTGTCTCTGGAGGTGCCATCTCCCCCATTGCAACCCAAGTCTGACACATCTTATTTATAGAAGTCACTCTATCATCATAGGTGACAGATGGTGATCCGGCAGCATGATTGGCTCCAACCCATTCTCCTCCCATTTGGGTACCTTCTCTGTGATTATTCAGTGGAACCATATTGTATATTCCCGTTGTCTCCTGGAGTTGCATTCCCTTACTCTCTAGGAATCTCATGTTACTGATGTTTGCTCACCATCCCTTTCCCAGTGTGAGTCCGGGGTATAGAATAGGTTCTGAAGTGTTCCTGCCTGTCGTAAGAGGCAATTAAAAAGCGTCTCACACTTTTCAGCCCTATGACTCCAGGTCCCAGTCTATCATTTAACCTGCCACTTTCAAAATTCTACGGATGTGCAGGCCATATGGGAAGGACACTTTATGTGGTGCGTGAGTTATCCATAGTGTTCTTTGATCTCCTGAATCTCTTGTCATGGCTTTGTGTTTCCACCTGCGATTCAACTATTTGGGTGAGGACACTTTCCAGGGTATGTCATCTTCTTCCATTGTCTCCTGTCCTCTTTCGTCCCCATGACGACAGTGGATTTCTCTGCACTCAATATCCAAAGCAGTAGCCAGTCCATTGTGGTGTGGCTGTCATAATACCCATTTGGTTGTAGCCCCCTGACAACACAGTGATCGCATTGCTGATTCCAGAGCTGTAAACTCCCCACTTATGCCAAGGAGTAGATGCCTGTTTTCTTGGGGCATCAGGACTCTCGGCAACGGCCATCATGCCAGTTGGCCTTTGCTGTGGCAGGGTGGCAACTGTAGGGAGAGTGCCTGATCAGGGAGGGTGGCATCAGGGTGAATGACCCGCAATCAAGTGGACTAAGTCATCTCTTGCTGGTGACCATACATCACCAGCAGTCTCTAAGAAGGGCAAGATCGAAAACAATGCCGACAAGTATGACCCTAAATCTGTGCCTTCTTAGTGATAGCTCACCTCATTTTAGTACCGAATATGGCACTTTTTCTGTCGTTGATCTTTTGCTCTCTTCTTCCTACCTATCTACCTTCCTTCCTTCCACTGGTCACCAGACAGAAACCTCTGTGATGGTGACCACTTCCCATTCATTCTCTCATTGCTTCCCACCTCCTGTTGATCAGTTTACCTCACTGGGCTTTCCATCATTGTCATTGGCCTCTGTGTACCTCCCAAATTGTGTTTCCACCTTCTTGTCAGGTTGTCTGTAAATGTGTTCATACCCAAGCCCATTTCTTTATCAAACCGAGCAAATGGGTGTGTTGTGTTGGGAAAGCTTTGCCTTGCATCTCCTTACCAGTGCAGCTTTCGGGACGGATGGTCTCCAATCAGTCATCTGCTTTGATTGGAAACCTCAGTTCAGCAGGGCTTTTCTCAATGCCGCCAACAACACAGCTGGACGCCATCACATCCTTCTTATGGTCCATGAGTAGGGTCTTTGGTGCTCCTCCCAATTTTTTTGTTAGTCAGTTCCTGTCCCACCAGTCATTCAGAGTCTGGGTTTGCACTGTTCTCTGGTCTCTGTGGAGCCAGGAGGGTGGCATTCCACAGAGCTCCATATCAAGTTTCCTTTGTTTTCTAATCACTATCAGTGGACTTGAGGCACTGCCAGAATGTTGGCCAGCCCAGCCCTGTATCTGGACGATTTCTCAATTTTGACTAGCCCACTTGGTGGCCTCTGCAGAACAACAGCTCTAGGGTACCATCCAACACTTCCATGTATACTCTCTTGCACGGTTTTCAATTCTCTGCTTAAGTTGAGGGTGGTGCATTCCCGTCGCTGTAATATGGTCCATCTTGTTCGGGAATTCTACCTCGATCCACAACACCTGACCATGGACCCACAGTTCTGTTCCTTGGCTCGGTTGCTGTGGGCGAGCGGTTCTAGGCACTTCAGTCCGGAACTGCGCTGCTGCTACGGTCGCAGGTTCGAATCCTGCCTCAGGCATGGATGTGTGTGATGTCCTTAGGTTAGTTAGGTTTAAGTAGTTCTAAGTATAGGGGACTGATGACCTCAGTCCCATAGTGCTCAGAGCCATTTGAACCAATTTGTTCCTTGGCTCTTCTTTTTCACAACAAGCTTACTTGGTTGCTCCATATCAATTTGAAGGTTGGCTGTTTGCGTAAACTCAGTGTTCTTCACTTTCTTGCCCACACCTTGTGGGGTGCCGATCGTTTGACACTTCTCTGACCTTACCGGGCACGAGTTCTGTCTCGTCTGGACTATGGTTGTCAATTTTAGGATCAGCTGCCTCTTCCACATTGCTCCTCTTGGATCCACTTCACCATCGTGGTATCTGCATAGCCGCTGGTGCCTTTCACACTGGCCCTGTCAATATTTTCTTGTTGATGTTGGGATCCCTCCCCTTTTGTTTCGGTGGCCACAGCACCTGGTTTACTATGCTATCACAATCCACTCTTCCTCTGCTCACCCCTCCTATTCTGTTCTTTTCACTGCTTTGGACTGTTACCCAACTGCTGCTCACCCTCGCATCAATTTACTGGTTGGACCCTGCCTTGCTTCCCTCTGCCGTGACTTCCATCTCCCCTCCTTTTTCTCTTCCCCATCTTCTCTCCCGATCACCCCCCATTGGTTAGTTCCTCGGCCACAGATCCATATGGATCTCTTCTGGGGTCCGAAAACCTCCGTCACTCCAGTGGTGTTCTGTTGTTTGTTCCGAATGCCATAACAGGCGTTTTGGGATGCCAGGATGCCATTGTTTCTTACACCTATGGTTCTAAATCTGCTGATCATGTAGGATGTGCCTTCTCATCTTCTGTTGGCGTGAAACACAATCTGTTGCCTGCCATGTGTTTGGTGTTTACTGCGGAACTGACTGCCATCTATCGGGCCCTCTGTTTTATGAAACAGCCCTCCCTCAACTGAGTTTTGTTATGTATGGACTCGGTGAGAGCCCGCAGGCTATCGCTTGGTGGTCTCTGCCATCCATGACCTTCTCATTGATCTTGGTGATGCTGCTTGTTTGGTCAACTTCCTTTGAGTTACTGGCTGCATAGGTATCCCTGGTAGGATCCTGCTCATCATCTGGTGGAAGTGGAATCCAGGGTTGGATCTGTGGCTTTACATTAAATCCTTTTTTGTTCAATCATGGGCTGACTCTTGGTATGGTACCCACTGTCTAATAAACTTCATGCCATCAAGAAGACTCCTGCCAAGTGTCATTCTTCCCTCCTCTCCCAGCATAATCTGCCATCCTCTGCTGTCTTTGTATTGGCCATACTAGATTGACCCATGTGTTTTTACTCTGCAATGAGCCACCCCTCCTCCTCTTCATATTGTGAGGCTCTGCTCACGATGATCAATATTTTGCTGGACTGCATCCACCTTGTGGCTCTTCAAACTAAATATGCCCTACTGCCTTCCTTGTCTCAAATGTTAGTGGATGACCCTCGTATGGTTACATCTGTCCTTGGTTTTCTGCATGAAAGTGGTTTGTACTCTCATGTATAAGTCCTTGAATTTTGTTGTGGAATTTCAGTCCCTCAGTGATGGCATTTGTTGTGGTGGCCTCGACCTTGCCCCCACACCAGCCAGATTCTCCCTGTCTTTTCCCTGCATTTTGTCTGCTCTGTTGTGCTATTTCCCCCCTTTTCTTGTGTCTTCTGACCCTGGTGTTGCCCCTGTTGTATCTTGATAATGGAATGTTATGGTGTGGGTGTCAAGACAGTATGCTTTTGGTGTGGTGCTGTACCATGTGAAGCGTTTTTTGGACACCATTGTGCTCCCCATTTCCATCCAACCCCCTCTGTTCTTTCCTATTCCTGCTACAGTGACATCCCTTTTCCATCTTTATTTGTACATTATCCCGTCCCCTTGACTGGACTGTGCTGTTTGTGTTGTTCCTCCCATGATTGTGGGACTGATAACCTCATTGTTTGGTCCTCTCCCCAAAATCAAAACAACCAACCAACCAACACATGTAGCTGATCCTATGTGTAGTGTATCCCTGACTTATTAAATGGATACCAGAAACCCACTACCCTATACTGTAAGTTGAGGAACCTGCAGCCTGCACAGTCGCAGCACTGTCTGACCCTGTGATTCAGACCCTTCATTTGACTCTGTACCAAAGGACCATAGTCGATTGTTGGTGATGCTACAGATGGTTAACTTGACCTTCGTCTCGCAAGCCAGACTTTACCATTTCAGCAAGCCTCCTGGAACCAGAGAGAATCTCTTCCAGTCCAAAGTGATGCACGTCATTAGTACCGACATGAGTCACCACCTGCAGTTGGCTACATCGCTCATGGCATCCAGAAGCAGCCTTTCCACATCTGGAATGACTCTTCCCCGTGTGCACACAGAGTTCACACTGGATTCCTTCCCCTCCTTGGCAGCCATACCCCTAAGGTTGTAGCGCTGAACTAACAGTAATCCCATCCTCTCTGATTGCCCAGACCTTGTGGGCCAAAACGTTTCCTCTCGAACAGAGCAAGTGACAGCATCTGGCTCAGGGACTTTGTCGGCCACAGATAGCAACCGAAATGTATTTGTCAGACAAATCGAGGAGGCCTTCTGATTGCCCCCCTGGAAAGCATTTTGTTGCCTGCCACACCTGGTAACAACCTCCAACTTGACCACAGGTGATTGTTGTGCTCAGTATGGCAATGGACAGATCGGGGGATGTACACCACTGGCCATTAAAATTGCTACACCAAGAAGAAATGCAGATGATAAATGGGTATTCATTGGACAAATATATTATACTAGAAATGACATGTGATTACATTTTCAAGCAATTTTGGGTTCATAGATCCTGAGAGATCGTTACCCAGAACAACCACCTCTGGCTGTAATAATGGCATGGGTTTCGAAAAAGACGGTCGTGTGAAACCCAGCTTGCGCTATTCGTCCACGAGACTCAGAGGGCCTTAGGCACGGGTTCACAGGTAGATGCCGTGTTTCTTGACTTCCGCAAGACGTTTGACACAGTTCCCCACAGTCGTTTAATGAACAAAGTAAGAGCATATGGACTATCAGATCAATTGTGTGATTGGATTGAAGAGTTCCTAGATAACAGAACACAGCATGTCATTCTCAATGGAGAGAAGTCTTCCGAAGTAAGAGTGATTTCAGGTGTGCCGCAGGGGAGTGTCATAGGACCGTTGCTATTCACAATATACATAAATGACCTGGTGGATGACATCAGAAGTTCACTGAGGCTTTTTGCAGATGATGCTGTGGTGTATCGAGAGGTTGCAACAATGGAAAATTGTACTGAAATGCAGGTGGATCTGCAGCGAATTGACGCATGGTGCAGTAGACAAGTGTAATGTGATGCGAATACATAGAAAGATAGGTCCCTTATCATTTAGGTACAAAATAGCAGGCGAGCAACTAGAAGCAGTTAATTCCATAAATTATCTGGGAGTACGCATTAGGAGTGATTTAAAATGGAATGATCATATAAAGTTGATCGTCGGTAAAGCAGATGCCAGACTGAGATTCTTTGGAAGAATCCTAAGGAAATGCAATCCGACAACAAAGGAAGTAGGTTACACTATGCTTGTGCGCCCACTGCTTGAATACTGCTCAGCAGTGTGGGATCCGCACCAGATAGGGTTGATAGAAGAGATAGAGAAGATCCAACGGAGAGCAGCGCTCTTCGTTACAGGATCATTTAGTAATCGCGAAAGCGTTACGGAGATGATAGATAAACTCCAGTGGAAGACTGCAGGAGAGACTGTCAGTAGCGCGGTACGGGCTTTTGTTAAAGTTTCGAGAACATACCTTCACCGAAGAATCAAGCAGTATATTGCTCCCTCCTACGTATATCTCGCGAAGAGACCATGAGGATAAAATCAGAGAGATTAGAGCCCACACAGAAGCATACCGACAATCCTTCTTTCCACGTACAATACGAGACTGGAATAGAAGGGAGAACCGATAGAGGTACTCGGGGTACCCTCCGCCACACACTGTCAGGTGGCTTGCGGAGTGTGGATGTAGATGTGGATGTAGATGTAGATGTAGATGTAGATGTTGATTGATACGCCTGGGCATTGAGTCAAACAGAGCTTGTATGGCGTGTACATGCAGCTTCAACATGATACCACAATTCATCAAGAGTAGTGACTGGCATATTGTGACGAGCCAGTTGCTCGGCCACCATTGACCAGAGATTTTCAGTTGGTGAGAGATTTGGAGAATGTGCTGGCCAGGACAGCAGTCGAACATTTTCTGTATCCAGAAAGGCCCGTACAGGACCTACAACATGCAGTCATGCATTATCCTGCTGAAATGTAGGGTTTCACAGGTATCAAATGAAGGGTAGAGCCACGGGTCGTAACACATCTGAAATGTAACATCCACTGTTCAGAGTGCCGTCAGTGCGAACAAGAGGTGACCGAAACATGTAACCAATGGCACCCCATACGATCACGCAGGGTGTTACGCCAGTATGGCGATGACGAATACATGCTTCCAATGTACGTTCAGTGCGTTGTCGCCAAACGCGGATGCGACGATCATGAGTTGTAAATGGAACCTGGATTCATCCGAAAAAATGACATTTTGCCATTCGTGCACCCAGGTTCACCGTTGAGTACACCATCGCAGGTGCTCCTGTCTTTGATGCAGGGTCAAGGGTAATCGCAGCCATGGTCTCCGAGCTGATAGTCCATGCTGCTGCAAACGTCATCAAACTGTTCATGCAGATGGTTGTTGTCTTGCATACGTCCCCATCTGTTGACTCAGGGATCGAGACGTGGCTGCACGATCCGTTACAGCCATGCGCATAAGATGCCTGTCATCTCGACTGCTACTAGCAGGCCATTGGGATCCAGCACGGCGTTCCGTATTACCCTCCTGAGCCCACCGATTCTGTATTCTGCTAACAGTCATTGGATCTCAACCAACGCTAGCAGCAATATTGCGATACGATAAACCGCAATCGCGATAGGCTATAATCCGACCTTTATCAAAGTCGAAGACGTGATGGTACATATTTCTCTTCCTTACACAAGACATCATAACAACGTTTCACCAGGCAGTGTCAGTCAACTGCTGTTTGTGTATGCGAAATCGGTTGGAAACTTTCCTCATGTCAGCACGTTGTAGGTGTTGCCACCGGCGCCAACCTTGTGTGAATGCCCTGAAAAGCTAATCATTTGCATATCACAGGATCTTCTTCCTGTCGGTTAAATTTCGTGTCTGTAGCACGCCATCTTCGTGGTGTAGCAATTTTAATGGCCAGTAGTGTACGTGACATATGGGATGTGCTGGACATCCCTCAGATTCCCACGTCCGGCCCCAAACAGTGATGCCCATTGGTAGCAGCCTCAGGTTGTGTGACCGAAGCTAACACTGCCTGTAACTGTGAGCGAAGGATCACCAACTCAGCTCGCATCTGAACACAGGAATGACACTACCTATCCGTACCAAAATGTGTACAACTGATGTGGTTTCCATGAATAATTAAAATTACATAAAGGACCTTGTTATTGCATATCTCCCATGTTAATAACAACACATAAGTATCCCAGATATTGTGATACTGGCAGTACACAAGAAAAAATTGTATTTATTATGCAAGATAAGGTGCAACCCATACTTCACCAGCTTATGTGTATTCACTAGTTTGCATCAGTTTAGTGTTGTGGATAGTGTGCTTAGATTATGTGAGTGGAACAGGAAAGCAAAGGTGCAGTCTGCACATGCCATATGGTGACTTGTAGAGTACATACGTAGATATAGATGTGAACCACTAAGGTATGGCCTGGAGTGCGCTTGACCTCTCCCCCTCTATGAGGAAGCTTTATAAAGACACTAAAGCATAATATTATTATTATTATTATTTTTGCGAGTATGAGCTACATGTTGCATAATATCAATACTGCAAAATATGCTAATGTTACACATGTAACTTTATTTAGTATTTGCAGTCGTTAAACATGTTGTTCCATACCTGGGTGGAGCAGTCTGTGACCAGAGATGTTGTAGCAGAAGTGTTATAAATGAAGTCAAGTTTACTGAGCATGTAGTGCAGGGCACTGCGGAGGATCATAGCTGTACAAATGGTGACTAAATAAAAAGATAAAGACCTTAGATAAATGGTCAAGGAACACAGTGACTGAGAGTTTCAAATCAACACTCCTGTTGTAATCTTCTTTGAACTGAGAGTGAATGAGCAAGGTGCCTGTTCATTCACTGTTGTTTGTTCTGAGCGGTGGCATGGAAAACTAAAGTTTCATCATCAGTAATAGTTTGTACCTGTAATAAGTCCCCTCGACAGTTCTGTCACTCAGAAGGGCGAAAGCCCTACTGACGTGCCTCTTCCCTTTTTTTTCTCCCCTTTCCATAATTCCTGGCTGCACAGACTACAAATTTCTCTGGCAAGAAAATTACAAGCAAATCTACAGTGAAGTTCGATGGGGATTGTGTCAAACAGTTTAGGGGCTCTTCACAGAAATCCTTTCCAACCAGTTACATGCAACCCCTCAGCCATTTCTGTATTGTTGAAGACATTCATGTGGTATAGGTTAAGGATGAAAATGTTCTATAACCAACCAGTCCTCCAGAATATCATCACCTTCTCCTCCATTTTCTTCCTAATTATGCTCTGTTTAGTAATCCACTTAACTGTTGACACTTTAAAAATATGTGGCCATATTAAACCAAATAACTACCAGAAGTATCCCCACTTTTGATGGCTGCTGTCTGTTATAAATCTCATGCTTTTTGCCCATATACACATAGTTCGCAATACTCCTTGCACTTTTGTTGACTACCCATAAAGGAATGCCCTGTAACAAGCAGTTACCCAGATAATTGAAATAGGAACAACTGGTCATGTTCATTGCTGAGGGTATTTCCGTCCATGTCATGGAATGAAGAACACACCCTTTATTGAAAATCGGATGGAAAACTCACTGTAGGTCAGCACTCCAAATACAAGTACAGGAGTTCACAAATTAGTAGCTTTTCCTTCTGTGTAGCGTATTATGAGAGTTTATAAGATGAGGTTTACAACTTGACCTTAGGATCAAAGAAAACTGGAAATAATTGTAATAAGAGTGACATATTGTGCTTAAAGTTGTTACTTTACTACTGTTTTAAAATTTGTCATTTTTTACTGTTAGAACAATATCAGCTCAGAAATTTACCAAGTTGCTGATTTACAGTGAGTTATATGGAAAACTGGTAATGTCACATGAAGGTTTATGTTGGATGATTTTTTTTAAGTCTTTGTAAGGTGGTGACTCAACAACAATGCCTCGAATTACTTTATTCATTCACTGTTATTGTTGACAATCAGTCATTGTTAGAAGAGACTGTTGTGTCATAGTTTTGCAGAATTTCATTCCTGTTGTTGGCCGTCAGTGAGCAACGAGTTTTGTGAAGACCAACTAAAATTAGTTACCATTCTAAAATATATCAATGCCATGAGCAGTATGATTACAGAGCTCAGGCATTATAAGTGCTTTTCGATAAATATGTGGAAAAGTGTTTGCTAATTGTGTTTGTGGATATTAACACTAAATTTTAAACACTGTAATGGCCTGCCTGTAGACAAAACTGCCAACGCTACTCCTAAATGCTTGTTGACTGTGATAACCTGTTTTGTTGCCTTATATTGATTTTGTATTCCTTCTTTTATTAAAATTGGTAGATGATTCTTGTCTGTTGTGGAAATATTAGAACACTGCAACTGCTGAAATTGAAGGTAATTTTAAATGAAATAGCTGCAACCATTTGCTGTTATAGTCATTTATTTTTCCATGATGACATTTCAAGTTGCCTGGCATCCCATCTTCAGATGTTTGCATTTATTTGTGTGTTGTGAATATTGTTCTTCTACAAATAACACTGCAGAATTTTGCAATGGAAGTCTTTAAGACAGATATTGTAAAATATTGTAAAATTTTAAAACAGTAGTAAAGTCACAACATTAAGCATGATATCTCTGTCTTATTAAAGTTATTTACCAGTTTTCTTTCATCCTAAGGTTTACTGGGTGTATACGACTCAGGACAACTTCGAGGTCCGGGAAAAACCCGGGAATTTTTTCATCCGGGAGGAAACCGGGAAAATCCCGGGAATTTTTTAGAATTATAGGATTTTTTTGTTTTAGTTTTCAATTAAATTTTTGTAATTTTGACTGGTAAGAATTAATACTCTAACAAAGGATATTACTGTGTCCTGCTACTGCAGAATAATACTGCAACAATAAAATGTGAACAAGAAAACAAAAAGAAAATAAACCATAAATTGCAAAGGAAATGTGCCATATACAACAACTAAACACAGTGCTCATACAAGGGTTGCCAACAGCAAAATGTGTCAAAAGCTTTAGGAGGACTGTGTAATGCTTCATAACAACAAATTGCCTCCGATGAGCGTGACGTCACAACTGTTTACATTAGATTCATTTTGGCAGGTACGATCGGGCTCATGCACATGTGCAGTTGAGTGATGTATGAGTAGTACCTTCTCTTTCTGGTTACAGAAATGTGGCTGTTTGCTGTGTAAGCAGTCGCAGCAAACAAGCTTGGCGCAACCGGGAAAAATTTTAGTGCCCAAGCTTCTAGATTCACGCATGCACAGTGGGCCCGGATCTATGAAGGTGGGAGGAGGCACCAAATTCATATTCTGGAGGAGAAAAAGCCTTGTTTCACAAGGCGCCTAGCATCCAGCGCACATTGGTCTATCGACTACTCACATGATTTTGATGCGCATTCCTGTTGGTTTTTGAACACACTCTGTAAGTTTATTTCTGAATGAATCATAAGCTGTGCACGGGGTAGCCCTTCCCCACAAAATTATGCCGTAACTTAATGTCGTATGAATTGATGCATAATTTATTGTTTTCATAATGCCTGTATCTTTTAGGTAGCTGAGTTTGCGCAGCACATACAGGTTTGCGCTGAGTTTTCCACTTATATATTCTACATGCTTATCCCAGTTTACATTTTCATCGATAATTATCCCAAGGAATTTTGTATATTTGGTGTTCTCTGCTATGCACTCATCTAGGCGTACATTGATATCTTCTCTGTGAAAGTTTCGAAGTCTGTAGTTTACACAAAGTGTTTTAGTAATATTGTTGTGTAGGTTTACTTCAGTAAATCTTTGGATTGCATTATTTACCTCTACATTGGCTTTTATTTGTAGATTTCTGTGTCTATCCTTGAAGAGTAGAGTTGTGTCATCTGCATAGGTAACTATATTACCGTACCTAATCATATTTGGGATGTGATTTGTGTATAATATGAATAATATTGGGCCAAGAATGGAGCCTTGCAGCACAGAGAAGTGTAAAATTCTTGCTTTAGATCTTATTTTTTTCATCAGTAGTTTTTGTAATTTCAGTATATTGGCTCCTGATTGGAATGAGAGAATCCAGTCAGTCTCCTGCATTTCCTCTTATGCCATATACTCCTAATATTTCTACTAACATTTTGTGGTTTACACAGTTGAATGCCTTTGTTAGATCCATAACTCCTAGACATTTATTTTTAAAGTCCAAGTTTGTTATAATATTTTCAATGAGATCTATTACTGCATCTGTGGTGCATTTATCTTTCTGGAAGCAAAACTAATTCTTGTTGATTATTTAATATTTCGTCAGAAAAGCAACAAGTCTCTGTGTAAGCTCATTCAAATATATTTGATACGACTGGTAAAATAGCTGTAGGCCTATAATTTTCTGGATTGTATTCATTCTCGTTTTTATTTGTTGGTTTTATCGGTGCTGTCTTTAAGCACTTTGGAAAAGTTCTTTCCAGGAATGATGAATTGATTAGTTGTGTAAGAGGTTTCTTGAGTTCCCACATACAGTGTTTAATTTCTATACTTGATATTATATCAGTTCCACATAATTTTGTTTGTTTTAGGTTTCTTATTATCTTCAGTGTTTCTTCCTCTGTCACTGGGAAAAATGCCATTGTTTTTTCCTGGGGATTAATAAATGTTTTCCATGTGTTATTGTATTTTTTGTTATTTGTTTTAGATTTTGGCCTACTGTGGCAAAATAGTCATTGAAGAGATTTATGTTTTTATTCTGTTCAGTTATAGTTTTTTTTGCTGACCATAAACTGTATTTTGCTGTGTTCCTATGAGTTGGAGGGTTTGCGTTTTGTATTTATAATAGACCAATAAGCTTTGCTTTTATTATCAGCACTATTTATGTATGTTTTTGCTGCTAGTCATTTGGCTGCTTGCAGTACTTTCTTTTTCATTTTTTGTAGTACTCTTTAAAATTTTCATCAATGCTAGTTTTATATATTCTGTGCATCATTTTTATCTTGTTCCTAGAGACCAAAATGCCTTTTGTTATCTATTTTTTGTTTTTATTTGTGTTTTTGTCTTTAGTTTTTATTACTGGACATGTAATATTGAGATGGTAGGAAAGTGTGTCAATAAAATAACTCACTTTATGGTCCAATGATAGTGTCTTTTTCCAGTATTTCCCGTCCTTCTTTTTCATTTTTTATCCTAAGGGCTGTTAAGTTTTGTTCATTTAAGCTTCTTTTTTCCTATATTTTTTGTGTCTTTTCATTTGTGGTTATATGATTTAGGCATATTTTTATTGCATCATGATCTGACAGAGCCGTTTCTATAACTTCACTTTTGTACTGAAAGTACCTTAAATTTGTGAAGGTGTGATCTATTTGAGTACATGAGTTTGCAGTTATAGGTGTTGGAGTAGCTATTGCATATTATAAGCCACATGTTTTCGTTGTGTTTAGGAGGTCCCTACTGTCATTGGTGTCCTGCAATGTGTTTGTTTAGGTCACCTAGTAGTACAAGTGCACTGTTCTTGCTTAGGATGATAAGTAAGAGCTGTCCTATGTTTTCAATGAATGTTTCTATGCACCCATTTGGCAGTCTGTAGATGTTTAAAATGTACAGTGAGGAACTACTTAAAACTGTTTTTTGACATTTTACTTTGACTACATTTTCAGTGTTACATTTTTTACATAAGTCAAGGATGTTTATATAGTTTCTGTTTATATTGTTATGGGTTAGTATAGCAGCTCCACCATCCTTACTATTCCTCCTGCATGAACTAGATGTTACATTGTAATTTGCAACAATAAGATTTAGAATTTCATGCTCATTTAGACCATGTTCTATCAGAACTAGAATGTCAGGAGTTTCTTCATTTAGCATTATTTCTAATTGGGTTATCTTACTTTTTGTGTCTTGTATATTCCAGTGCATTATTTTTATAATTGAATATCCTGATTCTATGTTTGTTTCTGTCCTATATTCTTTTTTGTTATCATGGTTTTTTGTGGGTACCAGATTCCCTGATTTTTCACCCCCACTATACAATGTTAGTTTCCCTTGTTTCTAATGATTTTACAAACATCTGCATACATCTGCTGAGTGTTACCAAACCTAATCTATTTAAATGTGTGCCATCTTTTCCCAGACAATTTTCACGCAGGAATTTGTTTGGGTCTATAAAGATAGCACGGAGACTCTTGTTTGATGGCACTGTTTATTTTGGATAAGTATTTGTCGCTCACTGACCTCCTTTTTACAATTCTGCTAAGTATGAGCCTGGATCCTTCAGAAAGACTTCTTGCTGCACGAATCATGTTTCTTGTTTTATTCACTAATTCATCTTCGCTGCTGCTTTTAAGTGAGTTTGTTCCAACGTGTATAAAAACACATTTGTAATTTCATTTGTGTTCTGTGTCCTGTTCTATAGCCACATGTTTTGCAATATTTTTGAAATGTTTGCCGAGTTGTTCCACTCTAATCTCAGGTTGCATGTCGATTTCGCAGTTGCGGATAACAATATTTTTCAATAGCGAATATCCTATTACTAAAAACTCGCTATCATGTGCAGCTGTGGGCTTGTTTCTTCTTTTGGTGTATGTCACCATCTTACACTTACATTTATCCGCTGATGATAGACCTGTTGACTTTTTTGTGTCTTCATTGGAGACACTGGGTATTATTTTGTTTTTGAAGTTCGAGCCTGCATATGGAGCATGGGATATGTTAATGTTTTTTGAGTTCTTATATTCATACGTAATTTTGTGGTCCTCTATTTGTTTTTGATGGTTTTCATTCTCACGGCACTGCCTTTCTTGAATTAGTGTAGCATTTTCTTTCCTTGCCTCGAATAGTTCAGTTTTTACAGTGTCAAATTCGATTTGTAGCCATTTTATAGTTTCATTTTCTGAGGCTTGTGATCCTGTTTGATGGATTTCACACATGCAGAGCTGCTTTCACATATTAACCTATTATTTTCTTTCTTAATGTTTATATTTTCTGTTTTTAACACCTCAGTATCCTCTTGTAGCAATTTTATAACTTCTTTTTTTGAGTCAGCCATTTCAGCACATAAACAAACTTGGCATGTCCACGAAATATCATCATCTATGAACTTCAGGTTTACCTTCACGCACTTTTCATGTAGCCAGTAGTTGCAGTTTTTGCACAATATACCTTTCATCACTCGCCTTCTGCATTCTCTGCACAAATAACTGCTTATTTTTTGCCTTTTTGATGAGAGCGAAGTGTCACTACACTTTCCTAATGACTCCATATTTGTATACTAGCTTTGTACATGCCGTATCAACATTAGTAACAAACTTGAAACTCTTATTTCTAAATGAAAGTACATTAAGGGAATTCCATTTAAAGAAGAGAGAAATGGGGTCTCCTATGAAGCATGTGGTAGGAATTTAATCAAGTCACTACTGGGTTGCATCTCGGAGCAGCGCATACATTGCAAGAATAGTTCTCATCAAAATGAAGACTGTTAATGTGTGTGAAATACAGAGACCATAGTATAAATAAGAAGATTTTGTAGCGAGCTACTTCATTCCTTTGTGCGTAGGACATCAGTGGTGGGAGCGAAAGATAAAAAGTGTCTCTCATGAGCTGCAGGATATTACCATCTACTTTGACACCTCATGGTGCTGCTAATGCTTTCAAATGGCCATCATCATAATATCAATATCAGTGTACAGTTCCCATTTCCCAAGTACTGCTCTAGATGGATCATCCTTGGCCATGTGAAAATTCAGCTCGGCTGTACAAGTTCAATGAGAACCACATTTGGGGGGGGGAACAGTGCAATGTTGTTACATTGTAGGCAATTTTAATTCATGGAAAGTCATTAAGAAATAAAATCATGACAGAAGACAATAACAGTTTGTGAATAAATTTGTAAACAGAGAAATGTATGGAAATATTTTGTGTCTCCAGAATGAGATTTTCACTCTGCAGTGGAGTGTGCACTGATATGAGAACTTCCTGGCAGATTAAAAGTGTGTGCCAGACCGAGACTCGAAATCGGGACCTTTACCTTTCGCTGACTAGTGCTCCACCAACTGAGTCCTGAGTTCGAGTCTTGGTCTGGCATACAGTTTTAATCTGGCAGGAAGTTGCATATCAGGGCACACTCTCCTACAACGTGAAAATCTCATTCTGGAAACACCCCCAGGCTGTGGCTAAGCCATGACTCTGCAATATCTTTTCTTCCAGGAGTGCTAGTTCTGTAGGGTTCGCAGAAGAGCTTCAGTTAAGTTTGGAAGGTAGGATACGTGGTACTTGCAGAATTGAAGCTGTGAGGACAGGTCGTGAGTCATGCTATGGTAGCTCAGTTGGTAGAGCACTTGCCTGTGAAAGTCAAAGGTCCCGAGTTTGACTCTCGGTCCAGCACACAGTTTTAATCTGCCAGGAAGTTTCATTTTGTAACTCATTTTTGTTATAAAATGCTTTTGCACAAAATTATGAATTGTTTTCCCACCCATTAATAACATTGTAAAGTAATTATTTTGATTCATAAATACCAGTTTTGCATGACATTTACTTAATACCACCAATCAATCTAAATATTTAAGTGTTCATGATTTTTCGACTTTGAGAGTAAAGGTCTACCTAAAAAATTTCTCATATTTTTACAGACAAGCATTGCCCACTCTGTTGTACACTCTCCAAGTACAAAGACCAACTAATGTACCATGAAGTTTTTAGAACATTTAGGATGGGGGTTTTGGAAAAAATAATTTCTAAATAACAAAAAAGTTTTAGATTATTTCATCTTTATATACAAATATTTTGACAGTTTAAGAATTTCATGCATTAATGTCATAGCTGACAGTTAGGAGTCTTTCCACAAAGATAAAAATTTGAAATTCGCAACAAGTTACAAATTTTCATAGAAGTGTGTATGTATTAATCATGTCTCATAGTACTGGGAGCAATATTACGAAAAGGAAAGTTGCTACTCACCATACAGCAGCATTGCTGAGTCACAGATAGGCACAACAAAAAGATTGAAGATTGTCACAAATAAGCATTTGTCAAAAATTGATCTCTGGCAACTGAAGCCACAATGCTTGGCAGTTACCAGAGACTGCAGCTACAGGTGCATGAGATGCATTTACGTGTGTGTGTGTGTGTGTGTGTGTGTGTGTGTGTGTGTGTGTAAAACACTTCCAGGGCAGATGTGAATGCTGACCCTAATATACTGGTTATGAACTCTAGGTTAAAAATAAAGAATTTAAAAAAAAGGTAGGAAATTAAGGAGATGGGATCTGGATAAGTTGAGAGAACCAAGGGTGGTTGAGAGTTCTGAAGGGAGCATTAGGCAACAATTTACTGTAACAGGGGAAGGAATATGCTAGAAGATGAGTGGGTCGCTTTGAGAGATGAAATTGTGAAGGAAGCAGAGTAGCAAATAGGTAAAAATACACGGCCTAGTAGCAATCCTTGGGTATCACAGTAGATAAAAATTCAGCAAAAGAAGCAGACAAAAGGGAATTAGATGTCTAAAAAATGAGATTGACAGAAAGTGCAAAATGGATAAGTGGGAATGGCCAGTGACCAAAATCAAGTCTAGAGAAGCATGTAGAACTGGGGGAAGATAGATACTGCCGTTAGGAAGTACAAAGTAAAGAAGGGAAAGCTGAAAGACTGAAGTAGTATGCAAAGGAAATGAGCTTGACGGCAGTATTTTAGAAAGGGGAGAAGAAGTAGATGAAGATGAAATGTGGGATATGATACTGTGAGAAGAATTTACCAGAGCATTGAAAGGCCTAAGCCAAAACAAGGTCCCTGGAGTAGACAGTATTCCAACAGAACAGGTGATATCCTTGAACGAGCTAGTCATGACAAAACTATTCTACTTTTTGTGTGCAAGATGCATGATACAAGGGAAATACCAAAGAAAGCAGGTGCCAATGGGTGTGTGTGTTGAAATTCGTGCTTGAAAAGTACTGCATTATTTATAGAAGAATGGAAAAACAGTTAGAAACAGACCTCAGGTAAGATCAGTTTCGTTTCCTGAGAAATGCTGGAACACATGAGCCAATACTAACCCTACTTGAAGTAACATTCTGAAGAGAATGCCAGGATATGGATATTCTGTATGTATTGTGGTACCGACGTTTGAAGGTTACTACAAGTTCTGCTGCTTTTCTTAGTGTTTATTAATATGTATGATCATTAAATTTAGCTGTAATTTTTCAGATGCAGCTAAATATGGGACTGTGGTCCTGAAACCTGGTTATGCTCTCCTTTTATTGGAAAAGAAAATATAGTACAACTGTTCGTGGGTATTGTCAATCACAAATGACTACATTTACAGCTTGAATATTATGAATTGATAGATAGCCACACACCACATGTAGGAAACATTGAGATACACATAGGCACAATGCAAAGACTGCTACATATTTCAGCCTTCCTAAAGTACGAAAGAGGGTATGGTGCTTGCGCCAGGAGCCTTGTTTTCGCTTAGGTCTTTTGTTGCTCTGTCAAATTATTCTCACAGTATCATATCCCCCATCTTATCTTCATGTACTTCCTCTTCACTTTCTGTAAATTTCACACACACACACACACACACACACACACACACCTCTGTCTGTGGCCATAGTGTCCAGAGACTGTGTGTGTGTGGGGGGGGGGGGGGGGGCGGCGGCGTCTTATACATCACAAGTAGTAAAATGTATCGCAGCCTTTTTGTTGCACCTGTCTGCGATTCACTGTCTCCTGTATACGATGAGTAGCAATCTATCCATTTCATAATATTGTTGTTATTCCATCCTAGACTTCCTACATTTATAGTTTTTGTAGACTTAGAGAAAGCTTTTGACACAGTCGACTAGGATACACTCATCGAATTCTAAATGTATCAGGGGTAAAATATAGGGAATGAAACATTACAGAAACCAGATGGCAGTTATAAGAGTCAGAGGGCATGAAAGGGAAGCAGTGGTTGAGAAGGGAGTGAGACATGGTTGTAGTGTTCCCCCAGTGCTGTGCAGTCTGTACACTGAGAGCAAGCAGTAAAGAAAGGAAAGAAAAATTTGGAGAAGAAGAGGCTATAATTCTGTCGAAGAGACAGCAAAGGACTTGGAAGTACAGTCAAATGGAGTGGATGGTGTCTTGAAAGGCTAATGTGAGATGAGCATCAACAAAAGCAAAACTATATAATGGAACATAGTCTAGTTACATTTAGACAGTGCTGAGGGAGCTAGATTGGGAAATGAGACACTAAAAGTAATAGATGAGTTTTGCTATTTTGGGAACAAAATAACTTGTGATGGCTGAAGTATAGAGGACATAAAATACAGTCACACAGTGACAAAAAAAGTGTTACTGAAGAAGCGAAATATGTTAATATTGGATGTCAATTTGTCTTCCAGTGTCTTTTCCGAACACATTTGTCTAGAGTATAGCCTTGCACAGAAGTGAACAGTGGACAAGTAGTAGTTCAGGCAAGAAGAGCATAGAAACTTTTTGAGATGTGGTATTACAGAAGAATGTTGAACATGAAATGAACAGATCACGTAACTAATTCTACTGAGTAGAATTGGGGAGAAAAGAATTTGTGGCATAACTTGGCTAAAAGAAGGGAGTGATTGTGGTTGACAGGGAATATTCTGAGACATCAAGGATTTGTCAATTTAGTATTGAAGTGAACCGTATGGGGGTGTGGAGTTAAAAATTGCAGAGGGTGACAAAGAGACAAGTATAGGTAGCAGTAGTTATTCAGGACGTAGGTTGCAGTAGTTATTGAGAAATGAAGATGTTTACACAGGGTAGAGCAGCATGAAGAGCTGCGTCAAACCAGTCTTCAGATTAACAGATTAAAGACACAACAGCATCATCATGTAAAAGGAGGTGTGTGTGTGGGGGGGGGGGGGGGGGGGGGCTGGATGGGTGGGGCAGGGGATAGTGACTTCCATCATGCCACGAAGCTCTTGAGTCACTCTTCCAAAACTGTGTTTTCAAGATGTAGACGTGTTTCCAAGGTGTACAAATTTTAAAGGTGAAAGTTTTTAGGAACAATAAAAAGAATTGTGAAATCAAGTCAACATTTCTCTTGCTTGGACCATAGTCTTTGGTTATGAATTCGAAAAGGACTTTTTGAGCTAAAACTTGTTGTGTAACTACAAAGAGGTAAGGCCTCTATTTTTGCCTTTGGTGCCCACTTTGATGGTTCTAGTTTTGTACTAGAAACAGGTTTTTGAAAGAATTTTACAGGTGGCCGTCATACACACAGATTACAAACCTTGACCTCCAGGCACATCAGAGTTTGGTTTTGGAAATTGTGTTTAGTTTTATAAAATTACACCTTGTCATTTTTTTCTCTTCTGTTCATTTATTTATTTATTTATTTATTTATTTATTTATTTATTTATTTATTTATTTTTTGCCAACTTTGACTGTGCAACAGCTTGCCCTTGGGATCACTCATTAATGTATCTTGTCACTTGAGGTTGGGGGATGGTGATCTTGACAGTCATCTACAGTACCAAAGAAACACAAAACATGCTGTATATAAACTCTCTTTGTGTGTTGGCCGAAGTTTTAGAGAAGTCCATAGGTACTAATTTTGCTTGTGCTTTTTGACATGTTGGATATTTGTAACTACACTCTAGTCACAAGCATTCTTACTGCTTAGAAATATGGATCCATTTCCATAACAGTTACAGTTACTGATTTAAAAATTTCAGTGTCTTACGTTAGCAAAAGCAGTAGATCACCATAGGCAAAGATTCCACTATCATATAATATAAGTTTGTAAGTTCAAATTGGAAAACTTATATTGTGGGAAACATTCTCATTTTCTTCTATCTTTCTGAAAAATTATTGATACTTTTGTTATGTCTGTTATCGGATGAAAAGTGAAGATTTTTATATTGTTAGTGTAGTGGAAATACTTAAACATTTATGATGTATATACGCAGAATGAAGTGACGAATGAAAATTTGTGCCTAGGCTGGAATTCGAACACAGGTCTAGCAGTTTAGGGGGAATAACAAGTGGCTGAGTTGTGATTGGGAATTTTGATTGAAGAGGGAGGCATGCTAGAATAGTCTGTGCAGTTGTGCAAATTCGTTATGCCATTATTGTATCTACCTTGTGAGCAGGAGACCTGAGTTCGAATTACGGCCAATTTCCATTCATTGCTTCAGTCTGTATATATATACATCCCAGATGCCTGCACACATTTCATCATGTTTCTGCAGGGATCTAGATACCGCAAATTTAATTTTTTGTGTTGTACTGTGTGACAATAAATTTAATTGATCTTCATAAGAATGATTTTTCTTGCTTATTTAGTGAAAAACCTGGTGATGAAGAATGGAATGAGCTTAATAAGATGAAAATACCACTGCTGTTAAATTATTCACAGTGCAAGTTGTACAAAAGAGAATATTATCAAGTGATTGAACACTGCAGCACAGTTCTAAAGGATGATCCAGGTAACGTATTGATATGAACTGTTATGAATAACATTTTTTTCAGAATTACTAATGCAAGTCAGAGTGTTGATGTAAGCATGAATAATTTGATGAAACTGTAATTTTTGTCATTGTTTTGCTTATATAACAGTGTTAAACTAATTGTGGTCTATGAAAACTAATGTTTGATATTTCACATGACATCAGTTTCCAGATTGCTCCATCTGAAATTAAAATCATTAAATTGCTGCTTCCACCACTACACACACCCTTCTCATGACCATCCTACATAGCTTGTGCTTAGTCACAGATGGTCCTTAACAAAGGGCATTCCACTTATCTGGAGCTCACACTACCTTTCAGATGTCCTTCTTACACTACTAACATTGGAGCGGTAACTTACCCATACAGTCTGTTTATGGCGAGGTGCTTTCACAGATTAAACACCATCACAGATCTCCATCATCGAGCATTGGCAGGGGAAATGCTATCTGAATTTTATTTTATCTAATTTGTAGTACAGTCATACATCTACCTCTACACTATTGAACATGCACTCTCTACAGTACAGCACCACTGCTAGATTATGTTAAATAATATAAATATTAATCTCAAAAGAACACATTCCCACTCTTTTAACTGGATTTGGATCTAAGGTGAATACTCTTAATTCCTGGAGATGGGCAACCACCATCTTTCTCTTGAAACCAATGGAAGATTACACAGATGTAAATAGTTAATCTATTATGGCTCTCATCAGCTGAATTGAAAGACTTTAAAGCATATGATCAGTCGAAGTATAGATGGATTCAGCAGATGATGTAATTCTCAATAAACTGACACTACTGGAAAGGCAAACACAGTAGGCTTTTGTGCACTGGCAACAGTTTTATAAGGTATATTTCTAGATGTTCAGAAGGCAGTATGATATCGTATTACATGTGCAAAATTGGTGGTTCTGTAATTGTTTCCCAGTTATGTTGTAATTGTTCCTTGTAAAAAAATTAAAAAAAACACACATTTTGATTTAGTTACGTTCTCATGGACAAGCTCCCCACAGAAGCATGTTGTCGTGCTTTTGCTGGAGCAATTGACAGCAATAGTATCAGCTGTGAGGAATCTTTTGAATTGCTCTCCATTTGTACATGATTTTACAATCTTCTGTTCTGGCTCCAGTCTTAAGACCACTAGCTGTCATGCACAAATGAGGAGGAGGAGGATGAGGAGACTGGAAAGTTGAGTGGAAGCCATAGTTTTGCGATGTCGCATGAGAAAAGTATGCATGTGTTAATGTTAAATCATGTGCATCAAGGTTTTATGTACTGGCACTGCAACTGAGAGACATCATTCCCACTTTTAAGAAATTTGTAAGATTCCTTGGCTGCATAGTTGAAGAGAAAAGTGTCTGGTTATCACACCTGAAATATCGTAAAACAACAATGTTAAAGCCTCTAAATATTTTAAAGTGACTCAGGAGCAGGACTTTGTATGCAGACGAGTCTTCTGTATTGTTTTAGAAAGTCATTGTTTGATACCAGTTGGATCACAAATATATGATCTCTCAGCCATCAAGAACTTGTCTAAGAATACTGGACAGCAATCACCATGGAGACATTAGGCTGTCACCTATGGAACACCTGGCTTTCATTCCCCATCCTGCAAAAGTTTCTTACAATGTGACATGGTTATAAGGTCAAGTCATTTGATGCAACCCAGTCACTCAAATTAAACAGAAGTCTATAATAAAACCATGGATCACCCAAGGAATAAAGATTTCCTGTAAGACAAAAAGGAAAATGTATCTGTCGACCAAGAATAACTCCAGTGCTGATGATTTAGCTAAATGCAAGGAATACTGTAAAATATTAAAAAAAGTAGTTCAGGCATCTAAACAAAGAACCAGAAAGGAACAGGAGCAAATATCACTAAGGGTAGATGACACATTAGTAACCGATGGGCATAGTGTGGCAAATCTATTTAACAAGTACTTTATATCCGTTACTGATAGAATGGGATTGTCAGGATCAGTAAATAATGCCCTTGAATATCTGAAACTACCCTTTACAAATAGCTTCAGGTACATGAATATGTCACTCACATCACCAAAAGAAATAACTTCCGTAATAAAATCTTTAAAAACAAATCATTCTAGTTGTTACGATGAAATATCAACAAAGTTAATTAGGCATCTTCTTGTGAGTTTAGTACAATTCTGAGTTACTTGTGTAACCAGTCAATTATAACTGGGACATTTCCTGACTGGCTGAAATATGCAGATGTTAAGCCTCTATTCAAGAAAGGGGATAAAGAGATGCCATCAAACTACAGACCGATTTCACTTTTACCAGCATTCTCAAAAATTTTAGAAAAAGTAATCAAGAGGCAGCTTTTCAACCATCTGACCACAAATAACATATTATCAAGAACACAGTTTGGATTTCTGAAGGGTTCTGATATCGAAAAGGCTATTTACACCTACAGTGAAAATGTACTTAATTCATTAAATAACAAGTTACAAGCAGCAGGTATTTTCTGTGATTTGTCAAAGGCATTCGATTGTGTAAACCACAACATCCTTTTAAATAAATTAGAATTCTATGGTGTCACGGGCAGTGCTGCAAAATGGTTCAAGTCATACCTCGCTAACAGGAAACAAAGGGTGTCAGTGCAAGGGACTAGTGAATTAAGTCATCAGTCATCATCAGAATGGGATAAATAGTATGTTGAGTGTAGTTCTAGAAAGATCTGCTAATGATATTTTTATGGATATTAATAAATGGTTTAAAGCCAACGCACTGACATTAAACTTCGAGAAGACTCACTATATGCAATTCAGAACCTGTAAGAGCTTTCCACCCAGCATATGCATAAAGTACGAAGAAGAGCAGGTAGAAGAGGTTGACAGTCTTAAATTCCTGGGATTACAACTTGATAATAAATTCAGTTGGGAGGAGCACACCACAGAACTGGAGAAACGCCTTAACAAATCTGTATTTGCAATTCGAGTGTTAGCAGACATAGGCGACATAAAAGTGAAAAAGCTTGCATACTTTGCCTACTTTCATTCCATAATGTCATATGGTATAATATTTGGGGGTAACTCTTCAAGTCAAACAAAAGTTTTCAGAGTCCAAAAGCGTGTAATACGTATTATTTGTGGAGTAAACTCGTGGACGTCTTGTAGAAACCTCTTCAAAGAACTCGGTATACCAACTACTGCCTCTCAGTATATTTATTCCTTAATGAAATTTGTCCTAAATAATATATCTCTTTTTTCCAACAAACAGCTCAGTTCATACATACAATACCAGGAACAAAAATGATCTGCACAAGAACTTAAAAGCACTTACTTTAGTTGAAAAAGGGGTCCACTACTCAGGAACACTCATCTTCAATAATTTGCCAGCAAACATAAAAAATTTAGTTACAAATAGAGATCAGTTTAAAAGGAGCCTGAAATACTTACTAGTGGCCAACTCCTTCTACTCCATTGACAAATTTTTTAATAGAAACAAATGATGTGTTGTATATATTTATACTATTAGTATTGTTATTTCAGCTTTAAAAAAATAAAAATAAAAAAAGATGGCATGTTCCACATCCACGAGGATCTCGTCAACACGGATCTATGGAACGAAAAACTAATCTAATCTAATCTAATCACATTGGTTGAACATCATCTAAATATGTATTTCTAAGTTGTAGAGCAACATGAGCTGTAGGTATCCAAGCAAAGGAGCACATCACAAATAAAGATGTGGTGTCCTAATCCAGGGAAAGAATAAATATCTATGATTGCTAGAGCTAGGCGTTTTATGAATTTGACAGAGCACAAAGAATGTGATGCCCCTGATTAAGTTTGTAGGCAAGTGTAATCTGAATTTTTAAATTGTCTCGGTAATGTTAGGACTATTTACACTGATGACTCCAAGCAGAGACTGCTGAGATGAAAATCCGACAGTGTTCTCAACTCACCGTCAATAATCCAGAGCTTTACATCTTTAAGGCTGTGTTGCAAATGAGAGCAAATTAAGGCAGGAACTTCCTCTATGCCCAGACTCTTTCAGTACCCTTAAGAGTAGTTCGCAAATTTACCTGAAGAAAAAAATGGCACAGAATATACTTTTACATCATGGAGAGAAATAGATATGAAACGAGCAAACTGAAAGTGCAGACAAGAATATCGATTAGGAATACAGTGTGCTAGCACATCACACTTCAAAAAGAAAGCATATGCGTCGGGGCCACAAGCAAACATATTATGTTGGGTGTAACCCACTGCAAGGTCATGGTAAACATAATTCCAGAAACTCATGATGGAGAAAATGTTTATTTATAAGGGTAACAATAGGGCATACCCTATGATGTATGCCTGTCTCTTGCTGGGAGAAAAGTGCACCACAACTTGACTAGTTGTGTACTGTTTTGAGAAAAAAAGAATGGAAATTTGTTTTGCTTGTGTCCCACCATCTATTTTGAGAAACTATGAGTTGAATATACAAAACGTTTCATGTGTTTAACCTAACTGTTAGGTACGACCAGAATATTTTAATGGATTTCAGAGCAGTTTGCTAATCCATGCCTCTGTGATGAGCCAAACCAAGTTTCTAGTAACAATTTTTTTAGAATTATGGCTGTTTTTCTTTTTTGTTTAAAACAACACACAAGCTTTATATAGTTCCTGAAAGTATAATACATGAGGTTTATTCAAATGAATCTTGATCAGCGTATCTGCCTTTTGCCTTACACATAAGGTGGCACCACGTAACTGCGGGTATGGTGGCACCACCTATTGTTCGAGAGACTAACGCATGCACACCGTTTGACGTTGCATAGCACCAGTGAGGTTTCACGCTGAAGAGAAGGTGGTCACACGAGTTACCGTCCACTGCCGAACATGTAGGCGAGTAAGCAGGAACAACGAGGAGAGATTTGATTTTTGGCGGCAGAGGGAGTTGGAGGCTGTGAAATGTATCGACGGATGAAGGCTGTTGACGGTGAGTACAGGAGTCATTCAAATCTTGTGGAATGGTGCAAACGGTTTTTTGTGGGGCACGAAGCCCGCCCACACAAGGCCAATGCAGTGAAGAAGACATTGCAGCAGTTTTGGTGGGAAACGCTGGAGCATCCACTGCACAGTCCCGACCTTTCACTGTGTGACTTTCATGTGTTTGGACCTTTAAAACAAGCTATTCACTGACAGTGATTAGCAACGGACAATGAAGTGTGTGACTAGGTCCAGGCATGTATTGGCAGCAGCCTACTAGCTTCTACGAGGATTGACTCGATTGTCTAGTGTTGCAGTGGAATAAATGTGCCAACAGTTTTGGCGACTATTTTTGTCTGTGTGTACTGTGTATAGCTACATTTTTGAGTTAATAAAATCGTTACTGTGTTACTTTATACTAGTGATGGGGTTTCATTTGAATGCTCCTTATAATTGGATAGATAAAACAATCTACTCACCAAACAGTGGTAGGAGAAAACACACATCAAAGGTAAGCTTCCAGATGCAGTGGCTACTCCTCTTGGCAGACAGATTGTAGGGGAAGAAACAGGAATAACAGGAAATAACTGATGATGTTTAGGAAATGGGGAGAGTTGTGGAGAAGTCACCCAGAACCTCAAGTCATGGGAATTTGCCGGATGGGATGAGAAGGAAATAGTTAGCATGTTAAATGTGAACAGAAGTGCATAGCTGACATCAGTGAGGATGAACTTAACCTCAGCTTGAAGTATAAAGGTGGAAGATATGGTAATAAACAAGACAGATATTACTGACAAAACATTGTGCAAGAGTTAATAAGAGCGGAAAGCTAAGTATATTATACATGGTAGAGGTGTTAGGGGGGGAACGGGGAGGGGGGGGGGGGGTAGACAAGTCAGAAAATAATTAACATAAAATACAGCCAGCTGAGTTGTGAGACTTGACGACTACTTGTAATGAAAGTTCCCATTTGCTTAGTTCTGAGGATTTGCTCTCGGAGGGAAAAATCCATATGGCATGTGTGGTGAAATAGGGCTGAGATCATGAGTCATGACTATCATGTTGTAGAGCATGCTCTGTTACAGGATACTGTGCGTTGCCAGTATACACCCTCGGTCTATTTCTCTTCATCTTAACTGATAATGTGGTGTTAGTCATTCCAATGTAGAAGGCTGAGCATTGTTTACATAACAACTGGTACATGGTCCTTTCGCAGGTTGTTACAGCTGTTTTGCCAGGTACAGAGACTGTCATAGGTAGTGGTTGGAGAGTGCGTAGGGCAAATTTTACAGAGGGTCAGTCGCAGGGATGGAGGCCATTGGATAAGGAAATGGGTGCAGAAGCAGCATATGGTCCAGTCAGGATATTGCAGAGATTGAGAGGGAAAGGAAAAGCTGTTCTAAGATGAAATAGTTGATTAACATATTCAAGACCAGGCTAGTACTGAGTGGCAAGAAATGTACTCCCAGTTTTTCTGAAGGGATTAGCAAAATCAGGATTGAGTGTGATAACCTGGGAATTCAGCTTTTGAACTAGGGTGGTGGCATAATTACATCCATTGAAGGCTCAGGTTGGAATGGTGTACTGCTGTAAAGTGTCTGCATCTGAACAAATATGTTTGCCTTGAATGCCAAAGTGGTATGGGAGGGATCGTTTTATATGAAAAGGATGGCAACTGCAAAATGTAAATAGTTAGTGTGTTAAATGTGAACAGAAGTGCGTAGCTGACATCAGTGAGGATGAACTTAACATCAGGGAAACTTCCATATGGCAACCATGTCATCAAGGTATCTAAACAAACTCAGGGGCTGAATGCTTATGAATCCCAGGAAAGCCCCCTCCAATCGAGTTACTAGCATTTATTTGTGAAACTGTACATATCTCATATATCACATTATCTCACCACACTCAAATGATTTCAAAAACAATATGGCTACTTATGTCCCCAGATATAATGCATTTTAAACTCAGAACCATTCTATCTCATGTTCTAATTACAATAAAATAATTAGAGCCATCCTGTGTTTTCCATTGTTTGACTATTCTGTTGTTCTTTGTAGTAAATGTGAGGATTGTTGTTGGTTTTTTTTGTTTGTTTGTAGGGAATGTGAAAGCTTTATTTAGAAGAGCAAAAGCTAATGTTGGAGCATGGAAGCCTTTCGAAGCAAGAGCTGATTTTCAGAGAGTCATAGAATTAGATCCATCCTTAACTTCGACTGTGAGGAAAGAACTGAAGTTACTGGATGAATTGGAACGCATAAAGAATGAAGAAGACAGAGCAAAACTGAAAGGAAAGATATTTTAATGTATTCGTTTATTAATGTTTGACAATTAAGCTCATCCTACACTGTTTTTAAAATACTACTTCTACTGTTACAATATACAGTACTTTCAAAACATTACTGTGTTGGTAGGCCATTTAACTAATTCATTTTGCTTGATTTTCAAATCTGCCTTTGTCATGTGAAAGTTAGTGACACAAAAACATATGGTTTAATTTCAAGTAGAATGTACAGAATGACCATCAAAATAATAATACTGCCAACAATTTGTAGTCAGGTAGGGTTGCCTTAACTCAGTTATTTACAGCTTCATTCTCATGTTTAAATAAACTGAAAGAAATCTCTTCAGTAATCTCACTGTCACTGTTTTGTAGTTAAGAGGAACTCATTTAGCATATATTGGTGTTCACTGTTTCAAATTCTGAGCCAAAGTAGCAGCAAATTTGGGCTATATTGCTCATTATTGTCATTTTCATTAATAATGGGTATTTTTATACTCTTAGGCCAAAGAAACATCAGATATTAAGTAATTTTGGTAACAAAGGAAGCAAATATAGTGTTAGGCCAGGGAATAGGGATTTATTTCAAAGAGCATTTTATACTGAGCAAATTCTTAGGAAAACAAAAAATAAAAAAGTCGGTAGGCAGTCTTACATACAGCATGTACTAGAGACATGACTGCCACAAGTAAATGAAATAAAGGACTGTATAGAAATATTTAAACAGAAGAGTAGGAGATGCTCCTGAACCTACAGTGCAATGTATTGTCTAACTTGGGCTCTTGGAAATATCTTCTCGGAAAGTAGCTTCGGTGAAATTTCCTGTCTTCCAACACATGACTAGGAATGTATCAGTGTATCTTTCTTCTGCAGTCATTGCTGCCATTATTGACAAAAATGGAGCAGACATAGCTCCATTAATACAAGTCAAATTCAAGATGAACAGTGCCTGAATTGTAAGAAATGAAATATTCATTCCAGTGGGAAGTGTGTTCTGTGCCATGTTGTTGCAGAACTAGAGTAAGAAAGTAGTTCAAGAAAGGCAAAAACTAGTATTGAACTCTTGTCTTCGTCTGACCAGCAGTACAATGTACAATATCTCAGACAACTGTTACTGCAGTAAGAAAGCAGAAAAATGTATTGTGTGAGTCAAATAACTTACTATTATGTAATTTGAAGGTGATTTATTATCTAAGATACTAGAAGAGAGACATTAACGTGTAAATATGATTTGCTGGCACAGAATGATTTTTAAAAAAATGTATTTTCAAGCTCTACTCACAACCAGAAAAAAGCTTAAACATTTTCCTTGAAGCACACCTAAGAGCAATTGCAATCCTGATAACTCCACTCTATTCAACAAAAAGTGTGAAATGCATGAGAAAAACAGTGAAAAATGGTATTCTGTGAATGAAGTGCAATACTGTACACAACTAACTATGAACTTAATATTCATCTGTCTGTGATAGAAAATACGCAAGTCATCTAGATCAAAAGTGCACAGTGTACCACCCCATTAACACGAGAACTATGTATATCGATAATTCTGCATGTGTAAATGAATATTCATCGATATTGGAAGAACTGAGTACTGAAGACATATTTCTAAGCAAAGGTTATCACTATCGAAATAAATAAGTAATAAATCTACCAGGGAAGACATATAAAAAGTGCTGTCACCAGTCTCAATTCTCTTCAAAAAACCTTGTCCTCCCACACAGTAGCATGAAGGAAGTCTTAAGGCAGAGCCCATTTGTTTGGATTTGTGGATCTCTATGAGCAATTTTGGTACCCACTGAGGCAGAATTTTTGGTAGCATAATGTATCCGTGACCCCCTCATACAAAACTATTAAAGATATTTGCAGGAATTGGTCAGGCAAGTTCAGAGATGGTGTCACCTGTTCCATCAATTTTTGTTTGTTCTCTCACTTTAAAAAAAATTGGATCCATTGCCACACAACATTGTCACTCATAAAGTCCCCGTCATATAAAATAAACAACTGATGATGAATGTATGATGCTGAAAAGTTTTGCACTGAAATAAACCTTATTACTGCTCGCTTTTTGTGGGATATTTTTATTATGATACTCATGTTTTGAGGTCATAACAACTGAATGTGCAAAAGAATAAGGTTCATACTTCCACAGCTAGAATCGGAGAACCTACAGATGTGACAATGGCTGCGCTCTACACACAAATTGTAGCATCATGCTGGAATGGTGGTTACTTTCCTAACCATCTGCATACTTAAAGATGTAAGTCTGAATTAGGTATGACATGCAAGATGCGGCCTCCATCTTAATTATAGAAACTCAAAATTGATAATATTAAATATATGCAGTTACGAGAAAAACAGTAAAGAGGAACAACATAATAAACCTGTGACACCACTATCATAATAAAGTTGATAATCAGGAAAACTAAGGAAATGGACCAGCTCTCTATTAGAACACTTATGTGTAATGTTTTTGAACAATAATGTGCAGTCTCTTTAGAATGCAGTTATTAAACTTAAGTATTGACTTCAAAACTTAAACTGCAGTGTGCTTTCAGTAATGAACACTGACTTTAGCAATGCAGAACCAAAATTACGTATACCATTTGGTTATGAATTGCCCACCCAGTACTGTGTCAAAAAAATATTATGAACCTAATCTATGAAGTCATAGATGTAAGTGAACTGTGCATAGAGACAAAATTTGAAGCTGCGGCCATAATGTTGCCAAAATGTTGCTTCGGTATACTGCCACCCAATTCACAATGAAGGCTTGTTCTTTTAGTTGCTGCAGAGACTAACACACTTGCTACTTAAACACAAATAGGGACGTGAGATTTAAAAATAGAGATTTAAAAATAGAAATGTTCACCATTTCATAAATATATAAAGATCTATTAACATCTATTGCATAAATGACAATCCCACAAGGCAGGCAGCATGCCTAGATAATATAATACATATTTTTTATTTAAATGACTATACATTGTGTGATCACAAGAGGCTTAGACAAACTCTAGCAAGTAAAGTAACTGAAATTTGCAGTGTACATAGACAAATTAAAAGACCAGTTAATGACTCAAATCAAACAATTGAAAATCCAGGATGGAATGTAACAATACCAGAGCAGGAAAGTTGCTACTCACCATATAGCGGAGATGCTGAGTCGCTATAGGCACAATAAAACAATCCACACAATTAAAGCTTTTGGCCATTAAGACCTTTGTAAGCAGTACACACACACACACACACACACACACACACACACACACACACACACACACACACACACACACACACAACTTGCACACACGTCAGCAGTCTCGGAGAGTTGAGACCACACTGCGAACAGCAGCACCAGTACATGATGGGAATGGCGACTGGGTGGGGGTAAGGAGGAGGCTGGGGCGGTGAGGGGGAGGGGTAGTATGGTGGGAGTGGTGGAAAGGGAAGTGTTGCAGTTTAGACGGAGTGTGGGAGAGAAGCTGCAGAGGGGGGAGAGGGTAAGCAGCGTAAAGGAGAGAAATAAAAGAAATTAAAAGACTGGGTGTGGTGGTGAAATGACGGCTGTGTAGTGCTGGAATGGGAACGAAGGTTGAGGCCAGGAGGGTTACAGGCACGTAGGATGTATTGCAGGGAAAGTTCCCATCTGCGCAATTCAGGAAAGCTGGTGCTGGTGAGAAGCATCCATATAGCACAGGTGATGAAGAAGTTATTAAGGTGAGGGATATCATGTTTGGCAGAGTGTTCAGCAACTGGATGGTCCACTTGTTTCTTGGCCACAGTTTGTCTGTGGCCGTTCATGTGGACAGGCAGCTTGTTGGTTGTCATGCCTACATAGAATGCAGCACAGTGGTTGCAGCTTAGCTTGTAAATCACATGACTGGTTTCACAGGTAGCCCTGTGTTTGATGGGATAGGTGATGTTAGTGACTGGACTGGAGTAGGTGGTGATAGATGGATGTATGCACGGGTCTTGCATCTAGGTCTATTAGAGGGGTATGAGCCATGAGGTAAGGGATTGAGGGTTGTGTAATGATAGACAATCATATTGTGTAAGCTCGGTGGACAGCGGAATACCATGGTAGGAGGGGTGGGAAGGATAGTGGGCAGGACATTTCTCATTTCAGGGCATGACGAGAGGTAATCTAAACCCTGGCGGAGAATGTAATTTAGTTAATAACATATGTGGCTGCTTTCACAAGTGGCTCTGCATTTGCGTGTAAATATTATTTGGAACCTTTTACACTTAAATTACCTTAATCCATGCAGAATCACTCTTAAAAACCTGTTATCAATATTATTTCACATTAAATGTTTAAATTTTGTTGTTGAAAATCAGGATGTCAGCATTTGTTTGGAAATTTGATTGTTTTTGATTGAAAAATAGCAATAGAAGTCTGTTTTTGGAATGAATGTGTCTAGAGCTTTTAATCAAAAATGTACATTGTCATACAATTTGATCATTACTGCTAAATAACAATTAGAAGGGCTAGTATGAAAATGTTACACTTGAAATAGGATGCACACTCTTAAGAATACAGATGAAGTATAACTAAATTTTGTATTAAGTTTTAATGAAAAGGCATAAATAATAGTTCTTAAAATGAAAAAAAAACTGAAAAATTTAAAACATAGGTTTAATTTCTAACTAGTAATTAACTATTCATTTCCACAGGCACAATCTCCACTTGGTCAGCAAAACCCTGGATTACTGAGGCATTCACACTCATCACAATTTTCATTGCTACGAGGGGTTTTCTTGTGCTGTTAAGTACTTCCTTGAATCACTTCACTTTTTTATGTCTCACCAAGCTGTACCAAAATGATTTTGAAGAAGTTTATTCACTCTGTAGTTGGCCTTCTTTCACAGTGATTCTGAGACCAATCTCTCCGTGTTGTACATCATGTAAATATTTTCCTTTATTTATTATTGGCTTTGCTGTATCAGTTTCCAAGTGATATTGAAGATCACCTTGGGAAAGAATGTTCCCATTTCCAGTTTTATGCATAATGATTCCCTTGCACTGAGAGATCTTGAAGTGCAACTGTGCAGCTGACTTTACTGACTCTTGAGCTGCAAGTTTCCAGTTTAATGGTTTCCTGTCCTGCTCTACCACCTTCAGTGTGGTATTCCGCAGCACTTAAAATGATTTTTGGTCTTTTTACACCTTTTCTCAACCATTCCAAAAACATGGTCAGCAGGAAAGAAGGAATGACCAGTAATGGGAAAAACTAGTTTCATTTTTGTGATACCAGTGGGTGCATGATAAGCAGTGACTTTCCGCACGTAGTAAGAACATTAATGTTCTCGTTTAGGCTGGTGCACCCATCAGCAGCAAATCATTGCATTCTTATAATGTGCCATGTGGAGACAATTCAGCTCATTAAAAATAACTGATACAACTTCATTAGGTGATTTCTTTCACTGATCTGTAGTCCAAGTGTATATTGTAACATATCAGGGTTCAGGCAATCACTTGACAAACCTTCCGTGCAGACAGATGGTAGCAATACAATTGCCCACTGTAACACACAGATTGGTCACTAAGTTTTGGAAAAACAAGATTTCTATCAACAGTCATAATAAATCAAGAAACATTTATCATCTTTAATATTAAAGTCTTGAAAAAAGCATTAATTGTTTTCTCTCTCTCCAGTTGCTTCTTCCTATCAGTGTCTTCCTTAACCTCCTCTATTTTGACATTGAGTTGCAGGCAAGTGCCACAGTCATCTACAGTAAGTCTGGAAAATCCTATGTTGAATTTACTGCTAAAGATTTTGTAAAAGAAAGTCCATCTGCCCTTCTGAAACTTTCTCTTCATTGTTGGCTTTGAAAAGTTTTCCAATACTTACATCAGATGAAAGATAAATCCTATCAGTCTTCCCCCTGCTATAATGACTTTTGCAACCTTGCAGACTTTTCATAAATGATCTTACAGCTTCTCGCTTTTTCTCATACTTTTCCACCTTGTAATCTCTGCAAGTCTCAACAGGCACTTGAGCATGGCCAGTTTTGAATCTTGTAAACAAATCTATGCTTAGTAATTTTGAGGACTTTTAGAAAAGTATCTCAGCAGATAAATTGCAAGTTACCAGCTTCGTTTCAAATGGTATACTCATATGGAAAACCCTTAAGTTTCCATCTGCATCCTGAATTCACCTCACTAGGAGTGTAAGCTCTCGCATACTTCAAGACAGATTTCATTTTTAAATAGTTTAATTAATTAATTAATTAAACTGAATGTTTACACAGGAACAAGCCAAAATGATCTCCTAGAACCATACACATCAAAATGAAGCATAAAAGTAGCTGCCGTGACAGTTTTAACTGGTCATATTATGAATTCCAGATATCTGATAGATTTATAATCAAGTGTTCACCTTTGGTTGAAACTTCACTGTCACATGTTCACCTTTTGTTTGAACTGCTGCTGTTTAATGTTCATTTCTTTATATTTATGTCTGAATTTGCGCAGATCTACTTCAGAGTACACTCTGTTGCAGAAGGAAAATTCATTCAGGATGCAATAAAAATAGTTTTATTTTTGTTCCAGCCTTGCCCCCCCCCCCCCCCCCCTTTTCTTTCCCTTCACTGGTCTGATGTAGTCTTATCACCATTACTGAAATTAGGGCATTGAGAAGTATCTACACAAAACTGTGTTTTTAAACTATCTATTTCTATGACAAATAGAATGTTTATTTGAAGACACCATGATCACCAAGGTAATATATTATCAGAACATTTACTCTGCCAAACACAATACTTAAGATTTGTATGTCATACCAGACATGATATAAATATAGAACATTCCCCAATTATTAAGAATAAATGTTGCAAGATAACTAAGTATTCATGTGTGAATTTAAAATGATAAACATAATGTTGTTCCTTAATAAATTGACAAAAAAATGATGCATTAGAGGATTGATTTTCTTATACCAATGCTTTTTACTATTTAGTGAGAAAAATATATCTAAAAACAAAGATGATATGACTTACCAAACGAAAGTGCTGGCAGGTTGATACACACACAAAATTCAAGCTTTCGCAACCAATGTTTGTGTGTGTGTGTGTGTGTGTGTGTGTGTGTGTGTGTTTGTACCTGTCCTTTTTTCCCCCTAAGATAAGTCAGTCCACTCCTGTGATTGGAATGACTCCTTACCCTCTCCTTACCCTCACATCCTTTCGTCTTTCCCTCTCCTTCCCTCTTTCCTGATGAAGCAACCGTTGGTTGCAAAAGCTTGAATTTTGTGTGTGTGTTTTTGTTTGTTTGTTTGTCCATCAACCTGCCAGTGCTTTCGTTTGCTAAGTCACATCATCTTTGTTTTTAGATATATTTTTCCCACGTGGAATATTTCCCTCTATTATATTTATATTACTATTTAGTGAGTGGTTCTACCACTGGCACTAATGTCTTGAGTAGTTCAGCTGGATGCTTGTTGGATAATTCTCTCTGTTATGCTTAACCTACGTTAACCACAAATCTAAGCAAGGTGGAAACATTATCTCGATTCATTAAATAAGTTTAACTTAGTGATCTGCTAGTACATAATGTCTTAAAGTTAAATTAACTTCCAAGCTCGTATTACTATAATACTCCCCATGTAGTTGAGATGTTGAGTGATTGATAGGCACATAAATAATCTGGAAGTGTGTGTGTGTGTGTGTGTGTGTGTGTGTGTGTGTGTGTGTGTGTGTGTGTGTGTCTTTGTCTTTATGTCTTTGCTAGCTAGTTCTTAACTACTCTAAAAAAGGATGTTGCCTGAAAGTTTATTAATGTTTTCAGCCTTGTTTATATGCGTCAGTTATGTAATGAGTTGTTACTGTTGCTCCATTCATTATTTATATTGCACTAAGAACTTACCGCTATCATATTTATATGTGGATATGGTTACAATATTTTGTAATTTATTGTATTGTGAAGAAACAGTAACTTTTTAAAATATTTTATCTTACTATAGTGAGATATTCTTGTGATATAGATAAATAAATAAAATTATGTTGAAAGTATTGTGTGTTGTTCAACTATGGAATTCAAACCACAGTTACCTACACCAAACTGTATTTTTAAACTGCCCATTTCTGGCCAAATAGAATTTTCAATTGAACATGCTATGATCACACTGTAATATATTATCAGAATAATATTCACCGTATAGTGGAGATGCTGAGTTGCAAATAGGTGCAACTAAAAGACACTCAAAATTAAAGCTTTCAGCCATTAAGGCCTTCTTCAACAATAGACGAGCCGCATGTGGTAGCCAAGCAGTCTGAGGCGTCTTATCACAGTCCACGCAGCTTCCACCGTCGAAGGTATGAGTCCTCCCTCGGGCGTGTGTGTGTGTGTGTGTGTGTGTGTGTGTGTGTGTGTGTGTGTGTGTCGTCCGTAGCATAAGTTAGTTTAAGTAGTGGGTAAGTTTAGGGATCGATGACCTCAGCAGTTTGGTTCCATAATACCTTACTACAAATTTCCAACCACAGATTACAGAAGCGCGCGTGGCCCCCCCCCCCCCCCACCCCACCCCACACACACACACACACACACACACACACACACACACACACACACACACACACACACACACACACACACAGACACGTGCAAATGCAAACACAATATTGTTACACTCAATCCTGGATTTTCCATTGTTTGATATTATCAGAAATTTACACTACCACATGTAATACTTCAGATTTGTGTTTCAAGCTAAGAGTACCAGACATGATGTAAAAAGAAAATATTCTCAAATTATCAAGAATAAATATTGCAAAATAACAAAGTGTCAGTGGATGAATTTAAATTGTTTGCATTTACTGTGACACTTACCTCATACTTCATTCCTGACGAAAATCTTGTCATGAAAACAAAATTTTTGGGAACTATAGTTTGGCTAGAAGAGTTTGAAGTGTGGTATTACAGACAAGTGCTGAAGTTTAGATGGGTAGAACTGGTAACTAAAGAAGAGGTACTTAATGGAATTGGAAAAGAAGAGCATTAGAATAAATTTCTTTATTTCATGAGTATGATCACAAATATAGTCCTCAGACCACTGGATTCAGTCTGCAGCCTGGTGAGCACCATAATGTCCAGTTCCATGTTCACAAAACTGAGAGAACTTGTTTAGTCTTGGTAGTCCTTCAGTACTATGGTGAAGAAGGGGAGAAATTTCTGAACAGACTTATGACAGGGAATGTGACATGGGTGCATTACATGAACTCTGAATCTATGGAACAGTCCAAACAGTAGATGCACAGTCATTCTGCCAGAATTTTCAAACTGGTAAATAATGGTTACTTTTTTGGATATCAAAAGTGTTGTCATAACAGATTCAAGAGAGTATTGCATGAGAATACTTTGACGCCACCGGTTTATTATCAGATTCTTATGAAATGCTGAAGGTCAATCCAAAATAAATGGACATGATGATTACTGAAGAAATTCTTCTCCTTCGTGACAATATGTGACTCCATATTGTGAACTTAACAAAGGGAAAACCTCGGAGTTTTTGGCAGGGATGTTATCTATAGTCCAGCCTTTGTACCAAGACACTTTTAACTTTTGCCCTTGGTGACACGCTGACTCAGTGCTCCGCACTGCATGACCACTTGTGAGTTCAGTGATGCTGTTAACAACTGACTGAAGCTCCAGGCAGCACTGTTCTTTGATGAAGGGATAAAGAAGCTGGTATCATGCCACAACAGATGTCTGAATTGGGTGGTGACTAGGTAGAGAAGTGATGTCAATAAATTGTATCAAAAAATATTATCGTTTTCTTTCCTTTTTCTAAATAGTCACTCTGAACTTAATTTATGAATAGCTCTCATAGTAGCATGTGCACTGTGATCAATCAAACTGTGATATAGGAAGCAGGGTAATTATTCTCAGTAATTTCAAATTAAATGTTAATTTCTTCCAGGATGAAGAATGGAAGTTGGCAGAAGCAGACCATTTTCTTGGATGTTCCATAGTAATGTAGATATGTTTAAATTGTAGTAATGCTAAAGATATCAGGGAGTATTTACTTTCTGATAAGCTTCTGGAAGTGAATTGATATGTTGATTGCTTTATTTTCTTTGATTTTCACTTGATGAACACATCACCAACATTAGTTAGATTTTTGTTCATTTTAAAAAATATAACTCCTTCTTTATTGATATTGTTCGTTTCCAAATCATTATGACTTATTCTTCACTCTGAGTAAAGGTTTGCAGACCAGTCTGCTCACTTATCAATTATTCTTAGTACAATCTCTCTATTCCATGTGTGTACAATTAATTTCTAATATTTTTGTAGAGCACCACCTTTCAAATTGTTCAAATGTGTCTTCTTGTATTTTAACATAGAAAGTTATACAATGGTGCATCCCAGACATACAGTTTCCTCTTCATTGAAATCAAAATTTATTGGTGCCAAGCAAGTTTTCAGGAGCAAGTTGGAGGTGGAGGTTAGTTAGGGTAGTTGTTTGAGGGAAAATGTGTGCCCTCAGTGCTGGTGGGCCAGCCCACTTACAGCAACATACAAGACACATGTGGCCTCTCTATCCACAAGAAACTCTCTCCAAAAGAAACTCTATCCAAAAACTTTGCTCATTGTCACATTAGCCAACTTCATTCTTATCCATGCCTTTTCTGTGCTTTTGAGAGCCAAACAAAACCAGAAAGGTCACATCCTATCCTACCCTTTCTGTATTTTTCGCATGGAACAGGCATTCTATAACTCGCCGACACTGCGCCTTCCTGACTTGGTTCAGGTTCCCTGTTTGTTTTTCTGGTGAAGAACTCAACTTATTTTCTTAACTGAAATTTACCTGGTACTTCTCCCAATAACAAGTCATCTTCGTGGATATTGAACTCATCTCTTTGAACCTTAGTTCAAACATTGGTGCTCATAAAACCAACCAGCAAACGACAGTATCTCAACTTCGAAAGCTGTCAGTTACCTTTCCACATTGAACACCCAGTTCCCCACAACCCGTGTGTCTATGGGAAATGAAGGATTTGATGATGGAGCAGAAGATTCAGCACCTATCCCAATATTCTTTTCCATGCTACCAGTCTCCTTCTGACTTTATCCAAACACAAATCTCCTATACAGTCCTCCAGTTACAACAGGAAACCTCATGTCCTCAAACAACTTGGCAGAACGTTTGCTACCCAGTACGGCACGTTCCATGAATGCCTCAACAGATAATTTCTGCAAGCCTATGAAGTTATCACATTAACTTCTGAAATGAGATAATAGCTTCTGAAACTCTCCTTGCACTTCCCAAATGTTGCCTTTCGTAGCCCTCGAAACCTTCACAATATCCTTGTTAAATTAGTATGTTTACAGGCCATCAGCACAACCACACCAACAGGTTCGAGCTGTAAAATTTGCGCATACAATCTTACAATACCACATACTGCAGCCTCACTGTTGGCAAAATATACTGCATTAAAGACAAGGTGAAGTGAGAAACTACTTGGGTCGTTTATCAAAGCTTTGCTAGGGTGATAAAATCAAATTGGCAGAACACAAGAATGGACACTGACAAATTGTCCACTTTGGGGGATGTGAAGTATGGTACTGAGCTTCTGAGCTCAGTGTACAATATTTCTAAAATTCACCATTAATACCACTGTCACCCTTTGTAAAATACAAAAACAATTTTAAAAATAACAGAAATAATTTTAAAGCAACAGGTATATAAAAAAATCTAGTGCTCCAAATGATAGAAAAGACTAAAATGAGATGCAAAAAACAGTGAAATAGGAAACAAAAATGCATATGAGAAATCTTCTGTTTCATATCATCTAATCAAAAACCATACACTCACAAGCACAAATAATCATCTTACCAGTTTGCATAAAATGGAAAAAGCCTCCCCTCTGGACAGTCTTGAGGAGATTGATATTGCTTGTCATTGACACCACAAAATGGACAAGGTCCTCAGGTGGACTGACAAGTTTGGGGGAAAAAAGTGGTCATTAATGCATTTCAGGATATCTTGAACATGATTTGATGTAAATGAATCTCAGTCCTTGACTATTGCCCTTTACCATATGTGTACTTAACTTCGGTAGATAGGGTTCTTTACCTTCCTCCCTTATGAACAGCAGACTACTTTATACTGCTCAGTTATTCTCCTTCTCCCTAGACACAATGTCCATGTACAGAAATGCATCTGCTGGACTTCTAGTCTCTGACTTGCCATGCTGATTACTACTTTGTCAGTGTACCTTGAGTGTTGTTTGTACTGTTTTAACTTACAGTCCTTTCATGTCCATGTTATTTTAAAACCATTACCTGCTCGGATTTCTGTTTATGTTAAAAGGAATTGAATTTGCCCAGCAGGTATGTTTTTAGGTGGTTTCCTGCATTCCACTAGATGAATACCGGGCTCGTATCCTAGCCCCACCTCAGATACACGATTCGCAAACTTTTGCTTATTTTCACATGAATAACACTGAACGCAGACAATTGGTTTTATATATATATATATATATATATATATATATATATTAAAAACAAAGATTCCAAGACTTACCAAGCGGGAAAGCGCCGGCAGACAGGCACATGAACAAAACACACAAACACACACACAGAATTACGAGCTTTCGCAACTGGCAGTTGCTTCGTCAGGAAAGAGGGAGGGAGAGGGAAAAATGAAAGGATGTGGGTTTTAAGGGAGAGGGTAAGGAGTCATTCCAATCCTGGGAGCGGAAAGACTTCCCTTAGATAAACATTTTCATTTGCCAGCCATTGAAGTAACAAAGAAGCCAATCATTCTTTCTGTTTACCACTCACGTGATGGTAATGTGGAAACTTTCTTGAACAAATTAACTGAAGTCCTGGAAAGGGTCTCAGTCCCCAAACTAACATTATAGTATGTAGAGAATTAACACAAGTATTGAGGGTGAAATTACTAACAACTTCCCAAAAATTTTGAGCATTTTCGGCATGGCACAAATTGTAAACACATGAGATTTTCAAAATGTTCCGCTTTAATTTTTTACTGTGTGCTTATGGATGCTCCAAGAGAAAATTTTAGAAGCATTTATAACAGATCTTGGCATTTTGGATCATTACTATCAGATAACAAAGCTAAAGACAGGCTCAGTGAAACCTGCAAAACTGCAGGCTCACAAAATGGATTTTCTCGGATAAGATACATACTTTTTCTGGGACGTTGGCAAGTCAAACCTGGGATGAAGTGTATATGGAAAGTGAAGGTAGGTGCTAAGCTCTTTAAATTTTGCAAGTTGTTTAAATTAATTTTTGAGGTGACATTTCCAAAAGTAGCCATTTCTACTGCAGCAGCTAAGAAAAATAAATGCATAACTGGAGGTATTTCAGAAAGCCCCCATGTGTTGTTGTTGTTGTTTTCTTCAGTCCTGAGACTGGTTTGATGCAGCTCTCCATGCTACTCTATCCTGTGCAAGCTGCTTCATCTCCCAGTACCTACTGCAACCTGCATCCTTCTGAATCTGCTTAGTGTACTCATCTCTCGGTCTCCCTCTACGATTTTTACCCTCCACGCTGCCCTCCAATGCTAAATTTGTGATCCCTTGATGCCTCAAAACATGTCCTACCAACCGATCCCTTCTTCTAGTCAAGTTGTGCCACAAACTTCTCTTCTCCCCAATCCTATTGAATACCTCCTCATTAGTTATGTGATCTACCCACCTAATCTTCAACATTCTTCTGTAACACCACATTTCGAAAGCTTCTATTCTCTTCTTGTCCAAACTAGTTATCGTCCATGTTTCACTTCCATACATGGCTACACTCCATACAAATCCTTCAGAAACGACTTCCTGATACATAAATCTATATTCGATGTTAACAAATTTCTCTTCTTGAGAAACGCTTTCCTTGCCATTGCCAGTCTACATTTTATATCCTCTCTACTTCGACCATCATCAGTTATTTTACTTCCTAAATAGCAAAACACCTTTACTACTTTAAGTGTCTCATTTCCTAATCTAATTCCCTCAGCATCACCCGATTTAATTTGACTACATTCCATTATCCTCGTTTTGCTTTTGTTAATGTTCATCTTATATCCTTCTTTCAAGACACTGTCCATTCCGTTCAACTGCTCTTCCAAGTCCTTTGCCGTCTCTGACAGAATTACAATGTCATCGGCGAACCTCAAAGTTTTTACTTCGTCTCCATGAATTTTAATACCTACTCCAAATTTTTCTTTTGTTTCCTTTACTGCTTGCTCAATACACAGATTGAATAACATCTGGGAGAGGCTACAACCCTGTCTCACTCCCTTCCCAACCACTGCTTCCCTTTCATGCCCCTCGACTCTTATGACTGCCATCTGGTTTCTGTACAAATTATAAATAGCCTTTCGCTCCCTGTATTTTACCCCTGCCACCTTTAGAATTTGAAAGACAGTATTCCAGTCAACATTGTCAAAAGCTTTCTCTAAGTCTACAAATGCTAGAAAAGTAGGTTTGCCTTTTCTTAATCTTTCTTCTAAGATAAGTCGTAAGGTCAGTATTGCCTCACGTGTTCCAACATTTCCTCCCCGAGGTCTGCATCTACCAGTTTTTAGATTCATCTCTAAAGAATTCGCGTTAGTATTTTGCAGCCGTGGCTTATTAAACTGATACTTCGGTAATTTTCACATCTGTCAGCACCTGTTTTGTTTTTGGGATTGGAATTATTATATTCTTCTTGAAGTCTGAGGGTATTTCGCCTGTCTCATACATCTTGCTCACCAGCTGGTAGAGTTTTGTCAGGACTGGTTCTCCCAAGGCCGTCAGTAGTTCTAATGGAATGTTGTCTACTCCGGGGGCCTTGTTTCGACTCAGGTCTTTCAGTGCTCTGTCAAACTCTTCACGCAGTATCGTATCTCCCATTTCGTCTTCATCTACATCCTCTTCCATTTCCATCATATTGTCCTCAAGTACATCGCCCTTGTATAAACCTTCTATATACTCCTTCCACCTTTCTGCCTTCCCTTCTTTGCTTAGAACTGGGCTGCCATCTGAGCTCTTGATATTCATACACGTGGTTTTCTTCTCTCCAAAGGTCTCTCTAATTTTCCTGTAGGCAGTATCTATCTTACCCCTAGTGAGATAAGCTTCTACATTTTACATTTGTCCTCTAGCCATCCCTGTTTAGCCATTTTGCACTTCCTGTCGATCTCATTTTTGAGACGTTTGTATTCCTTTTTGCCTGCTTCATTTACTGCATTTTTATATTTTCTCCTTTCATCAATTACATTCAATATTTCTTCTGTTACCCAAGGATTTCTAGCAGCCCTCGTCTTTGTACCTACTTTATCCTCTGCTGCCTTCACTACTACATCCCTCAGAGCTACCCATTCTTCTTCTACTGTATTTCTTTCCCCTATTCCTGTCAATTGTTCCCTTATGCTCTCCCTGAAACTCTGTACAACCTCTGGTTCTTTCAGTTTATCCAGGTCCCATCTCCTTAATTTCCCACATTTTTGCAGTTTCTTCAGTTTTAATCTACAAGTCATAACCCATAGATAGTGGTCAGAGTCCACATCTGCCCCTGGAAATGTCTTACAACTTAAAACCTGGTTCCTAAATCTCTGTCTTACCATTATATAATCTATCTGATACCTTTTAGTATCTCCAGGATTCTTCCACGTATACAACCTTCTTTCATGATTCTTAAACCAAGTGTTAGCTATGATTAAGTTGTGCTCTGTGCAAAATTCTACTAGGCGGCTTCCTCTTTCATTTCTTAGCCCCAATCCATACCCACCTACTATGTTTCCCTCTCTCCCTTTTCCTACACTCGAATTCCAGTCACCCATTACTATTAAATTTTCGTCTCCCTTCACTATCTGAATAATTTATTTTATTTCATCGTACATTTCTTCAATTTCTTCATCATGTGCAGAGCTAGTTGGCATATAAACTTGTACTACTGTAGTAGGTGTGGGCTTCGTATCTATCTTGGCCACAATAATGCGTTCACTATGCTGTTTGTAGTAGCTTACCCGCGTTCCTATTTTCCTATTCATTATTAAACCTACTCCTGCATTACCCCTATTTGATTTTGTGTTTATAACCCTGTAGTCACTTGACCAGAAGTCTTGTTCCTCCTGCCACCGAACTTCACTAATTCCCACTATATCTAACTTTAACCTATCCATTTCCCTTTTTAAATTTTCTAACCTACCTGCCCGATTAAGGGATCTGACATTCCACGCTCCGATTCGTAGAACGCCAGATTTCTTTCTCCTGATAACGACATCTCCTGGGTAGTCCCCGCCCGGAGATCCGAATGGGGGACTATTTTACCTCCGGAATATTTTACCCAAGAGGATGCCATCATCATTTAATCATACAGTAAAGCTGCATGTCCTCAGGAAAAATTACGGCTGTAGTTTCCCCTTGCTTTCAGCCGTTCGCAGTACCAGCACAGCAAGGCCGTTTTGGTTAATGTTGCAAGGCCATATCAGTCAATCATCCAGACTGTTGCCCCTGCAACTACTGAAAAGGCTGCTGCCCCTCTTCAGGAACCACATGTTTGTCTGGCCTCTCAACAGATACCCCTCCGTTGTGGTTGCACCTACGGTACGGCCATCTGTATCGCTGAGGCACGCAAGCCTCTCCACCAACGGCAAGGTCCATGGTTCATGGGGGGGGAAAGCCCCCATAGACACTTAAATTTCTCAGTTCTTTACAAAAGTGCTGCACTAATCCATAGTTCCTTGAGCACTGTCATCAGTATGAAAAATTATTGGGGATGGTATCACGTATATACAGGGTGTCCCAGCTATCTTGTCCACCCAAAATATCTTTGGAACAATAACACCTATTGGAAAACGACTTTCACCGGTATCAATGTAGGGCTGGGGCCCATGACTGTACATATTTGGAAACCTTCTAAAATGAAAGCATATGTGTTTTTTTATCACAAACTTATGTTTTTTTTTTTTTTTTTTAAGTGGACCTCCTATATTTTTTTTTTTTTTCAGCAATCCATAACATGACAAAGCACACACACAATGGCATTGATTGCATCACAATATTCCCATTACATCCTGAGATATTAAGACGTGAAGTTGACACTTGAAACACCCGACATGCGCTGCTAGCGCATGTCTTGAGGCTCAGGCGTGAACCCCATGCTGCCCGTATTCGCTATGTGATTGACATGCATAACCACACTTCCATACTTATCAAGAGGTCCGAAACGCATAATACGGTCTGCTGCCATCCTGTATTAATGTTGTACATTCCAGCAGGTGTTTATCCCATAGGCTAGGGGTGATGCGGTTCTGTAACATATCTGTGTACTGCAACTTTAGTCACAAAGTTAACTTCGCTTATCATTAATCCATTACTGAAAAGGTAATGCCATTCAACGTTAAAACTTAACTTTATTGTAGATCTAGCGCAAGTGACAGTTAATCATTCACTTGTAATAGTAAAATTCATGTTGATGGTTTTAGTGAAACGAGCAAGGGGACTAAAAGTTTTGCCGTTGTTTAGATAAAAATGTTTTGATTTGGGAAGTTCAGGTAGGACATAGAAGATGAGTGTAAACATGTTTAACCACTTATATTAAAAAACAAAGATTCCAAGACTTACCAAGCGGGAAAGCGCCGGTAGACAGGCACAATAAATAAAACACACAAACACACCCACAAAATTTCTAGCTTTCACAACCGATGGTTGCTTCTTCAGGAAAGAGGGAAGGAGAGGGAAAGACGAAAGGATGTGGGTTTTAAGGGAGAGGGTAAGAAGACATTTGTGTGTGTGTGTGTGTGTGTGTGTGTGTGTGTGTGTGTGCGTGTGCGCACGCGCGTCTACACCTGTCCTTTTTTTCCCCCCTAAGGCAAGTCTTTCCGCTCCCGGGATTGGAATGACTCCTTACCCTCTCCCTTAAAACCCACATCCTTTCGTCTTTCCCTCTCCTTCCCTCTTTCCAGAAGAAGCAACCGTCAGTTGCAAAAGCTAGAAATTTTGTGTGTGTGTTTTATTTATTGTGCCTGTCTACCTGTGCTTTCCCGCTTGGTAAGTCTTGGAATCTTTGTTTTCAATATATTTTTCCTATGTGGAAGTTTCTTTCTATTTTATTTACATGTTTAACCAATTAGTTTTAGTATCACATAATTATCAATGTTATATTCATCTAATGTGTTAAATGACAAATTGTTGGAAACAAATGTTTCTTAAGATCACTGGGTAAAATGGCCCTTTGTAGAATCTTCCACTGTGATACCAGCACTACATACTAAACATAGCATTCACATCTCATGCTCAAAGTGATGCCCATTGGCTTGCATACATAGGGTCACTCTGCGTATGAAGGATGCCCTACTTCGTGCTACTGTTTCCTCTTTGAGCGCTGTACAAGCATCAGTAATGCATTGCTTCATGTCCTCTGGTGGTGTTTGTTCATGTTGGTAAACAGCATCCTTCACTGCTCCCCAAACAAAATAATCCAGCGGTGTAAGGTCCGGAGATCGGGCAGGCCGCCAAACTGGGCCACCTTGTCCAATCCACCTACCAGGGAACTTCCGGTTCAGAAGTCATTGTGCTCGTAAAACGTTATATGCAAGGCATCCGTCGTGCTGATACCACATGACCATTCTCCGGTTAAGAGGTACAGTGTCCAAGAGAAGAGGAAGATTGTGTTGTATAAATCTGGAGTATTGTCTGCCATTTTGGATGCCATTTATAAAGAAAGATCCGATAATGGTATCTCCAATAACCCCACACCAAACATTAACTTTCCGTGGACGTTGATGCTCTACCTGACAGAGCCATTTTGGATTGTCTGCGGACCAATAATGCATATTCCTCATATTGACAATTCCTTTGTTGGAGAATGTTGCCTTGTCGGTAAAGAGAACATCTCCAAAAAAATTTGGATTAGTCAGAAGTTTTTGCTGAGCCCACCGACAAAACGTTAACCTATTGCGGAAGTCATTTCCATGAAGATCCTGATGTAAATGAACGTGGTAAGGATGAAATTTATGACGTTTAAGAATACGCTGTGCACTTGATTTTGACACACCAACTTCACGTTCAATTTGACGTGTGCTGATTAGAGGATTCACAGCTATGGTAGTGAGCACAGCAACTTCAGCACGTTCATCTGTGTGTGTTCTAGGACGATGTCGAGGTCTTGGATTTAAGCTTCCCGTTTCACGTAGACGAGATGTGAGACTGACCAAACATTCGGCGTGAAGGCGATGGCTTGTCAGGGAATCGTCTTCTGTACAGTCGTTCTGCCTGAACAGCATTTCGTCCACCTACAACAGGGTACAGTACAGGTATGTAGAGTAGGGTAGAAAACAGACATATTAACTTAATAATCATAATGTTTGCTAACAGTACTATCAACAAACAAGCAATCTCATAACATATTTCCCGTCAATGTACATTCTCCATAGATAAGCAGCATTTCTACCATATCTTTATGTGTGTACATTATGCTGTACAGTAGAAGTTCTACAACACAACGTTTATTCACAATGTGTACTACCTCCGTGCCGTCACTAGATTACTCTGATGCATGACTACACTGGCACGCGGTGTACTGCGCGCCAAAGCAACAACAAATGGGATGCTCGGAGGATGGTGGAGTACAGGAGTTTGCATGGGTCGCAAATCGTAAACAAAGCGAAGTGGTAACTGTGGCAGCAGTGGGAACTACACTGGACACTTGACTACGTGGAGCCAGGCCCTGCGCGACAGGCACAATGGGTAATATAACGCATTAGATAAACCTTATTTTGGGTGTGCAGGATAAATAAGACAACCTGACGGGTGTACACCGATCGGTACTGGTTCATATTGTGTACGTAGATACGTAAAACGTGCAAGAGGGAAACCATTATGTGCTTATGAGAGTTGATGGCAGCAGACCGTATTATTTGTTTCGGACCTCTTGATAAGTGTGGAGGTGTGATTACACATGTCAGTCACATCGCTATTACAGGCAGCATGGGGTTCATGCCTGAGCCTCAGGACGTGCGCTAGCAGTGCATGTCGGGTGTTTCAAGCATCAACTTCGCGTCTCAATATCTTGGGATGTAATGGGAATATTGTGATGCAATCAACGCCATTGTGTATGTGTTTTGTCATGCTATGGATTGCTGAAGAAAAAATATAGGAGATCCATTTATAAAAACATAAGTTTGTGTTAAAAAACACACATGCTTTCATTTTAGAATGTTTCCAAATATTCCCCCAGGGGCTCAGCATTCATTTGCTGGATACGGGCTTGGCGACCCCGGGGTTCCTGAGCTGGGGACTGGTAAGCGCCGCCAGTCCCCTGTCACCGTAAGCTCTGGGCATACTTCAACGACCACCGTGCAGCGCGGCGTTGGAATGTTGGAATGTTGGAATGTTGTGTGCCCGGATCGCAAGGATGGAATAAACCTCTATAAACAACCCCTCAATCTCAAGGTGTGCTGTGCGCCGATGAGATGCATGGCTGTTGAGGTGGAACAGTCATTAGCGGGCAACCTCTGGGGAACCTGTCGCACCTCAGTTGTATAAGGCTTACCTAGGCACACGGGGCTCTGTCTAGGTGGACTTCTAGTTCCCTAGCTGCTCGTGGGACCAAGATGGATCCTTCAAATCCTATTTTCCTCCTCCCAGTGGAAAGGGTGGGCCGCTGGAAGGTTCTAACACCCAGTCTCTGAAGAGGGTTCGTACAGTCAGTCCCCCTGACTGCCGCACATCTTTGGCCAGTGAAGTCTTTAGTAACAGAATGCATTCTGGTACTCAGAATGTGTTTCTCATTGTGAAACGGAAGGTTGGTAGTTTTGAGAAGGTTTCGCCCTTCTATATACAGAAGGGTCTGGAGGGCATCTGTGGCTCCTTAAAATCAGTGAAGTGTTTGCGTAATGGGACCTTGCTCATGGAAACTTCCACTTCCCAGCAAGCCACTAACCTGCAAGCTGCTAAATGCCTTGGGGAGTATGCCATAGTCACTGAACTGCACAGCACCTTGAATTATAGCAAAGGTGTTGTGACATGCCGGGATCTAGTCAACATTCCCAAAGACAAAGTGCAACGTGAGAGGGCTCCAGAAGGTATCGTTGATGTTCAACATATCATGAAGAGGGTTGAAGGCAATCTTGTGAAATCCGACTCTTTTATTCTGACCTTAAGTAGCACGACACTTCCAGAACATATTAAAGCTGGCTTCCTTCGCCTTAGTGTGCGCCCTTATTTCCCATCACCAATGCAACCACCTTAGGGTGTAAAGGTGAAGTGACTTGTGGCAACTGTGGTAAGGCTGCTCATGGAGGAGTTGGTTGCTCGTCTCCAGCCAGATGTATTAATTGCTCTGGGAATCACGCTGTTTGGAGTAGGGACTGCCGAATATTTTTAGAGGAACGCAAAGTCCAAGAAATAAAAACAACCAGGCGTATCCATCCCTGGTTCAGAAGCCTACTCCAAAAGTCGATGCCTCAACACAGACCTAGGTGGTGAGTGTTGGCACTAACACCTGCAGCTGTCAGTGCACTTGCAACACAGCCAGTGTTTCAGAGCCGGTAGCCCCTACTCGAACGGCAGACAAGGGTACAGTGGCGAACTTGGGCCAGCTCCTGTCGCCTCCAACGGCTGAGGCTGTTCCCAAGCCCAGTGCGCCAATTACCACTCCCACATCAGCTCCCCTAAAGCCCACCAAACCACAGAAAGCTCCTGTACAGCAGCAACACCGGGTCAAATCCCGTGGTAAACCGTCTGATCATGCGGCTGTTGTTTTACGTGAGGCTTCATCTGACTCTTCCCCAGAGTTGATGGAATACTACGTATGTGTGGGGCAATCATCTCGCCCCACACCTGCCCTTCCACCTGCTGCAGTCTCCCCACCCCGTCGCAGAGACAGGATGAAGGTGCTACCCCCAACATAGATGGCTCCCATACTTCAGTGGAACTTGCAAGGGTTCAGGACGCATGTGGAGAAACTTCGTCTACTCTCTCAGGGTAGACCACTGTGTCTCTGTCTCCAGGAGACTTACTTCTATCCCTCATACTCCCCTGAGCTGCGAGGCTATACACTCCACAAAACGGACGACCTGCGTGGAGAGAGAGCTGGAGGAGGTGTAGGTATTTTCGTCAGGACGGACTACCACTCCTCGCCTCTCTCGCTTATGACGACTTTACAGGCTGTCGCTGTGTCTGTGCAAGTACGTCACCCATTGAGTGTCTGTTCACTTGACTTGCCCCACATGACGCACTTGATGAAGTGGCCCTCACCGACCTTCTTACACAGCTCCCCCAACCATTCATTATTTGTGGTGATTTTAATGCCCACAATGTGCTTTGGGGCTCTGCAATTACCTGCCCCAGGGGTAGAGCAATTGAGAGGCTTCTCCTGTCATCCTGTGCCTACTTGCTCAATGGAGGACAGAGTACTCATTTCTGCACAGCGACTGGGTCATTCTCGGCCATTGATCTCTCGCTTTGGTCTCCAGCTCTTGCCGCCAGTGCTCACTGGAAAGTGGTCACTGACTTGCATGGCAGTGATCATTTCCCCATCTGGATTCACCTGCCAGATGGCGTGGGCTCCGAAAGGAGACCACCACGATGGGTGCTCAGTGGTGCTGACTGGACACTTTATAGCCAGTTGGCCCAATTCGAACACTGTGCGACTGTTGAGGTGTGGGTGGATCATATTACCGAAACAGTCCACCACACCGCTGCAGCATCCATTCCACAGTCCACAGGCCCCCGGAAGAGGCCATTTGTGCCTTGGTGGAGTGCCGAATGCCGCTCTGCAATCAGGACCAGGCATGCGGCCTCTGCGTCGGTTCAAGTCTCGGCCGACTGCTGAGAATCTTGCAGTATTTCGGGTGGCGAGGGCAAGATGTCGCCGCATTATTCGTGAGAGCAAGAAGAGGTCTTGGCAACAGTTCCTGAACACCATTAATCGTTCCATTGTGTGGGAGACCATCAGGAGAATTTCTGGCAGAGGAGGGAGGTGCCCCATAGCTGCTGTAATGAATAACGGCACTCTCCACACGGATCCGCGAGACATTGCCCAGCGGCAGCGTATTTTGCCACAGTTACTGCAACAACCAGTCCCACAGTTACTGCAACGACGTCAGGATCCAGGTTTCCAGCACCGTAGAGCCGTGGCTGAGAGATGTAGTCTGGATTCCAGTCCACCTCTCATGAAGTTTACAACTGCCCATTTTCTATGTGGGAGCTGTATTCTGCATTGTCTGGAGCTCGTGACACATCCCCTGGTCACGACAGGATCCATTACAGTATGCTATGGCACCTCACAATGCGCAACAAAGAAATTCTCCTCGCACTTTTTAATGCAATTTGGGCGTCGGGTCACTTTCCTGATGCGTGGCGTGAGGCAGTTTTAATCCCTTTTTTAAAATCTGGGAAAGACCGCAGGAGCCCAAGTAGCTACCATAGTGTTGCCCTCACTAGTTGCATAGGGAAGACCTTGGAGCGGATGGTCAACCGCCGCCTTGTCTGGATGTTAGAATCCCGGCAACTCCTTAGTCGCTTTCAGTGTGGGTTCAGGAGGTTTCGTTCCACCTTCGATAACCTTGCCCTCCTGGAGGTGGCTATACAACAAGCTTTCCTACGCCGTCACCACCTTCTAGGTGTATTTTTCGACTTCGAGAAGGCCTACGATACCACTTGGAGGCGTCTCATCCTGGAGCAACCTCATGAATGGGGTTTTCGGGGTTGTCTTTCAGTCTTTCCTCCTGCCACGATATTTTAGATACCGAATTGGTGACGTCCTGTCTGATCGCTTTGAGCAAGAAAACGGTGTCCCTCAGGGTAGCGTTTTAAGTGTAACTCTCTTTGCCATCACTATTAATAGCATTACGTCCATAGTGAAAAGTCCTGTCCTATGTTCTTTGTTTGTGGATGATTTCTCTTTGTTTTGCTCTTCTTCAAGCCCTGCAACGACAACTCGTCAGTTGCAACTTACAATTAGACCTGTGGATGACTGGTCGCGGAAGAGTGGTTTTAAGTTTTCCACCAAGAAGTCCGTATGTGTTCTTTTTAACCGTTCTCGTTCGATTTTAACCTTTGCTGAGTTGCGGATGAGGGACACTATTCTTACTTTTAAGGACACGGTGAGGTTTCTGGGGCTCATTTTTGACTCGAAGCTCACGTGGTTACCTCATCGTAAAGACCTGAAACGGCGGTCACTTAAGGCTTTAAGTATTTTAAAATGTCTTAGCCACAGTACATGAGGAGCTGACAGGACGTGTCTGCTCCAGTTTTACAGGGCATTTGTGCGATCTCGGCTTGATTATGGGTGCACGGTGTATGGGTCTGCGAGGCCTTCTTACTTAAAGATGTTGGACGTTGTGCACCATGAAGGGCTTCGGTTGGCCACTGGGGCATTCCGAACTAGCCCCATACCAAGCCTCTGTGCAGAAGCTGGTGAACCGCCACTTCCTATGCGGCGACGGCTACTTCCAGTGCGCAAGGCGTATAAAACTTTGTCCACACCATACACCCCTGCATACCATGCCGTTGCTCAGCCTCCTCTGGCACAGTTATTTCATAACCGGCAACGTGTGACGCAGCCATATGGGATACGTGCACAGGGTTGCCTCGCTGCGATGTCTATGGCTGGTCTTCGTGTTTTGCATCGCGGTTGGAGCAGATCCCCACCTTGGCTCCTCCGCAGACCCAAACTTATTTTAGATTTGACTAATTTTAAGAAGGATCGCACACCAGATTTTACATTCCAATCTCTGTTTTTTAACATTTTAGATGTGCACATTTTAGATGTGCATCCCACTTGTGACAGGATACTTCCCAGGACTCGATGAGACTCTGAATGTGGCTCTCCAGCAGGGATAAGACTTCCTACAATCCTGCCCCGAAATGAGATCCATCCTTCATGAAATCCTCCCCACTCCACAAAGAGTGTCTTTCCGCCGTCCACCTAACCTTCGTAACCTCTTGGTTCATCCCTATGAATTCCGCAAACCACCTTCCATACCCTCTGGCTCCTACCCTTCTAACCACCCCCGGTGTAAAACCTGTCCTATGCACCCTCCCACCACCACCTACTACAGTCCTGTAACCCGGAAGGTGTACACGGTCAAAGGCAGAGCCACGTGTGAAAGCACCTACGTGATTTACCAACTGACCTGCCTACACTGCAACGCTTTCTATGCGGGAATGACCAGCAACAAACTGTCCATTCGCATGAATGGACACAGGCAGACAGTGTTTGTTGGTAATGAGGATCACCCTGTGGCTAAACATGCCTTGGTGCACGGCCAGCACATCATGGCACAGTGTTACACCGTCCGGGTTATCTGGATACTTCCCACCAACACCAACCTATCCGAACTCCGGAGATTGGAACTTGCCCTTCAATACATCCTCTCTTCTCGTTATCCACCAGGCCTCAATCTCCGCTGATTTCAAGTTGCCGCCACTCATACCTCACCTGTCATTCAACATCATCTTTGTCTCCACACTTCCGCCTTGACTGACATATCTGCCCAAACTCTTTGCCTTTAAGTATGTCTGCTTGTGTCTGTGTGTGTATGGATGGATGTGTGTGTGTGTGTGTGTGTGTGTGTGTGTGTGTGTGTGTGTGTGTGGGTGCGCGCGAGTGTATACCTATCAGTTTTTCCCCTAAGGTAAGTCTTTCTGCTCCCGGGATTGGAATGACTCCTTACCCTCTCCCTTAAAACCCACATCATTTCATCTTTCCTTTTCCTTCCCTCTTTCCTGACAAAGCAGCCGCCGGTTGCGAAAGCTCGAAATTTTGTGTGTGTGTGTTTATATATAAAATAGAAAGAAACTTCCACATGGGAAAAATATATTAAAAACAAAGATTCCAAGACTTACCAAGTGGGAAAGTGCCGGTAGATAGGCACAATAAATAAAACACACACACAGAATTTCTAGGAGAGGAAAGAGGGAAGGAGAGGGAAAGACGAAAGGATATGGGTTTTAAGGGAGAAGGTAAGGAGTCATTCCAATCCCGGGAGCGGAAAGACTTACCCTAGGGGGAAAAAAGGACAGGTGTACACTCGTGCGCGCGCGCGCGCGCACACACACACACACACATATCCATCCGCACATACACAGCATGTGCGGATGGTTATGTGTGTGTGTGTGTGTGTGTGTGTGTGTGTGTGTGTGTGTGTGTGTACACCTGTCCTTTTTTCCCCCTAGGGTAAGTCTTTCCGCTCTCGGGATTGGAATGACTCCTTACCCTCTCCCTTAAAATCCACATCTTTTCGTCTTTCCCTCTCCTTCCCTCTTTCATGAAGAAGCAACCGTCGGTTGTGAAAGCTAGAAATTCTGTGTGTGTGTTTGTGTGTTTTATTTATTGTGCCTATCTACCGGCAAGATTTACCAAGCGGGAAAGCGCCGGCAGACAGGCACATGAACAAAACACACAAACACACACACAGAATTACTAGCTTTCGCAACCGATGGTTGCTTCTTCAGGAAGGAGAGGGAAAGACGAAAGGATGTGGGTTTTAAGGGAGAGGGTAAGGAGTCATTCCAATCCCGGGAGCGGAAAGACTTCCCTTAGGGGAAAAAAAGGACAGGTGTACACTTGCACGCGCACACACACACACACACACACACACACACACACACACACATCCATCCGCACATACACAGACACAAGCAGACATATTTAAAGGCTATATATATATATATATATATATATATATATATATATAGAAAGAAACTTCCACATGGGAAAAATATATTAAAAACAAAGATTCCAAGACTTACCAAGCGGGAAAGCGCCGGCAGACAGGCACATGTGCCTATATATATATATATATATATATATATATATATATATATATATATATATATATATATCCAAGTGACATCCTAATATATAATGCAGTAAATAAAACCAAAAGGCAGACACAAGCATAATAAGATACAAACCAAATGTGAATTTTTCCTTCGCAGCCCGTCCAATAAGTTTCCCCTGACCTGAGGTTCTGGGTGTCTTTGCCTAAACCTCTCCAATCCTTTTCCTTCACCCCTCTTCCTCCCCCTTCAACCCTTCTGCTGGAAGGAGGAGCCACTGGCTCTGAAATCTTGCATAAGTATAAGCTCCTTTTATGTGTGTGTTATCCTGCTGCCACTTGGTGAGTAGATTTTCTTATCTACTCAGTTACAATATCAATCAAAGATGGTGATAGAATAGCATTCCTCAAGAATTAACTAATTCAGTAAATGATTATGTATCTGTTGTTGCAGAGAAGCTGCAGCAAAAATTCCTAAAACACATGTAGCACCCACAATGGCTTACACAGCAAGCAAAATTGTTTCTCACAACAGAGCTTGAAGTTAGGAAGACAGTACAACAATTAAAAAATAACAAATCAGCAGGCATAAATGAGCTTCCTATCTCTGATCTGACAGCAAGCATAGATAGTATATAAGCCTATTAACAAATATAATGAATGATATTTTAGTTTAAATATTTCCCCAGAATACCGAAAGCATGTATAATGATCCTCTTGCTAAAGAAAGTTAATGTGGCAAGCATTGAAAACTAAAGGACAGTTCTAAATGCTGTCTTCGTTCTCAAAAATTTTGTAAATTGAATATGGAAGTGGAGAGGAAGAGAAGAAAGGAACTATTTATTTCAACTGCATTGGGACTTTATGTAGAATCAGCAGTGATGAGTGAAGATTTGTGCCGGATCAGGATTCGAACTCGAAATCTGTTGCTTTCTAAGCAGTTGTACTAAGCATTGTGCCACATGGACACAGTGTTCATCACATTGCACAGACTATGTCAGCAAGGCCACTGGCCAACCCATTTTTCCACTTAACACCACCTATACTCAGTCCTCATCCCTGCCCTCCATGCCTGATACTTTGAGATTCCTGCAAGAAGCCGAACATATTTGTGCATCGGCAGTGAAGGTCGTGGATTCATTGCCCATCGAGGCATATCAATATTATGAATGCCTGAATTGTCAATCTTGTCTTTTGAACAATTTTGTTTGGCCTGATTAATGCAACTGCCAAGTAAGCAGTAGAGCCCGGCCCAGCACACATTTTCAGTCGGTGCCGCCGATTCCACATGAAGTTCTGATCAAGCTGACATTAGTAATTCCTTTCCTTTCTTTTCTCACTCCTCCACCTTCAATTTATATAATATGTATCACAGCTGTGTATTCCACATGGCGTCTGTTACTTTAGACATGTCCGAAAGGACACCACCTTTTCATAAAATTCTAAAAAATAATTGAAGCAGTTTTGGAAGAGAGACTGAGAAGGTACATGAGTAAATGCAGCCTCTTCAGTTAGTTAGTTAGTTAGTTACATGTTCCATTGATCAATCTCATGGTAACCATTATGGTGTGAAACGTGTCAAGTGCATAAGAAGTGCACATGAGTCAACGGTTTTTTTAGGCGTATAATTTTTATTACCTAACCCATTCCTTTAAATGGTGCAAAATGCGTAAATTATACCTATAGATGTATTTATTTCTATTCGTGAATTCATCTGTGATGGAGGAGGAGTTGTCAAGGAGGTATGATTTCAATTTATTTAAAACTATTATTGCTGTCTGTAAGACATTTTATTTCATCTGGTAATTTATCAAAAAGTTTTATAGCAGCATATTTTACCCCTCTCTATGCTAAAGATAGGTTAAGTAGAGGATAGTGTAAGTCTGTCTTTCTTCTTGTATTATGATCATGAATGTCACTGTTGTTTTTAAACTGGTCCATGTTGTTGAGAACATATTACATTACTGAGTAAATGTAGTGTAAGGCTGTTGTAAGAATTCTTAACCTTTTAAAGAGATGCCTACATGATGTGCGACTATGAGCCACACATATTATTCTAACCATTTTCTTTTGAGCAGTGAATACTTTCAGCCTAAGTGTTGAGTTACCCCAAAATATTATTCTGTATGACATCAGAGAGTGAAAGTATATTAGCTTATTATTGACTTTTTTTGCCACTGGTGTACTATACATACGACCAGAATCTCTTTGGGTTTTCTACCATATTTTGAAACAATGTTTCATAATATGGTAGGTTTTCTACCATAATATGGTAGGTTTTCTACCATATTTTGAAACAATGTTTCATAATATGGTAGGAAACCCAAATAGATTCTGGTCGTATGTATAGTACACCAGTGGCAAAAACAGTCAGTACCATCTCTGCGTGATAGTGGTGGAAATGTTACCCATGATGGTGCACTAAAGCGGAGTTACTTCAATAATTCCTTCATGAAAGAAGACGAAGTAAATATTCCAGTATTCAAAACCAGAAAAGCTGTTAGTTGAGCAAGCCAGAAGGACTTGGTATATGAGAAACAGTTGATAAATGTGCAAAACGTGGAGATTTTCACATGTCTGCTGATGATAAAATTTTAATAACACACTGATCAGACAAGAAATATATGAACATAAGGTGTTCCTCACAGTAATGTATTGAGTACAGTTCTGCCTGTACACACACACACACACACACACACACACACACACACACACACACACACACACAGTGACTTTCCAGACAGTGTAAGATGCGGAGAAGTAGTTCTCTTTACCAATGACAGAGCAATATTACAGTTACAGATAAAACATTAAAACTATTAGAAAAAGCAAAGGAAACCCTCAAAGATGTTTATGGTTGGACAGTGTGTAATAAATTACGTTGAACATAAAGAAAACGAACAGTTTCAACGTAAAGAGAGAAAGCAATTCTGCTGCTTTGAGCATAGATGATAAATCTATAGATTGATATCAAACACGAAGTTTTTCAAAATTGACATTGATAGTCAACAAGAAATGAATGTACAAAGATACTGGTGAGAATGTCATCAGCACGCTCTGCACTTTGGGTGTTATCATTATTTTGTAGCAGCCAATGTCTCGTGGTAACATACTATACCTATATTTCTCAATTCTTACAAGAAACCCCTTGAGTGTGAGGTTGCAAATTCAGTCTTTAGTTAGACTCATTTGAAAGTGTTGTATTAACAATTATGACAGCAAAAATATTAGCTGCTAAGGTCTCACCATGTGCATCAGGAGATCGACAGAAAATCAGTATGTCAGATGTATGTATTGGGATTTCAAAGTGGACATTGTTGATATCCAAGAACTTGCATCTGAACATCAAATGAAAAATGGTGTGCGCCACAGTGGCCACAAATATTCGCACCATAAAGATCAAAGACAATCTCCTTGGGAGTTACAAACCATGCAAGACATTCAGCTAGGTAAACAATGCACATACAGTCAAATAGGTGTGATGTGGTAGTGAGAACTCATGAAATGTGATGGCATACAACAGATTGTAAAACATACTATTGAGGAACTTTTTGTGAAACTGGCTGTCTTTCAAGGCATAGCTGCAGATCGTGTGATATGTTTTACAGGCAAGGAAAAAATAAACATCCAGAGGCCAAATTTCTCCAGTGGTTCCAGGTGGTATGAATTACAATGCCAGGAGGGATAGTCTACTCTAAAGGAGTGTGATTTTTACACACAGAGCAGGAGTCAAGCAAAAGCGAGTTACTTTCAACAATCTGTTGGCCAAAGGCAGTGCTCATATCATAGTCTGCTATGCCCTTTTTCCACTCTCACTTGCTGTGACATAAATATTCCCTACTGCCCCTGCAAGATCATGCACACAAGAAAGAATCATAGTGGGCAGAGCACCTCCAACTTCTCGTAGCACTATAAGTAACTTTCCAGCAAGTTTACCATCAGATTAACAATAGGCATGTGTATCTTGTCTACAAATTTTCAGGTGATTCCACTGCTTGCTGTGTATCGTCAAGTTGATACTTTGTTTGAAATTTCATTTTCTTGCAAGTTCCAATTCTGTAGCACTATTTGAAGTTGTGCAACCATCCACTGCTTAACTTGAAATTGCTGTAACCTACACTGACCAGCACGAAAAATGCAACACCCAATAAATGATGTGTTATGATTGTGTAATTATCTATTTAATCAAAGTGAAGCACTTCAACCATTTTTTTGTGGAGGGTATGTTATTTACATTGCTTTGTGAGCAAACAATGAAGTGTTGATTGCTTAGTGCACTAGCCTCAAATGGTTGTTTCCCAAGCAACCTGGTAATCACAACACCGAATGTGAGCAAATAATGTTTTCCTGCCCTTGTAGCGCTTATTGTTGTACCCCAGTTTTTGCCATTTCAGTCACACATGTTTGTAGTATCTTTCTGTGGCTGTCTTAGTTGGCTTTGTGGAGTAAACATGCTGTTAATCCCTGAACAAGCTGAAAAAGCTGTTGCTTTGGTGGAAGATGCCCGCAGCATGCATTACAATGCAGAAGTTTTGAGGACTACACCTTTCACGATTTCCAGAACTGTATGAAGGTACAGCGAAACTGGAGGCTTTGCAAGGAGACAAGGAATAGGCTGGAGAAGAGCAACATGGGAGAGAAATGACCGCTTCTTACAACTTCAAGTTCTCCACAACCATGACACCACTACAATTGAAGTGCAAAATTGACTCCACCATGTTCAAGGGGTGAATGTTAGTGAGAGAACCATTCGAAGAAGACTAGAATAAGCCAATCTTCAGTCCAGAAGACCTGCAACAGGTCTGGAACCCACAAGAGAGCCTTACACAGCTCGACTACGTTTTTTAATGGAACATCTTGCCTGAACAGTACAACAATGGAATTGAGTGTTTTTCACCAATAAATCGCACTCTGGCCTCTGATCACCTGACAGAATAGAGGAGGTCTGGAGAAGGCCAGGGGAAAGGTATACCCCTTGCACATTCTCATCCAGGATGCCTTTTCAGGGTGGTTCTATGGTGATGAGGGCAGCAATAAATAAAGCTGCAGGCACAGATTTGATTGTCATAGAGCATGAGAGTCTTACCTCACATTGGTATGTGGAGGAAATCCTTCTGGAGCATGTTGTGCCTTTCACTCCATTTATTGGTGATAATTTTACACTAATGCACAACAATGCACGCCCACATGTTTTGGTGATTGTGCAGGAATTCTTGGATAAACAAGGATTCACTCTATAGGTTGGCCTGCTTGAAGCCCTGATTTTAATCCTATTAAGTACGTTTGGGACTGACTGCGGAGAAGAGCCTGTCAGCACTAACCAGAGACCCTAGAGGACCTACAGAATGCCCTCCTGAAAGAATGGCATATGAGCCATTAATAGGAAGATGCCAGAAAGGTTGAATGCCATCACTGGTGCAACAGATGGCAATACGTGCTTTTGAATATCTGAATAGAGGTGTCTGAGATCGTTTCTGAGGTCTGTGAGGTAAAGTGTGAAGTGTATAATATCAAAATACGTGCATTAGCTTCATGAGCTTACTCAAAATTTCCTTAAAGTGTGCATCTCTGGTTTAATTTGTTTATAATCGTCTTTCTTTTATCATTGTTGGACACTTAGATGGGAGAATACCTCAATATTCCATGATAAGTTAGTGGATTGGTCTCATAAAAGAGTCATAAATTTAAAATAAATTTCAGATTTTGTAAGAAATTTGTGTATTGCATTTTTAGTGCCAGTCAGCGTATGTCATTCACATTTGGACATGCATAATGTAGCAGGTGACCATCATACACATCCTGTAAATTGTATCGAGCATCCTTGAAAAGCACAAATACCAGTTTTTGTCACAAGTGTCCCTTGTCCTCCCTTGAATATTTATAATTTTTCTTATCCACTACATGGTCATATTGCCATGGCTTATTTGAAATATTTTCATAATTGTTTTCATACTGTCACTGTACTCCGCACATACATTGTCCACACAGACACACACAACACCACACATTCCACTAACTCATTTTTCAGAAACGGTAATATGTTGCATTTCATCTGACACTTGTTTTTTCACTCTGCAAAATTCCTTGGGTTCCTTTCTGATGAAATGTCAACTTAAACAACTGTTGTAAATAAAATAGAAAGAAACTTCCACATGGGAAAAATATATTAAAAACAAAGATTCCAAGACTTACCAAGTGGGAAAGCGCCGGTAGACAGGCACAATGAACAAAACACACACACAGAATTACTAGCTTTCGCAACCGATGGTTGCTTCTTCAGGAAAGAGGGAAGGAGAGGGAAAGACGAAAGGATGTGGGTTTTAAGGGAGAGGGTAAGGAGTCATTCCAAGACTTCCCTTAGGGGGAAAAAAAGGACAGGTGTACACTCGCGCGCACACACACACACACACACACACACACACACACACACACACACGCACACATATCCATCCGCACATACACAGACACTGTGTATGTGCGGATGGATATGTGTGCGTGTGTGTGTGTGTGCGCGAGTGTACACCTGGTGTACACTCGCACACACACACATATTGTACACCTGTCCTTTTTTCCCCCTAAGGGAAGTCTTTCCGCTCCCGGGATTGGAATGACTCCTTACCCTCTCCCTTAAAACCCACATCCCTTCGTCTTTCCCTCTCCTTCCCTCTTTCCTGAAGAAGCAACCATCGGTTGCAAAAGCTAGTAATTCTGTGTGTGTGTGTTTGTGTGTTTTGTTCATTGTGCCTGTCTACCGGCGCTTTCCCGATGGTAAGTCTTGGAATCTTTGTTTTTAATAAACAACTGTTGTTGTAGATATAAGACAATGTTTGCTCTGTTTTGTATCAGTACTACTAGCATTGTTTTGAGTTCCTTGATGACTAAGCAACCAAGTACACCTGTGCTGCATATCAAGGAAAATATTATTAATATTAGTAGTTCTATTTATAATCGTGCAACAACAGCGTGTTTGTGATTACATAAACCCAGAAAAACAAACAAAACAGTATTTTACATCAGAGGATAAAATTGTATTATAAATCGCCAAAGAAAGTGAAAAAGATTACTAAGACATTTGTTTTAAAATGCAGCTGAAATATTCTTCAGAAGTAAAGACTTGTGCACAGTCAAGGATTGTTTAGGGAGTAGTGGATATAATGAAAAGAGGTAACTACATCATCTTGTCACGTTTCAGTACATGGTTATTATTTACTGCTTTCACAAGGAACATGTGTCAAGGTGTATAATGCATGGCAGTTATGCCCATTGGATTAGGTTTTCAGATGGACAACTGAGTGTGGGGTCCAGAATTGAGACAAGGGTCATAGCAGTGTCTTATCAGTCCAGAATCATTGGCATGAGTGGCAGTGGAGAGTGGAACTATGTTTTACATTTCAAGTGACTGGAAGCAGTCCAGGACTCATCAGGGTGTGTCCTGAGTGTTTGTGCAGTGAAGAAGGAAACGATGTTTTATTTATCTATTTAGCTGAAACACCTTTTGTGTAAATTAAGGAAAATTATACAATAGAGAATTACTGAATGATGCAATGTAGCTGTTAGGAAGCTGATCTCATATTTGGGAAAATGGAGCTACTCTGCCTAGCCATCTTGATTTGTCTTTTCCAGGATCACTAGGGCAATACCAGGAACAATATTCTGCCAACACGTTACAATTTCAGCAAATTCTCAAGTGCACTATACGACATTCTCAACCAAGTCTGCCCATTAATAAAAAATAGAATTCAGTCACATGTTGCATCCCGAAACTAGAGACAAAGTTAAGTCACTGAGGCTAGAGAAAAACTAAGATGGTATGAGTATGCCTATGCTAAATGACTTCAGCAATAAAAACTTAAAAGAATGAGTTCAAAAAGTATAAGAAATACTATATTCAAAACTCAAATAATATTTCCAAAATATCATGGTCACTGGTAAATAAAAAATAAGGAAAATCTGGGAAACATGCAACAGAAAATCACTTGCTGATAAGTGGTAAATAGAAACTGAGCAGAATAAGGTAGCAGATCTACTTAAAATTATTTTGCCTCTGTTGGCTCCAGCATGAACATCAGCTTAAAAATCACAAATACAAAGTCAGAGGAGTACCAGGGTCAGGAAGTATTTTTTTGACACCAGATGAAGAAGAAATAATTCAAATAGTGAGTAGTTGGAAGAATTCCCATGCAGCAGGATATGATGGTCTTAGTCTGGACACTATTAGGAAATGTATTTCTCAGCAATTATCAACTTTAAATGGAAGATGGTCTATTTCCAGATGAGTTGAAAATTATTCGAGTTGTGCCTATATCTAAAAAAGGAAACGAAAATGTGGAAGAAAACTTTTGACCTATATCTGTTTGTCCCATAATACCAAAAATCTTTAAGAAAGTGATATACATAAGAATCTGGAACTTCCTGGTAAGCAAAATGTGATTTCAAAGGGGCAGTATAGGTTTGTCAAGGGATCATCCACCATTATGGCAGCATCCTACGTAATAAAAAACATCACTCAAGCAATAGACAATAAAGAACATGTATGTGACATCTTTCTAGACACAAAAAGCATTTGACTGTATTGATATGGCACTATTGCTGGATAAACTGTGGAACTATGGCATTTGTGGCACAGGCCATAATCTGATTAGATTCCACTTGACAAACAGGAAGCACTTTGTATCTATTTGCATTACAAAGGGATCAAACACCACTGACATTAATTTTGGTATTCCACAGGGGTCAGTATTAGGACCATTTCTTTTCATTATTTATGTTAATGATATTCAATCCACAACAAACCCCACTTCAGATATCTTATATGCAGACATACCACATTAATATGTCATAGTCATAGCTATTTGCAACTTGAAATGGAATCCGATACTTCAGCAGGCATAATTATAAACTATTTTAATGAAAGCAACCTAAAGTTAAATACCAATATTTAATATATATTGAATTTGATCTTGGGAGGCAAAAAATTCATGAAGACCAAATTTTACTGGATGATGAATACATTTAAAAAAGGATACTCAACCAAATTTCTTGTCCTGACACCTGTTGCAGAGTTAAATTGGTCTGATCATGTAAATGGTATCTGCATAAAGCTGTCTACTACCATATATGCCCCAAGAAAACTGACCCCTTTTTGCACCATTACCACTCTGAGGCAAATGTATTTTGCACTTTTTGAATCCGATCTGAGCTATGGAATAGAGCTATGGGGGTCCAGCAACAAAAGTAGTATGAAAAGTTTGCTTATCCTACAGAAGAAGGCATTTGGAATTCTGGGAAAGAAATGTGCTAGGGAAACCTGCAGATATTTGTTTAAAGAATTTAAAATACTAACTGTTCATAATTTGTATGTACTTAAGATAATCAATATGGAAGTAAAAAGCAACGAAACACTTAATAAAGAAATACATTAACCCAACACTAAAGGTAGAAAGAGCGACCCCACAACATCTCTCATAGAACTACACTTTGAGAAAAGCTTTCACTGTGCAGGCATAAAACTGCTGAATCTCTTATGTCCTGATATCTCGAAATTGTCCAAACAATCCTGTGTATTCAATCAACGAGTTCCTACATTTACTACACTCAAATAATGGATGACACTTTTTCTAGAAGTATATGAATCTCAGGTCTTAGACTGTGTCACAAATTGTAAATATATGGCTCTGAGATCTGAAGGTTTGGCAGAAAATCCTAAGAAATTTTGGTCCTATGTCAAAGCGGTAGGTGGATCAAAACAAAATGTCCAGACACTCTGTGACCAAAATGGTACTGAAACAGAGGATGACAGACTAAAGGCCGAATTACTAAATCTCTTCTTCCAAAGCTGTTTCACAGAGGAAGACTGCACTGTGCTTCCTTCTCTAGATTGTCGCACAGTTGACAAAATGGTAGATATCGAAGTAGACGACAGAGGGATAGAGAAACAATTAAAATCGCTCAAAAGAGGAAAGGCCGCTGGTCCTGATGGGATACCAGTTCGATTTTACACAGAGTACGCGAAGGAACTTGCCCCCCTTCTTGCAGCGGTGTACCGTAGGTCTCTAGAAGAGCGAAACGTTCCAAAGGATTGGAAAAGGGCACAGGTCATCCCCGTTCTCAAGAAGGGACGTCGAACAGATGTGCAGAACTATAGACCTATATCTCTAACGTCGATCAGTTGTAGAATTTTGGAACACGTATTATGTTCGAGTATAATGTCTTTTCTGGAGACTAGAAATCTACTCTGTAGGAATCAGCATGGGTTTCGAAAAAGACGATCGTGTGAAACCCAGCTCGCGCTATTCGTCCACGAGACTCAGAGGGCCTTAGACACGGGTTCACAGGTAGATGCCGTGTTTCTTGACTTCCGCAAGGCGTTTGACACAGTTCCCCATAGTCGTTTAATGAACAAAGTAAGAGCATACGGACTATCAGATCAATTGTGTGATTGGATTGAGGAGTTCCTAGATAACAGAACGCAGCACGTCATTCTCAATGGAGAGAAGTCTTCCGAAGTAAGAGTGATTTCAGGTGTGCCGCAGGGGAGTGTCATAGGACCGTTGCTATTCACAATATACATAAATGACCTGGTGGATGACATCGGAAGTTCACTGAGGCTTTTTGCAGATGATGCTGTGGTGTATCGAGAGGTTGCAACAATGGAAAATTGTACTGAAATGCAGGAGGATCTGCAGCGAATTGACGCATGGTGCACGGAATGGCAATTGAATCTCAATGTAGCGAAGTGTAATGTGATGCGAATACATAGAAAGATAGGTCCCTTATCATTTAGCTACAAAATAGCAGGTCAGCAACTGGAAGCAGTTAATTCCATAAATTATCTGGGAGTACGCATTAGGAGTGATTTAAAATGGAATGATCATATAAAGTTGATCGTTGGTAAAGCAGATGCCAGACTGAGATTCATTGGAAGAATCCTAAGGAAATGCAATCCGACAACAAAGGAAGTAGGTTACAGTACGCTTGTTCGCCCAATGCTTGAATACTGCTCAGCAGTGTGGGATCCGCACCAGGTAGGGTTGATAGAAGAGATAGAGAAGATCCAAAGGAGAGCAGCGCGCTTCGTTACAGGATCATTTAGTAATTGCGAAAGCGTTACGGAGATGATAGATAAACTCCAGTGGAAGACTCTGCAGGAGAGACGCTCAGTAGCTCGGTACGGGCTTTTGTTGAAGTTTCGAGAACATACCTTCACCGAAGAGTCAAGCAGTATATTGCTCCCTCCTACGTATATCTCGCGAAGAGACCATGAGGATAAAATCAGAGAGATTAGAGCCCACACAGAAGCATACCGACAATCCTTCTTTCCACGTACAATACGAGACTGGAATAGAAGGGAGAACCGATAGAGGTACTCAGGGTACCCTCCGCCACACACCGTCAGGTGGCTTGCGGAGTACGGATGTAGATGTAGATGTAGATGTAGACTGTCACAAACTGTAAATGTCTTAATCTATGTATTGCAATAGTAAACTGTTTCCATGTATAGTCCATGTATTAAGTAAATAAATAAATAAATCTAGACCACAGCCTAACACCTGTCCTACACCCATAGGCTACCATTCCTATTCTCTTAAAGTATGTTACATATGCTGTGTGTGATTCCAGAAAGAAACAGACGTTTTGAAATAAAAAATTAGCAATATGGACTAACAAAATTTTATTATATACATTTTAAAGAAACACATGGAAGCTATTTTATACATAATTGCCATTCACATTGGGGCACTTATCATACCATGTCACAAGTTATTCAATACCTTCTCTGTAGAAACCTGTCGCCTGCAATTGCAACCACTGGTTTATACTGGCATGCAATTCAGTATCAAAGCATTATGTAGCGAGCTGTGTCCCACACCTTGGAAGAGGTGATGGTAGCTCAGCGCCAGATGTATGATGAATGATCAAACAACTCCCATCCAAAACCCCATAGGAGCTCTCAGGTACGATTGGCCGTGTGCGGTCTTGGATTGTCGTAAAAAAAAAATAATAATTTTGCGCAATGTTTTCCCTGATGCTTAATTTTGTATCGCCTGCCTTAACTTTGCCAGTGTTTGAAAATACCTCTCTGAGTTAATTGTTGAGCCATGTTTAAGAAACTTGACATGAGTCACTTCCTTAGAGTCCCAAAAATCATGATCTTTCTTGCTGATAGCGTTTGCAATGACTTCCTTCGTTTATTGGGAGAAGTTGTGTGTCCCCATTTTATCGACTGGCTTTTTGTTTTGCAGTTGACATGCGTCAACAAAGTGTCGTCCTCTGTTACAGTACGATTGATAATTTTTCTACCATTTTGCTAGTAATCTTTGAGATGATCAGTACTGCAGCGAGCCTCTGTTTTTTGTGGTCTTCCGTTAGGATTTTGGGAACCCTGCTAGCACAAAATTTGTGGTAACCTAGCTACTCCGCCACAATTTCACGCACAAAAGTCTGTGAAATTTGGGGAAAATATTGCAAAAGTTCTGTAAGTGTGAAACGGCTATTTTCACGAATTTTGTCTCTAATTTTTATCAACAGTCCGTCAGTCACAAGACTAGGCCTACCAAAGTGGTACTCATCATGAACATTGGCATGGCCATTTTTGAAATCAATTCACCATTACCTTTCTCGGCTTTCATTCATTATTCCTTTACGGTCCGCATCACAAATATTGCGATAAATTTCAACTGGTTTGCAGTTTTTGCCCACAAAAAGCTAATCACGGAACGCATCTCACAAGTGACGGGATTTTCCATTGCAGCGCACATTTTAACACAACACAGAGAGCAAGGTAATATACACACAGATGACATCTACCACCGCAAGCTGTCTACTGAGCGTAGGGACGTTATGGCACCAAGGTGGCGGCTGTAGCTCAGCCCGCCACCCTGATATGTCTCTGTTTCTGGATAGCCCGCCGTATTCTGGCCTATTGAATGGCATCGTATTACCTTCACTAATCCTATATCAATGTGTGAAGATACTTTGATGAAAGATAATAAATAACTATACTAGTGTCCTAAGTTTAAGAAAACTGATTGTTTTTACAGTCAGGATTTAAATACTTGATAATGGCCTAGTAGTCGAAACTGACTTTTTAGGTACAGTGCCTGACAAAGAGAAGCATCCTGGAGGGAAGGAGAAACAGAAATGAAACTTCATAGGTTAAGAGGATATGTGATGTTATTGCAGTGTTTACAAAGAGCTTGGCAGTGTGGGTCATTTATCAGTAGGACGTTGCACCACCTCTGGCCTGGATGCAGGCACTGATTCAGTTGGGAAGAATGCTGTAAAGCCGTCGTATCATCTGAGGGAAGCTGGCCCATGGCTTTTGTAACTGGTCATTGATATCCTGGATACTGCCACTTGGACAGACAGAGTTGGACATAAGTGTTCTCTTGGAGACAGATCTGAAGATCTTTTGGCCATGGGAGTACCTCAACATTTTGCCAACATTTCACAGACACACGTGCTTTGTGGACGGGCATTTTCCTGTTGGAAAAATGACACCATGATACTTCCGCATCAGAGGTAACATGATGGCGCAGGACATTCATGATCAGGCGTGCTGACTTACAAAAAACATTGGGGGGGGGGGGGGCCCTAGCCCTGGGAAATTTTCTAAACTTTAGATGAAAAATTGTGAGTTTTAAAGCATTTTAGAGTCATATGAAACGACATTAGAACCCCGAAAACTGGACTCTCGATAATTCAACACTCTGGGAAACTCGACAGGCCTGAAACATTTTTTGGCTTTGAAAACAGAAACAAAACATAAACACACACAGTATTTTCGTAAAAGCTAATTTAATTTACAATAATAATCATGCTTATAGACAATTACAGAGAAGTGAATATATAGCTCTGGGAAGACCGAAATTATATTTAAATAAATTCTAAATCACCATTAAAAAAATTATACATAAAACATTGCCGTCACACACTAATAGGACATTGATTAATAAGTGAAATAGCTAATTGAAGCTTACTTTGAATAAGGCTCGGGGTTCATTAAATAAAAACAGTATCTTAAAGTTAATACTTTAATGCAGTTCATAAAGTTAATACAATATGCCTAATACTTTCAGTCAAAAAGAATGCAAGTAGCGGGTTATGATTGGGTCTTACACCCTAAAAATATTTAAGTGTTTGAAAATAACTAACACAGTACAATAGTAATACAGTACTAAATTAGTACTAATATTTCGAAACTGAAAATTTTACGTTATGTCTGTATTTAATTCTCTATTTTATAAAGATTTTTAATATTGCTCTAAATGCCATTATTAGGGCGAGTGTGTCTTTAGAAAGGTGCAAATGTCGACCATCTGACTGAATTACTGAATACAAAGTCATTGATGCCTTGTGGGATGTCCAATTCATCCACATCATCTCGGTGGGCATGAAGAACAGCCAAGTTATTCAATAGCTTCTGTCCCATTATTGATCAGAGATATGACTTCAGATGTCTAAAGGAGCTAATCGACCGTTCTGTTGTTGCTGTCGTGATTGAATCTACTTGGAGAAGCTTAATGCACTTCACTACTTCACACAGCATTTCTCCAACTGCAGGCTCTTGTGTAACGTACTTTCTTACATCACACATGTTTTTTAAGACCAGTTGTTCTTTATTAGCGATATCAGCTAACATATTCAAGTGTAAGCACAGTCTCTCAATGTCTGTCTTTTTGAAAAACTCAGTTGATTTTTCCAAACTCGTATCTCCTCTGTTTAACAAAAAACAAGAACTCTTGTTCAAGTGCAACGACCTGTGCGAGTCCAGTTGAAACAAACCGCTCAGTAATGCAAGATTGCACTGTATCACACTTCAATTTTTAATAGTCCTTTGGAGTTTTGAAAGTGTGCAGTGAGCTGACTTTGTTGTTTTCATATACACTCCTGGAAATGGAAAAAAGAACACATTGACACCGGTGTGTCAGACCCACCATACTTGCTCCGGACACTGCGAGAGGGCTATACAAGCAATGATTACACGCACGGCACAGCGGACACACCAGGAACCGCGGTGTTGGCCATCGAATGGGGCTAGCTGCGCAGCATTTGTGCACCGCCGCCGTCAGTGTCAGCCAGTTTGCTGTGGCATACGGAGCTCCATCACAGTATTTAACACTGGTAGCATGCCACGACTGCGTGGACGTGAACCGTATGTGCAGTTGACGGACTTTGAGCAAGGGCGTATAGTGGGCATGCGGGAGGCCGGGTGGACGTACCGCCGAATTGCTCAACACGTGGGGCGTGAGGTCTCCACAGTACATCAATGTTGTCGCCAGTGGTCAGCGGAAGGTGCACGTGCCCGTCGACCTGGGACCGGACCGCAGCGACGCACGGATGCACGCCAAGACCGTAGGATCCTACGCAGTGCCGTAGAGGACCGCACCGCCACTTCCCAGCAAATTAGGGACACTGTTGCTCCTGGGGTATCGGCGAGGACCATTCGCAACCGTCTCCATGAAGCTGGGCTACGGTCCCGCACACCGTTAGGCCGTCTTCCGCTCACGCCCCAACATCGTGCAGCCCGCCTCCAGTGGTGTCGCGACAGGTGTGAATGGAAGGACGAATGGAGACGTGTCGTCTTCAGCGATGAGAGTCGCTTCTACCTTGGTGCCAATGATGGTCGTATGCGTGTTTGGCGCCGTGCAGATGAGCGCCACAATCAGGACTGCATACGACCGAGGCACACAGGGCCAACACCTGGCATCATGGTGTGGGGAACGATTTCCTACACTGGCCGTACACCTCTGGTGATCGTCGAGGGGACACTGAACAGTGCACGGTACATCCAAACTGTCATCGAACCCATCGTTCTACCATTCCTAGACCAGCAAGGGAACTTGCTGTTCTAACAGGACAATGCACGTCCGCATGTATCCCGTGCCACCCAACGTGCTCTAGAAGGTGTAAGTCAACTACCCTGGCCAGCAAGATCTCCGGATCTGTCCCCCATTGAGCATGTTTGGGTCTGGATGAAGTGTCGTCTCACGCGGTCTGCACATCCAGCACGAACGCTGGTCCAACTGAGGCGCCAGGTGGAAATGGCATGGCAAGCCGTTCCACAGGACTACATCCAGCATCTCTACGATCGCCTCCATGGGAGAATAGCAGCCTGCATTGCTGCGAAAGGTGGATATACACTGTACTAGTGCCGACATTGTGCATGCTCTGTTGCCTGTGTCTATGTGCCTGTGGTTCTGTCAGTGTGATCATGTGATGTATCTGACCCCAGGAATGTGTCAATAAAGTTTCCCCTTCCTGGGACAATGAATTCACGGTGTTCTTATTTCAATTTCCAGGAGTGTATCTTCGGTATACTTCAATTGCGTGGAAGCGAAGGATCATTAACTTGTGAAGGTATTTCTTTTAAACACAATTCCCAAAAGTGTTAAAAACTATCACGCCTTCCATTCAATATACAAATCAAGTCCTCATATATTTTTTCCAGATCAGCAACACTTATATGACAGCATTGAATTTTTTCATTGACATCCTCCACTGGGTTCATTGCATGGCAATAAAGATGTAAAAAGAAATAAGTCTTGAATTGTAACATTGACTCAAGGTAGCTTGCACATTTGTAACCTATCTCTCTTTTGTCCACTGCAGAAAGTGTTTCAAAAAAGTCTAGAAGTTCTTCAAAGTATTTCCATTGAGTCAGGCGAAGGGGTCGTGGACAGTACAAATACAAAATGACACTTGTTTGTGAATCAAAGAATCACTTGTTTCATCAACCGTAATAGAAAAATGTTCAGTCGTCTTGATTAAAGCCAATACCTTTCTGAACACAGACTTTCATACTAGATCAATGATCTCGTTTTGAATAACGTGGGGCGTCCACTTATACCCCAAACGCCCTAACCAATCTTTAAACTCAGGTTATGTCATTCTTTCAGAGTTCCAACAATGGAAAAGAATTTGAGTTTACTTCTTCATGCCCTCTAATTGCTAGTCCTTGTTCGCATAGAAATTGCACAGTAGTAAAAATTGTCTCAAGAGCCAAACGGCCTTTCTTCATATCACTATCAATCTTCTCATTCAATTGGGACGCCACACTTCATTTAGTGATAAAGTTTAGTTTCAGAACACCTTCTTTAAGCGTAAACGTATATTCATGAAGACGGAATTTTTCGAGTTAGAAAACCCTACAGAAGTAAATGAACCTTTTTTTTTTTTTTTTTTGAAGAAAATGGTAATAGATTTTTAGCCTCTGCCGCTTTGCAGGTTTTGCAAAAGCTTTTTCAGTAAATGCTTCATATTCTATCCATGTATATTTGATCAACCAATACTTCTGAAATGATCTTTCCTTACCGCATTGTCCAGGTTTCGGCTGTGAACGATTCTCGCTTGAAGACGACGAAGCAATTGACGACTTGCATTATCATCATCTTCGAAGAGCACCTTTTTGGTTACAAATTTATCCATTGCAAACTTACTTCACAATACACTAACAAACTAAAGTAAACGAATAAAATATTCTCATATAAAACAGTCCACTAGACACTAAAGTCGGAACACTAGACATGCCTGCAGCATGCACTGAAGAAAACTATCCACACTGAATGACTGTGACAGCGAAGCGTCAAGGCCACGCGAGACGGAGGGTTCCAGGTGCTTCTGCTCCAGTCCTTTTGACGTCGCCGCGGCCGCAGCGCTGGCCCGCCAGCACCAGACTTCACCCAAAGGTTCGTACACCGGGACAAATTCAAAGTGTGCCTGCAGCACCATAATACTATCATGATTCACACCACTCGTTCCAGTTAACCTGCTTACCACTGCAATAATTATTTGTTTTAACTCATTACTGAATGTATTATTAAAGATAACTATCGTGAAACAAGGAAGAGAAAAAATTCCAACATAATTTTGTGATTTTAGAAAGCATAATATAACTATTAATTTCCTAAATTATTGGAGGGCTTCGCCCTCCCAAACGAATTTTTGAGGGGGCTCGGGGCCTGTCAGGCCCCATGGAATTGGCGCCTGTGTCCATGATATACCACTTTCCAGAGTTCGCTAAGTCACTAACAGCCATGACGTAAAGTTGTACCTGATAGCTCCACACTCCATTACACCAAGTTTACCATGCTACACCCCCTGAAAATATTTGAAGAATGGGACCTCTTCAAAGGTCGCCACCATACACACCAGCAGAGGTTGTGTGTGGTAACACAAATCCGCAATTCAGTGCTGAACATAATATTTATTTATTTATTTATATATATATTCTTTGCCCATGGACTCCAGCTGAAAATCCAGCTAAGAGTATTGGGTGTGATACAATACGCTATTAACATCAAACTTGATTTCATTATATATAAATGAAATAAATAATTAAACAGATATAGTCTATAAGCATACAAAGGTATTACATGTTTCACATTATATATACACACAAATCCAAACAACATACAGAAATGATAATTTTTAAAGGTACATTTCAGTAATGATATATTTTAACACCATCTTAGTATTCATGCAAAATGTATATACATTTCCCTGTGAGATATAGTTTCAAATGGTTTTTAAAACATTTTAGGTCTGTTTCTTTTGAAATGATTTTGGGGAGTTCATTAAAAAACCTTTTGCCTGCTTCTTCAGGGGCAGTCATAGACAGTTTTAGATTTCTGTTTATCATGTATTAATTTTCATTTCCTCTCGTACTGTGTTTGTGTACATCTTTATTTAGGAGGTGTTTATCGCTTGACCTTACTGCCATTATGCTTTGGTATTTGTACAGTGTATATACGGTCACAATATTATAGTGTACAAAAGCTTGCCTACAGGCCTGTCTTGGTGGTATTTTTGCAATGTGTCTCTCTGCCCTTTTCTGAATTGTGAATATTCTTTTTAAGTAGCCAGCTTGTGAACTTCCACATATATGAACTGAATAAGACAAATGTTGGAACACAAGTCCATATTTCATTGATCTGAGGACTTTTATCATCCACAGTCTTAGCTGGTTTATGCATGACGAAAATCTGTCTGTTTATCTTTTTACACAATGCATCTATGTGCTCCCCCTATTGAAATGTTTGTCTATTATAGTTCCTAGAAAGTTTGTGCTGGTTACTTCTGTAATAGTCTTTCCATTTATATTAGCATTTATGTTATTTTCGCTATGGTTGGTCTGAAATACTACATTCATTGTTTTACACCGATTCGGAAAAAGGTTGTTTTGTGTTAAATATTTATTTGCATTTTCGATATTCAGGAGTGCCTCCTTCTCAAGCTCCTCCTTTGTGTCAGCTGTCCAAATGATTGTTGTGTCATCAGCATACATTACAAGTTTCTGATTTATATAGGTAGGCAAATAATTTATGTAGAGTATAAATAGTATTGGCTCAATCGCCAACCCTTGCAGCACACCGTGTTTAACTGTTTGCAATTTTCATCTGTAGTATGTCTGATATCTGTAGATTGTTATCTGTAGATTGTTTCCTGTTTGTAATGTATGATTTAAGTATGTCATAGCATTTTCCTCTAATTCCATACTGATATAATTTCATAATTAATTTTGAGTGGTTCACACAGTCAAATGCCTTAGATAGGTCCATAAAAAAACCACAAGTCTTTTGTTGCCTGTCAAGTAAATTAAGAATGTGCTCAATTATATCTGTTCGATGCTGTTTTCGTTGACTTCCCTTCTCTGAAACCATGTTGTGATGAATGCAGTATTCTCTACTTTGTTGTAAAACTTACAATTCTATTCTTTATTATCATTTAATAGATTTAACAAATGTTGAAGTTAATGATATTGACCTGTAATTTCCTAATTCATCCCTGTTCTCTTTCTTAAATACGGCTTCACTTTACTTACTTTCAGTGAATTTGGAAATATACCTTCTTCTATCGCAGCATTCAGCATGTGTGTCAATGGTTTTAATATACGTTCTCTGCATTCCCTTATGAGATGTGATGTGACACCATCCAAGCTAGATGAATGTTTAATTTTAAGTTGTTTTATTAGGTTTGACACTTCTGTGTCTGTTGTAGGTATGAAAACCATAGTATGATTTGTATGTGGGGGGTTTAACAATTTACTTATTGCATTTGTTTTATTTTGTTGTATTAATTTGTCTGCTACAGTAATATATTGGCTATTTTTAGAGGGTTTGTGTTGCTTTCCCCACTCATCAGTGGGCAGATGTCCTCTGCCAGATATGTTACTTTTCCTCTCTCTTCATTAATGAAAGACCATAAACCTTTTGAGTAGTTCTTTCCCTCATCTATAGACATCCTGATGAATGATGCTTTAGTTTCTCTGATAAAACTACAGTACTATTTCTTTTTTATTTTATACAGTGTGTTGTTGGCCTCAGTATTTTTTTGTTTGGAGAGTTCATAATACACTATCAGATTATTTCTGTCATGGATTACTTCTCCAGTCACCCAGATTTTCTTTTTTTGTTGCTTTTTGACAAGCCTTTTATTAACAGAACATGTAACATCATAATAATAATTGAATAAAGAAAAAAACTGGTTCCATTTGGTGTTTGCATCATTAGCTGCATATATTTTTGCCCAGTTTTCTGCCTCTAACATCTTTTTTAGCTGATTTATGTTATGTGGGTAGTTTGGTCTTCTCATCCCCCATACCTTCTGCACTGAATCGCTAGTATTTATATTTATGTCTATCATGATTGCAAAATGGTCTGCTTATGTGGAGTTTATGACTTGTGTATCACAATAGCATGTAGGAATATTTGTTATTACATGATCAATTATAGTTTCACTATGCTTTGTTATTCTGGTTCGTTTATCTATTTTTATTTTTAGATTTTATATGCACAATAACCCCCCATGAACCATGGACCTTGCCGTTGGTGGGGAGGCTTACGTGCCTCAGCGATACAGATGGCCGTACCGTAGGTGCAACCACAACGGAGGGGTATCTGTTGAGAGGCCAGACAAACATGTGGTTCCTGAAGAGGGGCAGCAGCCTTTTCAGTAGTTGCAGGGGCAACAGTCTGGATGATTGACTGATCTGGCCTTGCAACATTAACCAAAACGGCCTTGCTGTGCTGGTACTGCGAACGGCTGAAAGCAAGGGGAAACTACAGCCGTAATTTTTCCCGAGGACATGCAGCTTTACTGTATGATTAAATGATGATGGCATCCTCTTGGGTAAAATATTCCGGAGGTAAAATAGTCCCCCATTCGGATCTCCGGGCGGGGACTAATCAGGAGGATGTCATTATCAGGAGAAAGAAAACTGGCGTTCTACGGATCGGAGCGTGGAATGTCAGATCCCTTAATCAGGCAGGTAGGTTAGAAAATTTTAAAAGGGAAATGGATAGGTTGAAATTAGATATAGTGGGAATTAGCGAAGTTCGGTGGCAGGATGAACAGGACTTCTGGTCAGGTGACTGCAGGGTTATAAACACAAGATCAAATAGGGGTAATGCAGGAGTAGGTTTAATAATGAATAGGAAAATAGGAATGTGGGTAAGCTACTGCAAACAGCATAGTGAACGCATTGTTGTGGCCAAGATAGATACGAAGCCCACACCTACTACAGTAGTACAAGTTTATATGCCAACTAGCTCTGCAGATGATGAAGAAATTGAAGAAATGTATGATGAAATAAAAGAAATTATTCAGATAGTGAAGGGAGACGAAAATTTAATAGTAATGGGTGACTGGAATTCGAGTGTAGGAAAAGGGAGAGAAGGAAACATAGTAGGTGGGTATGGATTGGGGCTAAGAAATGAAAGAGGAAGCCGCCTAGTAGAATTTTGCACAGAGCACAACTTAATCATAGCTAACACTTGGTTTAAGAATCATGAAAGAAGGTTGTATACGTGGAAGAATCCTGGAGATACTAAAAGGTATCAGATAGATTATATAATGGTACGACAGAGATTTAGGAACCAGGTTTTAAGTTGTAAGACATTTCCAGGGGCAGATGTGGACTCTGACCACAATCTATGGGTTATGACTTGTAGATTAAAACTGAAGAAACTGCAAAAATGTGGGAAATTAAGGAGATGGGACCTGGATAAACTGAAAGAACCAGAGGTTGTACAGAGTTTCAGGGAGAGCATAAGGGAACAATTGACAGGAATAGGGGAAAGAAATACAGTAGAAGAAGAATGGGTAGCTCTGAGGGATGTAGTAGTGAAGGCAGCAGAGGATAAAGTAGGTACAAAGACGAGGGCTGCTAGAAATCCTTGGGTAACAGAAGAAATATTGAATGTAATTGATGAAAGGAGAAAATATAAAAATGCAGTAAATGAAGCAGGCAAAAAGGAATACAAACGTCTCAAAAATGAGATCGACAGGAAGTGCAAAATGGCTAAACAGGGATGGCTAGAGGACAAATGTAAAATGTAGAAGCTTATCTCACTAGGGGTAAGATAGATACTGCCTACAGGAAAATTAGAGAGACCTTTGGAGAGAAGAAAACCACGTGTATGAATATCAAGAGCTCAGATGGCAGCCCAGTTCTAAGCAAAGAAGGGAAGGCAGAAAGGTGGAAGGAGTATATAGAAGGTTTATACAAGGGCGATGTACTTGAGGACAATATGATGGAAATGGAAGAGGATGTAGATGAAGACGAAATGGGAGATACGATACTGCGTGAAGAGTTTGACAGAGCACTGAAAGACCTGAGTCGAAACAAGGCCCCCGGAGTAGACAACATTTCATTAGAACTACTGACGGCCTTGGGAGAACCAGTCCTGACAAAACTCTACCAGCTGGTGAGCAAGATGTATGAGACAGGCGAAATACCCTCAGACTTCAAGAAGAATATAATAATTCCAATCCCAAAAACAAAACAGGTGCTGACAGATGTGAAAATTACCGAAGTATCAGTTTAATAAGCCACGGCTGCAAAATACTAACGCGAATTCTTTAGAGATGAATCTAAAAACTGGTAGATGCAGACCTCGGGGAGGAAATGTTGGAACACGTGAGGCAATACTGACCTTACGACTTATCTTAGAAGAAAGATTAAGAAAAGGCAAACCTACTTTTCTAGCATTTGTAGACTTTGACAATGTTGACTGGAATACTGTCTTTCAAATTCTAAAGGTGGCAGGGGTAAAATACAGGGAGCGAAAGGCTATTTACAATTTGTACAGAAACCAGATGGCAGTTATAAGGAGCATGAAAGGGAAGGGAGTGAGACAGGGTTGTAGCCTCTCCCTGATGTTATTCAATCTGTATATTGAGCAAGCAGTAAAGGAAACAAAAGAAAAATTTGGAGGAGGTATTAAAATTCATGGAGAAGAAGTAAAAACTTTGAGGTTCGCCGATGACATTGTAATTCTGTCAGAGACGGCAAAGGATTTGGAAGAGAAGTTGAATGGAATGGACAGTGTCTTGAAAAGAGGATATAAGATGAACATCAACAAAAGCAAAACTAGGATAATGGAATGTAGTCAAATTAAATCGGCTGATGCTGAGGGAATTGCTATTTAGGAAGTAAAATAACTGATGATGGTCGAAGTAGGGAGGATATAAAATGTAGACTGGCAATGGCAAGGAAAGCGTTTCTGAAGAAGAGAAATTTGTTAACATCGAATATAGATTTATGTATCAGGAAGTCGTTTCTGAAAGTATTTGTTTGGAGTGTAGCCATGTATGGAAGTGAAACATGGACGATAACTAGTTTGGACAAGAAGAGAATAGAAGCTTTCGAAATGTGGTGCTACAGAAGAATGCTGAAGATTAGATGGGTAGATCACATAACTAATGAGGAGGTATTGAATAGGATTGGAGAGAAGAGACGTTTGTGGCACAACTTGACTAGAAGAAGGGATCGGTTGGTAGGACATGTTTTGAGGCATCAAGTTATCACAAATTTAGCATTGGAGGGCAGTGTGGAGGGTAAAAATCGTAGAGGGAGACCGAGAGATGAGTACACTAAGCAGATTCAGAAGGATGTGGGTTGCAGTAGGTACTGGGAGATGAAGCAGCTTGCACAGGATAGAGTAGCATGGAGAGCTGCATCAAACCAGTCTCAGGACTGAAGACAACAACAACATGCACAATAAGTCCAGTAGGGTCTTAGAACTGTCTGTACTTTTACTTGTGCCTTTGTTCAGATCCCCTATAATAATAAAATAAGCATATGTTTTTGAGGGGTGTTGGATTATATCTTCCAGCTGTCAAAGAAGGTTTTAATTACACCATTTGGTGAAGTATACAAACCTAATACACAACATAAATTCCCAGCAATTTTAGTTTCGAGTGCTGTAGCTTCAAAGCTCAATTCTATAGCATATTTTGTTATATTTATGGCTTTCGTTGATTTGACATCATTCATCAGCAGCTCATGCTCTCTGGTCATGGCACCATTCCAGAAACAGCCGTTTATGCTGTGTTACGGCAGCCTATGCACGAGACAGATATTCCCTAGTTCGGATGCTCCTGATCTCTGACCATTAGTGCAGGATCACACAGAGTGTTTCAGTGTTGTTCTTAGGTGGCAGGCACACAGATATGAATGGGTTACGATGTGTTTGGTGAACAGTATTGCGATATGCACTTGTGGTGGTCTGATATATTTGCTTGTGGTGGTCAGATATGGTGGGCCAAAATCTTTGTGTCGAGTATGCCCACATTCACATGCTGTTCAGCTTGGGGCACTGTCACAACTGAGAATCCCATGTTTCTGGATACTGGATTATTCTACTAGCCAGCCAAATGGTTACCCACAATGAGGTTCATTTCAAATGTGTTACCTGCTGATAATGCTGTCTCTGATGATGAGTATCTGGCTTCTACACAGTGTTTCAAAAACGACTTTACAACTTTAAAAATTCATATTAATTAATTAAGAGGTGATTGTAGTATCAATTTGTAGATATCAAGTTTTTTCTCGCATGTTCACTAGTGCCGAATCGCACCGTAAAGAGCGGTTTGGCAATTGGGTTAAAGTTGACTGGCTTCACTAGTTTGAAGAATCGAAGTCGATGACAACAGTTCAGTGTAATTTCTGTATCAAGAATGCCAAAGATCCTGCTAATAGACACACAACTTATGAGTGACATGGATGTTTTGTAGAAACAAGGCGCTTGGTAAGACATGGGAAATCATCAGGTCATCCAAGCACATCTGACGTCGTCATTGAGGAAGTGAGACATTTTGTCAACAGCCCTATGAAATCGACCCAGCGAGCATCTCGCAAACTGCAAATCTCACATACAACTGTTTGGCGTGTAATGAGAAATTGTTTGCATTTGCATCTCTACAGTTTGACGATCGTACAAGCTAAGATGGTGGCAAGTGATGATAGCAGAGTATGTGAAATGTGCAATAAATCAGTAAAATGCACAGACATAAGTGTGATTTGTGGACTATGGTGTGTGACCGTTTTAGTAAATGTGTTGACCTTACCAATAGTGAAGTTCATGTGGTAAATAACTCAAATGAACAAATTAAGTTCTCCTGTGGTGCATGTGAACCCCAAACTTTCAGAACTTGCGCCTCAAGGGAAACACCAGCATTCTGTGAGTGGAACCAGTCCTATTAACAGCAAAAAACTGAATGTAGGTGATGATACTAAAACGTATATTGTCCGCAAAGATTGTGATAGTGAAGACAACTCGCGGAAACAACCTTGTAAACTATGCGGAACTGAACTGAAAGAAATAAACGGTACTTGTAAACAATCCGAAAATACACTCGAGATTAATCAGCTCAATAGAAGATTTAATTAAAAAAGTAAATCATCTAATAAAAGACAGTTCGAAAATGAGAATGAAACTCGACACAGTGATGATTACAAATCGTAGGTTAGAACACCTTGCGTCATGCCTGAGAAAATCACCTTGAAAAAAAAGAAAAAAAAAGAAAGGTCGAAAAGTGCAGAAAAAACATTGTATTTACTGTTAAAAATGGCCGCACTAAATGCTTAAATCAAGAACCGATTATTGAGTTTGTAACACACAGCTTTGATTCAAATATTCAACAATCGAATAAGAGTACAACACAACCTTCCCCATGTATTAAAAAACAAACTGAGGATTGACAAGTAAACAGCACTGCTGTCACTCTAGGAGGGTTAAAACATGTAAACAGTGATAATAAACAGTCAAGAATCCATGGAACCATGCAACATCGATGTGTGAACAATACTTGACAAAACTAAACAAGAAAATAATATTCCGACTATGACGGAGTAACGAAACATATCGGAAAAAAATTAATGACAGCAACTAACCTACAATCCCTGAAGTAATACGGATTCCATGTGTGAACACTATTTCATCTTTTAACAAAACAAAAACTGACATCAGTAGTGACTAAAATACTCCTCATGGCTCTGTAGTTTTTTTAGAAGCGATGCCTTCACCCAATACAAATACAGACTGGCGTGAGGTACATTACAGGAAAAGAACTTATAGTTTTAGAGGTAAGCAGTTCTGATCTGCTATGGCAGACCAACAACGTGCACGAAATGACCCAGAATGTACATGAAAAACCAAAAATACTATACAACATGGCACTTTAGAAACAAATAGAGAGGAAGGCCCATACACCACTCATTTTCCATAGGTTCATTCAGAAGTTCAAGTGTCAGGGACACCAAAAAGTGATAATAGACACAGATGATGAGCAAGGATTGCTATTTGGAGAGGAAAGGGCATGGTTCCATTTAGGAAAAGTGGAAAATGGCACAACAACTGAAAATCAGATTTCTGGAGAAAAACTGTCCAGGTTACAACAGCTTTCAAGTAGGGATAAGTTAATGGACACTACCATATGACCCAAGAATGTCGTAATAAGGAGTTTTTATTCCAGAGATCAACCGATGCTCCAGTAAAATTGACTTTGAAATAAAAAATCTGGACCATGGACTATCAGATAAAAAGAACATTAGTGATAACAATAACATGCCATTAGTTATAGTGAATGTAAATCTACAGTGCTTAAGAACCAAGGTGGACTTTCATTGTTCTTTGTAGAACAAGTGAAACCACATGTTTTATGTATCTGTGAGCACTGGTTGACTGAGGCAGAGGATGACTATTATAAATCTGTTATCTCTGTATATCATTCACTTGATGGTAACTTCAAAAAATTTTGTTGCACTGATGGATAAATGTTTATCATAATTTACACGCCTTTAATCTAAACTTGCATTGTGTGGTGACTTCAACATACACATTGGAAGTGGAAGTACTAAAAAGAGGGTTTTCATGAACTTAATGAACAGCTATGGGTTGTTTGTAGCAACATACATAATATCAATGTAGTTGAACCAATGATTGCAGACCACAGTGCATTAGTAATGGAGCTTAGTATTGAGAGCAAAAGTAAATTGGAACCAATCACATGGCACTCAAGTTACACATTCAGTAAAAAGGTTATCAACGAAGAAAGATTTAATGACCTTAAAGGAGCACTGTCTAGTGTAAACTGGCAACAGAAACTTGCAGAAATGGGTCCAGTGACTCATTTGAATGTCTGTTCCAAGCCTTAAGAACAAAATTTGATGACTTTTCCCAGAAATCCCCAAGAAGAACCCTGGAATCAAATCACAAGGAGGGGGAAAACTCATTAAAGGGAAGCTAAAAAAAAAATTAAAATGCATCACTAAAATCTTTAGAGAACATATCGAAACAGCCGTAGATCTTCAGACTAATGACCAGCTTCACTGTAACTATTTAAGAGCCAAAAAAATCTACAGAAAGGCAGTGGAGGATGCAAAAAATAAACACAATGACAAGTTTATTAAAGAGGCTCATAATCCATGTAAAGCAGCAAAAAATCTGGTAAATTAGCATGGGAAGAAGCCTACTTCTGTCTTAAATTCTAGTAGTCCTGATGCCTTCAACCAGTACTTTATTAGTGTAGGGAACAGTATGGTAAATGAAATTCCAGTTTCAAGCTTAGATGCCATGGCCAATATAAAAAGCATAAGTTGCACATTTAAAAACTGGGAGTTAATACACCCCGAGGACCTTGTAAAAATAGTGAATTTCTGTAAGCAGTCAGAGAGTCCAGATATCTGTGGTATGCCCTGCACAGTACTGAAGAAAATAATACCAGAGCTTTTTCAGCCACTAGACACAGTAATTAACAAGCGTTTATCTTCTGTTGTCTTCCCAGATTTCCTTAAGGTGGCACGGACAGTACTAGTCTACAAAAAAGGCAACCCATGCAAAGTGTTCAGCTTCAGACCTATTTCAATAATACCCATTCTTGCTAAAGACATGTAGTCCATCATGAAACATCAGATACAATATTACTTTGAAAACAATAAACTCTTTAAGGACATGGTTTTCACAAGGGAAATTCAACAGTTCCAGTGGGTTTGAAGATAGAGAGAGTGTGGCACTGACACTCCTCGACCTGAGCTCAAGTGTTGTGATACTGAAAGTGCGCTCGTAGCTACTCTTCAATTGTAGCTTCAAATCTGAAGAAAAATAATATCAGTCAATGGAACAACCTCGTGAGAGAAAAAATTGGAGCATGATGACCCCAGGGATCCTTCTTACTGCTTCTCCTGTTCCTTATCTATGTCAATAATATAGGTTGTATCTACAACATTCTACAATTTGCTGATGATACCACACTCTTTGCCAAGGGGAAAACGGCTGAACAAACTCTGTTGGCAGCAGATGTACTCTTTGAAAGCATTAAAGAGTGGTTCACCGAAAAAAGAAAAATGAAAATGCATTAAGGAAAAACACAACACACAATATGCAGTCTCAGCAAAGTTGCCTGCCAGGGTAACATTGAGGCTGTCATGATAGACAGCAAACTGAGAATGAACAAGCATACAGAGTATGTGTGTTCCGAGCCTTCCCATTTTATTTACCTCCTAAGAAACTAAAAGGTGCATTAACTGACCAGTACCTATTAATGGTTTATTATGCACTCTTTCATAGCCATATTAATTACGATCTGCTGTTATGGAGACACTCTGCAGTTTGAAAGGAGGTGTTAATGCTTAAAGAAAAAGCTCCCAGGATCATTACATCAGGTAAAAAACAGGAACACTGGAAAGTATTGGAACGAAGTTCATTCTGGGACACTCTGCATTTTTGACAGATGTATCCAAGATGACGGTGATGACATCGTACAAGATGGCAGCATGTAGACTTGGCAACAGCGCGTGATGTCATCCAAGATAGCTGCTATGACATCATTCAAGATGGCGGATTTAAGCGGGAAGTTTGAATTTTGGCGGGAAGGAGGTCAATTGAGCTACCTCCATTAATTTACAACAGGATAATGCATCACACCCCAGTTATCTCTACTAATCAAGAAAATCGGGTGAAAGGCCACCTGTAACAACCTAAGTCACCTGAATGCCACTTCTTCCTATGAACTTGCACCAAGTTTGAATTTTGGCAGTAAAGAAAGGTCATTTGGGGTTTCGCTAGCAACCTAAGAAAATTGCAGGAAACAAAGCTCACCTCCACTAACCTAAGTTACCTGGCTGCCACCTCATCCTAGGGCTTGGTGGGAAAAAGAATCAGCCTGCACTGGGCTGGTGGAGAGAGGAAGGAGTGTACTTTATTTATTTTGGAGAAATTCATTTAGGGAGGTACTATATTTATCACAGTGATAGAGAACACACGCTCTGACATGCCCCACAGCAAACAGATGTTCAAACTATTCCTAAATAACTCATCTATAATGCTCTACATATGCATCTGCTAATTGTAAACCGTCAGAATAACGCATTGCACAGTCTACAGACATGCAAACCACTCGTAAATAATGGAATACATTTACGTCCAGAGAGTGAAACAACTCGTAAAATTTCAAAATAATAATCCATCTAAAAAGACTCTGCAAACATGCTTGATAATCATCAGCTGTCGAATCATGCACCAGTCTTTATTTAAACAGTTAAAGGCAGCACCACCATCCAGTGTGCTCGCCAAGAGGTCCACACTCCAACTGACCTAGTACGCAGCACGGGCACCAGAGGGTGCTGTCGTCCAAGATGGTGACCATGCCATCAGGTTATGACGTAAGTACAGTTACCCATGATGGGGGCAAACAGTGTGTTCACCATGAGGTCTAGTACTCAGTGCCACCGGCAGAGGGCGCTGTCTTAGAAAGATAGATTTAATCGGCCAGATGTTAAAAAACCCAACGACAACTACTACTGCATGTTACTGTCACAAGCTATCTTGGTTCTACAAGTGCCCACAGGTATCCATGTTAAAAGCTACACCCGCTTTACGAATCGAGGTACGACATTACCTCTGATTGAGGTGGTTTTTTCCGGACAAATACCCTGATGGTGATTGTAGGAATGTCTATTATCAGACCATGATGCAACCTCGTGATAAAATTACCGCATTTTGAAAGTGATTCGGCTAAGGAACATGGTATGTAAGTGGTATTTGACACTCCCTTAGACCGGTAATTCTAAAGTATTTTTAGCGCATTCTGCCTCGAGATCATATCAAAGGTTCTGCGATATACCTGAAGAGTTATAGGCGATGCCTGATTTGAGAAGAAACACAAACAGTGGCAGTAGATGATGTGCCGATTGAGGTTGTAAGTAAATGTACACTAGCTTCTCAGATCTCTAGTGTTATGCTATCAGCTAGAAACGATGTCTGCCGTTTCGAAGCAGCTCTTTCCATTCAAGCATATACCTGGATTGGATCCTATAGAAATTTCCTTTAATGGTTACAACAACTACTCAGTCATATTTCTGGCACTCTCATATCTTGCTACAAGTCACCTTCCTCGAAGCTGTCTGCTATAGTAAAATTTCAACCATGATTTAGCCAGTCCCTATCCAGCCTGCAGCTGCGCCCATTTCTACAGCTTTGCACATGTGTACATTCCATTTTAAGTCGGAACTGAACAGAAGTCGGAGAGAGACACGTCCACCACCTTCTGCAACCCGTGTAGAAACAGAATGATCTGAATTACTGCAACAGGAGCATGTTTTGACCAATCAATGGAAATATTGACATGGTGGTACGTCTGCAACCTAGATACAGATACTACAGATCTGCGTCCATTCAAATCTGTCACCCCAACATGATATCATCGTTATTCTCTACCCCAAAACAAAGAAAAATTACGAGCTATAAAACTCACCCGATATAGACCTTACCTAGGCACCATTGCTCTCGCGATGACGCAAGCTACAGTGCGGAGAAAGAGATTTCGCAATGCTCCCCCAGAATAGCCGAGCGTGCAGCTTCCCAAGCATTTCTAACGGTATATGAAGAATACTAAGTATTGTAGAACACTCAGTATAATGTCGTTTATTGAAAACTGAACTACACTTCTCGAACAATCACTATATACACACAAAGGAAACAAATAACATGTAGACGACTATACATTAAGAGCGCCGCTGAGGTCCGTCGGAACTGGTCCTAGCTCGACGAGAAACTGGCTGTACTGCTGCTGCACTGGCCTTATAAAGCCGGCGGAGGTCGGTGGAGTACTCCAACTTCCCTGCGTCTGTGAGGCGACCTCTGCAGAAAAAAGTTCGCATTAGTCTCTAGCAAGTTCTGTTTATTTTGAAGAATTGTTTCCCTCTTGGTTGCGCCTGCAAGTGCTTGTGTATGTTACATGGTACGCAGGGGTGTCTTGAGTGTAGTGTGCCTGGGTACCTGGCAGGGGCCGTCTGTGGCAGCCGTAACATACCTCCCTTCTGGTGGGGGGGGGAGTGGCATGAAAGATCGATAGCTGCTACATCATGGAGATCTGTGGCTGCAGCGCCCCGCTGGAGGCAGTGGAGGCTATGTCTTGGAGAATATGATGTTGATGTCCTGCGATGAGGGCTGACCTGCTTACTGGTTGTGATGGCGCCATGGGTGGGACCAATGGCATCCGTTCATCTTCCTTGGTTGCCATCGGCTGTTGGGGAGGTGCTGAAGAGGGGTTGGCCAGGTAGTCCGTAGGCTGCAGCTGCTGTGATGGTGGTGCTGGTGGCGGTGACCAAGGCTCTGAAATGTCACCCATGCAACGAGTAGATGGCATTAGTAAAGGGGTCTGTGTAGGTCGTCCGGAATGGGTTGTAGAGGCAGCAGTGGTCCGCGTCGTAGGGTGCAGTGCAGGTGTCTCAGGACATCGAGGACATTTGCCAAAGCATCTGACAGTGGCAGAAACGGTGATGTTCGCTGATGACACTAGCATTTTCATAAAAGGATCCACCGAGGATAATCTACAACAGAGTGTCTCAAGGACAATAAATGAGACAGGAAAATGGTTTAGTGATAATGCGTTGGTCATAAATAAGGATAAAACAGCATTGATGAATTTCAGTAATATTAAAAGTAAAACTAGAAGAACAGTAAAAGCTGAGCTAGGGAGCTATGTTATTGCACAAGCTCCACATACAAAATTCCTAGGTATATGGGTGGATGAGCACTTGAGATGGGAAAAGCATCTAGAAGCTTTGTGTAAAAAACTAAGTAAATGCTGCTATGTGCTTAGAATGCTTCGGGACTGTTGCAACACTGAATCATTGCTGTGTGCCTATTATGCTTATATGAACAGTTTGCTTAGATATGGTGTGATCTTCTGGGGAAATACAGGTATGGCAAAACAAGCTTTCAAACTTCAAAAAAGGGCTATTAGAATAATGAAAGGGGTTCCCCGTAGAATGTCATGCAGGGAAATATTTAAAGAATTTAAAATAATGACTCTTCCTAGCTTATACATATATGAATGTGTCTGCTTTCTGAAAACTCACCAGGAATTTTCAACAGTAAATAATCAGATTCATAAACACGAAACAAGAAATAGAGATGATTTTCACAGAGAGGCCCACAAAGGAGCACTATACCAAAAAAGTCAACTACCAGCCCAAAATACTTTTTAATGCATTGCCTGCTGCAATAAAGAAAATTAAAGAATGTCATAAATTCAAAGTAGATCTTAAACAGTTTTTAATAAGAAACAGTTTTTACAACATTGAAGAATATCTAAATATGGGAAAGTAACATTATTTATATAAAGTGAAGTAAAATACTTGTATTTATTATGCAAATTTTTGTAACACATTAAATAACAGAAATTATATTGTAATTGTCTAATAGGGGAAAGTAAGATTATTTATATAAAGTGATGTAAAATATTTGGATTTATTATGCAAGTTTTTGCAACACATAAAATATCAGAAACTATATTGTAATTGACTACATCCATACAATGTATATTGTTAACGGATGAATAAAGAGATTGATTGATTAATTGATTTCGATGGCGATCGACTATGAGGCCATCCAAGATAACATCAAAAAGTTGGCGACCCCAGGAATGCTGGATGATGGCGGGCAGCCAACCTGCGTTAGTGCCAAAAACTCGGGTCCAGACTAAGGAGCCAGGGAAGAACCGGGACTGTCCAGGAGGAATCTGACTACGTGAAGAGTGCAAGAGAAGATGTAGGAGGGTCCTGGGTTGGCGGCCGTGGAGTGCTTCTGCTCGGCTTTTGTCCCCTATCGGGGTGGCTCGATAGGAACGGAGGAATATCATCAGAGCATCTTCAAGGGAGTGGTGTTTGGTATATTTGAGCATTTGCATCTTGTAAGTTCTGACCAGGCGTTCCACTTCCCCATTGGATTGGGGATGGAAGGGCGGGGTGAGAAGATGCCATTGTTGGTGCAAAAGGAGAGGAATTCCTGGCTTCAAAATTGTGGTTCATTGTCTGTGACTATGGATTTCAGTAGTGCTGCCAAGCAAAAAATTTTTGCGAGGGCTGATAAGGTCATGTGCATGGTGATCGCTGAACACCGAACGATGTACGGGAAATGGGAAAATGCATCTGTGACTAGGAGCCATGGAGCCATTGGTGGCCCAGAAATGGGCCCGCGAAGTCAAGATGGATGCGTTCCCAGGGACCGTTCGGCATAGGCGAGGGAAGGAATTTTTGGGGGACGGGGCAATTGTTGGGCACAGATGGTACAGCACTGCACCATCTCTGTGATGTCAGACATGAGGCCGATCCAAAAAATATGCCTTCTTGCGAGAGATTTGGTGCGAATGATCCCTCAATGCCCTTGGTGAAGAATGTGGAGGATCATCGGCTGCATGGATCTCGGAACGATGGCCCTCGGTTCTGCTGAACCTAAGTGAAGGAGGACTCCATCCATCACCAATAGCTGGTGTCGGATGGAATAGTACAACTGGAGGTGGCGTTGATCCCGAGGAGGTGGCAAGGATGGCCAACCATGAATAACAAGGTGTCGGACGACTTGGAGGAGGGAATCTTCTTCGGTGGCTGCAGCTACTTTGACAGCTATAACAGGAAATGCCTTCAGGGCCACTTGGATGTCATCATCAATCTGAAAAACGAGGAGGTCCAACTGGTCAACAGCATGATCCAGACCTTGTGGTAGATGCGACAAGCCGTCCGTGTTGGTGCGCTGGGAGGTGGTACGGAAATGCATGGTGTAGCGAAATTGGGATAGGAACAATGCCCAACACTGGAAACATTGGTATGTTTTGGTCGGTAATCGCGTGGAAGGCGCAAATAAAGAGAGGAGCGGTTTGTGGTCAGTAATAATGTGAAAGGACTTGCCATAGAGAAAGGGATAGAACTTGAAACAGGCAAGTGCTCCTTTGTCAATTTGGGAATATTTGATTTGTGCTGTGGAGACAGATTTTGAGATGTATGCTATGGAGCACTCTGTGCCATCCAGCAATTTGTGAGACAGGATGGCTCCCACACCATACTCAGATGCATCTGTAGCAAGTATCAAAGGAAGATTTGGATCATAAGGCATGAGACATGCAGTGGATTGGAACTGTGTTTGAGGGTATGGAAGGTGGTCTCGCAGACTGGGGTCCAACAGAATGGGACATTTTTGTGGCAGAGGTGGTACAGGGGTGCTGCCACTTGAGCTCCAGAAGGAACGGATTTTCTGTAACACGAAATTTTGCCCAAGAAGGATTTCAGCTGATGAAGGTCCCGGGGACGGGGCAGGTTGTTAATGGCATCGATACAAGAGAAAGGTGGAGAAATGCCATACTGGGAAATGATGTGACCCAGATAGGAAATAGATTGTTGGAAAAATTAACATTTAGAAATATTACATTTCAGACGTGCAGTTCGAAGGCGGAGGAAGAGGAGGCGGAGGTTGGCTATGTGCTCTTCAGAGGAGGACCCCGTGATGACTACGTCATCTAAGTATAATTTATACAGCCCGGGATATCAGTGAAAAGTTTTTCAAGGTATCTTTGAAAGATTGCAGGAGCACTGGCTAAACTGGTTCAGTTGGAAGAGGCCAAAAGGAGTATTTGTAACAGCGTATTGTTGGGCGGAAAGATCAAGAGGAATTTGAAGATATGCTTCTGCTAGGTCGATTTTGGTGAAGTAGGAGCCCCCTGCCAATTTACGAAAAAAAATTATTCCAGTCATGGAAGGGAATAGTCATCAACGAGAAGCTCTAGGTTGACCGTAAACTTAAAGTCACCACAGAGGCGAAGGCGGCGGCCAGGCTTCTGCACGATGACTAAAGGCGTGGACCACAAGCTGAACGACACGACCTGGAGAACACTTTCATCTTGAAGACGTTGGAGTTCTTCTTTTAGCGGCTGTTGTAGTACCACTGCTACCTGGAGTGCCCGGAAGTAGCAGCGCCGAGCGGCGGCCCCAGAGTTGGAGTGAGGCCTCAAAGTCCTTGGCGCAGCCTATGTCTGGTGAAAACAGGTCCTAGAATTCATTACAGAGTGCATCAATTTCAGGAAAAGGAACGTGCTGAGACACTAGGTGAACATCGTCCAGAATGGCAAATCCGAATAAGCGGAAGGCGTCCAGTCTGAATTAGTCTGCTGTGGAGGAATTGTTGACAACCAGAAATGTGACTGGCTGGTGAATCGATTTGTACATGACTTGAGCTGTGAATTGTTCTAGGAGAGCTATCTCTTGCTTATTGTACGCCAGTAGGCGCTTAGGGGCTGGAGAGAGGTCTGGTGAACCAGTGTTGGCAAATGAAGTGTAATTAATCAAGGATACTGCTGCACTGGTGTCCACTTGCAGACGCAGAGGCTTCTCATTGATCGTGAAGTCTATAAAAATTTTTGATGTCGAGGAATTGTCCACCTGGTTGACATCCATTGTGGTGTTGTTCAAGCCATCTGGATATGGCCTGGGCTGGCGGTTGCTGGAGGTGGTAGTTTTTGCGCGACAAATGGATGCTAAATGGCCTTCCCTGCTGCAGTGTGTGCACTGCGTCCAGCGGTCGGGGCAATCTTCTCTATCATGTGTTGAATAGCAGGAGGGCAGGCGGAGACAATCCCCATGATGACGCTGCTGGTTGTGTTGTTGCTGCTGTGGTGTCTGGCTCTGGCCGAGAGGGTGCGACTCGGCGTCTTGTTGAGGAAGCTGTCTCCGACTGCTGTGGTGGTAGGAGCGCGGCGTGGAGCCCTGGATTGCTGCGACGTCTTCAGTGTCCATCGTGGCGTCGTCACGGATTGGTGCTACATCTGCCCAGGACTCCAGTCGATGATCGGCGGCTGTAGAAATTTCGAACTTATAGGCCAGTTCTATGACCTGCTTGAGTGATGGGTCTTCTAACTAGAGGGCGTCGTGGTGAAAATCGGCGTCTGGCGCTGCCTGTATCAAGTGGTTATGCAACATGTCACCAGCGTACGATTCCTTGGACAGATGTGTGTGAAATTTACATTTCCTGCTGAGATCTTGCAGCTCGGCGGCCCACTGGCGATATTTCTGCTGGGGTTTCTTCCGGCATTGGTAGAACTTGACGCGGGCTGCGAGTACATGATATCGGCGTTTGTAGTAGGCATTTAACGTCGCACATATGGCGGTGAAGGTGAGGGAGTCGGTGTCCAGCGGCTGTAGTTTCGCGAGCAGGACGTACATCTTCGATTCGTTCCATGACAAGAAAAAAGCGCGCTACCTGTCTTCTTGGGTGACTTGATTAATCGTGAAGTGTTGCCGGATACGTTGTTTGTATGTTTCCCATTCTTCAACTTCATCGTTGAATGATTGGAACGGCGGTGGCGTTGCAGGGCGGCGGAGGCTTCGAATTTCGGCGATCAGTTGTGAATGAGTTTCCAAAAACTGGTGCAGAAGTCCTTGAAAGAATTGTTGCCATTCCGTATGTGCTGCTGTCGTTACCATGATGGTCGTTGGTTTGTTCCACTATACTCGTCGCTACTGAAGAATACCCAGTATTGTAAAACACTCGGTATAATGTCATTTATTGAAAACTGAACTACACTTCACGAACAATCACTATATATACACTAAGAAAACAAATAACATGTAGACGACTATTCATTAAGAGCACCGGTGAGGTCCGTCAGAACTGGTCCTAGCTCGACGAGAAACTGACTGTACTGCTGCTGCGCTGGCCTTATAAAGCCGGCGGAGGTCGGCGGAGTACTCCAACTTCCCTGTGTCTGCGAGGCGATCTCTGAAGAAAAAGGTTCGCATTAGTCTCTAGCAAGTTCTGTTTATTTTGAAGAATTGTTTCCCTCTTGGTTGCGCCTGCAAGTGCTTGTGTATGTTACATGGTACGCAGGGATGTCTTGAGTGTACTGGGCCTGACAGGGGCCGTCTGTGGCAGACGTAGCAGTATACACCATCCCTCACTGAATTTACACCTCAAACTGCTGCTGCTACTGCTGCCTGTGTGGGCACGATCCTATTAAATATACAGGCACCGCAGAGGCCACTTTAAAGTTTCAACCCCTATACTCTAAGCGAATGATCATATCCCACAGACTATACTGAGTCGCAAAAGACTTTCCCTCTGGTCCTGTTTATTTGTTTCAAACACTGTTTTCTAAAACACTTTTGTACAATACTGAACAGTTCCATTTTTGTGCTGTGACTTTGAGACATGTGTCAAGTTCTAAATTGACATTAAGAATGAGATTTTTACTCTGCAGCGGAATGTGCGCTGATATGAAACTTCCTGGCAGATTAAAACTGTGTGCCCGACCGAGACTCGAACTCGGGACCTTTGCCTTTCGCTGGCAAGTGCTCTACCACCTGAGCTACGGAAGCACGACTCACGCCCGGTCATTGGCTGCAGAGTGAAAATCTCATTCTGGAAACATCCTGCAGGCTGTGGGTAAGTCATGTCTCCACAATATCCTTTCTTTCAGGAGTGCTAGTTCTGCAAGGTTCGCAGGAGAGCTTCTGTAAAGTTTGGAAGGTAGGAGACGAGATACTGGAAGTTTGACATTAAGAAGTTCTGATCCACGGGCTTTTGCAGGAAACTAGGCATGCACGGTGTAAATCATTTTCTTGCAGCAGATAGCACAACACACAACACATCAACTGATTTTAAGTAAAAGAAAGTTGCAACGTAAGCTAACCGGAAGAGTTTTACGGCGTTGGCATCAGTTTCAAACTACTATAGAGCTTGACATTTTAATTTTATACAGTTCTGTATTGGTCTTTCTATATTTAATGATAATGTTTTCTTGGGTGACATGAAGAATAAATAAACTCTTCACTATTATATCATTGAAGGTGATTCACATTTCTACATTTAGACTTCTCTCTCACACTGATGGAATAGCTAATGGCTCTGCGTTCTCTTTCGACTGATTCCTCATATTGCACTCATGTATGCGATCACTGTTTCACTGCTAGCAACTCCCAAAAGTTGTCACCCATAAACAAAACTCTTTCCCCAACCCAAACAAGCGTTGTCAGTTAATCATTATCTGGTAACCAACAGTGCACCAATGGCGTGGAAAAAACACTGCCGATGTACTATAATAATAAGCAACACAGTTGCTAGCGCGAAGAATTTTATCAATTTTACAGTAACTCCAACACCGGGCAATGATGTGACAGCATGTCTCCCTCAGTTTCATTATCATAGCTAAACCGTCCCTTCTCTGCTTTGCGAGTATCATTGCGAATGTAGATAGATGACTGCTCAGTACGTCCATTCAGTGCTAATTCTTGAACACATAAATCATCAAAGTATACCAGACAGCGCTCTACATATTTCTAACACCTCGAGCATAGTGCTTAATTTACGATCTACCTCTCTGCATATGAGAGACACAGAGCATTCTCGCTATCTTAGGGTAAAATTAGAGTGTGAAAGACCCTCCTCACACTGTCATTGATCAACCTGCCCTGCAGTGCCGTTGCCGAATTAATCTGCAACCGATCACAAGAAGGCCGCTACACTCCCCGTCCAAGTGCACGAGGTTTCTCGAGATGCGACCATGTCGAGGACCTTAGCACTCCTTATCGATGTATAGTAACAAATTTGAAAGTGCCGTGATGTAATAGCAGACAATTAAGAAGAACAAGAAACGATTGATTTTTATATGCGATGGAGCTCCAGATGGATAGAGTTCGACGCATTTTTATGTAAATCAACCAAGCTATAAACTCTAAAAGTAATGTTCTAGCGTCTAGGATCGGTACCTCGAAGGTAACGGTAAGAGAGAGAACACTCGCGCTCCTAAGGCTACAACGTTCTGCACTTAAAACGGGCCTAGGTGTTAGATCGCATGCGTTTCCGACCTATCAGAAGTATTGTAACGCCCCAAAGACAGAAAACCCCAATTAACAAACTTTCTGAAACCTTAAAGTAGGGAAGTGAGTCATCTTGACAGTGACAACTATTGGTGATAAAAAAATTAATTACACTTATACTGTTTTGATTAACAACTATAACACTTAAATACTGAGAGTAACATACAAAAGAGGAGATAAAAGGAAAGGTTTGTCATGCATTATCTTTTAAACATCTATAGAATGAATTTAAAGTCATATGAACGAAAGTAAAATCCAAGGAGGTAATTCGGTCAAAGAGAACATTTACCATGGAAGAGAGTTGTAGCCGCATCGAAAAGGAAATTTAATGCGCCTACAATGCAGCTCGGGTATCAAAATGTTTAGTTAGTTGCTCTTGAGTCACCCAAACAGGAACTGAAATTCATTTGTTAGAGGTACATGAACCGCCGAGGAACCTGAATGGCGGACAGTGAAACTAGTACCCGTCACTTTAGGCCTTCCTCGGGTGGCTGGTACTGAGGAGGGATGCATACATCGCGAGTCAGTAAATATTCTTGAATATAATATGGAATTGGATATTCGGGAAGATCTCATGAGAGAACCAGGGAATGAAACGAAGGGAGAAGGGTATACTTTGCAAGTGATTGTAGTAGCAAAGATAAACAGTGTACCAGTTCATGAACCAGTGGACACGTGGACGGCAGTTAGTGTCATGGCGATGAGCTGCTTGAATAAGGTTCGTCTACAACAGAAATTACTCACCTTACCAGTGACAGGCTCCACAGTATCAGGAGCATTTGGCATGAAACCGCAACGAGTAATTAAGCAGATAGGGGTGGAAATGGAACTATGAGGAGTAGCCTTAGAGTGCACTTTCTTGGTAGTGTCTAGAATATCCACGCCGTGTATTTGGGGTATGGATTTTTTGTATGACTATAGTGCAGTGATTGGTATAAAGGAAGGTGTGTGTACTTTTGTAGTTGAAGGCAAACCACTCAAGGTAACTTTATTGAAGAAGAAAATTATTTTAGGAAAATATTGCCAGAACCTAACCACTAATTGTCCACCTGTTAATGCTTTGCATTTTAAGAATAATGATTGTGTTAGGCAAAATGATGATGAGATCAACGTACTGAGTATCGCTGGAAAGGTACGAGGATTGGAATATTTATCGCCACAACAACAAACTGAATTGAGAGAGGTCTTGCAATTATTTTTGTTGGTATTTAATAAAAAGAATATAGTATCGAAACATACCCTCATATAACATTTTGTAAAACTACGTATTCAGTTCGTTGCTCGAAGAGAGAAGCCGTAACTAAAGAAATAAAAAAGATGATAGACTGTGAATTATTGAGACTTCCAAGTCCGAATACTCAAACCCATTATTGGCATTGACTAAGCCTAACGGTGAAATTCGGTTAGTGTCAGACGCTCGTGATATTAATAAGATTATTAAGCCTGTAAGGACTCGCCCAGAGAATTTAGAAGAATTATTACAGAAATTTCACGGGGTGAAGTTCCTGACCTCCCTTGACCTCTGAAGCTCATATTGGCAAACTAAGATATCTAAAGAATCGAGGAAGTATACGGCGTTCATTTATCTAGGACATAGTTACCAATTTAAAGTAATGCTGTTTGGGCTGAACATTAATTGTGGTGTTTTTATAACTGCTTTAGATACAGTGCTCGGTCCAGAGTTACTAGAGTGGGTCATGGTATATGTTGACGACTTATTGATCGCCACAGAGACATGGGAAGATAAAGATGACAAGAAGATAAAAGGAATATATCCTCATATAGAATTTAAGAAATATTTTCATTGATCCAGAGTTTAGCTTTTTGTATGTATAAAGTAGAATAAGATTGGAAGCAAGAAGACATGAACAATGTCTGTGAAATTTTCTATGTAGAATTTGGATACAGTTAATCAATAGTAGTAGTTTTATAACGCTTAAGTAAATGTTAAGACATAAAAGAAGATAACGAGTTCTATTGAGAGCTTAACGAGTAATAGCAACATGTTCATTGAGTTTTGTTTAATAAGCCATTGAGAAAGATGAGGGCTTTTATTAGAAGTTATTAAGTAGTTAAGTATGTACCTATATTAAGTTAAATATTAATGTTAGTTGGTTATTCTTTGCTAACATGCCTCATCATGTTATACAATAAACGAGGCATAAAGTAAGCAAGCACACTGAAACATCTTGTCATGATCATTCCGGGATCAGGAAATTGATTAAAAAAGGGAAAAAAATCACTTATTTTGAGAAAAGCGAGGGAAATAACGAGGAAAGGGAAATAAATATAGACCGGTCAACTCATAGACGTAATAAGAAGGAAAGGCATTGCAATGATAAACATTACTAATACAACAGTGACAGGGTTTAAAACCTGTAATGGTTAATACACTGATAACACACGTGTGAAGCTACAAAATGTTAATCAGACTAAATACAAACATGATCAATTAGGTGCGGAAACAATGTGCCATGATAAAACAATGAACATGTAGTGTCACGTATATGCATAAGAGAAGAGTGAATTAATTGTTGCAGACTAAGCAACAGTGGTGATGCGGACAGCCTTATAGTAGATTGTACTGAGTTATTAGTGCAGTCTACCAGGAGAGCAGCCACTGGACTACGCAGATCGCCATACAAGCATGGGTTGTCGGATCGTACTCGCTGCCTTATACTATCTGATGCTGTAGCAGCCTCGCCATGGAGCCTGAGAAGAAGAAACTGGCTTCAAACCGGGCCTTGTTTGCAGCTCGCATGGTGTGGTGCAGCGCAGCGTCAATGTGGCGATCCATCGGAAAGAAACTGAACAATGGTAATGAAATTTTGTAAGTTGTGAAACTTAAGTTCAGATGATTGTAAAACATTATGTAACAATTCAATATTGTGTATGTGAGTGTGTGAATGTGTGTGGAAAAATAAAAACAAGGACCTGACCTGGCTAGGGATGTTGTAGCTGGAGGTCACGTACCCACTTCATCGTCCGGGGGCCATGTGTAACGCCCCAAGGACAGAAAACCCCCAATTAAAAAACTTTCTGAAAACTTAAAGTAGAGGAGTGAGTCATCTTGACAGTGACAACAACTATTGGTGATAAAAAAACTAATTACACTGATAATGTTTTGATTAACAACTATAAGACTTAAATACTGAGAGTAACATACAAAAGAGGAGATAAAAGGAAAGGTTTGTCATGCGTTGTCTTTTAAACATCTACAGAACAAATTTAAATTCATATGAACGAATGTTAAATCCAAGGAGGTAATTCGGTAAAGATAAAATTTACCATGGAAGAGAGTTGTAGCCACACCGAAAAGGAAATTCAATGCACCTACAATGCAGCTCAGATATGGAAATGTTTAGTTAGTTGCTCTTGAGTCGCTCTAGAGTACTATTGCGATAGTCTTCTGGAAGCAGTTAGATTGTTTCAGTTGTGAAAGTTCGATAGTTTGGGAGAGAGAGAGATTAAAGCCATACGCAGTCATTCGACTGAATAAAGTAATATTTACCGTTATCAACGCGATGATGATTTTAATTGAGTGATACTGATTTACTGAACTTAACCTGAAGAACAGTTGAGAACTTGATAGTAATGCATCAGTAACATGAAAAGTATTCATAGTCCTGAGTAGGACACAATAATACAAAGTCACGGAGAAAAACCAATACGCCGTTCAATCAAAAAATGGCTCTGAGCACTATGCGACTTAACTTCAGAGGACATCAGTCGCCTAGAACATAGAACTAATTAAACCTAACTAAGCTAAGGACATCATACACATCCATGCCCGAGGCAGGATTCGAACCTGCGACTGTAGCGGTCATGCGGTTCCAGACTGAAGCGCCTAGAACTGCACGGCCACTTAGGCTGGGCGTCGTTCGATCAAAAGTTGTTGTCAACTTATGATTACTGGCTCTGGAATGACATATGTGTGCGTGGTAGGGACAAACAATAACTTACAAAAGGGTTAATAAACTATTAGTCAAAAGATAAATCAGACGTGTTGCCTATGTGATTCAAGAAATAATATTACATATGTTCATGCTAGTGATTGAGCCTTTTAAACATTTTAAGTGACTGCATGAAGACTGGAATAACAGACAGTGAGAAGTGAATAATATAAAAATCAGCATTACGACGTGTTAGAAAGACGTTACTTCAACATTAGTGATCTGTGGAGTTACATTGGAGTGTTGTTAATAATTTGACATAGCAACGGCATAGCAACGGAATTTGTGAACAGCAATCATTAATCCTCAGTAAGGGTGATGTGAAAAACGACCGTAACGATAGGATCAAGAACTAAGATTTCACTGCTCAACAAAACCAACCGGGTATAAGATAAAAGATAAACAATTGCAATTTATCAGTTAACACAAACTGGTAAGACTTTTACGGACGAACACTAGAATATTTCTTAACTACGCGAGGAGCTGTGTTTTACGAGAGTTACAGGTGCTGTTCCATGTCATACTGACGGGGACGAACATCATTACGAGTCGCGTCTCCTTCCAACGAGTGCAGAAGGCGGGAAGGGACGTCACAGTATGGATTTTTAAGTCTATCTTGTTTATATCAAGCGAATATTCTGGTTCAAATTTAACAACAGGAAAAAGTATTTACAGTGATTCTACAACAATTTTTTCCCTGTTTTGGAAGTGTAGTTACATCTTCAACTCCAGCTTAGTTACGATCTGACCAAAGAAAACTAGAATCTCCAGCACTTGAAGACCATGTAAAAAATAACTGTTAAATCTCCTTCCCACATTGTTTCTTTATACTCTTTAAGAAATACACCAAATAATTCTAATGGATAAAGTACTTCATTTTTCTTACTTTTCACCTTTCCATTACTAAGAATATGACCTTACATGGTTACCTCAATGGCTATTGTCGAAGTCAATCGAATAAGAGCCACTGGAGAAATAAATGGAAATTCCATTCTATACAAAATATTGTTACCTTTCTTTATGGTGATAACAGTTTTGCTACATAATTATCAAATCATTTTTATTGGATTTTCCATCATAAATTGGATAATCTGTACCATCAGTTCCAATAATACTGAAATTCATGTACAATTGAACATGATTTGGATGACCCCAACCATCACCAATATTTATATTAATCTCCATGTTCATGCTGGGTAGATTCAAATTATTTTTAGTCTTTTCATTCACAGGGAATGAATAAAACTGATAACTTTCAACTTTGTTCATGATTTATTTAAGAATAAAAACATATTACTTTCAGCGAAGCAGACTAAGAGATTTCTATAATAACTGTTACACAAGCACCATTAAAGTCAATTCAGTTATCAGTTTTACCAGTTACAGTAATTTTTAAGTCTATAATTGGATCAGAAATTGGAACATTTACAGGATAATTCGGTTCATGAATTATTGATCCAAAATCTGCATTAGGCTCGAATGAAGCAATAATATTAATTTCTCTGTGAAAATGCGCAGTATGTTTTACAAACATTTCATCAGCAAGATTGAAATTTATATTGATTAATTCAAAAGAAATTATATTAGGAACATCTTTAGCTACAACTTTCTCTTTTCTTGAACTACTTGATTACTAAAACCAAGTAAACTTCCAATACTATCTTCTGTATCCATATACAATTTTACATTACTTTCAATAACAATTCTGTTCAAAATTTAATCTGCTTCTTAGAATGAATAAATTTTTGTAAGTTTTTCAATCTGTACTGAACTACAGAATTTCTATTGTTTCTTCATCGTAATAAAGTTTATTATTTTTCGATGTACTATTAGGAGTTAGGAAAGTTCAATAAAAACCAACTAATGAAACACAACTAAAACTTTCCTGTATAGGTACAGTTAATGTTTTTTTGAGAACAGATGACTTACCACTTAATTGAAACAACCTACTTATTTACTAAAAAATAATTTTATTAATAAATGATCAAAACAGATTGGGAACGAAAAATAAGAATTCCAGAAAAGAAGTCGAAAAACAAACATGGTAATCTTTTACCAAATTCTATAAGATGTGCAATAATGTGGAAAATAACATTACTGATTGATAATTATATTTTAGCTCCAGGATGGCTGTATTGGAATAAAATTAATCATTTGCATGTTTATTCAAAAAGTTTAGATCAGCCAAAATATTAAGAACTTATAAAAAATGCTAAAAAATTGAAGATAAGCAAAATGAAAAAATAGCTACATGCATTGGAAATAATGAAGAAATTATCCCATTAGATCAGATATTGTTAGAGATTACTTTACTAGAGGCAGACACATATGTATAGATTGTTTCTACTTAGCTCAAACTTATTCAAAAATGCCAAAACAGTTAGTTAGAGACAATTTAAATTTTATAAATATATTTAGACAAGATGATACAAATTTAAATCATATTTACCATGAGCTTGTTGGTGGAGATTTAAAGTTTGACAGTTTTAAAGAATTATGTAAAATGTTATAATTATGACTTTGGATTTTTCACAATAGATGTCTAGAAAACCAAATGAAGGTAAGTTTAGAAACAAAATACAATTTTTCATAACAACATAAATATTTTAATTAATGTTTTCATTCTCAAATAAATGTTTGCAAAATACGATCCAGAAATCGTTAAAAAAGCTAGACAGAACAGGAGAGTAAAAGAACAGTTAAAAGAAGAATTTAAAAAATGGAAAAAATAAGCAAGAACAGAGTATGAAAAATTTAAGAAAGTTAATGATGCCATTGAACTAGTAAAACAAGGAATTGAAGGATTAGGTGACAATGTTCTGAAGGCTATTGAAGAAAATAGAGAAGCTGAAAAACAATTTGTTCCTTATGATTTTGATGAATTTAACGATGTTCCAGCAATCAAAACAGATTACACATTAATAAAAACAAGAAATAACAAAGTTGTTAGATAATTATGATGAAGCAGAAAGCATTTAAAAGACAAACCATCATCAGAAAATGTTAAAAAATAAATGTAAGTGAAAGAATGTTAGAATACATCAATCTTAGTGAAGATAAAGTTTTTGGGTTAAAGCCTGTTGGCACATTTAAATTTGTTGGTAGTTTGCCTGTAAAATTTGAGTGCGATAAATTAACAATTGGTAAGAGAACATATGAAGGAAGTGATGGATTAATGTGCCTTTTAATTGAAAAGCAAAGTACTATAGCTGATATGGGAGAAGCATTTGATGGAGTAGATCTATCAAACTATACAGATATATTATATAATTCAGGAGTATTGTATTCTGATAATAATCCAAATAAAATAAGATCAAGTAGGGGTAATAAATATAAATATCTGATAAAACCAAATGTTGATGACTATTTTCCAAACTTAAGAATACTAATTATAGATTCCAGTTCACCTGATAAAAAAGACAAAGGCTTAGTTAAAAAATATACAGAAAAACCAATTGAATATGTTTGGATGAATGAAGTTTGACAATTAATTAATAATTAGCAGTAACTGATGGTGAAGAAGTAGCTGGAAATAACAATTACCACAATGAAAAAGTTGGTATACTGCAAATGTTGACAAATAAATGTAGTGATTTTGTCAGCAATAATCCAAAAGGAATTCCATACTTGATTAGAATTTTAAATAATCTTCCTCATACATTTTGAAACAGTGAGACACATGGTAAAAGATTCGTCAATTGGGTTTTAAATCATGTTCCAATGCCTACCCGGATTTAATTACTGCAGACCATTCACTAAACTGGAAGAACGACTAGCAAGAGGAGATAAAGGAATAAATCCATTAGATGAAGCTTGTAAACAACACGACATTGCTTATCATGATCATACAGATTTAGAAAAAAAAGACATGAAGCTGATAAAGAACTTCAGTTAGTTGCAAAAGAAAGAATGCATGCAAGTGATTCTTCTTTAGGTGAAAACGTTGCAGCGATAGCAGTTAGAGGAATAATGTATGGAAAACGAAAATTAGGAATGGGCTTAGGCGTCGGTGACATTGGATGGGAAGTATAAGAATATTAATCTTTATTAAATTTTTAATCTGTATAAATGTACAGCTTTACTATTGATTATAATTTGTTACCTAGTGGCAAAACTAAACCAAAATCAATTAAAGTATAACTGAATAATGAACAATTAAATGCAATTGAACCATTTTAACAGATGTTCAAAAGAGAAAGAAAGAAAAGAAAGTTGGTGGAAATTTACTTGTTACATTAGCTATTCCTGTTGTGAAAAAATTATTGAATGTTTAACAAAAAGAGAAGGTACTGGATCAAGACAACACAAACATGGATTTCTTCCATTATTATTAGCTCCATTACCAAATTTAGTAACAATTGATTCACTAGCTGGTGTACCTGCAGCAATTGCAAATGCAGTAATAAATAAGAAAAAAAGGAGATAAGGAAATAGAAGAATAGAAAAGACATAATTTGGAAATGGACAAAAAAGCTGGCACTGAACTAAAGAAAACGAAAAAATTCAAAAAGTAATTGATAGATATCCTAATATATTACGTAATTTCGATATAGAGAAACTTGCTAAACAATTGAATATTAAACACTTTCGTAGTGTGTACACGATTGAAGAATTACCAAACCATCCAAGAGAGTATGAATGTGGAATTTAGATAAATCTGATCATTTTGGTATTGGATTTGTTATTATAAAGCTAAAAATTTAAAATTTGTTTTTGGTTCATTTGGTGGTAATATATCAAAACAGCTATTACGAAAAATACAAAAAGAAAACAAAATTTTAATGAAGTAATTTTTGGTCGTTTGTGTCTATTGTCTTAAAATTGCTAGGTGAGAATTATAAATTTAACAAAATTTTAGTTTTAATAAATGAACATATTTGGAAATAAAATAGGTCAAACTGCATTCAATCTAGAAAAAATTGAAGAAAATTTGATTAAGCAATTTCGATCATGACTAGACCTGATGAAACGATTCCAGAAAGAATTTAATGCTATTTTTAAAGTAAGTAGAGGTTATATTGGCTAGCTAATGTAAATGATCCTATTGATGCAAAGGATGCAGTGAACAAACATTATTTCTATAGCGAGTTAGCTGACTTCAGTCATCGTCTATCAAATGTTGTTACAGACCCTGAATATGCCAGCATTCTAACATGTTTCAATTATTATTTTACCAAAAAAGAAGTAGAAAAAGCTTTTTCGGATTATTGCTCAAAAACAGATTTAACACCACACTTAGAACTTTTAAGTAACCGTACCGAGAGGGGTGGCGCAGTAGTTAGCACACTGGACTCGCATTCGGGAGGACGACGGTTCAATCCCGTCTCCGGCCATCCTGATTTAGATTTTCCGTGATTTCCCTAAATCGTTTCAGGCAAATGCCAGGATGGTTCCTTTGAATGGGCACGGCCGATTTCCTTCCCAGTCCTTCCCTACACCGAGCTTGCGCTCCATCTCTAATGACCTCGTTGTCGACGGGACGTTAAACACTAACCAACACCACCATTTAAGTAACTTAAAGCATATGATAAACAAGTTATTGAATTTACTTTTATGACAGGAGGCAAGCAAAAAATGTAGTATCAAGTACGATTTCTTGCTTAAAAGAATTATTGTTGTCGGTAAGAGTATAAATAGGAACTTGAATTTTGATGATTTTGATATTACAGTAAGTGTCGCTGATAAGCTATACCAAATAAAAAATAAAAATCAATCCATAAAGGTACACAAATCAAATTCCTAATTGTACGATTTAAGGATTCTGTTAAAACAGTTCAGCTAATGTGAATATAATTGTATTTGGTGAAATAATTTCAAAGTTTAATAAATTGTATCTGTATGTAAATGGACAACCACGCTTCATTATTATTCCTTAATGATTATCACATTTATTGCTTGAAGTGTAAAATACACTCCTGGAAATTGAAATAAGAACACCATGAATTCATTGTCCCAGGACGGGGAAACTTTATTGACACATTCCTGGGGTCAGAAACATCACATGATCACACTGACAGAACCACAGGCACATAGACACAGTCAACAGAGCATGCACAATGTCGGCACTAGTACAGTGTATATCCACCTTTCGCAGCAATGCAGGCTGCTATTCTCACATGGAGACAATCGTAGAGATGCTGGATGTAGTCCTGTGGAATGGCTTGCCATGCCATTTCCACCTGGCACCTCAGTTGGACCAGCGTTCGTGCTGGACGCTTCATCCAGTCCCAAACATGCTCAATGGGGGACAGATCCGGAGATCTTGCTGGCCAGGGTAGTTGACTTACACCTTCTAGAGCACGTTGGGTGGCACGGGATACATGCGGACGTGCATTATCCTGTTGGAACAGCAAGTTCCCTTGCTGGTCTAGGAATGGTAGAACGATGGGTTCGATGACAGTTTGGATGTACCGTGCACTATTCAGTGTCCCCTCGACGATCACCAGAGGTGTACGGCCAGTGTAGGAGATTGCTCCCCACACCATGATGCCGGGTGTTGGCCCTGTGTGCCTCGGTCGTATGCAGTCCTGATTGTGGCGCTCACCTCCACGGCGCCAAACACGCATACGACCATCATTGGCACCAAGGCAGAAGCGACTCTCATCGCTGAAGACGACACGTCTCCAGTCGTCCCTCCATTCACGCCTGTTGCTACACCACTGGAGGCGGGCTGCACGATGTTGGGGCGTGAGCGGAAGACGGCCTAACGGTGTGCGGAACCGTAGCCCAGCGTCATGGAGACGGTTGCGAATGGTCCTCGCCGATACCCCAGGAGCAACAGTGTCCCTAATTTGCTGGGAAGTGGCGGTGCGGTCCCCTATGGCACTGCGTAGGATCCTACGGTCTTGGCGTGCATCCGTGCGTCGATGCGGTCCGGTCCCAGGTCGACGGCCACGTGCACCTTCCGCCGACCAGTGGCGACAACATCTATGTACTGTGGAGACCTCACGCCCCACGTGTTGAGCAATTCGGCGGTACGTCCACCCGGCCTCCTGCATGCCCACTATACGCCCTCGCTCAAAGTCCGTCAACTGCACATACGGTTCACGCCCACACTGTCGTGGCATGCTACCAGTGTTAAAGACTGCGATGGAGCTCCGTATGCCACGGCAAACTGGCTGACACTGACGGCGGCAGTGAACAAATGCTGCGCAGCTAGCGCCATACGACGGCCAACACCGCGGTTCCTGGTGTGTCCGCTGTGCCGTGCGTGTGATCATTGCTTGTACAGCCCTCTCACAGTGTCCAGAGCAAGTATGGTGGGTCTGACACACTGGTGTCAATGTGTTCTTTTTTCCATTTCCAGGAGTGCATTTACTGATATACATAACCCACACAGAGTATCAACAAAAAATGGAAAATAAATATTTTTAGGTCTTTGTACTGTTTGTAAAGAGAAGAAAAGTAAATTTGTCAAAAAAACTTTCTAGGATATGGTAACCTTTTTATTCGTGAAAAAAATTTATTTGGTATTTATAAGCATCAATCATCGCTTTTCTTATCTTATTTTCGCCATGTTCGCGAATTGCTGGTAAAACCTGACATGTAACCCATTTTCTTATTTTTTGGCTTCTTCTTTTTTAGAAGATAATATTAATAAATATAATCCTGATTCATTGATAAATACAGTGTCTTCTGATGACGGTCTAAGATTTGTTAATATACTTTTATCATCTTCATCAACAAGATTATATGCTTTATGAATTTGTGAATATTCTAATATTTCATCTATATCTTTTGCTTTATACCATGGACTATTATTTTCATCAATAATTACTAAATTATTTTGGTTGTTATAAGTGAGCTTATTATTCTTTAGATCAATAAGCGCCTCCATTTATATAGAAATAAAATACACCAGTAAATTAAAATTCTACAGCAGGCACAGTTAAAATTTCATCATAAATATTTTTTCTCTCTTCATTTACTTCATCAACAATATTTGTTGGACCTGTCACATAATTTCTCAATGGAGTAAGGTAGAGTGTTGCATTGTATATTGTGTATTTCTATTCTTTTATATACTCCATGTAACCCAAAATGAATATTAAGCATTTGCTCTATTAATTTGTAATCAGTACATTTATATTTTTTAACATAAAATAATTTATCGTGTTTAGGTCTTCCACTATTATAGCTTGATAACCTTTTTGAAAGATGATTTTTAGATAATACACCACCAACTTTAAAATAATTTTTCGTAGGATTCTGCTCGGATGTGGCAATGTATGTAATTTGTTCTTTCTTCGTCTCCACTGCATCAGGTATTACATCTTTTAATGGTAGAAATTCTTTTTCTTTCCCTTCCAATTGTAGCTGCAGTTTTGGTTTTGTTATTTTAATTCTATAGCTTGTTGTTCAATGTGAATAGCTTTGTACTCTTTTACATAGTCAACATATGTCTTCTTGTGTATATGGATATACATTTACTTTTTTATTTCGGTAATCTATGTGCACGTAATTTATTTCATTCTCATTTAAAAATTCAACAAAATCCTTTTTTCTGTTTGAAAAATTGATGGTTGGATTTTTCGATCATCCATTTTAATCAAGAAAACCTTTAAAAATAAGTAAATTTGGTGAGATCATAATCTCCTTATTATCCTTCAAAACATCCACAATTCCAAAAACACTTTATCATCAGAAAGTGCTAAATTATTTTCATTCATATATTAAAAAATACTTAACGTTGACTTTGAACTAGCGACAACTGCATTAGATATTTCCATTTAATATAGAATGCAAATACATTAGCAAATTAAAATTTTTCATTACCTCTTAAGGTGAACGAATTGTTCACCTTTAAATTTTACTATCAGTAGGTGTCATGGTCTGTTATTTATTCAGGTATCTGCAACGTCTTTAAAAATGTGTCATTAAAGATAACAATTTCCTGTTAGTGTGATATGTATTGTACTAAAAGCTCATAAACTAAATAAAAAACGCACTAGAAATACTACTGATATAAGGAAAATTAAGAGTGTAAATACTTTATAGTTACCAGTGCTTCGAATGCAATAAAGTAGTTGGTGGTAAGGAGTTTAAATGTTGTAAGAAAGGGTCTCCAAAGAAAGTGAATTGTACCTATACTAAAAAATACATGTGGTTTGATTATGAAGCAACTCAACAATCTGGAACACACATTCCAAATCTTATAATTGCCTACAAATTTAAAGGTGTTAATGTTTATAAATTTAAGACAAATGATGACTTCTGTAAGTGGATGATATCTTAAAAGAACAGTTATCACACATTCATAGCTCACTATGCGAAAGGTTATGATTCCCAATTTATTTTGAAGTACGGTGTTGAAAATACAGTAAGACCATACACCATCTACACAGGAAAAAAACTAATGTTATTGGAGATCAAACAGTTAGGTATAAAAATTATAGATAGTAGTAAATTTGTACAAGGTCCACTAATCAGTTTTCCAAAATCTTTGGATTTGAAAGAATTGAAGAAAGGGTACTTCCCACATTTATTCAATAACCCAGAAAATGAAAACTATATAGGACCCATTCCTGATAGCGAATACTACTGTGTTGACACTATGAAGCCAAAAGATAAAGAAGCATTTCTCAAAAGGCACAGCTAAAGTGTTAAAGAAAATTATGTGTTCAATATGAAGAAAGAAATTAACGAGTGCTTTAATTCTGGTGTAGATAGATTGAGAAGAGGTTGCTTGGAATTAGGAAAACAGTTTCTGGAAATTGATAATCACCTCAGAGTTACCTTACATGTCATGGTAGTGTCAGCTGATCTCTTTACAGTTTTAGACTTTCTGTTATCTATGACAACCATGAAGCATTGTTGCAACTAATCTGCTGAGAATGGTGATGGGAACAAGCACTCTTGCCTAGTCTGTTTATCTAAAAGCATTGTGTGTGTGTGTGTGTGTGTGTGTGTGTGTGTGTGTGTGTGTGTGTGTGTGTGTGTGCACAGATATGAACTAATAAATTTTATGTTGTTACAGATGTCAGTCTACTGTCATCAGTGTTTGCTATTGATTTGCTGGAAATGTTTACGGCGATCAGCAGTTTAAATACCATTTCAAGCATCACCCATCACACATGGTGAGTGGTTTATCGTGGATTGTGGGATGGCACCTGTCGATGATGAGCTGCCTACCACAACTATACATGAATGGATACATTAGTGTCAACTGATAAAAAGCTTTTAATAATAATAACACATATCAGATGTACTCTTGGAGGGTTGGACAATGTTTTTCTAGTGTGTGAGTCGGCTGACACCACAGCCACTCAAACTGAGGGTGATGAGATGGTGACATTTCGAACATGACTCCACTCTCGATCCAGAGTTCATGGTGGATGACACAAGTTGCCAATGTGTGAATACTGTAAGTGTTAATTCATCTTAGAATTGTTCCTACAGAAATACTTTATGTATATCAAATGTTTTTGTTTCTAGGGTGTTTGCACGATATTAATGCAACGTCAGAATGTGTCCTACCAGAGCTTGACACATTCAGCATGATGAAATGGACAACCAGAAACATGTCTTCATTCTCAACCAAACTTTCATAGGGGATGACTCCAGTTGTTGAAAAATGAATATATTTACTAATTCATGTTTAAAGCGTTTCTGCAATAATCTTTTACACTTGCATATAATACTTGCCAAATGTTTTTGTTTATAGGGAGTTTATATGATATTGCGATGTGTGAGCCACTCACATTAAGCGTGATGAAATGGCTAACATTGTGCCAACACCATTTTACCCCAATTTCATGGGAGGATGACTCCAATTGTCAATGAACACACATGTTAATTCAGATTAAAAGTGTTTCTACAATAATTTACACATACTACATAGCTCATAAGATTTTTGTTTTGTTTTGCTGGTGCACTTGATGATACCATTTATATGGATGTTGATGCCGATATTACCGCTATGGTTAGTACAGTGTCAGTGACTAGATGATGAGATGGCAATAGAGTGATACTGGTGCAGACTATGACATATGTACATACCACAAAATGTTATTATACTTCCACATACATTTATTATGTTTTTGGAATCGTGGCATAAATGATTCTTATCTATTTCGTTATTTTTCTCCATCCATTGTTGGAATCAACATCTGATTGGGAACCTACCTCAGCTGTTGATATGACCACATCCTAAATTGCTGTGTTTGCTGTCACCTTTGTTGGACCATCACAACCAGAACAATTGTTGTCTTCATGACAACCTCATTCTGGACTATGTTGCAGTAATTCTTTGGATAGTAACAGTCTCTCTGCTTTCCTGTTATATTAGACAAGCAGCTGGTTAGATGTGCACAAACTTAATCTATTCAACAGTTAGAGGCACAATTGAGGAAAGTATGTCATATGCTCTACCAATAAGCGATCTGTTTACTAAATGCGTCTCTACCCATGTTAGAAAGGGAGTGTCTCAAAACTGAAATGACCGAGAGTATCCCACCATTAAGTATGGTGTAGTTTTTTGCTGCAAATCCACCAGGCAAGCTGGCGGTATTGAAAAGAAGATAATTGTCTATATTAAGAAGAAAAATAGAGTGATTTCATGGGCACCTCAATTCCTCAATGGTGATGAACTGTTTCTTTGAGTGTCATACCATGTCAGTGCTCTAAAATAAAGGAAGGGTGATCCAGTAAGGGACTCAGTCATGCACTCTATTTGAATGTACACCTGCATCTATTTGAACCATTAAACTGAGAGTACAGCTACATCTCAATTTCAGAGGTTATCGATGTTAAGCAGACCTGTATTATTGTCCAAAATAAAGATGATGAATTTCGTTTGCATTGTCAGTTCCGGCTTGGAAGAGAAATTACAAGACATATCCTGAGCATCTGACTAGATAAAATGTAGGTAATAAAACTTGTGATATATATAACACTGAAAGGAACATTAAACTTCAGCAGTTATCGAAATTTGAGAGGCAGAGTCCAGGTATATTAGTTCACATTTATAGCCAGAAGGAAGGAGGAAGCAAAGTAGAAAAAGAGCATAATGTGCAGATTATTAAGGTTAGGCATAAAGTCGTCAGACTCCTTTCAATTCTATAGTTCAGCTTGTTGGTGCGCCAAATACATAGATTTGTTGCTTTTCTCCAAGGGGAGGAACAACGCTGTGTTTGATCAGAAGCATGTCCCACGTACTTTACTCCAAACTGAGTAAAATATTCATAAACTGCATTATTGTTCTAGATGTTTTACTTTGAGCAAATATGTAGTAAAACATCTATGCATCGATATTTGGAAATTCTTACATAGGCTTCTTCAAGTTTAAGATCGCCCACCATCTCTTTGTATTATAAGCTAACTTCAAGTTCCTCCTAGATCCTGTGGCGCAGTATGGGGATGATCCCACTTCACAGAACGCCACTTACGATACACAGCAGCATATCAAGTTGTATGCACATATGACACAAGTCATAATCATTTTGATTCATTTATCAGGGATAGTTCTGTGAGTCAGTTGCTCTCCAGGCCTGAAGAACCACACATCACAATGCCCATTACCAAATCGCAGGAAAATGACGTATTACACAGGTAAGCAATTAACTGTCATCGTTGTGCACTACCTTTAGATAAGAAAGCAAAAACTCCATGTAGCGACCACTGTCATTAAACAGAAAATTTCTGTGACACAACACACAATACATACAGCTTGAAATACCAAGTACCATGACACTGCACATTTTCTTCCATAATTGTAGTGGGTATGATGCTCATTTACTTGTTGAGCATTTGGCTGATTTTGGCTTGAGAAGTGATAAGGATTGTATCCTACCTGAGAGCTTCAAAAAATACATTTCATTTTCCAGGCAAATCACCTAGAACATTACACTGTGAAATGTCCCCTTTGAACAATTATGCAGGACTGGGCTTAAACTGACACACAATACTTTTTTAGCACAACGCAATCTGAGTTTCAGTAATCCCTAAAAGAGAATGGCCCTGACTAAATTAACCTATACGTTTCACAAATCACTTACCTCACAAAAATATTCGTTACTCAAACTACTGCAATACAGCGAGCGCCAATACTGCCAGCTAAGTAAAAGATTCAAACTACGGCAGGCAGTAACTATGATAAGCATAGTTAGCAAAAGAAAGATTTTGATAGAGAACAAACAATGTATTTACCTCAATAGTGTTCAAAAGTCATAATGTATATAGCAGTTCATAATATCCAGTCTTACAAATTTCAAAACTCCGCCATCTCTGTCCCCACATCCACCACCGCTGGTGGCTCACCTCCAACTGCGCAATGCTATGCGCCGCTAACAGCCAACTGCCCAACAATACAGTGGTAGACTACAATGCAAACAAGCCACAGACTGCACGTAGCACAGCCAGTGATTTTCATACAGAGTGCTACGTGGTGTTACCAATAATAAAACCTAAACAGCCTACTTCCATAGCCCCCATGCTCCCCACAAAAAATTTTAAAAATTTTTTTGGGCAGTGGCCAATACAGATTTGAAAAAAAATTTCATAATTACAATAACAAAGAAATCAAATGCGCACTCTTATTAATACAATGTTGGTCAAAAGCTAAAATTTTCTCACACTCCATAAAGACAGTTCTGATCATTCATCACAGTCAAATAGCAGTGTTTTTCTCAAAGTCTGAGCAGTAAAAGAAAATGCACACGGAAGTAGTGGTTTTTCCATGCAGTCTTGAAGAAGTAGTGTTGTCCTTCCAACGGAAAGACAGTGCTGACTCTTGACATGCTGACAGGTAATGGGCCACAACAGAGCAAACCCACTGCAGAGTCAGTCGAAGATTTGAAGAATATTGGTAGGTAGGTCATGACAGAGCAGACCAACTGTAGTCCTGGTAGAGATTACGGTATTGGTGAGTCATCAAAGGTACTGACCCACTGTAGACCATGTAGAGACGGCCAACAGCCATCTGTTGCGACTGTGCTGGTGCACAATCACCATCGAAGAGTCTTTCGGAGAATATAGCAAGTCCAAAAACCACCACTTGTGCACTCACAAACCTTGTAGAGACGGCCAACAGCCATCTGTTGCGACTGTGCTGGTGCATAATCACCATCGAAGAGTCTTTAGGAGAATATAGCAAGTCCAAAAACCACCACTTGTGCACTCACAAACTTTTGAATTGTCCTTAGAACCAGCAATGCTGTTAACCAGTCCCTTGCTGAATTATTAACACACGTGCAAACACTATCAGTCCCTACTTCTCACATATTGTCCATATACTATGACCAACATAAATGTGAGCAGTGAAATGAAACTTAATTTGAGGAACTGGTGTCTATACAGTTATAAATTTACAACATAAGAATACTATTACAAAGGTACAAAATATATAATTAAAGAACATAATAGTACAGACAACATTTGCAGTAATACAGGCTTTACAAAAGAATAGAAATAAACATATACATCAGTGTTACAGGAATTATGACATAAGTAAATACATAAAATAATTAGAATAGTTTTTGAAACATTAATTTCACACACAAGCATTTAAACAGAACAGGATTAATAATGTCTGAACATCTTTACAAAGAAAATAACATAGTATTTGAAAAATTCTACAACATAAATCTTATTAACTAAACACATAAAGACAGGAAGAAGACAAATACACAAGGCCACATAAACACATAGCAGAATAATACAAAAGGAAAGAAAGGGTTCATGTTCAGTGTAACATCTGGTACTGCAGTCCAACCCAAAACTTCATTTCATAGATCTTTCCTCTTATTTCAACATTTGTTTCCACCAAAAAAATCCTATACAAGCATGCTCTTTGTATTTATATGCTCACATTTTTCGTACCTCATTATTTATTTTCCATTATCTTACCTCATCATTTATTTCCAAGAAAATCCTACCTAAACCTGTTGTCCCTAAACCCTACTTTTTTGTTCATATCCTCTTTCAAAATCCTTTTTTGTCCAAACCATTTTCTTATAGCTTCTCAATGCATTTCTTGCAATTCATCACAACTCGTTCTCTTATATAGCCTACCCCATATTAGCTAACTTAAACATACTGAGCTCAGATGCTAAACTAAGAGACGAGGCAATGCAGCAGCACAAAACAGTTAGCACAAACAGCAATGGCAAAAAATGGAAATTGGCAAAGCAAGCAGCAATATATATATATATATATATATATATATATATATATATATATATATATATATATATATATATATATAAAAGTTATGCATAAGTTAGCAAAGTAAATGCAACATTATCACTAATATAAGACAATGTGCAGCAAAAAGAAAAATAAAGCAATAGTAAAGCTGGCTTAACAGAGTAATACAAAGTGAAATTCAGTAGCACTATGCCTGGCACACAGCAGCAGCAAATGCAATAATTATACCTAAACATGACAAAGCTCAAGCAGAAAAAATATTACAGTAAAAATGGCCATGTTTAATACCTATGTCACAACTTAATACTAGAGTGATGCAGAGTCAAGTACTGCCGTAAATTTTACGTCATTTACTGTAATGTGAATCACAGGATATGCAATGTTGTTATGTTTTACGTCGTGTTCCTGGAGTAAGATTTCCGTAATGTCTTCCATTTTTACGTAATTACTAGATACGGCAGCTGCGTCGTCAGTTTCATAAGTACGTTTTGTGGCTGCCAGCGGTGTGAGTCATTGCCTATTGTCTCTTTGTTGGCGCGCGTCGTTATTGGGATTTGGGGACCTAGCTTATACAAATTCACCTTGTTGAGAGGACCCTGCCCAGTTAGAATCCCGCCACTTCTGATGCAATTCAGGTCTGTCGTTACGATCATATCGTCTGTCGTCATGTCGGTAGATTCCTTAGTTTCTTTCTTCTCGGTCACGTGGTGGAGAATTTCTCACTGAATCGTAACTGTGCGCTGGACCGTTGTGTCTAAAGTTATTCTGTCTCCCTTGATAATAATTAATTTGGTTCCCATATTGTCTGTTTCTCTGATTGTCTCTGTGATAGTCACTACCGTGGAGAGGCGATCTTTCCCTGTAATTATTACTACTCTGCCAACGGTTGTAATTCGGGTGGTGTCAGTTTTAGTCACGATTTGTGTTGTGAGAATATCCTTGTCGTGTCCAGTTATTATTTCTTCCATCACAGAAGTGTGACGGATGTGACCTGTAATTGTTGTGTTCCTGTTTTCGCGTTCCGCGATTGTCAGTGTCAATTTCCAGTTCTTGTAACAGTCCCTGAAAAGCTTCAATGTCGTCTTTTCAACGTCCTGCCAAAATAATATGTCGTAAATGTTCAGGTAATTTGATTAAGCAAATGCGGATGAGTTCTGAGGGGATGTATGGGTTTGGCAGGTACTGATTCTTATGCAACATGTCTTCAAAATATTTCACAAGACTGGAGAATTCAGATTGTTCGAAATGTTTCATCATTATGATGCTATCTTTTACTCGGACTTGTGTAGCTTGAGACCAATAAGCTGAGAGGAAGGCATGATAAAATTCTCCTTCACTGTGACAATCTTGAATGACCGATCGCATTCTTACAGCTGGTTCATTCTCGAAGTAGCCACACATAAATTCTAATCTGTGCTGCAATGACCAGTTGGGAGGAAAACAATGAGAGAATTGATGAAGCCATGCTCATGGATGAATGTCGTTGCCAGAATTCTTAAATGTTTTGAATTTACGTGTAGTAATGAATAGCTTATAGTCAAAATCATCGTGTCGTTGAGTCGCACATCGCTCATTGTTACTTCGTTTCCGTGGTTCCATCTCAAAATTCAATGCGCCTTGCCAATTTCTTTCATAATTTCCAAAGTGTCCTGTGTTCTTATTTTGTGGGTGTTCCGTATTTCTATGTCGCTCTTCCCATACTGGAGCGCGCGTGTGCTTTGAAATATGTAATTCTTGTATTACTTGTGCCAACTGATCTTGTACTTCCCGGATTTCTCTTTTGTACTGTGTATTGATTTGATTTTGATTCTGTTTGAATTTTCTAATTTGTTCATACTCTTCAGTGTCAGTGAAGGCTACAGGTCTTGTGTCAATCAGATCATCATCTACCTTTGTAGATAAGTTAGTCAACTGATCTGAAAGATCGGCTGCTTCATGCGATAGTGAAATTATTTCCTCTGTGTGTTTTTCTGAACCAAGTTTCAGAGTGTCCATTTGTGTTGAAATCGTATCTACTGTGTCCTTTAAGTTTTCCTGAGTTTTCGCAAGTTGTGTAACCGAATCGGTAGATGCAACTGAGTCAATTTTAGCTTCCAAGGTCTCATGATTTTCATGAACAATGGTTTGCAGTTCTTTTATGGCTGCTTCGTGATTCTGTAATGCATTTTCATGCCGCGAAAAAATAGGTTGAAAATGCTCACAAATTTGTGTTTTTACGTCATTACAGACTTTCTGACATTTCGATTCAATGTTATGTAACTCATTAGTTAAATCTTCACTTGTTTGTTCAAGCGTCTAACTTCTGAAGATTTTGTTCCATTGTGTCTAACTTTTGAAGATTTTGTCCCATTTGTTTCTGATTTTGTTCAAGCGTTGTGTCTAACTTTTGTAGCCTTTGTCCCATTTGTTGCATTAACTGTAATAACAATGCACTGGTGTCTGAAACATGTTCCTCAGTGCTATTCAGCAGTGCATTTGAACCGGTAATATTCGCATTTTGAAAAGCAAAAAATGTGTCTTGATTTATTTGAGAAAACGGTGAGGACGCAAAATCCGAATCTACAGTATTTGCAAGATTGTGTCCTGTCATTTCGGAATCCTGAGGCGAGCTGTTGCCGACCGATCGATCGATAACGCTTCCCTGTTCACTAATTGTTTCACTGCCTACACCATTATTTGCAACCCGCTCCATTTCCCTACACACAATTACCAAATTACTACTTTGAACATTAGTTAATTCATTACATGGTGGCGCTAACACACTGCTTTCGTCTTCACTGTCATTTCTCAGTTTACTTTGGAGCCTAGTATTACGTTTTTCACACGCCATTATTGTCACAATTTTTCACACGACAACACAGAAAACACAATTTGAAGAACAAAAATAAGAGAACACATTAACATAGCACTGAAAATAATATCTAGTTAATTGTAAGTGCAGCTGCGAAATACTTGGTGCAAAACTACGTGCATGCCAAAACTGTTTTACTGTACAACAATGAAAGACCGCAACTAAAGGAAATTCTCTCTATGATTACGCGCTAGCAATAAACAAAATTTACACTAATTACAGAAACTACAAGAAAAAATCAGAAGATTCCAGTGAGGTATCCTCGGCTAAGGGTCGACATATGAAACGTCCCCTTTGAACAATTATGCAGAATTGTGCTTAAACAGACACACAATATGTTTTTTAGCGCAACGCAATCTGACTCTCAGTAATCCCTACAAGAGAATGGCCCTGACTAAATTAACCTATACGTTTCACAAATCACTTACCTCACAAAAATCTTCGTTACTCAAACTACTGCAATACAGCGTACCTTAGTTAGGAGTCTGCAGTGGGGCACCAAGTCAAACACTCTCCGGAAGTCAAGGAATATGGCATCCATCTGATACCCTTCATCCATGGTTCGCAAAATAACATGTGAAAAAAGGGGGAGTTGGGTTTCGCAGGAGCGATGCTTTCTAAAGCCGTGCTGATGCATGGACAGCAACTTCTTTGTCTCAAGGAAATTCATTATATTCGAACTGAGAATATGTTCCAGAATCCTGCAACAAACCGATTGGTCTGTAATTTTGAGGATCCGTCCTTCTGCTCTTCTTATATATATATATATATATATATATATATATATATATATATATATATATATATATATATATATATATATATATATATATATATTCCTGCGCTTCTTTCCAGTCGCTCAGGACTTTACGTTGGGCAAGAGTAAGGAGCCAATGCAGTAGAGTACTCACTGTAAAACCGAATTGGAATCCCATCAGGACCTGGCGATTTATTTATTTTCAACCCATTCAGCTGCTTCACAACCCCAGGGATGTCAATCACTATGTCCTCCATAGGGGAATCTGTGCGACACTCAAACGGCGGTATGTTTGTACGATCCTCCTGCGTGAAAGGTTTCTGAAATACTAAATTTAAAATTTCAGCTTTCGTTTTTCTGTCTTCCGTTGCCAGGCCAGACTGATCAGTGAGTGGCTGGATGGAAGCCTTCGACCCGCTTACTGATTTTACGTAAGACCAGAATTTTCTTGGGTTTTCAGCAAGATCTTTTGCTAAGGTATGACGGTAGTAGTGGTTGTATGCTTCGCACGTCGGTCTTTTTACAGAAGCACGAATCTCTACTAACTTTTGCCTGTCCTCTTTCTCCCGATCTTTCTTGTAACGCGAGTGCAACTGTCTTTGCTTCCTGAGCATTCTCCGAATTGCGCTGTTAAACTACGGTGGGTATTTTCCGTCCGTAACCCACTTTTTCCGCACGCACTTATCCAATGCGTGATTTACAATGTGTTTAAAATTTGCCCATAATTCTTCCACGTCCATCGTACCGGAAGTAAGTGAAGTCGATTCATTTACTAAGTGGGATGCTAACAACTGCTTATCTGATCTTTCTGCCCGCATCTCGTGGTCGTGCGTTAGCGTTATCGCTTCCCACGCCCGGGTTCCCGGGTTCGATTCCCAGCGGGGCCAGGGATTTTCTCTGCCTCATGGTGGCTGGGTGTTCTGTGATGTCCTTAGGTTAGTTAGGTTTAAGTAGTTCTAAGTTCTAGGATACTGATGACCATAGATGTTAAGTCCCATAGTGCTCAGAGCCATTTGAATCTGCTCTTTCTACTAAGAATACTCTCCTAGCCTTCTTGACCGACTTTTTAGCTTTCGTAACCATAGTCGTAATTATAACATCATGACCACTAATCCCTGTCTCAACACTGACACCGTCCATGAGGTCTGGTCTGTTCGTGGCTACCAGATCTAAAATATTTCCATTACGCGTTGGCTGTCGATTTAGCTGCTCAAGGAAGTTTTCGGATAATGTGTTCAAAAGTAATTCACACGACGGCTTGTCTGTACCACCTGTAATGAATCCATAGACATCCCAGTCTACAGGGTGTTACAAAAAGATACTGCCAAGCTTTCAGGAAACATTCCTCACACAAAAAGAGAGAAAATATGTTATGTGGACATGTGTCCGGAGAACTCCTTTTCCATTCCAGTAAGTATTCATTGAAATTCTGTAAAATAAAGACATAGTTAACAACCGTGGCTGGTGTATGAAACAAACTGTTGATGTTGGACTGCAACCAACCACGAATTGGTTTTAGGTTGCTTTACTCAAAACGTACCATTATCAGTTTCGGATTTTTCGCAGTTCATCATCAGACGGTTTATCATGCTTTCATCAAAACGAATGATACATTTTCTGTTAGTTTCACTGGAATAACCACTAATTCACAATTACAGATATGTAACAAAATTGATAGCATTACACATTTGTATCAGAATGCAACTTACGTGAAATGTCCATCTGGTGCATTGATTTTTGCATTTTTTACCAATAAAATATTTGGCAAAGATATTCGCATTTTCACAACAACAAGCGTTGTAAAACATTTTCGTTTGGTCACTAAACGAATTCTCGATGTGCACCATATGTTTTGATTCAAAACATACGAAAACAAATATATAGTTTACAAAGTACATAAGTGTTAAAGATACAGCGATACGGTGATACAGAGACAGTACATTTTTTTCTTTTCTTTTTTTTTGAAAGGAAGCTCAAATTACTGGTGTTTTAAAACAAAAAAAGTATTTTATACTAAATTAGGACATTAAATACAGGCAGATAACAAGAAATACATGGGATTTTGTGAATTATAGCATTATAAACTACATAGTAATTTCTCTCGCTCTCCCCCATGAACCATGGACCTTGCCGTTGGTGGGGAGGCTTGCGTGCCTCAACGATACAGATAGCCGTACCGTAGGTGCAACCACAACGGAGGGGTATCTGTTGAGAGGCCAGACAAACGTGTGGTTCCTGAAGAGGGGCAGCAGCCTTTTCAGTAGTTGCAGGTTCAACAGTTTGGATGACTGACTGATGTGGCCTTGTAACAGTAACCAAAATGGCCTTCCTGTTCTGGTACTGCGAACGGCTGAAAGCAAGGGGAAACTACAGCTGTAATTTTTCCCGAGGGCATGCAGCTTTACTGTATGATTAAATGATGATGGCGTCCTCTTCGGTAAAATATCCCGGAGGTAAAATAGTCCCCCATTCGGATCTCTGGGCGGGGACTACTCAAGAGGACGTCGTTATCAGGAGAAAGAAAACTGGCATTCTACGGATCAGAGGGTGGAATGTCAGATCCCTTAATCGGGCAGGTAGGTTAGAAAATTTAAAAAGGGAAATGGATAGGTTAAAGTTAGATATAGTGGGAATTAGTGAAGTTCGGTGGCAGGAAGAACAAGACTTCTGGTCAGGTGAATACAGGGTTATAAATACAAAATCAAACAGAGGTAATGCGGGAGTAGGTTTAATAATGAATAAAAAATAGGAGTACGGGTAAGCTACTACAAACAGCATAGTGAACGCATTATTCTGGCCAAGATAGATACGAAACCCACGTCTACTACAGTAGTACAAGTTTATATGCTAACTAGCACTGCAGATGACGAAGAAATTGATGAAATGTATGATGAGATTAGAAATTATTCAGGTTGTGAAGGGAGATGAAAATTTAATAGTCATGGGTGACGTGAATTCTGTACTAGGAAAAGGGAGAGAAGGAAACGTAGTAGGTGAATATGGATTGGGGCTAAGAAATGAAAGAGGAAACCGCCTGGTAGAATTTTGCGCAGAGCATATCTTAATCATAGCTAACACTTGGTTCAAGAATCATGAAAGAAGGTTGTATAAATGGAAGAACCCTGGAGATACTAAAAGGTATCACATAGATTATATAATGGTAAGACAGAGATTTAGGAACTAGGTTTTAAATTGTGAGACATTTCCAGCGGCAGATATAGACTCTGACCAAAAACTATTGCTTATGAACTGTAGATTAAAACTGAAGAAACCGCAAAAAGGTGGGAATTTAAGGAGATGGGACCTGCACAAACAGAAAATACCATAGTATGTATATGGTTTCAAGGAAAGCATAAGGGAATAATTGACAGGAATGGGGGAAAGAAATACAGTAGAAGAAGAATGGGTAGCTTTGAGGGATGAAATAGTGAAGGCAGCAGAGAATCAAATAGGTAAAAAGACGAGGACTAGTAGAAACCGTTGGGTAACAGAAGAAATATTGAATTTAATCGATGAAAGGTGAAAGTATAAAAATGCAGTAAATGAAGCAGCCAAAAAGGAATACAAAGGTCTCAAAATGATATTGACACGAAGTGCAAAATGGCTAAGCTGGTTCGCCTAGAGGACAAATGTAAGGATGTAAAGACTTATCTTACTAGGGGTAAGATAGATACTGCCTACAGGAAAATTAAAGAGACCTTTGGAGAAAGGAGAACCAGTTGCATGAATATCAAGAGCTCAGAGGGAAACCCAGTTCTAAGGAATGAAGGGAAAGCAGAAAGGTGCAAGGAGTATATAGAGGGTCTATACAAGGGCGATGTACTTGAGAACAATATTATGGAAATAGAAGAGGATGTAGATGAAGATGAAATGGGAGATATGATACTGCGTGCAGAGTTTGACAGAACACTGAAAGACCCCCAGTGTAGACAACATTCCATTAGAAGTACTGACAGTCTTGGGAGAGCCAGTCCTGACAAACCTCTACCATCTGGTGAGCAAGATGTATGAGACAGGCGAAATTTCCTCAGACTTCAAGAAGAATATAATGATTCCAATCCCAAAGAAAGCAGGTGTCGACAGATGTGAAAATTATCGAACTCTCAGTTTAGTAAGTCACAGCTACAAAATACTAACGCGAATTCTTTACAGACGAATGGAAAGCCGACCTCGGGGAAGATCAGTTTGGATTCCGTAGAAATCTTGGAACACATGAGGCAATACTGACCCTACGACTTATCTTACAAGAAAGATTAAGGAAAGGCAAATATATGTTTCCAGGATTTGTAGACTTAGGAAAGCTTTTGACAATGTTGTTGGAAAACTCTCTTTCAAATTCTGAAGGTGGGAGGGGTAAAATACAGGGAGCGAAAGGCTATTTACAATTTGTACAGAAACCAGATGGCAGTTATAAGAGTCGAGGTGTATGAATGGGAAGCAGTGGTTGGGAAGAGAGTGAGACATTGTTGTAACCTATCCCCGATGTTATTCAATCTGTATACTGAGCAAGCAATAAAGGAAACAAAAGAAAAGTTCGGAGTTGGTATTAAAATCCATGGAGAAGAAATAAAAGCGTTGAGGTTCGCCGATGACAGCAAAGGACTTGGAAGAGGAGTTGAACGGAATGGACAGTGTCTTGAAAGGAGGGTAAAAGATGAACATCACCAAAAGCAAAACAAGAATAATGGAATGTAGTCGAATTAAATCAGGTGATGCTGAGGGAATTAGATTAGGAAATGAGACACTTAAAGTAGTAAAGGAGCTTTTCTGTTCGGGGAGCAAAATGACTGATGATGGTCGAAGTAGAGAGGATATAAAATGTAGACTGGCAATGGCAAGGAAAGCGTTTCTGAAGAAGAAAAATTTGTTAACATCGAGTATAATATGAGGAAGTCGTTTCTGAAAGTATTTGTATGGAGTGTAGCCATGAATGGAAGTGAAACGTGGAGGATAAATAGTTTAGACAAGAAGAGAATAGAACCTTTCGGAATGTGGTGCTACAGAAGAATGCTGAAGATTAGATGGGTAGATCACATAACTAATGAGGAGGCATTGAATAGAACTTGGGAGAAGAGGAGCTTGTGGCACAACTTGACTAGAAGATGGGATCGGTTGGTAGGACATGTTCTGAGGCATCAAGGGTCCACCAATTTAGTATTGGAGGACAGCGTGGAGGGTAAAAATCGGAGAGGGAGACCAAGAGATGAATACACTAAGCAGATTCAGAAGGATGTAGGTTGCAGTAGGTACTGGGAGATGAAGAAGCTTGCACAGGATAGAGTAGCATGGAGAGCTGCATCAAACCAGTCTCAGGACTGAAGAGCACAACAACAACAGTAATTTCTCGTTATCTGTCTATATTTAATGCCCTACATTTAAATTAATAAATTTTTTCAGTTTAACACAACAATAATTTATGCTTCCTTTAAAAAATGCTATATCTTTGTAACATTGTATCGCAACATCTTTGACACTAATGTACTTTGTAAACTAAGTATTTGTTTTCGTATGTTGTGAATAAAACATGTAGTGATCATTCAGAATTCGTTTGGCAGCCAAACGAAAGTATTTTACAACATAAACCTACATATGTTATTGTGAAAATACAAACAACATTGCGAGTATATTTAATTGGGAAAAAGTTCCAAAAAGCCAATGCTCCAGGTGTGCATTTCACATAAGTTGCATTTCAGCACAAATCAGTAATGCAACTATTTTTGTTACGTTTTTATTATTGCGAATCAGTGATTATCTAGGACAACTGACAGGAAATTTATCATAAACCGTCTGATGATGAACTGTGAAAAATTCGAACCGATAATGGTACTTTTTGAGCAAAGTAGTTGTGTGGATCAACTTACATAGAAGTTGGCTTCCAAAAACAACTAAAGATCTCTGCTGTCTGCAGGCAGAGGGTTGTCTGTTCACTGCTCTGTGTAATACCCTGCACAACTTCTTAATAATATGCAGACTGACAGACCATTTCAGATAATTACCGGCAACACCACTTGTGACCAGAAGAACATCGACAATGTCCTACTTCAAGGCTCTGTCCTGAGTCCACTACTACACTCCTGGAAATGGAAAAAAGAACACATTGACACCGGTGTGTCAGACCCACCATACTTGCTCCGGACACTGCGAAAGGGCTGTACAAGCAATGATCACACGCACGGCACAGCGGACACACCAGGAACCGCGGTGTTGGCCGTCGAATGGCGCTAGCTGCGCAGCATTTGTGCACTGCCGCCGTCAGTGTCAGCCAGTTTGCCGTGGCATACGGAGCTCCATCGCAGTATTTAACACTGGTAGCATGCCTCGACAGCTTGAACGTGAACCGTATGTGCAGTTGACGGACTTTGAGCGAGGGCGTATAGTGGGCATGCGGGAGGCCGGGTGGACGTACCGCCGAATTGCTCAACACGTGGGGCGTGAGGTCTCCACAGTATATCGATGTTGTCGCCAGTGGTCGGCGGAAGGTGCACGTGCCCGTCGACCTGGGACCGGACCGCAGCGACGCACGGATGCACGCCAAGACCGTAGGATCCTACGCAGTGCCGTAGGGGACCGCACCGCCACTTCCCAGCAAATTAGGGACACTGTTGCTCCTGGGGTATCGGCGAGGACCATTCGCAACCGTCTCCATGAAGCTGGGCTACGGTCCCGCACACCGTTTGGCCATCTTCCGCTCACGCCCCAACATCGTGCAGCCCGCCTCCAGTGGTGTCGCGAAAGGCGTGAATGGAGGGACGAATGGAGACGTGTCGTCTTCAACGATGAGAGTCGCTTCTGCCTTGGTGCCAATGATGGTCGTATGCGTGTTTGGCGCCGTGGAGGTGAGCGCCACAATCAGGACTGCATACGACCGAGGCACACAGGGCCAACACCTGGCATCATGGTGTGGGGAGCGATCTCCTACACTGGCCGTACACCTCTGGTGATCGTCGAGGGGACACTGAATAGTGCACAGTACATCCAAACCGTCATCGAACCCATCGTTCTACCATTCCTAGACCGGCAAGGGAACTTGCTGTTCCAACAGGACAATGCACGTCCGCATGTATCCCGTGCCACCCAACGTGCTCTAGAAGGTGTAAGTCAACTACCCTGGCCAGCAAGATCTCCGGATCTGTCCCCCATTGAGCATGTTTGGGACTGGATGAAGCGTCGTCTCACGCGGTCTGCACGTCCAGCACGAACGCTGGTCCAACTGAGGCCCCAGGTGGAAATGACATGGCAAGCCGTTCCACAGGACTACATCCAGCATCTCTACGATCGTCTCCATGGGAGAACAGCAGCCTGCATTGCTGCGAAAGGTGGATATACACTGTACTAGTGCCGACATTGTGCATGCTCTGTTGCCTGTGTCTATGTGCCTGTGGTTCTGTCAGTGTGATCATGTGATGTATCTGACCCCAGGAATGTGTCAATAAAGTTTCCCCTTCCTGGGACAATGAATTCACGGTGTTCTTATTTCAATTTCCAGGAGTCTATTTAGCATGTACATTGCAGATATTCCAGCCCATCAGTACAGAAATTTTGGTTATGCTGACGTTAGGGTTCCAAGCAACACAGCTCAAACAAACGCTGCCAAATTGAGAAAAAGGAATAATAATCTGCAAAAATTATTTGATTCAATATGCGGATCTGCAGCTTCGCTATCATCCACCCTTGGCCATGTCTCCTCAGTGATAGAATATTGCGAACCTGCCGGGATAAACTGCAGCCACACGAAGCTGTTAGATATGCAACTTCGTCCATCTCCACACGCTGTACTGTAGAGGTGGGGCGGAGAGCGCGTCTGATCTGCCATTCCAAGTACCCGTTTTTCCGAAACACAGTCTTGAGGTGTTCCAGCTCATGGGACGGACTATCTGCGTCCGAGATGGTGCGCGCCCTATGCACCAGTGTTTTTAGTACCCCATTCCTCTGCGAAGGGTGGTGGCAGCTTTGCATGCAAATACAGGTCAGTGTGCGTTTCCTTCCTGTATACCCCACGGCCCACGGTGCCATCCGCTCTTCTTTTGACGATGACGTCCAGGAATGGTAAACTTCCTTCTGTTTCGGTCTCCATAGTGAATTTGATGTTCGAATTTATGGAGTTCAGGCGTGTAAGGTAGTCTCGGAGCTTGTCCCTTCCATGGGTCCATATCACGAACGTGTCATCAACATAACGTCATGTCCCCATGGAAGGGACAATACTGGGACAGCGTCGTTAGGGAAGCTATCGAAATTCGTACCAGGGACAGAGATTGCGGCTATAACCTCAGCAAGGCATGGGAACCAGCACTGTGTCTAATTAGAAAGAGGCTCAGCGAAGAAAACGAACGAGCGACCAGGGCGGACGAGGCAGCTACACCGACGCCACCACAGACGCCGACGCCAGCCTCTCACTGACCGCGGAGAGAACGCCTCGCGGGGGAAGGGGATTTAGGACGGCCGCCCGCCCTCATGAGCTCAGTTCGACAATGGCGACATGTCTGATCGCCGAAATATTATGCCCGTTGGACACTATGGACCGACAGTACACCCGTGGACTGTTCGAGCAAGAAATACGCCGGGAGAAGTTGAAGAATCACATGTACAAATAATATGTCTGTAAATTTCTAAATTATGTACATATTGTATTGTATTTGTATTTCTAAAGTGATTTGTGATTGCCAAATGGTAGTTTAATGGTATTTCCCATGCTCAATATGCCTTATTGTAACACTGAAAAAGAATAATAAAAGTCTTTCCATTGTGAGAACTGAAAAGAATTAAAAACATTTTTGCCATTGCAACAGATGTACATCAATTGAGATTGCAAAAGCTGAAATGTTTCCACTGCAACAACTGAAAAGGATGACAAATGTAAAACGTTTCATGGGAAACATGTTGAACGGCATAATTATTATCATTAGCATAAAAAAGTAACTCTGTAAAAAAACCGATACAAAGAAGTGTTAAGGTCTGTAACATTCTAATCAGGTTCAAAGACTGTATTGCACAAAGAACTGCCAGCAAAATATATGTTGTTGATAAAACAAGAGAATTTGTTAGCCTATGCCCTTGTTATTATTTACAGACCATGCCTTCAGTTCTCAAACTGAATCACACTAGCAGCCATAATGCATATAAAAGTTAAAAATATAAAGTCCAGGCCACTGTATATCACACACACACACACACACACACACACACACACATATACGTATTCCAATCTCTGTCTTCCTCTACAGTTTTTTTGCCCTCTACAGCTCCCTGTAGTACCATGGAAGTCATTCCCTCATGTCATATATATATATATATATATATATATATATATATATATATATATATATATATATATTGTCAACAGTCTACTAACTGGTTTAATGCGGCCCGCCATGAATTCCTTGCCTGTGCTAACCTCTTCATCTCATAGTAGCACTTGCAACCTACGTCCTCAATTATTTGCTTGACGTATTCCAATCTCTGTCTTCCTCTACAGTTTTTGCCCTCTACAGCTCCATCTAGTACCATGGAAGTCATTCCCTCATGTCTTAGCAGATGAACTATCATCCTGTCCCTTCTTCTTATCAGTGTTTTCCACATATTCCTTTCCTCTCCGATTCTGCGTAGAACGTCCTCATTCCTCACCTTATCAGTCCACCTAATTTTCAACTTTCGTCTATAGCACCACATCTCAAATGCTTCGATTCTCTTCTGTTCCGGTATTCCCACAGTCCACGTTTCACTACCATACAATGCTGTACTCCAGACATACATCCTCAGAAATTTCTTCCTCAAATTAAGGCCAGTATTTGATATTAGTAGACTTCTCTTGGCAAGAAATGCCTTTTTTGCCATAGCGAGTCTGCTTTTGATGTCCTTCTCGCTCTGTCCGTCATTGTTTATTTTACTCCCTAGGTAGCAGAATTCCTTAACTTCATTGACTTCGTGACCATCAATCCTGATGTTTATCGCTGTTCTCATTTCTACTACTTCTCATTACCTTCGCCTTTCTCCGATTTACTCTCAAACCATAATGTGCACTCATTAGACCGTTCATTCCGTTCAGCAGATCATTTAATTCTTCTTCACTTTCACTCAGGATAGCAATGTCATCAGCGAAACGTATCATTGATATCCTTTCACCTTGTATTTTAATTACACTCCTGAACCTTTCTTTTATTTCCATCATTGCTTCCTCGATGCACAGATTTAAGAGTAGGGGCGAAAGGCTACAGCCTTGTCTTGCTATATATATATATGTATATAAGAGATACACAAGTCATATGTATGGTTGTAAAGTAGACAAAATAAATTGCAGGGGGGGGGGGGGGGGGGGGACACTCGATGACAACCATTTTTGAGTAATAAATAAGACTATACCAGTAGGATAACACGCGAACTCCTGTTTTTCGAATTCTCCACAGTATATTCATAACCCAGATGTAAGTGACATATACTAAGTGGGGGCAACCATGTGTATTGTACCGTTTATGGGTCATAAATCATTATAACTCCGTAATAAATTAACTGCTGGCACATTACAGCGCTGAACCAGTGATGTACAGAACATGAGTGAAGAGCCCTCCTGATGGTTTTCATGTTTGGATAAGAGGAGGGGATAATTACTTGAAACTGATGGTGATGGTAAGTGACTGCAAAATTGGGGAAAACAGACATTTTTGTTCATAAATAACTAGTAATTATAATGAAATAAATTAATAATAAAAATGAAATAAATAAATAATAATTACAATTAGAATGAAGTAAATGAATAAATAATGGTAGTAAAAATGACAGTGAAATTTACAATAATATAGGCTGGACTCTTTTTTTTTTCACCAACAGAATATACCTTTTTGAATTTGCCGCCATTTATTTTGAATTTCCCATTTTTTAGGTTGGCATATACAAGGAGGAGAGAGAGGCGGCAAGGTGTTCTGGCGGCACCGCGCTGTCTCTGTTTCTCTACTGTGAACTAGTAGCTGTGATACTTGTCGATGACTATGTTCCCTCCTCGTTTTAAGGCTGAAGAAAACGTTTCTTTCTGTTAAACTGTATTTGCTTAAAATCTGTTTATTGTCAACTCCTAAATTCAGTTGAAAGGCATCTTATTCTTTTATGTATAAGGTTCACTCCTAATGACAAAATTCTCCTGAGTAGTACGTCCCCTCCTCCATTGCCCAGAGATCTAAGTGGGGCACCATTTTATCACCGGATTGTTTTACACACGATGTAATCATCATCATTAAACCATACCGTACAGTTGCAAGCACTCTGGAATTATGACAGCTGTAGTTTCCTCTCGCTTTCAGCTGTACGCAACACGAACATAGCAAGGCCAAACTGGCTAAATGTTACAAGGTCAGATCACTCAATCATTCTGACTGCTATTCCTGAAACTATAGAAAAGGATGCTGCCGTCACCATAGATAGCCATCTGTCTGTCGTTGAAGCTTGCAAGCCACCCTATGAATCATTAGGTGGCGTAGGGGGAGGGGGGGGGGGGGCTATCAGGCTGTGGCTTCCTTGGCCAAGTGAACTAGTCTTCCAATCTACAAAAGCCTGCAAAATCAAATTAATATGTTTATTTCACCCTCTTATTTCTACTACTTCGTGGGCTATGTCGCTAAGATGTATAATACTGTGTCTTTTTCGGTTTCTGCTGTCTTAGACACTGATTTTTTTAATCAGAAGTAGTTAAGTTTTTTCGTCTTTCTGAGTTAAAATGCATTTGATGGGGTTCATGATTGCCACTGCTTCCTCTGTGCAAGAAGATGTCCCGAGTTCGAGTCTCGGTCGGGCACACAGTTTTCATCTGCCAGGAAGTTTATACTGTTCAAAGTTAACCATTTTCGGGCACAAGAAGATGTTCCCAGGGTTTACCTGCAGTGTAACTCTTGAAGCATCAGTGCTCCGCTCCGTTTTCACGGAGATACGTGGTGACGATCAGGTTGGCGTTTCTGCCAGCGTTTACACCGCCACAGAGGTGACAGGGCATAGGGAACCTCGCCGGAGTTAAGATACTTTTTGTTAGAGTTTTTATCGTCTGAAAATTTTCTAGTACATATTTTCTGTCGATCCATTGACGCTAGAATGACATAAGACAACATACAACGCATCATTATGTACCTCCTGTCCTCAGTCATCCAGATTTTTCTATTTAGGATCATTTGAAGTGAACAGTACTCCTGCCGATAAGTTTGAAGAGCTGGAGCAGTGAATTGTAGAGTACTGTCAAGTGTTATGACATGATGGGAGTATGTATGAAACAGTTCGTTAGTCACTGCAGAGATGAGTGTAGAAAGAATTCGTTAGCAAGTGCAGAGATGAGTGTAGTACTTTTTTTTCATGAAACTGCATGACGACACGTGGAACTCCCCTTTTAGCAGGTCTAAGTGTACAGTAAATTATGGCCTACAACGTGCTGGAGTAGTACTGTATTCCCTATTAAGATAGATCGTGGGTGGAATTACATCCCAGCTACATGGCGGCTCGATCGAGAAGTTTACACTTCAAACACATTTACACTAACTAGGACATAGCCGAAAATATGTTCAGTCGAAATTTTTGCAAAGGAGCTAACCATTTCAGAAAGGATAGATTAAATACAGTTGGTGACGGAGTCATACCTTTGCTGTCAGTAATTTACCTTATAGTGAAACTGAAGTTGATAATTCGTGTGACTCAGTACGAATGGAGGCTTTACCTGACAACCTGATCACCGGTGGTACACAAAACAGGCCGGAACACTTTTGAAGAAGCAACGAAAAGAGCACTCCTAATTTAAAAGAACGTAAAATCCCCAAGACTGGCTAAGTTTTAAAGAAGCTCGAACTTCAATGCGAGATGTTTTTAATAGTCTCACAACGAAGGTCTGCTCGAAATCAAACTGAAAACCCAAAGAAATTCTGGTCGTATACAAAGTACACCAGATGCAATCAATACCTTCACTGTGTGACAACGGTGATTTTACTGGTGACAGCACCACTAAAGCGAAGTTACTAAATACAGATTCCCGGAGTTCCTTACTCAAAGAAGACGAAGTGGACATTTCAGAACGCGAATCTAGACGGCTGCCAATATACTCGGTGTAGCTCAATACACTTAACAAAAGGTATGACTCCAGTCCAGACTGTATACCAGTTATGTTCCTTTCACAGTATGCTGACAGATAGCCCCATATGTAGCAATCATATACAAGTCATCGAGTAAAACAGAAACAATATCTGGCGTTCCCTAACCAAGTGTTACAGGTAGCGCCTCTGCTGTTCCAAATCCACATAAACGAGCTAAGAGATAATCTGAGCAGCCCTCTTATATTATTTGCACATGATGCGGTCACTAGATGATTAAACGCAATTGCATAATGATATAGACAAAATATCTGTATGGTGCGAAATGTGGCAATTGACTCTAAGTAATGAAAAGGAATAGTGAAAGGAATCCACTAAATTTCGGTTACACAATGAATCACACAAAAATTGAAGCCTGTAAATTGAGCTAAATGCTTAGGGGTTGCAAATACGAATAACTTAAATTAGAATGATCACATACCTAATGATGTCGGGAAAGAAAATCAAAGGCTGCGATTCATCGGCAGAACAGCTAGCAAGTGGAACAGGTATACTGAAGAGACTACTTACAGTACACTTGTCTGCAATCTTCAGGAGTATTGCCGTGTGATGTGAGATTTGCATTACGTAGGACTAATGGAGGACATCAAAAGATTTCAAAAAAGGGCAGTTCGTTTTGTATTATCGCAAAATATGGGAGAGAGCAACAAGAGAATTGGGGTGGCAATCATTAAAACGAAGGTGTTTCTCGATGTCGTAGGCTTTCTCATGAAATCTCAATCACCAACTTTCTCCTCAGAGTTTGAAAATATTTGTAGGCGTCCACCTACATAAGGAGAAATGATCATTATAATAAAATAAAGAAAATCACAGCTCGCACGTTCGTTTTTCTCATGCGCTTTTCGCGAGTGGAATGGTAGACAAACAGCACGAAGGTGGTTTGTTGAACCCTCTGCCAGGCACTTAATTGTGACTTTCATAGTAGTTGTGTAGATGTGTATGTAGACAACATTTAATGCTGAAGTCCGTGGCGTCTCGCAAACACAAGTTCGTAGGTGTTTCGCTTGCGAACCGTCTGTGTTTCCCCTTTACCAGGTTTGAAACGTTCCCTTGGAAAAATTGTACACGACTGGTCTATGTGAAACGTCCTCTTTGAAACAATTATACACGAATGTGCTTAAACTGACACACAATATATTTAGCGCAACGCAATCTGACTTCCAAAAATCCCTACGAAAGAATGGCCCTGACTATCATTAACCTATACGTTTCACAAATCACTTACCTCACAAAAATATTCGTTGCTCAAGCTACTGCAATACAGCGAGCGCCACTACTGCCAGCTAAATAAAAGATTCAAACTACTGAAGGCACTAACTATTGATAGGCATAGTTAGCAAATGAAAGATTTTAATAGAGAACAAACAATGTATTTACCTCACTAGTCATAATATATATAGCAGTTCATGACACCAATTCTTACAAATTTCAAAACTCCGCCATCTCTCTCCCCACGTCCACCACTGCTGGCGGCTCACCTCCAACTGCGCAACGCTACCCGCTGTTAGCATCCAGCTGCCGCTGCCCAACACTACAATGGAAAACAACAATGCAAACCAGCCACAGACTGCACACGGCACAGCCAGTGATTTTTCATACAGAGCGCTACATGGTGTTGGCGTTACCAATAAAAATACACTCCTGGAAATGGAAAAAAGAACACATTGACACCGGTGTGTCAGACCCACCATACTTGCTCCAGACACTGCGAGAGGGCTGTACAAGCAATGATCACACGCACGGCACAGCGGACACACCAGGAACCGCTGTGTTGGCCGTCGAATGGCGCTAGCTGCGCAGCATTTGTGCACCGCCGCCGTCAGTGCCAGCCAGTTTGCCGTGGCATACGGAGCTCCATCGCAGTCTTTAACACTGGTAGCATGCCGCGACAGCGTGGACGTGAACCGTATGTGCAGTTGATGGACTTTGAGCGAGGGCGTATAGTGGGCATGCGGGAGGCCGGGTGGACGTACCGCCGAATTGCTCAACACGTGGGGCGTGAGGTCTCCACAGTACATCGATGTTGTCGCCAGTGGTCGGCGGAAGGTGCACGTGCCCGTCGACCTGGGACCGGACCGCAGCGACGCATGGATGCACGCCAAGACCGTAGGATCCTACGCAGTGCCGTAGGGGACCGCACCGCCACTTCCCAGCAAATTAGGGACACTGTTGCTCCTGGGGTATCGGCGAGGACCATTCGCAACCGTCTCCATGAAGCTGGGCTACGGTCCCGCACATCGTTAGGCCGTCTTCCGCTCACGCCCCAACATCGTGCAGCCCGCCTCCAGTGGTGTCGCGACAAGCGTGATGGAGGGACGAATGGAGACGTGTCGTCTTCAGCGATGAGAGTCGCTTCTGCCTTGGTGCCAATGATGGTCGTATGCGTGTTTGGCGCCGTGCAGGTGAGCGCCACAATCAGGACTGCATACGACCGAGCACACAGGGCCAACACCCGGCATCATGGTGAGGGGAGCGATCTCCTACTCTGGCCGTACACCTCTGGTGATCATCGAGGGGACATTGAATATTGCACGGTACATCCAAACTGTCATCGAACCCATCGTTCTACCATTCCTAGACCGGCAAGGGAACTTGCTGTTCCAACAGGACAATGCACGTCCGCATGTATCCCGTGCCACCCAACGTGCTCTAGAAGGTGTAAGTCAACTACCCTGGCCAGCAAGATCTCCGGATCTGTCCCCCATTGAACATGTTTGGGACTGGATGAAGCGTCCTCTCACGCGGTCTGCACGTCCAGCACGAACGCTGGTCCAACTGAGGCCCCAGGTGGAAATGGCATGGCAAGCCGTTCCACAGGACTACATCCAGCATCTCTACGATCGTCTCCATGGGAGAATAGCAGCCTGCATTGCTGCGAAAGGTGGATATACACTGTACTAGTGCCGACATTGTGCATGCTCTGTTGCCTGTGTCTATGTGCCTGTGGTTCTGTCAGTGTGATCATGTGATGTATCTGACCCCAGGAATGTGTCAATAAAGTTTCCCCTTCCTGGGATAATGAATTCATGGTGTTCTTATTTCAATTTCCAGGAGTGTACTTAAACAGCCTATTTACATAGCCCCCATGCTCCCCACAAAAAAATTTACAAATTGTTTTGGGCAGTGGCCAATACAGATTTGAAAAAATTTTTCATAATTACAATAACAAAGATATCAAATGCACACACTTATTGATACAATGTTGGTCAAAAGCTAAAATTTTCTCACAGTCAATAAAGACAGTCCTGATCGTTCATCACAGTAAAATTGCAGTGTTTTTCTCAGAGTCTGAGCAATAAAAGAAATTGCACTTGGAAGTAGTGGATTTCTAAGCAGTCTTGAAGAAGTAGTGTTGTCCTTCCAACGGAAAGACTGTGCTGACTCTTGACATGCAGACAGGTAATGGACCACAACAGAGCAAACCCACAGCAGAGTCAGTCGAAGTTGAAGACTATTGGTAGGTAGGTCATCACAGAGCAGACCCACTGTAGTCCTGGTAGAGATTAGGGTATTGGTGGACCACCAGAGGTACAGACCCACTGCAGTCCATGTAGAAATAATGGTATTGGTGGGCCATCGAAGGTGCAGACCCACTTCAGTCCTTGTAGAGATGGCCAACAGCCATCTGTTGCGAATGTGTAGGTGCACAATCACCGTCGAAGAGTCTTGCGGAGAATATAACAAGTCCATAAACCACCACTTGTCCAATCACAAAGAATTTGTTTGAAATGTCCTTAGAACCAGCAATGCTGTTGTCCAGTCCCTTGCTGAATTATTAACACATGTGCAAACACTAACAGTCCCTACTTATCACATATTGTCCATATACTATGACCAACAGAAACGTATGCAGTGAAATGTAATTTACAAGTTACTTAATTTGATGAACTGGTGTCAATTACAATTTTATAACATAAGAATGCAATAACAAAGGTACAAAATACGCCTTTAAAGAACATAACAATACAGATAACATTTGCAGTAGTACAGGCTTTACAAAAGAATCGAAATAGCAAATACATCAGTGTTACAAAAATTATAAGTACATACATAAAAGATCAGAATAACTTTTGAAACATCAACTTCACACATGAGCATTAGAACAAAATAGAATAAATAATGTTTAAACATCTTTACAAAGTAAATTACATGTTATTAATGCAAATTATATTTGAGGATAACAGTATTCCTCATCATAGTGAATGTAGCTGAATATTAGAAAATTCTACAATAGAAGTCTTATCAGATGAACATATAAAGACAGGAAGAACATAAATACACATGGGTACACAAACACATAGTGGGATAACAAAAGGAAAGGACAGGGTTTGTTTTACTGCAATATTTTGCAAACAAAACTTTCTTTACTTCTCGGAGATCTCCCTTCGTTCTTCATTATTTCCAAAAAGTCCTATCTATACCTGATTTCTGTACTTTTTTCGTATAACTTCTCAATGCATTTCTTCCAATCCATCGCAAATCATTCTCTTATATAGGCTACCCCCTCTTAAGCTAACTTAAATCTACTGAGCTCAGATGCTTAACTAAGGGATGATGCAATGCAGCAGCACAAAACAATTTACACAAACAGCAATGTTAAAAAATGGAAATTGGCAAAAAAAGGCAGCAATATTACAACTAATATAAGGCAATGCGCAGCAAACAAGAAAAATAAATCAGTAATAAAATTGGCTTAACCTAGTAATACAAAGTGACATTCAGTAGCACTATGAATGGCAAACAGCCGCAGCAAATGCTATAACTTATACCTAAACATGACAAAGCTCAATCAGAAAAAATGTCTATTCACATCTTAATGTCTATGCAATTAAAGTGGTGCACCACAAAAAATTATTGTAAAAAAATATTACCATGTACTTGAAAAGACAATTCTGTATGCAATTTCTGTGAAGGGAAATGTCTTTTTGTGCTACTTCGTTTTTTTTTAAGTACGTCATAAAGTTATTATTTACTGGATCTGTAGGCATAAAATAATTATATTAGTACATCCATAAAATTTATTTTAACCAATGCTTCAGTGCAGTTAGAAACTAGATATTAAACAAAATGAGTAAATAAATGCATAAAGCATGCCACATGGCATTTCTCTCAACTAGCAGGACAATAGCCATGAAATGTTTCTCGTCGTTTCATTAGGCATTTTAGTAAATATCATAAATTAAGAGCTCCACAGTGTAATCATATGTTTTCAAGTTTGGGCGTGTAGTATTTGCAATGCTTTCTACAAAGAAATCTGAATAGCGAGGAAAATGACCTCTTTTTTTTTCTCCACCTGTGCCTCTGACAGGCACACACTAATGGCTTTCTTTTGTCAGGTGGTTGTCGCGCAGCTGGGTGCCCACGACGCATTACATGCAGGTGGTCACTTAACTGTCTTATCGAAATATTTACGACACCAGTTTCCGCTACAGTGGCAGTCTCATATAAAAAAATTCACAGGTCAAGAAATTGCGTTACAAATATGTAGAAACAAAATCCTTTAAATAGAATAGTGTCCAAATAATTTTCGCCAGCATAGTGATACATTCACGCATATACACTCATTTCATAACTCTTAAAGTATGATTCTCGGTTTCCAACATCCTTTTTCACAAATCAGAGTCCCTAACCACTACTCATTATTTCTTACCTTATTACACATATATATATTCGTCGACACTTCTTCAATATTTCATCATAACAGATATGTAGCATAACCAAATAACTCATATAGCATCAGCTTAAACATACCTCAGCAGCATAATTCACATCGTCATCGTAATAATAACATCATAACACCACAGTCAAATTCTCAAAATCTCCGTAGCCTCCTCCAATAATTTCAAAACCTAAAAAAAAATTCTCTGCTCATGTCAAAAGTGTCATCTGCCTCAAACGTACTTTAAAAATCGTGATCCCATACCAAATATGTCATTCAATGGTTCCAAAAAAATATGAACAGTTCACAAAGTACAGACAAAGTACAATTTCATAAGTGTGAAGTTATCCAACCATGTAATTACGTAAACATCTGTCACTGACGTAGTATAAAAAAATGTTTGTCTCTCTCAGTTAAATGATCAGATAGCTGTGTAATTCTGTGTTAGAGAAATATGGTACCAATGTGTAAAGTTGTATAAGCAAATACCATATTAGCTAGGGCTCCTTGTGCTTGCCATACACATAGTACACAAAGTAAGCGTGTACCCCCCTGAGGATTAATGTAGTTATATCCTCAGGTGTTGCCGATTACAGCAATGGAATGAAATGTATCACGGAAAACCTTTGTATCATTGTACTTCAAATATCTTTAAAAATAAATGTTTTAAGTACAAAATTAATCACTCAACTACGTGTACTGTAGCGCTAAACTATGCATCATGTTGTAAGATAATCTCTGTGGAAGTGTCGTAGTTATAGTCCTCCGAAAGTTAAGTTCTGCAGAAGTAAATGTACTTACCTCATGATAAACAAAAGTTAAATGCTTTGCGTATAGATATCGTAGTTACTACGCTTATTGCCGTGATGAAGTAAGTACTGTACTGTAACGTATTGTTGTGCTACAGGAAAGGCTGTCGCATTGTTGCTATACCACAAAGTTACTACTAAAACATGTTTTCCTTTCCAGAAGAATTCAGAAAAACTGTGCAGATATAAAACAGATACAGTGCAAAAGCAACATTGTAAATTGTCACTCATTAGTAGCGTCGTGATAAAATCGTGTAGCTGTCACATAAACTAACCACTGTGTCATCTGGTATCTCACAGAAGGTACTTTAAATCCAGAATGTATTTTCAAGTAAACCAAAATGTTGCATTAAAATCTCATTAGCAGTACCAGTATATGTTCTAAGTATGTAAGCCTTACAGTCGTTACGTAATCGTGCAACTAACAAGCAAGAATGTACACACTGTGATGTCTGTTCACTATAACAATGCACTCGTAAGTTCTGTTTAAATACGTTCTCTTGGTTCTTGACTGGATATTTAACTTCAAAACATTGTTGCATGTTAACAGATTCTTAGTGTGACAGAGT